>NC_088212.1:56317392-57642392 GCF_036934945.1 Oncorhynchus masou masou
AAGATTTGTGAACCGTGCCTCCATCCCACCAACTTTCACAAGACCTTAGAAGACACATTATGGAGACGCACGAAGCTGGAAAAGGTTACAAAATAATTGCTAAAGACCTTCAGTGTTCACCAGTCCACGGCGAGACAAATTATCTACAAATGGAGAAGATTCAGGACTGTCGCTACTCTCCCTGGGAGTGGGCGTCCTGCGAAGATCACCCTAAGAACAGAAAGGGCAATCCTGGAAGAGGTGAGAAAGGAACCCAAGGGTAAAAGCAAAATACCTGCAGAAAACTCTACAAACAATGAAAGTCTGTGTTCATCTGTCCACTATCGGGGAAAAAACAGTGATCAACAATGGCGTTCAAGGAAGGACACCGCGAAGGAAACAGCTGCTGTCTAAAGAAAAAACATTGCGGCACGTCTCAGGTTTGCCCAAGACCACCTGGATGTTCCACAACGCCTCTGGGAAAATGTGCTGTGGACAGATGAGACAAAAGTTGAACTTTTTGGGAAAAATGCACAATGCTATGTGTGGAGGAAAAAGGGCACTGCACACCAACACCAAGACCTCATCCCAACTGTGAAGCATGGTGGAGGGGGCATCTTGGTTTGGGCCTGCTTTGCTGACACAGGGCCTGTACGTCTTGTAATCCTTGAGGGAGAATGTCAGGGCAGCAGTCCGTGACCTCAAGCTTAAGAGAGGTTGGGTGATGCAACAAGACAATGACCCAAAGCACACAAGTAAATCACAAGTAAATGAACTGATGAATGGCTGAAAGGGAAGAAGATTGGTGCCTTGGAATGGCCAAGTCAGAGTCCGGACCTTAACCCAGTTGAGATGCTGTGGCATGACCTGAAGAGGGCTGTGCAATCAAGACAACCCAGAAATATTGATGAACTGAAACAGATTTGTTGGGAGGAATGGTTCAAAATTCCTCCTCGCCATTGCACAAGTCTTATAAGGAGCTACAGGAAACGTTTGGTGGAGGTTGTTGCTTCTAAAGGAGAATCTACACGTTTCTAAATTCAAGGGTTCACTTACTTTTGCCAGCCTCCACTGTGAATGATTACTCAATGTCTTCAATAAAAATGTGAAAAGTGCAACTGTTTGTGTGTTATTAGGTTAGTCAGATTGTGTTGGTCTATTATTTATTTATATATTTGTAATAATGACAATTACAGCAACACTGAATGAACACTTTTAGTTTAACTTAATATAATACACCAATAAAATCAATCTATCCCAAAATATATAATGAAACATGTTCAATTTGGTTTAAATAATGCAAAAACAAAGTGTTGGAGAAGAAAGTAAAAGTGCAATATTTGCCATGTAAGAAAGCGAACATTTAGGTTCCTTGGTCAGAACATGAGAACATATGAAAGCTGGTGGTTCCTTTTAACATGAGTCTTCAATAAGAAGTTTTAGGTTGTAGTTATTATAGGAATTATAGGATTATTTCTCTCTATACCATTTGTATTTCATATACCTTTGACTATTGGATGTTCATATAGGCACTTTAGTATTGCCAGTGTAACAGAATAGCTTCCGTCCCCCTCCTCGCTCCTACCTGGGCTCGAACCAGGAACACATCGATAACAGCTACCCTCGAAGCATCGTTACCCATCGCTCCACAAAAGCCGTCACCCCTTGCAGCTCAAGGGGAACAACTACTTCAAGGTCTCAGAGCGAGTGAAGTCACCGATTGAAACGCTATTAGCGCGCACCCCGCTAACTAGCTCGGGAGTTGATAGACTTGAAGGCATAAACAGCTCAATGCTTTAAGCACAGCGAAGAGCTGCTGGCAAATGCATGAAAGTGCTGTTTGAATGAATGCTTACGACCCTGCTGCTGCCTACCACCACTCAGTCAGAATGCTCTATCAAATCATAGACTTAATTATAACATAATAACACACAGAAATACGAGCCTTTAGGTCATTAATATGTTCAAATCCGGAAACTATCATTTTGAAAACAAAACGTTTATTCTTTCAGTGAAATACGGAACCGTTCCGTATTTTATCTAACGGGTGGCATCCATAAGTCTAAATGTTTCTGTTACATTGCACAACCTTCAATGTTATGTCATAATTACATAACATTCTGGCAAATTTGTTTGCAACAAGCGTGCAATGAACGCAAGAGAAGTGACACAATTTCCCTTGTTTAATATTGCCTGCTAACCTGGATTTCTTTTAACTAAATATGCAGGTTTAATCAAATATACTTCTGTGTATTGATTTTAAGAAAGGCATTGGTGTTTATGGTTAGGTACAGTCGTGCAACAATTGTGCTTTATTCGCAAATGCGCTTTTGTTAAATCATCCCCCGTTGGCGAACTTGGCTGTCTTTGTTAGGAAGAAATAGCCTTCACACAGTTCACAACGAGCCAGGCGGCCCAAACTGCTGCATATACCCTGACTCTGTTGCACAGAACGCAAGAGAAGTGACACAATTTCCCTCGTTAAAAGAAATTCATGTTAGCAGACAATATGAACTAAATAAACAGGTTTAAAAATATATACTTGTGTATTGATTTTAAAGAAAGGCATCGATGTTGATGGTTAGGTACGTTGGTGCAACAACAGTGCTTTTTTTGCGAATGCACTTGTTAAATCATCACCTGTTTGGCGAAGTAGGCTGTGATTCGATGATAAATTAACAGGCACTGCATCGATTATATGCAATGCAGGACAAGCTAGATAAACTTGTGATATCATCACCCATGTGTAGTTAACTAGTGATTATGTTACGATTGGTTGTTTTATATAAGATATGTTTATTGCTAGCTTGCACCTTACCTTGGCTCCTTGCTGCACTCGCGTAACAGGTGGTCAGCCTGCCACGCAGTCTCCTCGTGGAGTGCAATGTAATCGGCCATAATCAGTGTCCAAATATGCCGATTACCAATTGTTATGAAGATTTGAAATCGGCCCTAATTAATCGGCCATTCCGATTAATTGGTCAACCTCAACCATCAATGCAGAAATACAGGTCATTCCAAAGGGTTCACAAACTTTTAATCCTAGAAAACTGAAGAAGAAAGGGTGCAAAAGAGTAGAAGACAAACAGAGAGAGAGAGAGTGAGAGAGAGAGAGAGAAAGGCACAATTATTAGAATGGAAGCCCCACAGCAATCAGAACCCTCTAGAGATGATCATCAAATTCTCTCCTTATCACCCTGTTCGTTTCTGGCCAGAGACTGTGATAGGATTCACCCAGGAGAGGATAGAGAGAGTAGAGAGAGGCCAGGGCCAGACCCCATGCAGCCATGGAGAACTGTGTCAACCCAGAGCAGCCATGGAGAATTGTGTCAACTCTGGACCAAACATACATTTTCTCCTTCCAACTCTCTTGCCTCTGCTCTCCTAGGAGAGGAGAGAGGAGAGGAGAGTAAGACGGGGGAGAGAGGAACAGGGAGAAAAAATGGATGAGGGTGAGGGAAGCATGGTGGTTCCCAGGCAATGATTCTGTGTAATTAGGCTGTAGTGAAGGGAACCATGGTTGGCCAAGGTAGATGAACTACTGTATTCTGGTACAGAGGCAAAGCCTACAAGTCTCATAGGGATTGGGCCACCACAGAGCATCCTCTGACAGGACTGGATAGAGAGGTCTCGCTTTTTGGAGACTCGACGAACACACATAGACACATGTATACTATAAACACAGCCTGTGTGTAGTGATCCATGGCCTATAGTCACAGCGGTGGCATGGCTGTCTCTCTCTGTTAGACTGAGCTAACACACACAGAGAGAGAGAGAGAAAGAGAAACTGGGTCACACAGGAAAACGTGATGAGCTGCCTTAATAAACCACACTATCAGTAAGCTACATGTAATAACACAGGGATGACTTGTGGCCAGTGTGTTATTAAATTGTTTCTGTTCTTTACATGTTTTTTTTTTTTTAAGTCGCTCCAAGTCAGGTTTTGGTACGGACAGGTTGCCAAGCACTTGCTCAAACTCAAACACAACACACACACACTTGCCCCCCCACCCCACCCCCCCCCCCACCCCCGCCGCACAGCCTTACATGGCATTCAAACGATCGCTCTCTCCGCGGAGGCATTTCTGCAGGGTTGCTAAGCAGACCAATAACTCGCAAACAAACCAAAACATCCACCCTGCTGGTCCTGAGAGTCAGTTTGCCTGCCTGCCTGCCTGGACACTGGCAAAGTCCATGCTAAGACACTTTTACATTCAAGAGCATGCATTCAAGGAATCACATCACTTCCCTGAAGGGGTAACACATCAATGCAGAACCACCCAGCTACAGTAAAAACAGCAGTGCAAACACACACACACCGGTGTAGAATAGAGAGAGTGAGAGAAAGAGGTGTGGATAAAGGGAGTGAGAGTGAGAGATGGCGATCCACGGATACAGAGGGACAGAGAAAATAGAGCGACAGAAGACGAGAACGATGGAGCAGTGTGTTTCTCTCTAACCTGCGTGTCAATTCCTCCGTCTGTCGCTGGAGCACTCTTGGTTTTGGGGGCTCCCCAGACTCCCTGGTTGTGTCCCGAGCCCCCCTGGGAGCCCACTGTGGGAATGTGTCTGTAGGAGGGCTTGAGGGGCATGGGCAGAGGTAGGGGCAGGGTGAGGGGGCGCGAGGGCACCTGTGGAATGGGCAGAGCGCTGTGCACCGGCTTGGGTTTGGGCAGTCCCGACTTCATCTTAGAGGCCAGCAGAATGGCGGGCATCTTCCTCTGGGGTACCGAATAGTTTCAGACACACACACACACACACACACACACACACACACACACACACACACACACACACACACACACACACACACACACACACACACACACACACACACACACACACACACACACACACACACACAGTACTGTCCGACCACACTCAAGCAGTTAAGCCGACGCGGTCCTCCCAGTAAGCAAACAGTCTTAGCAGCTGGAATACGAGAGTGAGATAATAAGACACAGTCAATGTGTCGGGAAGTGTCCGTGTGGTCTTCCTGAATCCTGACGCTCCTATCTTTAAGAGGAGGGATCTGAGTCTCGATCCGACAGTGGGAGCATTAGTCCAGGTCCAGCTCTCTCCCTAAGATCCCACCTGTTCCCTGGCTGCAATCCCTGCTCCGGTCTATTAGGAATACCGGTATTCCCAGTCTCTTACCGGTATTCCCAGTCTCTTACCGGGAATTCCCTGTACTCTGATGCAGGAGTTGGCAGTGTTCCATTTGCCCAGATGCAGTGAGTATTCGTTGAGGGAGTCTCTTCCTGGTGAGCTGAGTTAATTATCTTCTCTGGATGAGAGATGGACAAACACCTTGCTCCCTCGAGGAAATGAGGAGGAAGAAGGGAATGAGGAAAATGAGAAAAAAACGAGAGAACAGCAACAGAGGACCACTCGCTTCGGCGACCGCTCTGCCTGTGACTGCACTGCACTGACTGCCCTCTCTCTATTCCTCCTCCTCCAACTCCCTCCCTCCCCAGTATTAGCCCTGTAGCAGGTGTGGCTTAGGGGTGGTGGAGGACGGACATGTTTGGATGACAGCCTTAGGCGTGCTCTCTCCCACTCCTTCCTTTCTCACTCTCCCTTCCTCCTCCCTCCCTCATTCCAGTTTGGTAGGGTTGGATGAGAGGACTAGAGGGAGAGTTGTAGCCACTGTAGAGACAGGCAATGTATTCCGTAAAGTCATACACACTGCAAAACCAAGTTGGCGTGTGTGTGAAAATAGCTCTGAGTGATTGTGTGTGTGTGTGTGGGGGGGGAGGGGGGAAGTGTTTAACTATACTTGTGGGTACTAGAAGTCCCCACAAGAATATAAATAAACAAACATTTGACCAACAAGGGACATTTTGTTCGTCCTCACAAGGTCAAATGCTTTTACTAGGAGGTTTAAGGTTAGAATTATATTTAGTGTTCAGAGCTAGTTTTAAGGTTAGGTGTTAGGGAAAGTGCATTTTGAATGGGACTGAATTGTGTGTCCCCACAAGGTTAGTTGTACAAAACGTTGTGTGTGTGTGTGTGTGTGTGTGTGTGTGAGCGTGTGTGCGTGTGAGCATGTGTGTGCGTGTCTTTTTACATTTTTTTATACTTATTTTTTATTGTAGGAACACAAAGAAAGTACAAATAAAGTCAAATAAAAGAACAACAAAAAAAGATCTGGCAGTTACAGTGCACTTCATACCTTCATCATCATACCATCATATTAGTTACATTGACATCTTTGAATTTGACCTTTTCCAAGTACGAAACCCATTTTTCCCAGTATTCTTGACCTCTCTCCTGTTCTTAAAGCAAAGGTCATACGCTCCATGTGGTGCATTTCTTCTACAATGTCTATCTATTGTGTCACTGTGGGAGGGTCTTTTTGTAACCATTTCCTAGTGATAGCCTTTTTACTGGCTGCCAGTAGGACCTTCAAGAGGTACTTTTCTCTATTGTGTAAATTATCAGGTATTTCACCAAGTACAAAGAAATTAATGTTTGTTCTATGTCAAATCCCATTATTTTTCCAATGTTAGATCTTATTTCACCCCAGTAAATTTTGATTGCGGGGCAGGTCCAAAAGATATGAGAGTGGTCCGCCCTCAATAGACCGCATTCTTTCCAACAAGGGTGTAGAGAGACCGTCAGTTTTGATTTCAGTTGAGGTGTTATGAAGAAACGTATAACATTCTTCCAACAGAATTCTTTCCATGACCTTGAGTTGGTGGAGCTTTGTTGAGTCTCTAATATGTTCAACCATGTTTCATCAGTTATTTCAATGTTAAGTTCCTCCTCCCATTTCTTTTTAATATAGTTTGTAGAATGTTTCTTTGAGGATTGAATACCCAAGTAGAGATTTTAATTTTTTTTTTTTTTTGTTACTCCCCAAGTTGTATGCATTAGTGAAAGCTTGGATTCATTTTGGAGGTGCTCGAGGGTCAGTCACTTTTATCTCCCTTAAGAAATAGTGTCGAACTTGTAGGTATCTGTAAAAATCTTGTTTATCCAAGCCGTGTTTTTTACTTAGGTCCTGGAAGTTATCTAGGTTCCCATTCCTTATAATTGTACTGAATGACGTGATGCCTTTCTGCGTCCATTGTTTAAATCTGCTGTCCTGAGTTGTAGGGATGAAGCTGGAGTCGTATGCGGGCCAACTCAGCAGTTTGATCTCTCTGTCTAAATTATTTTGCTTAACTACCCTAAACCATGTCTTCAGAGAGCTGTACATAGTCTATCGGTAAATAGCCCACCCAATTTACCTACCTCATCCCCATACTGTTTTTATTTATTTACTTTTCTGCTCTTTTGCACACCAGTATCTCTACCTGCACATGACCATCTGATCATTTATCACTCCAGTGTTAATCTGCTAAATTGTAATTATTCGCCTACCTCCTCATGCCTTTTGAACACAATGTATATAGACTCTTTTTCTCTTTTTTTCTACTGTATTATTGACTTGTTAATTGTTTACTCCATGTGTAACTCTGTGTTGTTGTCTGTTCACACTGCTATGCTTTATCTTGGCCAGGTCGCAGTTGTAAATGAGAACTTGTTCTCAACTAGCCTACCTGGTTAAATAAAGGTGAAATAAATTAAAAATGAAAAAAAGAGAAATTAATCCACTGATTTTGTCTATTGTACTGTACTAGGGCTTGGGTCTTGTGTACGTTAAGCATATACCCTAAATATGTTCCAAATGTTTTGTAAAACATCCGTCAATCTAGGTACACTTGAGCCTGGGTCTTTAAGGAATAACAGAACGTCATCAGCATACATGCATATCTTATGTTCACTGCCTCTTATTGTTATTCCCTCTAATGTTGGGTCTGTTTTATTGCCTGTGCTAATGGTTCGAGGTACAAGGAGAAGAGCGTGGGTGAAAGATTACAGCCTTGTCTTGCCCCTCGCTCTAATTTTATCGTTTGTGTCCATTTATCTTTATTCTAGCGGCCGGACATGAATACAGTGTTTTGATGCACTGTATCACTTCTTTGTTGAAACCAAATCTTTCCATAACTTGGAATAGGTAATCCCATCCCACTGAATCAAATGCTTTTTCTGCATCTGGGCTGATTAATATTGCACTTGTCTTATTCTGAGTAATGTGCTCCATGACATGTAGTGTTCTCCTTATATTGTCCTGTGTCTGCCTATTTTGTATGAAACCAGTTTGATCTCCGTCAATCAATTCTGGGACTATGTTCTTCATTCTTTTGGCTATCATTGATGCATATAGTTTATAATCTGTGTTAAGAATTGCGATAAATTTATATGATCTGCATTCTTTCTTATCTTTACCCTCTTTTGGGATTACTGATATGATGGCCTTTTCCTATTTTCCCCTTTTCCATAAGTTATCATAATGCTCGGAGTAAATACTTGAATTTAGGGGGGGGGGGGTACCCAACCGATGTGCAGTATGAAAAACTAGGCAGATATTTCCTAAGTTGCGTCACAGGAAGCCCCTGTGTGTGCATGTCTGAGAGACAGCCGGGCTCTCGGCCACTGCCTACTCATGTGTTGAGAGCGATTTCTGCTAGGAAAGGATGCCCTGCTCCTGTTCCGCCATCACATTTTCCTCTCTCTCTCTCTTCCTCTTCCTCTTCTCCTTCTCTCTCTCAGTCTTTCTCTGTTCCCTTTGTATTCCAGATGACACCGACACAGTTAAAAGCAGGCTCCAACATCATGCAACATCAAGCATGTAACACACAGCATGTAAGCATGTAACACAGCATTTAACACAGCATGTAACACTCAGCATGTAACACGCAGCATGTAACACGCATCATGTAACACATAACATGTAACACACAGCATGTAACACACAGCATGTAACACGCAGCATGCAACACGCAGCATGTAACACGCAGCATGTAACACACAGCATGTAACACACAGCATGTAACACCCAGCATGTAACACACAGCATGTAACACACAGCATGTAACATGCAGAATGTAACACGCAGCATGTAACACGCAGCATGTAACACGCAGTATGTAACACACAGCATGTAACACGCAGCATGTAACACGCAGCATGTAACACACAGCATGTAACACACAGCACGGTACACGCAGCAATACTGGACTGCTTTCTCTGATTCTTACGGACCCGTGCCCAGTGGCAGGAGACCAGACCACGATTAGAGATAGGCCCTAATTTACTAACAATCTTATTCTATATCAGGCTACAGAGCTTATGCAAATGGTTTATTAATCAGCTCCGGAGCTGAAGTTCAACGTGAAGGGATGACAGCAACAGCAGAGCATTAAAACACACTCTCTAATCACAAGACAAAGGGAAAGAATTGGATAAGGCAACAAACACACACACACAGTGAAGGCAGATTTGGGGGGGGCGATGACATCATTGGATCCTTTCTGGAGGCCCCCAATCCCCGTTTGTATGTTAATGATAATCTTATTAGCATAACTCTAAATCGTGGAAATGTTCCCTCATATCTGATTACGAGTGTCTATTTTTGGATCGGGTTCATGTGTCCAATGGCAGTTGCAAGAAAAAGTTTGGGTACCCTTTGGAAGTACCTAGGTTTCTGCATTGATTGCTCATAAAATGTGGTCTGATCTTCATCTAAGATCACAAGAGTAGACAAACACAATCAGACTGAACTATTAACACGCAAACAGTTGCACTTTTCACTTTTTTTTAAATTGAAGACACTGAGTAATCATTCGCAGCGCAGGCTGGAAAAAGTGTTTGACCATTATTGTGACTTAGATGGAGATCAGATCACATTTCATCAGCAATCTCTGCAGAAATCCAGGTCATTCCAAATGGTTCCCACGCTACTTCTTCACGCAGCTGTATATTTCTATGGTCAAAGCATTGCAAAATAGGATGGAGTTGAACATATAGCCAAGTCTGACTGAATACAGTAAGGTGTCCCCCATTTGAATGTCAGTGTGTCTTTCTGTATAAATGGTGGGCATCACTGGACAGGGCTACAGGGGTAATGGAACATACAGAGATGCTGCCTGGGTTCGACATGTGTTTCCAAGACGTTAACCCTTTCTACCCATTCAGGAAACAGACCAGGAACAGATCACAGTCAAATCTCTCAGAGGTCATGGTCATGTGTGTGTGTGTGTGTGTGTGTGTGTGTGCGCGCGTGTGTGTGACTGAAGACGGGACGCTGAACTGACAAGGACGGCCGGGCATTCGTGCAGGTGAGTCCGTTTCTGCTGTAACGTGGACTCTACGACGTGATACAACGTTCTTGTATCACGTCGAGCAAAGGTGTCGTAGCGAACGAGTCTTTGTTCGCCGAGGCAACACCCACTCCCTGCAGCAGATGCAGTCAAGAGCGGAGGTAAAAACATGTTGTAGTTTTTTAAAGAAGCTATTTCAGCGGATATTACAGTGAACGCAGTCATTTTGGCTGACCAATACCCGTCGTCCAAAAAAAGCCCACCGTAACAACAGAACGTTTCACTACTGTCACGTCCTGACCTTAGAAAGACGTTTTTATTCCTCTATTTGGTTAGGTCAGGGTGTGATTTGGGTGGGCATTCTATGTTTTCTATTTCTTTGTTTTTGGCCGAGTGTGGTTCCCAATCAGAGGCAGCTGTCTATCGTTGTCTCCGATTGGGAATCATACTTAGGCAGCCTTTTTCCCACCTAATGTTGTGGGTAATTATTTATTTTCTGTGTGTGTTTGTGTGCGTCACGGTTGAGTCACGTTCGGTTTCTGTTGACCTGTTTTTTTATTTTGTGTGAAAGTTTCACTTTATTAAAAAATGTGGAATTACGCCTTGGCTCATCGCTGACAGGGAGTTTGAAGACAGTGAACGTGACAACTACTCCGTGGTTTATCCACGATTCCTAGCACCGACATGTTACAGCCAAGCTCTGGGGAAAACTCTCAGGAGAAAATAAGAGGAGAAAAAAAAATGTATGTCTTTATGTGATTTCAACTTTGAAGTTAGCTGGATGACAGTCCAATAAATTCTCATAACACGTCAAGCCTACTGTAAAGTGTGTTATTTCAATGTAATAACTAACACCCTCGGTACAGCCACAGAGATATAATGACACCAATGTGAATATATCTACTACATATTTACCTCACTATTCATGTAGCCTACAATTGTGTGCGTAGGAAGATGAAAGGTGGGGTATTTGTTATGAGTTAAACCAGTGTGTTGGCTTACATTAAACCCTTATCCAAACATGGACTTCTCTGATGACTCGGTCAACTGAAACGTGCAAGGCATCTTCTCAAAGACACACGCACACAAACAAGCACAACACACACACAACACACACACACACACACACGCACACACGCACACACTTTCCTGGTTGTTTTCTTAAGTAGAGTGTGTGGGTATTTGGCAAACCCTTCTAATGGTAACAATGACTTGACATTTTCACTGTGGCAATGGTGAATCTACATCTTGAGTCAACCCAACCAATCTATTCACTCACCACAGGCGCACACACACACACACACACACACACACACACACACACACACACACACACACACGCACACGCACACGCATACGCACACGCACACACACACACACACACACACACACACACACACACACACACACACACACACACACACACACACACACACACACACACACACACACACACACAGTTAACTAACAGTGACCCCACCAGGCCTGAGCCACACAAAGAGGACAGTCCATTAGTGCCAGAGAGAAGTAGGGCTCTGTCTCCGGGTGTCACAGTGAACATAGCTCACTGTCAAGACACATGACAGTATCACATCCTCACAGCTAAGAGCAGCAGTTTTCCCAAACCACTTGGCCTGAGCAGGAAAAACCCCGGATCAAAGTTATCCTGGTCAGGAAAAAATGTATTGCCCTACTCATTTAACTCGTGAACAAAATGTGAGTCTAGGACAGGGATCTTCAACTAGATCGAGTGGCAGGCTATTTTTCTCTGGAGCGGATGGTCGGGGGACCAGAACATAATTACAAATCATTTGTAAATTGACTTCAAGAAGCCCAAACATATATAATGTTTGACTAAAACGTAATCATTTCAAACCTTGCTTACATTTGCACACAATCAAAATGTTAGAATTATTTGGGGGGCTTGGGGGGCCAAATAAAACCATTTGAGGAACCGTGGTCTCCGATAACTTGAATAGGGCTGGGAGGATAACAAGCGAATAGAACTTTGACTTGAGCATGGACCTTTTGAGATAATTTGGAAGAAAAATAGACGTTTGATTGTTCACTTGCACTTAAGAGGGAGATGACCTAGAAAATCAACTGAGGCCACAGAGAAAACGGCCCACACACACAAACAAACCACACATACACGGCCGGCATAAACACAGCAGCACCTAAACAACACATCACATTCAATAACCACAGGTGACAAGGAGGCCAAGCAAGGGACATAGGACTCACAGCTGTGTGTGTGTGTGTGTGTGTGTGTGCGTGTGCGTGTGCGTGTGTGTGTGTGTGTGTGTTTGTGTGTTTGTGTGTGTGTGTGTGTGTGTGTGTGTGTGTGTGTGTGTGTGTGTGTGTGTGTGTGTGTGTGTGAAACAGCCTTTCACATAGGAAACATAAACAACTGAATGTCTACTTGCAGAGAGAGAGAGACTGCTCCAAATGAGATGTTAATGAAGCTGGAATAGCTGATAAGTGGACTGCATTACCACTTCTAATATCCACATGCAAACACTATCCTTACAAAAACGCAGTCATTTATATTTTTTTTAAAGGGTGGGGGAATAATGATACGGAAATGTAAACATGTTTTTCATGCTCATGAAGAACATACTAGCCACAAAATACACCATCTAGCCAGTAGCCGCAGGCCGTAAGATAGGTTAGCTATAAGCCTATGACCCTCAACCAATGTCACAATCAGTCGTTCTGTTCGTCTTCGTGAGACAAAATGACACAGAAAAAAATGTGATTGAAAATGAGGGTGTGAGGGAAAAAAAGGATATACAGTGTAGGGAGAGTATGAGAGAGACAGGGGGAGGGGTAGAGAGAGGTAGAGAGAGAGAGGTAGAAAGAGACGAGAGAAAGTGGAGGAGAGAAGGCATGAGGGATAAAAAAATACTGTAAAAAAAAGTGCTAGAGTGGCAGCCTAACAAAGGTAGACATCCCGTTCTCTACCAGCACAGGTGCATCCTTCAAATGGTCTCATTTCCCTGCCTCAGAAAGACAGTCCCGTCACATATTATAGCAATACCACAAGGGAATACACACACTCACACACACTGAGCTAATTATAGAGACCATGCATTCGCACACTGCTGTTTACAACAGAACTGTCAAGAATATAAAAGAAGAATATTTACTAAGTAGTTCGGAAGAACGGTGTACTGATGTGTGTGCATGTGAGTGTGCCTCCATGTGTGTGTAGATGTGTGTTTGTCCTCGACCCAGTACTGGTAGCCCATGCATCAGAATAAATCAGCAGAGTGAGGTGAGACCACAACCCTGCTGGGAGGTGAGACCACAACCCTGCCGTGAAGTGAGAACACAACCTTACTGTGAGGTGAGACCACAACCCTACTGTGAGGTGAGACCACAACCCTACTGTGAGGTGAGACCACAACCCTACTGTGAGGTGAGAACACAACCCTGCTGGGAGGTGAGACCTGCTTAAGCTCCTCCCAGGGTCAGCCAGGGAGAGGAGATTTTGGATGCACACACACACACACACACACGCACACACACACACACTACATTTTTTCCTGAATCGACACCACTTGGGTAAAGAAAGATTTTGTTGGGCGCCAGCAGGAATTCTGCCGAAAGGAAAACGGAATCAAAGTTAGACCCACACACATCAGCACTGCCTAGAGTGTAGCCTGTTTACCAGATAGCCAGTGGAGACAAAATGAATACACACCATATAAAACCCACATGGTAACCCCAACAAGTATACTAATTATGGACAGAGGAACTTCAACAAGATCGAACCCAGTCATCAACAGGTATTTTTTTAGTGGATTGGATGGTGGGGGGTCGACAGAACAAAGGCTTACAAATGTCAGTCTTCTCGGCCAAAATTGACTCAATACAACTTGCAAGCCCATGTCCATCAAATCCTTCTGGCAGGGCAATAATAGTTCTAATGAACTTCAATGGGAACTGTTAACGGTCTGAAGTGTTGACTACTAATCCATGCGATCCATAACGGGGCGGTCCCAAACAAAAACAACCACGATCTAAAGCGATCACACCGATGAGTGAGTTAAATACTTTATAAACTACAAACGCTCGGCAGCACAGCACACACAATCAAACTGTCGCGCCAGCCAAGAGGGAATGAGCTCTCTTTATCTCCTCCTTCCTTAGTGCTCATGCGCTCTTAAAGTGGCAGTGCACGGTGGCTTTGGGAGCAGGCCACACTCCTCCCCCATGAAAACAAACCATGTTCTTAAGAATGGAGTTTGACCATCTCCTGCTCAGTAATGTCAGGTTGGTCTGAGGATGATAGGCTGTGGTCAGCCTTCATTTGCACACGATCAAAATGTTAGAATTATTTGGGGGCTGAATGGGGGCCAAATAAAACCATCCTTAGAGCACATAGAACTTTCGGTAGGAACTTTGACTTGAGCATGGACCTTTTGAAGAAAAGTCCCGTAGGTCAATTTGGCTCTGCTTCACCCTGGACTCTGTTACGAACACAGCCTTTCCGCCAGGTTCATCCTGACATGTCCTCTGCAGACCAAGAAGGCTAAGATGGGAATGTTTTGATGTGAATTCCTCCCATACACCTGTTCAGTGGACTGTTTGGCATCTACCACTTCCAGTCATCCTTGCAAACACTCAGGTGAAACCTTGGAGAACACTGCTTTTTGGTCTTCCCAGGGTCGAATAAGGCGGGGAAGAACCTCCAATGAAATTCAGTAAGGGCCCGGATCCCCCAGTGAAAACATGTTTTTACACTTAGATAAGAAAAACACTTGGATACAGTCCAACATCATCCTTCTGGGCTGCCAAAAGTGGGGAAAATGTAGCTTTGATAGGGGAGGGAGCGCTCCATAGAGCCATGAGGCATGACAGTGCATGCAGCGGGAGTTCAATGTTGTTTAACAGTATCTTCAGAGGGGGTTTTGTGGTACTACCTGTAGTCTTCCTATTCCCTTACTGGCCAAGCCAGTGGCAGAGGTAAAACCTGAGGGAGGTGCCAGTCTGATAGCCACTGTTGGTCAGAAGACCCACTTTGTCCAGAAGGGAAAAGCACTGCATGCCCAGAAACCGCTGAACAGCCTTGAGGGATGTGGGAATTGGGAATCTGCACGAGCTGCAACTACCTCCTGGTGCAGCTCTTCCAGTTGAAGGTCTATGGCCTTCTGTGCTTTTTCCATCTCATTAACAGTGTCCTTTTGAGTCTGTTCAATCAAAAATCGTAGTTCCCCTGTGAGAGAGTTCTTCATGTCCTCCATAACTTCCTTCAGAAAGACACACCTTCGAGGTGTGAGGACTACAACAGAGGCTGACTCCTCTGCTCTCTGTTTTTGTTCCTCCTCAAGAAAGAGATGACTTGATGATGGTTAGTTTCCATTTGTGTTTTGAACCGGTGCAGCCTTTTTTCTGGACTTGAATATCCTGTTTCAGAGAATCTGTAAATATTTCTGTAGCTCTGATGAATTTGTACAAGTTTGCAGGTGGTGCAAAGGCAGTCCTTCTCCTTGGTTTTCCTCCATTTGACAGGGAAGGTCCAATCCAACCTCCGCTGCACATCTGTCATCTTTCATGAGCCTCCATAAGAGGAATATATTTTGAAACTCCTCCCAGGTTCCACAATTCACTGAGTTTTGAATGGCATTCTCCTGCATTGTCAAACATCATGTTATGATTGGTGTGTGTCCATTGATGTTCTGAAATCAGTTGTCCAGTGATCACAGAGACACATTAAGGCTGACCTAATTGTATGCAAGCCACCACGTCTGTTCAGATAGTCTTCGGTCCTTTCTGACCTTTTCCTGAATGTCCTCCAACAACGACTGACATTTGTCCTGGATCTTGGCCAACACATCTGAGACGGTTTAGCCCCATGGGATGAGGGAACTCCTCCTCAAGACAAGATTATGACTTGAAGGCGGTTTCCATTGTTTTGAAGAAGTGAGTTTTTCCTTGGAATATCCTGTTTCAGTAAGAACTTCCATCTTCATCCCAGACCTCTCTGGACAGAGAGGTGGTAACATCTGTCTGATGAGCCTCCACACATTCACTGAGTTTGCGAATGGCATTCTCCTGCATTGTCAAACTATGATTGGTGTGTGTCCATTGATGTTCCAGTTGTCCAGTGATCACAGGACACCTCTCCCAGGAAGGGTTTGAGGGGAGGGTAATGGTGGAGATGTTATAGGTGAACCAGAAGCCTGGGGATTAGGGTCAGTGCTATCCAACTCCATTAGTTCATCGAGTCCTTCCACAATGAAAGAATCCCGAACATGATTACCATCAGGTGTGTCCACATTGACACAGTATGGTGAAGGCTCCGAGCAGATTTCGCCACACTCTTATCCAGAGCGACTTACAGTAGCAATTAGGGTTAAGTGCCTTGCTCCAGGGCACATCGACACATTTTTCACCCAGTTGGCTCAGGGATTCGAACCCGTGTCCTTTCGGTACCCCCATCCTGGCAGACGGATGTGTGTGTGAGCCACTGCAGAGAGATCCCCCCCGCCCCTTTGTGCTGACCCAAAGCTGTCATAAGAATTCTCACATCGAATCAAAGGCATGGCGTTATCAAGGGTATTCACAGGAGAGGACACACACACACACACCATTACCAACCGTAACTGTCTGTGGTTTGTCAATGAAATGCTTAAAGAGTAGCTTTCATCATCCTCATCATCAGATTTCATCTTCAGGAGGAAATGGACGCAGCTAAAAGAGAGTAGATAAAAATGTAGATAAAATGTTTACATTTTGAGAGCGGTGAAAGCAAAACGATCATTCCACCCAAGTGTGGTTCATTTGCCCGTGTGGTTCATTTGCCCGTGTGGTTCATTTGCCCGTGTGGTTAATTTGCCCGTGTGGTTCATTTGCCCTTGTGGTTAATTTGCCCGTGTGGTTAATTTGCCCGTGTGGTTCATTTGCCCTTGTGGTTCATTTGCCCGTGTGGTTCATTTGCCCGTGTGGTTAATTTGCCCGTGTGGTTCATTTGCCCGTGTGGTTAATTTGCCCGTGTGGTTCATTTGCCCGTGTGGTTCATTTGCCCGTGTGGTTCATTTGCCCGTGTGGTTCATTTGCCTGTGTGGTTCATTTGCCCGTGTGGTTCATTTGCCCGTGTGGTTCATTTGCCTGTGTGGTTCATTTGCCCGTGTGGTAATTGTCATACAGCTTACACCTATTCTATTCTTTCGGTAGAAAAAGGAAAGGAAACCTTATTAGCCCTCGCCCAGTGAGCCAACTCCCCTTTAGCTGAGGTCATTCAGTGAGCGATCAATCGCGTTTATGACCTGCTTCTACCCGCCAGGTGCCAACCCTCAGAAATGTACTGCCAACTAATGCCCACCCAAAGCCTCCATTATAGCCTCCTCTTTTATAGCTCTTACTCATAGCTTCCATTCGTCGGGTAATAGTGTTGGCGTGGTGACGTAGTACCGATGAAACGGCTTTATGACATGGGAAATAAACAACACGGGAACCTTTTGCACACCTGTTTAGCATGCAGTTTGAATATAATTCCCGGTTATACAATATTATGATGTTTGCCTAATGTGTAAAGCCCTATGGGAGAAGTTGTTGAAAAGACAAATCCTTTAGGGTGGGATGTACGAGGAAAAATGAAATGAAAGACAGAAGCAAAAGTGCAGACCACACACACACACATCGCACATCACACACACACACACACACACACACACACACACACACACACACACACACACACACACACACACACACACACACACACACACACACACAAGTTAACCAGAAAGGAAATCTTCTGTAAGGCATTGTTATTAGCCTCATTTCCTGCCCTGGGTCTTTGATGCCAGCTCTGTACTGACGAACGCTGCTCGATGAAATGTATTAAAGCCATAACGTTTGAACCCAGGGCTCTGAAAAGAATCCAATTCAAAACAGTTTGGGATTCATGAAATCAAAAACACACTGAATCCCAGCCGCAAAACGGAACAGAAATGTTACCGTCTAATTTGGCCCCGCGCTCGCGTGGTTGGTTCTCCTCAGCCCACTCCACCAGTCAAATCCAGGAAGAGTGCATATTAAAGCTAAAGCTAAAGCCTACCCAGCCACTTGAAAGGATTATGTTGTTGCTTGGCCTTTTAATGAAAGTAATAAATGAAATGAAAGATAGGTTTGCGTGTCAATGAGTATAATGTTGAGTGAGAATGTGTGTGCATCTTGTTCTACGAGGGCCCACACATTGCGTCCAAACGTGTCCTGGCTCTCAGCTCTAATAGAGAATCACTAGTGAGAAAACAGAGGCCTCTCCTGTGAACACCAGGGTTGCCAGATTGGAAAGACCCCTGCCAAAGTCAAGGGGGGGAGAAGTGGACATCCACCCCTCCGAGACCAAAACACAATTCAAGTCAATGGCAGAAACCATTCACTAATTCTTGCTTCAACTCTGCACAGGCCAATCTGGCAACCATGAAGTTGGTTTTAGCCAGAGAGGCGATAGGTTGCCAGAAATACAGCCACGATGGGTGGAGAGAATACAACCATGTGGATGAATGTTTCATCCTGTTCTCACACTCATTGGCACTGTTGTCTCAGGCTTTCAGAAAGATCAGACCTGATCCTTTTTAAAGGCCAAATCTGAAAGACCATAAGAGTATTTCAAATAATCCGGTGCTAAGGTTGGCCATCTCTGTTTCAAACTATCCTATGATAAATGTGGAGGAGAAGGCACCCTAGGTTGCCAGGTGTACACTCAAAGCTTATTTTTATTGATTTAATTTAACTAGGCAAGTCAGTTAAGAACAAATTCTTTTTTTTACAATGACAGCCTAGGAATAGTTGGTTAACTGCCTTGTTCAGGGGCAGAACTACAGAATTTGACTTTGTCAGCTCAGGGATTCAATCTAGTAACCTTTCGGATACTGGCCCAATGCTCTAACCACTAGGCTACCTGCCACCCCAGATTAACTACAACTGTGTCCTTGTCTCGTAGAACCACAGATGACAACAACAAACTCCCAGACCCCATAACCCACCGTAACAATCTCCTCCCAGCTTTAACCAACAACTGACTGACTGACTGACTGACTGACTAACTAACTAACTAACTAACTAACTAACTGACTGACTGACTGACTGACTGACTGACTGACTGACTGACTGACTGACTAGCTATGCTAACTAACTAACTAACTAACTAACTAACTAACTAACTAACCAGAACTCACTCTCTCAGTCTCTCTGCACCAGATGCAGAGGTCAGTAAGACTACAGTAGCCCAATTTATCGCATAGCAGCAATCCTGTGATCAAATTAGGAGGTGAGTGCTCCGTCAGTCTAGCAATCCCTTAAAGAGCTTAGAGAGGCGGACGGGCAGCCAAGGCAGGAGTCTCAACCCTGCGGTGGGTCAGTAATGCTGTTCTCGCCCACTTTCCCGCACGCTTGTCTTAGGACTAATCCCGTTTTGTGGCGAGAGCGGTGTGTGTGTGTGTGTGTGCGCCACCCTTAGATCGCGTCATCACCGCCGCCCAAGTTCAGTGTAAGGCGAGGAAGGGAAAAGGACAAATGTGTTTATGTGCAGAGGGCAAAAGGATGAGTCAGGGGCTGTAGGGTACAAGACGAGTCACTAGCACCGCACACGCCCCAGGGGCTGTGATGTCATCCAAATAATCACATTGTTATGTCCCATGTAGGAATTTCTAACTTTACGCTAGAGGAATTCTGAAAATCCACATAGGAGTTCTTACCATCCATTTACATTTTTACATTCCATACAGGCAAACATACTTAATGCATGTTTATCACATGCGTATCTACATTTGTGGAATATCGCACGTTTCAATGTTTGGAATGTCCCTGGTTTCAGCAATAGGTTGAAAGAGACATTCCGTCATCCCATCATACAACACAGTTGGCAGTGACGGATGACTCGTTTCACTCCGCTTCCACTTGTCACACACCCGTTGAACACTGATGACGCTCGCGAACGGCCGAGGAGAGAGAAAGGAGGAGGAAGAGAGGGGGGGGGGAAGAGAGAGACAAATGAGAAAGGGAGAAGTAGAGAAAAAAGAAAAAGAGACATACAGGTGACATGGCAAAGAAACCCATTTTAAACCGCCATGAAATTACCCTGCAAGACTGCTGGGAGGCAAACGCCCCAGATAAAGAGAGAGAAAGAGGCGGTGGACTGAAGGATGGTATACAGCGGTGAGTGTGTGTATGTGTGTGTGTGTGTGTGTGTGTGTGGGGTGGGGGGGGGATTAGATTTGGCTGTTTGTGCTGGGAGCCACAGAGACCCTTCAGCATCCTCTAGAAGCCTCAACCGTGTCAGATCACATCAGTGTCCTTGCCAGCATTCAAGCACACACGCACGCACGCACGCACACACACACACACACACACACACACACACACACACACACACACACACACACACACACACACACACACACACACACACACACACACACACACACACACACACACACACACACACACACACACAGCCACAGAGGCAGCAGCAAAGCCTGCATCCCCGGGAGACAGCGAGGGTTGGGCTGGTTTACTGACAGCCAATCTCCTTAAGAATGTCTTCATAATATGATGGCACCCACACACTCCTTGAACCCAAACTCAGCCCCTCTTCTGTCCTCGTTACCCACCCCCCACCCCGTGACCACCAATCACACAGCTTACCATGAAAACCCAAATCCCCCTACTGCTCCCCATCGCTGACCCTGCCTCCGGATCCTAACGCCCTGTATCACTGGTGAACATGGATATGATGAGGTAAGCAGGTTTCGTGGCCGGATTGTCAGTGATGCGGTGTGGGGACGTTAAGGGAAGCCTTTCACCAGACTCCCCTTAGGGATTTATTTCTAATAGCCTTATTGCATTCGCTGTCTCCTCTCTCCACTCCCCCCTCCTCTCTTCTCTCTCTCTTTCAGTGTCACATGTGACCCAGTTCAACTTGCTCGCTCTCCTCTCCAGGCTCTTTCTAGTAGTCCACGGCAGCAGCCAGGGATAGGATAATGTCTGTTGTGGAGTATGACGCATTGGAGCACTGCATTGGAGGGGCCATGGTGGCTCTGACAGACAGACTCCCTCAGGGCTACAGAAGAGATATGAGAGACGACCTTAGTATACTGACAGATAGAGAGAGAGAGAGAGAGAGAGAGAGAGAGAGAGAGAGAGAGAGAGAGAGGAGAGGAGACTCAGGAACGGCATTCCATCATCCCCCCAATAGTAGAGAAATACAGGACTGATACAAGTCACTCTCTCATTACTTCTCACTAAACTTTAAAAATGTAGGTCTGACATCTGCTGTCTTAAACTGTGATCATCTCTCACAAAATAAGTTAATCATTAAAAAGCCAGTGAAAAGAAACTATGATAATTCCCTGGTTACCAAATCGACGTTTACTGAACAACAGGCTGGAAAATATTAGCTTCTCTCTCTTCCTATCTCCCTCTTATCTCTCTCACTAACCCCCCCCCCCCGTTGAGCAGATGGAGGATAATTGGTTTCTTAGGAGAAATGGAAAGTATTCCTAGTGAGATGGGAGAGTCGTAGATTTTCCTCCAATATTGAGAAGGTGGACATGATTAAAAACGGCAAATGGGGATTAAAACAATTTAAAGTCAGGAAAATTGCAAGCTGATTGACAAGGTTGAATATGCAACAAATGGAGGGGAAATTATCTCGCTTTTAATCAAAATGACCTCAAATAAACAATGGAATCATGTTGTCAAAAGAGGTTTCCCATATTCTCAGAGTGGGGGGGAAAAATCCAGTGTTTGGCAAACATAAGGTGCCACTAAATTCAATTCCCCTGTCAGATTTCACTATGGCCAGATCACTGACTGTGCATGGACTACCAAATCAATTGGTCAGTTGATCTTGTAACGGTTAACATCCGAACTGGACAGACATAATCCCTACCAAGCTGCCATAACGTTTTAAGTGAGGCTTGCAAAAATAGGGCCGGTTATGAGAACCATAAGTCAGAAGGACCCAAGGGCTAGCTAACCCTAACCCCATTGACCCCAACTGATGGTTTACACCACATAAACTCAATTCCCCCCAAAAGGGTAGGAGCCTACAGGGGCAGCGATAAACAAGTATATTGGGTCGTAAAGTATGTAGGCTTTCCCGTAAACCTCTCTGCTGTGGGACTCCATTCAGTCACTCAGTCAGACACACTGCCAGGATATTACTGCAGCCTGGAGCACCACCATCTTCCCTCTTCATTAACCCTGACACTGAGTTAGGGTCACACCATAACCACCGTCACCTCTGGATCTGCTGAGGCCTGGGTTTTTTAAGGCCCAACCCCAGAGAGCGGGAAGGAAAGAGGGACGGATAGAGAGGGGGAGCGGTATAGTATTAGAGAGGTAGAAGTAGAGAGGGAAGGGAAAGTGGATAGGGAGAAAGAGTAGATGGGGGGGTGGATTTAGGAACTTGCTCACCTCCAATTTAATGTGCTAAAGGGGATGGTTGGTGGTGCTTGGATAACAGGGAACCAATAAAAAGGAAGTCTCAAATTATATACGAGTCAGAGAGCATCAGACTAAAGGTTACAGCAAATGACATACTGCTCTCGAGCAAGAAGGGAAGATTACTCTGAGTTCAATATCTTTGGAAAGGATAGATCAGCTGCAGGTCACAGTAGTCCAATTAAGTGTGTGTGTGTGTGTGTGTGTGTGTGTGTGTGTGTGTGTGTGTGTGTGTGTGTGCGAATGTGTGTGCGAGTGTGCATGAATGTTTCCGTGCTACACACGTGTGTGCGTGCTCGCAACAGCGTGTGTGTGTGCGTTTTTGACTCGCCACAGGGAAAGGGGGGAATAGTGCGGATTACGAGGACAGCGGCTCCATATGGGTCTAAGCAGGTCTGATGCCCAGCTCTGGAATATAGCCCAGACTGTCCTGGCTCCAAACCAGAACAACATCTCTTTAGCTGGCAATGATCTGCTGGTTCTGCCTGGCAGCCCCAGGTTCTACTTAACTTATAGACTCACAACAGGGGGACACCGAGGTAGGGAGAGCCACAGAGGGTAAAGACGTAAATGCTAAACTTTTAAAAGACTGAACCCTGTTTTTAATCTGTGCAGGCTCTGATAGAGTATCAACTGGTGTCCTGGAATCAAACATGACTCTTCCTCTGACTTTAGTTGAGGTTCACTAGTGTCTGTGGATATGTTGAGACTTCCTTAAACCACAAAATGAAATGTCTCCTGTTGATGTCATTACTTACTTAGTCAACGTCTCAACATGTTGGATAAATTACCTTTGTATGACCTGGTTTCAGATTATGATGCCGTTTCGATCCTAGGTTTATTCAATAGAGTGACTATGCTGTGAGTTGGATCTGTGCCCTGTTTCCCTTAATCCTATGTTGACTACAACTGAATACTGTACCTCTTTTCACCGATCCCGCCACGCAATCTGGCATGTGACTTCTCTCCAAACCTGATTGAGTCATTACAACAGATTTTTGATCCAGACATGTTGAGGAAATTGAATTAGGGCGACCTGGATTTTAATAAAATCTCCATGTAATCAGACGCGCCTGTCAATACAGATGTCACCGTGCTCACAGCTGGTTGTCAGGGTCATCTGTAAAGTATGAATCATGACGCCTGATAAGCGCTCCGCCATTATATATATATATATATATATATATATATATATATATATATATATATATATATATATATATGCAATTGAAGTCGGAAGTTTACATACACCTTAGCCAAATACATTTAAACTCAGTTTTAGGTCAGTTAGCATCACAACTTTATTTTAAGAATATGAAATGGCAGAATAATAGTAGAGAGAATTATTTATTTCAGCTTTTATTTCTTTCATCACATTCCCAGTGGGTCAGAAGTTTACATACACTCAATTAGTATTTGGTAGCATTGCCTTTAAATCGTTTAACTTGGGTCAAACATTTCAGGTAGCCAATAAATTGGGTGAATTTTGTCCCAATCCTCCTGACAGAGCTGGTGTAACTGAGTCAGGTTTGTAGGCCTACTTGCTTGCACACACTTTTTCAGTTCTGCCCACACATTTTCTATAGGATTGAGGTCAGGGCTTTGTGATGGCCACTCCAATACCTTGACTTTGTTGTCCTTAAACCATTTTGCCACAACTTTGGAAGCATGCTTGGGATCATTGTCCATTTGGAAGTGTCACGACTTCTGCCAAAGCCGGATCCTCTCCTTGTTCGGGTGGCGATCGGCGTCGCCGGTCTTCTAGCCATCATCGATCCACTTTTAATTTTCCATGTGTTTTGTCTTGTTTTTCCTCACACCTGGTTTCAATTCCCTCAATCATTTGTTGTGTATTTAACCCTCTGTTCCCCCCATGTCTTTGTGTGGGATTGTTTATTGTAAATGCTTGTGCACGTGTTGATTGGTGCGCAACGGGTTTTGTACCCAAATGTCTTGTTATTTTTATGCCGTGGGTTTTGCTATTAAACTACTCGGCTATTACCAAGTTCTGCTCTCCTGCGTCTGACTTCCCTGCCACCGATTACGCAGCCCATACAAAATCCCACACCAACTATATGGAGTCAGCAGGAGCAGGTGCCCCTGGAATAGGGGTGGAGGAGCGCGTCCAGGAGCATGCGGCGATTCTCCACCATCTCGGCGCCGCCATGGACCAGGTTGTCCAAACTATGGACCGCTGGGTGAGACAGGGAGTTCCTCCAGTGCCTCCACCAGCAAACCATGGTCTCCACTACTCGCCCCCCCCCTTCATCCCAGGGAGTATGACGGGACGGCTGCACGCTGCCAGTGTTTCCTGTTACAGCTTGACCTCTACCTGGCAACTGTCCACCCAGCTCCTTCAGGTTGTGAGAAAGTATAGAGGAGCATATTTCTCCAAAAAGTACGATCTTTGTCCCCATGTGCAGTTGCAAACTGTATTCTGCCTTTTTTATGGTGGTTTAGGAGCAGTGGCTTCTTCCTTGCTGAGCAGCCTTTCAGGTTATGTCAATATAGGACTCGTTTTACTGTAGATATCGACACTTCTGTTTCCACCAGCATCTTCACATGGTCCTTTGCTGTTGTTCCGGGATTGATTTGCACTTTTCGCACCAAAGTACGTTCATCTCTAGGAGACAGAACGCGTCTTCTTCCTGAGCAGTATGACAGCTGCGTGGTCCCATGGTGTTTATACTTGCTGTTACAGATACAGGTATCCTGTGTGTTTCTTTTCTCTCCTTCTCCCCTCACAGGTGGCAATCATCATTCCCCAATCAGTCATCAATCAGAAGACATCTGCTCCTTTTCCCTTACCCTATCACATTCCCTTTCCCTTGGTTTAAAAACCCTGTCAGTTGTTTTCTCATGAGCTCGATCTCTCTGTCATGCAATATCTCTCTGTAGAGATCTTGTTTGGTTTAGCAACTACGTGTCACTTTGTCCGTTATCCTGTGAGTTCTGTTATGGTGTTTGACTGGTTGTTTGATGGTGGGAAAAGGGGGTACCAAGACAAGTGGCCCATGGGCATACACTACCCGTAGGAATACTTTGTCTAAGAACACTCGTTAGAACTGGGCAGACCACCCACTGTATTTTTGGTTAGTTAGTTAGCTGTATTGAAGTAGGCTAGTCTAGCTTAGGGGTGTTTTTGGATATTTGTTTCTTTCCTTGGGTCCAGATCAGCCACTTTTCCTGCCCCCCTTTACCCTGTGTTTACCAAATAAACCATGAGTGTTTGACGGTAATTTAGTTGTCTGTGGTTTTTGTTCTCACTTACTTTTTCACTGTTATAATTTGCACGAGGTTTGTTACGGATCTCGATACCATTCCCCCTGCCGGGCCAAAGGGATTCGTAACATAAGTGGGGGCTCATCCGGGATCTGTCATTACTGACACCCATGCCGCTTGTGCAGATTGTAGTGGTAGTTCAGTGTTGAGCGTCATAGCTGATGTAGCATTAGTGTTTGCTATTTGTTGGCTCTTGTGTTTAGGTAGTAGTTCAAGGTGGCTAATTTTGCTTTGAAATCCTTTTTGGATAACCCTTCGTGGGAGGTTTTTGATAAATGTCGTAGAGTTGATTTAATGACCTTGGCTGACCATTATTCAGTAGCTATTCCGCAGAGTTTAGTTCAAGCGGAGGTTAATTAAGCAACTGGTGTTAAATGTTATGATGGAAGAACAAGTGCTTGGGTTACCGTTGCCTGAGCCTGCTACCCCTGTAGAGGATGTTGCTGCTCCTGTAAGCCCGTTGGTGTCTGAGAACGAGGGCGAGGCTAAAGCTCCAGCCACATTGCCCCGTTTTGATCCACTCTCTCCACAGTCCACCGGTGATGCTAGGAGAGATGTCCGTTCAATACAGTTCAACTGGAGGCGGAAGAGAGAGCCCAAATAAGGTGGGAGACTCTCCAGCTGGAGATGTGTAGAATTGAGGCAGAAAAAGAAAGAGACCAGCGGCATTTGGAGATGTGTAAAATGGAGGCAGAAAAAGAACAGCGTCAGTTGGAGTTCAAAATGCGCCAGATGGAATAGATTTCATAGATTTGTCAAACACTGTTCTGTTCAAAGAGATTGCTCAAGAGGATTGGTTGTGTGCTACCTCTGGGAAGCTGATCACCTCTGACAAACAGCCCAGGGAAGAATCGAAGAATGTTGAACTTATTGCTGATGCAATACAGTTACCACTCACTCGTGAGCAGCTGGTTGCTAACCAAAAGGTTGACGACAAGCTTGCTAAATGTTTTTCTAGTGTTGTCTCATTGGAAGAGGTAAAGAAGAAGAACGTGGTGTACTTTATTGATGGTAATCTCCCCATACGTAAATGGACATCCCATGTTGACGAGGACGGAGATTGGAATGCTGTTTACCAAATAGTGATTCCTACAGCCTTTCGACAAAATGTGTTATCCCTTGCTCATGATCACCAGTGGTCTGATCATTTAGGAATCACCAAGACTTATGATCGGATCCTTCGACATTTATTTTGGCCAGGTTTTAAAACGATGTGGCTCAGTTCTGTCGGACATGCCACACATGTCAGATAACCAAATCAGGTTATTCCTCCCGCTCCTTTTGTCCAATACCTGTCATAGGTGAACCATTCGAACATGTGGTGGTTGGACCATTACCGAAGACAAAATCGGGTAACCAGTTTCTGTAAAACGGTTATGTGTATGGCAACAAGATATGCCGAGGCCATTCCTCTGCGAAGGGTTTACAGCCCCGGTAGTGAGTAAAGCCTTAATTAAATTCTTCAACATTTCGGTTACTTAAGGTGGTACAAAGTGATCAAGGTACCAATTTTCTATCAAAGCTCTTCAAGCAGGTGTTAAAATCCTTGTCAATTCCGCACTGTGTGGCAAGCGCATATCACCCAGAGTCTCAGGGTGCGCTTGAACGATGGCATCAGACACTGAAGTCTATGCTACGTAAATATTGTTTGGAATCTGAGAAAGATTGGGATGAGGGAGTTCCTCTAGTTTTGTTTGCTGCTCGTGAAACTGTACAGGAGCCCCTAGGTTTCAGCCCGGCTGAACTAGTGTTTGGTCACACAGTGAGAGGACCAATGAAAGTCCTTAAAGAAAAGTTTTTGTCCCAAGAGTTGTGTGCGGGAGATGAGAATGTGTTGGACTACGTTAGTCGCTTTCGTGAGCGCCTACACCAAGCCTGTGCTCTAGCAAACGAAGCTCTGTGTTCCTCACAGAGGAGCATGAAAAGACACTGATAAACAGGCTGTTTCTCGTCCACTACAGCCAGGTGACCAAGTACTGGTGTTATTGCCTGTCCCAGGATCTTCACTGTCAGCTCGTTTCTCAGGTACTTATTTAAGTGAAACGGATTATGTGCTTCAAACTCCTGATAGAAAACGCCAATCTCATGTGTGTGCCACATTAACATGTTGAAAGCATACCACACCCGACCCATCACCCAGTTAGATTGTTCAAAAACAGCGGCAGGTACTACTGTCTCCTCTGCTTCTGCTGCTATGATAGTGGGCTGTCATATTGATAATGTTGATGGATTAGAGTTGTGCAATACTCAGCAGCAGTGTGTTAGATTGCCCAACTCAGAAATGCTGCTGTCTCTCCAGTCAGGTCTGGTTCATTTAACGGACGGACAGGCCGACGATATTGTGAGGCTGCTACACAATTTTCCATGTCTTTTTAATGACGTTCCTACTTGCACAAACGTGTTGGAACATGACATTAATGTTGGAAATGCTGCCCCTATCAAGCAACACCCATATCGTGTCAACGCTTCTCAGCGGAAGATAATGAGGGATGAAGTGAGATATTTGTTGGCGAATGACCTGGCTAAGCCAAGTTCAAGCCCTTGGAGTTCTCCTTGCATTCTGGTTTCTAAACCTGATGGTACATCCAGGTTATGTACGGATGATTGAAATGTAAATTCTGTCACAATGCCAGATTCGTTCCTGTTACCCAGACTGGATGACTGTATCGACACTGTTGGTGCTGCTACTTATGTAACAAAGTTGGACCTCTTAAAAGGTTACTGGCAGGTTCCATTAACCTCACGTGCTTCTGATATGTCTGCCTTTGTAACCCCAGACAACTTCCTACAATACCCTGTCATGGTTTTTGGGATGCGAAATGCACCACTTTCCAACAACTGGTTAACTCTGTATTAGCTGGCATTCCCAATTGTAGTGCATACCTTGAAGATCTAGTGATTTATTCATCTGAGTGGTCAGAACATGTTGACTCTCTAAGGGTAGTATGTGAACATTTGGCAGCTGCTTCTCTAACCCTGAACTTGGCAAAGTGGGAGTTTGGGAAGGCTACTGTTACTTATCTCGGCAAAGAGGTCGGCCATGGACAGGTGTTGATGCCAAGGTCTTGGATATAACTGCATTCCCTGCACCTACCACCAGACGAGAGCTATGCCACTTTTTAGGGATGGTTGGCTACTACCCTGGTTTCTGTAAAAATTTCTCTGCGGGAGCTCCATTGACCGATTTGCTCAGTCTGGCTAGATCATTTGAGTGGTCCCATGATTGTCAGGTAGCTTTTGAATCTGCTAAAGCACTCTTATGTACTACCCCTGTACTTGCTGCTCCGGATTTTGAGCGACCATTTAAACTTGAGGTAGATGCTCGTGCCAGAGGTGCTGGTGCTGTTCTACTGCAGCAGGACAAGAGTGGAGTGGATCATCCTGTTTGTTATTTTTCTCGTAAATTTAACAAATGTCAGACAAACTATGCGACCATAGAACAAGAAGCTCTTGCTTTGTTGTTAGCTCTGCAATACTTTGAAGTATATATTGTTTTCAGTACCCTACCAGTGATCGTATATACTGATCATAACCCCTTAGTGTTTCTCCACCGGATGTACAACCAGAACCAGCGCCTTATGCGTTGGGCGCTTATTGTACAGAATTATAATTTGGAGATCCGCCACAAAAAGGGTTCAGATAATGTATTAGCAGATGCTTTGTCTCGTGTGTAAAAATTATGATTTTTGTATATTTTGTAAATACTTTGTTAGCAATCCTTATTGGGTTGCTCTTTTAAGGGTGGGAGTGTTACGGATACAGGAATCTTGTGTTTCTTTTCTCTCCTTCTCCCCTCACAGGTGGCAATCATCATTCCCCAATCAGAAGACATCTGCTCCTTTTCCCTTACCCTATTACATTCCCTCAAACCCTGTCAGTTGTTTTCTCATGAGATCGATCTCTCTCTGTAGAGATCTTGTTTGGTTTAGCAACTACATGTCACTTTGTCCGTTATCCTGTGAGTTTTGTTTTGTTATGGTGTTTGACTGGTTGTTTGATGGTGGGAAAAGGGGGTACCAAGACAAGTCGCCCATGGGCATACACTACTCGTAGGAATACTTTGTCTAAGAACACTAGTTAGAACTGGGCGAACCACCCACTGTATTTTTGGTTAGTTAGCTGTATTGAAGTAGGCTAGTCTAGTTTAGGGGTGTTTTTGGATATTTGTTAATTTCCTTGGGTCCAGATCAGCCACTTTTCCTGCCCCCCTTTACCGTGTGTTTACCAAATAAACCATGAGTGTTTGACGGTAATTTAGTTGTCTGTGGTTTTTGTTCTCACTGTTATAATTTGCATGAGTTATGTTACGGGTCTCGATACCATCCCCCTAGCCTGCCGGGCCAAAGGGATTTGTAAAACGTCCGTACTATTGTTTGTACAGATGAACGTGGTACCTTCAGGTATTTGGAAAGAATGAACCAGACTTGTGGAGGTCTTCCATTTTTTTCTGAGTTCTTGGTTGATTTCTTTTGATTTTCCCATGATGTCAAGCAAAGAGTCACCGAAGGTAGGCCTTGAAATTCATCCACAGGTACACCTCCAATTGACTCAAATTATGTCAATTAGCCTATCAGAAGCTTCGAAACACATGACATCATTTTCTGGAATTTTCCGAGCTGATTAAAGGCACAGTCAACTTAGTGTATGTACACTTCTGACCCACTGGAATTGTGATACAGTGAAATAATCTGTGAACAATTGTTGGAAAAATTACTTGTCATGCACAAAGTAGATGTCCTAACCATCTTGCCAAAACTATAGTTTGTTAACAAGAAATTTGTGGAGTGGTTGAAAAACGAGTTTTAAGGACTCCAAACTAGGTGTATGTAAACTTCCGACTTCAACTGCGTATATATGGGGTGGTAGGTAGCCTAGTGGTTAGATCGTTGGCCCAGTAACCGAAAGGTTGCTAGATCAAATCCCCGAACTGACGAGGTAAAAAACTGTCATTCTGCCCCTGGACAAGGCAGTTAACCCATTGTATCTAGGCCAATATTGTAAATAAGAATTTCTTCTTAACTGACTTTCTTTTCTCTCTGACAGTAGACATCAAGCAAATGTAATTAATCATGGCAAACATAGTTCGTCAGTTTCCCTATTCAAAAAGACATCTTGTGTCTACAGGAAATTTCTAATAATAATCTTGTAGGAGGTACTGGCATTCTGAAGCGGTTGAGTTGGTGTGGGTGACTGAGTGTGGCGTCATGCATTCTGATTCCATCCACCAACTGTCTCTCTGGGATGAAACCGAGCAAGACCGAGCGTGACAGCAGTTCAGATGGGCTGCAATGCCCAAACATAGTGTGGGTTCAGTCTCTCGCTCTCTCCTCTACTTATATCCCCTCTCGCTCTCCATCTTCCTCCTGAAGAGCAGCCTGAAGTCTGAATGAGCTTCTCTCTTATAACACTCATCCCTCCTGCACTCAGAGATGTACTGATCAGTCACTACAGGTGTGATTTGGAGAGATGGTTGCAGTGCCAGGATGATTACACGCCCCCAGAAACACCATTAAGACTGAACAGGGAGAGCAATCAAAATCCGAGCCCAATCAGCCTGAAGTATAGTTCTTCTACCACACACTAGATAAAAAGGGTTAGATTCGCCTTGATTTCTGGTTCACCGATCTCTACATGGAACCCAAAGGGTTCTACCTGGAACTGAAAGGGACAGATTAAGAACCCTTTTTTTCTAAAAGAGTAGAGACTAGTGGACCAGAAATCAAAGCTTCGGGTTTTCCAAGGCTTCTCTTACGGGGTCAGCTGAATAACCCTTTAAGGTTCTAGATAGCACCTTTTCTTTCTGAGCGTAGTGTTTAAGAATTTAAAGCCTGGGTCTCACTTGAAAACCCATCTAGTAGAAGACTTACTGAAGCGAATTGTGCCAAACTAACGCCTACAGACCTTCACTACTGAGTCATAAGAGTCTTTGAGGAACATTCTTTGTCCGTGAAACCACCAATACTGCAATTACTCTTATCTACACAAATTTCCCCACTTTGGTCTGAAACTCATATTTCTCTGGGGCTGTGTTCTTTATCAAGACCTTGAGCTCATTAAAAACCTGAGCTTAACATCTCAGTCGGAGTCTCAGTCATCAGTAAGCCTAGAGCTCCGTATCTAATCACTTGATTAACTGGTTGGTCCCTCTCACAGTCAGACCCCATCATAATAACCCTAATGACGCTACAAATCAGGACTGTTCCAGCAAAATAAGACAGAAAAACAATATTTCGGATTCTGCCTGTGACATTTAAACCCGGCATTAGCATAACTATGGGAGACGCTGTAGCTTGTGATTGGGTGTTGGAGAGGAAGTGGTAAAGATGGAAAGTGCCTGATCTCTCAGGGTAGATATTGATATTCATCCTATAGACGGTTTTGAATTCCTTGATCAAGCCCTGAAAGTGCATTAAAGATTTGTTTAAAGCCATACTCTGTCATACTTCCAATATGTGTGTAAGTACATCTTAATAGTCCATTTCTAGGGTGATAGATTTCAACACCAAGAGAGAGAACTTAACATATAAGCAGAGCAGGCCTGCGTATTTACAGTCAAAGGTCCATCACAGGTTCCCATAGCGATGTTATTCCCTAGCAACTCCACTCTCAGATTTTGAGGTTTGATGGAAGAGGTGGCAGAGTGTGTCTGTGTGTGATGTCAGAAATACTGCTGTCATAAAGGGTACAGGCTGCCATGACTCGTAACCATGGCGCCCTTTGGAAACGTCAAACAGGACAATACAACGGACAGGCGGCTTGCCCTGTCATGCAATTCTCCAGATGTACAGCACTGCTGACCCAGTGTGTTATTATAAAACAGAAATCTGATATTGGCACCAGATGGAGGGAATGTTGGAATCTAACTCACAAAATGACTGTTAATGAAAATGTATGCTCAATCCAGTATAAACTAATGTACAGAATGTATTACAAAATTCACAAATTCTACAGCACAACGGCAGAGTCATGTCTTAAAAATAACAATGATTCAATAATTCATGCCTTCTGGGAATGTTATGATGTCCAACAGTTATGGGTGGAGTTAGAATGTTGGCTCAGAAGTATTATAATGTAAATGTACTTTTAATCTGTCTGTCTGCATATTTCAAGACATGGCATATGAGGTTGCAGTGAGATACCTGATGGGTTGGATGATACTTTTCTCATCAATCATCTTGAAAAAGCATATACTTAAAAACATTTTTTTTTTAAAACTACCAATCCTCCATTTTTAACACAATGGAAAGGTCAAATGCTTGCTTTATTATCGAAATGTTCAAAGTGTGTGGGCGACCGAGAGAAACAAAACGGTGCAGTTTGAGGTCACGTGGCGGAGAATGATGCGGGCGTTGGAGATGAGGGTGTGAGGTGATGTGGGTCTGGCCAGAGGTGATGTTGTGGATGTTTGTGAGCGTCTGCAAGTTGTCATTTGTATGTTTATGTTTAGTATTGTTTAAAAAAATACATTTAAAAAGAAATTGCACAAAAACAATGATAAAACACCAAGTCCAAACACACACACCATTAATATCGTATGAGTTTAATACGTTTTATAGAAGCACGCACTGCTAGGTGAGGGACTAAGCAAGGGTGACCAACAAACCATTCACCGCGTTCGATGGAGTCCATACACAGAGACACATCCTTGCATGCACACACACACACACACACACACACACACACACACACACACACACACACACACACACACACACACACACACACGACATTGTCATAAACAAGGGAGAACTCTCTCCCGCTCCCATACATCTACGCTCGCTGCTTTCGTCTGCAGTTTCCATGGCAACAAACCACCACAATCCTCGGCATGTGGACGTAAAAAGCTGCAAAACTAGAAAATGGCCATTTCTGAACATTAGGCAGGCAGTGTGAACGCTGTCGAGAGCTTAAATGACTTCATGCACAGACGTCTTTAGAATTCAACTCCCTGTAATACTGTCCATGCATGTGCTGTAGGCCCATCCCTCTCTAACATTGTACTGTTGCACACACTGAACGCACACACACACACACACACACACACACAGTCCAACACCAGTTCCTTAAATCTTGAAGGAAAATAGCTCAAACCTAGTCTATATTGTACCTGAGAACTACAGTACCAGTCAAACGTTTGGACACAGCTACTCATTCAAGGGTTTCTTTATTTTGACTATTTTCTACATTGTAGAATAACAATGAAGACATCAAAACTATGAAATAACACATATGGAATCACGTAGTAACCAAAAAAGTGTTAAACAAATCAAAATATATTTTATATTTGAGATTCTTCAAAGTAGCCACATGACAGCTTTTCACACTTTTGGCATTGTCTCAACCAGCTTTATGGGGTAGTCACCTGTGATGCATTTCAAATTAACAGGTGTGCCTTGTTAAAAGTTCATTTGTAGAATTTCTTTCCTTAATGCGTTTGAGCCAATCAGTTGTGTTGTAACAAGGTAGGGCTGGTATACAGAAGACAGCCCTATTTTGGTATATGCTATTTTAGAAATACATTACATACATAGTCATAGTCATAGTAATGAGTCTCTCTGTATTCAACAGATGCAGCTTGCGTGGACATACTGCATCCCACACAACCCCAGTTTCTCTTAGTCCCTACATCTCCATACCAGCCAACAGCTATATTACATTCATATGGTTAACAGAACAGGCCTCTTGAGAAGTGAGAGGGAGCCTGGAGATGGAGAACCCAGAGCTCCAGTAATTAATATTCCATGTAAGATATATACACTGAGTGTACAATACATTAGGAACACCTGCTCTTTCGATGACATAGACTGACCAGGTGAATCCAGGTGAAAGCTATGATCCCGTATTGATGCCACTTCTTAAATGTCCTTCAATCAGTGTAGATGAAGGGGAGGAGACAGTTTAAAGAATGATTTTTAAAGCCTTGATTAGGGCTGTTATGGTGACCATATCATGGCAGCAGTCAAATTCCAAGTGACCGTTTACGCATGGTAATTAGGCCAAGCCCTGATGCTGTTGATGGTCATTGGTAGCCTACCAAACTTGCTAACTTCCTGGTACTCAGCACTCTATTGTTGCTCTAATCACTCTGACATCATTGCAAATGTAATCTAAACTCTAATCAAACACCTTATGAGAGCCCATGAGCGCATGTGGCGCAACATTGCTATAGGATTTGCAATTGCGCAAGAAAACACAGTGATGGTCTCTTAAAAAGAGGAGGATCCCATCAGCTTTCTACAGACTAGGCCTAATATATTTATTTCTCAACTTTCCTAATATTAAGCACATTGCTTCTCATTACAACAGGCGTATAGCCTACTTGGCTGGCATGAAAATTAACCATGGGAAAAGCATCCTCCATTCCCTATTTAAGTGCATAGATTACATGCCCATTTCAAGACAGTTGCATGATAATGGTCCATTCTAAATCAAAAACCAATTTCACACATATTATTTAGTGTACAGTGGCAATAAAAAGTACTGTATGTGAACCCTTTGGAATTACCTGGATTTCTTAAAATTTTATCTGGGCACAACAATAGACAAACAACACATTGTTCTAAAATAAATAACACACAAATTATTGTATTTTTCTTGTCTATATTGAATACATAATTTAAACATTCACAGTAGAGGTTTGAAAAACTATGTGAACCCCTAGGCTAATGACTTTTCAAAAAGCTAATTGGAGTCAGGAGTCAGCTACCCTGGAGTCCAATCAATGAGACGAGATTGGGGTTGTTGGTTAGAGCTGCCCTGCCCTATAACAAAAACACTCAGAAAATGTGTGAATGTTGTGAACCATGCCTTGAACAAAAGAGATCTCAGAAGACCTAATATTAAAAATGGTTAACTTGCATAAAGCTGGAAAGGGTTGCAAAAGTATCTCTAAAAGCCTTGAAGTTCATCAGTCCATGGTAAGACAAATTGTCTATAAATTGAGAAAGTTCAGCACTGTTGCTACTCTCCCTATGAGTGGCTGTCCTGCAAAGATGACTGTAAGAGCACAGCGCAGAATGCTCAACGAGGTTAAGAAGAATCCTTAAACTGTCAGCTAAAGACTTCCAGAAATCTCTGGAACATGCTAACATCTCTGTTGATGAGTCTACGATACGTTAAACACTAAACAAGAATGGTGTTCATGGGAGGACACCACGGAAGAAGCTACTGCTGTCCAAAAATAAAAATTTGCTGCACGACTGAAGTTCGCAAGAGAGCATCTGGATGTTCCACAGCGCTAATGGCAAAATATTTTGTGGAAAGATTAAACTAAAGTTGAGTTGTTTGAAAGGAACACACACCACTATGTGTGGAGAAAAAAAAGGCACACCAACATCAAAACCTCATCCGATTTTATTAGACTTTTTAAAATGTAGATGTTCCAAAGGTCTGCAGTTGTCATAATGAGGAGACCAAGGTGCAGCGTGATATAAATACATTAGAACGAGTGCTGACATGCAACTACACATAGACAATAACCCACAAAACCAAAATGGCAACCTAAATAGGATCCCCAATCAGAGACAACGATAAACAGCTTCCTCTGATTGGGAACCAATTCAGGCCACCATAGACCTACATATACCTAGGCATGCAAAAACCCTAGACAGGACAAAAACACACATACTCACCCTCGTCACACCCTGACCTGACCAAAATAATACATAAAACATAGATAACTAAGGTCAGGGCGTGACAGCAGTAGTGGCTTATAGGCTATACATGAAAGCCAGGAGATGCTAAATGTGTTTATGTTAATTAACATCAATTACCGTGAGACCGGCAGGCATTTGCTTGACAATCACCTGTCACAAAATTCCATGACCCGCCACAGCACTGGCCTTAAGACAATTGAGACATGGATTGTGTATGTGTGCCATTCAGAGGATGAATGGGCAAGACAAACTATTTAAGTGCCTTTGAACAGGGCATGGTAGTAGGTGCCAGGCACACTGGTTGGTGTCAAGAAACAGTTTCCTGTGTCTATCAAGTACTCTATGGTCCACCAACCAAAGGACATCCAGCCAACCCTGACAACTGTGAGAAGCATTGGAGTCAAACTGGGCCATTATCCCTGTGGAACGCTTTCGACACCTTGTGAAGTCACATGCCCTGGTGAATTGAGGCCGTTCTGTGGGCAAAAGGGAGTGAAACTCAATATTAGGAAGGTGTTCCTAATACAAAAAATGATGCTTATCATCGCATTTGTGTAGTGGCATAGAGCAGTAGAGGCACTTATAGAAGATGCACACATGGGTAACATTTTAGGAGCCTAGGGTGGCCTTTTACATACGCCGTTCATGCAATTCGACATAGTTTTTACATGATCGAAATTACAGGGTACTTTGACACTGACAAACTGAGAATCTGAGATCAACAAAAACAACGTTGAATCCACAAATGGCCTAGGTCTAGGTGTGTGGAGACATATTGTAGGCTACAATATGAGGAGGAAATTATAGTCCTAAAAATGCTTTCCAGTTTCACTGACTCACCCCATGATTGCCAGGTCACTCGCTGGTGATGGCCGATGTGTTCGTGCCTAAAGCCTATATCTCACCTTTTTTTTTTAAACTTAGTAATACAATATAAGGAAGTTGATTGAATATTTTGTTCACCTACAGCAGACAGATTATAGCTTCTCACTGAAGCTGGAGTCTTATATTTCCCTCTCTTAACTTTAAGCATCAGCTGTCAGAGCAGCTTTCCGATCACTGTACCAGTAAACAGCCAATCTGTAAATAGCACACCCAACTACCTCATCCCCACATTGTTATTTATCCTCTAGCTCTTTTGCACCCCAGTATCTCTACTTGCACATCATCATCCGCACATCTATCATTCCAGTGTTAATGCTACATTTGTAATTATTTCACCTCTATGGCCTATTTATTTCCTTTACCTCCCTATTCTTCTACATTTGCACACACTGTACATAGATTTTTCTATTGTGTTATTGACTGTACGTTTGTTTATGTGTAACTCTGTGTTGTGTGTTTTTGTCGCACTGCGTTGCTTTATCACGGCCAGGTCGACAGTTGCAAATGAGAACTTGTTCTCAACTGGCCTACCTGGTTAAATAAAGGTGAAATAAATAAATGTAAAAAAATGTAAAGGACAGAGAAACTGGGTTTATTAGAGAGACACAGATAGAGAAAGAAAGAGAAGTGGGCAGCGAGAGAAGGAGACACTATGGCAGAGAAGGAGAGAAGGAGAGAGGAGAGGAGGGATGGTCCAGGTGAGCCTAATTTGGGGGTAGATAGAGAGAAACAGAGAAGAACGTCAGAGAGAGGAGAGAAAGAGAGGGCATGGAGAGCAAAAGAGAGGAGAGGAAGGATGGTCCAGGTGAGCTTAATTTGGGGGTAGATAGAGAGACACAGAGAAGAACGTCAGAGAGAGAGAAGGCGAGAAAGAGAGGGCATTGAGAGGACCGAGACAGAAGAAGAGAGGAGAGAGAGGGTTATCCAGCCGAGCCTAATTTTCTGGGCATCCCATTATGCTATTAAGGCTGCTAAGCGACAGCGATGCTTGACAACTGTAAGGATTCACAAAAGTCCACACGCACACCTCAGCTTAGCGCCTCGGACTAAAAATCACACCATCACAGACTCGATGAATGTAAACCAAAGCACAAAGAGAGAGAGACGGGGAGGGGGGAGCAGGACAGAATAGATTAAGAGGACAGAACAAGATAAAGTGCAGAAAAACAGAGAGATCCTTTTAGCTCATAAGAGTGGATGACCCATAGACATCGCAAGGCAATACGTCCCCTAACAAACACGCAAACGCGCGCACGCCTGCACCCACACAACCGCGCACACACACGCACACACCAGCTGCTCCTCACATTTGAGTGGAGTAATCTTCTTACCACAGAGACAGACATGGAGCAGGTACAGTAAACAGGTTTTGTGTTTACCGACTATGATACTCTTAGTGTAGTAGAGCAATAAGTAGTCTTGGCAGATCGGTGGGTCCGGACACGCACCACCACTTATCCACTCACTCTGTCAATACACACTCTGATTGGACAGATTAGCAACGATGCCATTTCCTTTTGACCCTACGGGGACAGTTTCTTTCTGTCTGTATATTTTTATCTGCCTGTCTAGTCTGTGTGCCTATCTTTCTATCAGCCTTGGATGCAACGCAGAACTAGTCAGTAACCAGTAAACGTTGTCCCCAACCTCACACACACATTGCCACACAGGCAAGCAGCCACTGTCATTTACGTAAAGCCAATGACGCATTAGAAAATCCCAATTTACACCAAAATGGCCATAAAAGCCCTAATGAAAGAGTGAGAGGGGACCACATAAAGGGACTTAACCAGCCTCACATGTTTAGCTCCTCTTATTTTCCATTTTAACACACAGCAGTGCTGCTACAGCTACGCATCCCATGGCAAAACATCTGTCTCTCACCCTCCACCTCTCTCCTCCGTCCTCCCTCTGCCCAAAGTACCCCTTTTTTCCCAACCTGCCCTCCTCCCTCCTACAACTTCTCCTCACCCTCGTTTCATCCGCCATCCTCTGCCCCCCTGCCATCAAACCTCAACATCACACTGACAGCGGGGATGGATCCCTTCATTTCTTCTTCCCTCCCACTCCCTCTGCTCGTGTGTCCCCCGAAGAGTTCACCCCGAAGTCAACAGGGCCTCTCTGTCGTAGCTTGTTTTGAATTGTGTTAACAGACTTCACCCAGGCAGTCCTGCTGTAAGTTGTGTAACGAGTGAGTTCGTCATCTTCACATAACATATGTAGGAAACAGGCTACACAGTTCATATTGCAAGACCAACACTTCCAGAGTCCATCCGCTCTACAGGTTGGCTGGGCCTGACTCGAGGCCCAGGACGAGTATTCTTTCCTGGACTGGTACGGCTCAGAGGGCCCTGCCAGGAAAGCTTCAACCAGAGCCAGCGGGAGTGACGTCTAACAGGAGGGTGAAAATAGCCACAGAGGCAATGAGGCTGTTCTGGTGGCATGGGTGGGGGTGGGGTTGAGGGTGGGGGTGAGGGTTAGACACAGTGTTCCAAGTGCAGTCAACTCAACAGTCCCCTCAAACACGCACGCACGCACACACACACACACACACACACACACACACACACACACACACACACACACACACACACACACACACACACACACACACACACACACACACACACACACACACACACACACACACACACACACACACACACAACCCGATCAGCACCCACTCTGTCTCCTTACAGGCCAGACAAGACGTTGCTAAAGAAATAGAGAACGCAGGGAAATATATATTTTTACATTGCAATACTGACTGTAATGTGTGCTTTGTTTGGTCACCTTTGCACACCGTATTTGGTTGTCCTGGTTTCTGCCTTGGTGGCCAATAAAAGCACAAAGCCAAGGCTAAGGAGTTCACGATGGTTTCCAAAACAAAGGCAAACAAACGCTAGGCGCAACTGGACACATCCTTTCAATGTTTCACCTGTTTTTTTAAACCCTGCCCGTGCCTAATATGTTAGGGTTGGGAAGAGGGAGTGTGTGATGTTAGATAAATACTAGCCTCGTGTGCCGGCCTGCCAGGCGTCAGTTGAACAAGATTTGATAAACACAGACCCACGGAGACAGCCCCCCATGGTAGGAGACAAGACCACCAGTGGAGACAACACTGAGTTGCTGGGGAGGGCTGGCAGTGACGCCCTCCCTAGTACTAACACAAGTCTACTCCAGTACACTGAACCATGGAGAGTGAGGGAAGAAGCAACGATATAAGGGATAAGGAACGGGGGAACACACAGAGCTGAAGATGGAGAGAGTGAGTGAAAGAGGAGAAGATTGAAGAGATTAAAATAAAGGGGGGGAGATGGAGACAAGGAGAGATGGAGGAAAAAAGAGAACGGCTATAGGGGGCAAGGAGCCATTATAAAGACTAAATATACGGAGGAGAGAGACAACAAACACAGCTCTGTCTATAATATCTTTAGAGCTCCCACTAACAGCCTGTGTGTGTGTGTGTGTGTGTGTGTGTGTGTGTGTGTGTGTGTGTGTGTGTGTGTGTGTGTGTGTGTGTGTGTGTGTGTGTGTGTGTGTGTGTGTGTGTGTGTGTGTGTGTGTGTGTGTGTGCGTGCGTGCGTGCGTGCGTGCGTGCGTGCGTGCGTGCGTGCGTGCGTGCGTGCGTGCGTGCGTGTGTGTCACTTGTGAATTAGGTAATAGCCTATAGCACATTCAGGTCATAGACCCACAAAAGAACACGCACACCCTAAAAACCAAGACAAGGCTTTCTCACAGCGACACCTGAGCAAGGTTGACAGGCAGAGAAGAGGAATCCCCCTCGTTTCCATAGCAATTCTTCGTCTGTCAATCAATGGTGTTGTTGTTCGCGATCCACAAACCTCAACGTTCCCTTGACAAGCAATTAACTCCCACGGCTTGGAGCCCACTGTCCAATCATTAGCCATGTTTCACTTCCTTAGAACGTGACAGCATCAATCTAAATACACTACACACCCAAGAGTATGTGGACACCTCCTTGTCGAACTTCTCATTCCAAAATAATGGGCAAAAATATGGAGTTGGTCCCCCGTTTGCTGCTATAATAGCCTACACTCTTCTGGGAAGGCTTTTCACTAGATGTTGGAACATTGCTGCAGAGACTTGCTTCCATTGAGCCGCAAGAGCATTTGCGAGGTCGGGCACTGATGTTGGGCAATTAGACCTGGCTCGTGTTCGATGGGGTTGAGGTCAGGGCTCTGGATGAAAAGGTGATGTGTGTCAACTAGGCAAATGAGAGCCAAAACAAAATCATTCAAAGCAAGACTATACGGAGGTCCAAGGGAGTGGCGTAGGCAGACAGTGTGTTGGTATGGGACACAGGCCAGTCAAGTTCTTCGACACCAATCTCGACAAACCATTTCTGTATGGACCTTGCTTTGTGCACAGGGGCACTGTCATGCTGAAACAGGAAAAGGCCTCCCTCAAACAATGGCCACAAAGCTGGAAGCACAGAACCGTCTACAGTGTCATTGTATGCTGTAGCATTAAGCTTTTCCCACTGGAACTAAGGGGCCTAGCCCGAACCATGAAAACAGCCCCAGGCCATTATTCCTCCTACACCAAACTTTACAGTTGACACTATGTATTCGGGCAGGTAGAGTTCTCCTGGCATCTGCCAAACACAGATTTTTCCGTCGGACTGCCAGATAGTGAAGCGGGATTCATCACTCCAGAGAACGCATTTCCACTGCTCCAGAGTCCAATGGCGGCGAGCTTTACACCACTCCAGCCGACGCTTGTCATTGCGCATGGTGATCTTAGGCTTGTGTGCGGCTGCTTGGCCATAGAAACCCCTGTCATGAAGCTCCCTACAAACAGTTTGTGTGTTGACGTTGCTTCCAGATGCAGTTTGTAACTCGGTAGTGAGTGTTGCAGATGATTTTTACGTGCTACGCGCTTCAGAAGTCGGTGGTCCCGTTCTGTGAGCTTGTGTGCCCTACCACTTCGTGGATGAGCCGGTGTTGCTCCTATACGTTTCCACTTCACAATAACAGCACTTACAGTTGACCGGGACAGAGCTAGCAGGGCAGAAATGTTATGAACTGTCTTGTAGGAAAGGTAGCATCCTATGACGTTGCCATGTTGAAAGTCACCGAGCTCTTCAGTACGCACAATTCTATTGTCAATGTTTGTCTATGGAGATTGCATGGCGGTGTGCTCGATTTTATACACCTGTAAGCCCCTGGTGTGGCTGAAATAACCAAATCCAGTCATTTTAAGGGACGTCCACATACTTTTGGCCATGTCGTGTATATGACAACAGTATACAGTACAGTTCCATGTAATGAGACTATAATGTATTCTGCATAGGCTACTCCTGTCATAGTGTGTTATATGTGACATATGAATCAATAATAGAGGCTGCGTTTTGACCGGTGTCGCATTGAAATGGAAATAACAATTGAGCAAATTCCTCCAGCTCTTAAGAGAAAAAAAACAATTCCATTCAATCATTCATTCTCAATTAGATGATGTTGTTGTGTTACAAACAAACAAAAAGACAGACAGGAAGTGCCTAGAGCTGGTCAGTGTTACGGTAAATAGGGCATTACTACAACCGAGACCTAATGAGAGGTACCGTGTTAAGATAAAATGTTGTTTTTAATGGAGACTTTCAGCGGTTACACTCCCACATGGCAAATGAGTGCACAGACGCACACACACCCTTACTCTGTGTGTCAAAGTCAAGATATGGTGTTATGGAGAAAAGTAGCTAGTTTTCATCAGCAGCAGCTTTTAGCATCGGGAGGAAATGGATGTAGCTACCCGTTAAAAGAAAGTTTAAAAAATAGACATCTTTCTTACCTGTTTCAGGAAGGCCCACAGCATCACAGGAAAAATGGACAGAAACAGAGGAGAGAGGAAAAATAGAAAATAGATTAGTGTTATGTCCAGTGCACCAAGTTGAACAACATTTGAATAACCAGTAAACATCATCTCATCTCTGAGTAAATCAAATCAAATGTTATTTGTCACATGTGACAAATACAACAGGTGTAGTAGACCTTACATGCTTAATTACAAGTCCTTAACCAACAATGCTTAAGTTAAGAAAAATAAGTGTTAAGTAAAAAATTGAAAATAAATGTAACAAATAATTAAACAGAAGCAGTAGAATAACATTATCAATATGTAGATGTAGGTAAAGTTAAAGTGACAAGACATAGATAATAAACAGAGAGTAGCAGCAGCGTAGAAGAGAGGTCTGGGTAGCCCTTTGATTAACTGTTCAGGAGTCTTATGGCTTGGGGGTAGAAGCTGTTAAGAAGCCTTTGGGACCGAGACGTGGCGCTCCGGTACCGCTTACCGTGCGGTAGCCGAGAGAACAGTCTATGACTAGGGTGGCTCGAGTCTTTGACAATTTTTATGGCCTTCCTCTGACACCGTCTGGCATAGAGGTTCTGGATGGCAGGAAGCTTGGCCCAGTGATGTACACTACCCTCTGTAGTGCACACTAAGCCGAACAGTTTCCATACCAGGCAGTGATGCAACGCTCTCGATGGTACAGCTGTAGAATCTTTTGATGATCTGAGGACCCATGCCAAATCTTTCCAGTCTCCCGAGGGGGAATGCTACACTACTTCCGGCGCCGACAGAGATGGCCGCCTCGCTTCGCGTTCCTAGGAAACTATGCAGTTTTTTGTTTTTTTACGTGTTATTTCTTACATTAGTACCCCAGGTCATCTTAGGTTTCATTACATACAGTCGAGAAGAACTACTGTATATAAGATCAGCGTCAACTCACCATCAGTACGACCAAGAATATGTTTTTCGCGACGCGGATCCTGTGTTCTGCCTTACAATCAGGACAACGGAATGGATCGCATGCAGCGACCCAAAAAAACGACTCCGAAAAAGAGGGAAACGAGGCGGTCTTCTGGTCAGACTACGGAGACGGGCACATCGTGCCCCACTTCCTAGCATTCTTCTTGCCAATGTCCAGTCTCTTGACAACAAGGTTGATGAAATCCGAGCAAGGGTAGCATTCCAGAGGGACATCAGAGACTGTAACGTTCTGTGCTTCACGGAAACATGGCTCACTGGAGAGACGCTATCCGAAGCGGTGCAGCCAACGGGTTTCTCCACGCATCGCGCCGATAGAAACAAACACCTTTCTGGTAAGAAGAGGGGTGGGGGTGTATGCCTTATGGCTAACGAGGCATGGTGCGATGAAAGGAACATACAGGAACTCAAATCCTTCTGTTCACCTGATTTAGAATTCCTCACAATCAAATGTAGACAGCATTATCATTATCTACCAAGAGAATTCTCTGCGATTATAATCACAGCCGTATATATCCCCCCCCAAGCAGACACATCGATGGCTCTGAACGAACTTTATTTAACTCTTTGCAAACTGTAAACCATTTATCCGGAGGCTGCATTCATTGTTGCTGGTGATTTTAACAAGGCTAATCTGAAAACAAGACTCCCTAAATTTTATCAGCATATCGATTGCGCAACCAGGGGCGGAAAAACCTTGGATCACTGTTACTCTAACTTCCGCGACGCATATAAGGCCCTGCCCAGGCCCCCCTTTCGGAAAAGCTGACCACGACTCCATTTTGCTGATACCTGCCTACAGACAAAAGCTAAAAAAAGAAGCTCCCACGCTGAGGTCTGTCCAACGCTGGTCCGACCAAGCTGACTCCACACTCCAAGACTGCTTCCATCACGTGGACTGGGACATGTTTCGTATTGCGTCAGATAACAACATTAACGAATACGCTGATTCGGTGTGCGAGTTCATTAGAACGTGCGTTGAAGATGTCATTCCCATAGCAACGATTAAAACATTCCCTAACCAGAAACCGTGGATTGATGGCAGCATTCGCGTGAAACTGAAAGCGCGAACCACTGCTTTCAATCAGGGCAAGGTGTCTGGTAACATGACTGAATACAAACAGTGCAGCTATTCCCTCCGTAAGGCTATCAAACAAGCTAAGCGTCAGTACAGAGACAAAGTAGAATCCCAATTCAACGGCTCAGACACAAGAGGCATGTGGCAGGGTGTACAGTCAATCACGGACTACAGGAAGAAATCCAGCCCAGTCACGGACCAGGATGTCTTGCTCCCAGGCAGACTAAATAACTTTTTTGCCCGCTTTGAGGACAATACAGTGCCACTGACACGGCCTGCAACAGAAACATGCGGTCTCTCCTTCACTGCAGCCGAGGTGAGTAAAACATTTAAACGTGTTAACCCTCGCAAGGCTGCAGGCCCAGACGGCATCCCCAGGCGCGCCGTCAGAGCATGCGCAGACCAGCTGGCTGGTGTGTTTATGGACATATTCAATCAATCCCTATACCAGTCTGCTGTTCCCACATGCTTCAAGAGGGCCACCATTGTTCCTGTTCCCAAGAAAGCTAAGGTAACTGAGCTAAACGACTACCGCCCCGTAGCACTCACTTCCGTCATCATGAAGTGCTTTGAGAGACTAGTCAAGGACCATATCACCTCCAACCTACCTGACACCCTAGACCCACTCCAATTTGCTTACCGCTCAAATAGGTCCACAGACGATGCAATCTCAACCACACTGCACACTGCCCTAACCCATCTGGACAAGAGGAATACCTATGTGAGAATGCTGTTCATCGACTACAGCTCGGCATTCAACACTATAGTACCCTCCAAGCTCATCATCAAGCTCGAGACCCTGGGTCTCGACCCCGCCCTGTGCAACTGGGTACTGGACTTCTACAGATGCACAATCGAGAGCATCCTGGCAGGCTGTATCACCGCCTGGTACGGCAACTGCTCTGCCCTCAACCGTAAGGCTCTCCAGAGGGTAGTGAGGTCTGCACAACGCATCACCGGGGGCAAACTACCTGCCCTCCAGGACACCTACACCACCTGATGTTACAGGAAGGCCATAAAGATCATCAAGGACATCAACCACCCGAGCCACTGCCTGTTCACCCCGCTATCATCCAGAAGGCGCGGTCAGTACAGGTGCATTAAAGCTGGGACCGAGAGACTGAAAAACAGCTTCAACAGCATCTCAAGGCCATCAGACTGTTAAACAGCCACCACTAACATTGAGTGGCTGCTGCCAACACACTGACACTGACTCAACTCCAGCCACTTTAATAATGGGAATTGATGGGAAATGATGTAAATATATCACTAGCCACTTTAAACAATGCTACCTTATATAATGTTACTTACCCTACATTATTCATCTCATATGCATACGTATATACTGTACTCTATATCATCGACTGCATCCTTATATAATACATGTATCACTAGCCACTTTAACTATGCCACTTTGTTTACATACTCATCTCATATGTATATACTGTACTCGATACCATCTACTGTATCTTGCCTATGCTGCTCTGTACCATCACTCATTCATATATCCTTATGTACATATTCTTTATCCCCTTACACTGTGTATAAGACAGTAGTTTAGGAATTGTTAGTTAGATTACTTGTTGGTTATTACTGCATTGTCGGAACTAGATGCACAAGCATTTCGCTACACTCGCATTAACATCTGCTAACCATGTGTATGTGACAAATAAAATTTGATTATTTTTTTAAAATTTTTTATCGTTTTTGTCGTGCCCTCTTCACGACTGTCTTAGTGTGTTTGGACCATGACATTTTGTTGGTGATGTGGATACCAAGGAACTTGAAGCTCTCAACCTGCTCCACTGCAGCCATGTCTATAACTGTTGTGTCATCGGCAAACTTGATAATGGTGTTGGGGTCGTGCCTGGCCAGGCAGTCATGAGTGAACAAGTACAGGAGGGGACTGAGCAAGCACCCCTGAAGGGCCCCTGTGTTGAGGATCAGCGTGGCGAATGTGTTGTAACCTACCCTTACCACCTCGGGGAGGCCTGTCAGGAAGTCCAGGATCCAGTTGCTTCTACACCTGCATTGCTTGCTGTTTGGGGTTTTAGACTGGATTTCTGTAGAGCACCTTGAGATATCAGCTGATGTAAGAAGAGCGATATAAATACATTTGATTTGATCCAGCTGCAGATGGGAAAGGGCAGTGTTGAGTGCAATAGAGATGACATTATCTGTGGATTTGTTGGGCCCGTATGCAAATTGGAGTGGGTCTAGGGTTTCTTGGATAATGGTGTTGATGGTATCACCATACCTCATCCGTCCATGATTAATACTTGGGTGGATGACATGATAAAATGGCCTGAAATTTGACATTTTTAATTACTTTGTGCTCTCCTTGGGAGTGGATGGTTCCACTATGAAAAACTACCATAGTACAGAGGCCTATCAGTACCTCCACAGTGGTAAGGTGGGCCGAGTTCTTCTTCACCAGGAGGAGGGAAAAGGATTGGTATATTTTTGAAGCCCAATGTTCAGCCCAGCCAATCAAGCAGCTCTTACCACTCAGCTTGGGTACTTGTATCCAACAGCGGATCAGTAGAGACGGCTGGATGCGCTTGCACCGCTGACCTTGGAAAGTCATGCAGCCTCAATATTGTGGAAGGTCGGCTAATAAAAGCAAAGTCACTTGCATTTCTAAGTCTAACATTACTTGACATAAGCGATTACAGCATACAAGCAGCCTACAAGCAGCATACAGGCAGTCTACAAGCAGCCTACAAGCAGCCTACAAGCAGCCTACAAGCAGCCTACAAGCAGCATACAAGCAGCCTACAAGCAGCACATAATCAGCCTACAAGCAGCCTGCAAGCAGCATACAAGCAACATAGAAGCAGCCGACAAGCAGCATACAAGCGGAATACATGCGTTGTGGTGACAGCTACTATAATCCATAGGCTAACGTTATGATAGAATTCTCAGATTATATCTATGCAATCTCCGCATTACTTGCTCTTGTAATCAATGTTTATGGCCTATATTCTTTGTTCCTTTTATAGACGAGGGTGCGCAATACCGCCTCATCCAGACACAGAATGATAAAATAGTCATGTTTAACATAGGCGGAATTGAGAACGTACTTGTATCCAGCATCACTGGTTATGTTAACGTGTATTTGCGGATCAACAGAACTGCTGTATTAATGTGGGGAATCTGTAAGTATCCTGTCAAATCTCATGTTGGTGAAGCAAGGTAGGTTTATGGAGTCCCGGTGAGTAGGGTAGAAAATGTATTTAAACATCTTTAGTGTTATTGTTTATCTGGGTGAATAAAGTTTGTAAAATATCATTGTGGTTGGGGGTAATGCCTAAAGTATGGTAAGTATATAAGTGGTATAATCTCATTGGGAACAATAGCAATGTGAGTTTATGATGAAACTTGCATGTGTTTTGATGAAGTTGATCACACGGTCCTCAGTCACACAATAGTTAATAATGGGATTTTCTCTGAATGTCTTTTTGTAACAAACATTCTATCACAGGTGCAGAATGCAGTGTCCAGTGGGCTAACTGGCATAGCCTGCACAGTTGAGCAGGGACAATGGAATGCAGGGACTCGGAGGAACATTGAGCCAAAGCGGTTAAACAGCATTGACTTCACACACCATAAGGCCAGTGACCAATACGCAGAACAGCATCCAGAATGTCCACCACTGCATTCCACTCACAGGAGGAATTGAATAGGAGTCTGAAACACCGGACTCTGCCTGTGGGGAGTCTGCTGAACTGGTAATAATATTCAAGCCAGTAGCATCCCAGGTAAAATGGGACTGAAAGATATATTTATGGTTGGCTGTACCATTTGTATTTGAACTGATGTGTGTCTCTTCTGTTCAATGCTTTCTAACTCCATATAATAACTTAATATAGAGTCCCTACTCTTTCCCAGCCACATGGAGAACATATCAATTACAACTGCCCAGGCTCCCTGTACTTTTACAAAGAATTTTGTGAAACTTTACCCAACCCAGGCGACTGCTTTTGGAGCAGATCACAAAGGAGCAGAGTGCCTCACACTTGTGGCATGACTCAAGGAAGCTTAGAGTTACTGCAAGCTCAGCAAAGAAGGTCCCTGTCAGGGAATCCACCAACCCTGTTAAATTTCTCCAAGAGCATCTGTATCCCAGGTTCGGAGGGAATGCAGCCACACGCTACCGGAAAGATAATGAGCTGATGGCCTCCAAGTGGCTGGAAGACTGTGGATACTCTGTGGACCACAGAGGCACTGCTGTCAGTGTTGAAGAGCCATGGCAATCAGCAAGCCCTGACGGAGTGCTGAACTCAGAGGAGCTGTTGGAGATCAAGTGTACTGTCATGGGGAAGGGCTGTGATTCTCTGGATGATGTCTTCAATGGGAAAGCCTGTCATGTGACCACATGGGTCATGTGTCTACTACGTGCAGGTGCAAATTGGTATGTTTTGCACAGGACTGAGAGAAAGTAAGGTGCTCATCTGGACTCCGTCCCAGCAAGTTGTCATCCCTGTTCCCCATGATGCACAGTTCTGTGCAGAGGCTGTCCTGAGGTTGAAGGCATTCTAATTTACCCACATGCTACCATTTATTGTAGGAGGAGCATCTGGCAGACAGATTTCGTCACCGAGTGACAAATACATGCAGCTCTGTAGACGGATGTAGTCAGATGTCTCTCCTGTTTGCAGCTACTATTAACACATTGTTTTCAATTATTGACTTAATGCATCAACAGTCACAGTAATGTGGACATTATTTTGATGGCTTTGTTTTTTAAATTAATATTCATGAGTATGTAAAACAAATAATTAAGTCGAGTTGTTATATAATGAATTGAAATGTATTTAACGTAACTTTTGACAACTTTAATTCATATTGGGAAAACGATACTGTGAATTGCATTTGACTGGTCAGTTCATTCAGCATCTTCATGAATGGTATCACCACGCAGGTTACACAGGGCAGCACATATTTAAAGTGTTTTGTCCATTTTTAGATGAGAGGTTGATTAACACTGTCTGAGATTGCTCTAAACCGCTTGAGCCTTTGAATGACGCGTTTCACATGAACCCTCAAGTTAGCTTTAGGTTCAACGCTTTGAGCCAGAGCCGCAAAGACGCTGTGTCTTTAGGAGGTGGATGCAGGTCGCATGGGGCTCCAACAGGTACATTCCGATCGACGTAGAGGTTGGTGTTCAAAACATTGCTGTTGTAAAAACTCCCTCCTCTTCATCCAATTATTGTGACAACCTCGTACTGAACATATAACGCTTGTCATGTTGATCGATTTTAAGATTTTGTGCGGTTCGGTCAGTGTGAAACTGTCAAGCTCTCAACCGAAAGTACCACTTTTGCATGCGCTAGCGTCACGCGAATATTGCCGGAAATAGAAACACAATGGCAACGATCTCGCTGACGTTCCAGAATAAGGCGAATAGCTTTAGAGAAAAAGCTAAATGTTGTAAATGACAGGAAGTAACTTTTTCCATTTATCTTTCAGCTCCAGTATTTCAATCCCTGGGCGCCTAATAAATATTGCATTGGCATATGCAAGAGCACCCTACCTCGAGTCTTCTATGAACTATTGTTACAAAAGCATTCCCCAACCAGACAACCACTTACCGAACGAAGCACCTTATCATTAGGCTATTCCTAAACACACAGACTGAGAAGTCTAAGAAGTTTCCTAAAGGTTTTAACACGTTTCTGGGCTAGACTTCCCACCGGTACCTACTGTAGTATGCTAGCTCAGCTCAAGAGAGAAACATGTTGTTTTCTGTTTCTACTGGGAGTGCTACGCTAATGCTAGAAAAGAGCAAGACCTTATCTGTAAACACTGGGGATGCTACCGGTAAATGGTCAAACAGAATTGCCCACTGGGCAAAAATTGGTTCAGTCAATGCTGTTTCCACATCATTTCAACAACAACAAAAATGATGACGTTGAATCAACGTGGAAAACTGATTGGATTTACAAAAAGTAATCAACGTAAGGTCATTTTGTATTTTTTTCACCCAACTCAACCAAATATAAATCAAAAATAGACACGTCTGTGCCTAGTGGGTGGTCCTTATCGGAAAACATAGTGTTTAACGTGAATGCCAAAGGATTATTGGTCATAGGGAAGCAAAAATATCAAGAGCCAATATTCCTGTGAGCGAAAACACACACACACATGCATGTACACACACAATGTACAGAAAATGCAGATTAACCTGAGAAACACCAGGGTTTAACTCTTGAAAATAGCAAACCTTCACTCCTGTTACCCTTACACACATGCGCCCGCATGCATGCACGCGCACACACACACACACTTCTGCTGTGCCCCTGTCACTGAAACAAATACACACTCACTCTATCACTGCCTAAATGCATTAGACACATATACACACACACACACACTTCCTCTCTCTAAGAGAAAAAGACATCTGCATCTACATCTCCCCCTCTATTTCCCTCTCTAACCCCCACACGGAGACAAGGTATCTGGGAGAGACAATGAAAGTCAAGGACAATTACTGAGGTCATTGTTCATTCAGGGTCAAATCAGCAGTCAACCATCTGACAGGGAGGGGCTACAGCTACACCATGTGGACAGATAAAGCAACTATGGGTACATTACACATAGCTCCACTATATGGATATTCAACAGCCGAACGTTGCCTTGATCACACAGACAGCGTCGTTGTGCAAAAGGTTACGCAGCATCTTGATATGTGTGCAACGGAAGTTAAACATTCACCTTCTGCTACCATTTCTGTCAAAGCCGTCCAGGCATTTTTTTTATAGTCCCACAACCAAGGGTTGGAACCGGTTCAGGGAACTGTTCCAAAAACCAGAAAGAAAATAACTACATTATTTGAGGAACAGAACCCCAAACGAAAATGAAAGGTGATCTATACTGTTCTGGAACAGAACCGTTATTTTAAAAGCATGGGAACCGGTTGATCACGTTCTTTTACGTTCCGGGCATTTATTTTTAGGTCCCACAAAAAGCGCCTATGCAAAGCCCAGAAACTTACTCGTGTCTGCCTGCCAGCTGGAAATCTTTTCCAGTGGGAGAGCATGTATGTGTAGGCTACCTGCCACTCCCCCTCTGAAGCATAATTTACTGTAGCCTACTGACGACATTACAAGCGTAATTCAGAAATTAGGGAGAGATGTTTAATTAGAGAAGAATAGATGTACTTTTTCAATGTTCGTTAGGGATACTTTAGTTATCACATTTCACATTGGATTTATTAACTAGAAAAAGGTAGGACGTGTTTTTAATTCTTGCTCTCTCCTCACCCTAAAAATGACAGTTGAATCTCACGCTCTACACTCTTTTTAATTATAGTGCTGCTCTGCACACTCAAGCTTGTTAGCTAGCTAGCTTTGTTCTGGTCCAACATTAAACCAACTTGGAAGTTCAAAGACATTAAAAGTTCCTCGACTGAAGCCACTCCTCGTTAGGTATGATTATGTGGGCCTAATTCAGAAAATGCATGCCATAACAAGATGCCCAGCGCTTCAAGGCAAGCTTCCGGCATCCTCTCTCACTCTCTCCTAACCCTCACAATTTCAGTTGCATCTCACGTCCTACACTTCGATTGGCAGCACAGTGTATGTTTGTTTGGTCTTCCATTATTAATAAACCATGCTGTTATGGCAAAATACAATTTGCTGTTATGACTTTCCTATACAGATTAAATCACTTACCCGGTCCACAGCAAGCTGCTCTATCCGCACTGATTGGTGAACTAATTAAATGACGAGCTAAATGTAAAAATAATAATAATATATATATATATATTTAGAAGATAAAAAAAGAACAATATAAACCTTTACTTTTTTGTTGTTGTTCAAACCGGTTCTGAACTTCATTTTGCTGGTCGATACAGTGGAATAAAATGAACGAAATAGTGGTTCTATTCAGAACAAAACGATTGGAAAGTCATTTCAGTTCCAACCCCTGGTGAATGGGCAAGACAAAATATTGAATTGCCTTTGAACGGGGTATGGTAGTAGGTGCCAGGCGTGTGTATCAAGAATTGTCCACCAACCAAAGGACAACCAGCCAACTTTACACAACTGTGGGAAGCATCGGTGTCAACATGGGCCAGCATCCCTGCTGAACACTTTTGACACCTTGTAGCGTCCATGTCCGACAAATTGAGGCTGTCCTGAAAGCAAAACGGGGTGCAACTCAGTACTAGGAAGGTGTTTCTCATGTTTGGTACACTCAGTGTTTATCTAAGATGCATTGGCACCATCGATCGGCACACACATGGAGATACACCATGCATTCCCCCCATCCTCTTTGCTCCTGATCTCCTCTATTTCTTTAATGTGTGTATTGTTCTCATTCCATTTCTCATGACTCCGAAGAAAGAGGGAGAGGCAAGATACAAGACAGCCTCGCCACACAGACAGTCAATGTTGTAGTCTCCAACTTGTCTTCTGCTTATCATGGTCCATCTCCTTTATACAGTATATCTTTTATATACAATAACGTTTTTTAAATTTTTTAAATATGTCTATATATTTATATACACTGCTCAAAAAAATAAAGGGAACACTAAAATAACACATCCTAGATCTGAATGAATGAAATATTCTTATTAAATACTTTTTTCTTCACGTAGTTGAATGTGCTGACAACATAATCACACAAAAATTATCAATGGAAATCAAATTTATCAACCCTTGGAGGTCTGGATTTGGAGTCACACTCAAAATTATACTGGAAAACCACACTACAGGCTGATCCAACTTTGATGTAATGTCCTTAAAACAAGTCAAAATGAGGCTCAGTAGTGTGTGTGGCCTCCACATGCCTGTATGACCTCCCTACAACGCCTGGGCATGCTCCTGGTGAGATGACGGATGGTCTCTTGAGAGGTCTCCTCCCAGACCTGGACTAAAGCATCCGCCAACTCCTGGACAGTCTGTGGTGCAACGTGGCGTTGGTGGATGGAGCGAGACATGATGTCCCAGATGTGCGCAATTGGATTCAGGTCTGGGGAACGGGCGGGCCAGTCCATAGCATCAATGCCTTCCTCTTGCAGGAACTGCTGACACACTCCAGCCACATGAGGTCTTGCATTGTCTTGCATTAGGAGGAACCCAGGGCCAACCGCACCAGCATATGGTCTCACAAGGGGTCTGAGGATCTCATCTCGGTACCTAATGGCAGTCAGGCTACCTCTGGCGAGCACATGGAGGGCTGTGCGGCCCCCCAAAGAAATTTGCCAATCCTGGTGTTCTCTGGCAAATGTCAAACGTCCTGCACGGTGTTAGGCTGTAAGCACAACCCCCACCTGTGGACGTCGGGCCCTCATACCACCCTCATGGAGTCTGTTTCTGACCGTTTGAGCAGACACATGTACATTTGTGGCCTGCTGGAGGTCATTTTGCAGGGCTCTGGCAGTGCTCCTCCTGCTCCTCCTTGCACAAAGGCGGAGGTAGTGGTCCTGCTGCTGGGTTGTTGCCCTCCTATGGCCTCCTCCACGTGTCCTGATGTACTGGCCTGTCTCCTGGTAGCGCCTCCATGCTCTGGACACTACGCTGACAGACACAGCAAACCTTCTTGCCACAGCTCGCATTTATGTGCCATCCTGGATGGGCTGCACTACCTGAGCCACTTGTGTGGGTTGTAGACTCTGTCTCATGCTACCACTAGAGTGAAAGCACCGCCAGCATTCAAAGGTGACCAAAACATCAGCCAGGAAGCATAGCAACTGGGAAGTGGTCTGTGGTCACCACCTGCAGAACCACTCCTTTATTGGGGGTGTCTTGCTAATTGCCTATAATTTCCACCTATTGTCTATTCCATTTGCACAACAGCATGTGAAATTTATTGTCAATCAGTGTTGCTTCCTAAGTGGACAGTTTGATTTCATAGAAGTGTGATTGACTTGGAGTTACATTGTGTTGTTTAAGTGTTCCCTTTATTTTTTTGAGCAGTGTATGTCATCTATCAATATAAATAAGCTCAAACAAACTCAAACAGGCAGTATTAAGCCCTAACACAGAGGGCTAGTCTTTGGACAGAGTTAGTTTCAAATAAATACTCTTAAATCATTTTATATTGACTTGATTTGTTCCACAACGTGAATATGAGAGCCTCTTGCAGCCTATACTAACATATTTCATTTTAGTGTCTTGGGTGGTGTAGCTAACACACTGATCCCTATAAGCTGCCTTAGATGTGTTATGTGCTTCAGGGAAGTGGATGGGGGTAGACACTGTATTCTAATCACATAGATCTCATTAATAACCGAAAACACTTTCTCTGAATGCAACAGAAGACGGCTGTTAGAAAGTCCCAGAAATCTGCTTAAACATGATAAGAGATTAGATAGCGTAAGAAAGAAAAACATGGAAAATCCCTCATAGAAAAAATAAGAAAAATACAGTCTGATTTGCATGTACAATCTTGTCTTAATTAAGACATTATTATTATTATAAACCTGGAATTTATGGAAATCCCCTTCAGCATCTCTCACACACACACACATGCATGCACACAAGTGCAAAGACGCACGCACCACAGACACACACACACACACACACACACACACACACACACAACAAAGACACACACACACACACACACACACACACACACACACACACACAGTCTCCCCCCTAAGCATGTATAATGTGATTATAGTGTGCCTGAAGACATCCGGGCATGATATAATTTCATACTCATTGTTTTTGCCACAAAAGCAGGATTAAATTCTTCTTATTCAGTCTCAGATGAAAATGAATATTCAACAGGACTGTATTGGAATAGACCAGAATAATATTCAACAGGACTGTATTGGAATAGACCAGAATAATATTCAACAGGACTGTATTGGAATAGAGGGGAATATTCAACAGGACTGTATTGGAATAGACCAGAATAATATTCAACAGGACTGTATTTGAATAGACCAGAATAATATTCAACAGGACTGTATTTGAATAGACCAGAATAATATTCAACAGGACTGTATTGCAATAGACCAGACAAATATTCAACAGAACTGTATTGGAATAGAAGAGAATATTCAACAGGACTGTATAGGAATAGACCAGAATAATATTCAACAGAACTATATTGGAATAAACTGGAATTTTCCGCTGGATCTGCTATAGCTTTATGTAGTGATACTGTACAAGAGAATCATCGGTAGGATAGACTGAGCATTGACCCATAGGGCTACAAAGTCAGGTTTGACCCATTTCCATCTAAAAGGACCCATGAGCACCAACATGTGAAGTTCATAGTAGCATGTCAAATGTGGTGTCAAATGAATGTGAAGTCTATTTATTCATGTTTTAATTAAGGAATTAAGGCATGAATGTTTCAACCGTTTTCTATCTATCCTAAAACTAGGGAATAAGCAAAGGCTCTGATTTCTGGTCAAACATATGGAAAAAGCGTCTTCGAAAACTTAGACCAGGAAAGGTCTTAAAAGGGATTAGGAAACCAACAAAAACACACCAATGTTGACGTTAAGACCCTTGTTTTGGTAGTTGTGGAAATTGTGGTAAAATGATCGATAAACATAACAATAATGATGAAATGGATAAATACAGATCGTAATCAGCTGATTCAAATAGCCAACTCATCATCAAGCTTTGATTATTTGAATCAGTTGTGTAATGCAAGGTCAAAACAAACACCTGGGAGGGAGGGCCCAGGCCCAAGTTAACGGCAACTTTATTTATGTAATTTTTTGTGAACCTTTAACTAGGCAAGTCAGTTAAGAACAAATTCTTATTTACAATGACGGCCTACCGGGGAACAGTGGGTTAACGGCCTTGTTCAGGGGGAGAACAACAGATTTTGACCTTGTCAGCTCGGGGATTCGATCCAGCAACCGTTTGGTTACTAGTCCAATGCTCTAACCTCTAGGCTACAGTACCTGCCGTCCCCAACTTGAAGAAGCGTTATGGTAATGAGAAATACAGTGCATTCGGGAAGTATTCAGACCACTTAACTTTTTCCACATTTTGTTACATCACAGCCTTATTCTACAATGGATTACATTGTTTTTTTACCCTCATCAATCTACACACAATACCCCATAATAAAATATCCCACAGGTTTTTATACATTTTTTGGATTAAAAACTGAAATATGACATTTACATTATATTCAGACCCTTTACTCAGTGCTTTGTTGAAGCACCTTTTGCAGCGATTATAGTCTCGAGTCTTACTGGGTATGATGCTACAAGCTTAGCACACCTGTATTTGGGGAGTTTCTCCCATTCTTCTCGCAGATCCTCTCAAGCTCTGAGATGTTCGATTGTGTTCAAGTCCGGGCTCTGGCTGGGCCACTCAAGGACATTCAGAGACTTGTCCTGAAGCAACTCCTGCATTCTCTTGGTTGTGTGTTTAGGGTCGTTGTCCTGTTGGAAGGTGAACCTTCGCCCCAGTCTGAGGTCCTGAGCGATCTGGAGCAGGTTTTCATCAAGGATCTCTCTGTACTTTGCTCCGTTCACATTTCCCTTGATCATGACTAGTCTCCCAGTCCCTGCTGATGAAAAACATCTCCACAGTATGATGCTGCCACCACCATGCTTCGCAGTAGGGATGGTGCCAGGTTTCCTCCAGATGTGATGCTTGGCATTCAGGCCAAAGAGTTCAATATTGGTTTCATCAGACCAGTGAATCTTGTTTCTCATGGTCAAAGTCTTTAGGTACCAAGGCCCTTCTCCCCCAATTGCTCAGTTTGGCCGGGGGAGCAGCTCTAGAAAGAGTCTTGGTGGCTCCAAACTTCTTCCATTTAAGAATGATGTAGGCTACTGTGTTCTTGGGGACCTTCAATGCTGCAGACATTTTTCGGTACCCTTCCCCAGATCTGTGCCATGACACAATCCTGTCTCGGCGCTCCTTTGACCTCATTGCTTGGTAATTGCTCTGACATGCACCGTCAACTGTGGGACCTTATATAGACATGTGTGTGCGCCTTTCCAAATGATGTCCAATCAATTGAATTTACCACAGGTGGACTCCAATCAAGTTGTAGAAACATCTCAAGGATGATCAATGGAAACAGGATGCACCTGAGCTCAATTTCGAGTCTCATAGCAAAGGGTCTGAATACTTATGTAAGTAAGATATTTACGTTTTTAATACAATTGCAAAAAAATCTAAAAACCTGTTTTTGCTTTGTCATTATGGGGTATTGTGTGTAGACTGTTGGGGATTTTTTTTAATCAATTTTAGAATAAGGCTGATACGTAACAAAATGTGGAAAAGGTAAAGGGGTCTGAATACTTTCTGAATGCACTGTATGTCCAAAGACACTGTTTTAACATATTAAATATAATAGTGTAATGTACACTTCAACTAATATACATTTTGGGGGATTTATGGACAACCTAGAGCAACATATGTTGTGTTTTATTCAAATAAGTTAGGTTTTTCTAAAGTAAAATTGTATAAAATGACCAGAGAATTTAATCCCGAACGCATTTCAGTAATGAGAATTTGGGGTGAAAATGTATAAAAGTCAGGCTTTTTAAAAATGTATTTAAAATAAGACACTGTGCCAAAAACTAGACATCTTATTCTTCTGAATGATACAGTAGTTGATTGTTGCGGAAGCATCATGGTTTTCTAACTCAACTTGCTATTGCCATGGTTAAAACTGCTTTCATGAGACTCACAGATCATGTGTCACAAGTTTGGAAACCACATTACACTACAGTATCGTACAGTACAGTAAAGAAAATAAGATTAGAGTGTAGGTCAGTACAGTAGAGTAGCGTACAGTAAAGAAAAGTAGAGTAAAGTAGAGTATAGATCAGTAGTAGTACTGTACAGTAAAGTATAGTTTAGTACAGTTCAGTAGATTATACTAGAGTAGAGTACAGTATAATGTACTGTATTATATATTTACATTTTAGTCATTTAGCAGATGCTCTTATCCAGAGCGACTTACATGAGCAATTAGGGTTAAGTGCCTCCTTGTTCAAGGGCAAATCGATGGATTTGTCACCTAGTCGGCTCAGGGATTCGACCCAGCGACCTTTCAGTTACTGGCCCAATCGCTAGGCTACCTGGCACTCATATTGTACTGTACTGTACTGTACTGTACTGTACTGTACTGTACTATACTGTGTGTGCTGCTCTGTACTGTACTCTACTGTTCTCTACTGTGATGTCCAAACTTGTGAAACATACTCTAGATGTCTATGATTGGTTCAGATTTGTTCCGGTCCAGAAACAAAGTTGACATCTTTGAATCTTCATTCAGAGTAGATATTTAACACAGTTTTTGGTAAACTTGGTCACATACAAATCTGAGGGAGATTTTACAGGCATTCTTTTATGAAACTTTACATCTGCACTGTTCTTCAAATAAATATGATTTTGTAAAAATATTTGTGGAAATTGCATAGAGTCATTGTGCATAGAGTTGTATGGTTTATTTAACTTTGCAATCAATGTTTTTTGTTTGGCATACAGTGCCTTCAGAAAGTATGCACACCCCTTGACTTTTTCCACATTTTGTTGTGTTACAAAGTAATGTCAAAGTGAAGAACATTTGGTATATATTTTCTTTCTTTTTTGGAAAATAAAACACTAATATCTTGATTACATAAGTATTCAACCCCCTGAATCAATACATGTTATAATCACCTTTGCCAGTGATTACAGCTGAGTATTTTTGGGTAAGTCTATAAGAGCCATGCACACCTGGATTGTACAGTATTTGCACATTATTCTTTTTAAAATTCTTCAAGCTCTGTCAAGTTGGATGTTGATCCTTGCTAGATAACCATTTTCAAGTCTTGCCATAGATGTTCAAGCTGATTTAAGTCAAAAAAGTCCCTCTTGGAATGCAGACTGAATAAGATTTTCCTCTAGGATTTTGCCTGTGCTTAGCTCTATTACGTTTCTTTTTATCCTAAACCTCTCTTGTCCTTGCCGATGACACGCTTACCCATAACACTTGAACATATGAAGACTGGTACTCAGTGATGTGTTGGATTTGCCCCAAACATAACGTTTTGTATTCAGACAAAAAATGTATTTCTTTGCCAGATGTTTTACAGTATTAATTTAGTGCCTTATAGCAAACAGGATACATGTTTTGGAATATTTTACTTCCTTATTTCACTTTAATCTCCTATCAAAGTCATTAAACTGTAACTGTTTCAAAATTGCCCTCATGGTAAACTTCCTGAGCGGTTTCCTTCTTCTCCGGCAACTGAGTTAGGAAGGACTAGGGTTGCAAAGGGTCGGAAACCTTCCGGGAAATTTCCTTGGAAAACCTTTTTTTGTGGGATACACATAAGGCAATTCTGGGTCTTGTGGCATATTTTGGCTAAACTGTCCCCAATTCAATGGAATTGCAACCCTCTGCATGCACAGCGCATTCTTCCATCATATGTGCAGTGCACTCTTCCATCACATGTACAGCTGATTCTCAAGATCTTGCACACTAATGAGATGCTATTGAGCCCACACAACTACACTGTCTGAGCCAAGGATTACATGCTTTCTGGTAAGTTTTGATTACAATACTGGGTGGGGACAATATATTTTATATGACATACATTATTGTTTTATTACCTAGTAAATAGTAGCCTATAGCAACGTGTGTTTAAATAATTTCTAACTTGTTAACAATTTCTGGGAGTTAGTTTTTGCTACCATGGGGGTTTTAGCTTGCTTGAGCCTGCTAACTGAGGAGTGTTAATTCACATGTTTCCATACATGTTTAATTTTATCTTACAAAGGATTTGTTTAATCTAACTGCTCAAATAGTTATGGAATTGTATTTGGGGTTTTTTACTATGTTTTTCTCATCTTTGCAGGAAAATGTCACAGGCACTAGCTGATGTGTGGATACATTTTACTGCAGCTAATGTTGAAGGAAAAGCTGTGTACATTTGCAAATACTGTGCCAAATCCTATGTGAAGAATGCAACAAAGATGCAGAATCATCTGGCCAAGTGCATAAAGTTCCCTCAGCGCTCACAACAAGCAACCTCTGACAAAAGTCCCTCTACTTCTATTCGAGGTGAAAATGATGAACCAGACACCTTATCGATAGCAACAGCTCATGGTCCTCCTGGAATCAGACGTTTTTCCTCAATGGAGGAACGTAGTCAGAGAAATGCTGATGAATGTCTTGCTCGTGCGTGCTGTATATGCAACTGGTTTACCTCTGATGCTCACAGGCAACGTGTATTGGAAGAGGTTTCTGAATGTTTTTCGCCCAGCATACACCCCTCCAACCAGACATGATTTATCTACTCATTTGCTGGATGCAGAGTTCAACAGCGTTCAAGTGATAATAATTAACTACATCTCCACCCCTCAACCAGTGTTCTACAAGAGCAGACAAGGGACAACAGACACACCGGTCTCTACATTGCAGATGAGCTGAAGGCTGTCACCAATGACATTGGACCACAGAAGGTATTTGCACTGGTGACAGATAATGCTGCGAACATGAAGGCTGCTTGGTCTAAAGTGGAGGAGTCCTACCCTCACATCACGCCCATTGGCTGTGCTGCTCATGAATTGAATCTGCTCCTCAGGGACATCATGGCACTGAAAACAATGAAATACTGAAAACACTCTACAAGAGAGCCAAGGAAATGGTTAGGTATGTGAAGGGCCATCAAGTTATAGCAGCAATCTAAGTCACCAAGCAAAGTGAGAAGAATAACAGCACCACTTTGAAGCTACCTAGCAACACCCATTAGGGTGGTGTTGTCATCTTGTTTGACAGTCTCCTGGAGGGTAAGGAGTCTCTCCAATAAATGGCCATATCACAGTCTGCCGATATGGACAGCCCCATCAAGAGGATGCTCCTGGATGATGTATTTTGGGAGAGAGTGGTAAGCAGCCTGAAACTCCTGAAACCTATAGCAGTAGCCATTGCACGGATTGAGGGAGACAATGCCATCCTGTCTGGTGTGTTTACGGACATAATCAATCCCTATCCCAGTCTGCTGTGCCCACATGCTTCAAGATGGCCACCACTGTTCCTGTTCCCAAAAGCTAAGGTAACTGAACTAAATGACTATCGCCCCATAGCACTCACTTCTGTCATCATGAAGTGCTTTGAGAGACTAGTCAAGGATCATATCACGCACACCCTACCTGATATCCTAGACCCACTCCCAATTTTCCCAAGAGGTCCACAGACGACGTAATCACCATCACATTGCACACAGCCTTATCCCATCTGGACAAGAGGAATACCTACGTAAGAATGCTGTTCATTGACCGCAGCTCAGCATTTAACATCATAGTAGCCTCCAAACTCCTTATTAAGCTCGAGACCATGGGTCTCGATCCCGCCCTGTGCAACTGGGTCCTGGACTTTCTGACGGGCCGCCCCGAGTTGATGAGGGTAGGAAACAACATCTCCACCCCGCTGATCCTCAACACTGGGGCCCCACAAGGGTGCGTTCTCAGCCCTCTCCTGTACTTCCTGTTTACCCATGACTGCGTGGCCATGCACGCATCCAACTCAATCATCAAGTTTGCAGACGACACTACAGTGGTGGGCTTGATTACCAACAACGACTAGACGGCCTACAGGGAGGAGGTGAAGGCCTTCAGAGAGTGGTGTCAGGAAAATAACCTCTCATCAATGTCACCAAAACAAAGGAGATGATTGTGAACTTCAGGAAACAGCAGAGGGAGAATCCTCCCATCCACATCGATGGGACAGCAGTGGAGAAGGTGGAAAGTTTTAAGTTCCTCGGCATACACATCACAGACAAAAAAGGCGCAACCTCAAGGCAACCACAAGGCTCTCCAAAGGGTAGTGCTGTCTGCACAAAGCATCACAGAGGGCAAAATACCTGTCCTCCAGGACACCTACAGCACCCGATGTCACAGGAAGGCCAAAAAGATCATCAAGGACAAAAACCACCCGAGCCACTGCCTGTTCACCCTGCTATCATCCAGAAGGCGAGGTCAGTACAAGTGCATCAAAGCTGGGACGGAGAGACTGAAAAACAGCTTCTATCTCAAGGCCATCAGACTGCTAAACAGCCATCAGTAACATTGAGTGGCTGCTGCCAACATACAGGCTCAAATCTCTGGCCACTTTAATGTAATAAATGGATTAAATAAAGGTATCACTAGTCACTTTAAATAACACACTTTAATAATGTCTACATATTCTACATTATTCATCTCATATGTATATACTGTATTCTATATCATCTACTGCATCTTGCCTATGCTGCACGGCCATTAGTCATCCATATAATTATATGTACATATTCTTATTCATCCCTTTACATGTGTGTGTATAAGGTAGTTGTTGTGAATTTGTTAGATATTACTGCATTGTCGGAACTAGAAGAACAAGCATTTTGCTACACTCGCATTAACATCTGCTAACCATGTGTATGTGACCAATAAAATTTGATTTGATTTTCAGACTCTGCTTGCAGATGAAAGAGAAGAAATCTGTACTGCCCTGCCCACTTCACTGTCGCTCCAAGCAGAGGAAACTGCAGTTCTGAAATACATCAAAAAGCGTGAAGACTTCTGCCTGAAGCCCATACACGCCGCAGCATGCATGTTGGACTCCAAGTATGCTGGCAAGAGCATCCTGTCTGGTGCAGAGATCAACAAGGCCTATCGTGTCATCACTACCATATCTCACCACCTTGGCCTGGATGAGGGCAAGGTTCTTGGTAGTCTGGCAAAGTACACTTCCAAGCAAGGGCTTTGGGATGGAGATGCCATATGGCAGCCGTACCAACATATCTCATCAGCCACCTGGTGGAAGGGACTTTGTGGATCTGAGGCTCTTTCCCCTGTTGCCTCCATCATCCTCCAAATCCCACCAACATCAGCCGCCTCAGAGCGCAACTGGTCCTTGTTTGGGAACACACACACCAAAGCACGCAACAGGCTGACCAATACAAGTGTTGAAAAATTGGTGGCCATTCGGGCAAATTTGAGGCTTTTTGAGCCTGACAACGAGCCATCCTCAACAAGGTTGGAAAGTGACAGTGAAGATGAGGCCTCAGAGCCTGATGTTCAAGAGGTTGACATTGAGGAGGTCCAGGGAGAAGACATGGTTGTCTTCCTCTCAGGCTTCCAAAGCTTTAGTTTCTAGACTGTCATTTAACAGATGTACGTTGAAAACGTTTTTGGGAGATGCGATGGATCATTGGGGATCATTCAATATTCCCTTTCTTTTGTTGTTCAGTGAAATCATCCCATGTGAAAAGTCATCTAATTTAATTAAAGTTCAATTCGTAACTAAATTGTTTTTTTTTTTTTCTATTGGAAGGATTTAATCATTTGCAATGATGTCTACTTATGATAAGGTAAAAGGTTTATGTTTCTGTCTCCATATGATATGGTAAATATATCCAATGCAAAAAAACATCTACATTTAAGTTGTATTAATATTAATTTGCATATATTTCCGTTGAATATTCCCCAGAATGTGCAACCCTAGGAAGGACGCCTGTATCCTTGTAGTGACTGGGTGTATTGATACACCATCCAAAGCGTAATTAAAAACTTCATGCTCAAAGGGGTATTCAACGTCTGTTTTTTAAATTTTTACCCATCTACCAATAGGTGCCCTTCTTTGTAAGGCATTGGAAAAACCTCCCTGACCTTTGTGGTTGAATCTGTGCTTGAAACTCACGGTTGGACAGCAGGACCTTACAGATAACTGTGTGGGGTACAGAGCTGGAGAAGTCATTCAAAAATCATCCTTGCAACTTAAAAGGGACTTGATAAGCTACATTTTGTCCCCTCCTGAAAGTATTTAGGCTAACAAAGGGCTTGAATACTTACTCACTCCAGACATCTAAGCTTTTCCTTTTTTAATGACTTTCTACACATTTCTAGAAAAAGAATTCCAACGTGACAGTACAGGGTATTGTGTGTCGGTCAGTGACACAAAAGCTCAAATGACTCTATTTTCAATTCAGGCTGTAACACAACAAAATGTGGAAAAAGGGGTGTGAATACTTTCTGAAAGCACTATATTTTAAAAAGCTTTCTTTCTGACAATTCGAATTGAAAACAATCACGGTAAGTTACTTCACTGTCACCCAGAAATGATTTGTTATTGAATCAGTCTCAACATCATTCTGTTACTTGCCTTTCTACAATGGCTATTTGGGGATATTAGTGCCATCTGGTGTTGCGAAACAAATCTCAGTAACTCAGAGCTTCAAACGTTTCAACAAGAAAATCAATGTGGAAAACTGATTGGATTTGTAAAAAGTCATCGACATAAATGAATATAAGATTTGTTTTGTATTTTTTTTCCCACCCAACTTTAAACCTACATCTGATGACAAACGTTACGTTTTGGGGATTTCATGTTGAATTCATGTAACTTGACAACTCAATCAAATGTAAATTAAAATGAGATGTTGAACTGATGTCTTTGCCCAGTGAATGTAAAATGTAGCTATACTGAGACCTGTGTTCTCACTGTTATCACAGTCCTGTCAAAACACATGGCTGAAATGCACCAGCTGAAATAGCACTTATAGATGGATCTGAGGTATAATTACCAGTTACCACTATCTACCACATGGTGGCAGTAGACACAACAGAGAATGGTCATAAACCAACGAGCAGGTAACACATAATGTGGTCGACTTTGGTTTGAATGATGACTCTAGAAACCGTTTCTGAGTCAGTGTTACAAAGAAAAGCAGACAACGCTCACAGGTGAAAGAAGATTTGATGATTTAGACTTGCAATTAATACAGAGGGAAATCTGATAGAGAGATAGAGGGGGGATCGTGCAGGAAGGAGAGAGAGAGATGTGCTTTCTCCTTCGCCACAGAGCACATTGATTAATAAACCATAAACATAAACACCACACATGTATTCAAATGGTTCAGCTAAAACAGCCTCTAGTACAGCAAATAAACAAGGTAGCAAGTGCAGGGTCCCTAAAACCCACCTCCTTCTACGGACACCCCCTGACCCCATTACACGGTCTCTTCAATGAGACGGTGAGGGCTTTCCAAAATAGTTTTCCAAAATGCATTACACACACATACACGGTGAAGCCCCTTTTGAAACGCAGTGGAGGGAGGTCAGGGGTCTCTCTGTAAAAGGAAGTATTGTACCCCTATCCATTAGATGAACTACAAAAAAAGAAGAAAGGGCCCGGCAGAAGGGTCCTCAAGCACAACATTACATCAGCCTCATTCTCTCCGTTCAATTCAATCCCGCTTTTTTTTCTCTCTCTCTCTCTCTACACAGGCAGAGAGGGGGGGTAGAGGAGGAGGGTAGACCCAATTAAAATACTCCGGTGATGTTTTTAGCACCGATGCGGTTGGCTGGGCGAGCAAGAGAAAGAGAGAGGGAGTGAGTTAGAGAGCAAGTAAGAGTGAGTGAGTAAGAGAAAGAGAGAGAGAGAGGTGAGAGGGAGATGCAGGGTAGCCTTGGAAACGTAAATAAAGGGGGAAAGGGTCAATGGGGTTTTGGTAGTGTACAGTGCGGTTGGGCATCGTCTCAGTCCAGCAGTCTTCAGAGAGACTGTCTTTTGATGAGAGAGTAATGGGTGGAGGGATGGGGAAGGATGGATACAGAGGGGAGGGGTAAACGATGCAGGGATTTAAATGGTGACTAACCAAAGGGAATATGTCTAAGATACCGAAAAAACCTTGCGGTACAGATATCAGAGTGATTGCTGTGGGTTAAATGACCCTGTGGTGGAGGTGGTGGGAGGGGATCGACCTAATGAGACCATTAGCGGCCTCCCACAGCCTCTGGGTGATGGAGCGAAGGGGAAGAGAGACACGGACTATCACACGCAGACGCGCACACACACACACACACACACACACACACACACACACACACACACACACACACACACACACACACACACACACACACACACACACACACACACACACACACACACACACACACACACACACACACACACACACACACACACACACAGGGATAATAAAGCTTTACTGCACCTCAGACACACACCAGTGCAAGCCATAGGATAAGGAGCAATCTGAATCATGTTTAATGGCATCACTTCGCTGCCCTCTTCTCCTCCCTTCTGTCTCTCTCTACCTCCTATCCCTCCTCTGAACACCTCCTTTCTCCCATCTCTACTATCTCCCTCTTCCTCTCTCCCGTCACCTCTCCTACTTTGTCCTCTCTCCGTCTCCTCTCCAACCCAGCCTTTTATTGCATCTCTCCTCCTCTCATCTAAAACGTCAGGATTATCAGCTGAAACACATTAATGCACACACCGACACACACGCACGCACGCACCGACACACACACACACACTCACACACACACACACACACACACACACACACACCCAACACAGCCCAGTGAAGTTAGATTAACATGATCAGAGTGCAGATTTTACCAACACTGCTTCAAAGCCTGCTGGCTGACATTGATCTTTGGCTCTGGGTGCTATTATCTCCACATGCCTTGAGAGCCTACTCAGAATGGGAATGAGTCTGAGCTAATGCTATCAAGATCAAGCTAATATGGGGATATCGATGGTTGAAAGCCTTGGCTTGATGAAAAGTAATGTTGAAAGACAGAGATTTATCAAGTCTGTGATTGAGATATATTGAGTTAATGTGGTTGCTTGATTGAACCTGAATCTCCCCACTACTTAGAATGTAAGAGATAACAAAGCAAAGTCAATCTGGCAACCCTGTATTTATAGAGGGTGAGATCAGGCCTAGGGTTGCCAGGTTTGAATTTTGCTGTAGGCGAGCAGCAGACTGTAAATAAATCAGATGCAGTAAATAATAATTTGTCAGTTCTTGTTGTCAGGTGTTCCCAGAGACATTTCCTCCCCCTCCATCTGGCTCCTGTCTCAGTCTGCAACCAGATATCCAGTTCTGTGCGAGTGGTGCACACACACAAACACACACTGCTCATCGTTCTTTGTCTGTGAGGCTCTGGGGCATTCTCATTTTCCTGGGTTTAGGGTTTCAGGACTCCTGTACCAGCATCCTCCTCCCTCATCCCTCTGCTCTTCCTCTCTCCTCACCTCTCCCCTCTCTCTCTCCATCTATGCAATTTCTTCTCCCCTTCTCTTTCCCTCTGGTCTTTCGTCTCACCGGTGTCCCTCCACCACTGCCTCTTCTCTCTGTTCCCTTCTCTCTCATCTCTCCATCCCTGTCCTTATCTTGTCAGGATTTGTCTCAAGCCTTCATTCATTATTTATCAACAGTAGAGGAGAGACACAAGGTCTTACCGACAATAGACGCTCCCCAGGGATAGAGACCACTGTAGAGGACATACGACACACACACACACACACACACACACACACACACACACACACACACACACACACACACACACACACACACACACACACAAACACAAACACACACACACACACACACACACACACACACACACACACCGACTGAGGTACTCAGACAGAGCTATGCAAAAAGACACACACATACTGTTTATTGCCCTAGCTGTGGAGGGGCTGCAACGCCTAAGGTTCCACACTTGTTCCTGGTAAAACATAATCCAGCGACCTGCTCCAGGCTATGTCATAGTCTCAGCTTCCTCTCTCATATCGCTCTTCTCCCCTCTTTTATTCTCGCTCTCCCACCATCTCTGAACCACCTGCTCTTCCTACTGCTCTCTCTCTATCTAACTCGCTCTCCTCTCTTTTCCCTCTCTCATTCTCTCTCTCCTTCCAGCGTATGTGCCAGGGAGGGATTTTCCTAAATCATCATACCATTCCAAACAGGATTACACAAGAATATTCCCACTGCCACCCTCCTTACATCCCCCTCCGGGAATTACAACGCCAGATCCAGGCCGGGAATAAAGCCAGTTAGCTACCAAAACCTTAATCTCATTAATCAATGACTGGCTGTTCTTTTTCACTGAAATAAGCCTGGAATTCCTTTATCCTTGCCATCTTGGAGAACCAAAGGGAACGTCATTCTTTCCACCTCCAATTTGGTCATTTATCTAAAGCCAGGCAGCAGTGCAGCTCTTCTCTCCTGATCCTCCTCAATGCTCCGTCGATTCATCTTGATACAATTCTATTTTTCCAGATGACAGGGCAGACCCTCACCCCCTCCGTCCGCGTCCCCCTCCCCTTCTCTCCCCTGTCCCGTCTCAGGCCGGCTGACAGCGAGCCAACGTTAATACAGGCGATAGCTCTCACCACCACCCCTCTCTCTCCCCCTCTCGCCCTTAACGTAAATGGGGCTCCTATACAACCACCCCACTGACTCCTGATACTGTGTATAACCCTGCCCCGAGAGATGGAGGGAGAGAGAGGGAGAGAGAGGGAGGGATTGGAGAGGAGGGGACACGAGGAGAAGGTGAAAATACAGGGTATCTGTATATAGATGGAAAGATAGTTCCAAGGTAGAGAAAGAGAGCAAAAGAATTAGAGGGACAGATAGCGCGAGAAACAGGTAAAGAGACAGAAAGAGCGAAAGTTGTTGACAACGGAGTCACACGAGATGGTCGGCCTGGTTTGCTCTGCCCCTCTCACCCTCACCACTGGGGGGTTGGCAGGGGGGGTCAGGTGGTGGGTAATGAAGTGGACATAATGTGGATAGATGCGGTCATTATAGGGACGTGGAGGACACCTGTGCTCGGGACTGGTCTGAGGTAATGAACTGTGGCGTACTGAACAGCGGAGAGAGGTGCGGGGCAGTATCTTCATACGGTGCACACTCTATGATGGTAAAGGTTGTTCAAAACGGGGGACATCCAGTGGGAGACTCCTGAGTCTGACACACACCCGTTGATCCTGAGCCATCGTCACCATCCCCACTGTGTTCTTTAGGAGCAGCTCTGAGACACAGAGTGTGTCACACTCCCACACACTTGTCATCTCTCAGCCAGACCTTAGGAGGTCACTGACCTCCAGTGGCACATTCACATCACTGGAATGTTTTGCCAGCATCAGAACATCCGCGTTAACATGAGGTGCAGCACTGTCCCCTTGGCCTGCAGTACACATACGACCGAGGACTCCTTGAGGGAGACAGAAACAAAGTGAAACTCTGCTGACGCCAAGGGCGAGGAGCAAATGATGACAGAGGGGAGAGAGAGGGCGAGATAGAGGAAAACAGATGATGGCTTCCAAAAAAGGTACAGTTGCCACGACCACAAATACAAATTCCATCTACACACTGTTGCCCTAGAGCACACACACAAAAACTACACCTACCTCGGGCCTAAACGTCAGGACCACAAGTCATTTCCACGAAGCTGTGAATGATTTGTGAGACAAGGTAAGGCCTTTATACAGCATTAAAAGGAACATCAAATTTGACATCCCAATTAGGATCTGGCAATTTTGTTTTACTTGAATCAGTTTCAGAACCCATTGCCCTCTACAGTTGTGATGTCTGGGGTCTGTCTGCTCAACAACCAAGAATTAACAAAATGGGACCATCACCAAATTGAGAGTGCATGCTGAATTCTGAAAAAGCATCCTCCGTGTACAACGTAAAACACCAAATAATGCCAGCAGAGTAGAATAAGGACGATAGCCGCTAATTATCAAACATCCAGAAAAGAGTAGTTCAATTCTACAACCACTTAAAAGGAAGCGATTCCCAAACCTTCCATAACAAAGCCATCACCTAGAGAAGTGTCTCTTTAGCAAGCTGGTCCTGGGGCTCTGTTCACAAACACAAACTGACCCTACAGAGCCCCAGGACAGCAACACAATTAGACCCAACCAAATCATGAGAAAACAAAAAGAGAATTACTTGTAGGACTGTCTTGGTTGACCGAGAGTCATCTGTTAGTCGAATAAAATGAACTATAAGCAGGCTACTTTGCCTGATGCATTTTTTAAAATTAATTATTTTAGGCAAGTCAGTTTAGAACAAATTCTTATTTGCAATGATGGCCTACCAAAAGGCCCCCTGCGGGGACGGGGGCTGGGTTAAAAAAAAAATAAATATATATATATATATATACAGGACAAAACCCACATCACGACAAGAGAGACAAGACAACACTCCATAAAGAGAGACCTAAGACAACAACATAGCAAAGCAGCAACACATGACAACACAGCACGGTAGCAACACAACATGGTAGCAGCACAAAACATGGTTACAAACATTATTGGGCACAGACGACAACACAAAGTTCAAGAAGGTAGAGACAACAATACATTACACAAAGCAGCCACAACTGTCAGTAAGAGTGTCCATGATTGAGTCTTTGAATGAAGAGATGGATATAAAACTGTCCAGTTTGAGTGTTTGTTGCAGCTCGTTCCAGTTGCTAGCTGCAGCGAACTGAAAAGACGAGCGACCCAGGGATGTGTGTGCTTTGGGGACCTTTAACAGAATGTGACTGGCAGAAGGGGTGTTGTATGTGGAGGATGAGGGCTGCAGTAGATATCTCAGATAGGGGGGAGTGAGGCCTAAGAGGGTTTTATAAATAAGCATCAACCAGTGGGTCTTGCAATGGTGATACAGAGATGCCCAGTTTACAGAAGTGTATAGAGTGCAGTGATGTTTCCTACAAGGAGCATTGGTGGCAAATCTGATGGTTGAATGGTAGAGAACATCTAGCCGCTCGAGAGCACCCTTACCTGCCGATCTATAAATTATGTCTCCGTAATCTAGCATGGGTAGGATGGTCATCTGAATCAGGGTTAGTTTGGCAGCTGGGGTGAAAGAGGAGTGATTACGATAGAGGAAACCAAGTCGAGATTTAACTTTAGCCTGCAGCTTTGATATGTGCTGAGAGAAGGACAGTATATCGTCTAGCCATACTCCCAAGTACTCGTATGAGGTGATTACCTCAAGCTCTAAACCCTCAGAGGTAGTAATTCTTCTTACCAAACCACATGACCTTTGTTTTGGAGGTGTTCAGAACAAGGTTAAGGGAAGAGAAATATTGTTGAGCACTGCAAATAAAAGGCAGAAGGGATAAATTACTAAAGAGGGAGGCAGAGATCAATATAGCCTAACCAGAAGAAAAAATATGCCCCCTACCCAACCCTCCTCCTTTGCAGATTCTGCCATTATGCTCCTGAAGTTGCCGGTAATAGGCTTCACCAGCGTTCCATTTGGAGTGCCAAGATATCATACCATTTCTACCGATCTACGTGCCAGTTATGATTTTCATATGCACATTTTCGTGGAACAGTATACTTTCATTTATAATAAAGTCTTCAAATTTCAAAATCAATGTCATTTGGTTCATTAAAATTATATTTAAATGAAAATTATACAAATCTAAAAGTAACTTCTATTGCCATTGCCAATATGTAAAAATTGCGTACATAAAGGCAACAAATAAAAACATTGCAACCCTCAGGTAGAAAATATCCTGATAAAAATAAACATCCTATAAATCACATTGGCTACGCATGGCCTGTCTGCAAGGAACTTGAAACATTGTATCAACTATTCTGGGCCATTAGAGAGAGAGAGCGACTGACTGACTGACTGACTGACTGACTGACTGACAGACAGACAGACAGACAGACAGACAGACAGACACAGCGGTTGGCTGTTGCAACACTATCTCATACATAATTCATGCAAACACAGTGCATTCGGAAAGTACTCAGACCCCTAACCCCTTTTCCACATTTTGTTATGTTACAGCCTTACACTAAAATGGATTAAATTGTTTTTTTTCCTCATCAATCTAGACACAATACCCCATAATGGCAAAGCAAAAACAGGTCAAGATTTTTTTGCATATTTATTACAAACAAAAAACAGAAATGTACATAAGTATTACATAAGTATTCAGACCCTTTGCTATGAGACTTGAAATTGAGCTCAGGTGCATCCTGTTTCCATTGATCATCCTTGAGCTGTTTCTACAACTTGATTGAAGTCCACCTGTGGTAAATTAAATTGATTGGACATGATGCCTATATAAGGTCACACAGTTGACAGTGCATGTCAGAGCAAAAACCAAGACATGAGGTCGAAGGAATTGTCCGTAGAGCTCAGAGACAGAATTCTGTCGAGGCACAGACCTGCTCCAGAGCGCTCAGGACCTCAGACTGGAGAGACCTGAAAATAGCTGTGTTGCTGCTCCCCATCCAACCTGACAGAGCTTGAGAGGCTGTGCAGAGAAGAATGGTAGAAACTCTCCAAATACACGTGTGCCAAGCTTGTAGCTTCATACCCAAGACTTGATGCTGTAATCGCTGCCAAAGGAGCTTCAAGAAAGTCCTGAGTAAAGGGTTTGAATACTTATGTAAATGTAATATTAACGTTTTAATTTTTTTATTTTAAATTTGCTCATTTAAAAAATGTAATTGTGTTGATTGAGAGACTATGTAACAATCTTTTGAAAGTTACTGGAACAATGCATTTTGGGCAATGGTGTTCCACACTGCTTTTTTTGGGTCCCACATTTATTTATATAAAAGAAACGTTATAATGTTTTATGCCAATCCTGTTTTCGCTGAATACTTTAGGATACTGGAGCAATGTCGGATTTAATGAGGGTTGCCTGATTGGAGTATCGATGAAGGTATTTAATTGGGGAATGGGGATACATTTTTCATGATTTGAAATTAATTGGCCCTAGCGTCGCCCGGGATAGTGAGGGCTTGGCAGGTAGGGATGTCCTTGTCTCATCGCGACCCCTGTGGCGGGCTGGGCGCAGTGCGCGCTAACCAATGTTGCCAGGTGCACAGTGTTTCCTCCGACACATTGGTGCGGCTGGCTTCCGAGGTTGGATGCGCGCTGTGTTAAGAAGCAGTGCGGCTTGGTTGGGTTGTGTATCAGAGGACGCACGGCTTTCAACCTTTGTCTCTCCCGAGCCCGTACAGGAGTTGTAGCGATGAGACAAGATAGTAGCTACTAAAACAATTGGATACCACGAAATTGGGGAGAAAAAGGGGTAAAAAAAAAAAAAAAAAAAATAAGACTGTAAATATTACATGGAATGCGTTAACAGAAATGACGAACAGATATTCAGAATTATTGTAATTAACGGTAAATGTGATACTTGTGCCAAACTAAGGACCTCCACAATGGATTAGTCCACTCAGACAGGTGTCTCGTGTGCCATCATTTAAAAATATATATATATATATATATATATATTTGCCACTGCTCAACTAAAACAATCATGGTCCATCGACAGCCTATTGACCAAACAATCGACCAGCTCTAAATGGGGTCAGCTCTAATTACTTGACACCTTGGAAAGAACCAACCAAGAAACAAAGCAAAATGGAATGCTATTTGGCCCTAAACAGAGAGTAAACAGTGGCAGAATACCTTTGCAAAGTTAAGGAAAGCTTTGACCATGTACAGCCTCAGTGAGTATATAGCGTATATAGCCTTGCTGTTTAGAGGCCACCGTAGGCAGACCTGGCTCTCTAGGGAAGACAGGTGCCCAATGCTCACAAAATTAGGTGAAAACTGAGCAGTACTTCCTAACCTTCTGCCAAATGTATGACCATATTAGAGACACATTTTTCCCTCAGATTACACAGACCCACAAATCATTTGATAAACTCCCATATCTATTAGGTGAAATACCACCTGTGTGCCATCACAGCAGCAATATTTGTGACCTGTTGCCACAAGAAAAGAGCAACCAGTGAAGCACCAACATCACTGTAATTACAGCCATAATATAGCATTTTTTTAAATGTCTCTTTTGAAACTTATGTGAGTGTAATGTTAACTGTTTGTTTCACTTCTGTTGATCTATTCCACTTGCTTTGGCAACGTTTCCCATGCCAATAAATCCCTTTGAATTGAGAGTGGGGGGGTATACGAAGAGAGAGAGAGAGGGGGTCGGGGCAGGGGAGGAAGGGGGAGTGAGAGAGAGAGAGAGAGAGAGCATGACAGTTGTATTTGGAGGGGCTACTCAACCTCTATAAAACATCCAAAACATCTCCAGGCAAAATGTCAGGCAAAATGTCTGCACTACACCACTACGAGTTCTGCAGAAGAATACATCTGGACTTGGATGACCTCAGCAATACATTATGGTACTGTACTTCATGTACCCCTTGCTCTCTCGGAGGAGAAAATGTGATGATGTAAGCACTCGGATTTCACCTGCAAGCCTCTTCTATAAGTTTGGCAGCTCACACTGAATCGTGTCACATCTTATTTAGTGTCAAATCGCATAAGTCACAATTGGCATGTGTGGGAGCAAGAGAGGGACGAGAAGAGGGAAAGGAGGAGAGAGGAGGGAGGGAGTAACTGTTAGACATTACCCTCTGTAGCCCCATCCACAGGCTATGGTGGCTTGGGAGTGGCACTCCAGTAACGTTTATTCAAATGGACGGCGGGACACGTGGCGTTTTGAGAAGAGTTGGAATGGATTTAGCTGGTTATTCCCTCTCCGGTTCTTTCTCCCTTCACACAGGACTCAAGCCTGTGGCTGAAAGAATGAATCACACAGTGCCACTTCCCAGTATTTACTGTGGCTCTACGTTGGTGATATTAGGGTTACCGTCAGACAATAATGGCAAGACCACAAAGCGCCTCAAGAGTAGGAGTCATGATCTAGGATCAGGTCCCAACCTGTAGGGTGTTCAACCATAAAATGATGAATTCATTCAAGGTTTATACAAATATATCCATTCGATGGAAAATCCGCCAGAAAAACAACAGTTCAAACCCCATGTCTCTACCATTTATGGTTTATAAGTGACCGACAATTTACTCTGAGAATTGAGCATGTTAAGAGTGAATGGAATGTCACAGACATGATCAAAAAGTGGTCACTGCTACATAGAACTCTGTGGCGCTGCTCCGCGCTGGCGCTGCTTTTTGACCTTATGTTTTTTCCCTTGATTCCCATTATTATTTGCACCTGTGCCTCGTTTCCCCTGATTGTATTTAAACCCTTAGTTTCCCTCAGTTCTGTGCTCTGTGTTTGTATGTTAGCACCCAGCCCTAGTGTTCTGTGTATTCTTGTCGATTCCGGTGGACGCTCTTGTGGAATTCTGTTTTGTTTTTTGAGTATCTCTTGAGGCTTTTTTGTGCTCTACCTACCACCTTTTGGATTTGCCATTTTGTATTGAAGGACTTCTCCTTTTTACTTTATTAAATACACCGTCTTAAGTACTGCTGTGTCTGCCTCATCTTCTGGGTTCTACTGACTATTCGTGGCTCAGTTGGTTAAGTGACTGTTTCTCACTCCGGAGACCCAGGTTCGTAACCGGGTCCTGACAAAGCTAACTAGTGGCTGTAGGTTCGTGAGAGAAAACATAGTATTTTTCTAAATTAAATCCGCTAAATACAAAACTAAATAGGGACTAAATATATATGTATTTACAAAGCTGACAGGCTGAATTTCAATATCCACCCTCCGCAAAGGCAATCTGTTCCTGTTTTCATTGTGTATTTTCTGAATCTTTCAGTTTAAACCGCTACAGAAACGGATCCTCTCAATGTAGATTGTTCGAGGTTTTCAGGCAATGAAAACTAAGGATCTGGAGGTGAAAATGATGACGCTAAGTAGATTTTTGGATTGGTCCAACTTGCAGAAACCTCCAAATGGTACCACCTCACAACATCAAATAGGGAAGCGACTCAACCAAGAGCGGTGCAGTCCAAACTAGTAACGGTCACAGCAAATGAACGTTCTTATTTCATCAACACTATCAAGTACAAGTATATTAAGATTATAATATTATAGAGAACAATCTAATGATTACTTCCATTGTAATGTATAATGACAAAGAAAACAACGTTTTGGTATTAATTTAGTAGCACCCTCTTCAATTGCCCTGTTTGAAACGCCCTACAACCTGTCCATATAATCCCATTCATTGTGACCCGAAAAGGTGAAAACCAAATGAACCATCAACACACAATGATGAGAAACAATTTGGTTAATGGCAAAAGCAATCTCGTGGGAGGAACCGTATACAAAGTATTGTACAAAGACATCAGGACATCTGTAAACCTATTGAAGGCGCTCTTCTGGAATGGAGACATGGTGACGAAAGGCAAATTGGGCTCATATTAGAGCACTGAGTCTGAAATGAGGCGAGATGTGTTGAGCTGAGCCTTAGCCCCGAGTGATAACTCACAACTCAGGGGGAGCAGAGAAGATATCCTCGGGGAGAGAGCCTGTCGAGAGAGGCTGGGGCAGCTTCCAGCACAGCTGAAGCCTAGGACTAGAGATTGGTTTCGTTTATTAGCACATGCTACTCTTCCTGGGCTACAAATACATGACAAAGTATAGAACAGTTAAGAGACATTCAACTCAATTCAAAATAAAAACAAATCAAATAGGTGAATGAAAGACACAACACAAATACTATTTACACACTATACGTATTCATATTCGTGTATACAGTACAGGTCAATTAAATATGTACAAAGAGGAGAAGTGCTGTGATAGGCTCCGCAGGTCGGGAGGACCTCCCCTGGGACTCACCGGCCCGACTGACAACAGCAGTGTAAGGAGGAGACATCCTGGGCAGCTCTTTTGCTCCCTGGCAGAATCTCACACTCTCTCATTACACACTCTTCCTCCTTCTCCATCCATTCATTCTTTCTTCATTTCTTTCTTTCTCGCTCCCTCAATTTTACTCTCTCAAACACACACAATCTCTCACTTACACACACACACACAGAGTAAGAGAGTGAGAGTGAGAGAGAGAGTGAGAGAAAATAATGAGAGAGAGAGAGAAAAGAGTAAGAGAGAGAGACCCTGAACCTGCAGAGGGTGCACGTTGAATCCTCCCTGCTCAGCATCTGTCTCTCTCTGTTCCCAGTGAGGTGTCCTGCCCCATTATTACAGCTCTGTGACATAGTATTATAGCCCTGCCTGGGCCTGCTGCCTCAAGGCAACGTCTCCACAAGACTAAACCTTTCACTTAACAGGGTGAAACGGCTGTGGTGACAATCGTTACGGCAGACTGAACCACTCTTTTAAAGGGATGGGGGGGTGTTGGAGACAATTGTTATGGCAAATAGAACTCATTCATAGAGGCAGGGCCCAGAACGTTACTCAAAAAAGGGGGGATTGGGGAGAGGGACTTTGGATGTACTTGACCATGGAAGCCACACAACCCCTCCTGAAGCCCGACACCTGGCTAGGAACCAAACCACAGACTAAGACTGATACCAGTGTTGTTTCCTGTCAAGTGTTTGTTATAGTGTGACACAAACGGCTGAGCGAACATACCTTCGGAGACACAATCCCTGTCCTCCCTTCTCCCTCCCTCCTTTCTCCAGAGGTCTGTGATACTCACATTCACTAGTGCAGAAGAACACGGCTTGTCATGTGATGTGTTTTTCCCTTCATGGTAGGCTGCCTGCATTCCTATTAGGCAGAGATGAGATCTGGTTGCCGTGGTCCAGATGAAACGCTGCTGGACACACACAGCGTCACACGGACAACGTCGTACACATACGCATACAAAGCAGAGCAAAGCAAAGACCAGTCCGGCACTCTGCAGCTGCCAGTCTCAAAGACCTTCTTCGATATAGAAAAGCACAAACTTGCAAATACCACACCCTGCCAAACAGTGGTAAGAGTACGAGTCTCCCTGGTGGAGGTATCTCTAAAACAGCAGCTTGCAGACATGTGTTTATAACAGCTCTTCCCACCAGCTCGTCTGCATAGAGAAGCACATGGAGCAGTTATATGTTGGATTAACACATAGGCACATGTGTGAGAATGGGTTTGTCAGATACCGAGCACAGAGGGTGTATGTACGTGTGTGTGTGATCACTCTGCATGCGATAATTAAACTGCAGCCGCCTCGTCAGACCTTATTGGTGCCTAATTAACTCTCAAAGATGGCCGTCATGAATTCCTATCAGTACGCAGTCTCCCACCAGTTGACAATGAAATGAATTCAGAGCAATCCGTGGTCAAGTCAATGATGAGTCCATTCAAAGAGATGACATGTGTATGCACACATAGGACTAGACTGCCAATGTGAAGAGCTATTGAATATGTAACGAGCTTTTCACGTACAGTGTTATATTCAAATGTAATCCAATATCATTATACTGTATTATGTTTCATTTTTCCAGGTCGGATCTTATCAATAAAACTAATACGCCCTGTGGCTGGAGCAGAAATGACCAATTTCACACTATGGGTGATAAAATATTGCACGACAGGCAAAAAAATGAATAAATATTTCTAACACGGAACCCGAACCGGCTGAACGTGTGCGCCATCGTGCATAAATGTATTTTGTCCCCCCACACCAAACGTGATCACGACACGCAGGTGAAAAATATCAAAAACTCTGAGCCAATTACATTCATTTGGGGACCGGTCGAAAAACATTAAACATTTACGGAAACTTAGCTAACTAGCTTGCACTTGCTAGCTAATTTGTCCTATTTATCTAGCTTGCTGTTGCTAGCTAATTTGCCCTGGGATATAAACATTGAGTTGTTATTTTACCTGAAATGCACAAGGTCCTCTACGCCGACAATTAATACACACATAAAACGGTCAACCGAATCGTTTCTAGTCATCTCTCCTCCTTCCAGGCTTTTCTTCTTTGAATTTATATGGTGATTGGCATCGAAACTTTCATAGTATCACCACGACGACCGATAACACAGTTCGTCTTTCAATCACCCACGTCGGTATAACCAAGGTGATGGCACGTGGGTATCTGCTTCTATAAACCAATGAGGAGATGGCATGTGGGTATCTGCTTCTATAAACCAACCAACCAACAGTGTCTCCTGACCCCTCCTGTCTCAGCCTCCAGTATTTATGCTGCAGTAGTTTATGTGTCGGGGGCTAGGGTCAATTTGTTATATCTGGAGTACTTCTCCTGTCTTATCCGGTGTCCTGTGTGAATTTAAGTATGCTCTCTCTAATTCTCTCTTTCTCTCGGAGGACCTGAGCCCTAGGACCATGACTCAGGACTACCTGGCATGATGACTCCTTGCTGTCCCCAGTCCACCTGGCCGTGCTGCTGCTCCAGTTTTAACTGTTCTGCCTGCGGCTATGGAATCCTGACCTGTTCACCGGACGTGCTACCTGTCCCAGACCTGCTGTTTTCAACTCTCTAGAGACAGCAGGAGTGGTAGAAATACTCTTAATGATCAGCTATGAAAAGCCAACTGACATTTACTCCTGAGGTGCTGACTTGCTGCACCCTCGACAACGACTGTGATTATTATTATTTGACCATGCTGGTCATTTATGAACATTTGAACATCTTGGCCATGTTCTGTTATAATCCCACCCGGCACAGCCAGAAGAGGACTGGCCAACCCTCATAGCCTGGTTCCTCTCTAGGTTTCTTCCTAGGTTTTGGCCTTTCTAGGGAGTTTTTCCTAGCCACCGTGCTTCTACACCTGCATTGCTTGCTGTTTGGGGTTTTAGGCTGGGTTGCTGTACAGCACTTTGAGATATCAGCTGATGTACGAAGGGCTATATAAATACACTTGATTTGATGAGGAGATGGGAGAGGCAGGACTTGCACCGCGATCTGCGTCACAAATAGAACTGACTTCTATTTTAGACCTTGGCAACGCAGACGCTTGTTGACGCGCACGCGAGCAGTGTGGGTGCAATAATTGAATCATATAGATTTCTAAATGTATTTTGCAACGCGAGCGGTGTAGTCAAGGTATTAAAATCTTCCATGAAAAACAACATTCATAAAACTTAATTTGCTGCTGTACTCCAGCCTGGGGCAGGGAGGTTATAATCACAATGGTTTATATTTAACTAGGACGCCCCGGAGAGAGGACACCAACTTCATTAAATACAAAACCCTGAACGTCCACATCAACAGGGGTGCAGTGGAGCGGGCGGGGTGTCCAAATCACCAATGACTTAAAATGCTCCACACACACGCCCACAGTCGTAAAGAAGGCACAACATTATACATATCTACCTCTATCATTCCAGTATCCCTGCACATTGTAAATATGGTACTGGAACTGACCCTGTATATAGTATGCTTACTTACTTTATCATGTTCTTCTTATTTTTATTTCCTGTGTGTTTTTGTTCTACATTATGTTATTTTTTTGCATGGCACTGTTACTGATTACTGCATTGTTGGGTTTAGAGCTTTGCAAGAAAGGTGTTCCACTGTACTTTGCATTAACACTTTAAACGTCTACACAGGCCAGAGCAGAGTAGCTCTGAACACACACATGGCTGAGGAGTATTTCTGTCTGTAATATAGCCCTTTTGTGAGGAAAAACGATTTCATGATTGGCTGGGCCTGACTCCCCAGTGGGTGGGCCTGGCTGGCAAGTGGGTGGGCCTATGCCCACCAATGGCTTCACCCCTGCCCAGTCATGTGAAATCCATAGATTAGGGCCTAATTCATTCATTTGAATCCTTATATGAACTTTAACTCAGTAAAATCTTTGACATGTTTACATGTTCTCAGTATACATGTAAAGTCGGTAAAACAGTATATAAAAATTAGCAAAGCAACCAGTTTTCAATGACTATGTACATATGACTATGGCAGCAGTATCAAAGGTGCAGGGTAGAGTACCGGGTGGTAGCCAGCTAGAACAGTGACTAAGGATAATGGTAACAGTCTGATTGCCTGAAGATCACAACTTTGATGCACCCGTCCTTGATGACATTCTTGGCCTTCCTGTGACACCGGGTGCTGTAGAGGTCCTGGACGACAGGCAGTGTCCCCCCGGTGATGCATTGGGCTGACCGCACCACCGTCTGGAGAGCCCTCCAGCTGCGGACGATGCAATTGCCATGAATGTGGACAGTCAGTGCGCACACACAAACACACACACATTGAAACTAACACACACACACGTATACACATATACATTCACACACACACAATATGCACACATACACACACTCAAACACAGTAGAGACAGGCACCTCTGGGCATAAAGGATTTGTTAAAAAATCTCACTGGCACTATAATTCCCATTACACCCCCAGAGAAAAAGACAACCTGCCGGTGCTCTGTACGGAAACAGACCACCGGTATATACTGTGTCCACACTTTATTACAATATTCCTCCTCTATCACAAAAACCACAAGCTTGTTTCCATTAAAATGTTTACATAAAGATAATGGCGTATCTGCAATTAGCCGAGGGAGGCAGGTGACAGCGCTTGGCGCTAGCGCTAAAAGGTAAACATCTCATTGACTGACAGCATGCTACAGAGACAAACACAAGGCGTTTAGCAGTTAGTGTTTGGCGGATAGCCACGGTCTCGGTTTGCCTATCTGTCTCTCTGTCTCCCTGAGGGCTTTTCCTCTGGTTCCAGATCCTAAGCTGACAGATTGACAGACATGTCACTGGTCTGCAATTAGATGGTACAGACGCACAGGAACCCTCACATATCCTTATGTACACAATGGCTTGAATACAGCCAGAGACCACAGTCTGTTTCTGACAGGCAGCTGTACAGACGCCTCCTCCAGGGTCCTGTCATGGCCCCTGCCATGGTTGAGATTGACATTTATTGATTCTGATCCAAACAAAAGGTGTGGAATATAACAGCATTTCATGTTAGTACGTAGTATTCATTGTTAAACTGCCCTGAAGTGCAAAGACCAATACTGAAATCTTGAACATTACTAAGGGGTTAAAGCAACAAAAATAATCCCATGGTTTAAACATTTGGGCCACATCAGATTTTGAAATTCAATGGAATTGCGTGCACGAACATTGCCGAAATAAATGTACACATACTGTACATGTTATTCAATCATTGCACCCACACTGCTCACGCACGTCAACGAGCATCTGCGTAACCAGGCGCTAAAATAGAACTTGGTACTATTTGTGATGCTTGACGCGCTGCGAGACCCACCTTTCCCATCTCCTCATTGGTTTTTAGGAGCATACACCCACGTGGGTGATTGAAAGATGAACTGAGGTCCACACTCCAGTCCAGTTGGTGGTGGTAATGCACCTTAAAGTTGGTTGAAGAAGAAGTAGAAGCCGGAAGGAGAAAAACGAACTTGGTTTACCACAGGTTTATCTGTGGATTAATTGTCAGAGTAGAGGACCTTGTGCATTTCCGGTAAAATAACAACCCAATGATTATATTCCAGGACAAACTAGCTAGCAACAGCCAGCTAAATTTCCAGCAATGTTTAATTGCTTTTCGACCTGTCCCCCAAAATTAATATAGTTTGTTCAGAGCTTGTGCACCTGTCCTGATCACATCCGGTGTGGGTGGACAAAATCAACATGCTCGCGCGCGAGCAGTCTGGTCAGCATGTAAGAGGGAGGCAGAAAGAAAGAGAGACGACACGGCGATAGAGGGAGAGAGGCAGAGAGAGAGAGAGAGTTGTGATATGAAGGAAGCGATGATGAGGACAGTGGTTCCTCATTACCCGTTTAACACTGACGATGCTCATGAGAAGCTGAGGAGTGAGAAAGAGGAAGAGAGGGAGAGAAAGCGAGAGAGAGAGAAAGACATGTGAAGAGGAAACATGGATGAATGAAATCGGCCACTGGAGCCTTCCTTTAGTGAGGAAAAGAAGGGATCATGCTAACATTGCCAATCTCATCCAACATTTATTCCCGAAACCCCCTTAAAAACACTAGTTCTCTCCTCGAGGAATTCACCTTTGAAGTTCCCACTTGAGCTGAATCCCAAATCCCCCCCGAAAGACTGTATGCATGACACACTGCACCTCAAGTAAAGCCCAAATCAAAAAAGGGGGGTCCTACCAAAAGACACCCCCTCCAAATGCACGCACACACACACACCCTCCTCTGCCTCCAGCTAGTGGTGTGTAGGAGGGGTATGTGGGTGGGTGGGGGACACAGAGGAAGCCTCACACCCCTTGAAGGCCCAGGGCTCCTACAATGTGTAGCTCCTAAATGAAATTAACTCTCAAGTTCAATAATATTTGTCTAGAGAGAGATGAAACATGAAGAGCCCCGGTTTCCACTAGATAGCATAGCCGCAAAGCCAAAACTGGCAATATCATGAAAACAAAAATTCTCTCTCTGTTGTTTTCCTCCTCTCTTTCCTCCCTCTCTCTCTCTACCTTGCCCACGTTTCTGTAGACATGCTCTCTTCCCCAATGACTCCGTCTCCTTCTCTACAACTTTCTTCCCTATCTTCCCTCACCCCTTCTTCACCTCTACCCTCCCTCCCTCCCTCCCTCAGTGATGACAGCAGAGTAAAGGCTTCAGCTTCACATTAAAAGGCTGTCTTCATCCCCTTGATCTCCTCACCTTGCTTTCTTCTTCCTCCTCTCACATCACTGCATTTATTCATTTCCCCCTCTGTTCTCTTCCCCTTTCCGTCAGTGTTCCCTCTGGTCTCTCTTTCCCTCAGGGAGAAGAGATCAGCTCTTTACAAGAGCGAGGCCCTGTTCCGACATGTCCATTAAGGTCAAACACAAGTCTATTTGCTCTCTTTCTCGACTCTCTTTCTATCCATCTCTCTATCCCTGTTAAAATGCTCTGGCCCCTGTAGTTGGGTTTGAGTTCCTTTAGGCTATCGTGTCATTCCATTGTTGACCACTTGGGGGCCACTGTCCTGTGTTGATGTCTGTTGTTCGTTTAACGTGCTCAAACCTGTAGAAGAATTGTTTAATTCCAAAATGGTGAAAGTCACATTGTGGAGCTGCAGACGTTATGGAACGCCATCCTTCTTGCTATCATTTTGTAGAAGCATTGTCTTTTTTACTCATTTCAGTCCCTATTACTGTACCTACGAAGCAGTGGCAATAAGTAATTCTTCAACACTACAGTAGCTGTACCGGGTTTATCTACCTGCTAAGCTTAGGTAGGGGATTCTTTTGCGAGGGCAGAATAGTGAACCATCAAACCGTTGGTTCAATTACCCTTGTTTTCTGTCCTAATCTTCTACACTCCATTCCCTTGTCTTTCTTCATCTTACCTGGTCCTCCATTTCACTTTCCCTTCCTCCCTCACTCCTTCCTTCCTTCCCTCCCTGCCTGCCTCCCACCCTCCGTTCCCTGGGGTGTCGGTGCTGTGTCTGTGACACATAATTAAATTCTGTGAGGGACACAGTGCATGCCCACTGGGGCCCAGGAACACTCTATACTCCACACTGGTACAGCTGGGACACACACACACACACACACACACACACACACACACACACACACACACACATCTTTTCCCCCTACAACCACAACAATAAACAACCCCGGAGAATCACATCGACTGGATCACAGTATTATAAGGTCTTTCAAGCATGGCTCTGTTCTAATGAGACTTAGTTTAGTATGAACTACAGTTATTGCTTAGGCAAAGCCTTCTCTGATTTATACTCACAAACAATAGTAATACATATGCTATTTATCTGCTAGCAGATGCTTTCATCCAAAGCGACTTATAGTCACGCGTGCGCTTTCCTGGCCTGCCGTTACAAGAGCCAGGCTCTACCAGACGGGCAACAGAAGAAAGAGTGGTCGTAACAGGACAGAGAATGGACTGGACCAATTAGAATGTAGTAATCAACGAAGTCACGGTAGAATATCCTGCATAGCTACCTATCTTCTGAAATTCTCCTAAGAGTCCAGTGGCTGCTGTGGAAGAGAAGCTTCAGCGCAGAATGACGAGGCACTGTCTACCTCGACTGCACAAGGATCACCTCATCCCTCCGGTCATCAACCTCAGACACCGTTTGAATTGAAACGTTCATAAATCAACCAATCCACGCCAGGTATCGATTTGAACCTTGAACCCACATTTCTAAACTCAAACCATTGTTTCCTTATATCTCTTGACATTGTTTGCTGTCGGTCTACTGCAAGTCCCTGCGGTACTGTACCATTCTGCTAGCTTGACTGGGCGTTAAATATTAAATAGGATGACGATAGATGGAGTGCATGGTGACATCATCATGCCCTAAAATCCGGGCAATAAGACAACAAGGTCTGTGGGCAGGGGAGAGAAGGAGGGGGAAGAGCGAACGTGTTGACCTGCGCCAACTTCACCAGCTCAGTCACTTACTCTTTCTCTGTCGACAACACACACGGGTTAACTTCTGATCTTTCACTACTCCACTCAGCTAAGAGAGGAGGACAGAAGGCCCCACCCTGTGTGTGTGTGTGTGTGTGTGTGTGTGTGTGTGTGTGTGTGTGTGTGTGTGTGTGTGTGTGTGTGTGTGTGTGTGTGTGTGTGTGTGTGTGTGTGTGTGTGTGTGTGTGTGTGTGTGTGTGTGTGTGTGTTTCAGGATTGGGGTCAATTCAGGAAGCACACAAATTCCAAATTTGTGTGTAAGCACACGCAGCTCCTCCTGTGTACTCACAGACAGGTGGATGAGAGTACACAAATAGGAACGCATCATCTCTGGACCCCAGAGTGCTTCAACAGTCAGACAGCAAGCCTGCCTGAATAAGAAGTGGCCATCTTGCGTCACTAACTCAGCGCACATACATGACACACCTGGAGTATGAATGATTGAAGATGCCATGGAAGAAGGAAAAGGACTGAGCACGCATGAATACATGGAAATCTCATAGGAATAGATACCTGTAGAAACGGAAAGAGTATGCATGAATACCTGACTAGCCTGTAGGAATACTTGAATACCTACTCCATGTCTAGTGGCAGCATTGCTCAAAGACATGGAGCGCTGAGGGAAGCAGAGGAGCTCTCAGCAAACCCATCTATCTCTACCGCACTACCTCATCCTTCTCACATTCACATTCTACTCTTCTTTTTGCCACCCTCTCTCTCTATTCTGCCTCTCACGATATGAAAACAAGGACTGGGATACACACGGACTTATCTGCACTCGCCATTTCATAATGTCCTTTCGCTGATGATAATATTGTGAGTTTTACCATCATTGCCGCCCACGCTTGCTGTCACTGCATACTAACAGATATGTCACTGTGGAGCCAAATTAACATTCCTCTGTGTGTCTGTGTAAAAGGCAGCCCGCCAATCTGTATGGTTTGCTTGGTAATTAAAGATGCTGCTGGTTTCCCCTTATTTAATATTAATTTATTTTAATTAAATAATCACATGCTTATTAAGTGTCTCTCTCACACACACACACACACACACACACACACACACACACACACACACACACACACACGTGTACGCCCTCAATATTAACACACATTTCAAATGGCGCCTTTACAATTCTCCATACAGTTCATTTACTATACTGCAGCAGTCACGACTCGACAATAGATCTCATTGGAGACTTAATTAAAGGCTAATTGATTTCATCTGTGGTATTCTGAGACTGATAGTGTACAAATTTGCCCCAAACAGGCTTAGGCCAGCCCATTACATCTGCCTTTAATATTACAATGGAGAATTGAATCACACATTTACAACAGGAGGGAATAATGGATATAATGGATATAGTGGATATAGATATGAGAATGTTTCACAATGAGAGATGGGGATTCATTTCACCACGGGCTCTGGTCTCCATCTCCTCCCCCCTTATTTTTTTTCTGTTTCTCTATCTCTTCCACTCTACAGCTCTCTTCTCCTCTCATCCCTCAGAATTACAGGCTAATAAAATGAAAGCTGGCTGATTGGAACGGTAGGCCAGGGAGAAAGAAGAACCATAGAGAACCCATTCTACCCCAATGCTCCCCTTTCTCTGTTAGACATAGACCTAAAGCTTATCATCAGCCACTGTATAGAGAGGAAGAAAGGAAGGTAATGAGAGAGAGGACTAGAATGGAGGAGAGGGGGGGCGGGGGGGGGCGAGAAAGATGGGGGGAGTGAAATGGTAAGAGAGAATAAAGACAGTTTAAAGAGAATGTGAGGGGAAGAGAAGAGTGCAAAGTAGAGAAAGAAATAGGTTTGTAAGGCCATCTGATTCCATTTGATAATAGAAGAGACTTTCCCATTTAAGTTGACATTCAAATCAAATCAAATTTTATTTGTCACCTGCTTTGTAAACAACTGGTGCAGACTAACAGTAAAATGCTGACTTACCAGCCCTTCCCAAAAATGCAGATATAATGCAGATATATATTTTTTTAATTGAATAGAATAGGATAGTCGTAAAAGTCAAAATAAATACACAATGAGTAAAGAAAACCTGGCTATAGTTGAAGTCGGAGGTTTGCATACATTTAGGTTGGAGTCATTAAAACTCATTTTTCAACCACTCCACAAATTTCTTGTTAACAAACTGTAGTTTTTGCAAGTTGGTTAGGACATCTACTTTGTTCCTGAAACGAGTAATTTTTCCAACAATTGTTTACAGACAGATTATTTCACTTAGAATTCACTGTATCACAATTCCAATGGGTCAGAAGTTTACATACACTAAGTTGACTGTGCCTTTAAACAGCTTGGAAAATTCCAGAAAATTATGTCATGGCTTTAGAAGCTTCTGATAGGCTAATTGACATAATTTGATTCAATTGGAGGTGTACCTGTGGAAGTATTTCAAGTCCTACCTTCAAACTCAGTGACTCGTTGCTTGACATCATGGAAAAAAAAATCAAAAAAATCACCCAAGACCTCAGAAAAAAATTGCAGACCTCCACAAGTCTGGTTCATCCTTGGGAACAATTTCCAAACACCTGAAGGTACCACGTTCATCTGTACAAACAATAGTTCGCAAGTATAAACACCATGGGACCATGCAGCCGTCATACCACCCAGGAAGGAGACACTTTCTGTCTCCTAGAGAGGAACATACTTTGGTGCGAAAAGTGCAAATCAATCCCAGAACAACAGTAAAGGACCGTGTGAAGACGCTGGAGGAAACAGGTACAAAAGTATCTATATCCACAGTAAAACAAGTCCTATATCAACAAAACCTGAAAGGCCGCTCGGCAAGGAAGAAGCCACTGCTCTAAAACCGGCATAAAAGCCAGACTACAGTGTGCAACTGCACATGGGGACAAATAGTGTACTTTTTGGAGAAATGTCCTCTGGTCTCAACATAAATAGCCATAATGGCTATAAAGACCATCGTTATATTTGGAGGAAAAAGGGGGAGGCTTGCAAGCCAAAGAACACCATCCCAACCGTGAAGCACGGGGGTGGCAGCATCATGTTGTGGGGGGCTTTGCTGCAGGAGGGACTGGTGCACTTCACAAAATAGATGGCATCATGAGGGGGAAAATTATGTGGATATAGTGAAGCAACATCTGAAGACATCAGTCAGGAAGGCCTACAAACCTGACTCAGTTACACCAGCTCTGTCAGGAGGAATGGGCCAAAATTCACCCAACTTATTGTGGGAAGCTTCTGGAAGGCTACCCAAAACGTTTGACCCAAGTTAAAACAATTTAAAGGCAATGCTACCAAATACTAATTGACTGTATGTAAACGTATGCCCCACTGTGAATGTAATGAAAGAAAACTATTATTCTGACATTTCACATTCTTAAAATAATATGTATGTAAACTTCCGACTTCAACTGTATATATAGCTAGCTAGTCAAACTTCTCCAACTTTCTCTTGGACTATAACTGTAGGCTTTTAAATATAGGCTTTTACTATTAATGAACAGCAACTTTATTTTAATATTTGGCCATCAATGTATCACTGCATATTGTAACAAAGCGAGTATACACAGTGTCAAGTCCCAAGCTGTGATCTTGTCAACCAATCACAACAGGCTAAGGAAAGTTCCAGAGAGAGCCAGTTCATCTCTCCTTGTTTCGGGCGTGGGGGATTGGTAGTGGGGTGAGCTGCTTGAGAGTGCTGTGAGATGGTGAAGTCACCAGCACGGCTTTCTTATGTATTGTCACAGATAGACAATTGTCCAATGCAGGTCCGAGGACAACTCTGCTTGGGGGGCTTCAGAGATCTGTGTCTGTGGATTTCAGCCCCAGGAGGTTAAATGAATACAACTCACAGGCTAAAACAACATGTATTCTCTTTTTCTGATTTACTTGAAATTAGATACTCTAGCGTTGTCTCTGTATCTCCCCCCCCCTATATTTCAAGCAGTTTTCTACCAGTGGACCTGCTGGGCCAGCACCTACTGCTCGCCTCTGTGTCTGCTGTTCAGACTCCTCCATTGAGGAGTGCATTAACCTTGTCAGTTAAATATGACATTTTTTGTCAAATAATATTTTCTCAACTACTACGGCTGTGCTGCCATGATAGGACACTGATTCAGATCATCCTTTTGGCAGGTGACTTGGTTTCCTGCTAGATCAAACCTTAACTTGGCATGGAAGCTTGCTCAGGTAAATAAAATACAGGCTAACCTGTCAAAAGCTTTTTTTTTCTCTTCTGTTTTTATAACAGTATAACCTTCAATAATCTTAATGCAACGACATATTTTTTACAGACACAAGATGTCCGTAGCCCGGCAAAGTTGTTTACAGTCTCTGTGAGTGCCCTCACCCATCTTATGGCCTCTTTGAGTGACCCCACCATTGCAACCGCCTCTGTGAGTGCCTCAATCCCTGCACCGCTGTCTGCAAGTGGCATTTCATGGTCCAAACACACCAAGACAGCCGTGAAGAGGACACGACAATGGCTATTCCCCCTCAGGAGACTGAAAAGTTATGGCATGGGTCACCATATCCTCAAAATGTTTTACAGCTGCACCTTCTCCCTGCTGCCGCAAGGCAAGTGGTACTGGAGCGCCAAGGACCCCTTAAGAGCTCTACCTCAAAGCCATAAGACCGTTGAACAATTAATTAAATGGCTACCCGGACTATTTGCATACAGTGCCTTCGGAAAGTATTCAGACCCCTTGAATACTTTCAGCCTTATTCTAAAATGGATTAAGTAAAAGAAATCCTCAGCAATCTACACACAATACCCCATAATAACAAAGCGAAAACCGGTTTAGAATCTTTTTTGCTAATTTATGAAGAATAAAAAAACTGAAATACCTTATGAATATATAAGTATTCAGACGCTTTGCTATGAGACTCGAAATTGCGCGCAGGTGCATCCTGTTTCCATTGATCATCCTTGAGATGTTTCTTCAACCTGATTGGAGTCCACCTATGCTAAATTCAATTGATTGGACATGACTTGGAAAGGCACACAACTGTCTATATAAGGTCCCAAAGTTGACCGTGTATGTCAGAGCAAAAACCAAGCCATGAGGTCGAAGGAATTGTCCGTAGCGTTCCGAGACAGGATTGTTTCGAGGCACAGATCTGGGGAAGGGCACCAAAACATTTCTGCAGCATTGAAGGTCCCCAAGAACACAGTGGCCTTCATCATTCTTAAATGGAAGAAGTTGGCATGGGGGACTCATGCCAAATCTTTTCAGTCTCCTGATGGAGAAAAGGTTTTGTCGAGCCCTCTTCATGATGGTCTTGGTGTTTGGACCATGATAGTTTGTTGGTGATGTGGACACCAAGGAACTTGAAACTCTCGACACAATCCACTACGGCCCCGTCGATGTTAATGTGGGCCTGTTCGGCCCACCTTTTCCTGTAGTCCACGATCATCTCCTTTGTCTTGCTCACATTGAGTGAGAGGTTGTTGTCCTGGCACCACACTGCCAGTTCTCTGATCTCCTCCCTATAGGCTGTCTCATCATTGTCGGTGAACAGGCCTACCACTCTTGTGTCGTCAGCAAACTTAATGATGGTGTTGGAGTTCTGTTGGGCCACGCAGTCGTGGGTGAACAGGGAGTACAGGGGGGACTAAGTACACACCCCTGAGGGGCCTCAGTGTTGAGGATCAGCATGGCAGACCTGTTGTTGCCTACCCTTATCACCTTGGGGAGGCCCATCAGGATGTCCAGAATCCAGCTTCAGAGGGAGGTGTTTAGTCCCAGGGTCCTTGAGCTTTGAGGGGCACTATGGTGTTGAACGCTGAGCTGTAGTCAGTGAACAGCATTCTCACATAGGTGTTCCTTTTGTCCAGGTGGGAAAGGGCAGTGTGAGTGAGATTGCATCATCTGCGGATCTGTTGGGGCGGTATGCGAATTGGAGTGGGTCTAGGGTATCCGGGAGGATGCTGTTGATGTGAGCCATGACCAGCCTTTCAAAGCACTTCATGGGTACCAACGTGAATGTTACGGGGCGGTAATGATTTAGGCAGGTTACCTTCACTTCTTTGGGCACAGGGACTATGGTGGTCTGCTTCAAACATGTAGGTATTACAGGCTCGGTCTGGGAGAGGTTGAAAATGTCAGTGAAGACACTTGCCAGTTGGACCATGTATGCTTTGAGTACACGTCCTGGTAATCCGTCTGGCCCGTGGCTTTGTGAATGTTGACCTGTTTAAAGGTCTAGCTCACGTCGGCTACCTAGAGCGTTATCACACAGTCATCCAGAACTGCTGGTGCTCTCGTGCATGCTTGCCTCAGTATTACTTGCCTCAAAGCGAGCATAGAAGGCATTTAGCTTGTCTGGTAGGCCCATGTCCCTGGGCAGCTTGCGTCCGGGTTTCCCTTTGTAGTCCGTAATAGTTTTCAAGCCCTGCCACATCCGATGAGCATCATAACTAGTATATTAGGATACAATCTTAATCCTGTACTGACTCTTTGCTTGTTTGATGGTTCGTCTGAGGGCATAGCGAGATTTCTTATAAGCGTCCAGATTAGTGTCCCGCTCCTTGAAAGCGGCAGCTCCAGCCTTTAGCTCGTTGCGGATGTTGCCTGTAATCCTTGGCTTCTGGTTGGCCAAAGACGGATGCTGTGTCAGTTGTTTGGGCTTATTTTGGTTTTAAAACTAGGGACATCGAGCCGATTCAGGCAGTGTGCTTGTACTGTCACAAAACTATAGCAACCGCTCAATGTAACACAAACAACTTATTCCACCATTTGAAACACAGGCATGTAATACAGCGTGACAAATGCATGGCGAAAAATAATTATGCCAACAAGCATAATGATAAGAGCAAAGCCCAGGCAACAATCAATTACGGAATGGTTTCCACACACAACTCCCTATGCAACACACTCACCGATGGAACGAAATGACAGATGTCATGATGTACCACATCGCAAAAGACATGGCCTGAATTAAACAGTTGAACAGTTCAAAAAGATGGTTCACACTCCGGACAAGAAATACTAAATGCCATGTACAAAAAAAGTCATTCCAAAATAGCATCGGAGCTAAAAACAGGTACACTATTTTGCGACAACAACTGGAAGCCTACATGTCATTGACACTGCGCTACACCGATGCCGACTGGAAGCTGCGCAGCAGGTGCTTGCAGACTGCCCACTTACCAGAGGACCACACTTGGGAGGTAATAGCCCAGGGGCTGCTGGACCCGCTAGCAGACTGGGATCAGCCAAAGGAGAAGCAGGTGTGCATCACAACGGACAGTGGGGCAAACATTGTGAAAGCCACCAACCTAAATGGATGGACGAGGTTGAAGTGCTTTGGCCATCGACTGCACCTCGCCATCAGTATGTATTGCAATAAAGTTACATATAAATTGAGCAAATAATATAATAATAACACCCATAAAGGACTTCAACTTGTTTTTTTTAAATAACAAATAAATGCATGACTACATGAATGGTTAAAATACAGGTCTCTTTCTGTAGCAGTGTAGACAATAAGGTAACAGAAGGAACCGCTTGTGGATTTGGCAGCTCTAATGCAGTTCTACCTCAGAGACTGCCAAAACAACCACTATGCGGGTGTCGACCAACGCTAATCTGATTGAATTGAGTGCCACAGTTACAAATTGTAGCTAGCTAGAAATTGCGCAAAAAAATGTTTTTCAAAGATTTCAAAGAAAAGGAAAGTAGACAATGAATGTAGGGAGTTCCAGCACGAGTGGACATTGAAATGTTTCTTTATTGAGGTATCAGGGAAAGCTGTGTGCTTATGTGTGCAAAGAGAGCATCGCTGTCATGAAAGACGACAACTTGTCCCGACACTTCCAGACGAAGCACGCAGAGAATTATAGGAATGTCTTCTGAGCAGAGGGCATCGAAAGAGTTGTTTTCTCAGTAAGCAAAAGCAGAAAGGTCTTTTCACAAAACTGCTTTCAGCAAACGACGGAATTGCAAGAGCTAGCTATGTACTGTCCCACAAAATTGCTAAACATAGCATAATTTGAGCACATCTATCTTCTAAATGCTTTAGCATTCAGGTCCAAAAAGGCACTTTCTGACCACTTCTACGATGGGAAAATATGTATGGAAGGTTTCGTTCAAATCAAAAGTGGTGCTGTCAAAAAGTGATTGAAAACAAATGGAATGGCCATGTAGGTATGCAAAGACATCACTAGATTCAACTTTAACCCTATATGTCATGACTGGCATGACAAAATGTGGATCTGAAAAATGTTGACCTGCAGAGAAATGGAGAAACTATAATATCTTCCTATTATACTGCTTCACAATGACTACAAGGAGCCTGCATGCTTAAGTCATTTGCAAGAGATCTGGGTGCCACACCACCATTATAACAGAACGGTGTGATTTATTATGAAGCGGTTCAAAATAAATCATAAAACGCTGCCAGGGATAGTCAGCGGTCTGTAGGTGCGGAGGCCTCTGCCTTTATGTAAATAAAAACCTTGGACGGGTAATTCTCTGGGGAAAAGTTCATTAGCGCGCGACAAAGCCACAAAGGCCATCTCGTGGACTGAAAGCCCTTTTTAGTTAGCTGCTGCCCTTCAAATCGCATCACAACATTGCCATTTCACACTGTGTACTCCCATAGAACTTTGGTGGGAATTGGGAAGATGCGTACAATCACATGTTTGTGATTATTGTTGACTGGTCCCTGCAGTGTACCATCCCAAATATGTGATAGGAACAGTAGCCACAGAACGTATAACGGAACAAACGTGTCTAAACAGCATTGTTGTCTGAAAAGCATCTAAACAATGTTTTGCACTGCTGGGAAATAAAAGGTCTCCGCAACTTTATTCCTCAATTTTACCTTTATTTGTAAAAGATAAACGCAAACTTTATCATCGAAACAGAACACATCCACAGCCAAACCCATTCCATATACTAGTCTAAATAACAGGTTGCGCTTACAAATAAATGAAACATAAGCTTGCGACCTAACATCTAGACCTGTTTACAATGTACCTCTGTTAAGCACAAGGGACAAATGTAATATTGTTTAGAAAAGAAATGCTTGTCAGCTAAGCTAACAGCTTCTAAATTCTTTATGATGGCAGCCATGTTTGTTTACGTTTGACATCTCAGAATGCCATTCACTATAAGATGCAAATAAACAAAGTCAAAGATGGCTGCACCCATTGCCTTGAAAAATATGAACTTAGTTTGGCCACCTTTTAGCATATTACAAGTCTTCGATGTACTTGTTACAGTGTAAATAAGAATCGGAGCTCATGACTTAAGTTGTTTACTGTTTTTGAGGAATCACAAAGCAAATAAAATGTTACCCCAAATACAAGCCTTCTGCATAGCCTAATCGTAGCGCGGTAGCTAAACAGAGATTAAACCAGTTTAGGGGGGTTCATTTCATGTGGAGTTTTTTTAATCCATGGGGGGTAGAAATCAGGGAAGGTATCGTGGGGGGATATGATGCAGGAAATATTACTATGATGGGGGATTTAATCAATAAATGGGGGGAAAACACAGGAGAAGTTTATATGATAAATAAAAATAAAACCCCTGGAAAGGAGGAGCTGGCAACCCATAGTTACAATCTGATGCCGGGTTCCACTTCAGTGTGTTCAAGACAACTGGGAACTCGTTTTAAACGGCCATCCAACTCTGAATTCCAACTTGGGAACTTGGGCCTCTTTCTAGAGCCTTCCAACCTGAATATCACTGATATCATGATTTGACCTCGTATTTTTTAGAATTCCCAGTTGTCTTGAAAGCACCATAAGTCAGTCATGTGAACTATATCCCTTTTTATAACATCTTTGGTCTAACAGATGCTTACGTGACAACCAGAATGCATAAATATGGCACCACATATAGCTGGAAAATAGCTTCGCATTAGCTCCTCATAATCAGTACAACCTTCAAAAAAGTATTTTACACACATCATATGTGTCCTTTACAATCTATGCAATAATTGGAATGCATGAATTGTCCCCAGTACTTGAAAACATGTGAATAAAACAGTAAATAGATTGTTCCATACTGTACATACATATGGTATGCTACAGTAGAAACTAAAACACGATATACAGAAAATAAGACACTTAGATTGATAGGAACGTACACATGTTCGAAGTTATTATTTGAAAAGAAAAGAAAAATGAAGGCAACACGGGCGCCAACCAGAAAATGTGCCATGGGAAAAAGTTAGTGCAAGGCCTGTTCTAACTTGAAATGATGTGTGCTGAGAGTCAGGAAGCAAGTTCAGGGAATGAGTGTTTTAATAAATAAACGCAACTAAATGTTAACCGGTGTGAAATGGCTATCTAGTTAGCGGGTTGGGCACTAATAGCATTTCAATCGGTGACGTCACTCGCTCTGAGATAGTTTTTCCCCTTTCTCTGCAAGAAATGCGGCTTTTGTGGAGCGATGGGTAAACGATAATTTGAGGGTGGCTGTTGTCGATGTGTGCAGAGGGTCGCTGGTTCGAGCCCAGGTAGGGGCGAGGAGAGGGACGGAAGCTAAACTGTTACATAAATACAAAACAAGAAACACAGACATGACACAGAAACAATAACGCCTGGGGAAGGAACCAAAGGGAGTGACATATACAGGGGAGGTGATTGAGTCCAGGCGAGCCTGATGATGCGCAGGTGCGTGTAACAATGGTGATAGGTGTGTGCCATAACGAGCAGCCTAGTGACTGCGAGGCCGGAGAGGGAGCACACGTGACATAACTAGAGATACGCAATGTCTTCATACTTGATCGGGGAAACAATGGGGAAGTGCTTAGGCTCTCGTTGAAGAGGGAAGTTTGTCTGGCTCAGTAAAGCCTCAAACATAAAATGTCTGCAAATGGGCTACATCTCATGTAAATGAAAGAGGAGGCGGAACACACCTCAATTCAAACTGTTGCTAGAAAATAAAACTAACAACTAACAACAGTTAATAGAAATCGGCAAGTTGAAACATAACCGATAGATAATTAGCAGGCAGCGTGCCTTGGTTTGAGGGTAGCACGGCTTAACTGTCTTGTTGCGTTACCGTGTAGTTTACTAATTAAATGGTCTGATGGAGATGTGGGCATACTCGGTATACAAATCCCAAAAGAAAGAACTGATCTCACTCCAATACATTTTTATAAAATTAGCAAAAATAGATAAGATCATGCTACCATGGAAAGGAAAATACTTGTCTATTTGTGGAAAATCACCCTGATTAATTCTTTAGTTATATCACATATCACTCTTTAGTTATATCTCATATAACCTATGTTCAATATATCACCTATGTTCAAGAATGGGTTTTTCCCCTTTATTCAGATTACACCTGCTCACTTTCAGTTGTTTGAAAAGGAAATAACCTCCAAAATATCGTTATTTTTTAAACAAGCTTGAAAGTTGGTTGCGATTTCAGTTTAATCCACCTGAAAAGACATAAAAAATAATACAACAAATATTGTGGTTAAACTCAAATATACTAATTGATAATTCCCAGCTCTGCAGATTCTGCTGTGAGGAGGCAGAGTCATTAGATCATTTATTTTGGTATTGTCCATATGTAGCTCATTTTTGGTCACAGAATTGCAGCATTTGCCTAGAACTAACACTACAGATAGCAATACTGGGTGATTTGAAAAGACATAGCCAATCAATCAATAGTATAATAATTATTTTAGCAAAAATGTTTATTTTTAATTTACAATCTGTAGAAGATATGATAATAGAAAGGTTCAGTACTTTTGTCAAGCATCACAGCACAGTTGAAAAATATATGGCAAATAGAAATCCAAAAAGGATGATGTTGAGAGAAAGATGGGAGGGGTTGAGTGGAGCTGAAGGGTGGGACTAATAAGAAGATAACCAATGTAAAACATACGAGGTCTGTCAAATGTATATAGGGTCAGAAATTTTGTGAAATAGCACAGTTACGCCTCCCGGGTGGCTCTATGGTTAAGTCCCTGGGTTCAGTCTTAACCGGCCGCGACCGGGAGGTCCGTGGGGCGACGCACAATTGGCCTAGCGTCGTCCGGGTTAGGGAGGGCTTGGTCGGTGGGGATGTCCTTGTCTCATCGCGCACCAGTGACTCCTGTGGTGGGCCGGGCGCAGTGCGCGCTAACCAAGGTTGCCAGGTGCACGGTGTACCCCCCGACACATTGGTAGGTTGGATGCGCGCTGTGTTAAGAAGCAGTATGGCTGGTATCGGAGGACGCATGACTTTCAACCTTCGTCTCTCCCGAGCCCGTACGGGAGTTGTAGCGATGAGACAAGATAGTAGCTACGTCAACAATTGGATACCACGAAATTGGGGAGAAAAAGGGGTCAAATTAAATAAAAAAAGAAATAGCACAGTTACAAATAGAAATGAAACTGGATGGATATCAGAAATAGAGGCAGGACTAAAAACAAACAAAATATAACTATTGTAAAATAGATTGTGTCTGTAAAATGTGTATACGATGTAGGTAGAAGCCTAAGTCTTAATGTTAATTAGTTTACTCCAATTGGTAGGGTTTGCGGGGAATAATAAAGTTATATTCTAAACAAAGTTGGTCCATATAAACACATATATACATAAACATACCTATATGGACCAACTTTGTGCATATGTATGTGTATGTATATGGATATATATATTTACAAAAATATATATATGGGGAATAAAAATAAATAAATATTTTTTTTAACTGTCCTGTTGCATAACAATCACATTTTGGAAAAGTGAGTGCATTCTGACATCACTCGCACTAAAATAAATTACATTGGGGTGACCATTAGAGATATTTGGAACTCACATGTGAAAAGGTTAAGAGTTGAATCCTTGAAATTAGCACTTTGGCTTGCTCTCGCAAGCTTGCTCTCGATTCAAACTAACTTTTCAGTGCACCATTAGCTTTCAAATGGTATTCACCACTTATTCACCAGCATCAACATTCCACCCTGTGCACTCCCATAGTCTACATTCAGACTTCACAGCTCTACAACAGGAGCCAATTCCCTCAAATTAGTACTTGTCTTTGCCAAAGAATGCTAACAGCATGCTAACACTGGTCAGTTCCAATGAGCACAACTTGTCATTTAGCAGGCTTCGGAATTGCATCAGAACATTGACATTTCACCCTGTGTGCAGCTAAAGAGCTTGGGTGTGAAGCTCACACCACTCTCCGGGAGCAGATTCTTTGAAATTAGCACTTTGCCTCAGAATGCTAACAGCATGCTAACACTGGACAGATCCAAATAGCGCTAATTAGCCATGTTTCTGAGGTGGTCTCACTCATTTAAATTCTGGTCTTGATCCAAAGCGACTCTTCCTGCCAAAACTTTCTTGACTTGCTATTATCAGCATGCCCCACGCAGCTCAATGGGATGAATAACCAAAGTAACAACAGCTGTCAAACGTGCGTTACCCTGGAAGCCACAGAGCTGGCAACAACAGATGTAGCCTCCCAAGCACAGCGAGGGGTACTGTACTGTAACAAACAACAAACGTGGAAAAGTATAAAAAGAGAGAACTCTGAGAAGAAGTTCAGAGAGAGCTTGCGGCTTCAAACATGAATAAGGATATGAAAGAATGTTTCCCTTATTCACCGCTGCTTGTTTCGCTTTCGAGGAAGAGTGTAACCCAGTAAATCGGCGGCACAGACGACATGCAGAGGATTGTGGGTAGAGTATAGAGATGCTTGGCTCAGAGGCTCCTGCTGAAATCATTCAGCTGCTCGTCTTTGCTGGATAACAGAGGATTTAGAGCAGAGACAAAGACAAACATATTGTTTCAACAGCCAAGCTCATTTTGGGGGGTGACAGCAGATGAGTTGACACACTAAGCTGCGTGTTGGAACACACAGAGCGGCAAGCTTATAGATACACGCACACACAAGCGGGAACACACACACACACCACTCACGCACACAGGCCTTCTCAAATAAAACCCTCTATCCCACTTCTACTGTTGCCACCTAAAGATAATCTGGTGCCTCCTGTCTACATATTAATCAATCAACTTCCATGAGAGCGGGGCTGGCTGTTGACAACATTGAATCTGTCCACCAATATGCTAACAATAGACCTGGAATTGGAGTACCATATCAGGTAGAATTCAACTGTTATTTTACTGGTCTTACTGAAAGACAACCATTCTCAACCCAGAGCTGAGTGACCAGATTCATGTTATGGCTCTACAGGCTACTGGTTTAACATGAAGCTTTGTGAGGCTCTGTGTGTGTGTGTGTGTGTGTGTGTGGTTTCAATTTGTAAGTCGCTCTGGATAAGAGCGTCTGCTAAATGACTTAAATGTAAATGTTTCAGACTCACAACTGGCTACAGCATCATATTAAAAACTCCATTGGGGACTGCAAGAAATCCAGAAGCTGTGGCAACCCCAGGAGACTACCTCAAGGAGAATCTGATCTCGCCGACAAGCATCAAATCAGATCCATCACTTCCCCAGCAGCTGAAAATGATGATGGAATGTATGAGGGCAAAAATGGGAATATGGGAATAGGGGGAAGAGAGCTAAGCAAGATACATCTTATCATACTGAGCTGTCACTGTGATGACAACCTACTTCTTCTAATGATGAAAGACACCTGCTGAGAACTGAGGGAGGGGACTTAGCGTATGGTAGGGGTGTTAACGGTACATGTATTCTTCTAAACCGTTCGGTATTGGGGATTTCAATTCGGTCCGGCACTGTGAACCCGAACGAATAAAAAAAATGTTTTTACTAAATAAAAAAAACACAAGGCCTATGCCTCTTGAATAAAAAAGAGCAACAAAAAATGTCAAGCTATTCCATTAAAACAACTCGATTCTATGCGCACGTTGTAATCAAAATTCAAATCTTAATTGGCGCATTTCAAACTGTCCTTTTGTGGTAAGCAGCCGGGAACGACGGTGAGTGGTAGGGTCGATAAACCAGAATTGGAGAATCCTCCAGTTTGGGAACATTTTGGCTTTCCAGTAGATTACAACGGCAATGGACAGAGAGTTGTGGATAAAACGTTAACAATCGAGAATAGCCGATGCAGCTGCCAACACCTCAAATATGTCGACACATTTACGCCGAGATCACTACAGTATACCGGAGCAAGACGGTATATATATTCAAGCAGCCCTTGGCAGCAGATTCTGACCTGGTCAAAGAAATGACAAGAGAGATAGGTAGGCTACGTTTATATTTTGATTAATAACAGGGGCAGCCCATCACACTACCCCAGAGTGGGAGATGTACTGTGCTGCAGACACGCCCCCGTTACGAGAGTCACAAGTGTGCATCTGACACTGAAGGAGGCAGTGTCATGGTGCGTTCGCAACCGAGATGGAAGTGGGAAATTAGCACATACGACTGGGAAAAATTCACCTGAACTGCCCTCCAACTGGTAATTACTAGTGGGAAAGTCGTCTATCGTCTTTAGCACTCACTTCTCCCATATGGCGCCTCTGACGTCACCTACTAAGGAAATAGGCCCCTATAACAGCATTTTCGGGCAGTTAAATGTAACAACAAAACATTCATGTGGTTTTTGAACTCTGTAATTTGTTTACCAGCAAGATAGCTATACTTTTAGTTTATGGTTGATGCAGCTTGTTGGCCATTCGCCAATCAGCGTTTCTCAATGAGTTCAAATCACATGAATGCATCCAACTGGTATATTCGACTGGTATTTACGACTTCACAACTGGTACATTCTCATGGTTACAAACGCAGCATCAGAGTGGAAACTTGAGAGGCTCAACATAACAATCCTGGCACAACAGACAATGTCAGGAACATTGTGAATGCTGAACATTGTGAATGGAATTTCATTTTCCCGATGTACCGAAACCAAACCGTGACCCCAAAACAACAATACGTACCGAACCGTAGGTTTGGTGAACCGTTACACCCCTAGTGTATAGATGCCATATCTTAATTTGATCATCCCATTGTTGCAGGAAATGTAAACTTGTAGTACATTCAAGGTTTAGAAAGGCTTCTAAAGTTTGTAATTTTCACTTTAAAATGTCAGACTTGATTTACCCTAACAAAAAAATGTATCAACCCCTACAATAAATGACAATTAATTATAATCCACAAAACAATTCACATTTCCTGTTGCTGCAGGATTATTTTCCTGCTGTGTGAAACTGGCTCAAATTAAGATACGGCATCTGTATGACAAAGACTTCAATTCGTCATTCCTGGTTGCTTCATCTTTCTTCATTTGCCCTTCTCTTCCCATTTCTCCTCTTCTATTCCCTAGCTAATGAGCCCCATTCACAGAGAAGTATGGTTAGATGTGAAAATTACAGAAAAGAAAGCTAGTTTCAAATCGTCTCTCTCTCTCTCTCTCTCTCTCTCTCTCTCTCTCTCTCTCTCTCTCTCTCTCTCTCTCATCTCGCTCTTCTCCCTCTAAGGTTATTCATGTATAAATCTGACAGAAATAAGTCCTGATTCATAGCTACAGTACAAGCCTCACAGTGTGTGCTGTAAAGTTCAGTGCTTTACAGACTCAGGAAATCAGACAGTGATGAGACATGTAAGGCGTATGCTAGCGCTGCTCTGCCACTTATGACACGTTTTACATAATGGCCCGTATCAGTCTGATTATGATGATAAGATTGATGAATATGGATTAGCGCGGTGCTATTTATGAGCTGCTGGGTGATAGTTCTCATTAACATGTAGGGAGAGCAGCCTTCTCTAATAATTCCTTCCAAAGATTGTCAAGGAACGAATGAGAGAGAGAGCAAAGTGATGGGATAGCAAGAGCTCTTGTTCTCCATGCATTGCTTTAACTAAAGTGTAAATATGATGGATGATAGTTTGACTGTGTTTTTGGGTTATAAACAAGCCTTCTGACCCATATGAAACTCAGACAGGGGAGAGCAAATACAAAAGGATACATGCATATAACAACAATGTTCAGCACGAAGCTGTTTTCGCACAAACCTGAATTAGCCTGCATTAGCCTATGTAAACTGCTTCACTAGCCACCCGGCTAGCCATTGGCAACTGTGTCATTCCCGGTGCTGACAGCTGTCACTGGGCCAGCTGCTCTGCTGTCCACCTGTCAAACTAATATCACCAGAAGATCACCAGCTCTGCAGGCTGTTAATCACCTGCCATAACCTCATTACAGCTCTATAGACACATGATAATATAATATAAAAATATAATATATCCCATTTAGCAGACGCTTTTGTCCAAAGCGACTTACAAGTCGGCTGGGGCCACTACTTTTACATATGGGTGGCCCCAGCAGGAATCGAACCCACGACGCTTGGCGTTGCAAGCGCCATGCTCTACCGACTGAGCCACACAGGAGGGGTATTAGTCTGGCTGGGCTGGAGATGGTTAGCTAGGCAGCCGTGATACTGTCAAAGCTAAATTACAGAGCCATAGCCAAAACTGACCACAGACAAATCGCCCAGCTACAGCCAAAGCTAAATTACTCCACCACAGGTCCATGCCAGAGTCAGCAAAGACCACCACAGCCAATATATCCCCCTTTGTTTTACAGAGCAAATGAACCTCAGTATCATCACTATAAACACCCCACAGTCAAATCAAAAATGAATACAGAATACTGGTGAAGTCAAAATATGATATTCGCTCACTACAAGAAGATAACATAATCGCTACAACTATCATATTCACTCAATGCAAAGCGACCAATTCTTACAATGTCAAACCACTTACCACATCCCTATATCCGTGTCTTGCTCACACCATCCAGCGCCTCGCTGTGCATGTGAAGCAGCCTGTACCGTTTTTCCAGTTTAAATGTCATCTCGCTTCTCGTCAGTGGCTCCTCTACGGGGAGATAGGCCCTGTTACGTCTGCTCAGTGCTCCACTCCTGTCTCTCCTACACCAGCAGCTCTGCACAGTCACACAGTGAGGGAGAGAGGGCTCATTCTGCTCCGCTCCGTTTCTTTAGTAAGGAGGATTATGATAAGAAGCAGCGTCCTCCCGACAGACACACACACACACGTTCATCCAATAATAGGGGGGGGGGGGGGGGGGGTGTTCGTACAGTAGGTGCGTGAATGTGTATGTGTGTGTGTATGTCCCATCCACCCATCCAACCCCTCCCTACTGCTGCCTAAGGCTTGGAAATGGGCTGGTAGAAATGACAGAGCAGAAGACAGACATGAGAGGAAATAGCCCCCCTCCCTCTCTCTCCTACTCTCCTATCCTGCAGGCTGGGCTGTGTGACAGTGACTTGGCATCTCGGAGGGCACTTGAACAAACATGTTACATAAGACTGAACTAAGGACCTCCAGTCATAGCTCTGGGGAAGGGGAGAGGGAAACACAAGATGTAACACACACACACGAGTAGGCATACACAGTGCAAACACACAGACACACACACATCAACTAAAAATCTGTATCCACATAGTCATAACCATACTGTCAACATGAATGACTTGACATACACACATACCTGTGCACACGTACGCACACACACATGCACGCACACACACACGCACACACACACACACACACACACACACACACACACACACACACACACACACACACACACACACACACACACACACACACACACACACACACACACAACCACACACACAACCACACACACAAATTATAGCACCATTCCCTGTAGCCCTGAATCCTGCATGATTGGCATTCATGGGCAAAGCTGCAGTAACACACTCAATTACCACTGTCATTACAGACCAAGAGGCCCGGGATCTTCCAAGGCCCTGCTCCTTTGTGTGATAATCCAGGGCCTTAATAAACCAGGTGGCCCAGGATGGGTGCAGGGTGGTGGGGGAGGCCTATTGGCGAGCCTCTGGTCTCAGTTTCAGGACCGGGCCAGAGAGGGCAGCTTTATAGCAATAATCTACTGTTTGTCTGACACCAGCCCTGATCCCTTAATCCACACGGCTGCCTAGCTAACCATCTCCAGCCCAGCCAGACTAATACCCCTCCGACACACACACTCAGTCACAAACACAGTCTCACAGTCACAGTCACACACACCACCCTGGGGTACAGACACCACTGTTGGGCTCAGCTGTGTGGCTGGGGTCTAGGGACTGGTGGTGTGTGTGTGGTTGAGTTTGTGTAAGCGTGTGTTTGTGTGTGACCATTAATGCGTATACACTGTTAAAATAGATGTGATTTTACAATAACATTTCACAATAACGTACTGTATTCATGGTTTTATTGTGAATGGATTTTACAGCCACCTTGTGGCATTCTGCCAGCCAGCCACCAATTTTGAATTCAAGAGAAGTGAAGGCTTGGATTAACTTAACGTTATAGGCTAACTTTACAGGCTTGCCACAAACCCCCTTCAAATACTGTATAGTTTTTTTGCAGACACGTTTCTGACAAGTTCTTTTATCAGGACTTAGCCTAGCTGACATAATTTTTTCACGTTTGATCATATGGGCGAGCTAGCTAGCCAGCCTGATGTTACAGCAGCTTGCTGTGTGTGTACCGTTAGCTAACTTAGCTAGCTAGTTAGCTAACGTTAGCTGCAAGAACAGCGCCTTGGATACAGTGGTTGACTAGCAGTATGTTTGTGATTGCAATGTTCTCTGCGGACGATGTTCGCCTAGCTGTGATGCGGTAGATGGGCTACTAGCGTAGGTTCAGCAGGGGACAGACTTGTACGTCTGTCCAGCCTGTCACCAAAGATAGTGTGGTGCTGTCACCTAGGGAGCTACCCGGAGCAAGGAACGTCAACCTATCTGGGAATGGCCTATGTATGAGTAGGATCAACCTATCTGGGAATGGCCTATGTATGAGTAGGATCAACCTATCTGGGAATGGCCTATGTATGAGTAGGATCAACCTATCTGGGAATGGCCTATGTATGAGTAGGATCAACCTATCTGGGAATGGCCTATGTATGAATAGAATCAACCTATCTGGGAATGGCCTATGTATGAGTAGGATCAACCTATCTGGGAATGGCCTATGTATGAGTAGGATCAACCTATCTGGGAATGGCCTATGTATGAGTAGGATCAACCGCGGTTGTGGCATTTGTACGGATTGGGGTTAGTCAACGGTGGTGTTGTGTTAGTTGGGTGTCAGAGAGGCTAAAGTTAGGTAACTTAGAGGTACCTAGGCCAACATTGGCTGACGCGTGGTGTGATTTATTTAGCTACAGGCTGCAGAAAGTAACATAAATGGCTACAGCCATCACATTGTCATACAACTAATACTAGACATTTCTACAAGCCATATATACTGTAGCTCTGTCTGTCCACTCCTACTTATATATCTATCTTAGAAACATTTGTGTTTATGGCAATATCAAAGTTGAACTAGAAAAGGTAAAGAGGACATTTTGTCTTGAGTGTAGTAGCAGTAGTGGCGTAGATCTGTCTGCTGCCTACCTTTCTAATTTTTGTTTTTGTTTACCTCAGCCATTTGGTAAAAATGTTCCATTGCAAATGTAATACCTGTGACCATGTGTCTGTTACTGGTTAAAGCATAAAGCTGCACAGTAACACGTGTACTTTTAACTATCAATGTGGGGTGCCTGAATGCTCACGAACATACCGTAAATTCACTGCTCTTAAAGCACATAGGTATAGAGACAATAAAGCTAATGGGTCTGTGTTGAGAGATTGTCAACAACAATGTGACACTCCCCTAAAATGTGTGGTTGCCTTGTGCAGTCAGGTGTGACACCTTAACCTCTTTTGTACATCACTTGAATGTACATATTCAAGATGGATTAGAAATGGGCCTCCCGAGTGCCGCAGCGGTCTAAGGCACTGCAGTGATTGAGACGTCACTACAGATCCGGGTCTGATGCCGGGCTGCGTTGCAGCTGGCCGAAAACGGGAGACCCATGAGGCGACGCACAATTAGCAGTGTATCAGGGTCGTGTTTCGGAGGACGCATGGCTCTCGAAACCTCACCTCTCCTGAGTCCGTACGGGAGTTGCAGCGATGGGACAAGAATGTAACTACCAATTGTGGAGAGAAAGGGGTAAAACAATTTTTTTAAACAATCATTTTTTTTTTTAAGTATTTGAAATAAATTTCCCATTTCGAGGTTGTGACAACAAGTCCACCGTTATGTCAAGAATTGCATCCCATGTTTCTGGGAAACAAAAAAAAACAATTGTGTAGAACATTGACAGTTGAAGTCGGAAGTTTACATACATCTTAGCCAAGAACATTTAAACTCAGTTTTTCACAATTCCTGACACTTAAATCCTAGTAAAAAGTCCCTGACTTAGGTCAGTTAGGATCACCACTTTATTTTAAGAATGTGAAATGCCTGAATAATAGCAAAGAGAATTGTTTATTTAGCTTTTATTTCATTCATCACATTCCCAGTGGGTCAAAAGTTTACATACACACAATTAGTATTTGGTAGCATTGCCTTTAAATTCTTTAACTTGGGTCAAATGTTTCAGGTAGCCTTTCACAAGCTTCCCACAATAAGTTGGGTGAATTTTGGCCCATTCCTCCTGACAGAGTTGGTGTAACTGAGTCAGGTTTGTAGGCCTCCTTGCTCGCACACGCTTTTTCAGTTCTGCCCACAAATGTTCAATAGGATTGAGGTCAGGGCTTTGTGATGGCTACTCCAATACCTTGACTTTGTTGTCCTTAAGCCATTTTGCCACAACTTTGGAAGTTTTCTTGGGGTCATTGTCCATTTGGAAGACCCATTTGCGACCAAGCTTTAACTTCCTGACTGATGTCTTGAGATGTTGCTTCAATATGATGATGTCATCTATTTTGTGAAGGGCATCAGTCCCTCCTGCAGCAAAGCACCCCCACAACATGATGCTGCCACCCCTGTGCTTCACGGTTGGGATGGTGTTATTCGGCTTGCAAGCCTCCCCCTTTTTCGTCCAAACATAACGATGGCCATTATGCTCAAACAGTTACATTTTTGTTTCATCAGACCAGAGGACATTTCTCAAAAAAGTATGATCTTTGTCCCCATGTGCAGTTGCAAACCGTAGTCGGGCTTTTTTTATGGCGGTTTTGGAGCAGCAGTTTTGGAGCAGTGGCTTCTTCCTTGCTGAGCAGCCTTTCAGGTTATGTCGATATAGGACCCGTTTTACTGTGGATATAGATACTTTTGTACCTGTTTCCTCCAGTATCTTCACAAGGTCCTTTGCTGTTGTTCTGGGATTGATTTGCACTTTTCGCATCGAAGTACGTTCATCTATAAGAGACAGAACGTGTCTCCTTCCTGAGCAGTATGACGGCTGCATGGTCCCATGGTGTTTATAATTGTGTACTATTGTTTGTACAGATGAACATGGTACCTTCAGGCATTTGGAAATTGCTCCCAAGGATGATCCAGACTTGTGGAGGTCTACAATTTTTTGGGGCTGATTTCTTTTGATTTTCCCATGATGTCAAGCAGAGGCACTGAGTTTGAAGGTAGGCCTTAAAATACATCCATATGTACACCTCCAATTGACTCAAATGATGTCAATTAGCCTATCGGAAACTTCTAGAGCCATGACATCATTTTCTGGAATTGTTTAAAGGCACAGTCAACTTAGTATATGTAAACTTCTGACCCACTGGAATTGTGATACAGTGAATTATAAGTGACATAATCTATCTGTAAACAATTGTTGAAACAATTACTTGTGTCATGCACACAGTAGATGTCTTAACCGACTTGCCCAAACTATAGTTTGTTAACAAGAAATTTGTGGAGTGGTTGGAAAACAAGTTTTAATGACTTCAACATAAGTGTATGTGTACTTGAGAAGACATACATACTACAGTGGCGCTACCTGAATAGAAACCCTCCACCTTCCATATCAGATGTCATGGAAGGATGGCCATTTCTGTTCTCACAGAAGGGCCTATACTCCCACTTCCATCTCTTAATCGACATTCCCTAGCTGATGAAGCTGCCGGAGGCCAATGAGATGAGAAGCCAGACAATCCTAAAGTTCTGTCAAGTCAACAAAACCAAACCAGGGGTTCAAGAAGACTTGTCTGCCTTTCAAGAAAACGAGAACACTAACAAGGCCATCTGCATCATGCTCGTCATTCTGGATTACTTTAAAGAACCTAAGGAGGGCATCTTCCTTCAGGCTGATGTAAGTTCTCACTCACTCAAACACACACACACACACACGCACACACACACACGCACACGCACACACACACACACACACACACAAACCACTGAGTTGTAATATACTGTAGTTTACTGTATTATTTTCTAGCCGTCTGCCACAGCTGCTGACATCCAAAGATCTGTTCCCTTACTCCGCACACCTCGGGTTGATTGTACAAGGTACTGTATAGACCTCCTTTCATTACAGTCGTTGAAGTTTGCTATGTAAAGGAAGTCAGGTCGTGGGATTGAGCATGTGATTGTGTTGGGCACTAACTATTTTTGGAGGAGGGGAGAGGCGGGGGGTCCTATGAGGGGGGTGATTGCTGGAAAAAGGTATATATTGAAAAGATGATCCCCTAACATTATGTTGATCTACAGTATTTCAGGAGAGATGTTGACGAAACCCACAGCCTGGATGCTGTCCATTGAAGGACAGGTGGTGATGGGGCCACATACCAACTTTGTGAACGGGATGGCTGCACTCTTCACAAGCTACTACAACTTCAATGTGCAGTATCTGGAGGAGGCCTCATGCACACTTGAGTTCGTTCAAAGGTAATCGAAAACTTAAGCCAACTCATTTAGGTCTGGCTTACACAGGCAGGTCAGCTCGCCTGCCAATTATTGGGCAAATGATAAGAATTGGACTGCCTGTGTAAATGCCTTGTATGTAGCTGTAGGCAGTGTACGGTGGTAATATGTGATGTATGGTTTTAGGAATTATGGTTGTAGCTCCACTTTGCTCTCTGGTAGGCCACACAGACATTATTTCCATATATTAATTATACCTACCCAGGCCTCTTACAACTACAACCTCTACCTAGAGGCTGTTTCTGATGGTGCAGATGAAGGCACATAACACACATGGTTTGTTTACTTGGAAAAGTTACAGCTATTCAATTGTTCTCTCTCTCTCTCTCTCTTTTTTTCTCTCTCTGTTTTATTGTTTTTAGAGGCTTCCTGGGCATCAACCCAAAGGAAGGCTCCAAGGCGGCTTTTAGGAAGGTGATGAGCCGAAAGTCTGGGAAAGTTGTGGGGGAAAAAACGTGGCACAATTAATCCACATGTTAACCCTTTTGAAGAAGACGATACTGTGAAACAATGGGAATGTAGTCATGGAAAAGTTGGTGCCGGAGCTGTCAGGAACAGTTCCGGCACCACATTTGTTTAACGACCATAGTTCCTGTTCCTCTATTAGGTTTGTTACTGAGTTATAACGTTTCACCCCCCTTATAGGTTGGATAGGTGGTGTGGTTAAAGAATTTCTTTATTGGCCATTAGGAATGTAGCCCTGGTTCAAATGTTTAAGATACAAGTGCATTGGTTTGGATGTAGCATGCATCAGTCAGAAAATGGATTCAAACATTACGAACCACCGGTTAACTAAAATGTTTTGCTCATATTACTCACGTACATTATATGTTAATAGCGCCGGAGGGGATGGCTGCCGTTTTATGGGCTCCTAACCAATTGTGCTATTGTGTGTGCTTTTTCACATTAATTGTAACTTATTGTGTACACAGTGTTTCTGCCACCGTCTCATATGACCGGAAAGAGGTTTTGGATATCAGGACAGCGATTACTCACCTCGTACTGGACAAAGATTTTTTCTTTAACGAGTCGGACGAGAAGGATTTACTTCAGACACCCAACACGGCCCAAATCTCCGTCATTCGATGAAGAAGAGAAGGAGATATCTGGGATGTAGGTCGGGGTGCCTTGTAAGGATCCTACGGCGAGTGCGTAATCCGCCTCTACCATCAGTCCTATTAGCCAAAGAGCAATCATTGGAAAATAAAATGGATGAGATTATCCTACCAACGTGACATTCAAAATTGTAATATCTTACGTTTCACGGGTCGTGGCTGAACGACAACATGGATAACATACAGCTGCCTGGGTTTTTGGTGCATCGTCAAGCTAGAACAGCTACCTCAGGTAAGACAAAGGGTGGGGGTCTGTGTCTATTTGTTAATACCAGCTGGTGCACAAAATCTAATATTAAGGAAGTCTCAAAGTTTTGCACGACTGAGGTAGAGTATCTCATGATAAACTGTAGACCACACTATTTACCAAGAGAGTTTTCATCAATATTTTTCGAAGCTGTCTATTTACCACCACAAACCCATGCTGGAACTAAGATCGCACTCAACAGGCTTTATAAGGCCATAAGCAAACAAGAAAATGCTCATCCAGAGGTGGCGCTCCTAGTGGCCGGGAACTTTAATGCAGGCAAACTTAAATCCGTTTTACCTCATTTCTAGGATACATGTGCAACCAGAAGACGAAAAACTCGAGACCACCATCACTCCGCACACAAAGAAGCACACATACAGTGGGACAAAAAAGTATTTAGTCAGCCACCAATTGTGCAAGTTCTCCCACTTAAAAAAGATGAGAGGCCTGTAAATTTTCATCATAGGTACACTTCAACTATGACAGTCAAAATGAGAACATAAAATCCAGAAAATCACATTGTAGGATTTTTATTGAATTTATTTGCAAATTATGGTGGAAAATAAGTATTTGGTCAATAACAAAAGTTTATCTCAATACTTTGTTATTATATACCCTTTGTTGGCAATGACAGAGGTCAAATGTTTTCTGTAAGTCTTCACAAGGTTTTCACACACTGTTGCTGGTATTTTGGCCCATTCCTCCATGCAGATCTCCTCTAGAGCAGTGATGTTTTGGGGCTGTTGCTGGGCAACACGGATTTTCAACTCCCTCCAAAGATTTTCTATGGGGTTGAGATCTGGAGACTGGCTAGGCCACTCCAGGACCTTGAAATGCTTCTTACAAAGCCACTCCTTCGTTGCCCGAGCGGTGTGTTTGGGATCATTGTCATGCTAAAATACTCAGCCACGTTTCATCTTCAATGCCCTTGCTGAAGGAAGGAGGTTTTCACTCAAAATCTCACGATACATAGCCCCATTCATTCTTTCCTTTACACGGATCAGTCGTCCTGGTCCCTTTGCAGAAAAACAGCCCCAAAGCATGATGTTTCCACCCCCATGCTTCACAGTAGGTATGGTGTTCTTTGGATGCAACTCAGCACTCTTTGTCCTCCAAACACGACGAGTTGAGTTTTTGCCAAAAAGTTATATTTTGGTTTCATCTGACCATATGACATTCTCCCAATCTTCTTTTGGATCATCCAAATGCTCTCTAGCAAACTTCAGGCCCTGGACTGGCTTAAGCAGGGGGACACGTCTGGCACTGCAGGATTTGAGTCCCTGGCGGCGTAGTGTGTTACTGATGGTAGGCTTTGTTACTTTGGTCCCAGCTCTCTGCAGGTCATTCACTAGGTCCCCCCGTGTGGTTCTGGGATTTTTGCTCACCGTTCTCGTGATCATTTTGACCCCACGGGGTGAGATCTTGCGTGGAGCCCCAGATCGAGGGAGATTATCAGTGGTCTTGTATGTCTTCCATTTCCTAATAATTGCTCCCACAGTTGATTTCTTCAAACCAAGCTGCTTACCTGTTGCAGATTCAGTCTTCCCAGCCTGGTGCAGGTCTACAATTTTGTTTCTGGTGTCCTTTGACAGCTCTTTGGTCTTGGCCATAGTGGAGTTTGGAGTGTGACTGTTTGAGGTTGTGGATAGGTGTCTTTTATACTGATAACAAGTTCAAACAGGTGCCATTAATACAGGTAACGAGTGGAGGACAGAGGAGCCTCTTAAATAAGAAGTTACAGGTCTGTGAGAGCCAGAAATCTTGTTTGTTTGTAGGTGACCAAATACTTATTTTTCACCATAATTTGCAAATAAATTCATTAAAAATCCTACAATGTGATTTTCTGGATTTGTTTTCTATTTTTGTCTGTCATAGTTGAAGTGTACCTATGATGAAAAATCTCTCATCTTTTTAAGTGGGAGAACTTGCACAATTGGTGGCTGACTAAATACTTGTGTCCCCCACTGTAGCTCTCCCTCGCCCTCCAATTGGAAAATCTGACCATAACTCTATCCTCCTGATTCCTACTTACAAGCAAAACCTAATCAGGAAGTACCAGTGACTCGCTCAATATGAAAGTGGTCAAATGACGCAGATGGTAAGCTACAGGACTATTTTCTAGGACAGACTGGAAAATGTTTCGGCATTCTTCCGATGGCATTGAGTACACCACATCAGTCAATGGATTCATCAATAAGTGTATCGATAACATCGTCCCCACAGTGGCAGTATGTACAGTTGAAGTCGGAATTTTACATACACTTAGGTTGTAGTCATTAAAACTCGTTTTTCAACCACTCTACAAATTTCTTGTTAACAAACTATAGTTTTGGCAGGTCGGTTAGGACATCTACTTTGTGCAAGACACAAGTAATTTTTCCAACAAATATTTACAGACATATTATTTCACTTATAATTCACTGTATCACAATTCCAATGGGTCAAACGTTTACAAATACTAAGTTGACTATGCCTTTAAACAGCTTGGAAAATTCCAGAAAATGATGTCATGGCTTTAGAAGTTTCTGATAGGCTAATTGACATAATATGAGTCCATTGGAGGTGTACCTGTGGATGTATTTCAAGGCCTACCTTCAAACTCAGTGCCTATTTGCTTGACATCATGGGAAAATCAAAAGAAATCAGGCAAGACCTCAGCCAAAATAAATTGTACACCTCCACAAGTCTGGTTCATCCTTGGGAGAAATTTCCAAACACCTGAAGGTACCGGGTTCACCTGTACAAACAATAGTATGCAAGTATAAACACCATGGGACCACGCAGCCATCATACCGCTAAGGAAGGAGACGCGTTCTGTCTCCTAGAGATGAACGTACTTTGGTGCGAAAAGTGCAAATCAACCACATAACAACAGTAAAGTACCTTGTGAAGATGCTGGAGGAAACAGGTACAAAAGTATCTATATCCACAGTAAAACGTGTCCTATATCAACATAACCCGAAAGGTTTGCAACTGCACATGGGGACAAAGATCGTACTTTTTGGAGAAATGTCCTCTGGTCTGATAAAACAAAAACAGAACTGTTTGGCCATAAGGACCATCGTTATGTTTGGAGGAAAAAGGGGGAGGCTTGCAAGCCGAAGAGCACCATCCCAACAGTGAAGCATGGGGTTGGCAGCATCATGTTGTGGGAGTGCTTTTCTGCAAGAGGGACTGATGCATTTCACAAAATAGATGGCATCATGAGGTAGGAAAAATATGTGGATATATTGAAGCAACAATACATCTCAAGACATCAGTCAGAAAGTAAAAGCTTGGTCACAAATGGGTCTTCGAAATGTACAATGACCCCAAGCATACTTCCAAAGTGGTGGCAAAATGGCATAAGGACAACAAAGTCATGGTATTGGAGTGGCCATCACAAAGCCCTGACCTCAATCGCATAGAAACATTTGTGGGCAGAACTGAAAAAGTGTGTGTGAGCAAGGGGGCCTAGAAACCTGACTCAGTTACACCACCTCTGTCAGGAGGAATGTGCCAAAATGTACCCAACTTATTGTGGGAAGCTTGTGGAAGGCTACCCGAAACATTTGAGCCAAGTTAAAGAACTTATAGGCAATGCTACCAAATACTAATTGAGTGTATGTAAACTTCTGACCCATAAAGTGGTGATCCTAACTGACCTAAAACAGGGAATTTTTACTAGGATTAAATGTATTTGGCTAAGGTGTATGTAAACCTCCGACTTCAACTGGCAACATCTGCATAGAGCTGCCGCTTTCAAGGAGCGGGATTCTGACCTGGACGCTTATAAGTAATCCCGCTACGCCCTCCAACGAACCATCAAACAGGACTAAGACTGAATCGTACTACACCAGCTCCGACGCTCGTCGGATGTGGCAGGGCTTGCAAACTATTACGGGCTGCAAAGGGAAGTAGAGCCCGCGGGCTGCCCAGTGACACGAACCTACCAGACGAGCTAAATGACTTCTATGCTCGCTTCGAAGCAAGCAACACTGAAGCATGCATGAGAGCATCAGCTGTTCCGAACGACTGTGTGATCACACTCTCCGTAGCTGATGTGAGTAAGACCTTTAACCAAGTCAACATTCACAAGGCTGCAGGGCTTCTATCCTCAAGCTATAAGACTCCTGAACAGCTGACTACCCGGACGATTTGCATTGTCGTCATTGTCGGTAGCTGCTGCTATTCTCTGTTTATTATCTATGCATAATGACTTTAACTCTACCTACATGTACATACTACCTCGACTAACCTGTGCCCTTGCACTAGTACCCCCTGTATATAGCCTTGCTACTGTTATTTTATTGTTGCTCTTTAATTATTATTATGTTTATTATTTATTTTGTTCTTTAATTCAGTTTATTTTAGTAAATACTTTCTTAACACTTATTTTTCTTCAAACTGCTTTGGTGGTTCAGGGCTTGTAAGTAAGCATTTCACTGTAAGGTCTACACATGTTGTATTTGATTTGATTTTGATTCTACCTTCCAAAAATACCTCACATTTTGTGACAACTGACGTGACCTCTCCTCAAGTGTCGAACTTAGCTTGGAACTGTGACAGTCATTGATCTACAAGTAATTTTTGCGTGCCAAAAGAAAAACCCAGGTAATATCAGTAGCCTCATCAAACTGCACGCAGCTTCACACGCTGACCAACGAGAGGTATAGGTAGGCCTATTTCTGATCTTGCACATATGCACGTCACCTTCAGCATTCAAATGTTTGTAAAACTGCTTGCACAATATTAGGCTTTATTCATTGAGTGGCAACCTATGTAATTTGCTAGGTTATTTATTGTTATCAAATGCGATGTTGATAATGGTGTTTTTACTGGAATAAAAGTAGCCTAAGCTACTGCCGGAGACCCCTCTCATCTGGCTATACCTGCTGATTGGGGCTTCAATTCTATTTAATTTGATTGTTCAGGTTAATCATCAGCCATAGTTTTGGTAGTTTTACCTCAGTACTGCATTACCATATGTTCACAGAATGTTGTGAAGTGTGTCAAAAATCTGCATTAGTATTTCAATGCACACACACTCACACACGCTCAGGAATTAGATAGTTAATCCACCTTTGTCACATGTTTATAATGGATGTTATATTTGTGATTCAGTTTAACACTGTCTCGATCTCTTTCGAATTGCATCATTGTTTACAGTCTTCTAAAAGTTTAGTTTAGAGATGCTAATGAAAAAATACACGTTTTCAACAAGATGGTAAATAAATGTGTACATTTCATTTTTTTCAGTTTCATTTTCACAGAACAATAACATATTCAGTGGTGAAATTCATCTACAAATCTAAATATATCTATACTCTATACCTTTTCTTTCTTTCCATTCCTGTTAACTGTTTCAATGTTACACATTTAACTTTTACATTTTTGTGTGTTTTTCTCTCCTATTTATTGGGTTGATCACCTTTAATATTGCAGATAAATTGTAGCTTCCATCAATGTAATTGTCTGCATCATTTCCAATCCCCTATATATTTTTAGTCTATATATATATATACAGTACCAGTTAAAAGGTTGGACACACCTACTAATTCCAGAGTTTTTCTTTATTTTTACTATTTTTACTATTTTCTAATAGTGAAGACATCAAAGCAATGAAATAACACATAAGGAATCATGTAGTAACCAAAAAAGTGTTAAACAAATCTAAATATATTTTGTATTTAAGATTCTTCAAAGTAGCCACCCTTTTCCTTCATGACAGCTTTGCACATTCTTTGCATTCTCTCAACCAGCTTCTTGAGTTAGTCACCTTGAATGCCTTTCAATTAACAGGTGTGCTTTGTTAAAAGTTAATTTGTGGAATTTCTAGCTCTATTTGGTAAAAGACCCTAGTCCATATTATGGCAAGAACAGCTCAAATAAGCAAAGAGAAATTACAGCCCATCATTACTTTAAGACATGAAGGTCAGACAATCAAGAACATCAGTAAAAAATACAGTGAACATAATAAATTACAAAGGCTTTGCTGTAATTAGAATATAGCAACATTCTGTTATTTCATAGCAATTATGCAGAAAATTGAACTGTAAAAATACAGCAAATTGTTGTATTATGAATACAGTCAGACTACTGTATAATATTCACTGTAAACTTAATGCAACCAGTTGCCAGTAATTTACTGTAAAATTACGGGAATGTTTATACCGTGTAAATGTTCACGCACACACACGCAAACACATAGATATTCCGAGACCAGAAGTAGCTGCAAATAATCTTGAATCGAAACATCAACATGGTAAACAGAAACCGAAAGGCAGAGAACACTCATGTCACCGTTTTATACAGACATCTGATCAACAGAGAGGATATATATATATACGAGAGAGAGAGAGAGAGAGAGAGAGAGAGAGAGAGAGACCCACTTGAGCTCATACAGAAACACCTCCACACGCACTGTGTAAAATCAGCTGTACATTTCAATGAAACACAGTGAAGCCCCAAAATTGCCCTCCCTAGAAGCCTGTGTTTCAGACATAAGGAAGTGGATGGCGGCAAATGTTTTACTTTTAAACTCAGACAAAACAGAGATGCTAGTTCTAGGTCCCAAGAAACAAAGAGATCTTCTGTTGGATCTGACAATTAATCTTGATGGTTGTACAGTTGTCTAAAATAAAACTGTAAAGAACCTCTGCGTTACTCTGGACCCTGATCTCTCTTTTGACTAACATTTCAAGACTGTTTCAATGACAGCTTTTTTCCATCTACGTAACATCGCAAAAAAAAACTTTCTGTCCAAAAATGATGCAACATTTTTTAGCCATGCTTTTGTCACTTCTAGATTAGACTGCTAAATAAACTTCAGTTAGCGCTAAACACGGCTGCTAGAATCCTGACTAGAACCCAAAAATTTTAGCATATTACTCCAGTGCTAGCCGTTCTACACTGGCTTCCTGTTAAGGCAAGGGCTGATTTCAAGGTTTTACGGCTAACCCAGAAAGCATTACATGTGCTTCCTCCTAATTATCTTTACAATAAACCTACACGTACGCTACGGTCACAAGACGCAGGCCTCCTTATTGTCCATAGAATGTCTAAGCAAACAGCTGGAGGCAGGACTTTCTCCTATAGAGCTCCATTTTTATGGAATGGTCTGCCTATCCATGTGTGAGGCGCAGACTCGGTCTCGACTTTTAAGTCTTTATTGAAGACTCATCTCTTTGGTAGGTCCTATGATTGAGTGTAGTCTGGCCCAGGGGTGTGAAGTTGAACGGAAAGTCACTGGAGCGACGAACCACCCTTGCTGGCCGGTTCATCTCTCTCCACTGGGATTCTCTGCTTCTAACCCTATTAAGGTGGCTGAGTCATTGGCTTACTGGTGCTCTTCCATGCCGTCCCTAGGAGGGGTGCGTCACTTGAGTGGGTTGAGTCTCTGACGTGATCTTCCTGTCCGTGTTGACGCCCCCCCCCCTCGTGTTCATGCCGTGGGGGAGATCTTTGTGGGCTATACTCGGCCTTGTCTCAGGGTAGTAAGTTGGTGGTTGAAGGTATCCCTCTAATGGTGATGTGCTTTGGCAAAGTGGGTGGGGTTATATCCTGCCTGTTTGGCAGTCGGATGGGGCCACAGTGTCTCACAACCCCTCCTATCTCAGACTTCAGTAATTATGCTACAATGTCTTATGTGTCGGTGTCACGCTCGTTGATGGAAGGATCGGACCAAGGTGCAGCGTGGTAGGTGTACATCTTACTTTATTCAATGAACACCGAGAAACAAAAACTACAAACGAAACGTAAAGTTTAGTAGGGCTAAACAGCACAGTACCAAAACAAGATCCCACAACCTACAGGTGGGAAAAAGCTGCCTAAGTATGATCCCCAATCAGAGACAACGGTAGACAGCTGCCTCTGATTGGGAACCATACCCGGCCAGCAAAGAAATAGAAAACATAGTTTGCCCACCCTAGTCACACTCTGTACCTAACCAAATAGAGAATTAAAAGGATCTCTAAGGTCAGGGCGTGACAGTCGGGGGGCTAGTGTCAGTCTGTTCTATCTGGAGTATTTCTCCTGTCTTATCCGGTGTCCTGTGGGAATTTAAGTATGTTCCCTCTAATTCTCTCTCTCTTTCTCTTCTCTTGGAGGACCTGCGTCCTAGGACCATGCCTCAGGACTACCTGGCCTGATGACTCCCTGTCCACTCCCTGCTCCCTGTCCACTCCCTGCTGCTGCTCCAGTTTTAACGCTTCTGCCTGCGGCTATGCTGTTTTTAACCCTTTCTCTCTACCACACCTGCTATCTCTAACTCAGAATGATCAGCTATGAAAAGCCAACTGACTTTTACTCCTGAGTTGCTGACCTGTTGCGCCCTCTACAACCACGGTGATTATACCTGGCACAGCCAGAAGAGGACTGACCACCCCTCATAGCCTGGTTCCTCTCTAGGTTTCTTCCTAGCTTCTGGCCTTTCTGGGGAGTTTTTCCTAGCCACCGTGCTTCTACATCTGCATTGCTTGCTGTTTGGGATTTTAGGCTAGGTTTCTGTATAGCACTTTGTGACATCGGCTGATTTTAAAAAAGGGCTTTATAAATAAATTTGATTGATTGATTGATTCTCTTTGGCATTTATGTCTGAGAGGGACTGTTTGCAATTCTCTTTGTGTGGGATGGCTGAACAGAGGTGGGAGTGGGGGGTAAGCTCTAGGTTTGACAGTGTTTGACTTTCACATGGAGAGAACATTCAAGGGGGCAAATGCCACACAGAGCTTAGTTAATTAAGATATTCCTGACGCTCATACATATACACAAACACGCAGTTACAACAGTGGTAAACCTGGTACAAAGTCCACTATACATTTCACGCTATCCACATAGGAATGTGTTACTATCGTCTGCGGGAGCCTGGAAGCAGTTACAAAGTTAGAAAGCAGCACTCCTCAAATATAGAGACACAGCAGCAGTAGAGCCTTTGCAGAGCTTCACAGGTATGCCTACAATATGTCTCTACTTCAACTTGATAGCTTTAAGCATGTGTTAAACAGATATGGCTGTGTGTGTGTCGACCTCCTCAGAGCAAACACATATCACACGTGCACAAACACACCCGCATACACCGTTCTCCCCACTTGCTCCTGTAGATAGCCTACACAGTACAGTGCAAACTGCCCACTCTGATACTTTCCGTGCAACCTCATCAGTTTGGTAATTAAAAACAGGCACCACGTGGAAGTGATTTGTCTAAGGGGAAACTCAATGTAGGTGGGCACTAGTCTAAAAAAAAATCTCTCACCGGGAATGTTCCCTCCAGCCAAATTAATAGAGACAGCGTGTGTAGGGTCTAATACGCCTAAAACCCTGCCCTGTAAACCAGGAACATTCCCAGAACATTAGCTAAGATTACATTTAAGTATTATATTTTTGATCTAACAAGATGATAACATCCCCCCCCAAAAAAACATTTAAAAACGGTTTGAAATGAAATATCCTTGGAATGTTCTCCTAACGTTCATTAAAATGTTGTGCTCAACATCTGTAACTACCACCACAGAGCATTCCCCCAAAAGTTCTCATTAGGTTCTCAGGTAATGTAATAACACAATAGACCAGTAATGTTTTCCCAGGATCCCAAAATTGGTTCTGTGAATGTTCCCAGAACATTCGTTAGGTTGTGGCAATTGTTCTCATCACAGAAAAACTGTCCAGTATGCTGATGATTGTACAATGTTTGTATAAAACATTCACCTGATGTAGCAAGAACGTTCCCGGAACACATTTCATCTGTTCTTTAAAGGTTCCCAGAACGTTTCATTAGGTTGTGGGAACAGTCTGGTGAGAACATTGTGGGATCATCATAAAAGATATGTTCCCAAAACACAAAAACTGTCCCGTTACGTGGAGAATTATATAATGTTTCTTTTAGAGTGCAAAAAAAGTACATTCCCAGAACAAAAAAAAAGAAAACGTTCCGAACGCATTCCCAAAATACTAAAACTGTCAAGTTTTTTTTAACCTTTATTTAACTAGGCAAGTCAGTTATGGACAAATTCTTATTTTCAATGATGGCCTAGGAACAGTGGGTTAACTGCCTTGTTCATGGGTAGAATGGCATATTTTTAACCAGTCAGCTCGAGGATTCCATCTTGCAACCTTCCGGCTACTTGTCCAATGCTCTAACCACTAGGCTCTCTGTCGCCCCATGAGTTGTGCTGACATTCAGATCATGTTTGTATCAGGGGGCACAAAACGTTCCATTGACGTTGCAAGAATTTTGACAAAAATTCGTGGGAACAGTGTGGATCAATTACAAGAGATATGTTCCTAAAATACAAAATTGTGATGACATTCATACAATGTTTAGATGGCACTAGGGCTGTTGCAGTGACCGTATTACCGCCCCACTGGCGGTCCCGAGTCATGCTGTTTCCTGAAGTCCACGATCATCTCCTTTGTTTTGTTGACGTTAAGTGTGAGGTTATTTTCCTGACACCACACTCCGAGGGCCCTCACCTCCTCCCTGCAGGCCGTCTCGTCGTTGTTGGTAATCAAGGACGACACTACAGTGGTAGGCTTGATTACCAACAACGACGAGACGGCCTGCAGGGAGGAGGTGAGGGCCCTCGGAGTGTGGTGTCAGGAAAATAACCTCACACTCAACGTCAACAAAACAAAGGTGATGATTGTGGACTTCAGGAAACAGCAGAGGGAGCACCCCCCTATCCACATCGAAGGGACAGTAGTGGAGAGGGTAGTAAGTCTTAAGTTCTTCGGCATACACATCACGGACAAACTGAATTGGTCCACCCACCCACCCACACAGACAGACATTTATTTTTCAACTTTCCTAATGTTAAGCACATTGCTTCTCTTAACAACAGGATTATAGTCTACCTGGCTGGCATGAAAATGAACCATGGGAAAAGCGTCCTCCATTCGCTATTTAAGTGCATCGATGAGATATCCCAAAAAATAATGGCTTTATTGTGACGGTGTAAGCTATATTACATGGATTTATTAGACTTTTTAAAATGCAGATGTTCCAAAGGACTGCATCAGTGGCTTGTAGCTACGTGTGGACGACAGGAGATGACAAATGTGTTTGTTAATTAACGGTCAATTACCGTCAAACCGACAGTTATTTGCATGACAATCGCCCCGCTACTGAAATTTCAGTGACCGCCACAGCCTGAGGTGGCACAGACGTTCCCTGATTATTGCAAGAATGTTATTGTGCATATGAAAAAGGAGGGGAACATTTTAACAACTCAAAAATAGTGTTCTGTGTCTCTGCAATGCAACCGTTGTCCCCGGTTGGCGCTGACGGGTTAATGATCTACTAAAAGAGAGGATGGCTTTATATATAGATTTGTAAATCCAGTCAGAAATGCAGAATTTAGACTGTGAAAATTAAATCACTGAGTAAAAACCGACTGTTCAACAAAACTCACCCGATATAATTGCTACTTTGAGACACATGGTATGGTCCCCCGTCTTACTTTTCATGGTCTGAATAAAAGTGAGATCGGCACTCATAGTCTTGGATAATATGCCAATTTGGGGCCAGAGGTACGCAGCATATAAAGAGGATGGGTTTAGTGATGGTGAATAACCCAGTTTCCAGTAATTCCCTGGGTTAGTTATGTCTCGGAAGGTTTACAAAGGAAGCATGGAATTCCTCACTGACCATACTGCCGTGGGTATATAGTGAAAAAAGAAGATGTAAGAGAGCTTCCCTGGTGACGCAGCGTATGAAAAACCTGGCTTGGGAACCAAACATTGCAGATTCAAACATCACATGTGCAGACTGTCAACTTAAGAAGTACAGGAGAGAACATAAAATGTTTAAACTAAATGTAATCCTTAACATTAAGAAGAAATCCATAACCAGATTGGAATCACAAGTGCAGTTATCACAAAACTAACCCTAACAGGTCCAAATCATCATCATAAAGGGAAAATGTTTTACAAATAGGCCTACCTAACGCTAGTCAGAGGGGATACAAATCTTTTAAACTATTTGCCACGGATATAAAGCACTCCGCACGTCCTCGTCATTAACAGTTGGAAAACGAACGCTGATTACCGAAATGATTGCAGTTGATACGCAGCCATTGCCAACGGCCTACTTGAGTTGAGAGCGGATTTGCTAAATGGAAGGACTGCAAGCGCAATTTGAGCCACGACTTGCGCGACTGAAACGGGCAAAATCTGTCTCATCAATGTCCCTGTTCACCGTTCACTCCTGTTTCAACGGGGTGTTATTTCCTTTATAGTGGGAGTGGAGACATAACAGTTAACAGCATAAGAAAGCTAACCCACATTTGGTGTGTTTTTGTTTCCTGTGTTTGATTTGGGAGCTTAAACTTGGTGAGCAGTCTTGTGTTAAACATGAAACAAAGTAGGCTCCTTGACTAATTATTTCGTAATTTGCCTTAAGAAAAACAATGTTTTTTGTTGCATATTTCATTCTGAAACCTGCCTAGGTTTAGGGGTGGTTGTAACCTATTCTAAAACAGCCTACTATTAGCAGTTAGCAACAAAAAAAAATAAAATAGACTAGACACATTTACTATTTCCAAAACTGCAGCTCGTAGATGGAACACACATTTCCTTACTTTAATCAACCAGTCCATTTTGAATTCATGATAAAGCTGTCATGATTTGGCAAGGAATGTAGCTTGTCTACCGTTTTGTATGTGCGTTTTGTATGTGTACCCTCTAGCAGTCATAGGCAATAGGATTTGACGTGGAATTGTATTCAAATGTCATTTTCCTTTTCACAGAAAACCAAACCAAAAATGTGCGCTTAAATGTTAAGAAAATGTTTTTATTTGTCACATCCCTAATGTGCAGAGTAAAAAAAGATGGTTATGTTTGTATGATTATATGCTGTTCAAATGTCCTATGAACTAAATAATGTGCAGATTTGTCAATAAATAAATTGCCAAATGTATAGTTGTGATTGTATGATTAAATGCTTTTCAAATGTCCTATGAATGAAATTAATCACCTTCAAAGGACGACATGTAGCCGAGCGGTTAGGAGTGTTGGCCCAATAACATAAAGGTCGCTGGTTCAAACACCTGAAAGGTGAAACATTGCAGTTGTGCCATTGAGCGAGGTACTTGCTCCAGTGTCACCAGCAATGATGCCTAATCCCTGGCTCTGACCCCACTCTCAGGGGAATTGGGATACGCTAAAAAACACACTTGCACATGTATGAAATAGTATCAAATGCAAATATCCATTAAAATCTGGATGTAGCTGTTTTTTAATGCTTTAAGGAGCTACACATTTGCATGCTGAGAATGTTGTGGTAAAACTTAAATATTTCTCGAAAAGTTCTGAGGACCACCAAGACAAGGTAAAATCTATATTGCAGTGAACATCAATGGAATATCGTTAACCCTAAAACAAATATGCTATGATTAAAATAAATACAAATTAACTTATTTGGAAATTGTAAAACATTGTTCACCTTTGTGGAACATCTGTGCAAACTATGTGAATATCACAAGAATATTCTTGTAACATTCCAGACAACTCCCATAACTTCATTAAATGTTCTGGGAACCTTTACGGAACTTAGACCAGGTGTTTTGTCAACGTTCTTACAACATTATAGGAATGTCCTGTGCAACCTAACTTAAACATTATCTGAAAGTCAACACAACTGAGGATTTTTTGAAACTCTCTCTTATAATGTACCCACACCCTAATGAAATGTTCTGGGAACCTATAAAGAGCTCAGAAAGGCTGTTCTGTCAACATTCTTGCAACAACAAAGGAATGTTTTGTGCACCCTGATACAAAATTATCTGAATGTCAGCACAACTGGACAGTTTTTTGGAAATCTCTCTCTTTTCATATCCCAACAATGTTCCCAGAACCAAAAGATACATTCTGAGAACCTTTAAAGAACAGACGAAATGTGTTCTGGGAACATTTTCGTAACATAAGGTGAATGTTTTTTGCACCCTAAAAGAAAAATTGTAGAATAATATGCAATACTGGTCAGTTTTTGTGTTTTATGAACATATATATATATATATATATGCAACTGAAGTCGGAAGTTTACATACACCTTAGCCAAATACATTTAAACTCAGTTTTTCACAATTACTGACAATAGATCCTAGTAAAGATTCCCTGTCTTAGGTCAGTTAGGATCACCACTTTATTTTAATAATGTGAAATGTCAGAATAATAGTAGAGAGAAGGTCTTAATTCAGCTTTTATTTCATTCATCACATTCCCAGTGGGTCAGAAGATTACATACACTCAATTAGTATTTGGTAGCATTGCCTTTAAATTGTTTACCTTGGGTCAAACGTTTCGGGTAGCCTTCCACAAGCTTCCCACAATAAGTTGGGTGAATTTGTCCCATTCCTCCTGACAGAGCTGGTGTAACTGAGTCAGTAGGCCTCCTTGCTCGCACACGCTTTTTCAGTTCTGCCCACAAATGTTCTATAGGTTTGAGGTTAGGGCTTTGTGATGGCCACTCCAATACCTTGACTTTGTTGTCCTTAAGCCATTTTGCCACAACTTTGGAAGTATGCTTGGGGTCATTGTCCATTTGGAAGACACATTTGCGACCAAGCATTAACTTCCTGACTGATGTCTTGAGATGTTGCTTCAATATATCAACATAATTTTCCTACCTCATGATGCCATCTATTTTGTGAAGTGCACCAGTCCCTCCTGCAGCAAAGCACCCCCACAACATGATGCTGCCACCCCCGTGCTTCACAGTTGCGATGGTGTTCTTCAGCTTGCAAGCCTCCCCCTTTTTCCTTCAAACATAACGATGGTCATTATGGCCAAACAATTCTATTTTTGTTTCATCAGAACAGAGGACATTTCTCAAAATAGTACAAACTTTGTCCCCATGTGTAGTTGCAAACCGGAGTCTGGCTATTTTATGGCGGTTCTGGAACAGTGGCTTCTTCCTTGCTGAGTGGCCTTTCAGGTTATGTCAATATAGGACCTGTTTTACTGTGGATATAGATACTTTGTACCTATTTCCTCCAGCATCTTCACAAGGTCCTTCGCTGTTGTTCTGTGATTGATTTGCACTTTTCGCACCAAAGTACGTTCATCTCTAGGAGACAGACGTGTCTCCTTCCTGAGCGGTATGGCGGCTGTATGGTCCCATGGTGTTTATACTGGCGTACTATTGTTTGTACAGATGAACGCGGTACCTTCAGGCATTTGGAAATTGCTGCCAAGGATGAACCAGACTTGTGGAGGTCTTCAAGACTTGTGGAGGTCTTGGCTGATTTCTTTAGAAATCTTCCCATGTTGAAATCTTCCCAAATTTTCCCATGATATCAAACAAAGAGGCACTGAGTTTGAAGGTAGGCCTTGAAATACATCCACAGGTACACCTCCAATTGACTCAAATTCTGTCAATTAGCCTATCAGAAGCTTCTAAAGCTTCTAAAACGTCATGTTCTGGAATTTTCAGTCAACTTAGTGTTTGTAAACTTCTGACTCATTGGAATTGTGATAGTGAAATAATCTGTCAGTAAACAATTGTTGGAAAAATGACTTGTGTCATGCACAAAGTAGATGTCCTAACCGATGTGCCAAAACTATAGTTTGGTAATAAGAAATTTGTGGAATGGTTGAAAAACAAGTTTTAATGACTCCAACCAAAGTGTATGTAAACTTCCGACTTCAACTGTATATATATATATATATTTACCCCCGTTTTTCTCCCCAATTGGTAGTTACAGTCTTGTCTCATCGTGCAAGTCCTGTATGGACTCCGGAGAGGCAAAGGTCGAGAGCCGTGCGTCCTCCAAAACACAACCCAACCAAGTCGCACTGCTTCTCGACACAATGCCCACTTAACCCGGAAGCCAGCTGCACCAATGTGTCGGAGGAAACACCGTGCACCTGGAGACCGTGTCATCGTGCACTGCGCCCGGCCCGCCACAGGAGTTGCTAGTGTGCGATGGGACAAGGACATTCCTTAGCGGTCAAACCCGGACGACGCTGGGCCCATTGTGCGCCGCTCCACGGGTCTCCTGGTCGGGGAGACAGAGCCTGGACTCGAACCCAGAATCTCTAGTGCCACAGCTAGCACACTGTGCCACTCGGGAGGCCTGGAACATATATTTTGTGATGTCCCCACTATGTTCTCACCAGACTGTTCCCACAACCTAATGAAACATTCTGGGAACCTTTAAGGTTAAATGTGTTCCAGGAACGTTCTTGCTACATCTGCACGACCGAACAGTTTTTGTGAGAACGTTTGCTGCGACCTAACGAATGTTCTAGGAACTTTAACAGGAACAATTTTGGTTAGCCGGGTGGGCTTGTTTTGTCTTCAGTGGAGTTGACATCTCTCTGCCACCTCACCCCCCTCCTCTCTCTTCTTCTCCCCCTCTTCCTTCCTCGCTCAGAGAACTCAACATTGTCCAATGTTAGTCTTTGTGGTGCTGAGAAAACATTTAAGCAACATCTGAGTAGCAAGAATAACAACACATCATAGTTTGTTTTACAGCTTTCCATGGTTAGCAGCTCATGTGGAAAGAATACTCTCTATGAAATGGTACATTTCTCTTGACGGAAAAATATATGCTGTTTTGATGATGTAGTTGAGGTTGGATGTTGAAGGATATTGGATACTGTATTGCACATCACACTCCAAATAAATAAATGTCACTTTCACAATGGGCAAGAGGATGTAGACTCGGTTCCAAGTGCCACAAGATCACTGTGAAATCCTTGATAACAAGCACAAAACATCATAACAAAATCATGTACATGGAGAAACCAAGCATTGCTGTCCGGATTTCCAATGTTATATACACTGAAGAACAGTGAGAAGCAAGGGAAAACAGACCATCCCCCACTAAACACACAGCCACAGACACACAGGAACGCACACACACACACACAGGCACACACTTCTCCTCAGCCGCCATGACATGAGGTTGATTTGAGGTTGAGCCGATCAAAGAGGCGGTTGATATGTGGTCTAGTTTAACCTGTGATGTCAGCGCCCCCTTACAGCAGAATCACAGCACAGTCCTCAAAGCAGAGAGCCTCTCACGTCTTAACTACAGAATAAATCACCACCGTGGGTGTGTTTACCCCTGGCCTGTGGATGAGTGTATAGGCCCCTTTTCAGTAGACGACACACTGACGTCAAGCACAGATGCACCCGACTTTGGCTGCGGTAAAGAAATCCATTGCCATCTGCGCCCATTCATCATAGCCTAGACTTAAGTTTGTATTACTTATAAACAAAATCACTTTTTGGGGTTCTCATACGCTTACAATTATGTTTTGATTATTGGTTGAACAGACGCTGAGACTATATTTGGTTGTGATCTTTGCAAAATCACTATTTTGGATGCAGCAGCGGGTAGCTAGAATGCTAACACTCATTAACATAGGCTATAGCAAATGCTTGCCAAAGAGCCATTTTGCTGAATGAAGTTGAAGTGTTTTATAAGTATAATGCTGTTGATTTGCGATGATGACACAAACATTATATTAAGCAGGACATTCATATGAGCCTTAGAATCCGATTGTAATCCAAAAGTAGTGTGAAATGCAGCCACCAACTTCAGCACATCGCCTTGGTGCGGCAACGTTTGCAAACACAGAGAGGGCTCTATTGTGGGAGAGGAGGGGTCCGAGGTGGGAGAGGAGGAGGGTCGCCGAGACGGTCTTATCTGTGTGACGGAAGACTGACAACCTGCATGTTTACCTCACCCTTCTCTTTTTTTGTGTGTGTGTGTGTTGCTATTAGGGACTGCCATTGCCTTCCACCTCCTCCCTCTATTCTACTCCTATTCCCTTCTACATGCTTTCCCTATCCTCTTGTCTAATAAGCCCACACCAGGGATAGGTTACAGGATCCACCCATAACAAAACATTATACCAGAGAAGGAACGGGAGAGGAGGGAGAGAGAGAGAGAGGGAGTGTTGGTATGTCAGCCCATGACAGCCCCTCCCAGTACTGATGATGGATGCCATAGCCAGAGAATAGACCATCTATGGTCTACAGAGCATCTCTGATAGAGCGTGCCTGACGTACTGATGTACCAATAGACAAACATCTCTAAAGAACACTTCTGTCAGGCTCGTATATATTAACCTTGCTGCATCTTAGAAGCCTTATCTGGTGTGACGTGGAACAGATTACTTCAGTAAGCTAATGTATTAAACTACAGCACATACACAGACGGAAAAACACGGGCTTTTCTGTAGCTTAACTGTGAGGGGGGGGGTAGAAGGAGAGAGGGAAATAAAATACAATGTGGGTGGAATAATGTGTCCCATTTGCAGAGATGACTGTGTTATTGTAAAGGTGCTTAGTGGAGGTGCAGACTGTTTAGACTGTACATGAAACACTCAGGTGTGGCCTGGGACTCTCTCTTCAATGTGTGTGTGTGTGTGTGCGTGTGCGTGTGCGTGTGCGTGTGCGTGTGTGTGTGTGTGTGTGTGTGTATGTGTGTGTGCGCGCGTATATTTAGCCCCTAGACCAAACAAAGGTTATAATGTGTTGCGTTCCGTCATTGTCCCAACAGCAGCACATACAACATGACATGAAGTGTCATTCCCTGAGGTGAACCACCTGCCCCTGTCTGCAGCTGAGACACACACACACACACACACACATACAGACAGACACACACACACACACACACATACACAGTCACACACCATGCTCCAGGCACACGACACATTGCAAATACAGGAGCCGCGCTCATAGTTTGACAACAAGATCGTACAGTAAAGCCCTGGGGACAGCATTAGCAGCACATCAACACACAGACAGATACTCACACATTAGTGCACTCACACACACACTCACAAGCACAAAAGCAAAGCCACTTAAAAATGACTGTGTAAGGTGTTAAACACACACACAGGCCACACCACAGCTGGTCGGTGAGATTTGACTCTCTCTCCATCATGAAAACAGCCTATTAACATGACAAGAGGAGGGGATGTAAAGGAGAGAGAGAAAGGGGCAGAAAGAGCTGTGCCTGTGTTAGTGTGTGTGTGACAAAGCCTTCCTGCTGCATGAGATAAACCCATCGAGGTGTGTGTAGGAGGGCACACATATTCACTAGGATCGGTTAGAGGGGCACTGCAGAAACATAAACACCCCATCTCGCCGACCTGAGGTTAGCCCAACCACCAACACTCCTTAACGATCTGCCAGTGCCCAGGCTGAACGACACACACACACACAACCCACTAATTGTGTGCTTTAAGGGCTGTCCCCTGACTGAAAAAAAATATTTGTCGACTGAGAGTGGCCTGGTCGTTCGACCAATTGATGATCAACATTTTAAAACGTGGATTTCTCCATATATAGACACACCCTATGTCTGAATTAAATCAACTATATGTAGGCTACTGAGCTTGTCTGATGCTTTAAGCACTGCGATTAAAAATGAAGGCAAAAATTACTAAAGAGGAAGCCAGAGATCAATAAAGCCTAACCAGAAGAAAAAAAACTCTTCCCGACCCTCCTCCCCCTGCTGCTGATTTTTGCAGATTCTGCCTTTAAGCTCCTGAATTTGCCGGTAATAGGCTACACCAGCGGTCGGCAACCTTTTCCATTTGGAGTGCCAAGTTATCGCACCATTTCTACTGATCTGCGGTGCCAGTTCTGATTTTCATATGCACCTTTTTTTGTGGAACAGTTTTATTTCACTTAAAATAAGGTCTTCATACCTCAAAATCAATGCCATGTGGTTAATCAAAAGTCTATCTAAATGAAAATGATACAAATCTAAAAGTTACTTCTATTGCAATTGCCAATATGTAAAAATAGCCTACATAAAGCCAACAAATGAAAACTTTGCAGCCTGCAGGTAGAAGATATCCTGATAAAAATAAAATCCTATAAATCACATTGGCTACGCATGGCCTGTCCGCAAAGAACTTGAAACATTGTATCAACTATTCATTTGGTCAGCCAGAAGCTGGTGCTAGCAAAATTGCAACATTGTATAAAATATTCTGGGCCCTCAGTTTCCTGTGTGGGTGAGCTCCAAACAGACAGACACAGATGTAGGCTATTTGCGCAAGGGATAAGAAGTAATCAGGTAGGCCTATTTTATGACGTTTCTAGACTAGAGCATGACATTTTTTTTTACATTTCATTGCCTCTTTATCTCTCTCTATCTCTCTCTATCTCTCTCTACCTCCATTGGAACACTGTAACCTGCAAAAGAGAGATCTGCTCATTGTTACACCTATCCTCTTTTTTTCTGTTATTATTCTCTAAACCCCCTCCATCACACCTCTCAAAGGTCAGGCGGTCTGACTGATCCCTCTCCACAGGCTCTGTGTTTCTCTCTCTCTTTATCCTTCATCCACTCTCTTTCTCTCTGCCTATCTCTCTTTCATCTAAGTATCTCAGTCTGCAGAATTGTAAAGTTTCCCTGTGCCTTTTGTTCTTCTCAGGGATGAGAAAGAGAGCTGTGTGTGTGCGTGCGTGTGTGGGTGTGCGTGACAGAGAGGTGAAAACCACAACGCCAATTATGCTAAATTTGACCACAAAGAGGAGACGACGCTGTCCATTGACAGGGTGAAATGTTCAATAAAGATGTTAATACACATGGTGTGACAGCCAATGACCACAGCCACAGCTCATAGACAGCCACATAGAGTTGTGTGAAATGTGAACTTTTAAAAGGGACATTCTCAATCAGAAGAGGACCATCGCACCAGGGGCTGGAACTGATTTTTTACCCATCGTTTTTTTCTTTCAGTTCCACTGTTCCAACCAGCAAAATAATGTTCTGAACCCGGTTCTAACCCAGAAAAGGTAGTGGTTTATCTCGTTCCTTTCTGTTCCTTTTTAAATCTCTGAAATATATACATTTTTTACATTTAACTCCACATTAAATTACTTCCCCAATCAGTGCGGATAGAGCAGCTTGTTATGGAGTGGGCAAGCTATTGTTGTTAACATTCGTGATGGAAAGACAAGTGTTGGGCGCGAGATGCAACTGACATTTTGCGGGTGAGGAGAGAGTGAGAGCGGGTGGAGGAGGAGGAGGTTTGGCATCTTGTGATGACATGCATTATTTGAATTGGACCCACAGAATTATACCTACAGAGGAGCGGCTTCTATGGAAGAACTTTGAAAGCCTTTGAACTTCAGAGAGTTGGCATAACGTTGGACCCGAGCTACCTATTGAGCTAACAAGCTTGTGTGTGCAGAGCAGCACCACCAGAATTAAAAACACATCTTACCTTTTGTAGTCAATAAATCCACTGTGAAATGTGATAGTATCCCTAACTAGCATTGAAAATGTAATCCATTCTTCTCTAATTAAAAATCACTCTCCCTATTTTCTAAATCACGTCAGTAGGATAAAGTAGCCTATGCTTCACTGGGGAGGGGCAGGTAGCCTATACGTGCACACACACTGGCCAAGATTTTCAGCTGGCAGGCAGACACAGGAAGAAGTTTCTGATTGACAGAGGAATTTCTTGCATAGGCGCTTTGTTGCGTTTTTTTTGTTGGACTGGAAAAAATGCCTGGAACATAAAATAACATTATTAACCTGTTCCCAGTACGGAACCGTATAGATCACTTTCGTTCCCAGTTCTGATTCTGTTCCTTGAAAAATGATGTTCTTTTCCAGTTTTCAGATTGGTTCCAACCCCTGCATCACACTCTCCCAAATGTTTGGTTAAAGGGACATTCCCAACCTGACCTGGGTTTCAAATACATGTGTATTTTAGCATCTTCAAATGCTTACTTCAAATACTATTTTCAAATATCTGGGTTAAATGCATGGGAGTGTACTTGAGTCGATGTATTTGAGTACTTTCAAATACTTTAGAAAATAAAACTATTTGTCTTTTCACATCAAATATATCTAAGTACTCATTTCGAATGTATAAGAAAGTTCTTGAGATATTTGAAATGGTATTTGAATCCAGGTCTGATCCCAACAAACACATTTCTAAGCAACATGTTGCAATGAGCAAGTAGTCATTGAAAAAGAGGAATGGAAGTCCCATCGCCTCCTGGCGACGTCTGAGCAAGCTCCTCACTCAGTCCTTTGTAGCTCAGTTGGCAGAGAACGGAATTTGGAACGCCAGGCTCATGGGTTCCTTTCCTACGACCACCCCATTCGTAAAACGTAAGTCGCTTTGGATAAAAGCATCTGCTAAATGGCATATATTATAAGACCTTGATAGCAGGACAATAGCGACAGACTCTTCCGCCAGAGGAGAGAATAGGAGGAAGAAATAAATAAAGAACGGAAATAGACTGAGTGAGGAAAGCTGGGTTTTACTACGGTTGTTTCATTATTCATAAAGAGGATGAGGTTTCCTGGATTCAGTTACTGTCGGCTGATAAAACCTGGGGTTTGATATCTCATGGCGTCGTGTTTTAGAGCCTAACACAGATGATAGTCTAACATTTGATTAGCCTCTTCTGTCTCTCTGACCCACCAATCAATAGTCAGACACAGCAGGCCAAACGAGCGACAGTGTTTGATGGACATTTTTACAGGACAGATCAGAGAAACCTAATCCGCCGGGCGATAAGCCAGTCCACTGCTAGAGGATGTTATAGTGTGCCATGTGTGTGTGTGCGCGTGTGTGTATGCTTGTGGTGTGTGGACACGTTTTACTATACTTGTGAGTAACAGAAGTCCTCACAACAATAGTAAACCAACTAACATTCAGAAAAGTGAGGACATTTTGCCACTTGTAAAAAGGCTATTAGACTTAGTCGTTAGGTTTAGGGTAAGGAGTTAAGGTTAAGGGGTTTTGGAAAATAGGATTTTAAATGGGATGGGTGCTTGTGTGTGTGTGTGTGTGTGTGTGTGTGTGTGTGTGTGTGTGTGTGTGTGTGTGTGTGTGTGCGTGCGTGCGTGCGTGTGTAACGTGTTTGGGTGTGTGTGTAACGTGTATGGGTGTGTGTGTGTGTGTGTGGGTGTGGGTGTGGGTGTATGTGTATATGGGTGTGTGCCACTGTTTTGTGTTAGTGGTGTGTGTGGTTATGATGAACCCACAGGGAGCCAATGCATATGCTCCTCTGCTCTTACAAATCATAACAGCGTCCATATGGGCTGTATGGTGCTTTATGGTGCTCGGTTCACCTGGTGCACACATTCTGTTTCTATTTCACCCCTCACTCTCTCGAAGGCTCAATATTCATATTACGTAGCATATGATATTTTCTAAAACGCACTTCACGCTCTTTTCCTTTCTCTCTCACTCTTCCTAACACTAGATTCTCACTCCATTCCACCCTGGCTAGATCCAGGCGCCATGGCATACCCCTTGCTGTGTTTTCTCCCTGTAATTGAGTGTGTGTGTATGTATGTGTGTGTGTGGGGGGGGTGATGTTTTATTGTTTTATTGGTGATGCCACATAGCTGACTGACAAGGAGCTTGCTTTTGATGTGGTGCTATACTGTTCCCCCATGCAATACTTGAGCACTTCTCCCTCCCTCCCTCCCTCCCTCCCTCACCCCCACTTAATCTCTTTTTCACCCCCACCTCTCTCTCTTTTCTTTCTCACCCCCTCCCTTTCCCTACTTCTCTTCCCTATGTTCAGTGTGATGGAGAGAACGTGAATGAATGTAAATGTTCTGGGGTGTTTCAGAGCTATTCCTAGACACAGAGATGGGAGATAGATAGCAGCAGTGTGCTAATAAAGCAGAGAGGAGCATGTTAGTGTGTCAGTCCTTTGATTGCTTTCTCCATCCTTGTTTATAAGTGAACAAAAGGCTGTTGATATGGAATACGGAGCTCACTGTCTCCCCTTGATTTCATTACAACGATAGGCACCCGCTGATTTGTAGCATGAGTGTGTGTGTGTGTGCGTGTGTGTATATGTATATAGATCTGTGTTTTTGTGTGTGCATGTTTTTGCCTGTGTTTGTTATCAACAGCAAGTATGTTTGTGCTTGCATACGGTGCATTCGGAAAATATTCAGACCCCTTCACTTTTTCCACATTTTGTTACATTACAGCCTTGTTTTTATGTCCACATCAATCTACACACAATAATGACAAAGTGAAAACAGGTTAAGAAATATTTGAAATAAAACAAACAGAAATACCTTTTTTTACACAAGTAATTCAGACCCTTTGCTATGAGACTCAAATTGAGCTCCGGTGCATCCTGTTCCCACTGATCATCCTTGAGATGTTTCTACAGCTTGATTGGAGTCCACCTGTGATACATTCAATTGATTGGACATGATTTGATAAGGTGCACACACCTGTCTATATAAGGTCCCACAGCTGAAAGTGCATGTCAGAGCAAAAACCAAGCCATGAGGTCGAAGGAATTGTCCGTAGAATTCCGAGACAGGATTGTGTCGAGGCACAGATCTGTGGTAGAGTTTCAAAAAATGACTGCAGCATTGAATGATCCCAAGAACACAGTGGCCTCCATCATTCTTAAATGGAAGAAGTTATGAACCACCAAGACTCTTCCTAGAGCTGGCCGCCCGGCCAAACTGAGCAATCAGGGAAAAAGGGCCTTGATCTGGGAGGTGACCAAGAAACCGATGGTCACTCTGACATAGCTCCAATGTTCCTCTGTGGAGATGGGAGAGCCTTCCAGAAGGACAACCATCTCTGCAGCACTCCACCAATCAGGCCTTTACGAGTGGCCAGATGGAAGCCACTCCCCTGTAAAAGGCACATGACAGCCCGCTTGGAGTTTACCAAAAGGCACCTAAAAGACTCAGACCACGAGAAATAAGATTCTCTGGTCTGATGAAATCAAGATTGAACTATTTGGCCTGAATGCCAGGCGCCACATCTGGAGGAAACCAGGCATCGCTCATCACCTGACCAATAACATCCCTACGGTGAAGCATGGTGGTGGCAGCATCATACTGTGGGGATGTTTTTCAGCAGTAGGGACTGGGAGACTCGTCAGGATCGAGGGAAAGATGAACGGAGCAAAGTACAGAAAGATCCTTGTGGAATCCTGCTCTCAGGACCTCAGACTGGGGCAAAGGTTCACCTTCCAAAAGACAACGACCATAAGCACACAGCCAAGACAACGCAGGAGTGGCTTCTGGAAAAGTGAATGGCACAGCCAGAGTAAGGACTTCAACCCAATCTATCATCTCTGGAGAGACCTGAAAATAGCTGTGCAGCGACGCTCCCAATCCAAAATTAGAGAGCTTACAGGTGTGCCAAGTTTGTAGCACTAAATAAACTTCAGTTAGTGCTAAATACGGCTGCTAGAATCCTGACTAGAAGCAAAACATTTGATCATATTACTTCAGTGCTAGCCTCTCTACACTGGCTTCCTGTTAAGGCAATGGCTGATTTCAACATTTTACTGCTAACCTACAAAGCATTACATGGACTTGCTCCTATCTATCTTTCTGATTTGGTCCTGCCGTACATACCTACACGTACGCTACGGTCACAAGACGCAGGCCTTCTAATTTTCCCTAGAATTTCTAAGCAAACAGCTGGAGGCAGGCCTTTCTCCTATAGAGCTACATTTTTATGGAATGGTCTGCCTACCCATGTGAGAGACGCAGACTCAGTCTCAACCTTTGTCTTTACTGAAGACTCATCTCTTCAGTGGGTCATATGATTGAGTGTAGTCTGGCCCAGGAGTGTGAAGGTGAACGGAATGGATCTGGAGCAACGAACCGCCCTTGCTGTCTCTGCCTGGCCGGTTCCCTCTCTCCACTGGCATTCTCTGCCTCTAACCCTATTACAGGGGCTGAGTCACTGGCTTACTGGTGCTCTTTCATGCCATCCCTCAACCCACTTGAGTGGGTTGAGTCACTGACGTGATCTTCCTGTCTGGGTTGGCGCCCCCCTTGGGTTGTGCCGTGGCGGAGATCTTTGTGGGCTATACTCGGCCTTGTCTCAGGATGGTAAGTAGGTGGTTGAAGATATCCCTCTAGTGGTGTGGGGGCTGTGCTTTGGCAAAGTGGGTGGGGTTATATCCTTCCTGTTTGGCCCTGTCCGGGGGTATCATCAGACGGGGCCACAGTGTCTCCTGACCCCTCCTGTCTCAGCCTCCAGTATTTATGCTGCAGTAGTTTATGTGTCGGGGGGCTAGGGTCAGTTTGTTATATCTGGAGTACTTCTCCTGTCTTATCCGGTGTCCTGTGTGAATTTAGGTATGCTCTCTCTAATTCTCTCTTTCTCTCGGAGGACCTGAGCCCTAGGACCATGCTTCAGGACTACCTGACATGATGACTCCTTGCTGTCCCCAGTCCACCTGGCTGTGCTGCTGCTCCAATTTCAACTGTTATGCCTGCGGCTATGGAATCCTGACCTGTTCACCGGACGTGCTACCTGTTCCAGACCTGCTGTTTTCAACTCTCTAGAGACAGCAGGAGTGGTAGAGATACTCTTAGTAATCGGCTATGAAAAGCCAACTGACATTTACTCCTAAGGTGCTGACTTGCTGCACCCTCGACAACTACTGTGATTATTATTATTTGACCATGCTGGTTATTTATGAACATTTGAACATCTTGGCCATGTTCTGTTATAATCTCCACCCGGCACAGCCAGAAGAGGACTGGCCACCACTCATAGCCTGGTTCCTCTCTAGGTTTCATCCTAGGTTTTGGCCTTTCTAGGGAGTTTTTCCTAGCCACCGTGCTTCTACACCTGCATTTCTTGCTGTTTTGGGTTTTAGGCTGGGTTTCGGTACAGCACTTTGAAATATCAGCTGATGTACGAAGGGCTATATAAATACATTTCATTTGATTTGATACCCAAGAAGACTCAAGGCTGTGATCAGAGTAAAGGGTCTGAATACTTATTTAAATGTGATGTAAATGTGATGTAAATGTTTTTAGTTTTAATACATTTGCAAACATTTCTAAAGAACGGGGGTATTATGTGTAGATTGATGAGGGGGAAAAAACAATTTAATCCATTTTAGAATAAGGCTGCAATGTAAAAAAAATGTGAAAGAAGTCAAGGGGTTTGAATACTTTCCGAATGCACTGTATGAACTCACATTTGTTCTTGAAGCTCACCCTACCTCATCCATCATGCTCTTCATGCTCTCTCTCTCTCTCTCTCTCTCTCTCTCTCTCTCTCTCTCGCTGTCCCTCTCCATTCACTTATTCTTTCTCACAGTCTTTCTCCCGTCCACCCTTCTCATTTTCTTTCCCTCTCTCATTTTTCTTATCTTCCCCTGCTCATTCGCAGTCCCCCACCGTCTCTTCTCGCCCTTTGTTATATTCTCCTTTTCCGTCACTCTCTCTCATTTTCTCCCTCTGCTCTGTCGTGTTTCTCTAGCCGCAGGGCCTTCTCTGAAGACTTTCCTTCTCTTCTCATATCGGTTTCCCATGACCCCCTGGTAGTGAGAGACACTCCAGCCCCCCACCCACTGGGTTGCTTTACTTTCCCAGTAATAACATAATGGCTGTGCCCCCCCCACCCCCACCCCCTTGGCCATCATGTAGCAGACCCCTAATAGTGACTTGGCATGGAGCAGACTGATACACCTGTGATGGGTATTCACCATGGCCAGACCTCCTAACTCTGGCTTAAATCAACCACAGCATGGAGGGTTGTGTAAAGCATACATGCGCGTGCACACACACATGCGCAAACAGCATGCACGCACAAACACACATCCACATGCACGAACAAACACACACAAGCTAAAATACTGTTTCTCTATCTCATCAAAAGACTACCGTCGGAGGGTGAAGTGGTCTGTTTAATTTTAAAACTCTGTCTACCTCTGTTGGAGGAGGGGTGAGGGCTCAGCCATCCTTCCAGTACCAGTGAATGGTCCTTCTGTCAGCTTTGATAAGCTTCATTGAGCTTCATTGAACTTTGAATAGGTTAGCCCTGGGGTTATGTTAAAACTATTTGTCCGTTAAAGTAACAATCAGTTGTTACTTCTATGTGGCGTGTAGAAAGAAGTATACATTGTACTGCAAAGTAATCATATTTTTCTAAAGTACATTGTTTACTTTTTCACAAATGAAATCAATGCATGCTATAACAAATCATAGATCCATACTCGTACACACACAATTCCACAAGCTATAGGAAGGCACCCACATTCTCTTTTCTTCCCTGGCTGTCACTCTCCCTCTCTCCAGAGCAATCCTGTACAGCCAGACAGCCAAGGCACAAACAGTGCCACCTCTGCAGAATGTCAACCCCACCGTGTTTCTACACCTGCATTTCTTGCTGTTTGGGGTTTTAGGCTGGGTTTCTGTACAGCTCTTTGAGATATCAGCTGATGTAAGAAGGGGCTTTATGAATACATTTGATTTGATTTAATATTATCTCACTGTGTGTCTCTCAGGAGAGAGGGGGAGGGAGAGGGAGCGAGAGATAGGAAGAGGGTGCAGAAAGATTTGAGATGACGATAGAGAGATGCAGAGACGGTCAGAGGGGTAGAGACAAAGAGGAAATGAACAAGAAAGGTGTAGGGAGAGAGGGAAAGGGTACTGTATAGTAAGAGAGACCTTTGGGTTCCTCCATCCCCTCTTTCCCCTCCTTTTTTCCTCCTTATGCATCTCATCCTCCCTTACGCCTGCATCATCTCCTCTTACTATGCCCTTCATCTCCTTAATTAGCTATTTATTAGTGTTGTATACAGGTTTCATTCAGTTGGTAGCTGTATGGGGTCAGGTTAGCTAAGTGCTATTGATCCTGTTGTTCAGATCTGTTGTTGATCGTTTATCACTGACCCTCCCTCTCGCCTCGCCTGGCCAAACACATCCCAGCCATTAAGACACACACCTAGGAACACGACAATAGGATTACAGTGTTCTCGCTCTTTTTCATTCAATCTTTCTTTGCTTTTGGTATTCATTGTGAATAGAGCTGAAGACTAGCCATTATTCATGTCAAGTGTTGAGGGGTTTAAACAACAACAACAAATTGCAGTTGTATTTGCTAATCATATGCTGGCATGCATGCACACAAACACTCACGTGTACACACACACACGCACACACACACACACCAGGGTCTCCATTAGCTGATAAATAAAACCATTGCAAAATAATGCTTTTGATTGATGGAAATACCAGTCGATGTAAATACATTTGACAGTAATGTTTTTAGGTCTATAGGTTCATTTCCATCATTTTGTGGAATTAAATTGGCCTCTGTGTATCTTATTTATCCAACACAACTATCACATGCAGACAGCGTACAGAGCAAACTCTGAGCGGGATTCCTCCTGCAGCTCCTCAGCTGGTTTCTGCTGGAGGAAAACGTGCTTTTATAGTCCCATTCATTGCGCAACAATTTAACGTACAATTATGTGTTGAAAACAGTTTGATGCACAATTAAAAAAGAGCTACTATTTTTGTGCCTCCCGAGTGGCGCAGTGATCTAAGGCACTGCATCGCAGTGCTAGCTGTGACACGAGAGATCCTGGTTTGAGTCCAGGCTCTGTCGCAGCCGGCCGTGACAGGAAGACCCATGGGGCGGCGCACAATTGGTTCAGCATCGTCCGGGTTAGGGGAGGGTTTGGCCAGCAGGGATGGCCTTGTCTCATTGCACTCTAGCAACTTCTGTGGCAGGCCGGGCACATGCACGCTGACACGGTTGCCAGGTGTTTCCTCCGACACATTCGTGTGGATGGCTTCTGGGTTAAGTGGGCATTATATCAAGAAGCAGTGCGGCTTGCTTTGGTCAGGTTTCGGAGGACGCACGGCTCTCGACTTTTGCCTCTCCCGAGTCCGTACGGGAGTTGCAGCGATGAGACAAGACTGTAACTATCAATTGGATACCACGAAACTGGGGAGAAAAAAATAGTACAATAAAACAGCTACTAGACTCAAAAAAAGAAACGTCCCTTTATCAGGATCCTGTCTTTCAAAAATAATTAGTAAAAATCTAAATAACTTCACAGATCTTCATTGTAAAGGGTTTAATTTAAACACTGTTTCCCATGCTTGTTCAATGAACCATGAACAATTAATGAACATGCACCTGTGGAACGGTCATTAAGACACTTACAGACGGTGGGCAATTAAGGTCACAGTTATGAAAACTTAGGACACTAAAGACGCCTTTCTACTGACTCTGAAAAACACCAAATAAAGATGCCCAGGGTTCCTGCTCATCTGCGTGAACGTGTCTTAGGCATGCTGCAAGGAGGCATGAGGACGGGGCAATACATTGCAATGTCCGTAGTGTGAGACGCCTAAGACAGCGCTACAGGGAGACGGACAGCTGATCGTCCTCGCAGTGGCAGACCACGGGTAACAACACAAGCACAGGATCGGTACATCCGAACATCACACCTGTGAGACAGGTACAGGATGGGAACAACAACTGCCCGAGTTACACCAGGAAAGCACAATCCCTCCATCAGTGCTAAGACTGTCCGCAATAGGCTGAGAGAAACTGGACTGAGGGCTTGCAAATTAAGGCCTATTGGAAGGTAGGGAAGACATCCTCCCCCCTCATGTGGTACCCTTCTGCAGGCTCATCCTGACATGACCCTCCAGCATGACAATGCCACCAGCCATACTGCTCGATCTGTGTGTGATTTCCTGCAAGACAGGAATGTCAGTGTTCTGCCATGGCCAGCGAAGAGCCCGGATCTCAATCCCATTGAGCACGACTGGGACCTGTTGGATTGGAGGGTGAGGGCTAGGGCCATTCCCCACCAGAAATGTCCGGGAACTTGCAGGTGCCTTGGTGGAAGAGTGGGGTAACATCTCACAGCAAGAACTGGCAGATCTGGTGCAGTCCATGAGGAGGAGATGCACTGCAGTACTTAATGCAGCTGGTGGCCACACCCGACACTGACTATTAATTTTGATTTTGATCCCCCCCACCTTTGTTCAGGGACACATTATTCAATTTCTGTTCGTCACATGTCTGTGGAACATGTTCAGTTTATGTCTCAGTTGTTGAATCTGGTTGTGTTCATACAAATATTTACACATGTTAATAAGTTAGCTGAAAATAAACACAGTTGATAATGAGAGTACGTTTCATTTTTTGCTGAATTTATTAAGTAAAGAAGTGCGCCAAGGCAGCTGCCCTGCGGTATTCCACAAGCATGGGGGGAAGAAAATTAACCATTGATATAGGAGGACTGTTTCCTGTCAGTTGAATACAGTTGAAGTCAGAGGTTTACGTACACTTAGGTCATTAAAACTCGTTATTCAACCACTTCACAAATTTCTTGTTAACAAACTATAGTTTTGGCAAGTCTGTTAGGACATCTACTTTGTGCATGACACAAGTTATTTTTCCAATAATTGTTTACAGACAGATCACAATTCCAGTGGGTCAGAAGTTTACATAGACTAAATTGGCTGTGCCTTTAAACAGCTTGGAAAATTCCAGAAAACGATGTCATGGTGTTAGAAGCTTCTGATAGGCTAATTGACATAATTTGAGTCAATTGGAGGTGTACCTGTGGATGTATTTCAAGGCCTACCTTCAAACAGTGCCTCTTCGCTTGACATTATGGGAAAATCAAAGGAAATCAGCCAAGACCTCAGAAAAAACAATTGTAGACCTCCACAAGTCTGGTTCGTCCTTGGGAGCAATTTCCAAACGCCTGAAGGTACCATGTTCATCTGTACAAACAATAGTACCCAAGTATAAACACCATGGAACCATGCAGCCGTCATACCGCTCAGCAAGGAGACGCGTTCTGTCTCCTAGGGATAAACGTACCTTGGTGCGAGAAGTGCAAATCAATCCCAGAACAACAGCAAAGGACCTTGTGAAGATGCTGGAGGAAAAGATTACAAAAGTGTCTACATCCACTGTAAAACGAGTCCTATAACCTGAAAGGCCACTCCAAAACTGCCATAAAAAAGCCAGACTACGGTTTGCCACTCCACATGGGAACAAAGATCGTACTTTTTGGAGACATGTCCTCTGGTCTGATGAAACAAAAATAGAACTGTTTGGCCATAATGACCATCGTTATGTTTGGAGGAAAAAGGGGGAGGCAAGCAAGCCCAAGAATACCATCCCAATCGTGAAGCACGGGGATGGCAGCATCATGTGGTGGTGGTGCTTTGCTGCAGGAGGGACTGGTGCACTTCACAAAATAGATGGCATCATGAGGTAGGAAAATTATGTGGATATATTGAAGCAACATCGCAAGATATCAGTCAGGAAGTTAAAGCTTGGTCGTAAATGGGTCTTCCAAATGGACAATGACCCCAAGCATACTTCCAAAGTTGTGGTAAAATTGCTTAAGGACAACAAAGTCAAGGTATTGGAGTGACCATTACAAAGTCCTGACCTCAATCCTATAGAACATTTGTGGGCAGAACTGAAAAAGTGTGTTCGAGCAAGGAGGCCTACAAACCTGACTCAGTTACATCAGCTCTGTCAGGAGGAATGGGTCAAAATTCACTCAACTTCTTGTGGGCTTGTGGAAGGCAACCCAAAACGTTTGACCAAAGTTAATCAATTTAACGGCAATGCTACCAAATACTAATTGAGTGTATGTAAACTTCTGACCCACTGGGAATGTGATGAAAGCAATAAAAGGTGAAATAAATCACTCTCTCTACTATTATTCGTACATTTCACATTCTTAAAATAAGGTGATCCTAACTGATCTAAGACAGGGAATTCTTACTAGGATTAAATGTCAGGAATTGTGAAAAACTGAGTTTAAATTTATTTGGCTAAGGTGTATGTAAACTTCCGACTTCAACTGTATAACTGTACCTAATTCAATGCTACCTCCTTAAAACCATAATGCATTAATTTTGTACACAGTAATTTGTTCTATCAAATTACACTCAATCAGATTGAATACAATCTACAATAATGAATAATTGAGTAATAACTACTGAGTGAAAGTGAGTAAGTTTAACCTTTAGTAACATTAGAGTAAATTGCAATTAATGCATCTAGCAAGATGTACTGTTATGTTTTACAGTGCAGTTATGCATTAAATGACATTAAAAGAAGGCCTGCATGAATGAGGTTAGATAGAAGAGTAGATGGGTTAAAGAGGAATTTGAGATGTAGGGGCCAGCAGCTAGACAGCATGCAAAAGGTGGGAGAAAATAAAAACAAACTGGGTCAAAGACAAGAGAAGAAGAGAGAGAGAGAGAGAGAGAGAGAGCGAGAGAGAGAGAGACTAAAGTGGGCCAGAGTAGGGTGGCCACTTCCTGTGTGATTGAGTGTGGAAGGAGCACAGCACGAAGTCCAATGCATGGTGGGAGAAAGGATGCCATCCTGTCAGTATTAAGGCAGTGAGAGACCACACAAACACACACACTAAGCTTGGGGGATATACCGTTTATACCATATACTGGAGGTATTTCTAAATACAGACGGTATGATTTTCAATACCGTTTTAAAAAAATTAAAAGCATTGGGGTTGTTGATTGCTACGCCACCGCTTAACTTAGAAGTTAAGTATAACTATAGGAAATCAAAGATGTGTCAAATAACTTAAATCCAGCTCAGGGCTCCAGCTATGCATCTGGTTTGCTGACTTGCAAGCTAACTGGCTAGACATCAACATCAAACTTCTTGGTTTACAGCAGAGACGTTGAATCCCCTCCTGGATCAACATCCCTGTTGCCTCACTTGTTTTGTGCATCAAAACAGAAATAGCTCCCTTTGTGTGCACTTCCAGTAGCACTGCATACCCTGGTACGTTACAGAAACGGTATGGTTGTATGAAAACCTGGATACCCGCCTAACACACAACATCTTCAACCATACACAACACAATCAGACAACACACACTCTTGCCTAAGAAAGGATACCCACTGCTCGTTCCATTTTGCAGACGATCCACACTCCTCCGTCGCCGTTACAACCGTCTCCCTTATTTATCCTGGTCTCTGAGTGCAGAACTCATTCGTTGTCAACACCCTCTATGAAGCCTGCAATAACACCTGCGGTGTTCCCATAGTAAAATCCCTCCCATATCAGTGGATAATCTTGATTCTTGCACACACTTAATAGATACGGTGGCTCAATTGAGAGCACATATTGGTTTTACTATGTATGTATTTATGCTGAGACATTCTTATCAGGATCATTAGCTCCGCTAGAGGATATGTTAAAAAAGAGTGTACTTTTGGGGATGTGGCATTGGTAGACGTGTGAGGGTTGTTAATGTTACTGGAGTGTGTGACCGGTATAGGTTGCCTCCGCATTGTGTTTTGATCGGCTTACACATGACCTAAAGGACCAGGGTTGCTGTGCTTCCCTTATATGCCAAAGTACAAATGAACAACGAAAGGGGGCAGGAAAAGCTAGTCCAATGATGACATGTACAGTCATGGCCAAAAGTTTTGAGAATGACACAAATATTAATTTTCACAAAGTCTGCTGCCTCAGTTTGTATGATGGCAATTTGCATAGACTCCATGATGTTATGAAGAGTGATCAGATGAATTGCTTCCTCTGTCAACCATGGTTACCTGCAAGGAAACACGTGCCGTCATCATTGCTTTGCACAAAAAGGGCTTCACAGGCAACGATATTGCTGGCAGTAAGATTGCACCTAAATCAACCATTTATCGGATCATCAAAAACTTCAAGGAGAGCGGTTCAATTGTTGTGAAGAAGGCTTCAGGGCATCCAAGAAAGTCCAGCAAGCACCAGGACCGTCTCCTAAAGTTGATTCAGCTGGGGGATCGGGACACCACCAGTACAGAGTTTGCTCAGGAATGGCAACAGGCAGGTTGCATCTGCACGTACAGTGAGGCGAAGACTTTTGGAGGATGGCCTGGTGTCAAGAAGGGCAGCAAAGAAGCCACTTCTCTCCAGGAAAAACATCAGGGACAGACTGATATTCTGTAAAAGGTACAGGGATTGGACTGCTGGGGACTGGGGTAAAGTCATTTTCTCTGATCCCCTTTCCGATTGTTTGGGGCATCCGGAAAAAGACAAGGTGAGCGCTACCATCAGTCCTGTGTCATGCCAACAGTAAAGCATCCTGAGACCATTCATGTGTAGGGTTGCTTCTCAGCCAAGGGAGTAGGCTCACTCACAATTTTGTCTAAGAACCCAGCCATGAACAAAGAATGGTACCAACACATCCTCCGAGAGCAATTTTGCCCAACCATCCAGGAACAGTTTGGTGACTAACAATGCCTTTTCCAGCATGATGGAGCACCTTGCCATAAGGCAAAAGTGATAAGTAAGTGGCTCGGGAACAAAACATCAATATTTTGGGTCCATGGCCAGGAAACTCCCCAGACCTTTATCCATTGAGAGGCAGGTGGACAAACAAAAACCCACAAATTCTGACAAACTTCAAGCATTATGCAAGAATGGGCTGACATCAGTCAGGATGTGGCCCAGAAGTTAATTGACAGCATGCCAGGGCGGATTGCAGAGGTCTTGAAAAAGAAGTGTCAACACTGCAAATATTGACTCTTTGCATCAACTTCATGTAATTGTCAATAAAAGCCTTTGACACAATTGAAATGCTTGTAATTATACTTCAGTATTCCATAGCTGCATCTGACAAAAAATATCTAAAGACACTGAAGCAGCAAACTTTGTGGAAATTAACATTTGTGTCGTTCTCAAAACTTTTGGCCACGACTGTACAGACAAAAGTACAGTAACTAGCTAGCATGTACAGCATTCACAAAACAACAGACAAAAAGTTAATAAATGACCAAAATGCTTAAATCTCACCATATATTGGTGGGAGGCCATTCTAACATAACCTAAGTGACCATATAAGCAAAATATCAGATTTTCATGGGACAATTGTTTTGTAACCTACATCTTCCATATGGCTACAGTAGAAAGGGAAAAGGTAAGGGGGGCAAGGGATGTTAATTAGGGGGCATGCAGAAGGAGAAGGAAATTAAAAAGGGTACTGACAACAACAAAAGGAATGTACACCCAATATCAGGGATGGGAACTATTCAGATTTTGTGCAGTAATACAACATGAAATTCAACAGTTGTTACATGTGTATGTGATGTTACTGTCTGTGTGTGCGCGCGTGCGTGTGCACCAGTGTGTATTGTGTGGGTGTCTGTGTGTGTAATGCATAGGCGTGCGTGCTAATGTGCATGTGCTTCTGCCTAGCTGTGCGTGAATGTGCCTGTGTGTGCCTCATCTAAATCCTGAGCGGTGGGCCTCCCTCCATGGCAACACATTCACTAGAAGACTAAAACTGCACCTGCAGCCATCAGCAGAAAGCAATCCCTCCAGCTGCAATCTCTGCAGTCCTTAGATAAGGCCACAGGGGCCGCCCGGGTATGTAGATATACACTCCAGCTACTGTAGTCATACATTCAGATGTGTGCATGCCTTGGCATTGGCTGGGAAATGATGACTTCACATTCCCAAGAGGCAGCTATAGAAATCCAATAAGAGGAAATATCTCCCGCACTCACCTTTAACCACACACTCACACAGAGAGCGAGAGAGAGAGAGAGTTTGCCAGTAGAGAGGTGAGAGCAGACACACACAGAGGCACATTTATTAGATAAACTTGCTCTGCCCAGTGGGAGAGAGGGAGAACGGAGAGAACGAGGAGAGGGAAAGAGTAACGGTGACGTGAGTGTCATAAGGCTGAGGAATGAGGAGGACAGAAGGAGAGAGAAAACTAGCATGTGTGAGACAGAGGAGCAGGCATCGAAGTGTTTGGGAGAGAAACAGTTATAGAGGGGGAGGGAGGGAGGGAGGGAGGGAGGGAGGGAGGGAGGGAGGGAGGGAGGGAGGGAGGGAGGGAGGGAGGGAGGGAGGGAGGGAGGGAGGGAGGGAGGGAGGGAGGGAGGGACAATACAGTGGAATCTGGAGACTGAATCTTCAAAGAGACTATCTATACCTGGAGTGAAACACAGAGAGGACCTCCCTGTCAGAATTCCATTCCCTTCTCATCCATCTCATCCATCCCTTCCCCCTCCTTTAACTTCCAATCCCTCTATCCTCCTCTCCCCCCTGTAGCCCCCTCTCCAAATCCGCTCATGTCCTCTCTATCCTCATAAACAAAGAGAAAGACTGTGACACAGAGGTTGGGACACTTTGGGAGAATAGGTGGAGTGGGAGGAAGAAGGAAGGGGAGGAATGGTGAAGGGGCAGAAGAGAGGAGAGGAGGAGAGGAGGAGGGCAAGGAGGCAGAGAAGGAGAGGGGTGTCAAGAGAATACATGTTGGATGAACACACCAACTACCGCCCCCTCCACCCATCAGACATGACAACAGAGAAGTGGGGGAAGAAGGAAAGGAGTGAAGAGGAGGAAGGGTTTGAGGGAGAAAGTGGGCCTCATTGGTAGGCCATGGCTCAGGGCTGAAAGCGTTCATTAGCAAACATGGCTCAAGCTAATTAGTTCTGCAAACACTACGTCCTTATATACTCACCCACGCTCACACACACTCACTCTGAGACCCTGATAGATGAGCATTTGGGGAGGGGAAGAATAATGAGAAACAATCAAAACAGAAAGAGTGTTCGTGTCTGGGTTTCTGTTCGGAAAATGTGGCACCGGACAATGTGAACGGGAAGATTTTAATTTACCCTCCATTTGAGAAATTTACCGGAGCCATATGCATTGGGTGCATAACCCACTAGGGCGTCCACTCACGGTGCTCAGAATGACAGAAATCACATTTACATTATGCTAATGCATCGTAACAAAACCTGCAACTCATTCATTGAAGCAGCCAATAAAACATCATTTTCAAACATTTGCCAAAATTCAATTAGTGGGAAAACACCATTCTAAACAGCGCCCCCGATAGCAGTTCCATATGTGACAGCAATTCAGGTTTCAAACAATTGAGTACATTTTCAGAATGCATACGGCCTTCATCAGCTCTCATTGTAAAATGGTGGGTGACGCCCTGATAGCCTGTTGCCTGCACTTGAATGGTAAATGGGAAGCTCGCTTCAATTTCCAGTTGAGAAGTCAAAATAAATGAAGCAAAAAAAAGAAACGTCCTCTCACTGTCAACTGAGTTTATTTTCAGCAAACCTATTAACATGTGTAAATATTTGTATGAACATAGAAAGATTCAACAACTGAGACATAAACTGAACTAGTTCCATAGACATAATGACTAATAAAAATGGAATAATGTGTCCCTGAACAAAGGGAGGGTCAAAATCAAAAGTAAAAGTCTGTATCTGGTAAACCACCAGCTGCATTAAGTACTGCAGTGCATCTCCTCCTCATGGACTGCACCAGATTTGCCCGTTTTTGCTGTGAGATGTTACCCCACTCTTCCACCAAGGTACCTGCAAGTTCCCGGACATTTCTGGAGGGAATGGCCCTCGCCCTCACCCTTCGATCTAACAGGTCCCAGACGTGCTCAGTGGGATTGAGATCCGAACTCTTCGTTGGACATGGTAGAACACTGACATTACTGTCTTGTAGGAAATCACACACAGAACGAGCAGTCTGGCTGGTGGCGTTGTCATGCTGGAGGGTCATGTCAAGATGAGCCTGCAGGAAGGGTACCACATGAGGGAGGAGGATGTCTTCCCTGTAATGCACAGCGTTGAGATTGCCTACAATAACAACAAGCTCAGTCCGATGATGCTGTGACACACCGCCCCAGACCATGACGGACCCTCCACGTCCAAACTGATCCCGCTCCAGAGTTCACGCAGATTAGCAGGGACCCTGGGCATCTTTCTTTTGGTGTTTTTCAGAGTCAGTAGAAAGGCCTCTTTAGTGTACTAAGTTTTCATAACTGTGACCTTATTTGTCTACCGCCTGTAAGCTGTTAGTGTCTTAATGACCATTCCAAAGGTGTATGTTCATTAATTGTTTATGGTTCATTGAACAAGCATGGGAAAAAGTGTTTAAACCCTTTGCAATGAAGATCTGTGAAGTTATTTGGATTTTTACAAATTATCTTTGAAAGACAGGGTCCTGAAAAAGGGATGTTTCTTTTTTTGCTGAGTTTATATACCAACAACCTTCCTTATGTCTTATCTGAAACTCAAGCTACTATATTTGCAGATTATACTATAATTTATACAGCAAGACAATCGGTTCAACAGGTACAGCAAGCTCTACAAGTAGATTTGGAAAATATCAGGGATTGGGTTTGCCGGAACAAACTTGTTAAACGCCAAGAAAACCAAAGTTATGTTGGTCTGTTCCACCAGGAAAAGACCTACACAGCATGGGATACAATTTAGTATGGAAGGAGTACAAATAGAGGAAGTAGCAGAAACCAAAATGCTGGGAGTGCAGCTAGACAACTGCTTATCATGGTCGTCTCAAATAACTAATCTATGTAAAAAAAAGATATATTAAAACAGCATGCATAATCAGAAGGATAGCTAAATATTTACCAGGAAAGATTCTTAAGCAAATAACACAAGCATTAATTGAGAGTCAGGTGAACTACTGTTCTGTGGTCTGGGGAAATGCATCATCAAGTGAAGTTAGGAGACTGCAGATTGCACAGAATAAAGCAGCAAGGATTGTTTTAAGGTGGAGATATTGTTCTTCTGTTGTCGTCATACAACGCTCTTGGTTGGTCATCAATCAACAAGAAAATTTTAAAAAACATACTTATTTTATTTCATAATATACACCATTTAAAACGGCCAAACTCTATTCACAACGGTATTCAGTTGGTAAGAGACAGACATTCTAGTAAATACTAGGAATAGATTGTCCACCATCTATGTGTTATCCAGACAGAAAATAAAAATAGGCAAAATAACATTTCGATTTAGAGCAATAAAGAAATGTAATTATTTAACAGAAGAAACCAGAAACCTTTCAATATATACATTTAAACAATATTTTAAAAACATTTAAATATAATACATAGGAAAGTTGTGCTGGACTATGGTAGATGAAGAATCAACCTATCTTTTTAGACTGGTAAAGTATTTATCTGGTCAATATGTTAGTGTATTATGTATGTTTGTAACAGTGTGTTTATATGTGAAAATGTGATCATATTATAAATTGTATTTTAACGTTTAAGGACTCTTTCAAGATTAGTCCAAATGAGGACTAAAAGAGATCCTCATAAAATCATTTCAAAATCAAACCCAGAGTTCTCCGTTCTGCCACCTCTGGTCTTTTGGCCCTCCCACCCCTAAGGGAGGGCAGCTCCTGCTCAGTCCAATCAAAGCTCTTCTCTGTAGAGTAGAGTGCCTGCCCATCTTCTGAAAACATATGAAACCCTACCTCTTCAAAAAAGTATCTTAAATAATCACCCAGCATCCCCCTCTCAACCCCTCCCTCACCCCTCCCTTGAAAGTATAATAACTACATGATGTTCACAAGGCATACCACTGTTCTCTGTGCTCTTCCTGTGTTGTTGCGTGAGGAAGTCTTAGACATTTTTTTTAACCGTTCAAGGTAGGTTTCTTGTCATTCTGGTTACTGTTGATAATGGTGTCCATTCCCAATTAACCCGCCCCTATACACCTGTGGTGAACTGAGAACATTAGAAGGGTGAGTATAGTGTTCAATTTATCGAGCCAACCATCGGTCAGGGTGGTTATATTGCTATATAACATGTCTGTCTAGTATTCTCATCTCAAGTGCATTTGTGTATTCCAGGTGGAGGATTGTGATGAGCCTGCTCGGTTTAGAAGTCGCGAATCTGAAGCCAAGGATAAAGGGTCTGAAGAATGACTTGATGATACACGTGTAGACATTGACCAAATGACAAAGACTGGCTGAAAACACACGTTGTCCTTGTTTCTACATTGCGAATGTGGCTTAAGGTTGGATTATTTCTTTTTTTTAATTCCCCGAGACATTGGGTTGGAACTGTTATGTTGAGGTGTATCGAAAATACAGTACAAAATATTCAATTGTCAAGGGTATTTGGTTTGAAACAGAACATGAAGGCTTTGTCATAAATACATTTTGACATTTTTGTAGACACTCTTATCCAGAGCAACAGCGACAGATTTTTTCCACCTAATCGGCTCGGGATTTCGAACCAACGACCTTTCGGTTGTGTGCCACCCCGTGAATGAATGCCGACACCTATATTTTTACAAGTGCCTATAGGGAGGAGAAACTAAATAAAGTTTTTTTCCTTGTCTTTTTCTCAAAACCCATTGGATGAAAAGGTCAGAGGGGAGGGACCTCTTAACCAATGGGTTTTCAGGAGACTGCGAGGCAAGAGGACACAATGAATCAAGGAAATGCAATTGAGGTTCTTCCAAGAAGCTGATTTGGGATTCAGAGGAGGATAGACCATATTTCCTTGCTTTGTAATAACCTGTTCTTTGCCAATGGCAGAATCTCAATTGGATTTCCTTGATTCCTTTTGTCCTCTCTTCTCAATGTTTTGTCCAACTTCATTGGTTCAAAGCGTGTGAAGTCGTTACAACTTAATAGGATTAGTATATTGAGTTTCCTTAACTTCTTTTTGGTACCCCCCCTTCTCAATTTCTGCCTAAAGACATACCCTAATCTAACTGCCTGTAGCTCAGGCCCAGAAGCAAGGATATGCATATTCTTGGTATCATTTGAAAGGAAACACTCTGCATTTTGTGGAAATGTGAATTGAATGTAGGAGAATATAACACAATAGATCTGGTAGAAGAAAATACAAGGAAATAAACATACGTGACCTGTTTTTTATTGTTGCTGCATCATCTTTCAAATGACCAAGAACAGACAAACATACAGGATGGACGATTTGAATGAAGAACATAAGATGGCAACAATAGCTGAGCAAAGTTTTAGACAGATAACTTCAAAAATGAGCGAGCTACATGACATTGAGAATGAAGTCACCCAGGTGTCCCACACAAATGTAACCAAATGTACCCAAGTGGCAGAATTGGTACAGTGATTTTGAAGGAAATAACTATATACAAAATACATAAATGCTATTCTAACACACACCCAAAAAATATGTAAAAAATATTATTTTTTAAATAAAAAAATAACAAGGGTAACTATTTACTTGGTCTCGCTTTCTCTATCAATTTCCTCTATAATTTGGGTTAAATCGGAATACCTAGACTTTGTTTTAGCTTTTCCTGATTTATTTGCCATCATTTAAATATATAAATTTGCTGAAAATGCTATTGACTATGTACTGCTATGTGTAACAATTGTGGCTCCGTCAAGTAGGATTTGCAATGGCGAATGAACCTCTTTTACGCCAGAGTTTACGACAAAGGCTGGTCTTCGAACGTATAACCATTACATATTGCCATTTACCTCAGCTCATTGGCTATCTTCCAAGCTAGATTTCAAGATGATCAGTGGTCTTTGGGACAAAATACAGTCAATCAAGGATAGACCGGTCCTACCATTGGTGCGCAATGTGGTCATTAATTGGTGTCTTCAAAACGGTTTGTTTCGGTCAATACGTACCGGGAAAAGAACCATCACATATGGTTGTGTTAGTAATAACCAGAGGATTGCAATGAAACCCACCATGACTAGATAAACGGTTGTTTAGTGTGTGTAATTACCACGAACGCTTCGTCCAAAGTTGAATGAGACGGAAATCACGACGCAAGAAGTTTACAAATGTTTCGTGTTAGGCTATAAAAATGTATGTTATCAAACAAAACAAACATTCACTGTGTAGTTAGGACACTTGGCATTGCCACCAGAGGAAGACCTTCAAAGACCTTCAAAGATAAGCAATTTATTTTATTGTTATTTCTGGAAGATGCTAGTAATACTTGTGTGTGCGGGGAGCTGTCCTCAGAAAATCGCATAGTTTGCTTTCGCAGTAAAGCCTTTTTGAAATCTGACACAGCGGCTGTATTAATAAGATGTTCATGTTTTAAATGATGTAAGATACATGTATTTACAAGAATGTTTACGATAACAAATGGTGTATTTAGAATGTTAGCGCTCTGCAGTTTCACCAGAGTTTGGCCTGGTGGGACGTTAGCGCCTCACCTACCCTAGAGAGGTAACCACTTGAGTAGCACGTTTTCATGTTTAAGTAAGCTTAACTGATTTGTTCGTAAGTCAACTTCACTCAAAAGGGTTATGTTACAATAACATAGTATATTTAAGTAAAGTCAACAACATTAGCTTCTCTCAATAGTGGTATGTTATACTGTATTTACATTGTTATTCAAACCACTTTTTGTGCTTACTCAAACACTGACAGTACAGCATACTCAAAAATAAAAAATTTCAAACTCAAATGGTTCAGTGCATTCGCCTTCCTTAAATCATTTGAGTAAACCTAACTCAGGTTTTACAGTGTGTAGTCAGTTAAACACAAACACACATGCACGCATGCATACACGTACAGACCTTATACCCGCCACAGAGAACAAAACCAATTATGAGCAAAGAGGAGATACCATCAAGGTGGAGTTACGACTGAGAATAAGACTGATTTCCCTGTTGAGCAGATTAACACACAGCTGGTAAACCTACACACCCACATATATACACATCGCCTATACACACCAAAAACACACTATTATGCTGGACAGTAGGGATGGCCCAAGATAATTACTATGCTCAGGGTTTCTTAGTAATGAGATACAAAGAAAACACACACACACATATACTTCTTAGGGTTCATATAAGATATTCCCAGGGCACAGTAAATTAGTTAAAGAGCAGAGGCAGAAATCAATTGTGAGCATACACTATTCATGCCTCTGCAATCTTGACATCTCCCCTCCTATTCTTTCCCCTACATTTACTTAGTTATTTTTGGTGGGCATAGAGCAGAGAGCAGAAAGCAGAAGCTGATAAAGGCTGGATGTAAATGTCGCCGTTAATATTCCTAACTGCCTGTTTTACACCGTCTGAATTAAACTATACCCTAAATGGGGGATGAGGATATGTGTGGAGGGGAGAACAAAATACAAAATGAATCCGAGACATTGGAATAAACTGTCAGATGCACGTAAGCATACACATATAGAGTATGTATGCAACAGGAAAACAGAGGGACATTCAAACCCCAGGTCTCGCGTGGATTCACATGTCTGGTGACCTCAGTTGCAGGGGACTAAACAAAACAGGACTGCTGATGTGGTCTACGTCTAAATGACGCGGGTTTGTGTTTGGCTTGACATGTAAGGGGATCAGCTCTTTCCCCTCCTCCAGGTCTCGTGGCATGTCAGTCTAATTTATCTGTGTCCTGTACACACTCCCAACACTAGCCTAACCCATTCTCTACACTCTTAACACCACATACACACACATACACACACACACACACACACACACACACACACACACACACACACACACACACACACACACACACACACACACACACACACACAACCATTATGCAGTGCAGAACTCTAGTTTCCTTGGATACCAGCATTTTACACATACACAAGCACGATGGGTCGTTCCACCTCAAGAACGCAGAAGAAAGATGATTTCAACACACACCACGTCAGATTGTTCTGATATCGGTTATGTAATTAGTAAAAGATACGATTAGCATTCGTGAAGCATTATTTTGTTCTCTGAGAAATTAAGCTAATTGACTGCACCCAAACTGGCCATTCTAATTTATAGGATTCAGATAATATACAATACATATAGTACCTAATATCCGATTTGGGCCAAACGTCTCACTACCTAGCAAGAACCTCCGAATATAGTCAAAAGGCACCTACAGAAACTCTACACCACAGGCTAATTTCACCCCAGCAAACAGTATAGAGTATCAGTTCTTTATGTTTGACAAGTAGTATGAAGATGTGGTTTGGAGTATTATGCCATACTATGTAATGTATGAATCTGGTGATGTCTGCCCCCCCGATCAGAGAAATTACTAATTGAAGTCGCTTGCATCGTTTACCACAAAGTAGTGTGAAAGTACCATGTTTTGAACACTCGATGCTGTTGCTCCTGCTATACCGCCTTACTCTTTTATACATTTCGCTGGTCTCTTGTGTTTATTAAATAGATCGCAACGTTCCCTTCGCTACTTTTGGCAGAGAACCAATAGATTTGGTTCATGCTGAAAATAAATTGTGCGCTCACCCTCACAATTCAAGTCCTCCACAAAAGCAATTTGGTTTATCTTTCTCTTACGCTTAATCTGTGTCCAAGTAACGGTGACCTTTGTGTATGATTTATTCACTTCAAAAAAAGGTCATGATGAGTTACTGATAGTTCTAATAATTTTAGTGTTCTGGTCTTCAATGGTAAAAGTCCCAAATACAAACTGTATAGTGTATTGCAATGTTAACGGTATTGGTTTGGGTTTAGTTTACTGGTAAATATCACTAATCACAATACATATAGAGCTGTTTCCTGAGATATATACAATGTACTATTGTGTTTATTTGTCACATGCACAGGATACAGAAGGTGTAAACGGTACAGTGAAGTGATTACTTGCATAGAAGCAATATCAGAAACAGATAGTGTCCAGATAAATATTTTATAAATATTAGATGACGTTTACCCGGCACACGTGTCTAAATTGATGAGTCATGTGAAGGAAATGTCATACCCACATCTAGCTAAGTGGATGGGTCACTATTGTCTAGACATATACACATGTTCATGAAATACAATAGATGGCCGTAATCACCCACAGACACACCTGGCTAATTTGATGAGTCATGTAATAATCCATGTTTAGACATGTTGCTAGCTAGCTAAACAATTGTTGTGTCTTTGGCATCATTAAACTGAAGACTTATTATTATCAAATAAATTATCTGTAATTATTATTACGTGATTAAACTAACTTAATCATTAAATGTAATCAACTAGCAAGTCAGGGTACCAATGAAAATCTTCAGATTACAAAGTTATAATTTTCCAAATATAACTCTTCAGATATTTTAATATCTGAACAATTAGTCTTCCAATTAATTAATTATGCTTTACCTCAAGTTAGTCTCATTCCAAACGTTGTAAATTGTTGGCTATCTGCACAAACCCAGCCTTCACTATGAATCATCCATACATCAATTGTCTCAATAATTTATTTATTAACTAACTAACAAACAAAGTAGATAGGGTTACAAAGAAATGATAGGTGATGTGCCCTAGTGGGCTAAACCGGCATAGCGGCTTGTTAGACAAAGGGACTGAGAAGGGCACGAAAGATAAAAGACACTACAGGGTTGATAATTATAACAATTGAAATTCTAATCCTTTGCACATGAACGCTCAGTCAGTCAGGAATAATTACAATCAATATATATATTTACGCTCAGTGTGTTGTTGTGATCTCTGTTGTTATCTCTGTTGGAGATCACAACGACACACATTATATGCAAAGTCAAGCATCTTTTCGTGACAAAATATCTTGTTTAAAACGGGAACGTTTTTCATCCAAAAATTTAAATAGCGCCCCCTATATCCAAGAAGTTAAAGTGACTAGTGTTCCATTTATTAACCAGTTGGATTTAGGGGGCGCTATTTTAATTATTTTAATTTTTGGATGAAAAACGTTCCCGTTTTAAACAAGATATTTTATCACGAAAAGATGCTCGACTATGCATATAATTGGCAGCTTTGGAAAGAAGACACTCTGACATTTCCAAAACTGCAAAGATATTGTCTGTGAGTGCCACAGAACTGAAAACTAAAAATCCAACCAGGAAATGCCACATTTTTTGAAACCGCCTCATGCCACCTCCTTATGACTCCTTATATGGCTGTGAATGACCTACGAATGAGCTTACGTTTTCCACGTTTTCCCCAAGGTGTCTACAGCATTGTGACGTCTTTTTAGGCATTTTCCTTGAAGAATATATATATATATATGGCATGTGGTCACATGGTGTCTCCCATGGTGTCTCCCGCAGAAAACATTGCATAAAATACTGAGGTAGCCATTTTTCCAATCGCTTCGCATGAGAAACTAACTGCCTCGACGGATATATTATCGAATATACTATTGTTAAAAACACCTTGAGGATGGATCCTAAACAACGTTTGCCGTGTTTCTGTAGATACTATGTAGCTAATTTTGAAAAAAGTTTGGTGTTATAGTTGTAGCATTTTTCGGTCGATTTCTCAGCCAAGCATGGTGAAGAAACGGGAGCTTTTTTGCCTACAAAAATAATATTTTTGGTAAAAAGGAACATTTTGTGAAAATGTTGCCTGCTGCCAGCAGAGCCTAGCATAGCATTATGCCATGATAAACTTACACAAATGCTTGTCTAGCGTTGGCTGTAACGCATATTTTGAAAATCTGAGATGACAGTGTCGTTATCAAAAGGCTAAGCTTGTGTTTAAATATATTTATTTCATTTCATTTGCGATTTTCATGAATAGGAAAAGTTTCTAGGGGTATTTATGTCCATGGCGTTATGCTAATGCGTTTGAGGCTATGATTACGTTCCCGGATACGGGTTTGCTCGTCGCAACTGGTTAAAGTGGCCAGTGATTTCAAGTCTATGTATATAGGCAGCAGCCTCTCATGTGCTAGCTATTTAACTGTCTGATGGCCTTGAGATAAAGGCTGTTTTTCAGTCTCTCGGTCCCAGCTTTGATGCACCTGTACTTACCTCGCCTTCTGGATGATAGCAACTTGTGTGGGTGGAGTAAGCTCGGGAACACTCTTCCCTGCTCGGCCACCTGGCTTTCGCCCTTCGAGTACTCCATGGGAAATCAGCCATCGCTCTTCCCAGAGCAAGAAGAAGAGGTCAACATACCCTCAGCCCAGATGTTCGTCCGCTGCTGTCGGAATACCTGGAAGAGAACTCGGTCTACTCTTCTCAAGGCCATCTCCAGGTATTGTCGAAAAGAGGGCAGAGGGTATGGCTGTCTATGCAACATCTGCCCCTCCGGGTGGAGTCCCGTAAACCTTCCCCCCATTTTATTGGTTCTTTCCCCATCTCTAAAGTCCAAAGTCCCACTGCTGTTCATCTTCTGTTTCCCCGTACCCTGCGCATACATCCCACTGTTCATGTGTCCAGGATTAAGGGGTTTCCAATACCTGGCTGACTGGGAGGGTTATGGCCCGGAGGAGAGGTGTTGGGTCCCCACTAAGGACATCCTGGACCTGGCCCTCATTGCCGACTTTCACCGCCAGCACCCTGGTATGCGCCCAAGTAGGACACCAGGTGGAGCCCCTGGGGGTATTGTCACAGCCTGATCTGTTTTACCTATCTTTGTGCTTGTCTCCACTCCTCTCTAGGTGTCGCCCATCTTCCCCATTATCCCCAGTGTATTTATACCTGTGTTCTCTGTTTGTCTGTTGCCAGTTCATCTTGTCAAGTTTACCCGCGTATTTTTCCATGCTCCTGTTATCCTAGTCTCTGTTTTCTAGCCCTCCCGGTTCCGACCTGTTCTACCTGCCCTGACACTGAGCCCGCCTGCCTGACAATTCAGCCTGCCCTGACCTCGACCCTGCTTGCCTCCCTGTACCTTTCTGACTCTGACCTGGTTAATGAACTTCAGCCTGTCCTCGACCAGCCTATTAACTGCCCCTTGTATTTGAATAAATATCAGAGACTCTAATCATTGCCTCCTGTGTCTGTATCTGGGTCTCGCCCTGTGTCGTTTTGGAATATAATCTAAATCCTACAAATTAAAATGGCAAATTTGGGTGCAATCAATTGGCTAATCTCTCTTAAATCAAATTACATTTCAACAAAATAATTTCTGGAATGCCGATTTGACCTGTTTCTAACTACAGGAATGATTTCAGAACAATCTGAGATGGTGGGTGTCATGGCTTACTGAAATGACATGGAACGACTGGAATGAGAGATTATGTGTTTAGGATGTTGGGGTAGAGAGTGGGATAGAGAGAGGGGGAGAAAGAGATGTGTACCCTCGGATGGAGGGATGACCAAGCGAGAGAAGTGTCCCAGGACGGAGGAGTAATCTGGCCCTGCGATGATGAACACCCCTCTCGGGCTCATTTATCATCAGGATGCGACAGGGCCTCTGGACTCTCGTCGATATCATCAGAGTGTGACGGGGACTCCCCACACATACATTACACACAGACACGCTCCATAGAGCGGCCAGGCAGTTTAACGCTTAGTTGGTTGGAGGTTGGAGCGTGGTGCTTTCAACAGCAGAGTTGGGGATTTGAGGCAATGAAACAATTTGAGAATAAAATTACTATTACAACTATAATAAAGCTTCAATGAAGCTTCTGGATAAGTGTCTGGCCAAACTAAAATAGACATGTTTTTTCTCTACTCTCAAAATAGCACCCTGCTTCAGTCCACAGAACAAGACTCCTTAGCTAACTGACCTCCACGTCTTTGAATGTGGGGAATGAGGGAGTTAAATTTAGCTTGGTTAGCAAATCAGGCCAGTGTTCTCTCCTCTCCAGTTCGTGTGGCCAGGACCACCAAAAATATCAGGTATTACAAAATATTACTGTAATTTTACATACTAAGGGCTTTGTGGAAACAGGAACTGAGGACCACAAGGGACATTTCAGGAATCCTTCATAGACACCTCTGATCTGCTGACAAAGTCCAATTACGGTCAAATAAGGAAATAAAAGAGAAAAAAAAACATGTTTTTGGCATAAGCTAACACTACTCCTGAACAGACCAGCGTCCTTGACAATTATTCTCTATGACGGTCACCTTGGCGTTGTTATGAGGGAGCAAAACTACCATTGTGATTATTCAAAACCAGTCTATACCTAAAATATACAGTGGGGCAAAAAAGTATTTAGTCAGCCACCAATTGTGCAAGTTCTCCCACTTAAAAAGATGAGAGAGGCCTGTACATTTTCATCATAGGTACACTTCAACTATGACAGACAAAATGAGAAGAAAGAATCCAGAAAATCACATTGTAGGGTTTTTAATGAATTTATTTGCAAATTATGGTGGAAAATAAGTATTTGGTCAATAACAAAAGTTTATCTCAATACTTTGTTATATACCCGTTTGTTAGCAATGACAGAGGTCAAACGTTTTCTGTAAGTCTTCACACGGTTTTCACACACTATTGCTGGTATTTTGGCCCATTCCTCCATGCAGATCTCCTCTAGAGCAGTGATGTTTTGGGGCTGTTGCTGGGCAACACAGACTTTCAACTCCCTCCAAAGATTTTCTATGGGGTTGAGATCTGGAGACTGGCTAGGCCACTCCAGGACCTTGAAATGTTTCTTATGAAGCCACTCCTTCGTTGCCCGGGCGGTGTGTTTGGGATCATTGTCATGCTGAAAGACCCAGCCACGTTTCATCTTCAATGCCCTTGCTGATTGAAGGTGGTTTTCACTCAAAATCTCACGATACATGGCCCCATTCATTCTTTCCTTTACATGGATCAGTCGTCCTGGTCCCTTTGCAGAAAAACAGCCCCAAAGCATGATGTTTCCACCCCCATGCTTCACAGTAGGTATGGATGGTGTTCTTTGGATGAAACTCAGCATTCTTTGTCCTCCAAACACGACCAGTTGAGTTTTTACCAAAAAGTTAGATTTTGGTTTCATCTGACCATATGACATTCTCCCAATCTTTTTCTGGGTCATCCAAATGCTCTCTAGCAAACTTCAGACGGGCCTGGACATGTACTGGCTTAAGCAGGGGGACACGTCTGGCACTGCAGGATTTGAGTCCCTGGCGGCGTAGTGTGTTACTGATGATAGGCTTTGTTACTTTGGTCCCAGCTCTCTGCAGGTCATTCACTAGGTCCCCCTGCGTGGTTCTGGGATTTTTGCTCACCGTTCTTGTGATCCTTTTGACCCCACGGGGTGAGATCTTGCGTGGAGCCCCAGATTGAGGGAGATTATCAGTGGTCTTGTATGTCTTCCATTTCCTAATAATTGCTCCCACAGTTGATTTCTTCAAACCAAGCTGCTTACCTATTGCAGATTCAGTCTTCCCAGCTGGGTGCAGGTCTACAATTTTGTTTCTGGTGTCCTTTGACAGCTCTTTGGTCTTGGCCATAGTGGAGTTTGGAGTGTGACTGTTTGAGGTTGTGGACAGGTGTCTTTTATACTGATAACAAGTTCAAACATGTGCCATTAATACAGGTAACGAGTGGAGGACAGAGGAGCCTCTTAAAGAAGAAGTTACAGGTCTGTGAGAGCCAGAAATCGTGCTTGTTTGTAGGTGACCAAATACTTATTTTCCACCATAATTTGCAAATAAATTCATTACAAATCCTACAATGTGATTTTCTGGATTTTTTTTCTCATTTTGTCTGTCATAGTTGAAGTGTACTTATGATGAAAATTACAGGCCTCTCTCATCTTTTTAAGTGGGAGAACTTGCACAATTGGTGGCTGACTAAATACTTTTTTGCCCCACTGTATAGAGAAGAAAATAAACCCAATGTTGCAATATCCAAGTTTCTCAAATGTTCCTCAAATGCTTCAGTGTAGAAATATCTCAGGTTACTCATAGAGATATTATTTATTACATTTCATTCAAACGTTACTATATTTGGATAAATATAGGCCTACACTATACATACAATTTCTACAATATAGAGTAACCATATGCTAAGATTGTGCTATACTGCATTTCCATTCAGCTTGGTGGTACATCCAGGCTCCATAGTGTATTCAGTCACAAGCTGACAATGGTGAGTTTCTATTCAAGACAAGCGACTACATTTCCATTGAGTTCCATACAGACTGCCAGGCTCCACTATAAAAATATTACTGGTGAGAGTCTGATGAGATAGGTGCCGTTCAGGCTTTATTACATTTCCATAGAGTGTAATATTGCCAGGCTCCAATACAGCTTTATCTCCTTCTGCGTTAGGTGATCCTTCAGGAGGAATTAGCACTTTCATCAATTCTACCCATCGCTGCGCCCAGGAAGAGTCGTGTGATTGGCTAGCCGATGGAGCCGCCTCACTGGAGGCAGGCTGTGATTGGCTTGAGAGGGATGTTCATTAGAGAACACTTGAACACGTGCTGACCCCAAGAAGGTTCCAGAGCATGTGATAAATTAGCTATTCTTCTCTGTCCTACACATACTACACACACACACACACGCATGAAGGCGACTGTATAAACGCAGGGAAACAAGCATCTTCCACACTAACAGAGGTGTGTGTACCCACCCACACACCCATAAATCCCACCTCCTCCCCCACTCTTCCAAATCCTGCCACTACCAACTAAAATTAAAAAGAGAAAAAAAATGCATTGCCTGCATGCTTCAACTACGTGTAATTAACCCCTTATTGAAGCTTTAGAAAATGCTTATTGAAGCTAAAATTAAGATCCCAAAACAGCCAAACTGCTTCATTTGCATTCTGGATGAAGCCTCTGTGTTTTAGGCAGAGCTGACAGCTGACCTTAATGGAGAGATCCAACCCCATAAGAAGTGAGCTGTTCAACCATTTTTTAAATTTATTTTAGGAGTGGGGCAGTTCCACTCCATTATTCTTTTTTAAAAGTGTTCATATTTGATAGGACAGTGAAAGAGAGGGTCGGATACGAACTCACGCTTGCACCGGAGGCAGCGGTTTAGACCACGACACCAGCCCAGGCCACTGTATGATTATTTCTTACAAATATTTAGAAATCTTTTCTATTTAGTGAGCTTTTCTGGTAGAGACTGAGCCATACAATATCTCACCCATGTTACATTAGCCTGGAAAATAGCAGAGACAATACAAAGAAAAGAAAATAGCCACCACAGAGTGCTGTTCAGATGCTGTCAAAACCGTGTGCAGGGATTCTCCATTTGTCACAGGACAGTTCGTATATCCTGAACCTGTCAAATTAACTGGATATGTGTACATTACCTTGAAGTGCAGAGTGAATACATATTAACAGCTGAACATCATTGATTGAGGATGCCCTACAGTATCTCGGCCCAGAAAATGTTACATCTCCAGAAATTTGCATTCCCCTAGGTGTCCCTAAGTGTCCCTAAAAGCCATTCTTAACCATTGGATTACGATGTTCAGTACGCACACGTGCATGCACATGGACACGCACACACACACACGCACACACACACACACACACACACACACACACACACACACACACACACACACACACACACACACACACACACACACACACACACACACACAGAGGACCTACTATATTCACTGTGTAGCGCTGCATGAAAATGTGTGTGAGCCTCGGTTAAAATTCACTCTGACAAGTGAACGCAGGTCTACTTCACATAACACAGACTGTAAATGGAACTTAACAGAAGTTAAACATGTTTTAGAAATATGGGTCCGAGAGGGTAAAGATGGAACTCTTCCACCTCTAAGCATCTTGGGAACCAATACAATAACTGTGGATCAGACGCTGAGAGAGGTATCAGAAATACAGACACATTCACTGAACCATCAACACACACACACAGACACCACAGAGCAATTGTATTACTTTCCACCGAGTCTGAATGTGTTTCAACCTTTCACTTCAAACGAAAAGCTTTAAAGAGCGAGAGAGAGAAATAGTGAGAAAGAGAGAGAGAGAAGGAAAGCATGGAGAGAGTGTAAGAGACCTTGGGATTCCAGTAAAATCGAGAGAGGCAGGCAAATATAGATTACTGCACTGCAGAGCAGACTGGGAGGAAGAAGGGAGAAATTGAGGTGAGGGAGGGGGAGGCTCCGAAATGGACTGTATCAGCATACACCCCCCCCCACCACCACCAGAAGCCCCTCTTTCCTCTGCCTCCTGACTGCTCCTAACTGTCCAGCCATTCAATAAGAAGGTGGGAGTTGGAGCAACACCACCCTACCCTTCTACCCCTCCTAAGCTAGATAGGATATAGAGGAATCTCCAGGTAACCCCATGGTGCCTATGTATGTGGCTCTGTGAGAGAGAGAAGGATGGAGGAATGGAAAGGAGAGCAGCATGAGGGGAAGAATAGAAGGAGGCGGAGGGGTCTGTACTGGACGCTGTCCCAGTTAGAGGTGCTGCAGAGCGGGGCTTGAAGGTGACCTCCCTAGGCTCTACTGTGTGCGTGTCCCTGTGTGCATGCATCACTGTGTGTGAGTGTGTGTACGTCCCTAGCTCTTATCTCCCTCTCTCCACAGTACATCCAGCTGCCCGTGTCCTCAGCTGGAGTCACACACACTGTCCTTTTCTTATCACAGAGGCCACAGGTCTTTTACCAGAAGTCCCCTTCCTCCCCCTCCTCCTAAACCTCACCACACATCACCTCCCCTCGGCACTCTTTGCCAACTCCTTGGTTCAGTGAGAAAAACAGCAGGCGTGATGCCTTCCAAGCCGATTGCTCACGAGACTGTTAGGATAAGCTCAATAGGAGTGCAGTAAATAAACCCCTGGCAGGGCTCTACAGTGTGAGTATTTCACTCGCATTTGCCCCTAAAAATGAATATGTGCGAACCGGAACAATAATTTATGAGGTAAAGATTACAACCTACTGTAATCTATTTTTCCCCCGTTGCCAATTGTTTAAAAATAACAGTCCCACATTCCACAAGCGACATGCGCCAAACACAGTAGAGTTTTCTGTGATGATGTGGTCCAGTCAGAGTGAGAGAAAGACAACACTGGAAAAAAGTACCGGTATAGGCTATGAGTTAACGTGCAGACATCGCTAAAAATGAAGCCCATTCAATTTTATTTTAAGCGGAAAAGAGACGAGGAGAAAAAGGAATCCGGCGAGGGGGATTCGCAAGGTTCAACTAATGAAGCCTCTTCACAAGGTTTGCCTGAGGCGACTAACGTTAGGGATGCTGAGAACAATGTTAGCAAAGCTGCCGAGAACAACGTTAGTGAAGCTGCTGAAAAACAACGTTGGCAAAGCGGCTGAGAACAACGTTAGCAAAGCTGCTAAGAATAACATTAGCTAAGCTGCTGAAAAACAACGTTAGCAAAGCTGCTGAGAACAACGTTAGCAAAGCTGCTGAGAACAATGTTAGCGAAGCTGCTGAAGAACAACGTTAGCAAAGCTGCTGAGAACAACATTAGCAAAGCTGCTGAGAACAATGTTAGCGAAGCTGCTGAAAAACAACGTTAGCAAAGCTGCTGAGAACAACGTTAGCAAAGCTGCTGAGAACAACATTAGCGAAGCTGCTGAGAACAACATTAGCGAAGCTGCTGAGAACAACATTAGCGAAGCTGCTGAGAACAACATTAGCGAAGCTGCTGAGAACAACATTAGCGAAGCTGCTGAGAACAATGTTACCGAAGCTGCTGAGAACAACATTAGCGAAGCTGCTGAGAACAACATTAGCGAAGCTGCTGAGAACAATGTTAGCAAAGCTGCTGAGAACAACATTAGCGAAGCTGCTGAGAACAACATTAGCGAAGCTGCTGAGAACAATGTTAACGAAGCTGCCGTGACCCCCATTGTCACTTCAACGTCCACTGTAGCCGGGGAGGGAGAACACATAGATTCAATGCGAATTGGTTCAAAATGTTCCCATGGCTAGAGTTCGAAAACAACACCATGTTCTGCAAATATTGTAGAGGGCAGAAACAGGCGGGAAACTCGTCCTTCGTGTCAGGAAACCCACATCTGACAAGAGATAGCGTAGCGAAACATAACATCTCGCGACGGCATATCCTGTGCAGAGATCTGTACCTAATTGAGACAGGAGAAACCATCAGGCACGGTGTCAGCAGCCTTGAGGAGGCAAGTACTGCCGTCTGAGGAGGAGAAGAGGAGGCAGCTGAAAATAAAGATAAACATTGCATACTTCATTGCGAAAGAAGAAGAACCTTTCGTCAAATTTGGGCCACTTATCAGACTCCACCACAAAGTTGACATTAATCCCACATACGACAATGATCTAAAATGTGAGGGGATGATCGGTCAAATTGCTGACATAATGAGAGAGAGCCTGTCACTGAAGCTGAAAGCCGCGAAGTATCTTGCCGTTCTAATAGACCGAAGACACTGATATATCCACAGAATGCGAGATTGTCTACGTGCGCTTGTTGGAGGATGGGAAGCCAGTCCATCTCCTGGACGGACATCAGACCCTTGAGCACTCCCATGCCATTGGTAAGGTGTTTCTCTTTATAGGCTTTATTCTTGTGTAAAGTTGAATCATTATTCGTAATGGAGATTTAGTTTGTCAGAAACACTTTTGAATAATTGTTCTTTTGTGTTGAGGTGTTTTGGATGCCACCAAGGCCGCATTTCATGCGGTTGGCCCAGAGGAGGATGGAGGGTCATGGATGAAGAAATTAATCTCCTTCGGGGCAGATGGTGCCTCCGTGAACATGAGCCACCGTGGGGGAGTGATTGTCCACCTGCAGAGAGAGGCAGGGGGGGAATATAATCCCAATCCACTGTATGCCACATAGGTTTGTAACAAATAAATTCTCTATGATTTAGTTTTATTTGCTAGCTGAGAATGTTAAACAATACTGTGTGTGTGTGTGTGTTCGTGCGTGCGTGCGTGCGTGCATGTGCTAAATGCTGGAATACCACAGAATTATTGTTTTCGGTTGGCACAAGAGACAGGGGGGAAGGAGACGCTGAATAATTTTTATTTATTTATTTTATTTTATTGAATATCTGAAACATACAATATACTTGCAGTGAAGCCGCTCAACAACTACACCATACCAGTCATCCAACAGACTCACATTCAGAGCGACACACAGAAGCATCCAGGGTCAATGCCCTGCTCAAGGGCACGTTGACAGATCTCCCACCAGGCAAAAAAAAAACGTGAACCCGAACGAACCCTCCAAGATCCCCCCACAGTTCAACAATAGCTGTCCCTCAACCATTCGAGACCCCTCCCACAGTCCCCCCCAAGAAGAAAAATCAACAACAAAAATACAAATAATTCCATTCCCCACCCCCAAGAACCCCCCAATGCACCAACAACCAAGAGAATGAACTAAAGAGAAAAAAAGAAAAAAAGACAGAAGAAGACAGCAAACAACAATGCAAAAAAAACAAAAAAAACAAAGGACATCAAGGACAACTAAAATCCTAACAGCAATGCCAACTGTATATGTCTGTGCATGTCTGTGCACTGACCCTCAGTGTCATTCAAACATACTTTTTATTATGTTTTATTTTGACTTTATTTTTAACTTTTATCTTTGACCATCATACCATCTCCCGCACAGCAACTCCACTCCCACTTGTCTCCAATTCCACATCCCCACCATCACCGTCTCTTAGTCCATCCCACCCATCTCTGCTGGCCACCCTCTTTGAATTTCTATGCAACATATATCTTTCAAATATGCTGTGATGTTTAACGTAAAATTTCAATCTATCTAATCAAATAGAATCCACAGATTGCGAGTTGAAGATAAATACTTTTACTAACAGTATTAATATATTTGTCACGTTCTGACCTTAGTTCCTTTATTTTGTCTTTGTGTTAGTTTGGTCAGGGCGTGAGTTGGGGTGGGTGGTCTATGTTCTTTTTTCTTTGTTGTATTTCTGTGTTCGGCCTGGTATGGTTCTCAATCAGAGGCAGCTGTCGATCGTTGTCTCTGATTGAGAATCATACTTAGGTAGCCTGTTTTCCCCATTTCAGTTGTGGGTGATTATTTTCTGTTTAGTGTTTTTCGTCACCGTACATGACTGTTCGTTTGTCGTTTTTGTTGTTTTGTTCAGTGTTCAGTTGTTTTATTAAAATAATGGGCACTTACCACGCTGCACATTGGTCCTCCTCTCCTTCTCCCGACGACATTCGTTACAATATTAGTAATTGACTGACCCGATCTCTCAAAACATCATAAACAGTACTATTTCTAGGGTCAATTTTAGATCAATGCTATGCATTTTCAGCCATAGTCACATCCTGACCTTAGAGAGACGTTTTATTTCTCTATTTGGTTAGGTCAGGGTGTGATTTGGGTGGGCATTCTATGTTTTCTATTTCTTTGTTTTTGGCCGAGTGTGGTTCCCAATCAGAGGCAGCTGTCTATCTGTCATGTCTTATTATGTCTGTTCCTGTCCTTTCTCTTCACTCTGTCTCTCTCTGCTGGTCTTATTAGGTTACCTTCTCTTTCTCTCCTTCTCCAGCTGTTCCTCATCTCCCCTAACTAGCTCATTCACCCTTTCCCCACCTGTTCCCTTTTTTCCCTCTGATTAGGTCTCTATTTCTCTCTCTGTTCCTGCTACTTTCGGTGTCAGATTCTCGTTTGTGTTTCTCATGCCAGAAGCAAGCTATCGTCTCGTTTGCTTCCACCTAGTCCTATCCTGTCGGAGTCTGCCTGGCAGGTGCATCCTGCACTCTACTAACTATCTTTTGTTTGCACCGTGTCCAGTTCATCATATGCTACGTGTGATCAGCTACCACCGTTCCTCTGTGACCCGCACCGACCCAGAGCGACCTGCAGCCTGTCGCCGCTACCCAGCTATTCATCGGAGGGACTTAATGTTTCATTTGTCACCCTCTCTGCGGGTATTCTATTGTGCCATTGACAACGTCGGAAGAGGATCTATGCCATTCCTGTTTTTCCATTAAAAGAACTCTGTTTCTGTTAAAACCGCTTTTGGGTCTTCACTCAAGTACATAACACTATCGTTGTCTCTGAGTGGGAATCATACTTAGACAGCCTTTTCCCACCTAATGTTGTGGGTAATTATGTATTTTCTGTGAGTGTTTGTGTGCGCCACGGTTGCGTCACGTTCGGTTTCTGGTTACCTGTTTTTTTGTGAAGGTTTCACTTCAATTAAAGATGTGGAATTACATTCACGCTGTGCCTTGGCTCATTTATGACAGGGAGTTTGAAGACAGCGAACGTGACAGCCATTCCTGAACCTAAGACCAGAAACAGGCTACCTGAGGGCAATACCACAATAAATGGTCTATTGATTCTGTATCAAAATCTGCAGAGCTTCGATGATTTTATGTCCCAAATATTCAACATTCTGTTGGTGGCAAGAATTCTAAATAATAATTTTAGCTGAAAACCTACGAATTCTTGAATCTTGTGTTGTGTTGTTATTTATATCAAATCATACACCCTGTACCATGGAATCGTTACATCAAAAATCTCTTCCAAACTATTGTGCAATCCGTATGGCACAGTTGTCAACATCCTGGTCCTCAAATGAAACTGGTATACTTTCCTATTTATGCTACTTTATTCCTCCGCCAGTTTTAATCCTTTATATTGGACAGACAGACCAGTTCCCTACCTCCTCCCGCTGCCACCTGTCTCCTTCATTTTTGGGGTGATGCTGTAATCAATTGGTTGTACTCTTGGATTAAGCAGACCTTCTCGTATAATTCTGATAACGCCATGAAGGACATAACTCTAACATTCCAATTTACAATATCATTCTAGAACAAAATGCCCTTTTCAAACATCTTTCCCATAAATACAGGTATTTTATCAACCATCACATTTGAGTTCAGCCATAATATTTGTTCTATCTTTTCATGGGGATGAAATTGAAATTGTAGCCAGCTCTGCAATGCTTGTTTGAAAAAGAGAGATACTTTGAAAAAAATATAATTTTCAATTAATCGAAAATGATACATAGCAATTTGCACAAAGGCAAAAAGGCCATTTTTAAATAATGGATAAGCTTTTCTTAGTAATCTACTTGAGAACCAATTAGGGTTCTAGTAAAAATGTGGAATAGGTTAAGCTTTTAAAGAGAGGTTTAGTGCTATTTAATAATCTCAACGCACCCAATTCATATTCATTATATAGATAGGCACATTTTATTTTGTTTGGGTTAGCTTCCCAGATAAAGCAAAATATTTTTGGCATATGATTTGAAAAATGAATAAGTAGGCAGCACCAAAAGTAAGTGAGTAAACTGAGATATGACTAAGGAGTTAATCAGGGCAATTTTTCAATAAATAGACAGGTATTTACCACTCCATGGTTGCAGGATCTTGTCTATTTTTACATGTATATTTTTCTAATGAAATTTATTGTGGAGAGCTTATTTATATATTTTGTGATATGAATACCAAATATGTCTACTTCACCATCAGCCCATTTTATAGGTAAACTGCTGGGTAATGTAAAAGTTGTATTTTTTAAAGATCCAATCCGTAATATTGTACACTTATCATAATTAGGTTTATGTCCAGAGAGTACAGAAAAGTTATCTAGATCTCAATAAGACATTGCAGGGATCTAGCTTGCGGACTTAATATAAAACTTGAGTCATCGGCATACATGGACACCTTTGTTTTTAAGCCTTGGATTTCTAATCCTCTAATGTGGTTATTGGATCTGATTTTAATAGCCAGCATTTCGATGGCCAGAACGAATAGATATGGTGACAGCGGACACCCTTGTTTAACTCCTCTTGACAATTCAAAACTCTGAGAAGTAGCTGTGATTTACTATTTTACACCTGGGGTTTCTATACATTATTTTTACCCATTTTATAAGAGAATCACCTAAGCTGAAAAAATCCAGGTATTTATAAATAACATCCAGTCTTTATCAAATGCCTTTTCAAAATCCACTATAAATACCAGGCCTGGCTTCTTAGATGTTCTATTATGTCTAGTAGTTGTGGTATATTATCTCCAATGTATCATCCATGTAAAAAAACATGTCTGATCAGGATGAACAATACCTGGTAAAACCCTTTTAATTCTGAGTGCTATATGCATTTCACTAGTATTTATTGCATCACAACATTGAAGTGTAAGGGGCCTCCAGTTTTTTAGATAGACTGGGTCTTTATATTTGCCATATGGGTCTTGTTTTAATAATAGAGAAATCAGACCTTCCTGCTGAGTACCTGACAGATTACCATTTCTACAGGAGTAGTTAAAACAATCTAACAATGGAGCTTTTAGTACATCAAAATAGGCTTGATATACCTCTACCGCTATACCATAGGGCCCTGGGGTTTTTCCAGACTGAAAGTATTTAATAGCCTCAAAAAGTTATCGCACTGATCTTTCTGTATATTTGTCAATTTTCCATTTTTTTTAAAAATATTTTAAATATTCCTTACCGTAACCTTCCTTCAGTGGGAGAGGATGAGACGGAAAAGAGAACATCTGCTTAAAAAATGTAGCTTCCTCTTTTAAAATATCATTCGGAGAATCATAGATGACTCCATCTTTAATAACGAGTTTCTGCAAATTATTTTTGTTAGCGTTCCAGTATTGGAGATTCATGTTCTCGGGCAAGAGCTCGGTGTGGATATTTGCACACCGTCTAGCGTCAAGGGAACTCGCTGTATCCCCCATGTCTTCAGAGCCCTCAAAGTGTTCCTGCGGCATGGACAAGACAAGGACCTTGCCACTGACGAAGGCCAGTACTCTGTTGATATGCAGCACATGGAGCACCTGGCCGTAGCATCAACAACAGCGGAAGTTCAAGGGCGAGCAAAGGTCAGTTTTACACAGGAAATGTAATACCACACTAGTTTAAAAAAAATAGGTTCTAGACTCAAATGAACTTTCAGAATCAAGTAATTGACAGGTGACAGTTTATTTACTTACTAGGTTAACAGATAAAGCGGGAAATGTAGAATGCACTCTTTTATGTGTTCTGCCATTTTCTCTCCGACATGTTTGAGGAGCTATCCGCACTTAGCCTCACCCTGCAAAGGAATTTCCTGATCCTCCCCCAAGCCACATCAGAGTTGAGGAAGACAGTGAGGTTACAAACTGGGTTAGAAAACGACTAAATTCCTTTACGTTGAGTACTATTTGAAAATACAATCAGTTTTCCACGTTATTTCAATATCATCACATTGAATATTTTGTTCAAATTACATGTAAACAACATTGATTCAACCGGTTTTTACCCAGTGGGCTAAGGTGTGTGTGTGTAACGCTGGATCGTGTTACAGTGCTTTCCCTGTCTAATGCTGAGATTAGATTAGTGCAACATCCTTGAACCACCACGATCCCTGGCTTTCTGCTTACACAAGCACTTCTCCCGCCGAGAAATGACCAAGATTACCTATGCAAGGTGTGTGTGTGTTGTTTTTTGGGGGAGTGTGTGTGTGTGTGTGTGTGTGTGTGTGCGCGCGCGCGCGCGTGCATGCGTCATGCGTGCGTGTGTATAGGGGATGAGAGGTGGCTTGTTCTCTAGATTGGGGTTGTAATAGCTTGACGTAGGGCTCGAGACACAATGGGAAGACATGACGAAATCCACTTAACCTATGACCCAGAGCGAGGGAAATGTAGAGAAAGAGAGAGAGAGAGTGAGAGAGCTGCACTGAGTATCATCATAGAGGCTAGCCCAGCATGAGCCTAGGCACAGCTCTCCTCTACTGTACGTCATATGTATGAGGACTAAGCCCAGGCTATTTCCTACAGTCTATCTATGGGGTATATATACACAGTATAACACTGTGTGACAAAGCTAGGCTAGCATAAGGCTTTGATTGGACTGGGAATGCAGCCAGGCAGTGTGATGCAGTACAGTGATACAGGCAGAGGCTGCAGGATGTTGGGGCTATCAGATATAACATGGCTAGAGTGCACTGAGCTGTGGGAGCAGCACAGTCATATTTCTTCTCTGATTTGGTGTTTGGTGGGTAATTGGTGTCTTGCTGTGAGAGCAGGCGACGGGTCTGTGAGCACGCTAGGGGGAGGGGAGGAGACCCAATTCCCCTGGCAACTCTGCCAACCAACCACCACTGCCAGTGATATCCATCACCCCGTTGGCATGATTACCAGTACAAGTATCATACACCACTGGCAGTGCATCATCCTCAAACAAACACACACACACCTGTAAGTTCAAGTACAAAAACACACACCTCCCAGAAGTGATGAGGAAGTACTGCTTGATACAGCCTAAACACACACACAGTGTAGGCCCTACACACTCACTGCCCCTGTAGCTGCTCAACTAAAAGACACATTTCAAAGGGAACTCCCCAAACTAACCTGTTCATTCCTTTCAGACACATGGTAGCAAGTATTTATCTGATTTCTGGCTTGGATGCCTGATTCTATTACTGTGACATAAGAGGAGATTGATTCCTCCCTTAAATAATTCCTCCCTTAAAGAACTTTATGCAGTAACTATAGCCTACTCAGCCAGTACTAAAACGCGCCGGCTGTATGCACCATCGAGAATACATACAAGTCACTTCCCAGGGCAGTGATGTTGAGTCCAATTCTATTATTATGACATCAAACGGTGGTGAGAAAATAGAAGCAAGTGGGTAGTAAATTCACCTTTTATTTATCATTTTTATTATTATCGAATGCTTTTTGTTTGCAGCAAAACTCTCCAAGGACCATGTATAAGAGACCCCACTTTAAAACCCTCTCCTTGCGACGATGGTAACTACAATTCAATTACTGAAAGGTGGTGAGCCATTTCAAAGTGAATTAATAGATTCAAATATATTTCATTAGATTATACAGATTGCTTTTGATTGGTTCTGACTGGGGATAATAAGACCAATTGGAAAGGGTAAAATTGTGGGTAATTGAATTCCCTAGCTTCAGTAAAGACCTGGGCCCGAGCGCCTTTTAGATCATAATGAATCAGATTTCATGGAAAGGGAGGACCTGATCCTAGATAAGCACTCCTACTCTGAGACGTTTTGAGAGTACAGGCCCAGCTCTCATCAAATAGCGCTCCCATCTGGCTCTATGACGTTCGTTTGGAAAGACAAACACGCATTTGAGATATGGAGAAGAAATAGTGGTGATTCCTTTTTTTTATAAGCAATTGTGCGTCGCCCCACGGACCTCCCGTTGGCGGCCGGCAGCGACAGAGCCTGGGCGCAAACCCAGAGTCTCTGGTGGCTCAGCTAGCGCTGCGATGCAGTGCCCTTGGCTGGATGCTGGCCCATGTTGACTCAAATTCCTCCCACAGTTGTATCAAGTTGGCTGGATGTCATTGGGTGGTGGACCATTCTTGATACACAGAGGAAACTATTAAGCATGAAAAACCCAGCAGCATTGCCGTTCTTGACACACTCAAACCGGTGCGCCTGGCACCTAACTACCATACCCTGTTTGAAGGTACTTAAATGTTTTGTCTTGACCATTCACTCTCTGAATGGCACATACAAAATACATGTCTCAATTGTCTCAAGGCTTAACAATCCTTATTTAACCTATCTTCTGCACTTCATCTACACTGATTGAAGTGGATTTAACAAGTGACATCAATAAGGGATCATAGCTTTCACCTGGATTCACCCAACTGGTCAGTCTGTCACAGAAAGAGCAGGTGTTCCTAATGTTTTGTACACTCAGTGTACATAAACACAGTTTATTATGCGTTGTCCGCATGACAGAGATTAGTAAGAGAACAATAGGTGTCGATGTTTATCAGTATTCTGAACAACAGAGGAGAATTACCTTAAGAGAAGAGGGTGATTCATTCTAGATGAATGTCATTTCCATTTACGTGCATAGGAAGCCCAAATGACTGTAACATGAGGAGAGAACCAGATGTCTGAGCTCTAAGGGAGCTGGGATGGGAACGCAACCCCAGGCAGGAGCTTCTCGTCAGTTTACAGCAGCTCAGCAAGCAGCCTAGATCAATATCAGGAGAGCGTGGGCATTGATTATGTGTGTAAGTGATATGAGAGGGGGGTCGTTATACTGGGGGGTGAAGAGGTGGGCCGGGGGGAAGGTAATAGGAGTATAGTGGTGACCCTGATGAAGTGTGATGCAGGTTAAAGAAGGATTTTTAAGGCTTGATACATGGATTATTGTGTGTGTGCCATTCAGAGGGTGAATGGGCAAGACAAAAAATGTAAGTGCCTTTGAACGGGGTATGGTAGTAGGTGCCAAGTAGTGCTTAGCAATTAATGGGTTTTGAAGTTGGTTTGGTTTCAGGTCGATTATTAAAGGTGTATGTTGAATTTTATTTTTATTTTTTACATTAAATGCACTATGGGCTTGAATGCTGTAACAACACAGAATGAAACAATTAATAAAAGTCCCATGATGTCAGTGACTGCCCATTACTGCTTACTAAAATATTTCCGTTGTGCATATTACATTTGTTTTATTTGATTTCATTCCAAGTTATCATCTCTATAGAGCGGCTGCCTATGCTGTCTGACAAAATCACCATTTTGTAATTCTCCAAAGTAAATGAAGCATACTTATATGACTGCTGAATACCAACTATCAATCACTTTTACTGTGTATTTTCAGCTAGAGATACCTGCGAAGCAACAGCTGCTGTCTATATCACCTCATGATGGTGCATTCTTCTCTCTTCCTTAACAGGCGTAAAATAAGCACAGACCGGACAAGTAGATGCGCAATGGATTGTGGTCATTGTAGTTAATTACCAGGTTTTATGTGCTAAAATATTTTGAATATTCACCGTTTGGAAACTACAACTCCCTACTACATCGCCAGTGGCAATTTTAGCATGTAAATCTTGGTGGGGCAAACAAAAAAATATGAGATGCAAGCCAGCAAAGCCACTACACAACACTAAACAATACATTAATTGCACTATAACGGTGCCCACAAACTGTTAGGGCCTACATAAAGATGTCCCAACAGCAGTCCCAACACCTTACCACTGCTACAGTTCATTCAGCCTCATTTACATAGCTGATATGGCTAACTTGCTTAAACAAATGTGGTTTCTACTGACAATTTAGATGTACAAACTATGGCATTAGGGGACGACAAGCGGATTAAGACATTGAGCGGGAGGCGACGGACGTAGTCAACGTAACTATTTGTTCAGCACTTTTGAAATGTACAGTGACAGGATTCAGAACACGGGCCGTTCGTACATATAAACAGACAACGAAAGCTTTTACAATATTTGGTGATTACATTTTTCTAAAACAGGTTGTAGGCAAACAAGCACACACCGGCCACGAAAGATGTGTTTACAATACCGCATTGGTGAAAATAGACCAAATTATTAGTGCGAGGCACATGGGCTACTAACAGCTTACTACACTTAGTATTACTTTCTGAGCTACAGTATACATATCTCTCTGGCATCCTACATCATTTATGAAGCAGCATAAGGTATTTTTAGACTCATGTCGGGATGTTCTTGGACAGGAAAGCGGCGCGGCAGTCATTCATGGGAAAATTTTGCCATCAAAGAGAAAGATGCCGGATTTACAATTCCGAGTTGAATGACTGTTCAAAACGTATTCTACCAGTTGTAGCTCGTTTTTCCCCGAGTTCCGAGTTGACTTGAACTCACAGTTATCCACTGATTCCTTCCAAAACCACTCATTGTTGAATTTGAGATTTCCAACTTGTTGTGTAATGTTTATGGGGTGGGACGGCAGGTAGCCTAGTGGTTAGAGCATTGGACTAGTAACCGAAACATTGCAAGATCAAATCCCCAAGCTGACAAGGTAAAAATCTGTTGTTCTGCCCGAACAAGGCAGTTAACTCACTGTTCCTAGGCTGTCATTGAAAATAAAAATTTGTTCTCAACTGACTTGCCTAGTTAAATAAAGGGAAAAAATGTAATCAAATGGCCGATGAGCACCAAGACATTTTAGCGCTAATTTCTCTTCATATGACAAGGATTGAAAAGGATCTGATTGCCGACTCGTTCATGGCGACGACTGCTTGCTAAGATTTTGAAAGTATGATGTTGACATGATCGGTCCAATCAAAGCTACTGTAGATATAATGTCATTTAATGTTATTCTGTGGCCAATGACCTAGAGCCTTCTTGGATGGGCACTTCTAATATAACTCCATGGCAGAACACAAGGGGCTAACCTTTTCGAGCTCTGACCTTAGAATTGGGGATGACGTACTGTCCCATGAATGACAGAAAACTGAGCCAATCATGACAGAAAACTGAGCCAATCAGGCGCAACGCTCTGTATTTTCTGCTGGCTAGCCCCACCACCACAGAAAGCACCGAGCTAGGCTGAAACGCTTGCATTTTGGAGCCGCCTTAATCAAGAAAGCAAAAAAGAGACCATGTCTGTATGCATGACTTTATTAACTCAATTAAAAAAAAATCTTCATTGTTTGCAAACTGATATGTGATACATATTAATGCCAAAATAGCAAGCAAAACAGGCAAGCACCCCCCAAAAATATATATATATTGTTTTTGTTCATTTTATTTACCTAAAAGTGTGGGGCTCAAAACAACAGGTTGCCACGGTACATCACACAGTTCAGGCTGGATCTGATTTATCTCTAGAGAAACTGTGCAATGTGTGCATTGAGCTCACGGAAAAAAACTGAAAGAAATGGAATTCAAATAATTGAACCGACTTCGGTCAATTAGTTGTTTATAAACCGTAAAATAACTGACATTTTGGTTAATCGCTTAGCACTAGTGCCAGGTGCACTGGTTTGAGTGTGTCAAGAAATTCAACGCTGCCGGGTTTTTCATACTTAACAGTTTCCTGCGTGTATCAAGAATGGGCCAACACCCAAAGGACATCCAGCCTACTTGACACAACTGTGGGACGCATTGGAGTCAACGTGGGCCATCGTCCCTGTGAAATACCTTCAAGACCATGCCCCGACGAATTGAGGCTGTTCAGAGGGCAAATGGGGGTGCAACTCAATATTAGGAAGGTGTTCCTAATATTTTGAATACTCTTTGTCTGTGATCATACACAAATGTAAGCCAGATTTGAAATAATTATGTTTTAGTAAAATACAGTTATATCTGTTTGGGCTTCTTGCAGTCAATTTGCAGTCTACAAATTATTTGTAATTATGTTCCAGCCCCCTGACCATCCGCTCAAGAAAAAAAAAATGGCCCGCCGGTTGAATCTAAATGATGATCCCTACTCTACGTAACCCAACCCAGAGACCTGCTGCCTAGCCAGTCATCATCTGCCGTTCATCTGCATTGATTGTGACCTTGCTTCAGGCAGAGATACATGGAGAGCATCTGTTTTAACATAACCCAATTACTCTCCATGGCTTTTAAAAGGGACAATTACAGCAGTACGGTGGGGGGCTACCTCTCTCAGTGCAGCCCTGTGACTGGGATCAGTGGCATCAAAGTCCCATCAGAAACTTACACAGTGTCCCTTAGGGACTTGGAAATGGATGTCTTGATCTCCTTTCTTACCATATTGGTAGCTCAATGGGAGCTGCACTCTATAGAGCATAAACTTTAGAGTATGTATTGCTGAGGGAGGGTTGAGGAAGAGGGAAAAGTGAGGGGATAATGGGGTAGGGGAGACGTGCCATGTGAAATACTGCAAGGCCTGGTGCCTAGCACATGTAGGAACTATAGTGTGCTGACCCCTGCAAACTATGAGATTTGGATTGGGATAAATCTTTGGAAGTGCTGACCCCCACATTCCCACCTGGAAGCCCCACACCTCTACATCTGAAATAATCCAAAGACCCCCTCCTCCCAACAAACACAAACCCCTGGCTGACCCCCTTCAGCACAGAGGTCATTGAGATGCAGAGCCATCATTGCATTCACTGAGTCTACCTGCTCACACCATGGCTATAGACGGAGGGGGGATTGGGTTGGAGTGGAGGTCGTGAGACAGGAAATCAGTGTCTGATTCATCACCTTGTTTTCAGGAGATGAGAGGAGGTGAGAAAGGCACGGGTGAAAATCCATGCAGGGAACAGCAGGTTATTTATTCACAGTGCTAAAAGTAGCGCTACATCCCTGGCCTGTAGATTATTATCCCTATACTGGAAATACTAAAATGTGTATTGAGATACAGGTTGTAAAAGGAGAGGGACTGATAGGCTTTGAATATACAGTCAGGGTTTCCTTTTTCTGAGCTAAAGCCTACTACTTGTTAATGTTATCGAATTGGGTAAGCCACTGCAGCTCTATATGTGAGGATATCTGATAGCAAGCATGGGAATTGTGACGTTTATTGATCCATGACAAAGTCCGGTGGTCCTTAGGTTCTTTAACAGCAGTACAGACCGTTTGTGATCAACAGTGCGTGATGGACCCAAGTCATCAAAGGAAAGTGAAAACAGAAACAGTGGATTTATGAGTGAACTAGACCACACGATCAATGGTTGTAACCGCTACAGAAAAATCCATACCTGTCCGGCAAAAAGAAAGCAAGCAACAACAACAAAAAAGAAAGAAAAAAGAAACACACCACCCTTCACTTGGTGCCATCGCTCATTGTCACCATGCCGATTCCATTTCCTGCTGCCCCGGGCAAACCGGCGTCACACAATTTTTCAGAAAGCACACATTTCATATGACAAAGGCCCCAGATTAATATGGAGCTTCTCTCCATGTTCCTCTCCTCACTCCTCCACCCCTCTTTGTCTTGAGCCCCTGTCTGGTGCCTGGGCGATTAGGATTTCCCTCCTAACGTGACGGATTTACACAGGGGGTGTCTGGTAGAGGTAGCCAGGGTGTGTGTGTGTGGCAGCGGAGAGGTGGGGGACAAGGGGAACCACCGGCTCCTCACTCCAGGGTGCGGATAAAAAAATGTAAAAAAAATTCATCCTTATCACTGTTGAAAATTCCTGGAGTGTAAAATTGAATTGCGGTTTTACCCAGGAAAAGATAAGAAGGACGAGAAATGGACTGGAATAGCTACTGAGCAAATCCCCGGAAATGGAATAATGCTCTGACTTTTTTCACTTTAAAGTGTATGCCAAACAAAAATCATTGATTTCAAAGTTTAACAAACCATAAAACTATGAACAAGGACTACTTTGAATAGTAATTATTATTATAATTTTTTACACAGAAAATAAATAAAAATGCATTTACTGGAAGAACTATGCAAATGCAAAGTTTGGTAACAGAATTACGGTAAAATCTCCCTCAGTTTTTTTATGTGACCACGTTTTCCAAAAACTCTTAAATATCTGCTCCGAATTAAGACTCAAAGATGTCTGAAGAAAGAATGGGGTGTCAGCTACAGTATGACATGACCACTTAAGTTAGATATTATTGTTATTGAACTACAGTCGGTGAAGTGGATTTACATCTGGTCGTGGAATTATGTTAACGGAATTACATCATGGGTCCCTGATCTGTACTATACGGATATTCATAATTATGGTTATGAATATCATCATATCATATCATAATGTATCCTGAGTAGGTACACAAAGGTAGAAATATGCAAATGTTCTGATTTAGCATATTTGGGTATTATTCTACACATTCTATTATTCTACACATTATTTTAATGAGCTCCACCCCCAAACAAGACCACTTACTAAAACTGTTGTTACACTAAGGTTTTTATTTTGTTAGGATTATTTTGCTCTTACTGTAGTACTGTAGGCCACTTCCGAGCGCCTGAGTGGTGCAACGTTCTAAGACACTGCATAGCAGTGCAAGCTATGTTGCTACAGATGCTGGTTCAATACCCGTGCTGGCCTTGCCTGGGAGACCCATGAGGTTTTTGGTTTCTTGCCCTCTAAAAACAGAAATAAATCATTCTAAATAACAAACTGGCTTTATTTACAAATTAGTAAGAATGAACCCCATGTTCAACAATTGCCTTTTTCTTGCCTATTTTACGTTATTTGAAAACAAAAAAATCTAAAATACTTTTAACAAAGTGATTATTATTATTAATTTAGAATTATATTAAAGCCAGTTGGATATTCTCACAGATATATTACTAACCCTGTTATTAGCAGGACAATATATATTGGTCATATTGGTCATGGCTCCGGAGTGGCGCACAATGGGACTGTGGCTCCGGAGTGGCGCACACGGCCTTGCAATTCTCCATCTGTATCCACTAAAAGTGTGCGAGGTTCAAGTCATGAGGGCAGGGGGCACGGGATGGGCCACAGAGCCATGCACAGAAGACCGATCTAGCCCATGGGGAAGGGAGGAGGCCGTCTGGAAACATTAGCAGGACAATATACCTTAACAACACCTCTCTGTATTTTGATACTTTGTGGATGGGGGCTCTGGAGTGGATGGGGGCTCCCGCAACGCAAAATGCATTGCTACAGATTGCAGGTTCGATACCCGTGCCGGCCGCGACTGGGAGACCCATGAGGTGGCTTTTAATTTAGAAACCTCCAATCCTCTATATGTAATTACTGGCGGAGTGTCACATCATGTTTTTTGATATTCTGTAGGCCTACCATAGGTGACATGATTGTCACTAGTGTTGAGTAATGTGCTGTTAAAAGTGGTGTAGGTCTTATTTATTTAAAGAGCATATTGAAGTTAGAAGCAATAGGATGAAGCAAAAGCCTACAACTATTTTTAGCACCATTTCGCGCTGCTCTGAGACAAGCATGGGGACTGGTCTTGATAAATCAATGAGATTTTTATTTTCACTTAATCTCCATTTGGGCATTGGTTAGACTAGAATTAGAAAATTAGGATGCAGAAATGTTATGCTCTTAGTGTAACCTTTATTTAACCAGGCAAGTCAGTTAAGAACAAATTATTATCTACAAGGATAGACTACTCCTTCTTCCCCATCGGGGAATTGAACCCCAGTCTCCCGTGTGCCCTGCCCGCATGACAAGGGATTATTTAGCTAAATAGCCCAGTACTCTACTCCCGACCATCACGTTGTACAGCAACCTATTTTCCACTCCATCCTAATGGAAACGCAGAGGGCTTTTCATTTTTCTTGGAATATAAACAACATAATATTAATCAAATTAATTAAGCAAGCACCTGTCAAAGGTTTGGACACACCAACTCATTCCAGGGTTTTTCTTTATTTTTCTATTTTCTACATTGTAGAATAATAGTGAAGACATCACAACTATGAAATAACAAATATGGAATCAGTTAACCTCTTGAAACTCCCCATCCCGGATCCGGGATTGTGACTAAGCCTCAGGCTCATTAGCATAACGCAACGTTAACGATTTCTGAAAATCGCAAATAAAATTAAAATAATGCGTTTGCTCTCAAGCTTAGCCTTTTCTTAACAACACTGTCATCTCAGATTTTCAAAATATGCTTTTGAACCATAGAAATTGACTAATTTGTGTAAGAGTATGCAAAGCTAGCATAGCATTTTGTGTAGCATGTAGCACGCAACATTTTCACAAAAGCCAGATAACCAAATAAATAAAATCATTTACCTTTGAAGAGCTTCTGATGTTTTCAATGAGGAGACTCCCAGCCACATACCAAATGCGCAGTGTTTCCTGAAAGCGTCTGTGTGTAGGAGAAATCGTTCCGTTTTCTACATTGCGCCTGGCTACCGAAACGAACCGAAAATGCAGTCACCTACAACGTGAAACTTTTTCCGGATTAACTACATAATATCGACCGAAACATGGCAAACGTTGTTTGGAATCAATCCTCAAGGTGTTTTTTCACATATCTCTTCATTGACATGCAGTTCGTGGAAGCTTGCTTCTCTCTCTGTGCCCCATGGAAAAATACTGGCAGGTGACTTTTGCGCACCAATTTCGGCGCAGGACACCGGGCGGACACGTGGTAAATGTGGTCTCTTATGGTCAATCTTCCAACGATCTGCCTACAAATACGTCACAATGCTGCAGACACCTTGGGGAAACGACAGAAAGGGCAGACTCATTCCTCTTGCGTTCACAGCCATATAAGGAGATCATGAAAGACAGAGCCTCAAAAATCCTTGTCATTTCCTGGATGCCAAGTCATCTTGGTTTTGCCTGAAGCTCACGTTAAAGGGCACGCACAGAGAAGATATTTGTATTTCTGGACACGTCAGAGTGTTTTCTTTCGAACAGTAGCAATTATATGCATAGTCGAGCATCTTTTTGTGACAAAATATCTTGTTTAAAACGGGAACGTTTTTCTTCCAAAAATGAAATAGCGCCACCATAAGTGTAAGAGGTTAAGAACACATTTTTATTTACAAGGACAGCCTACTCCTTCCTCCCCGTCGAGGAATTGAATCCCGGTCACCCGCGTACCCGCATTCTCTAGTACAGCCATTATTGTAGTACAGCCATTATTGAAGGCTATGAAATGCTTCTCAAAGATGACCTCTGGTGGTCAAAGTAGCACTAACTAGTATTAACGGTATCAGTGGTTCACACTTAAATAACGAGCTGCACTGCAGTACCCTGCAACCTTTAAAGGAGGAACCACTGTAGTACAGCACAACATAGTAGTTCAGTGCAGGAGAATACAGTAAAGTATATTAAAGCAAATCTGTAATAATTTCACTATTCAAATAGTATAATTAATTGTTGTTGTATATCTGGATATCCGAAATACATGTGTATTTTACATTAGAACCTGAGCACTGCTGGGAGAGGCTGGCGCTCTATTGCTGCCGCTGCAGAGGTGCCGGTAGGATGGGTGCGAGCAGACGGAGGCAGAGAGAGAGAGTGGCGCTACAGCCAAGACTACCTAACTTGTAGCAGGCAAAATGTTATTTATCATCCCATATAACAGTTTCTGTCTTGACTGGAGTAGCCTATAGCTAACTGTGCTAATTGAGGCCACATTTTGTGCTTCCTACCTAACTCCATTCAGATAAAACAAAAAAAACTAAATGTTGGTTGCTCGTTGAGCCTACTCCTTCGCATTTCACTAACTTTTAATTGTGTCATTTTGTTCCATCTTGCATTTCACTGGTGAACTCTCACTACACTTGCTACACATTGAGCCTCTTTGCCGTTTTGATTGGCCAACATAAACAGCAAGATACACGTGAAGGCAACCGGACGGCTAGAAGTCTTTATTATTGGGCGCACGTCATAAAAATTACATTGAAAGGTTTTTTTTTTTTAATTAGATTAATAATTTGAAATGTCATGGTATATCCTTGTATGTAACAATGTCACATTGATTTGATTAAATGTAGAAAAATAATTTTCAGTGGTAAAATAGGCCTATACATTTTTGGGGTTTGCAAAATTGAATACACACTCAAGTATTCTAATACTAACCTCCGTTGAGATATTTGAATATTCAGCGCAAACTGGCTCTAACCAAATGCCTCACAAGTCCTCAACTGGCAGATTCATTAAATAGTCCCGCAAAACACCAGTCTCAACATCAACAGTGAAGAGGTGACTGGCCCTCTAGGCAGAGTTGCAAAGAAAAAGCCATATCTCAGACTGGCCAATAAAAAGAAAAGATTAAGATGGGCAAAAGAACACAGACACTGGACAGAGGAACTCTGCCTAGAAGGCCAGCATCCCTGAGTCGCCTCTTCACTGTTGACGTTGAGACTGGTGTTTTGCAGGTACTACTTAACAAAGCTGCCAGTTGAGGACTTGTGAGGCATCTGTTTCTCAAACTAGACACTCTAATGTACTTGTCCTCTTGCTCAGGTGTGCACCGGGGTCTCCCACTCCTCTTTCTATTCTGTAAGGGCCAGTTTGCACTGTTCTGGGAGGGGAGTAGTACACAGCGTTGTACGAGATATTCAGTTTCTTGGCAATTTCGCTCATGGAATAGCCTTCATTTCTCAGAACAAGAATAGAGACTGACGAGTTTCAGAAAAAAGTTATTTGTTTCTGGCCATTTTGAGCATGTAATTGAACCCACAAATGCTGATGCTCCAGATACTCAACTAGTCTAAAGAAAGACAGTTTTATTGCTTATTTAATCAGAACAACAGTTCAGCTGTGCAAACATGATTGCAAAAGGGTTTTCTAATGATACATTTTAAAATGATTTTAAAATGGATTAGCTAACACAAAGTGCAATTGGAACACAGGAGTGATGGTTGCTGATCATGGGTCTCTGTACGCCTATGTAGATATTCCATAAAACAATCAGCCGTTTCCAGCTACAATAGTAATTTTACAACATTAACAATGTCTACCCTGTATTTCTGATCAATTTGATGTTATTTCAAACACAAGGACATTTCTAAGTGACCCCAAAAAGTTATGAACAGTAGAGTGTACTTTACTGTTCTCTGTGTTGTACTGTACTCTACTCTAGAGTTCATTAGAATAACAAATGGCAAGTGTGTAGAATAATCCCAAAAATGCAACTTACATATTTCTACCTTTGTGTACCTATTCAGGATACATCAGCAATAAGAGAATGGTATTAATTTCCATAATTAAGCATTTCTGTATAGTACAAATCAGGAACCCATGATGTAATTCCGTTACTGTAATTCCATTACCGGATGTAAATCTACCTCACCTACTGTAGTTAATTCAGCACATTTTTATTTTATTTTTACTCATAGCTGACATTCCATTATTTCTGCAGATATCTTTGAATCTGCCTCCAGAGTGGCGCAATGGTCTAAGGCTAGCTGTGCCACGAGAGATCCTGGTTCGTGTCCAGGCTCTGTCGCAGCCGGCCGCGACCGGGAGACCCATGGGGCGGCGCACAATTGTCTCAGAGTCGTCCGGGTTAGGGGAGGGTTTGGCCGGCAAGGATGTTCTTGTCCCATCGCGCACCAGCGACTCCTGTGGCGGGCCGGGAGGAGTGCAGCCTGACATGGTCGCCAGGTGTACAGTGTTCCTCCGACACATTGGTGTCTCTGGGTTAAGCGGGCATTGTGTCAAGAAGCAGTGCGGCTTGGCTGTTTCGGAGGACACATGGCTCTCAACCTTCGCCTCTCCAAAGTCCATATGGGAACTGCAGTGCTGGGACAAGACTGTAACTACCAATTGGATACCACGAAAAAGGGGGATTAAAAAATATATATATCTTTGAATCTGAATTTGAAGCAGCAAGTTAACAGAAAACATGGTTGCATAATTTTATTTTTAAAACTACCAGACATTACATCTACACACTTCTTCCAATAAACGTGTCTTTATGAAACGTGTTGTGTAAATTGTTCAAAGAAGTCCTTGTGCTTAGAGTTGTACGGTTTGTTAAACTTTGAAAACAATAGTTTTGGTTTGGCATAATTCTAAAGTAAGTCCGTTATCGTGGAATTGCCCCCTACTATAGGCTACAACTCTTTCTCTCAGACACACATACGCTGGGGTGCACATACACGTGGTGCATGCAAACACACACATACACACACACACTGAAGACAAATGATAACAGGCCCTCTATCTCTGCAGAACAAAGGGCAAAGTTTTGCAGGCAGTGGGGTGGATATATAATGGGTGGAGATGAGAATCTGGTGAGGTGCATTCACCAGCGCCGTTGAGTTAAAGTGTGTTCACACTCCACTAGTAACAAACGATTGACAGAAAGGCCATTTGTCATTCAAGTCGGATTATTATTCAATGTTTTATTTATTTACATTATTAATTTAATGACTTATTCAAACCCCCTCAGTTACAGCCCAAGGCTATCCTTACAGATGCTAGGCATTCTTCATTTCTCTGTAAGTTTGGAACTCAAAGGAACAGTAAATAATAAACATTTCTCGAGGCAAAATGTTACAAGTTCTCTCTCACATACAGATAAGACACCTTGAGCCCAATTAGACTTGGTGAGCATCTGTAGAAAAACCAAGACAACGTTCCTCCGATTTTCAGTGTGTTCCTTCTCAGTGAGATGAACTGCAGGCCTATTAGAGTCCTGTGATGTGAGAATAGATCTGGTTTACGACTCTCAGTGCCCTCTTAGCCACCTGCTGTTGCTGCTCTCTCTGTGACTCAGAGGTGAATAGGTGTAAGAAACAGAATTTCAGCACACTGAGGATCATCTCAGAGAATAGCTCAATTCTAGGGCCATTTTGAGCAGTTACAGAAACAGTTGTGAGAGAGGTCTAAGGCACTGCTTCTCACTGCTGGATGTGTCACTACAGACACCCTGGTTCAAATCCAGGCTGTATCACAACAGGCAAGTCAGTTAAGAACAAATTCTTATTTACAATGACGGCCTAACCCGGACGACGCTGGGCCAATTGTGCTCCGCCCTATGGTACTCCCAATCACGGCCAGATGTGATACAGACTGAATTGAGGCTGTCCTGGCGGCAAAAAGGGGGGGGGGGGGTCCTAATGAAGGTGTTCCTAATGTTTGGTATATACAGTGTATATTTCAGCCAAGACGCACTTACGCTAGTAGCAATGCTCTCCCCCACACCCGCTACTCTTGCCACCATGGCTGAAAAGAAATCTAAGGGGAAACACTGGTGTGTGTATTTAATAGAAGGAGAGAGAAATAGCGGGAGAGACAGCGAGAGAGAGAAAGAACGTGTTGGTGTGCGTCCATACATGCATGTGTTTGTAGACAGTGTATTAGGACACAACATAGGTTGGTGAGGAAATCCCATCCCTAAACAACAGAACAAGGCTACAGCACCTGTTCATCCCCAGACCACCTCCTCTGATCCATTCTGAACACTCACTCCCAGACAGGAATAAGGACCTGGTGCGAGTCAGACAGCCTGGTCCTCACACATCCCTCATACACCCTGCTGAGTGTGTTACACACAACAGCAGTGTGGGTTTTAGCCATCCAGGCTAGCAGTGGAAACGGTTGGAAAGATGGTCTGTGGTGCTATGGTTGGTTAGTAGAAAAGCCAAAACTATAATATACTACTCCACCATAGTAACAGTTGGGCTATTCCACAGTAAACACAATTGCAGTAATGGAAACACTTAAAATACAGTGCGTTCATGAAAATATTCAGACCCCTTGAATTTTTCCACATTTTGTTATGTTACAGCTTTTCTCTGAAATAAAATAGTTTTTTTTCTGCATTGTCTTGGCTGCGTACTTGAGGTTGTTGTCCTGTTGGAAGGTGAACCTTTGCCCCAGTCTGAGGTCCTGAGCAATCTGGAGCAGGTTTTCATCAAGGATCTCTCTCTACTTTTCTTCATTCATCTTTCCCTCGATCTTGACTAGTCTCTCAGTCCCTTCCGCTGAAAAACATCCCCACAGCATGATGCTGCCACACCCATGCGTCGCCGTAGGGTGGTGCCAGGTTTCCTCGAGACGTGACACTTGACATTCAGGCCAAAGTGTTCAATCTTGGTTTAATCAGACCAGAGAATCTTGCTCCTCATGGTCTGATAGTCTTTAGGTGCCTTTTGGCAAACTCCAAGTGGGCTGTCATGTACCTTTTATCTCCACAGAGGAACTCTGGAGAGCTGTCAAGTGACCATCGGGTTCTCGGTTAACTCCCTGACGATGTCCGTACTCCCCCCATTTGCTCAGTTTGGCCGGGCGGACAGCTCTAGGAAGAGTCTTGGTGGTTCCAAACTTCTTACATTTAAGAACGATAGAGGCCACTGTGTTCTTGGGGACCTTCAATGCTGCAGAAATGTTTTGGTACCCTTCCCCAGATCTGCCACTCGACACAATCCTGTCTCGGAGCTCTACGGACAGTTCCTTCAACCTCATGGCTTGGTTTTTGCTCTGACATGTACTGTGAACTGTGGGACCTTATATAGTCAGGTGTGTAACTTTCCAAATCATGTCCAATCAATTGAATTTACCACAGGTGGATTCCAATCAAGTTGTAGAAACATCTCAAGGATGATTCATTTGAATTAGGATGCATCTGAGCTCAATTTCGAGTCTCATAGCAAAGGGTCTTAAAACTAACGCAAATAAGGTATTTGTTTTTAGGTTTTATAAATTTGCAAACATTTCCAAAAACCTGTTTTCGCTTTGTCATTATGGGGTATTGTGTGTATATTGAGGAGACATTTAGTTTTTTTAAATACATTTTAGAATAAGGCTGTAACGTAACAAAATGTGGAAAAAGTCAAGAGTTCTGAATACTTTCCGAATGCACTGTATATGCCAAACAAAAACCATTGATTTCAAAGTTTATCAAATCACAAAACTATATGCACAAGCACTACTTTTAATAATGTTCACTGAACATTTTACAAAAATACATATTTACTGGAATAACTGTGCAAATGCAATGTTTGGTTAACAGAATTTCAGTACAATCTCCCCCCGTTTGTTTGTGTGACCATGTTTTCCAAATATTTGCTCGGAAATAAGATTCAAAGATGTCCACAGAAAAAAAGGGGATTACCTATGTGACATGATAGCTTGCCTTAAAAAAATGATTTTGGTTATTGAATTACAGTAAGTGAAATGAATTAACACCCAGGAACAGAATTGCAGTAACAGAGTTTCATTATGGGTCCCTGATCTGTACTTAAACAGAAATGCATAATATAGATGTTAATGTCATTCACATCATGGTGATGAATCCTATAGGTATACAAAAGGTAGAAATATGCAATATCCTCCTTATTCTACATACTGGCTATTATTTTAATGAGTTCCGCATCTGCCAACGAACCAAAAAATGTGTCAATTGAAACATAATCAAAAAGGTCCTAATCTATGGATTTCATATGACTAGGCAACTGCGCAGCCATGGGTGGGCCTGCGAGGGCAGAGGCCCACCCACTTGGAAGCCAGGCCCAGCCACCGGGTAGCCAGGCCCAGCCATTGGGGAGCCATGCCCAGACAATCAGAATACATTTTTCCCCACAAAATGGCTTTATTACAGACAGAAATACTTCTCAGTTTTATCAGCTGTCCGGGAGGCTGGTCTCATACGATCTCGCAGGTGAAGAAGCCAGATGTGGAGGTCCTGGTCTGGCATGGTTACACGTGGTCTGCGGTTGTGCGGTAGGTTGGACGTACTGCCAAATTCTCTAAAACGTCGCTGGAGGTGGCTTATGTTAGAGAAATTAACATTCAATTCCCTGGCAACAGCTCTGGTGGACATTCCTGCAGTCAGCATGCCAATTGCACGCTCCCTCAAAACTTGAGACATCTGTGGCATCGTGTTTTGTGACAAAACTGCACATTTTAGAGTGGCCTTTTATTGTCCCCAGCACAAGATGCACCTGTTTAATGCTTATGCTGTTTAATCAGCTTCTTGATATGCCACACCTGTCAGGTTGATGGATTATGTTGGCAAAGGAGAAATGCTCAATAACAAGGATGTAAACAAAATTGTGCACAAAATTTGAGAGAAATAAGCTTTTTGTGCATATGGAATATTTCTAGGATCTTTTATTTCAGCTGATGAAACATGGGACCAACACTTCACATGTTGCGTTTATATTTTTGTTCCGTGTAGTTGCCAGGGGTCTTTACTTTATCATTTTCCATTTTGTAGAATGGAAATTGGTTGACAAATGTACAGTACCAGTCAAAAGCTTGGACACACCTACTCATTCCAGAGTTTCTTTATTCCATATGTGTTATTTCATAGTTTTGATGTCTTCACTATTATTCCACAATGTAGAAAATAGTACAAATAAAATAAAAACCTTGAATGAGTAGGTGTGTCCACATTTTTGACTGGTACTGTATATATGCCTTCATTTCTCAAAAATATAAACTCTTAGCTTTCATTTTACACTCAATTTGACATCCTCCTATGAACTTCATGTTGTTGGTCATGGGTCCTTTTACATGGAAATTACCAATTACTATTATGCCGTATTTTAATCACAAATGTTATTTGACCACTACTTAACCATTGACTCATCGCTACTGAGCTTTACTGCATTGTGCAAGAGGGTGGTTGAGAAAGACTGGGTACAGTGAACAAACACACACTGGTCTTCTGGAAGGGACCATTGACCCTTCACAGGAACTCAGGAAGTGAAGGAAGGTCATCTGAGCTGTCCTTTCTGTGACAGAGCATGCCAAAATGGATGTGTGAGGAGAGGGGATAGGTTGATGAGGCCAACCAGACAATCCCCTGGTCCAGGACCAAGAGCATCCCACCAGCCCCTGCCACCTGTCCTTCACCCTCCCTCCGGGGTTGTGGAGTGGGGGCCTGACAGATGGTGCTGAGGGGCCAACCGACACCAGAGTCCTGACTGGTGCTTCCCCGATCACCAATCCTCAGACCCAGCTCCAGCCCCGAACCCACTTCCACCCCCCTCCCCTACCTAAACCCCTAAGCCACAGAGTTTGTCAGTGCCGCCTGGCTGGTCAAACACAGTCCCTCCCCAAAATGGCTCCCCTGTTTCTTTTCCTCTTTGCTTGGTGCATCAGCAGCTGCCTGGTCTGTTAGCAAATGTTGCTAGCTTAGTGCTAGCGACCTGAAAAGAACTCTGCTCATAGTTATCTCTAAAGGATTTCTATGCCACTGTCGCTGGTCCGTATTTGTAATTAAATACTCCGATGGGAAAGGTTTTTGTGGCTATACGGTAGCTGTTTTTGCAATGGTCACGAGAAGAGGAAGAGCTAATTCTCAAAAAATCTGGTTCCATTTGAGTGAAACGTCAATGACCATTTCCCCCAATGGAGGACACCTCAGCTAAGAGGTAAAGCTTATTGATGATATCCAACCCAGTTATGCAATCTCCTCACATATTTGCACTGCAGGATCTGCACAGGGGGATGGTAGATAATGAATGGGTGGATAATGGCTACAGTAGGCTCTAAATAAATCACACAAGGCTGGCCGTTTGTCGTCATGCCATTCTGCCTCCCTGATATTAACATTGAATTAGTTTCAGATAGTAGCAGCCGAGCGCTGTTGACACTCACTCAATCAAAGCCTGTCAGCGACAATTCGCAGCCCACTCAACTCGCTATATCTGGGCTACAAACAAACAAGCCAAGACTACAGCTATGTAGTAGTGTGCTGTACAGGAAAGTGAAGGGGACCAATCGAGGAAGTGATTACTCGGCCTAATGGATTTCTCAACCTGCGGGTCGAAATGCAGCGTCAAAGGAACATTTCATCAGTTTAAGAAAGACAGCTCATCATTCAAATCTGATCATATGCACACCGCAAATTATCACTCAGAGTGGAATATGGCCTAAGAGGTGAAGCATATTTCACTGGCGGCGTTACCTCACCTGGGTGCTGAATGACAGAGAGGCTGTTTGCTAACTGTTGTTAGCTACAGTATGTGAATGATAATAAGCAGCATTGGCTGTCTGCTTTGAGAAAGGGAAAGTGAGATACCTAGTCAGCTGTACAACTAAATGCATTCAACTGAAATGTGTCTTCCGCATTTAACCCAACCCCTCTGAATCAGAGAGGTGCGGTGGGCTGCCACAATCGACGTCTACGTCTTCGGCGCCCGGAGAACAGTGGGTTAACTGCCTTACTCAGTGGTAGTTAGCACAGATGTTGGAGGCTGTATGAACAGGTTGGCGAACCCGGGGAGAATGTGACCCCAGTGACCTCGGCCATATGGCCAGAACGAGCCACTGTTTCAGCAATGAGAATATACAGTCATGAGATATTAAGTGATGCAATCTTTACTTTTTTTCACCTTTATTTAACCAGGTAGGCCAGTTGAAAACAAGTTCTCATTTACAACTGCGAACTGGCCACGATAAAGCAAAGCAGTGCGACACAGGCAACAACACAGAGTTACACATGGAATAAACAAACGTACAATCAATAACATAAAAAATCTATATACAGTGTGTGCAAATGAGGTAAGATTAGGGAGGTAAGGCAAGAAATAGTCATTACAGTTTAGCAATTAACACTGGAGTAATAGATGTGCAGAAGATGAATGTGCAAGTAGAGATACTGGGGTGTAAATGAGCAAAAAAATAAAAATAACAATATGGGGATGAGGTAGTTGGATGGGCTATTTACAGATGAGCTATGTACAGGTGCAATGATCTGTGAGCTGCTCTGACAGCTGATGCTTAAAGCTGGTGAGGGAGACAGTCTCCAGCTTCAGTGATTTTTGAAATTCGTTCCAGTCATTGGCAGCAGAGAATTGGAAGGAAAGGCGGCCAATGGAGGAATTGGTTTTGGAGGTGACCAGTGAAATACACCTGCTGGAGCTCGTGCTACGTGTGGGTGCTGCTATAGTGACCAGTGAGCTGAGATAAGATGGGGCATTACCTAGCAAAAACTTAGATGACCTGGAGCCAGTGGGTTTGGCAACAAATATGAAGAGGGCCAGCCAACGAGAGCATACAGGTCGCAGTGGTGGGTAGTATATGGGGCTTTGGTGACAAAACGGATAGCACTGTGATAGACTGCATCCAATTTGCTGAGTAGAGTGTTGGAGGCTATTTTGTAAATGACATCGCCAAAGTCAAGGATCGGTGGGATAGTCAGTTTTACGAGGGTATGTTTGGCAGCATGAGCGAAGGATGCTTTGTTGCAAAATAGGAAGGAAATTCTAGATTTAACTTTGGATAGGAGATGCTTAATGTGAGTCTGGAAGGAGTTTACAGTCTAACCAGACACCTAGGTATTTGTAGTTGTCCACATATTCTAAGTCAGAACCGTCCAGAGTAGTGATGCTGGAAGGGCGGACAGATGAATACGGCTGCACAGTATTGTCTTTTGTCGATGGCGGTTATGATATCGTTTAGGACCTTGAGTGTGGCTGAGGGGCACCCATGACCAGCTCGGAAACCAGATTGCATAGCGGAGAAGGTACGGTGGGATTCGAAATGGTCGGTGATCTGTTTGTTAACTTGGCTTTCAAAGACCTTAAAAAGGCAGGGTAGGATAAATATAGGTCTGTAACAGTTTGGGTCTAGAGTGTCTCCCCCTGATTTGTAAGGCTGGAGGCTCTGCAGTGAAATAAGATAATAATCACTAACCAAAACAGCAATGGACAAGACATATTGACATTAGGGAGAGGCATGCGTAGCCAAGTGGCCATATGGACCAGTGAGTAGCTAGGCGAGCTATGCCTATAGCTTACAATAGCATACTACACACTGGTAAAGCAAAGGGTACAGTGAACAACGCACACTGGTCTTCTGAAAGGGACCATTGAACCTTCACAGGAACTCAGGCAGTGAAGGAAGGTCATCTGAGCTGTCCTTTCTGTGACAGAGCAGATCCTTTCAAAGATCCAAAGACTAGATCATATTGCCTTGTGTCCGTTGTTACATACTGGCCTGATTATTTATTACAGGATCACTTAAAGCACTGTTATAGATAGGCATGTTTGCCAATTACCATGCATAACTATTTATGCATGGTGTGCTCTCTAAATGTATCTCAACATTAAGAGCCCAAGAGGCTCTTTAAAAAAGACCATCTAATAGGAGAATAAACACAAACATGTATGATGTAGGCTTCCCCTCCCATCTCGTCCATCCCCACATCTTAACTCATTAGGCTGCTATTACCCTTAACAATAGACCATACAGAAGCACATTCGATCAAAACAAACATGTCTCATTATCCTGGAAGACAACACACACTAAACCCGTCTCAAAACACGTTTAATGAGCAGCACAATCTAGCCTACAGAGCAGAGTAGATGCATTAGCAAACAAAATCAAAGGGTTTGATTTGGCAATTAGGCTGTGTCTGAATACCCATACTTGCGTTCTAAATAGTAGGCTTTTTTTGGTGAGCAAAAATAGAAAATTAGCCTAGAAACCATGTCAGGAGTTTGTGTGTATTCATTCAAAAAGCTAGCCTGTATTCTGTTCTCAGATGTCAGGGCTGCAATCAGGAAAACCAGCCTAAACTTCAGCTGTGGAAACTCTCAAAGTAAATCGATTATTTAGCTTCCCTCTGTGATGCGAATAAAGCAACAACAACAACAACAACAAAAATCACCCTTGTAGAGCAAGATCGTTTACACTTTACAGTATGATCAAAATTACATTTTATTACGTTGACACCTGGATTTGTTTAATGGGGGTGTTTGGCTTCCCATGCTCCTCCATCAAAATGTCTCACTCTAAAGTGCCACCAATATGAAACCATTATACTGTGTCTTGGTTTGCACTATTGGTGAACTAAAGTCAACACCTCAACAGCATATGCTCTTTTTTCCCCTCGGCATAACACTGATCCTATAAATCAAACCGTTTCCACAGGAACCCTGTGTGAGGGCAGAATGTAAATCAACAGAGACTTTTTTTAATAACCTTGAAGAAACGGGTTTGTAGAGCTCTCCCGAGAACTCCATGTGAGGCACAGAGGTAGACATGTTAGGAAATGCCAACGTATACTTCGAACCTCGTTAGTCAAAGATCAGCAAACAGTTCCTTCGACTGCTCTGGCAGTTCTCCAATAAATCCACCAGCCGAGTGCCTTGTTCAAACACTGAGCTCTCGCAGGCGTTTGAACTTGATTTTCAGACCTGAAACCACTCTGACTCGGACTCAATTCACAGGGGCAAAAAGCACACTGAAAAGACCAGTGTGCACGACGCTGAAGTTGAATCTGTGATGACGCGGCTCGACACGGTTTAGCTCTCTGCCGTAGCTGAGTATAGCAGGAAAGGCAGACTGGCACCATCCATGCTACTCTAAATAACTTTTAGAAGTCAAAGGGGGCTAAGCAAACAAATGGTGTGCTTGGAGTTCCTTAAGTCCCATACCTTTCAAGGCCAAGCACAACATGAATATTACATTTAATCAGACTCTTGCCATGTTGAGGACACACTTAAATCACACAACCCACACGGATGCGCATGGGCACCCAAACACACACTCATTCGGTACACTTTACCACGGTCTAGGAAAACAAAAATGTCTTCCCTATATCTAGACTACATCTTTGTTTTTCATTACTATATTCCAAGGACTCCCCCCCTAATTCAATGAATGCCAACACACCACATTCCCAACGATCACCCCACAGGATCTCTTTGAGCATTGCTTCAGTTGATTAGATCAACGCACTCCCAGTCCTTTCTCATGTAATACTCCGCTTTGCCATGTATCCAATGATTGCCACTCAATGAACATTAATATTCGGAGGGGTGAGACACATACGCCGAGGCAGAATCTACAAAGTGAACAGAATCCAATTACCTCAACCAGGGGGTAAGTATCTGGTTGTGGATCTGGAGCTCACACAGCCCAGGTAATTGGAGGGACACTGAGGCGTGCAACACAGGAACCTGAAATAATTCCTCAACAATGGGATCCCACCGCTCACATCCCTACCTTGGTGCTTTAAATGTATTCAAGACCGTCAATGTCCATGAACCATCTGGCTCTATCTAGCAGGCTCCCAGTCCAGCTAGCCTCCCCGGAGATACCAAAAAGTCTCCTCTTATGGCCGTCTCATCTTGCATTGATGATATTGCCAAGTTGGTGGCAGAGACAGGGATAGAGGAAGTATCAGTTTTACAGACAGCACATGACACGTGTCGATACCACATCAGGCATTCAGGAGACAAACACACCTATTATGAGCAGAATCACAGGAAATAGTGGTGTGGAGGCTGTGCTTTGGCAAAGTGTGTGGGGTTGTATCCTGCCTGGTTGGCCCTGTCCCGGGGGTATCGTCAGACGTGGCCACAGTGTCTCCCAACCCCTCCTGTCTCAGCCTCCAGTATTTCTGCTGCAATAGTTTATGTGTCGGGGCCTAGGGTCTGTCTGTTATATCTGGAGTATTTCTCCTGTTTTATACTGTGTCCTGTGTAAATTTAACCTCCACGGGATCAGTGTCCCTATACTGGGACGGTTGAGCTAACGTGCCCTAATGCAATTAGCATGACATTGTAAGTAACAAGAACATTTCCCAGGACATTGACATGTCTTATATGGGCAGAAAGCTTAAATTCTTGTTAATCGAACTGCACTGTCCAATTTACAGTAGCTATTACAGTGAAAAAACACCATGCTATTGTTTGAGGAGTGCACAACAACAACAAAAACTTATCACGGGAAATGGTTTGATAGATTCACCTCAAGGTAAATAATGTGCTTACATTCAGTAATCTTGCTCTGATTTGTCATCCTGAGGGTCCCAGAGATAAAAATGTAGCATAGTTTTGTTTCAAATGTAGGAACTGGCCATCTAGATGTGTGAAAGTTAGTGTATAAGCTAATGATCCATCATGTATGACATTCCTGGGAGTGTGTAAACTTAAAATGTTGTATTACCATATGTTTGTATGTTCTCTATAGTTATGTACTTGAAAATGTATCAATTGACCAATTCGGCAAATTTGGGCAGACTTGATACAAAATATTGTCCAGTATTGCAATGCTTCATTGGACCAATCTGAAACTTTGCACACACACTCTAAATTGTGCCTAAACTGCAATATTATACGATGGCCTTTCCCTAGCATTTCAAAGATGATGGAACAAAAAAATTTGAAAATGCATGTTTTTTTGTTTGTATTATCTTTTACCAGGTCTAATGAGTTATATTCTCCTACATTAATTTCACATTTCCACAAACTTCTAAAAGTGTTTCCTTTCAAATGGTATCAAGAATGTACATATCCTTGCTTCAGGTCCTGAGCTACAGGAATTAGATTTGGGAATGTAATTTTAGGCAAAAATTGAAAAAGGGTCAGATCCTTAAGAGGCTTTAAGTTTGCTCCCTCTAATTCTCTCTCTCTCCCTCTCCCTCCCCGAGGACCTGTCCTGGGACCATGCCTCAGGACTACCTGGCCTGATGACTCCTTGCTGTCCCCAGTCCACCTGGTCGTGCTGCTGCTCCAGTTTCAACTGTTCTGCCTGTGGCTATGGAACCCTGACCTGTTTACTGGACGTGCTACCTTGACCCGGACCTGCTGTTTTCAACTCTCTCTCTCTACCGCACCTGCTGTCTCTAACTCTGAATGCTCGGCTTTGAAAAGTCAACTGACATTTACTCCTGAGGTGCTGACCTGTTGCAACCTCCACACTGTGATTATCATTATTTGACCCTGCTGATCATCTATAAACGTTTGAACATCTTGGCCTTGTACTGTTACAATCTCCACCTGTCACAGCCAGAAGAGGACTGGCCAACCCTCAGAACCTGGTTCCTCTCTAGGTTTCTTGCTAGGTTCCAGCTTTTCTAGGGAGTTTTTCCTAACCACCATGCTTCAACATCTGCATTGCTTGCTGTTTGGGGTTTTAGGCTGGGTTTCTGTATATCACTTTGTGACATCGGCCGATGTAAAAAGGGCTTTATAAATACATTTGATTGATTGAATTGCCATAGCAACAACACAGAAATCTAGGCCTCGTTTGCTAAAATAGACCAAATTAGTAACTTTTTCTTATCCACAGTCCATCAGTGCTGTTTTTGTTTTCTTATGTGGTGCTCACTGTGGCACTTGGCATCTGAGAGATGCAGCAGTCTGGAAATTTGGAAAACAGCAGCTGGGATTTCTGTCCCGTCAATTAATATTCGTGCTCTAGAAAATCAGAGGTGATGAATTTAACACATTTGATCAAATCAATAATTTAGTGGACAGAGAGAAAGAGGATAAAGAAGAAAACACAAGAATACACATTCATTTTAACCTAGCCAGTCCTCAGACTGCTGAAGAGATAATGCTGCAATTCCTCAAATGAGAGCTTCAAGATCTCTTGCATCCCTATTTTTTGGCAAAGAACCAAATGTGCCTATGATGGAACTCTTGCATGTAGTACCCTTCCTAGGGCAGCCATCCTCTCCAGTCTCCACAGCTGCTCAGAGTATGTACCACACACTTAACCAAATGAGAAAGGAAAAAGGGTTCCCCCAAATGACTTCCTGTTGAAAACGGAGAAGGACAAACACTGATGAGGGTCTTGAAGCCTCGATTAGTTCAGCATGCCAGAGTGTCTGAGGGTGGAGGGATGGAATTCAATCCAACTCCACATCCAGATGAAAAGTAATCTGAGTCAACACAGAGATTTATTTTGCCCACACAGGATCAGTGATTGGGGCCTCCCATCCACCCTTCCAGGAGTCATTAGAAGGCATTGGTGCAGGCATACATCACAGGAGCTGGGGGTGAGAGACTGACAGGGGCTGTAGCAAGGGGTGTATTACTGAGAAAAATAGTGGGTCTTACTAGGAGTATTCCATACCGTACGTGACATGAGGGGTGTTGGACCCATTTGTCCCATCCCACTCTCAACTACATGGTAGATGAAGATTGCTACCGGCTCCATACCCCAGTGAGTTCTACCCCCCATCACCATCACCCTCTGTCAGAGGACAAAGCAGATGGAGGATATGCTTCCCTCCCTCTCCCCTTCTACCTCAAAATGGACACAAAGCACACGCACGCACCCATGCATACTAATATCATTGTAGCTATCACAATACAAGTTCCTCTTATTAAACATGGGGGGGGGCTTTCCTTGCTCTTGTTGGTTTTTCAAAAAGCACTTATGCAAGATGGGAGAACCCTCTGGCTTGGTGAGAAAGTCAATGGTGCACCATAAGCATTCAAATGCATTCAGTCACTGGCAGTTATAATGTCTAACGTCAATTTTTTTCTGATGCTGGTGGTGCCCACATGCATTTCTAAGCAGCCATAAAAGACATACATGCATCAATACACAAGTCAATTAAGCCCCAGTTACAGCTGATGCCACCATTGGGCCAGATGGTATGGGACATCCTCTGCAACAGCCAATCATAAATCACAGCACTTAGGGGTGGGGGTGCCCCCGCAGAAAGGCTCTGTAAGACTCTAACCTTGTCTAAGTATAGTCACATAAGATACATCTCAGATTGATATGTCATTGGATAGGGCTGGGAATTGCCAGGGACTTCACAATACGATATTATCACAATACCTTACAGTGCCTTCAGAAAGTATTCACACCCCTTTGACTTTTTCCACTTTTTGTTGTGTTACAAAGTGGGATTAAAATTGATTTGTAAAAAATACTCAAGAGTGGAAGTAAAATTCCAACATTTGTTAGGAATTAATCAAATAAAAAAACATATACATTGTGATTAGATAAGTATTCAATACATGTCAGAATCACTGTTGGCAGCAATTACAGCTGTGAGTCTTTCTGGATAAGTCTCTAAGAGCTTTCCACACCTGGATTGTGCAACATTTTCCCATTTCTCTTTTCAAAATTCTTCAACCTCTGTCAAATTAGTTGTTGATCATTGCTAGACAACCATTTTCAGGCCTTGCCATAGATTTTCAAGCAGATTTAAGTCAAAACTGTAACTCGACCACTTATGAATATTCCTGTCTTCTTGGTAAGCAACTCCAGTGTATATTTGGTCTGAACCAGAGTGAGTCCATGCAACTTATTATGTGACTTAAGCACATTTTTACTCCTGAACTTATTTAGGCTTGCCATAACAATGGGGTTGAATACTTATTGACTCAAGACATTTCAGCTTTCATTTTTAATTCATTGGTAAAAAAAAAATCTAAAAACACAATTCCACTTTGACATTATGGGGTATTGACAAAAGAAAATCTACAATTAATCCATTTTAAATTCAGGCTGTAACACTTCTTTTTTTAAGTCAAGGGGTGTGAATACTTTCTGAAGGCACTGTAGTATTGGGATTCAATACTGTGATTTTTTTATTGCAATTCCATGGTCCAAACATATTGCTCACCATATGTCTGCTGCAGAGATGAGAGCCATGAGATAACGAGTTTTGATCAGTCATGGGAAAAAAAGTGTGGAAAACAAATTGTCTCCCTATTTAAAAAGAAGATGGAGAACAAATTATGAAGGAAAAATACTGGAGTGTTGGTGCAGGTACAGCCAACTAGCAAAAACATTTTATTGAGATATTGTCAAAACGATACGATACTATATATCGTCAAAAATAATATCCCGACACGTAACTCTAATTGTTTTTTCCCACATCACTATCATTGGATGATGTATCATTTTTCCTTTGCCGGATCAGGACACAAGCAATATTCAGAGCTGCAAACACCAACACTTTCTACCCAACAATGCACCTACTGAAAAGTTTTTATTTATTTTTTTAGAGATTTTCTCATATGACTTCCTCTGAGCTCAAGTCAAAAGGTACAGACATTTAGCAGAGATCTGAAAGGGAGATTGGGCGAAAAGAGAGGTTAGGTCACTCACCCTTTTCTGGTCTTCCAGGCCGTGCATCACAGGTTTCCTCCTCTGGTGATGCTGTGGGGATGCTTCTGCTCCTGATTCCATTTTCTCTTCCTTCTACAATATCCAACTGTGCCTTCTTTGTTCAAAAATATCCTCTCCAAGAAACAAAAATACTTGCTTATTCCAAAGTCCTTCAAACCCCCCCAGCCCCCACTCTTTCATCCAAAATCACTATTGATCCAACAACTTTGTGTGAGAAAAAAAAACACGCAACAAGCTATCTCATGGGGGTATGTCCTGGGTGGAGCTAGCTCAGTCAGTTATGTCATCACTCCATGGCTCTCGGCTGCAGTTTTTAGCCCACTGAGGCTGACCCAGACTGAACATCAGGGGATAGAAGCAGGGGCCCTGAGATCCGGTGCCCCAGAACCATGGTGGCCCTCTCTCCTCAAGCCTTCACCCAGAGCGAAAACCTCTAATCTCCTCCCTGGATATGATCATGGCTCCCTATTCCCACAGGGCCAACATTCCTCCATTGTAAAATCACTGGAAGGATTCCAGTTTCGAAACCCCCCAGTTTGTAAAAACAAAAAAATAAGAGAATAGGAGAAAAATGGAATACCACTGATGCTGTTTCAAATTCACAGGCCCCTGAAGAGTCTGGTATCCTGATTGGGAGCAGGTGCGTGTGTGTGTTTTAGAAAAAGAAAACAGAGTTAAATTGAAGTTACGGTGTCACGAGGGGGTGAATTTTTGGGGCCAACGCATCTCAAGAGCCCTGTAAAAGTCTGCTGGATTAACCTGTGATATAGTCACCAAACTATTCCCTTTGCACAACTGGATGGGTCAAAAGAAACGTTTAACCAGGCTGCCAATTAGACAACAGCATGGAACAATATTCTACAGCAGGGATGGGATGGCCCCTTTTTATTTAGGAACTCAGTCAGGGTCTCAGAATAGTAGAATACACAATGTGCCTTTTTGAAATGTGGTTCTTTTTACATCCATCACTGACCTTCATTCAATTAGCATGTCAGCAAAAAAAAAATGTAGATTGGTAAATTAGTCTAGCCAGCTATGTGAATGTGTAGTAATCATGATTGAATTGGCAAAATGAGTAGAATTGAATGAAAATAGTTATACAATTGTAATATTTTCTCTCAGTCCCATGGCAAAATGTGTAGAATAGCAGAATACTTGCTTTAAAAGTGCAAAATTTTCTCTACGCCCCATGGCTTAATGTGTAGAATTGCAGGAAATGAACTATAAAACTTCACATTGTTTTCTCTCTGCATGTGTGGGTATGGATGTCGGTACACAGACCGGTGAGTCACTGTGGACACTTGTGACTAGTTCAGCTGTTTTTGTGGCCACCACCCCATCAAAATCGCCCATTATGTTACTTGCAAATGTATAGGCTACATGCACTCAATTATTGATGAACGTTGGAATTTATCTTGAAGAATACACAATAATGTCAGACAATGAAGTGTCAATGATATGAATACTATACTTATACTACATTGGAAGTAACTGCATAAATTGCTGACAAGAAATCAAATAAGGCTGGTAGGCTACTAACTGAGGTCTAGGCTGGCTACCTTAGAATGTTATATAAAAAAATAAATAAACATAATACATGAGTTTTCCGTTTTTCAGTATGAAATGGCAGCTTCTCGAGCTTCATATAAACCAAAAGCGAGAGTTGTATTGGGCATGTGGCATAGTGCGTAGCATGAGCAGAATGCAATAGTTATATAGTGTATTAAACTAACGATTGTAGCTAAATCAGTTATGCAAAGCAAGCCCTCAACAATTTCTGCACAAACATTTCCAAATAATAAACACAAAACATACAAGAAGCATATGGATGATGGTATATCACCCTGCAGAAATCCTGCTAAGGCAGGTGCTGCATTTCCTTTACTCTGACATGGGGTCGCTCACCAACATTAAAGGTGGAAAATAAACTATGGAAAGCTGTTGAAATAGACGTAACCTAACTAAAAATCATAAAAATAGATGGAATTTAAGTAAAATGTTAGGAGTATCTACTCACCCAACACATCAGCAGCGAATGTAATGTTTCCCTTCAAGGACGAACTGCTCCCTACAGCACGTCACTCGCTACCTTCCCTTTTTTCCCTTTCCTTCTTGAACAGCCAGTGCATGCTTTGCTTTGCTCAGCAAAGTCCCACTCTCTCCTCAATCGATAACATCGCGTCACGTCACTGGACCCGCGCGCCCAATGCGCCCATCGTTTTCTCCACCAGCTCCCATGCACCATCCGTTTCCATGGATACTGACAGATAGAATGGTTTTGGTGACACCTAGCGACATTGTATCGAATGTCTCATGCCAACAGCCAATCTGTGCAAATTGTATCTCCCAGTCTCCCTCTGAGTAAATGCACAAAATAAAACACCAATCACAATTAATCGTTAAAAAATGACATTGGTGCCATAACGTTTTAGTATTTTATGGTGATATATGTATGATATACTTTTTACTTCGTTCAATTTTATCTCCAACAAATTGAAACGGCATGTTATCGTCTCCTAGTCTGCATATATGAATGATATGGTAACATTTTACAGAATGGCTACATCGATATGGTACTAGAAACTATGGTACTATTATATAAGTATATTGTGGGTACTTTATATTAGAGATTGGTGAGATCATTGCAATAGCTGGAATTGAGTTTTGGAACGGAGTCAAAACATGTGGTTTCCTTATGTCTGAGGTGTTTGACTCCGTTTTAAAACACCATTCCAGCCATTACAATGAGCCCGTCCTGATATAGATCCTCGAACCAGCCACCTTTGCCGTATATTCGTGTTTTCTTCTTCGCCAAAATCAGAGGAAAAATCAACTATGGAGACATGTTGAAATAGACGTAGCCTAATTTAATGGTTGCCAAAATTGAGTTGGCTTTATGCCAAGTTTCTGGCAAGATATCCGTGCAGCGTTTAATGTAAACGCGTGAGTAGTTTCAAATTGTGATGGTTGGCTCTATCCGGTGGGGGGAGTTCTGGGCGTTCTGTACGCGTGAAACTAGGCGGGACAAATGAAATGGTCCTCAAATCAACGTATTTTACTCACTTGGGTAGGACTACAGGGCAAAAGTCCTGTTGGCTCTCCTTTTACATCGTTAGTGTGAATTAGCTGATCGTCTGGTTCCGAAATTGCATGGGGACATTGACAACATTTTAAAAAACAATCAAGATATTAGGATTGTTTTGTCAGCCAATAGCAAAGCACACGTTTATCACCAATGCCTTTAGCTGCTTGACTTTGCAAGGGGATGCAAACAAGAATTTGAGAGGGGCACAAATGTAACCTGTGCTATAGGGTAAGTAACTACATATATTTGTGTTCATCATTTCTCTTTATGGGACTGTGATTGTCAGTCAGATCTTATTCCCCATCTTTAGCTCGCTAACAACTGTACTTTACACCATTTGTTGGAGTCTAGTTAACCCGCGCCTTACTGTACGTAACTAGCTGGTCAGCTAGCTATTGCTATCCAAATTGCATGGGATCTCATGTAAATAATGTGCATTTGTAGTTTCTAACATTTAATACAACTCTTATGAAGTATTAAGGCGCGTATTTGTGACTTATAGCTCGCAAAAATGTAGCTGTTTTTGGAAGACGTAGCTATAGCTAGCGAGCCAGCTTTTTAGAAGAGGGTGCAGTGGTAGCATTGACCCGCGCTCGCAATAGCTCATTCGCTGGCCAACAAACTAGTTGGAAAGCGATACAATTTGTTCTGCCCAGCCTTTATTAACGTGTAACAACATTTTGTTACGCAAATGTATTCCTGCGGACTTGCTTTCGTGCACTATAAGCTTTGTAAAGTAGCACAAATGACCCGTGTATGTCACATTTCAATGTTCCGGGTTGTGTCACTGGAATGTCTGCACATTCCGCGCCAAGATTTAAAAAAAATATTTACCTGCGCGGGACGGTCCGAATTCGATCAGGTCATCGCCTGCTTCATTCTTACTGGTTACTTGCCGCAAAATAGGCGTGTCGTTGAAGCGGTTTTGCTTGATCATTCGATGGAGTGCATGTCAGTTACCGCCAAGCGTTAACTGTGATATTTTGATTCGATTCGATTTTTAATATTCATCTATTTAAATCAACCGAGAGGCACGGTATTATTTGGTAAATGTGATTGAATTAGAAGCGTAGCTGCTAGCTATATCGTTAGTATGTTAACACCGAAGGAATATAATGCAGTTAAGAAACGGTAACTAAGCCTATAACGTTTTGTGAAACTTGGATTGAGTGAATCAAATACATTGGTTTGCTTGCTAACGTTAACTGTTATTGATCTAACTAGCTAGACACTGCTTTTTTTGTTAGCGAATATCAGTCTTACATTCTTTATTTTAAATTGAAATTTAGTTGGAAAATGTCGAGCACTTCACCGGAGTCCGAGTATCTGAGACATACAACTCAAACCACCACCTCTAATCACAAGGTTAGTAATAGCTAGCTACTACATGTTTCTGTTGATTTTTAAATCCAGGTTACTATCTTATTGTTTATATAGTAGTTAATATGCTGTATAGGTATGTTCAAGGGTATTTGACTGACTGTTACATAACTAACTCTCGCAGTGACATCCAGTGATCCTTAAATAATCTTTTCTATTTACTTTGTCCAACAGGGGAATGTATTTGCAGAGCCACAAGCACTGACAAAAACACCAAGGAAAGCATCTACCCAAGACACTGTGCTAACAGAGATTCAATCCAACATGGGACCCCTTATGACCCCAACTAAAGGAAGGGAGACTGGGACTGGTGAGCCTTGGACCCCAACCTCCAATTTGAAAATGCTGATGAGCGCTGCCAGCCCTGAGATCAGGAACAGAGAGAAAGAGCTGTGTATGGACTCTGAGGGAGGGGATGCCATGGTAAAATAATACACACACACACACACACAAATGAGTCTGCAGCTAAGACCTTAGAAATGTATTGATTGCCTGTTTGATCTTTTTCCTATTCATCCATAGGACCACGAGCTTGGAGAGGAAGGGGAGAAACAGATCAGCAGAAAAGAGAAGAGTCTGGGTTTGCTCTGTCACAAGTTCCTGGCCCGCTACCCTGATTATCCCAACCCTGCCCTCAACAACGACATCAGTCTGGATGATGTTGCCACAGAGCTTAGTACGTCCTGTTTTACTTCTATCTCTCCACTGTCTTTATTCCCATTTCATTTTTTCCTCAGAATTAAGCTGTGTTACCCTTGTATTTTAAATTTTTGAAGAATGCAATAAATACAGCATGTATTCCCTAAGTAGAGGCCTATATGCTGATGCTGTAGATAAGCAGTTGCAAACTAGAGACAGACAGTATACAAACAAGACCACTTTACTCATGTTCATTCAACTCACATTCTCTCTTCTCTGGCCGAACAGATGTGGAGCGCAGGCGCATCTATGACATCATGAATGTGCTGGAGAGCTTGCACATGGTCAGCCGGCTAGCCAAGAATCGCTACACGTGGCACGGGCGCGCTAACCTACCACAGACCCTGGCCAAGTTGCGGCAGGTGGGCGAGGAACATCGCTACGGGCAACAGATGCAGCAGATCCGCCAGCGCAGCCTGGAAAAGGAGTTGGACTCGGACGGTGAGGAGAAAGAGAACGAGGAGGTGGAAGGAGGAGAACAGGGTCAGAAGGAGATGTTCTTCGTTGAGCTTCCTGGGGTGGAGTTTAAAGCTGGTGAGAGGCCAGGATTAACCTCATTTGATTAAGATATATTAATACAATTGTTCGTAATATGTAGCATGCAATTGATTTACCCTGTACGGCAAGGATTTTGTAGAAAAAAGTTTCCCCAGTAGATATTTCTTGTTTTAGTCGGCTGAACTGAGTGACCATGGTCTTGGCTATGCAGTAACCTTGCTATTATTCACTTGTGTTCTCTCCAGCCTCCGTGAACAGCAGGAAGGACAAGTCTCTGAGGGTGATGAGCCAGAAGTTTGTCATGTTGTTCCTGGTGTCCACACCTCGGGTGGTCAGTTTGGATGTGGCTGCCAGGATCCTCATTGGAGAGGACCAGGTGGCTGATCAGGACAAGAGCAAGTTCAAGAGTGAGTGTTGAGCCTTTAAGGGCAAAACAGTCCTTCATGCCTCTGGCACAGCCTGTGGAAGTCTGTATATAACAGAATTACTAACTAGCAAATCTGTTCTCTCAGCCCATTTTTAGCTAGGATACACAAGCTTTGTCATACAAGTTGAGTGTGTAGTTGGCACAATAAGTAAGATTCTGCACACTGAGATGCTCCCTCAAGTGTTTTAAGACCTTAGGGTCTTCATCTAGTGATGATGAGTAATGTCTGAATGTGTGTCTGTGTGTTTGCAGCTAAGGTCCGCAGGCTGTATGATATAGCCAACGTGCTGCGGAGCCTGAAGCTAATAGAGAAGGTCCATGTGACAGAGGAGAAAGGGAGGAAGCCAGCCTTTGAATGGACCGGCCCTGAGGACTTCCCCAGTGTGAATGGTAGGCACTCATCAGAACACACTGTTGTCTTCCCAATAATACTTCACTTGAAGGGGTTACCCTACATAATAACACCATCACACGGCCTTGATTTCTACATGATATAGAAGTACCCTGTGCCATTGAAGCTATGCTGAACTTTTGCTATACAAGTTAGTGGTTTATATGAACTTTGTGAGTCAGGCACCGTTTAACCTTTAATGGTGTCCAACCTGCCTCTCCCATTCACCAGACAAAATCTTGTGTTTCAATTCACACATAGAGACCACTGCCACTACAGCGACTGCCAAGAGGAAACTTGAGTCTCGTACCTCCGTAGACAACTGTGCCAAAAATCTCTTCTCCTCTCCGGGGAGTAAACGCAGCTTCACCCGCCACCCCTCCCTCATCAAACTGGCCAAGAGCATCCAGGAAGACCGGCGCAAGATCAACTCAGCCCCCACCAGCCCTGTCAAGAGTAAGTCCTGTGAGATATTTAGATAGAGTCTGGGATATTATTCAGATGTTTTTACAGAGAGTTGGGTGTGTAAATTAGCTTCTGTTTTTCTTTTCAGATGATTCCTTGAGCAGTGAGTTCTTTCCCACCAAAATGGCCCAACTAGCGGCCATCTGTAAGTTCCAGCTTGACCAGCAATCGAACAAGTAAGCGCAATGAGAATCAGGCAGTACTATCGTATCCTTTATTCTTCTAAATTAACCAGAAACGTTGTACGTTTCCTTGTTAACCTCAACTCAGACTGTCAGATGTTACAATGAGTCTTTTCCCATTACCGGGTTGTTGACAGGACACTGAAGTCTGCAGTTACTGTGACTGAGGCACTGCCAGCTCATCAACAGAAAGCTTCTAAAAAGCCAGAAGCTCCACAGCACCCAGTATTAACACCCACAGAAGCCTGTGCCAGCACTGTCCACCTCACTCCACGGGCACAGTTCACCCCCCAACCTACTGGGGCAATGTCCTTCCACCCTGCCCAGTGTTCACCCCTCATCCCTATGCTGCTGCCCCAACACCAGGGAGGCGGTCCCTACGCCATCTACATGCACCCCTCCTCCTTCAGGCCACACCCCCTAACCAGGCCTCAGCCAACCAGCCTAGCTGTGCGCTCTATGACCTTCGAGGATAAGACGGGGCGGAGCCCGAGTGATGTCACTGTGCAAGGCCACTCGTCTGCTACGAACAAGCTGCCAACCAGCAGCCCCTCGGCATTAAAACGTGTGTGTTCAGAGAGAACTTCAGAAGAAAGCCCCTCCAAGGCCAAGAGGATTGACCCTAGCACCAGAGTAAGACCTGTTCTTTACACGTTACTTCTGCCTCTACACAGCTCAGTTGTACCTACTTTTGACCAGAATGTGAGGTGACTTGTCACTAGTAGAGAACTTTGGCAATGACATACAAATAAAGAAGCCTGATAAATAGTTATAGCAACAGTCATACCAAGCTAACCCTTCTCTCCTCTCCTCCAGGACACGTCTCCTAAGCTATGTGAGATCCTCCAGGCTCGTCTAAAGGCGCGTCGCGGGGGTCTCGTCTCCAGCCGTCCCTCACCCCGAGCCCTCCACCTGGACCCAGAGTTCGTCAACACCCCTGGGAGCTCAGTGGCCGTAGCAGCCAATCAGACACTGGAGCAGAACCTGGAGACCTTCCTGGAGAAGGAGGAGAAGGTCGCAACCTCAGACAGCGAGGCAGGGCTCACGCCGGTCAGAGCTGTTCCACTGAACCCTCAACACCTACACACAGAGGTAAACACACACACACATAGCTAAAATACCGATACTGGTAATAACAGAAAACACTTGGCTTTAGATGTTATGTGTGTACAATATCTTTGGATGATGTATAGGGATGTGCATCTTTCCCTTTCAAGAATATTCGATACATGGGCTCCAATACGATACAGGAACGATACGTTTTAGTTTGAAACGATTAGAGAACGAATCAATGCGATATGATTCAATGCAAACATTTGTTGCATAAACACATTCATTTTTTTTTTTTTTTAATATGTATGTTTGTCACCTGCTCCAAATACAACGGGTGTAGTCTTTACTGTGAAATGCTTGCTTACGGGCCCTTCCCAAATAGTAACACGAGGAATAAAATACACAAAAATGGAGCAATACAGAGAGTACTGGTACCAGATCAATGTGCAGGGGTACGAGGTAGACATTTACATGAAGGCAGGGTAAAGTGACTCGGCGTCAGGATAGATAAGAGTCAAATAAGAATGGAGTATCGGCAGAATATAAACACGTGTTTTTATTGTCGGTGTGCGCGTGTGTGTTATGTACAGTATGTGGATGTGTGTGGGCTTTGTGCGAGTGTCAGTGCAGTGTGAGTGTGTCTATAGGCCAGTGTGTATGTATAGTCTTGTGATTGTGCATAGAGTCAGTGCGAGATAGGGTCTGTGCCGATTGATCTGGTGACCATTTAATGAACAATTTAGCAGTCTTATGGCTATTTAGTAGTCTTATGGCCTGTTGGTCCTGTCAGCCGATGCCCCGGTACCGTTTGCCGGACTGTAGCGGGGGGGTAAGTCTATGGCTTGGGTGGCTGTAGTCTTTGGCAATTTTTCGGGCCCTCTGACACCACCTTATATAGATGTCTTGGAGCTCTGCCCCAGCCAGTGGAAGTCTAAATTAAAATCTGCTGATGATGAAGCTCATGAGCTGAGCTTCTCTGAGCTGGATCTGTCTGAGCTGACTTCTGAGTGTGTGTGATGTATGTCTTTGGTGTATGTACCATGTAGGCCTGACCTGAGCTGAGTTTTTTTGTCCCCCCCCCACACACTTTGGTTCTGAAATTACCATCACCCACTAATTCACTTTTTGAACTCATTTATACATTTTTATTGTTTACAAATTAGCTATGACATAGCCGATGAATATATTTTACAACTGGAATATATTTTCACCCCCATCTCAAAATAGAATGGTTTTGACCATTTGGACATTTGTATGGAGTGATCTCTCGCTTTGGCCGTGCAGTGTGCCTCGCAAAAGTGATTGCTTTCCTCGTTATGAAATTAGTAACCTTATCCTGTATGTATGTATGTGTATATATATAAATAAATAAATAAAATACATATGCACTGAGTATACAAGGGCTCCTGAGTAGCGCAGCGGTCTAAAGGCCTGCATCTAGAGGCGTCACTACAGACCCTGGTTCGATTCCAGGCTGTATCACAACCGGCCGTGATTGGGAGTCCCATAGGGCGGCGCACAATTGTCCCAGCGTCGTTAGGGTTTGGCCGGGGTAGGCCGTCATTGTAAATAAGAATTTGTTCAACTGACTTGCCTAGTTAAATAAGGGTTAAATAAATACAAAACTTTAAGGACACCTGCTCTTTCCATGACATAGACTGATCAGGTGAAAGCTATGATCCCTTATTAATGTCACTTGTTAAATCCACTTCAATCAGTGTAGATGAACAGGAGGAGACAGGTTAAAGAAGGATATTGAAGCCTTGAGACATGGATTGTGTATGTGTGCCACTCAGAGGGTGAATTGGCAAGACAAAAGATTGAAGTGCCTTCGAACAGGCTATGGTAGTTAGGTGCCAAGCGCACCTGTTTGTGTCAAGAACTGCTGAGTTTAAGCTCAACAGTCTCCCGTGTGTATCACCCAAAGGACATCCAGCCAACTTGACACAACTGTGGGATGCATTGGAGTCAACATGGGCCAGCATACCTGTGGAATGCTTTCAACACCTTGTAGAGTCCATGCCCTGATGAATTGAGGCTGTTCGGAGGGGAAATGGTGGAGGTGCAACTCTATTAGGAAGGTGTTCCTAATGTTTGGTATGCTGATTGTTTAAAGCAAAAAAAATATTGCTGATGGTGACCCTGAATAATTAAAATTAAGTCTATAGTAAGCCCCTTCAGCAGGTATAGCCAGATGAGAGTTGTTTCTGATAGCTTACTTTAATTCCGGTAAAACAGCATTTTCAACAGCGCATACAGTTGAAGTTGGAAGTTTACATTAGAGGTCGACCGATTTAATTATGTGGATATATTGAAGCAACATTTCAAGACATCAGTGAGGAAGTTTAAGCTTGGTCGCAAATGGGTCTTCCAAATGGACAATGACCCCAAGCATACTTCCAAAGTTGTGGCAAAATGGCTTAAGGACAACAAAGTCATGGTATTGGAGTGGCCATCACAAAGCCCTGACCTCAATCCTATAGAACAATTTGTGGGCGGAATTGAAAAAGTGTGTGCGAGCAAGGAGGCCTACAAACATGACTCGGTTAAACCAGCTCTGTCAGGAGGAATGGGCCAAACTTCACCCAACTTATTGTGGAAGCTTGTGGAAGGCTACCTGACACGTCTGACCCAAGTTTAACCATTTAAATGCAATGCTACCAAATACTAATTGAGTGTATGTAAACTTCTGACCCACTGGGAATGTGATGAAATTAATAAAAGCTGAAATAAATCTCACTCAACTATTATTCTGACATTTCACATTCTTAAAGTAAAGTGGTGATCGTAACTGACCTGAGACGGAATTTTTACTAGGATTAAATGTCAGGAATTGTGAAAAACTGAGTTAAATGTATTTGGCCAAGATGTATGTAAACTTCCAACTTCAACTGTATATAACAACAATCTAGCAAATCACAAAGGTTGTCACAATCTTAATATCATGCAAGCCATTTTAGTGTTTGAATGCTGAATGTGCCACACAGATGTGCAAGACCAACTCGCGTTGGTCAGCATGTGAAGCTGGGCACAGTGCGCAGTTTGACTAGGCTACTGATATTGCCTGGAGTTGTTCGGCATGCAAAATTACCTGTAGAGCAATGACTGTCAAAAGAGTGACGTGCAGTTCGACACAAAAGATAAGCTGTGTTTTCGGATGTAGAAAGAATGTATTAAACTTATGAACCAGTGACTCGTAACGTTTGAATCGATTTCCTGACAAATGCATGCTACATTTGGTCTGAGTCTGAAGACCAACACACTTGCATCTTCAACATTTGAATCTGGGACCGATGCGTATCGGTGAATCGTTGCGTCCATAATACTGACTTAATGACTCTTTTCTCGGTCTGTCTCTGTCGGGTTCCAGACTCTGATCCCCACTGGCTACCTGATCCCCATCTCCCAGCAGTCACTCTTCAGCTACAAAGACCACAACACAGAGAGCAGCAAAGCCTTCACACCCACCTACAACATCTACCACACACCCACAGCAGGTATACATAACTTTAACATTTTTTCACAGTCAGCACACACACAAATGCAAATTTGAACTGTCTTTTCATTTATTTATTTTCGGAGGACCTTGAGTATAGCATACAAGCATTCGGTATCAGATGACTCAAATTGGAAATCTGTATCTTGTGACTGTAATTAACTGTCTTCCCTCTCTCCTTCCCAGGCTCTAGACCTCCCCCGATCCAGGAGTTCACCCCCACCAGCCTCCCCCTCCACAGGCCTCCCCCCTCCTCGCCCTTCTCTGCCCAGGGACACCGCTTCCCCAGCCCTGCCATCCTCAACTTTACCCTGCAGAACCTGGGCCTCATCCCTGGGCCTGGCTCTGTGCCCACTTACAGCCCTGGCACTGGCCACACCCCGGAGCACCCCAGCTCCATGCCCAGCCCCCTGCCTCCCCACCTGGGCCTGCATCAGAGGGGCGGCATGGTGTTCGTTAAGCCCATGTCCCCCGTGCCAGTCCAACATCAGATGACCGGCCCAGGCGGGCAACCACTCACGCTAATCAGCCTACAGCAGGTGAGATACATGCTTGCATACATACATCCACACAAACACTGTTACACACACAAACACTGGGTCACACATACAGACAGCATACTTACACACACAGCTTCACACCCCAATAATCTTGTCACACACACAAACAGTCAAAGGCAAACCCTTCCTCCCTAATTGCTAATGGTGTGCTGCTGGTTCAGTGCTTGGGTAACTAGCTTCACTGATTATATAATCAAGGTGTGATGTTGATTGTAAAACGGCTAACTTCTCTGTCGTTGTCTTTCTCTCCTCCTCTTCAGATGACCACGCCCAAAGGGACGGCCCTCCCCCAGCACAGTTTCTTCCACACCCCGCTGGCTACCGTGGTAACCACCAGCCATGGACACACGGCGCCGGCGGGCACCAAAACCGTTTACATCCCTCAGCGGAAGTTGGACGTCACCGCTGAGGACACCTAAAGACTATGCTGCTACACAAACTTTCTGTGTGTGTGTGTGTGTGTGTGTGCGCGCGTCAGCCCTTCAACATGTGTGTCTGTGCATGTCTGCATGGCTTTCTATGGTCCGACTGTCGTATTTTTTAAGGCATACTGTAGGTTGAGTGGTTTTGTGTTTTAGGGTATGTGATGTCGCCATATGAGTTAATCCAAAACTGGTCCATAGGTTATTTCAGCGTTTCCCACACTCAGTGCAAGTTTTTTTTTTTGCTAGTACTACACAACTGATTCCAATTATTAAAGCTTGATGATTAGTTGATTATTTGAATCAGCTGTGTAGTGCTAGGGCAAAAACCAAAACGTGCAGCCCTTGGGGTCCTGGGGACTGAGTTTCAGAAGCCCTGGTTTATTCCATTTCGACAGGGGAAGACAAAGTATGTGAACATGGTGTGGAAACTCCATACAGAAACAGCTGCGAGTCACCATCATCACAGCTAGCTCCAAATATAACTGATGGCGAGACCAGCCTTGGTAAATACTCAACCCTGGGGCTTGATACACGATATGCTGGATATTACTGTGTAATACTATAATACTACAACATACTTTTGATCCTGGTGTATATGTATGGAAATATGATTAGGGCTCACCAGTAGGTATTAAACTGGCGAGGGGTGCTTTCTGTGTCTGAATACTAAACAGTGAAACTGTCTGTAGGTTTTAAAGGGTTGTTTGCCAAAATGTAATACGCTGGCGGAGTATTTCAACATTTCTCAACGAGAAGTTGTATTGAAGTCCCATTACATCATCAACGTGCCATAGAGAAGAACACCAACCTAACCCCAGTTCACTGGGATGACATTGATACGTGACAGCGGAACTTTGATGACTGAAATAGAAACATTTGATTGAAAAGTATTGTAGATGAACTGTTTTTGTATGTGTCAAATTGGTAAGACTACAATTTTGCACATTGTACATGCTAACTGTTACCCTTCAAAAGCTGAACTGTATGTGATTAATATGTAAGGGGTGAATGTTTTTTGATGGGATTCCTACCTTAGGCTAATCAGGTAATTGAAATCAGATCTTAATGCATAAGGAATGGACTTTAAGCATCCTTGTATATAAAATGGTAAACTATTAATATTGTTAAACCGGTGTCTGTCCTGTTCATGCATGCTTTACTGTCTCCCTCGGTTGATGAATACATGGTCGATGATATGGTGGTGTCCTACAGCATTAGTCTAGAGTGTGAATATGATAAAGGTGGTTTCATATCCAACAGTAAATACAGTGCATGCCTTCAATTCCAACCAATTAAAAACACAAACACGTATAGATTTAATTCTGTGTACACACTCCTTTTAACATCATGTGTCATTCCAATTACCATCAGCCAGTGATTGAATCAACATTGTTTCCACATCATTTCAATGAAATTACATTGATCCAACACGGAATAGACATTGAATTGACTGAGACCGGCTGTATTTTCAGTAAAACCGATATCATATACTGGCCAGTGTCCAATCAGTGCCACGTTTTTTTGAATATTTGGTCCAAGGGTCCATGGATCTGACTGATGATGAATTTGAGCTCTCTCTAATTAAGTTGAAATGCATGAACATAATTTGAATTGATCCATCATGAAATTTCCATGTGAGGTAAGTGTTATTGACCAGGCTGCTTCAAGCGGTCCAGGGTGGATACTGGAATATGTTCTTCCATGGTCCTAATTCCTGGAGCTTTATCACCACACTCCAGCCTTATGGAGGTGACGGACTACCTCTGAAATGAATGGGTGAGAAGAGAGGAGAGTCCGGACTGGCTGAGATGCCTTATCTCTGCTAGAAGAACAGGCTCGACAACGTCGCTGTCACTATAATATGATGGGTATCATCAAAGAGAAACCAAATGTAGACATTTGTGGGGGGTTTTGTAGTCCGAACCAATCCCAATGCATGCATAGCCGTGGGAATTAGAGCTGCTGAGGGTTCTGCAGCACCTCCTGTTAAATCAGTATTGAAATAAAATATATATATATAAATATATACATACACACACACAGTATCAGTTAAAGTTCACACCTACTCATTCTAGGGTTTTATTTATTTTTTCTACATTGTAGAATAGTAGTGAAGAGAGCAAAGCTATGACATAACACATGGAAACTCAGCAACAAAAAAAAAGAAACGTCCCTTTTTCAGGACCCTGTCTTTCAAAGATAATTCGTAAAAATCCAAATAGCTTCACAGGTATTCATTGTAAAGGGTTTAAACTCTGTTTCCCATCTTTGTTCAATGAACCATAAATAATTAATGAACATGCACATGTGGAACGTCGTTACGACACTAACAGCTTACAGACAGTAGGCAATTAAGGTCACAGTTATGAAAATTTAGGACACTAAAAGAGGCCTTTTTACTGACTGAAAAACACCAAGAGAAAGATGCCCAGGGTCCCTGCTCATCTGCGTGAACGTGCCTTAGGCATGCTGCAAGGAGGCATGAGGACTGCAGATGTGGCCAGGGCAATAAATTGGAATATCTGTACTGTGAGAAGCATAAGACAGCACTAAAGGGAGACAGGATGGACAGCTGATCATCCTCACAGTGGCAGACCACGTGTAACAACACCTACACAGGATTGGTACATCCGAACGTCACACCTGTGAGACAGGTACAGGATGGCAACAACAACTGCCCGAGTTACACCAAGAACGCACAATCCCTCCATCAGTGCTCAGACTGTCCGCAATAGGCTGAGAGGCTGGACTGAGGGCTTGTAGGCCTGTTGTAAGGCAGGTCCTCACCAGACATCACCGGCAACAACGTCGCCTATGGGCATAAACCCACCGTCGCTGGTCCAGACAGGACTGGCAAAAAGTGCTCTTCACTGATGAGTCGCGGTTTTGTCTCACCACGGGTGATGGTCGGATTCGCGTTTATTGACGAAGGAATGAGCGTTACACCGAGGCCTGTACTCTGAAGTGGGATCGATTTGGAGGTGGAGGGGCAGTCATGGTCTGGGGCGTGTGTCACGGCATCATCGGACTGAGCTTGTTGCCATTGCAGGTAATCTCAACGCTGTGCGTTACAGGGAAGACATTCTCCTCCCTCATGTGATACCTTTCCTGCAGGCTCATCCTGAAATGACCCTCCAGCATGACAATGCCACCAGCCATACTGCTCGTTCTGTGTGGGATTTCCTGCAAGACAGGAATGTCAGTGTTCTGCAATGGCCAGTGAAGAGCCAGGATCTCAATCCCATTGAGCATGTCTGGGACCTGTTGGATTGGAGGGTGAGTGCCATTCCCCCCAGAAATGTCCAGGAACTTGCAGATGCCTTGGTGGAAGAGTTGGGTAACATTTCACAGCAAGACCTGGCAAATCTGGTGCAGTCCATGCGGAGGAGATGCATTGCAGTAATTAATTTAGGGCTAGGCCCCTTTTTTCTCCACTCCCTGTCTGAATGACGTGCCCAAAGTAAACTGCCTGTAGCTCAAGGCCCTGAAGACAGGATATGCATATAATTGGTACCATTGGAAAGAAAACACTTAGAATTTTGTAGAAATTAAAATAATGTAGGAGAATATAACAATAGATATGGTAGGAGAAAATCCAAAGAAAAACCAACCAGACTTTTTTTTTTAGGGAGACCATCCTCTTAGAAATGCAAGAGAATGGTCATATTGAAAATTAGCTTCCTGGATGCAATTCCCATGTCTTCCATGGAGTGTCAGCAGTCTTTGTTCAAGGTTTCAGGCTTGTACATTCAAAAATGAATAATAAATATCAGTTTTAGTAGAGGGACACAGTCATGGAAATGTGTGTTTGTGCGCGCCATGATGATATTACACACCTGCTAAAAATCGGTTTTCCTATTGAACATACTTCTTTCGGAAAAAAAATAATAGTTTGATTACATTTTAGGGTATCTGAGGAGTAAATAGAAATGTATTTTGACTTGTTGAAACAAAGTTTAGGGGTAGATTTTTAGATTCCTTTCCCTGCAAGTTGAAGTGGATTATTCAAATCGATGGCACCAACTAAACTGACGTTTTGGGATATAAAGAAGGATGTGATCTAACAAAAAGACACTACATGTTATAGCTGGGACCCTTTGGATGATAAATCAGAGGGAGATTTTCAAAAAGTAAGTGAATATTTAATCGTTAAATGTGAATGTATGAAACCTGTGCTGGTGGAAAAATATTTTGATCTGGGGCGCCGTCCTCAAACAATCGCATGGCATGTTTTCCTTGTAATAGCTACTGTAAATCGGACAGTGCGGTTAGATGAACAAGAATTTAAGCTTTTAGCTGATAGACACTTATGTACATAAATGTTTAAAATCCTTAATATTTATGATTTTTTATTTGAATGGTGCACCCTCCAGTTTCACTAGCGGGACACCTAGCCCTAAGTTAATGCAGCTGGTGGCCACACCAGATACTGACTGTTACCTTTGATTTTGACCCCCCCCCTTTTGTTCAGGGACGCGTTATTCCATTTCTGTTAGTCACGTCTTTGGAACTTGTTCAGTTTATGTCTCGGTTGTTGGTTTTGTAGTTATTGTTAGACCATTCCTGGTGAACAAGCAAGCCATTAGGCTACAGCACTTTTAATGTTATGGTCTCTAATGGTCTTCAATGGTAAAAGTCCCAAACACACACTGTATAGTGTTTGCAATTGTAATGGTATAGGTTTGGGTTTAATGGTAAATATCACTATTCACAATACATTTTGAGCTGTTTCCTGATAATTGTACTGAAAAACGTGCAATTAATTTTTTTATTATGGTTGTTTTGGAAATATTGAATCAAATATTTCTCAGATACCGGTGCTTGTGAATTCAAATAGACTTTATTACAAAAAGTAACAAAGCCGAGCAATTCCATGGAACAACTCAATTCTCTTGCCATAGACCTTAGGCCTTATAGGTTTCCACCTTCAGATAACACACACACACACACACACACACACACACACACACACACACACACACACACACACACACACACACACACACACACACACACACACACACGGTCACTCCCCTCTATGTAGATAATTAACACCCCTTGGCCTCTCACCACCATTATCTTTCTGTCTCAATTCTGTCTTGTTTACAGATTCTATTGGTGGCATATACATAGCAATGATACAAAAAATAAGACACACATAATGCAGGTGTCTGTCCAATGATACTCATAGGACTACACAATGGCTCTCCCCAAGCCTGTAATGGCACAGACATGCATATACAATACAACTACATGCCCTAAAACCAGTCACAGGAACAGGCAATGACTTCCTTCAGGCCTACAACAGCACAAGCATACATACATAATGCAATTGCATGTCTCAATGCTAGTCACAGGACCAGGTAATGACTTCCATCAGGCCTATAACAGTACAGGCATACATTTTCTGCTTACGTTCTGTTTTTACATGTCTAGTGATTAACTCCATGTTGACCCAGCTCTGTTTATTCACCTGAGCTCAGCCTTTATTCTGCTTGCACATGTCTATTAATTAACCTTATGTTGATACTGCTTACTACTTCTGAAGTGCATAATATATTTACTGGAAAATAGTCATGAATTTTCTCCTATATTGTCACAACATTTTAGTTCCTAGCCCAAGTTGTGCAGCTGTCTAAGTCACTGCATTGCATTGCTTGGGGCGTCAATACAGACCCGGGTTGGATCCCAGGCTGTGTCATAACCGGCCGTGTGGTGGGACAGGCAGACTTCGGTCGTCAGTTGAATGGGTGTTTCCTCCGACACAGTGCAGCTGGCTTCCGGGTTAAGCAGGCGGGTGTTAAGGACATATGACTCAACCGTTGCCTCTCCCGAGCCCGTTGGGGAGAAAAAAGGGGGTAAAAAGCAAAAAGGTTAAAACCACACTATTAATTTTCCTAATGAGACAATGTTGGTAATGTTGATCACAGTTAACTTTTAAAAAAAGCTAGGGGCGTGGATCAGAAAACCAGTTAGTATCTGGTGTGACCACCATTTACCTCATGCAGTGCGACGCATCTCCTTCCGCATAGAGTTGATCAGGCAGTTGATTGTGGCCTTGTCCCACTCCTCAAAGGCTGTGCGAAGTTGCTGGATATTGGCAGGAACCAGAACACGCTGTCGTTGACGTCGGTCCAGAGCATCTCAAATATGCTCAATGGAGCATGCAGGCCATGGAAGAACTGGGACATTTTCAGCTTCCAGGAATTGTGTACAGATCCTTGCAACATAGGCCCGTGCATTATCATGCTTAAACATGAGGTGATGGTAGCAGATGAATGGCACGACAATGGGTCTCAGGATCTCATCACGGTATTTCTGTGCATTCAAATTGACAAAATGTAATTGTGTTCTTTGTCCGTAGCTTATGCCTGCCCATTTCATAACCAAACTGCCACCATGGGGCACTCTGTTCACAATGTTGACAAGTTGGCTTCTGTTTACAGTTCTACAGTGGCCATTGAAGATAAGAATCTTATTGAAATTCAGAAGAATAGCCCTGTCCCAACCTTCTTTAACAGTCCAGTCACTCCATGACACACAAACAGTAATCCTCTTATTTTGTTTGGCTTTGAGGTTGTCTGTTTTATTCTGCCTGGTCAACCAAACAACCAGCAAATCCTTCCCTCTGTAGGCAAAGGTCATTATTGCCAGCCAATCAGTGTTGGGGTGTTAAGATTAATTTTTATCCTTAGATTTGAGCCCTGAATCCAGCTGCCCCTTACACAGAGAACCTCTTAGCTTATGCCGGTTGTATCTTAATGGTCACTGGACCTTGAGAGATCACAGCAGCAGCAAAGAGAGGGGAGAGGTGGATCCCCTAAAATGGACCCCCTAAAATGTCCTTACTCCTCCTAATGCCAGTCTCAAATAATATGTTTCAATCACACCTAATTACCCATGAATGGCTGGGGGCTGCCAATAGGTAGATAGCACCACTGGGAGCATTAAAAGGCCTTTGTAATTATCTGCATGGAGGTGGGATCTGCTTCTCCATCTGCTGGTGCTGGCAAATGGGAGAGTCTATCCACTACAAGCCTTAGGTCGTACACAGTGGTGGAAAAAGTACCCAATTGTCATACTTGAGTAAAAGTAAAGATACCTTAATAGAAAAAAAGTCACCCAGTAAAATTCTACTTGAGAAAAGTTTCAAAGTAGTTGGGTTAAAATACACTTAAGTATTAAAAGTAAAGTAACATATACTTAAATATCAACAGTAAAAATCATTTCAAATTCCATATATTAGTGGTCTACGGCACTGCATCTCAGTGCTAGAGGCATCACTAAATCAAATAAAAATGTATTGGTCACATGGTTTGCAGCTGTTATTGTGAGTGTAGCAAAATGCTTGTGCTTCTAGTTCTGAAACTGCAGCAATATCTAACAAGTAATCGAACAATTCCACAACAACTACCTAATACACACAAATATAAGTTGGAAAGAATGGAATAAGAATATATACAAATAAATATATGGATGAGCAATGACAGAGGCATAAGCAAAATGCAATAGATGGTATAAAATACAGTATATACATATGAGATGAGTGATGCAAGATATGTAAACATTATTAAAGTGGCATTATTAAATTGACTAGTATTCCATTTATTAAAGTGGCCCAATGGTTACAAGTCTGTATGTTGGCAGCAGCCTCTGTGCTACTGATGGCTATTTAACAGTCTGATCGCCTTGAGATAGAAGCTGTTTTTCAGTCTCTCGGTCCCAGCTTTGATGCACCTGTACTGACCTCGCCTTCTGGATGGTAGCAAGGTGAACAGGCAGTGGCTCAGGTGGTTGTCCTTGATGATCTTTGTGGCCTTCCTGTGACATCAGGTGCTGTAGGTATCGTATATGCCAAAGCAGCAGCTACTCTTCCTGGGGTCCAGCAAAATTAAGGCAGTTTGTACAATTTTAAAACATTACAATACATTCACAGATTTCACAACACACTGTGTGCCCTCAGGCCCCTACTCCACCACTACAACATAGCTACAGTAGTAAATCCATGTGTATGTATAGTGCGTATGTTAATCGGGTGTGTGTGCGAACGCGTCTGTGCCAATGTTTGTGTTGCGTCACAGTCCCTACTGTTCCAAAGATGTTTTTATTATCTGTTTAAAAAAAATGTAATTTTACTGCTTGCATCAGTTACATGATGTGGAATAGAGTTCCATGTAGTTATGGCTCTACGTAGTACTGTGTGCCTCCCATAGTCTGTTCTGGACTTGGGGACTGTGACGAGACCTCGTGGCATTTCTTGTGGGGTATGCATGGGTGTCTGAGCTGTGTGCCAGTAGTTCAGACAGACAGCTCAGTGCATTCAATGTCAATACTTCTCATAAAAGTAGTGATGAAGTCAATCTCTCCTACACTTTAAACCAAGAGAGATTGACATGCATATGATTATTAGCTCTCTGTGTACATCCAAGGGCCAGCCGTGCTACCCTGTTCTGAGCCAATTGCAATTCCAATTGCAAAGTCCTTTTTTGTGGCAACTGACCACACGACTGAACAGTAGTCAAGGTGCGACAAAACTAGGGCTTGTAGGACCTTCCTTGTTGATAGTGTTGTTAAGAAGGCTGAGCATCACATTATGATAGAAAGACTTCTCCCAATCTTAGCTACTACTGCATCAATATGTTTTGACCATGACAGTCTACAACCTAGTGTTACTCCAAGCAGTTTAGTCCTCTCAACTTGCTCAATTTCCATATTAGTTACTACAAGATTTAGTTGAGGTTTAGGGTTTAGTGAGTGTTTTGTTCCAAATACATTGCTTTTAGTTTTAGAAATATTTAGGGCTCTTATTCCTTGCCACCCACTGAAACTAACTGCAGCTCTTTGTTGAGTGTTGCAGTCATTTCAGTCGCTGTATTAGCTGACGTGTATAGTGTTGAGTCATCCATATACATAGAAACTCTGGGTTTATTCAAATTCAGTGGCATGTTGTTAGTAAAAAATAATAAAAAGCAAAGGGCCTAAACAGCTACCCTGGGGAATTCCTGAATCTAACTGGATTATATTTGATAGGCTTCCATTAAAGAACACCCTCTGTGTTCTGCTACTTGTCTAACTCTTTATCCATATTATAGCAGGGAGTGTAAAGCCATAACACATACATGTTTCCAGCAGCAGACTATGATCAATAATGTCTAAAGCTGCACTGCACAAGTCTAACAAGACAGCCCCCACAATAATTTTATCATCAATTTCTCTCAGCAATCAGTAATTTGTGCTGTGCTTGTTGAGTGTCCATCCCTATAAGTATGCTGAAATTCTGTTGTCAATTTGTTTACTGTAAAATAGCATTGTATCTGGTCAAACAATTTTTTCCAGAAGTTTACTAAGGGTTGGTAACAGGCTGATTGGTCGGCTATTTAAGCCAGTAAAGGGGGCTTTACTATTTTTTTTCACCTTCATTTAACCAGGTAGGCTAGTTGAGAACAAGTTCTCATTTACAACTGCGACCTGGCCAAGATAAAGCATAGCAGTGTGAACAGACAACAGAGTTATACATGGAGTAAACAATAAACAAGTCAATAACACAGTAGAAAAAAAGAACAATAGAGTCTATATACATTGTGTGCAAAAGGCATGAGGAGGTAGGCGAATAATTACAATTTAGCAGATTAACACTGGAGTGATAAATGATCAGATGGTCATGTGCAGGTAGAGATACGGGTGTGCAAAAGAGCAGAAAAGTAAATAAATAAAAACAGTATGGGGATGAGGTAGGTAAATTGGGTGGGCTATTTACCGATGGACTATGTACAGCTGCAGCGATCGGTTAGCTGCTCAGATAGCAGATGTTTAAAGTTGGTGAGGGAGATAAGTCTCCATCTTCAACGATTTTTGCAATTCGTTCCAGTCACAGGCAGCAGAGAACTGGAAGGAAAGGCGGCCAAATGAGGTGTTGGCTTTAGGGATGATCAGTGAGATACACCTGCTGGAACGCGTGCTACGGGCGGGTGTTGCCATCGTGACCAATGAACTGAGATAAGGCTGAGCTTTACCTGGCATAGACTTATAGATGACCTGGAGCCAGTGGGTCTGGCGATGAATATGTAGCGAGGGCCAGCCGACTAGAGCATACAGGTTGCAGTGGTGGGTGGTATAAGGTGCTTTAGTAACAAAACGGATGGCACTGTGATAAACTGCATCCAGTTTGCTGAGTAGAGTATTTGAAGCTATTTTGTAGATGACGTCGCCGAAGTCGAGGATCGGTAGGATAGTCAGTTTTACTAGGGTAAGTTTGGCATTGTGAGTGAAGGAGGCTTTGTTGTGGAATAGAAAGCCGACTCTAGATTTGATTTTAGATTGGAAATGTTTGATATGAGTCTGGAAGGAGAGTTTGTCTAGCCAGACACCTAGGTACTTATAGATGTCCACATATTCTACGTCGGAACCATCCAGGGTGGTGATGCTAGTCGGGCGTGCGGGTGCAGGCAGCGAACTGTTGAAAAGCATGTATTTGGTTTTACTAGTGTTTAAAAGCAGTTGGAGGCCACGGAAGGAGTGTTGTATGGCATTGAAGCTCGTTTGGAGGTTAGATAGCACAGTGTCCAAGGAAGGGCCAGAAGTACACAGAATGGTGTCGTCTGCGTAGAGGTGGATCAGGGAATCGCCCGCAGCAAGAGCAACATCATTGATATATACAGACAAAAGATTCGGCCCGAGAATTGAACTCTGTGGCACCCCCATAGAGACTGCCAGAGGACCGGACAACATGCCCTCTGATTTGACACACTGAACTCTGTCTGAGAAGTAGTTGGTGAACCAGGCAAGGCAGTCATTAGAAAAACCGAGGCTACTGAGTCTGCAGATAAGAATATGGTGATTGACATAGTCGAAAGCCTTGGCCAGGTCGATGAAGACGGCTGCACAGTACTGTCTGTTATCGATGGCGGTTATGATACCGTTTAGTACCTTGAGCGTGGCTGAGGTGCACCCGTGACAGGCTTGGAAACCAGATTGCACAGCGGAGAAGGTACGGTGGGATTCGAGATGGTCAGTGATCTGTTTGTTGACTTGGCTTTCGAAGACCTTAGATAGGCAGGGCAGGATGGATATACAGTGGGGCAAAAAAGTTGTGCAAGTTCTCCCACTTAAAAAGATGAGAGAAGCCTGTAATGTTCATCATAGGTACACTTCAACTATGACAGACAAAATGAGAAGAAAGAAATCCAGAAAAATCACATTGTAGGATTTTTTATGAATTTATTTGCAAATTATGGTGGAAAATAAGTATTTGGTTAATAACAAACGTTTATCAATACTTTGTTATATACCCTTTGTTGGCAATGAGAGGTCAAACGTTTTCTGTAAGTCTTCACAAGGTTTTATATTTTGGCCCATTCCTCCATGCAGATCTCCTCTAGAGCAGTGATGTTTTGGGGCTGTTGCTGGGCAACACGGACTTTCAACTCCCTCCAAAGATTTTCTATGGGGTTGAGATCTGGAGACTGGCTAGGCCACTCCAGGAACTTGAAATGCTTCTTATGAAGCCACTCCTTCGTTTCCCGGGCGTTGTGTTTGGGATCATTGTCAGGCTGAAAGACCCAGCCACATTTCATCTTCAATGCCCTTGCTGATGGAAGGAGATTTTCACTCAAAATCTCACGATACATGGCCCCATTCATTCTTTCCTTTACACGGATCAGTCGTCCTGTTCCCTTCGCAGAAAAACAGCCCCAAAGCATGTTTCCTCCACCCCCATGCTTCGCAGTAGGTATGGTGTTCTTTGGATGCAACTCAGCATTCTTTGTCCTCCAAACACGACGAGTTGAGTTTTTACCAAAAAGTTATATTTTTGTTTCATCTGACCATGACATTATCCCAATCTTCTTCTGGATCATCCAAATGCTCTCTAGCAAACTTCAGATGGGCCTGGACATGTATTGGCTTAAGCAGGGAGACACGTCTGGCACTGCAGGATTTGAGTCCCTGGCGGCGTAGTGTGTTACTGATGATAGGCTTTGTTACTTTGGTCCCAGCTCTCTGCAGGTCATTCACTAGGTCCCCCTGTGTGGTTCTGGGATTTTTGCTCACCGTTCTTGTGATCATTTTGACCCCACGGGGTGAGATCTTGCGTGGAGCCCCAGATCGAGGGAGATTATCAGTGGTCTTGTATGTCTTCCATTTCCTAATAATTGCTCCCACAGTTGATTTCTTCAAACCAAGCTGCTTACCTATTGCAGATTCAGTCTTCCCAGCTGGGTGCAGGTCTACAATTTTGTTTCTGGTGTCCTTTGACAGCTCTTTGGTCTTGGCCATAGTGGAGTTTGGAGTGTGACTGTTTGAGGTTGTGGACAGGTGTCATTTATACTGATAACAAGTTCAAACAGGTGCCATTAATACAGGTAACGAGAGGAGGACAAGAGGAGCCCTCTTCAATAAGAAGTTACAGGTCTGTGAGAGCCAGAAATCTTGCTTTTTTCTAGGTGACCAAATACTTTTATTCCACCATAATTTGCAAATAAATAAATTAAAAATCCTACAATGTGATTTTCTGGATTTCTTTTCTAATTTTGTCTGTCATAGTTGAAGTGTACCTATGATGAACATTACAGGCTTCTCATCATTTTAAGTGGGAGAACTTGCACAATTGGTGGCTGACTAAATACTTTCTTTGCCCCACTGTAGGTCTGTGACAGTTTGAGTCCAGGATGACTGCGGCAGCTTTCCAATCCTTGGGGATCTCAGACGATATGAAAGAGATGTTGAACAGGCTGGTAATAGGGGTTGCGACATTGGCGGCGGATAGTTTCAAAAATAGAGGGTCCAGATTGTCAAGACCAGCGGATTTGTACGGGTCCAGGTTTTGCAGCTCTTTCAGAAATCTGCTATCTGGATTTGGGTAAAGGAGAAGCTGGGGAGCCTTGGGCGAGTAGCTGCGGGGGGGAGCTGTTGGCCGAGGTTGGAGTAGCCAGGAGGAAGCCATGGCCAGCCGTTGAGAAACACTTGAGGTTTTCGATTATCATGGATTTAAATCGGTGGTGACCGTGTTACCTAGCCTCAGTCCAGTGGGCAGCTGGGAGGAGGTGCTCTTGTTCTCCATGGACTTTACAGTGTCCCAGATCTTTTTTGAGTTTGTGCTACAGGCTGCAAATTTCTGCTTGAAAAAGCTGGCCTGCTTGAAAACATTGAAAACGTTCAATAGCTGCCTCCATTTGAGACCGCTGAGCCAGCTAGGCTATCTGGGCTTTCACATCTCTCCCCCTATACGGAATCTGGCAGGATCCCGAGACAGATAGTAGCGCTCACAGCAATTTAGCCCAACCGAGCCGTAGGATTCAAAATAAAAGTATATAAAAACACAGTCAGCTTTTAAACAGAGGTCTTTAGTTCAGGTTCCACTGTTCGACAGGGTTCAACAAACATACGTCGTGCTCTGATGACATCAGTGTTGATGCAGCTCCTGCAGCTCTGTAGGTGTCCTGGCGGGCAGGTAGTTTTCCTCTGGTGATACGTTGTGCAGATCGCACCACCCTCTGGGGAGCCTTGCGGTTGTGGGCTGTGCAGTTGCCGTACCAGGCCGTGATACAGCACGACACGAATTGTGCATCTGTAAAAGTTTGAGGGTTTTAGGTGAAGTTCGAATCCAGGCTGTATCACAACCGACCACGATTGGGAGTCCCATAGGGCAGCACACAATTGGCCCAGAGCTGTCCGGGTTTGGCCGGTGTAGGCAGTCATTGTAAATAAGAATTTGTTCTTAACTGACTTGCCTAGTTAAATAAAGATTAAAATAAAAAATAAAATATATTGTTACAATTTAGAATTAGGCAAACCAGACAACATTTTCTTGTTTTTTCTAATGTATGGATTAAGTGAGTCCGCCAGATCAGAGGCAGTATGGATGACCAGTGATTTTCTGCCGATAAGTGTGATTTAGACAATTTATGTAAAAAGTTTTTTTTTAAATCTTTAGGAATGTAGTGGAGTAAAAGTAGTCAAAAATATAAATAGTAAAATACAGATACCCCAGAAAACTACAAGTAGCATTTAAAAGTGTTTTTACACCACTGGTCCTAAACAACCTCTCCAGACTGTAGTCTTCAGAAATAGACTGACCAGGGACAGCTGAAAGGGCTGTGTTGATTGACGTGGGTGGGACCATTGTTTGACTGCAGGCCCAGGCTTCTGGGGCCTAATAATATGAATTATGCCATTATCCAAAGACTGATATATAGTCGCTTAATAGGTATCCGGACATGAAAAAATATATTTTAATATTAAAATAAAGAGAACGGAATACTTCAGTTTTTTTGCTGTCCAACCTCGATCCTGACAAACTGACAAAAGTTAGTCCATAGCTGTCATGGCCACAACATACTTTCTCCTGCAAACTGTGGTTCAGTGTAGACTGTGTTAATGTGTTGGTTTGGTTTTACTCTTCACCCCAGTGGCCTGCAGGAAAGGAATGGACAGTACAACAGCCGCGGTGCATGAGTCAGAGATCTACTGCAAGTCCTGCTACGGCAAGAAGTATGGGCCAAAAGACTTCAGCCAGGGTGCTGGAGCCCTCAGCTCTGACCACCCTGGACAGAACCTGGGCATGCAATCTCAAGAGTAGGTCCCTCTCGTTACTCTCTCTGACTGATATACAGGTGCTTGTGTTTCTTATTGCAGCCTTGGAATAAAACCTGCTTCGGCTGTTTGCTGTGTGGGAAGAGCCTGGAGTCTACCACAGTGACAGACAAGGATGAGAAACTCTATTGTAAAAGGTACACACATGACCAAAACAAGCTCCCACCATTTACATGCTATTGAGACCACAAAGCTAGCCACCCCTACAGAGCTCCCTTAGATCAATACAGCGAGGCTTCAGTAGAAACCATTTGCAGTCGTTGACGTTTAAGATGAGGGGGCGAGAGCATTGCCTTATTTATATTACTGTATATTGATGACTGTCATATTCCATTCACCCAGTTCAATGTCATGTCAGTGTTTAGGCTACTACATGATACTAACATTTTCCCTATACCCATCATGAAGTTGTTATAACCTAGCCTTTGAATGAAAGGTTTGACAACTTAAAGAATTTTGAGTAATCAAGGTGACAGATAGTGACACATTCAATACTGCCTTGCATCTAGCTGATCTAGGGAGTAAACGTTAGTCCAACAGTTGCAAATTATAATTTCTATTGGACAAATTCAGGTATTTTCATCCATGTTTCGTTCCATTTACTTCCGTTTAAGAAACATTTTTCCAACAAAGTCGGTGGAATGAATACTCCCTGATCAAACGTAAACACAGCTCACTTTCATAGAAGCCACATACAAACAGCATGATCACTTTGCTTGTTGTAATTCCTTCTCGCATCTACGCGCTCCCCTCCGTCTCACCTTTTCCCTTCGCTTGTGGACTTCAGTGCACAAACCATCAGTGACCATGCGAACACCTTCATAGGATAACCGCTAACCACAGCCTATATTGTTGTCACAATATTAATGTCATAGTTCTAGTAGATATGTTGATTAACACATTAGTAAACCTGCTCCAATCATGCAATACAGTGTACAGCAAGCCATTAAGCAGTAACACCGGGGGAAATAAATTAAGCTTACCTTAACTTGGAAGAGTTCCAGTGTTGGATAGCCATAGCCAGGTAACTAACATAGCATCCCTCTGTTTGAGCCGGGTGTTTGAGTAGGCTAAACTAGCTAGCTGCATCCGCTAGCTAAGTGAAAAAAAATACAACCAAATATAGCTCTCTCATGCTTCTTAATTTTTTAAATATATACATTTGTTCAAAACTGTTCAACTATCGTCTTTCTCCGTGTAAACTACTCACATTTTATGAACTGCAATGCTAGATAACTGTAGCTTATGCTTTCAGTACTAGATTCATTCTCTGATCCTTTGACTAGGTGGACAACAAGTCAGTTCATGCTGCAAGAGCTCTGATAGGTTGGAGGACGTCCTCCAGAAGTTGTCATAATTACTGTGAATGTCCATGGAAGGGGTTGAGAACCATGAGCCTCCTTGGTTTTGTATTAAAGTCAATGTACCCAGAGGACGACGGGAACTAGCGGTCCTCAGGCTACACCACAGTGCTACCATATAGTGTGGTATTCCTTGTAATGGTTTGCGTGCTAGATTTCTTTTCTTCAAATAGAGCATTTTGAGCACTCAGTAAAAATGTGTTTATTTTTTCACCATTAGCGTGTATACTACATTTCTTAAAACCTTGCCTTACCATTGTCGAGTCTCAGCTGGATTTGTACCCATAGGATTTTGCATCACAGCATTTACCAACACGCCAAACAATGCCGAGAGAAGCGATGTCTAGCTTGTATAAACTGCACATTCATTTCTTGTGTTCAAGGCAATGGAAGAAACAGCACTGCTGCATTTGCATAAAAATGACATTGTTGATCTAAGAGTCATCATATCAAAGCGAGCTGTACGTCAAATAACCTGGACCAGCAAACACACCTGGTTACAATACAGACGTTCACCTATGGACGGTGTATAGGATGGGTAGACCTCAAATGGCATGAATCAATTATAACCAGATGCTCTTCAAAATATATTGAAAGTGCAACACAGAATATAAGCGCACCTCAAAAGAAATCGGAAGCTTTGAGGCAAAAACATAAAGCGCCAAACAAAAGCCAACAAGTCGTTTAGCTAATAATCCCTCCCCACATTAAAAACAAATTAACATGAAAACAAGAGAGAAGGAAACATAATTAAGCCATATTTCTGTTCTGTGTTAATGTGCTGCCTGGTGAAGACAGCTACACTAATATGCCTCCAAGCTGTGTTTAATTCATTATTAACAGATTTCATCTGCGCTCATAAATATGCCTGTGTAATTTAAATAAACACGGCAACGCTAATTACCAAATACATTTGCGTTAATCTATCCAAATTTATGTCTGGGTGCCCACGCGCAAGCTGTTTCTAATTAAAAGTACATAAACTGCAGGAGGCTGATGAGGGTGTGTGTACATGGATAAAAAATAAAAAAATGTTTACTTGCAATGAGATGGTGTGAAGTAAAAGAATGACGTATTGACTGGTGTCTTTCTTCGGCTTCAATTAAAGGTGTCTTGGTATGCATAATTCGTTTCATTAAAACGGTCTCCTGTGGTGTGGATAACATAAGTAAATTGGGAGACTGACTTAGTAGAGGCTTACCCAAATATGAAAATTAATAGCAACGTATCAATTATAAATACAAATTAAAAAAAGGTAAATTAAAGTTTTACTTACCATGTCTTCACATGGGCTATGCAAGATTGATTGGAACATGAAGATACCAAATCTCTCCATAAGCAGTCATGGGGACATAAATCAAAGCTCACATACAGTATCGAACTCAAAAGGCTTTCTGACGACATAGTAAAAACCAACTTGCAATGCTTTATTCCAATATCCAGTGCAGCGGGTTACAATGGCACATTACTTCATGTGGTTATGCAGGAAAAAAGCAACAGAGCTTGGATGCTAATATCATCACATGACATTTCAGGTCAAACATAATAAAATAAAAAAAACTGTCCAGTCTCATCAAAGCCACACCCTGTAAGACGTGCATGCCATCAGTGTGACTTCAACACAAAAATGTAAACAGTGAATCAAATGTATCCCATGACATTTTCACACCGAAATATCACTGGATTTCTATCTGTCGGAATGATATTCCACGAGAACATTTCTTAGCATGACTTGAAGCTATACATTAGCATATAAAGTCCTAATATGATAATAAAATCATAACTAATGGAGTAATGGGTCTTTCGTTTTGGTTACGATAACATAAGACAGTTTGTCATTAATCAAAATGACTGGAAATCTCAGACGGTTGCTTTAAGGCTGAAAGAGAAGAGCATAGTTCGTAGGATGGTGGTTGGATATTGGATTGTTGAGATATGGGTTGAGTTCTGATTCCTTGCCTTCTCCCAATAGTGGGCACTAGTTCACCCTTAATGGATGTAAAAGCACTGTCAACCATATTTCTTCCACCCGTTAATTCCTTCTAAATACACAAGGGGGAGTGAACGAGCACACACACTTCTGGGAGAGGGAATCGGAAACAGCAGCAATGGTTTGTGTGTCCACTGTCGAGAGATGCTGGATAGAAAATGAGCATACTTAGGAGGTACAGTACCAGTATTAGAAAAACTGCTCTAGAGAAACTGTATGCACTGCATGCTCCAATCAAAAGAGTTCAGTGACTGACAAAGCAATGCTTTGCTTAAACTGTCTACGTGTTGGTCCTTCAATCTAAAAACACTCACAGCCTCTTGCGAACACTGTAAAACAGACATTTAAAAGATCATTCTTTATAAAAAAACACATGGATCAAAATATAACTATATTTATATTCATAAAAACACTGACTAACTTAATATACAATTTAAGCCATATTAAGGCTAATTTGACTTCACACAAATTATATTTCAAATGTTCCTTTTCCCCCTCATTAATATATACCAGCATAAGGCAGCAGTAGTCTGTACAAAAAGCAAACACATAAAAAAAAAAAGTCAGTACAACTTCCTCCATGCTATTTTCCTTTATAGTGGTGTTTCTTCACAGGCTGTCCAAAATTTACAAAAGATTAAAAAATAAATAAGCTTAATCCGTTTGGTCCAGAACGACCGTGGACCCAGCCCTAGCTGCCCTCTGACCCTGTGGGGTCAGACGATGTCGGGGTGGCCGAACATCATGTGGTCTCGGCCAGGTGGGTATTGCTGGGTCCAGTCGACCATGGCAGGCTTGAACAGCCCACAGCAACGCAGCTGGAAGAATGACACCAGGTTACGCACCACACCCAAACTATGGAGGGAGAGGGAGAGAAAAGAGAAGAATAGTGTGAGGGAACACTGCTTATTGCTTTCGTCACCAAGTAAACAGAATCGTCAGGTTAGCCTGATGAAGACCACTTACTTGTAAGGGTTCTGTCTGAGGGAGATGGATTGTGGGAGTTTCCTCTGGCGAAGCATCAGGTTTGCCCTCTCTGCGGTGGTCAGGCCGTAGAACGCAATCTATTCAGGCAGACACACGTCTAACTAAAATAGAAATGCCACTATGCCTCCAAATTGTCACTTCGGCTTACAAGTAGTAAAAAAATTATGATAAAACAACGATAAATAATGCATCCGTTTAAATATTTCCTAAAAAAAAGACTAAATCAAATAGCAGTTCAGCGCTCCTCCTAGCCCGGCATCATTAAGGCAGTGAGCGACATCTCAGTGTGAGTGGGGCCCCAGCAGGGGGGACTGCCTGGGGAAGGCGCAGCAGAAAGACGGCTTCAACAAATCAATCATGAATAATACACGCAGCGTTTGATTCTGAGCAAATCAAAAGAAATACACGGGAAAAACAATGGCAGCTCGAGCAAAACGAGAAAATCAAATAGTGTATGTAGCGTGAGTGCACATAGTAATGCAGTAGTTCTTTAACAGCTCTGAGACAACAGCGTTTCAAGACGTTATTCAAATACAACATACTTACAGTTGTAGCAGTGGAGGTTTTATTGTAGCATCATTTAGCTACTACATACACACACAGTAGAGGTCGACCGATTACCTTGGCAAGGTGCCACAGTAAGGTGCTAGCTAGCATTATACTTATCTTATAAAAAAACCAATCAATCTTAAAATAATCACTAGTTAACTACACATGGTTGATATGGCTAGTTTAACTAGCTTGTCCTGCGTTGCATATAATCAATGAGGTGCCTGTTCATTTATCATCGAATCACAACCTACTTCATCTTCGCCAAACGGGTGATAACAAAAGCGCATTTGCGAAAAAAGCACAATCATTACACCAGTGTACCTAACCATAAACATCAATGCCTTTCTTAAAATCAATACACAAGTATATATTTTTAAACCTGCATATTTAGTGAAAATAAATTCATGTGAGCAGGCAATATTATATACCCTGCTTGCACAGAGTCAGGGTATATGCAGCAGTTTGGGCCGCCTGGCTCGTTGCAAACTGTGTGAAGACCATTCCTTCCTAACAAAGACCGTAATTAATTTGCCAGAATTTTACATAATTATGACATAACATTGAAGGTTGTGCAATGTAAAAGCAATATTTAGACTTAGGGATGCTACCCGTTCGATAAAATACGGAACGGTTCCATATTTCACTGAAAGAATAAACGTTTTGTTTTCGAAATTATAGTTTCCATATTTTTACCATATTAATGACATAAGGCACATATTTCTGTGTTTATATTATATTATAATTAAGTCTATGATTTGATATTTGATAGAGCAGTCTAAGCGGTGGTAGGCAGCAGCAGGCTCGTAAGCATTCATTCAAACAGCAAGTTTCCTGCGTTTGCGAGCAGCTTTTAGCAATGCTTGAAGCAGAGCACTGTTCATGACTTCAAGCCTATCAACTCCCAAGATTAGGCTGGCAATACTATAGTGCCTATAAGAACATCCAATAGTCAAAGGTATATGAAATACAAATGGTATAGAGTGAAATAGTCCTATAATTCCTATAACTACAACCTAAAGCGTATTAACTGGGAATATTGAAGACTCATGTTAAAAGGAACCACCAGCTTTCATACGTTCATGTTCTGAGCAAGGAACTTAAACGTTAGCTTTTTTTACATGGCACATATTGCACTTTTACTTTCTTCTCCAACACTGTGTTTTTACATTATTTAAACCAAATTGAACACGTTTCATTATTTGAGACTAAATAGATTTTATTTATGTATTATATTAAGTTAAAATAAAAAAGTGTTCATTCAGTATTGTTGTAATTGTCATTATTACAAATAAATAAATATATATAAAAATTGGCAGATTAATCTGTATCAGCATTTTTTGGTCCTCCAATAATCACTATCGGCGTTGAAAAATCATAATCGGTCGACCTCTAAAAACACACACACAGTTACCTGGTAGAGCTGAATGACCAGTAGTATGGAAGCCCAGGCGGTATGGAAGAAAGCTAGACAGAAGATGCCCAGTACCCAGGAAGAACAGCCCACCAGGGCAGAGATAACACCCCACACACCCTCCTCCTGGTAGTGCAGCGGACAATGCTTTGACCAGTCTGGCAACACACACGAGAATGTCAGGCAAGAAGATAATGCATTTACTTAAGAATGTACACAAATAAAGTGCAATAAAGTACTATTGTCTACGTGACTAATTGAGACTGTTACTCACACATGAGACATCCGTAGAACATCCACGCTCCCATCAGGCAGAGAGAGAGCAGGAAGAGAACAAAGAAGTGGTGATTCCTGGCACCTGAAGGAAGTAAGGATGGGTGGAAAGAAGACCGAAACTTGGTCATTAAAACGTATAAGTCTGGTGCTGACAAAGTGGCTAATGCTGGCTGTGTATTTGAGTCAGGTAATCTTAGAAAACTATATTTCCAAGTGTTCAAATACTAGTTGACTGCCACTACAATGATTGTATTCCACTACACAAACCTATTAGTGCGTATTGAGGCTTAGGGTAGATTATCCTACAAACTATATCTATAATAAACAGTAGACAAATATATAAGCTCTGTGATTTTAGTTACCTATGCAGCCATTGATCCAGATGGAGTGATGATCTTGTTTTGCCACGCAGGCGTCACAGGAGAAGCAGTGATTTGCCCTCATTGGCTTCTTCATCTGCATAACCGAAAAACAACAACCAATCAGCAGTTCTTCATATCACCACATTTCCTAACATGTGAAAGCTTGAACAAAAACATATTTGTTAATTGGAAGTCTTCAGTATCCCGCTAATAGTTATGGTTTGAGTAAATGTGCTGGAATGTGACCGGCCTACTTTGGTCCTTGTGGCTTACCATACAGGAAGTGCAGAAGATCCTGGGGTCCAAGCAGCCCGCCTCTGCCAGCAACACCACATTCTGTTGGAGAAACGGAAGACCAACAAGATCAAAATCACATCCATGTCATTGAAGTAGATAGGCAGCTATGTCACATGCCATGTCACATGCCAACTACCCCTCGAGCCTGACCCGGGTAAATGCTGTGACCTGTCCATAATGTTTTTCTAGCAGTCTTAAATTTTTAAATATTTTTTTAAAAAACAACAGTGATTGAACAACGCCTCTCCCGATGTCCTGCTCCTTACCATCTTTTTCTCTTCCTCGGTTGCCTTGACGATGCCGGGGTCAGTCCTACAGGAGCGGAGGTAGTAGTAGAGCAGAGCTGTGGCGTTCAAAGTGAACAACACCTGTACCGTGGCACTCGGACAATGTAGGGAGACGGGTTAAGGACATAACGTCACACCAAATACAGTAGGTGTATTCCAACCTACCCTGGAAGTCATGTTCTACCTGATAATTCAATTGCACCCACCTAGTGTCCCAGGACTAAATAAGTCCCTGATTAGAGGGGAAGAACAAAGAAAACACAACTGACAGGTCCAGATTTGAATTTTATGGGTATGAAACACAGTACATTGCATTAACTACTTTAACACTTAAAACCATGACACTGGACCGAGATGTATTTGGCGCAAAAGTGCGGCGCAGCGATAGTGCTGCAGCCTCTCAAGCACATATTGCCCATAGCAGCATGGGTAGAAAATACCACCCGAACCCTATACTTTCGTGCTGTCTCCCCTGTATACACTGTACCCCGCCTACCTGCCATCTGATAAAATATGCAAGGAGGAAGGAGCTCCGGCTCTCCTTAAAGAGATGGGCTTGGTTAGGCTGGACTAGAATGGGCTAGATTGAACTAGACCGAGATAGACTAGGACAGTCAATGACAGGGGAGCTTTTTAAGTGTTGATTTAGTACAGTGTTACATGCCGGGCAAATACAGAATGTAGAGTGCTGTGCTGGGTTGGAGTGCGAGTGTCAGTAGAGGCCCTGTGTTAAAGGATATCAGGCAGGAACCACAGGCACCAGGTGACCAGCATCCAGAAGACTGACGCCATGAGAGCTGTAGCAGGAACCAGCGACTGCAGGGCCTGGCTCGCCAACTGCCTGCAAGTGCACACACACACTTATTGTATACGTTATAACATTGTTTCAACTAATAGAAGTCTTGAATGAAAATTAAAAATTAGTTGTGCCATAAATGCTACTAGAGAGTACATTTTCTACTTAATGAGCAGTCGTGTCAGCAAACGACTGCCCAGGGAGATTTGACAGAACCAAGCACGGACAGTATGAATAAAAGCAGGCTACTACTAGTCAGTATGTGAGCGCCATCTTGCGGGAGGTCCCTAGTAATACCAACAGAGCTCTCGACATGGGGTGCACTGCGGATCTCTCAATGCATCTCAGTTAACTAGCAGTTGAAGAACACTCATAACAGCTGATCAACCCTAACCGCCGTGATGGTGTGTGCGGTCTCGTCTACTGGATTGACCATGGGCAGGCCAATGTGCGTTCTCACCGTTGGGCCAGGTTGACCACAGCCATCACACAGGCCAGCAGAACCCCTTTTAGCAGCCAGGATTCTGAGCTCAAGTCAGCGATCGCTCCCAAACTGCCCAGCACAGCAACGCTGAACATAAACTGAAGACACACCTAAACAGAGACCAGGACACAGAGAGATAATCACGTAAATAATCTTTAAAAAGAAAAATACTAGTATTAATTTCAACCACAATGCGAGGAAAACTGCAGCGCTGGGAACTCTATTTTAAGCAAGAGGTTAATTAATTATTGTTCTCCCTTATGCTGTCGCACACACAATACTGGAAATATGGGTTAACATCTCTCATAGACATTTGTTGAGGATACGAAAGTGTAGTGCCCCACACACCCTGTGTGTTGAAGCAACATAGGCAGAGGAAAAGTGTGTTTGTGGTGTCCATACCCTGTATCGGTTAACTAGGCGCAGGCAGCGGGAGCTGGAGCGTATCCTCTCCTGCTTGATGTGGTTGAGCATGTGGATGAGCAGGGGGCTGTGCACCTGGTGGGCCAGGTCTATGGGAGTGTGACCCTGAGGAGACAAACGCAACACAGTCACATCGTCACACTCGCAATCCTTAGTTAACCTCACACACTATAGTCACTAGGGCCATCGCTCATCCATATATTTATATGTACATATTCTTATTCATCCCTTTACATTTGTGTGTATAAGGTAGTCATTGTGAATTTGTTAAGATTACTTGTTAGATATTACTGCACTGTCGGAACTAGAAGCACAAGCATTTCGCTACACTCACATTAACATCTGCTAACCATGTGTATATGACCAATAAAATTTGATTTACTATAGCAAATAAATATGCATGTATCGATTTAGTCTACTAATTTATAACCCCCCCCACCAGAGGTGTGTAACTGTGTGTGAAGACAACCCATCGCTATATGGCAGCCATAGTGTCCTCCAGGAGCTCACATTTATGATAGGATTAATTAGTGTGTGTGTGAGAGTAGGTTCTCACGTTGGCGTTCTCGGCATCCACGCTAGCCCCGGCCTCCAGCAGGATGTGTGCGGCGTCCACGTTTCCCGCCAGCACGGCACAGTGCAGCGGAGAGTTCCTGTTCACTTTGTCCACCGCACTCACCGACGCATTGCATTTCATCAGGAAGTTAGTGGGCTCGGGCCTGCATTCAATTATTAGTTTATTGACTTCAGATATCCCCACCCTAACACTAACCATAACCTTTTTAAGGAGTACATTACCAAAACAGCCTAATAGGCCAGTTATTGAGGACATATGTTATTGTAAGAATACATGAAAAAGAAACAAATAATCATTGGGTTGCAGGGAAACGTACCCAATGATTTTCTGTGCTGCCAACATCAAGGGTGTCTGCCCATTTGAGTCAGGAAGGTCAACTTCCTACAACAGAAAAGAATATAAAAAAAAATAAACGCTCATAAAAAAAATAAAAAAAGGGAATGTTAGACTGAAGGGAGAATAAAAGAGAAAGTAAGGATGAGAAAGCACAAGAATAAAAGCGAGAATGAGTGTGGCTGAGAGAGGAAAAGAGAGCAAGAGAGAAAGAGTCTCACCTGTCCCTTGGCCATGAGGTAGGCTGCTATGGGCATGTGTTGGAAGAGGATTGCCAGATGCAGGCTGCGGTAGCCCTCCCCGTCTGCCATAGATGGGTCTGCTCCGTACCGCAGCAGCTGGATCACCATGGAGAGGTGGCCCTGCCTGTCCACAGACAACCAAACATAAAATCACCAAACCATAGACATGTACCCCATAACACAATTCATATCTCAGATCTCGTGACTTCTACTCCTGCATTGCTTGGTGCTTTTTGGCGTGACGTTTGGTGCTTACCCTGGCGTGACGTTTTGATAACCATGTAAATCTCTCTAGGATAAGGTGACTTATCAATATATTTTGCCTCTATTTCACCCCCCCCCCCCCCAAAAAAAAATGAAACGCTAATTTGTTGCTAATGTGGCTACCATAAAGGACTATAAATGCAGTAATCTGGACGAGACTGCCAAATTGAAGCAAAGGTAAGAATCTCTGGATTAACAATCGAATGTTAGCTAAATGTAGTAACGAATAAAATGGACAATTCTGTGAACTGTCTTGTGCAAGTTTTAAATTGACAATACCTGTTAGCAAAGGTGTCAGCTAGAGATGACGTGCAGGAGCTTGCATGGAATTGAAGTCTTGCATGAGGTCTACTTTGATGCTAAGTAGCATTTTTGAATCAGAGTAAATATAGGAAAATATAATGATAAAAGTCCCCTTGTCCGAGAGAGATTTCCCTGCTTATCAAAACGTCACGCCAGGGTAAGCACCAAACGTTGGCCAGGGTAAGCACCAAACGTCACGCCAAGGTAAGCGTACACGAAACAGCCCTTATTTTAAGCGCTTCTTTTAAAAAAATCCCCTATGGAAAAAATGAGTGGAACCATTTCCCTGTTTGGCTCTATGACACAGTAAATGAGAACTTGCCTCCAACCAAATTCATTTGAATAATTTAGTCCAGGCCATTTTTTTTTTTTTTTACTTTGAAGTGGATCAAACAAATACACTTGTGAACAATGCAGGTTTTCCAATGAAACATATCTGAGAAGAAATAGTAAATCATGTAAGGGTGCCAATATATATGACCGAAACTGTAAGGGTGGATAGAGAGGGAGAGAGGGGTGACCTTGCCTACCAACAAAGCAATTACCTTATGGCCCAATGCAGGGGTGTGGAGTTCAGGTCACCACCTAGCTGGTCTATGGCAGCCCCTTTGGATATATAATACCTACGGAAGAGCATTAAACGGACATCTTAAAAATACACCTACCAATGTCTTTGCACAGGAATCATCTGCTTAGCATGGGCTCCTCTTTGGGAATGACGTTGGCTTGTTGTTTGTAAGAAAAAAACTCCACATTCAAAATCGAAATGTAAAACCACATTCCTAAATCAGACACGTGTTTGATGTAGAGCCCTTACTTGACCACCTCTGCACGGTTGTTAATGGCTGCCCAGTGTAAGAGGGAGACATTCTCCTTGTCAGGCTGCTTCACATCGTAACCAGCCTCCACCAGTTCCTTACATCGGTCCAGGATACCAAACCTAGAATCCAAGCACGGGGGACAAGATATTGAAAATCGATCCACTCGCACATAGAATACAACTTTCTATCCATCGATCTATCCCTAGTAAAATATTCTAGAAGGTGTACTGGAACATAAGCATGAATCAAAAGGAAAATCTGGTACACTAAATGAAGTTACCATTTTTACTACGAGTGGTAAGCTACAAGATGTCATGTCATATCTATGTACTGACACTAGGGGTAAGTATTTAGTCATGTTCATAAATTGATGCAATGGCTTGTCAGCATTTGGTCAGAAAAGTTATGCTAGTTATTAGCATGCTTGACTACAATGACATTTACATGGTCTGGTTGGAGAACAGAGATGTTGAGTTTGAAGAGAGAAGTTGACCGGAAAGATGCAGGATTTTCACAGGAACAAAACCGAACACATGGTCTCATGTGGGACCAGTATGGGGAAATAAAAGTACGAAAATGTATGCAGTCACCCCTGTAAGTCGCTCTGGTTAAAAGCATCTAATAAATGACTAAAATGTTGGTACCAAACAGAATTTAAGTAACACCAGAAATATTGACAGATTTGATTCTGATTTAGCTCAGAATTATATAAATAAGACATATATGCACATCCCTGAGTAAGCTATCAATTTCCCTGTGCCATCCAAATTTGTGCATAGCCAAGGTAACATGACTAAAGAAAGTAGTTTATCAAACCAGAAATTCGCAGCTCGCTAGTAGTTTAAAACGGCCCTGCAACATGGTTTATAAAATGATATAAAAATGTGCACCAACTCGCATAGAAAGGGACGAAAGTACAGTAGCTCCAGTAATATAGAGCTTAACTTTTGAGTGGCTTGGGCTAGAAACGCACGGTTTTAAGTGATGTAAAATCTCAAGCACGACAGTCACGGTGCTCCGGTTTCCTCTTTGGCAGTGGAACTCAAGAGACTGCTATCACGCTAAGTCAGACTGGCCCGTTTGGTCTTACAAGCAAAAAGTATCCACTTTGCGCAACCGCTCCAACAACTAAGAAAACCCATCACTCTCTGTACAGCCCACTGATCATCACGGCTAAATAACATTTTAAAAACTGATGGAGATGCGCAGAAACAACGGATGGATTAAAGCAGCTGGGTAACCAGTGTGGTTAAGGGATGAATCTGGCTGCTCACAGCTGTCACGTGTGATAATTTATGGAGAACTCATTCTGAACGACATCACTCTGAACTCGGTTTGATATTCTATTTGTGGAACGCATAGGGTTGCATTCTGTGCTCAGTCATTAATTTTGATATGAGAAACACCATTATTTGTTGGTATCAAGGAGGGGATTCATTTAAGCCGGCCTGGGCAGGCGTAGCGGGGCAGCCTGCCATGAGCCAGGTGCCCTATTCTGGCTAACTGCAGAGTCGGCTTAAAACAAAAGTGATGCATGTTAAACACTAGTATTCTGTATTTTCACATGCAAAAGTGATACGTTTTTTAAATGAAAAGCAATCTGCCTTCCCAATGAAAACTACACTGAACATAAAGATAAATGCATCATGTAAAGTGTTGGTCCCATGTTTCAGGCATTGAAATAAAAGATCTCAGAAATGTTCCAAATAACACACAAATCCCGGTTCGTGAGAATTTCTCCTTTGCCTAGATAATCCATTCACCTGACAGGTGTGGCATATCAAGAAGCTGCTTAAACAATGTGATTATTTTACAGGTGCACCTTGTGCTGGGGACAAAAGGCCACTAAAATGTTCAGTTTTATCACACACAAAAGTTATGAGGTAGTGCGCAACTGGCATGCTGACTGCAGGAATGTCCACCAGAGCTGTTGCCAGATAATTTCATTTAATGTTAATTACTCTACCATAAGCTGCCGCCAACGACATTTTAGAGAATTTGGTAGTACGCTCAACCGGTCTCACAACCCGGCAACCACGTGTACGGCGTCTTGTGGGCAAGCGGTTTGCTGATGTCAATGTTGTGAACAGAGTGCCCCAAGGTGAAAGTGGCATTTATGGTAGAAAATCCATGTAATTTATGTTTAATACTGTTTATGCATCGAATAAGGTTTCTCAGTACTCTCATCTGTGACTGTGGGACTGAGTTGGGCCTCTGGGGCTTGGTGCTGGCAATTGATTTATGATGGCTTGGAGAGAAAACCTACAGCCTGCATTCCATAGAATAAGTTGGTGTTTGTATACTGTGACCTACCAGGGAGGAGATGTCTCTGGTGTGGACGGCTGATGGGAGGAACCTCGTCGTAGGTGCCAAACCCTGGTTTCCACACAATTGGAAGAGTCTTCACAGTAAACGCTATCTGGCTGGCGGATACTCCTTTCTCACATACTAATCCTAACCTTTGGCCTATTTCAGACATCTGCAGTTTGTCAAGTATTCAGGAGGATGTCCCTTAACTATAAAATACTGTGGCTCAGTTCTGCTCGTTGGGCTCTCGGCAAACACTTAAGAGTGGTCTATGACCAGCTTCATTATTGCAATAATTAAAACAATATTTAAAAAATGATTGTTTGAAAAAATAAAGTCTCTCTCGCTTGGTTAGAATTTCCACCACAGGTTATGGTATGGGCAGGCATAAGCTACGGACAACAAACGCAATTGCATTTTAAAAATTAATGGTCATTTGAATACACAGACGACGAGATCCTGAGGCCTGAGATCACTGTGACGAGATCCTGAGGCCCATTGTCGTGCCATTCACCAAAGATTAAGATAGGCAAAAGAACACAGATACAGATACTGGACAGAGGAACTCTGCCTAGAAGGCCAGCATCCCAGAGTCACCTCTTCACTGTTGACGTTGAGACTGGTGTGTTGCGGGTACTATTTAATGAAGCCTCCAGTTGAGGACTTGTGAGGCGTCGGTTTCTCAAACTAGACACTCTAAGGTACTTGTCCTCTTGCTCAGTTGTGCACTAGGGCCTCCCACTCTATTCTGGTTAGAGCCAGTGTGCACTGTTCTTTGAAGGGAGTAGTACACAGCATTGTACCAGATCTTCAGCTTCTTGGCAATTTCTCACATAGAATAGCCTTCAGTTCTTTGTTTCTTGCCATTTTGAAGCCTGCAATCGAACCCACAAATGTTGATGCTCCAGATACTCAACTAGTCTAAAGGCCAGTTTTATTGCTTCTTTAAAATCAGCACAACAGTTTTCAACTGTGCTAACAAGTGCAAAAGGGATTTCTAATGATCAATTAGCCTTTAAAAAAAGATAAAACTTGGATTAGCAAACACAACATGCCATTGGAACACATGAGTGATGGTTGCTGATAATGGGCCTCTGGAATATCTACGTATGCGTACATCAAAAAATCTGCAGTTTCCAGCTACAATAACCATTTAGAACATGACTGTCTACACTGTATTTCTGATCAATTTGATGTTACTTTAAAAAGACAAATTGTTCTACTTTTCTTTCCAAAACAAGGACATTTCTAAGTGACCCCAAACTTTTGAACGGTAGTGTATATTTTTGGGAAAAGAGATGTATGTTGTTATCTGAACTATGCATCATGCTGTTGTTGACAACGACAACATGACTGAATGCTGCAGATTACTGTACGATTATTTCTTGAAACATTTCAAATGAGGTTTAGATTATGAACGACTCTTCATGGAATGCATTGCCTGACATCAGACTGCAAAACTGCCATCACGAGCACATTAGAGACAGCTGCCTATAGACATAGATTAGGGATCACTAGCCACTTTAACAATGTTCAGTATCTAGCATTACCAGTCTCATATGTATAGACCACACTCCACACTATTTTACAGTATCTGTCACTTTTAAATTGTGTTTACATATTGCATGACCAGTTTCAAATGTATATACTGTATTGTATTCCATAGTACACGACTGAATGTTAAAACAGCCATCTCCAGCACAACAGAGGCTGCTGCCTATAGACAGATTAGGAATCACTAGGAAATGAAACACGAGCCACTTTCATAAATGTCTTCGTATCTTGCATTACTCTATACTATTCTACAGTATCGTAGTCACTTTAATTGTTTGTAAATATTACATCACCCATTTCATATGTAAACTCAGCAAAAAAAGAAACGTCCCTTTTTCAGGACCCTGTCTTTCAAAGATCATTCATAAAAATGTAAATAACTTCACATATCTTCATTGCAAAGAGTCTAAACACTGTTTCCCATGCTTGCTCAATGAACCATAAACAATGAACATTCACCTGTGGAACAATCATTAACCAGTTGCGACGAGCAAACCCGTATCCGGGAGCGTAATCAGAGCCTCAAATGCATTAGCATAACGCAAAGGACATAAATACCCCTAGAAACTTTTCCGATTCATGAAAATCGCAAATGAAATGAATATATTCAAACACAAGCTTAGCCTTTTGTTAACAACACTGTCATCTCAGATTTTCAAAATATGCGTTACAGCCAACGCTAGACAAGCATTTGTGTAAGTTTATCATGGCATAATGCTATGCTAGGCTCTGCTGGCAGCAGTCAACATTTTCACAAAGATAAGAAAAGCAACCAAATTAAATCATTTACATTTGAAGAACTTCGGATGCTTTCACTCAGGAGACTCCCAGTTAGATAGCAAATGTTCCTTTTTTCCAAAAATATTATTTTTGTAGGTCGAAAAAGCTGCTGTTTCTTCACTATGCTACAACTATAACGACAAACTTTTCAAAATTAGCTACATAATATCGACAGAAACACGGCAAACGTTGTTTAGGATCCATCCTCAAGGTGTTTAAAAAAAATATATATTCGATAATATATCCGTCGAGGCAGTTGGTTTCTCATAAGAAGCGATTGGAAAAATGGCTACCTCAGTATTTTACGCGAGGTTTTCTGCGGGAGACACCATGTGACCACACGCCATATATGGTCCCTTACAGCCATTCAAGGGAAATGCCTAAAAAGACGTCACAATGCTGTAGACACCTTGGGGAAAACGTGGAAAACATAAGCTCATTCGTAGCTCATTCACAGCCATATAAGGAGTCATTGGCATGAGGCGGTAAAAAAAAAATGCAGCACTTCCTGGTTGGATTTTTATCTGGGTTTCGCCTGTAACATCAGTTCTGTGGCACTCACAGACAATATATTTGCAGTTTTGGAAACGTCAGAGTGTCTTCTTTCCAAAGCTGTCAATTATATGCATAGTCGAGCATCTTTTCGTGACAAAATATCTTGTTTAAAACGGGAACTTTTTTCATCCAAAAATTTAAATAGCGCCCCCTAAATCCAACTGGTTAAGCGTAAGGACCCTAGGACTAAACGCCTCAACTGGATCTTGACTTCCTGACAGGCCGCCCCCAGGTGGTGAGGGAAGGCAACAACACATCTTCCACGCTGATCCTTAACACGGGGGCCTCTCAGGGGTGCGTGCTTGGTCCCCTCCTGTACTCCCTGTTCACCCACGACTGCATGGCCAAGCACAACTCCAATACCATCATTTGTCATGGACTACAGGAAAAGGAGGGCCTAGCATGCCCCCATTCACATCGACAGGGCTGTAGTGGAGCAGGTCAAGAGCTTCAAGTTCCTTGGTGTCCACATCACCAAAAAATGATTATGGTCCAAACACACCAAGACAGTTGTGAAGAGGGCATGACAATGCCTATTCCCCCTCAGGAGACTGAAAAGATTTGGCATGGGTCCTCAAAAAGTTATACAGCTGCACCATCGAGAGCATCCTGACTAGTTGCATCACTGCCTGGTATAGCAATTGCTTGGCATCTGACCACAAGGTGCTACAGAGGGTAGTGCGTACGTCCCAGTACATCAATGGGGCCAAGCTTCCTGCCATCCAGGACCTCTATACCAGGCAGTGTCAGAGGAAGGCCCTAAAAATGATCAAAGACTCCAGCCACCCTAGTCAGAGGCGGTTTGCTTTGCTACGGCAAGCAGTACCGGAGTACCAAGTCTAGGTCCAAAATGCTCCTTAATAGCTCCCCTCAGCAATAAGACTGCTGAACAGTTCATCAAATTACATTTTTGTTCCACTGCTGCTACATGCGGTTTATTATCTATTCATAGTCACTTCACCCCTTACTTAAATGTACATTTTACCTACTAACCCATAACCCCACACATTGACTCGGTACCAGTAGCCCCTGTATATAGCATCATGTTATTTTTTTACTTTCATTTATTTATTATTAAATATTTTCTTAACTCTTATTTTTCTTACAACTGCATTGTTGGTTAAGGGCTTGTAATTAAGCATTTCACAGTAAGATCTACACTGGTTGTTTTTGGCGCATGTGACTAATGACATTTTATTTTATTTGTTAAGCACATATGTACTCCTGTGCTTATTTAAGGTTGAATACTTATTGAAAACAAGACATTTCAGATGTTCCTTTTTATTCTAAAAACATAATTCCACTTTGAAATTATGGGGTATTGTGTGTAGGCCAGTTACAAAAAAAATCTCAACGCAATCAAATTTTAGATTCAGGATGCAACCCAACAACATGTGGAAAAAGTCCAGGGGTATGAATACTTTCTGAAGGCACTGTTGATGGGAGGGCATACAGGCTGTCGATTAACGTGTGATTTGTCTAAATGAGTAATGGAAACACTTCAAACACTACATTTTTATTTGACACTAGGTTTTTGCAAAATAGTGTTTGAGCACCGCACAAGTTAATGGAAACCGCTAATGATTGAAATGACACCCACCCTGTATTCAAGAGCATGTGTCTCAAACAATAGCGGGCACAACACACAAACCTCAGATGATGTAAAGTAGGGTCGAAGCTACAACATGTTTATACTCATGTTTTTTTTATCTTAAAAGGGTTAATAAATGCCATTATTGTTATAATTCCCCCTCACCCCACCCCAAAGTATTCATTATAAAATAATGACAATCCTGTTTGTAAGCTTTTAATATACATCAAACTTTCTTTTCCAGTGATGAAGACATATGTCATGGTATGGTATGCAACATGGATAAACTGTGCACCTTTATCTCCTGAATGTATTGGCATTCAGGTCTAAAATGTCACTTTCTGACCACTTCTTCCATGGGCAAACATGTATGGAAAGTTTTGTTTAAATCAGAAAAGGTATGTTGTCAAAAAGTGATTGAATTACACTAAAGTTAATCCTGTGCTTCTTCCAATGCATATAAGTGTTCTGTGGGTAAGCTGAGGAAAAATGTAGTTAGCTGAGGCAAGCGAGTGATAATGTTAGTTTGCCAACTTAAATGCCAACGTAGTTAGCTAGCTAAAGTCAGCTGGCTATAGTTAATAACTTCCGTGTGTAATCATTTGGGCTATAGAAAACATACAAGCAACTATAATTTGAATCTATCAACTATAATTACAGCACCATTTTGAATACAGGTTGCACTCCAAAATTCCCAGTAAGGAAACAAGTTTGTTGTGTGGAGTGCATGCTGACAGTCTCCAGAGAAGGTAGTGATCACACTGGGAGAATATCTGTTTGCGAGAGTCACCCGCAAAGTTTTTTTTATTATTACAGATCTACACGATTCACGTAGATGAATATCGCCAAAGAGTGACGAGTTTGCAATCCCTGAAAGCTATTCAGTCCTCAGTATTGCCATTTGGCAATTCTTACTGCTCTGATCACTACTGCTTTGTGGATCTCAAGGGATGATTTCAAATGAAAATATATTACCCATATAGTGCACTACTTTTGACCTGAGCTATGGGGCTGGGATCAGAACAATTGCACAGAGTGGGCATTTATAGGGTTTAATATGAGACACAACAGTGGTGAATCTTACTGTGTTGCTTTGACAATGTCCCAGCTGCTGCTGTCATCCATATGAGACCGTTTCTTGGGCTGCTGAGTGGGGTCTATCATCTGGTCAGCTCGTGGGCCAAATTGGCCATGGAAAGCAGGCATGAACCCGTGTGCCAAACCACCGCCGTGACCCCCGAATCCATGTACCGCAGGCCCATGCGAGTGACCCCCGTGGCCTTGGCAACTGTCATGGTTGTGAACCTGTCAAATACACAAAAAGAGAGAATGGGTACATTATCAACTATAGATAGAAATTCTCGATTTTTGGCGAGTTTGCCTGACTTGCAAATAGATGGTGCTTATTGATTGACATGAAGGGTTGGCCTACTGCCTGGGGCATTTGAACTGAGCAGTCATGCAAGTTGAGCGTGCTCGGAGGTTGACCCATTGGGCAGGTGATAAAAAAAGACAAAATCATGAAAACAACCAAACTGCAAAGAATTCCAGTAGCCTGATCTTTCTGGTTCCTCCCCATTGTTTAAGTAAAAGACAGACAATTTATGGCATTTAGGCAATTCTATGGTAATGTAATTGTAATGTAATTGCACTGAGCCTCAAATGTATGCCAAACATTGATTTCAAAGTTTAACAAACCATAAGAACTCCATGTACAAGGATTACTTTGAACAACTTACACTGAAGATTTTACAAAAAAAACATTTACTGCAAGAACTGTGCAGCTGCAAAGTGTGCTAACAGAATTTCGGTAAAATCTCCCTCAGTTAAAAAAAAATCTGTCCAAGATTTCCAAACATTCAGTTAAATCCCCGAATTAAGATTCAACAATGTTTTCAGAATGAAATGGGGCACCAGCTATGACTAATCTATTATTTTGGTTAACTACAGTAAGTGAAGTGGATTTACACCCAGTAACAGAATTGCAATAACAGAATTTAAATCATGGGTCCCTGATCTGTACTCCACAGAAATGCATAATTATGGATATGAATGTCATTCTCCTCATGGTATTGCATCCTAAATAGGTATAAATATGCAATATCCTCCTTTGCATATGTGGGTATTATTCTACACACTGGCAATTATGTTAATGAGCTTTGCCCCCAAACAAGACCAAATAGGTTGGTCCAGCCAAATCTGAACCAATTATAGATGTTTATTTTTCACACGTTTGGACATCAAAGTACAGCACAGTTTAGCGCAGTACAGTAAAGCACAGTATAGTTCAGTAGTAGAGTATAGTACATTAATTTACTCAACTCATGTGCTCTACTGTGTACTGTAGTATACTTTCTTTAAAAAAAGTGACTACGGGTCCTACTGGCAGCCAGTAAAAAGGCTATCACTAGAAAATGGTTACAAAAAGACCCTCCCACAGTGACACAATGGATAGACATTGTAGAAGAAATACACCACATGGAGCGTATGACCTTTGCTTTAAGAACGGGAGAGGTCAAGAATACTGGGAAAAATGGGTTTTGTACTTGGAAAAGGTCTAATTCAAAGATGTCAATGTAACAAATATGATGATGAAGGTATGAAGTGCACTGTAACTGCCAGATCTTTTTTTGTTGTTCTTTTATTTTATTTGTACTTTCTTTGTGTTCCTACAATAAAAAAATAAGTATAGAAAATACCTTTTTTAAATGTGACTAAGAAGCACTCATCATTTCAAATATAACATGTCATATTATACAGCATATAAACACTAAATAGGTCAGGAACCAGATAGGTAGCCTAAGAATTACTAAGGCTATATTTTATGGCCTATTTCAAGGCTATAGCCTACAGAGTGCGACACACTAGGCTGGCAGGAACATGATATTTTCATAGGCAATTTATTTTTGTAATCATTTACTTATTAAACTTGCATTTGGAATTTCTTGTAAAAAATAATTCTTACATAATCATAATATGTTGTAGACAAAATAATGAAAAGGGCTTTGTGGTAACTTCAATAATGACACAGACATGAAGTTGAACAAGTCATTGCATGAATAGATATTTTTAATGCACGACTTGGCCTTAACTCGACCCATTCTTCCTGGGACTCGACTTGAGAGACGGACCTAGTGACTGGAAAAATAATTACAATGGCTGGGTATAATTTGTGTTGCGTTCCAACAGGAATTTGTTGCCAACAAACAATGGTTGCCAACAAACAATGTATAAAAGGTTCTATAGCAGCATAATAACATACCAGGTAGGGAGTGGGCTATTTAATTACGTTTTTCACTCACCATGTTTACTCCGAAAAATGTCTGTCCTCACTCTGGTAGCCTATGGACAAACATGAACTTCTTCGGGATCGTTGTCCACAGGACGGTTAAGCTAACGTAGGCTAATGCGATTAGCATGAGGTTGTAAGTAACAAGAACATTTCCCAGGACATAGACATATCTGATATAGGCAGAAAGCTTAAATTCTTGTTAATCTAACTGCACTGTCCAATTTACAGTAGCTATTACAGTGAAAGAATACCATGCTATTGTTTTAGGAGAGTGCACAATTTTGAACATGAAGTTATTAATAAACAAATTAGGCACATTTGGGCAGTATTGATTAAAAAAAATACAAATGTAATGGTTCATTGGATCAGCCTAAAAAAGAAAATGTACATGCACTGCTGCCATCTAGTGGTCAAAACCTAAACGGCACCCAGCCTGGAATAATACATTATTGCCTTTCCTTGCATTTCAAAGATGGTACCAAAAAAAAAGTTTTTTTCTTTGAATGATCCTTCACCAGATCTATTGTGTTATACTCTCCAACATTTCCACGAACTTTAAAGTGTTTCCTTTCAAATGGTACCAAGAAAATGCATATCATTGCTTCATAGCCTGAGATACAGGCAGTTAGATTTGGGTGATTTTTTTTTTTTTAATGGGCGGATCCTTAAGAGGTTTTTACCAGCTACGTGGTGAGTTGATGCCTATTCGGCAGCTAGTTAACTAGGTGAATTGATCATGCTACTATGTACTATATGCGTTGTTTGTTGGCAACCTTGTACTTTCCTACGTTTTTAGAAAAGATTCCCGTTTGAACGTTTCACAAATTATACCCATCCGTGACTTGATCCCATATCTGGGAAACAGCCACCAGTTGATAGACGTAGTTAAGCTAGTTACTGCAGCTTTGTTAGAAAGTTAACTACCTAATACAGTTTCCCAGTTCTACGATACACACATACAGCTACCTAATCAACCTAGCTACAGTAGCTATACTGAATAACGTCAGCTGCATAGACGATGACAGTTGTCTGAAATGTTGTTGGTAATCTAATATTACATACCTACTGATCAGTGCTAGTTTAGTTATTAGCTATTCATCTGCCTTGACATGCTTGACTACTACCTCTTCTCAATGGCATTTCCCCAAACTTGCTGCCAATTCATGAAGCGTCCAACCTTAGGCTAACTAGCTACCTAGCTAGATATGATGGCTATTTTAGAACCGCTCTAAATAGACAGCAAGTATTCCCTTCCTCTTCAATCAAGAATCACTGTAAAGTTAAACTTACGCCGTTATCTCCCTTCCAATCCATTGTACAGCCAGAAATGTGACGAGAGGACAACGAAAATCGTTTAATTTTGCGCGAACCCCTTCGGCCTCAACTTCCTTCTTCTTCTTCTTCTTCTTCCTCAGTGATTTTATATGGCGGTTGGCAACCAACTAAGGTGCATTACCTCCGCCAACTGGACTGGAGTGTGGCCAAGGGACAGTGAAGGTCATTCTTAGTTTAGTGGTGTAATTGTGCGTTTCAATTGATATTGTTAATTCTGTCTATCTACTCCGATTTTAGAGCACTCTCAAACAGAGTAACTGATGAATTACAATATGCCCGGTGGCAAAAAAATACCTTTATTAAATTGTTGCCAGCAGCACAGTTAGTCACCAATGTTATGGATAACATGAAAACAGCCTAATCAACTCTACTAGGTCGAATAAAATAGTCAAGAGTGGGGGTGTTCTCTCATTTGTGTTGGAAGTAACTAGCCAACGTTAGCCAGTTCGCTTGAGTGCTTGACTACAGTTGAACGCTTGCCAGAGCGTCCAGTGTACGCTCTGAATGCTCCGAGTGCGAAACGCTCTGAATTTATGAACATATGAATCTTCAATCTGACTGACAACGCTCTGGATTTACGAACGCCCAGAGCGCACTCTGGCACTCCAGATTGAATTTACGAACACACCCGAAATTGTAAAAAATCTAGCTAGTAATTTGTTATGCTAGCAAAACGTTGCATAGCACCAGCATCAACTTCCGGTATACAAGCAAAGCTCTAGAACTCTCAACTGGAATGATTGCGAGAGTGGATCGTTTACAGTATACTACAATGAACGAGTAGTATATAGTATATAGTCATTATGTAGTATGCAGTATGTTAATATTAGTATTCGAACACAGTTTGAAACACAAGGCTAAATAGTATTTTGAAAGTGGTGGGGAAACATCCGTCTGGCTGGGAGGTGTGATCTTTGGATACAGTGGAACATGTTCTATTTCAGTGCCAAAAATATGTTAGAGAAAGGGAGCGATTGTTAGTAGATTTGAGGAGTAATGGGGTTGAAGAGCCAGGATTAAGTGAACTCTTAGGGGAATCTTCAGGGGATGTAGTACTTAATTATGTATTTAGGGAGATGAGATTATTGGGTAGGATTTTGACCTTAAGAATTATGTGAATAATCAAGTCAATAAACATTAGGTAGTTAGATAGCAGATAGTTAATATACTGCCTGGCAAGTGTGATGTATTAGTAACCAACTAATACCTGTACATACTGCTGTAATGCTATGCGGTTCGTAAGGATAGCGGAGCTAAGAAATTGTCAGTCATTATTGTATTACATTGCTCACATTGCTCAACATTTTCTTAACATTTGTCATAATTTGTATACGCTCTCGTTGGACTTCGACTCTATATTTAATACCATTTTGTCAAATTGGAAAACATTGTGGAGCCACACCCATTTTCAGAAGAATTGCATATTTATTTTGTATTTATTTTTACTTTTATTTGACTAGGCAAGCCAGTTAAGAACAAATTCTTATTTACAATGACGGGCTACATCGGCCAAACCTGGACGACGCTGGGCCAATTTTGCAACGCCCTATGGGGCTCCCAATCACGGCCGAATGTGATACAGCCTGGATGTAGTGATACAGTCTTTCAGTGCTCCCAGTGGTGCTATCTACATATCGGCAGCATCCAAGGCCCAGGCCCAACCCCGGTAATTAGGGGGGTCGGGAAACACGCTATTTGTTCATAGATTGGTATTAGGAGGAGCAGGGACATTTTAGGGGGTCCATTTTGTGTGCTCTGATAGGGGCTCCACCTCTCCCCTCTCTTTGTTGCTGCCATGATCACTCATGGTCCAGTTACCACTAAAATGCAATCTGCATAAACTAAGAAGCATCTGGATTCAATTCTCAAATCTAAGGATAAAAAAATATTCAAAACACCACAACACTGATAGACTGGCTGGATATAATTACTGTTGGTTGACCAGGCAGAATTAAACAGAAAACCTCAAAGCCAAACAATATAAGACGATTACTGTTTGAGATGTAATATGTGACTGGAGAGTTAATGAAGGGTGGGACACGGCTATTGTTCTGAACCGTAATACGATGCTTATCTTCAATGTCCACTGTAGAACTTCTTCTACGTGCTTCTACACCTGCATTGCTTGCTGTTTGGGGTTTTAGGGTGGGTTTCTGTACACCACTTTGATATATCAGCTGATGTAAGAAGGGCTATATAAATACCTTTATTTTGATTTGATTTAGAACTGTAAACAGAAGCCAGCTTGTCCAATTCTTCTCAACTTCTTTTTATTCCTGTTTGCTCCTTTAAAATACTTTGAGCTAATTCCTTAATAAGAATATGATACAAGGCAATGAAGGCACATACTATACCGAACAAAAACATGTAAGGTGTTGGTCCCATGTTTCATGAGCTGAAATCAAATATCCTTGAATTCTTCCATACGCACACAAAGCTTATTTCTCTAACATGTTGTGCACAGATTTGTTTACATCCCTGTTAGTGAGATTTTCTCCTTTGCCAAGATAATTAATGCGCCTGACAGGTGTGGCATATCAAGAAGTTGATTAAACAGCATGATCATTACACAGGTGCCCCTTGTGCTGGGGACACTAAAATGTGCAGTTCTGTCACACAATACAATGCCACAGATGTCTCAAGGTTTGAGGGTGTGTGCAATTGGCATGCTAACTGCAGGAATATACACCAGAGCTGTTGCCAGATAATTTAATGTTCAGTTCTATACCATAAGCCGCCTCCAATGTCATCTTAGAGAATTTGGCAGTACCAGTACCCCCAGCAGGCCTCACAACCGCAGACCATGGGTAACCACGCCAGTGTAGCATGGTTCGTTCTGTGTTGTGCACTTTTAATTAGGACGCTGACACAACTGGAGGTCTGCTAGTTGAATTATTTTTATTTGCCCTGCACACGAAGAGACAACACACAATGTTAGCCCTTGGCGCAGTCATAACTCTCAGGCAACTTGCTAGCCGAAGGTCAGGCAAAAGAGTGTGTCAAAAGGAAATAACAGGTGCTGTGTGCACACATTCAATGCACAACAGCACACCATACAATAAGTAAAATGATACAGAACATAATTCGGACAAAATAAAAGACATAACTGCACACGAAGAGACAACACACAATGTCAGCCCTTGGCGCAGTCATAGCTCTCAGGCACCTGCGCAAGCACATGGACACTCACTCAAACACTGTCACAAGCACTCACAAGTTACAATAGATACCCTAGTTAGCGAGCTTGGTGAAACTTGTTAACATAAATCTTTATCTTGTCCACATTGTAACAAACTTATGGTTGCAGTGCATAACAGTACATTGTGTAACATTACCACGGTTTTATCTATGCAAATAAATTCATAAAAAATCCTACAATGTGATTTTCTGGATTTTTTTCTAATTTTGTCTGTCATAGTTGAAGTGTACCAATGATGAAAATTACAGGCCTCTCTCATCTTTTTTAAGTGGGAGAACTTGCATAATTGGTGGCTGTCTAAATACTTTTTTGCCCCACTATATATATATATATATACATAGACCGGCACCCCTCGTCTTACCAGAGGCCGCTGTTCTATTCTACCGAAAAAGCATAAAACCCGCCAGATCTATGTTATTAATGTCCGTCATTCAGCCAAGACTCGGTGAAACATAAGATATTACCGTTTTTAATGTCCTGATGGTAGGATATATGTGATCATAGTTTGTCTATTTTATTATCGATTGATTGTATGTTGGCTAATAGGACCGATGGTAAAGGAAGAACATGACGCATCTTTACAACCCCCCCGGACCTTCATCCTCGATGCCTCCGTCTCTTTCTCTTGCGAATAACAGGGATGAGGGCCTTGTCGGGCATATGAAGTAAATCCTTCCCGTTCGACTCCTTGAAGAAAAAGTATTCCTCCGGTAGGGGGTGAGTAATCTCTGTCCTGATATCTTTGGTCATAAGACACGATGGCAGAAACATTATGTACAAAATAAGTTGCGAAAAAAACATGCACAATTGGTTACGGGATCATAACGGCAGCCATCACATTCGGCGCCATTCTGTTGTGTGGTCCACTGTGTGGACCTCTATGAATCATTACTTAAATAGGAACAATTTAATGTTGCTTGGGACAGTTAGCTGCTTGCACATACAATAAATATATGTACAACTTTCTACAAATTATCTTGCCACTGCAAATGCTCAAAAACATTATGGTTCTTATCACACTAAAAGCGATCTTGATGATTAAATTATTTGTGTTGCTCCTTCCTTCACAGGTCCTCTGCTTGCCATACTAGAGAGACACACTCTGTTTCCGTCCTCACTGTTGAGTCCTCACTGTTGCGCCTTCAGTCATGTTGATTTCCAACTGGTTGTCTTTGGACTACATGCCATGGGCTGACTGACATGAACAGAAATACAATGTTCATCACTTTCCTCATATTGGACTACTCTTATTAGTTATGAGGTCACAGGAAATAGACTCATTACTCATAAATCATTGCAGCTCACTTGACTGCATCTGACAGTGGATAGCAGAGCTCTCTGGTGTTTCACCATTTGAAATTAAACAACAAAAAATGTAAATTACCATTGTTTTACGCTTCGAACACACCGACTGCGTCGTTGCATCCCTGCTGCATAACATTTTGCGCAGCTAGGCAATTATACTGATGCAGGTACCTTTTGCAGGTGGTCGCATGCAGTTGGACACATGGAGGAGAGAATAATTTTCGCAGTATCCTCAAAACCGTGTCTTTTTGACACAACTGCTGACAGCTACAGTGACATAAACACAAAAATCCTGCTTGGAGACAAGTGTCCACGATAGTAGGATTGCCAGGTCAGTTTAGTAGTGAGCTTGTGCTAGATGTGGCTAGTTAGCTAGCTAGCTAACCTAGCCAATGAGGTGTGTGTGAAAGAAATAGTCAAATAAATTATGCTAGTTACTACCCCTGATAACTTTACCAAATAATCATGTTTGAAAGAGTGAGAGTGTGTATGCTATATAAATAGTAATAGAAATGGTAGATACTACTGTACCCCTGATAATTTGGTCAGATAACTGTGTGTGTGTGTGTGTCTATGTGTACAGTAGGTGACATGTCCATAATAGCTATCTAATAACTATAGTTATGCTAGGTAATGGTTTGGCTTATCATGTTCATGTCTATGTAGAAGAAGACTGTAGGAGGAAGTGGAGAGGACTCAGGGACAAGTATCAGAGAGAGAGAAGGGCAGAGAAAGAGAAGAAGAGGACTGGGTCAGCAGGTTCCCGGCCAGCAGCCTTGGCGCTTCTGCCACATTCTTTCTTTTCTGGATCCATTTATTGTGCCAAGGGCAACGAGTGTCAATTTTACAGCCAGACCCTCTACTACGTCATCCACAAGTGTTGTTGCCACCGGTGCATCAAGACCCTCAACGTCACCTACAAATGCGACCATCACCTCCACCGGTGGAGAGAGACCCTCTACAACATCATCCACGAGTATGACCACTACCGGTGCAGCCATGGGAGATGATGAAATGGAGGAAGCACCTCTGGATCTAGGACCACCTGAGATTATTATGAACCTCACGGAAGTGACCACCTCGTTGAACAGGATGTGGCCGTGGAGAGAAACAGAGAGAGAAACTAAGAGGAACAACGTCGCACCAGGCGTTATTGGAGGTACCAGCCCCCAGATCCACTCAACTCATTTCAGCAGAGGCTCCTCCAAGCCGTCGAGAGGGATGCAGCCCTCCTGATGCTCACAGGAAGGAGGATGAAGAGACCCTCTTTGCCATGAGCCTGGTGCCAGCACTGAAGAGGCTGCCTCAGCAAAGAAAAGCAGCAGTCAAGGTTAAAATGTATCAACTGCTTTTCGAAGCCGAGTTCAATGGTAAGTTTATTTTCTTCTCCACATCACAGGTAGTGTCATAATTGTGCGACAGTGAAGTAAAGTAGGTCATTTTTACAGTATAGTCATGTAGGTTAATTGGTATTTCAGATCAAAGTATTAATATGAGGCAAATGTATAGCTGTTGTTTCTGGGTTAGAAAATATCCTAAAACAGTTTGCTGTCGAAATATCTGCCTGTCATATTCATCTTTTGATCTGAAATACACATTCCATGAGTAAACAGCAAGTATTACCAACTTTAAAACAATGTTCCTATATTTATGCCACTAACTACACTATGCAAGCAGTATTTAGTTAACATAAATCCCACCTTTTATGGTGTCATATTATGTTAAGCTTGTATGTGTTGTTTTTCTCTTCCCTTTCAGAAATGGAGTCAATTTAGCTGACCAGCTCACAAGGAAGAGGAGAGGAGTTGTCTGGTTGTTGTTTTGACCTCCCTCATTGTACCTTTCTTTTCACACACGTCTGTTCCGTTTAAATTCAGTCAATTCATAAATTAATTTGTTTATAAAGTCTTAGGATAGCATTCATTATTAGTGTTAGATAGATTTCTGAATGGAGTTTTCACAGATGCTCTTGGTCTCTTACGAGACTAAAGGTCAATATATTTCTTTAATTTAAAACCACTTGAAAACCAGGGTGTTGAAACTTTTTGTGAAGTTATGTTCCATCGACTGGTCCGTGACGTCCAGGGGCCATTTGTTTGTTTAGCTGTGTTATGGCTACATATTATTCCCTTTTCTCAGAGACAGAGACACACACTCACCTCTTCGTACCTCAGATCTCCAGTGCCCTGCCCTCTCTCTTTATGGCCATGTCTGAAGTTCCTCTACTACATCTAGGCTTTATGAGTAGTCCCTGTATTGGTCTGCAGTTGTGCCAAAAATACATGCTCTTGCTGTTCTCTTACAGATTACAGGATACACATTCATAAAAAAATAATTTACACGCACGCACACACCTCTTTCAATAGTTTTATTTTTTTAAACATTTTTACAACACACATACAGTGCCTTGCGAAAGTATTCGGCCCCCTTGAACTTTGCGACCTTTTGCCACATTTCAGGCTTCAAACATAAAGATATACAACTGTATTTCTTTGTGAAGAATCAACAACAAGTGGGACACAATCATGAAGTGGAACGACATTTATTGGATATTTCAAACTTTTTTAACAAATCAAAAACTGAAAAATTGGGCGTTCAAAATTATTCAGCCCCCTTAAGTTAATACTTTGTAGCGCCACCTTTTGCTGCAATTACAGCTGTAAGTCGCTTGGGGTATGTCTCTATCAGTTTTGCACATCGAGAGACTGAAATTCTTTCCCATTCCTCCTTGCAAAACAGCTCGAGCTCAGTGAGGTTGGATGGAGAGCATTTGTGAACAGCAGTTTTCAGTTCTTTCCACAGATTCTCGATTGGATTCAGGTCTGGACTTTGACTTGGCCATTCTAACACCTGGATATGTTTATTTTTGAACCATTCCATTATAGATTTTGCTTTATGTTTTGGATCATTGTCTTGTTGGAAGACAAATATCCGTCCCAGTCTCAGGTCTTTTAAAGACTCCATCAGGTTTTCTTCCAGAATGGTCCTGTATTTGGCTCCATCCATCTTCCCATCAATTTTAACCATCTTCCATGTCCCTGCTGAAGAAAAGCAGGCCCAAACCATGATGCTGCCACCACCATGTTTGACAGTGGGTATGGTGTGTTCAGGGTGATGAGCTGTGTTGCTTTTTCGCCAAACATAACGTTTTGCATTGTTGCCAAAAAGTTCAATTTTGGTTTCATCTGACCAGAGCACCTTCTTCCACATGTTTGGTGTGTCTCCCAGGTGGCTTGTGGCAAACTTTAAACGACACTTTTTATGGATATCTTTAAGAAATGGCTTTCTTCTTGCCACTCTTCCATAAAGGCCAGATTTGTGCAATATACGACTGATTGTTGTCCTATGGAAAGAGTCTCCCACCTCAGCTTTAGATATCTGCAGTTCATCCAGAGTGATCATGGGCCTCTTGGCTGCATCTCTGATCAGTCTTCTCCTTGTATGAGCTGAAAGTTTAGAGGGACGGCCAGGTCTTGGTAGATTTGCAGTGGTCTGATACTCCTTCCATTTCAATATTATCGCTTGCACAGTGCTCCTTGGGATGTTTAAAGCTTGGGAAATCTTTTTGTATCCAAATCCGGCTTTAAACTACTTCACAACAGTATCTCAGACCTGCCTGGTGTGTTCCTTGTTCTTCATGATGCTCTCTGCGCTTTTAACGGACCTCTGAGACTATCACAGTGCAGGTGCATTTATACGGAGACTTGATTACACACAGGTGGATTGTATTTATCATCATTAGTCATTTAGGTCAACATTGGATCATTCAGAGATCCTCACTGAACTTCTGGAGAGAGTTTGCTGCACTGAAAGTAAAGGGGCTGAATAATTTTGCACGCCCAATCTTTCAGTTTTTGATTTGTTAAAAAAGTTTGAAATATCCAATAAATGTCGTTCCACTTCATGATTGTGTCCCACTTGTTGTTGATTCTTCACAAAAAAAAACAGTTTTATATCTTTATGTTTGAAGCCTGAAATGTGGCAAAAGGTCGCAAAGTTCTAGGGGGCCGAATACTTTCGCAAGGCACTGTACCTGTCATGTTCTTTCCTGTACTTGAATACTTATTAAATTATAATGTTTTCATAGTCAGTTGTTTCAGTTGTTTATTAATATCTAATTTAGACTTAATCTGCTTATTTCTTCCCTACACCTTTGCTGATCTAAGACAAGATGAAAGTAAAAAAATGCAGCGTAGGGCCTCATGAGGTTGGGTCTTATCGCCGACGAAGACGTGGGGAACAGGTCCCAGGTCTTCAGCCCCAGGGAGTGATGCAGGTGGTGGAATATCCAGGGTGCCATCCTGAAGTGCCTGGCCAAAGGCAGTCTCGGAGGGTCACGCCATCACTTCCCTTGCCGACAACACGGAAACAGTAGATGGCATCTACTACAGCCAAGAGTACAACTGAATATGTACCCTTGTAGTTGTAGAACTGCGAACCTGTGCACGGTGGAGCCTGGATTACTACATGTTTCCCGTCAATGGAGCCAAGACAGTTGGGAAAATTCCACCTCTCCGGGAACTCGGCAGCGATGGCCCTCCAGTCTTCCTCCTTGGGGACAGGCATGTTTTCACCAACCAGACAGTCCCAAATGGCTTGTGCCACAGAGGGGACAATGCCTGCCACCGTGGACCGTCCAACTCGGAAGCTGAATCCTATGGTCCTGTAGGAGTCCCCTGTTGCCAAGAATCTAAAATATAATTCAAAATAATAATCAATATTGTGTATAACTTTAATTCCACCCACATATTATATCTTCTCATACTCATTACTGTTTATTATGCTTTACTAATTATATTGTAATACTCATCAACCATCATTAACAATGCCTTGAAACAGTACAATTCAGTCTATGACTATATCAATAAACTGTAGTCCAGGCCAACTCTACTCTTAGAAAGAATGGTACTATCTATTTAAAAGGGTTCTCTGGTTGTCCCCATAGGAGATCCCTTTTAGGTTCCAGGTAGTACCCCTTTTAGGTTCCAGGTAGTACCCCTTTTGGGTTCCATGTATTAAGTATTATACCTGGAACCAAAAATGGTTATCCTATGGGGAAAGCAGGACACTTTTGGAACCTTTTTCTCTAAGAGTGTATGTGAGTCCAATAAGAATGTAATGAATGACTGTAACTGTCTTGAACAACAATGGGTCCTGGAGAAGACTAGCCTACCTTCATCTGGGCAGAAGGCACCTTTCTTTTCATTTGGTAACATTGCATAATTCAAAAAGGATTATAAACCAACTTTGGGAAACATTCTGTAAAAGTACATCTGATGTCAAATAGGGACTATTAACTAGAGCCCTTTAGGTAGCTAGGTTGCACATACAAACAATGTATCAAATATAAATCAATTATGATATCAAAGGCTTTAAAAATGTACCTTACCGGAGACAAATCGCCAGGCGTTCAACTGGGCTGATGGACTCCCGGTAGTTGTTATCCATCCGGGTGATCCTGGCTCCAACCATCTGGAGCAGGTGATCGAACTGGCTTCGGTCCAGACGAAAGTAACTTCGGAATTCCTCTCAAAACAGTCAAAGCTCTTGAATTAGGCAGTGGAACTCCCCTGCCTGCTTTCGGAACTTTAACCATCTCTGGACCCACACAGACCTGCGCTTTCGGCGGGGCTGGTCCCGGCCCAACAGTGCGATCAAGACCACCTTCCTCAACCTTGGTCTCATTGTTGAAAGAGCCTACTCTGCTATCTTGACTATTTATTATTACATTTTGGAGGGAAATTATATTATAGGCTCTCACAATTAATTTGTGGATGTCATCGAATAAATAATATACTTGGCAAATAAATGTTTACAAAAATGTGAAGAAATTATGCAATCAAACATTTTATGTAATCGCACATTTTTACTGAATATGTGTGCAAAAAAAAATCTACATTCATATTTTGCTACTTTCTGTCAAGTCTACGCATACAATTTGATGCATACGTTCGATAAATCGAACGTATGCTCCACACAGAACGCACTGCAACTGCCTCTGCAACGCAATGCTGCAAGGCAAATGCAGCGTTCCATTGGAAATTAATGTACTTCTGGTGTGTCGAAACGCAAAGACACAGTCGGTGTGTTCGAAGCGTACACTTCCGACATATCGCAGCAAGAGTAGTATTCTACCCGACTCATATAAACAACATCCTTGAGTGTTTCATTGATAAATGTAGCTTTGTAAGATTGCAGGTTTTTTCAAGTAAAAAAAAAAAAAACAGACATGCATGACCCTGTAAATATTTTCATGGAACATAAATCTCACTACTTGGCATTTTTATATGGTGGTTGTGAAACAGATATTTGTAATGTACTTTTGTGTGTTCATTGAAATCACATTTGTTTACATTGGACTAGTCCATAAGATTTTAGTTGTGATTTTTGTGTCTTCACTTTTTTGTGCAATCACCTCCACGTAATGACAGCCAGCTTTTCCATTCTTGGCTATCTACCTCTGCAGCCTTTGTCTAAACTTTCATTTTTTTTATATTACTTTCAGTTATTTTTATTGCTACTCTCTTCACATTGAGATGTTAGTTATGGGATGATGATTCCAATTTGGCAACAGGTGCTTGAATAGTTGGGATTAAACAAGTATTATTACGGTAATACAAAATGTAAATATCGGTCCCACATTAAACCAAGTACAATCACTACCAAGCACTACATTCAGAAATAATTTGTAGTGTACCGCATATGGTTCTAGACTAGTTGTGAACTATTTATGTAGTGTTTATAAAGCCTTTATAAATGCTATTAAAATTATAAATACTAGTATTATTAACAGACTATTATATTTGTTTGGGGTGTTAAGTGAGCTAGCAAGTGTATTATGGCATTTGGGTGTTATGGATAATAGCTCTGGAGGAGAAGTCGAGCCAGAACTAAGTAAACACTGTTGCCTCCAGTACTATTGCACTGTTTATATTGACTGCAAAACAAATAAGCAGATGTAAGTAGATGCAAACGTCCAATCTGGAGTATCATGTGTCATCTGCTGCATACATGAGTTGCAACACTTAAAAGACACACCCAATCCCCTCAACCTTCAAATTAAGTGGAGAATTCTGATGACGTGTCATGATGTCTGACGAGTATACACTTGCAGGGCAAGGGGCGAGGGAGGAAGGAATGATTTTTAAATGGACCACCCTTGGCCGGAAATTCATCACTCGTTCATCCCGAGATTATTGTGTTTTCAGCCACCGGTAGGTGCTTTATATGTGCTACAGTCAATTATGAGTGCATGTCTACTTATATTAAATATATCATTATTAATAAATGCCTACTGTATGATAGCATTCTGGAAAATGTTTTATTTCTACAATTTCCAAAGGATAACCAAACAAACATATTTACTTTTTCGAGACGTGTTTGAGACGTCATGTGCATTAGTAATACTATTTGTAACTTATTTGCATTCATTTTAATGTTGTTTTTAAGTTTTTGCTGACTTTTCTTAGTGGATGTACAATCGTCGCGAATTGAATTATGGGTCGTTTCAGGCCCCAGAGTGAACATAATTGTACACTCGTAAGCCAACTAAAATCGAGGGCCTAGGAGTTTACGTTGTAAAACTTTCCTTGCTTGGCTAATAATTTGGAACACCCTCCAAGATGGTGACGGGGATTCCCTCAAGGGCATAAGGCGAGGATAAGTGGACTTTGTGTCTTGTAAGTGTTTGAACCCGCTACCATGGAGTGTGTCTGAAAGTGGATGTATCAACAGAAGTGGGTGTGTGGAAAGAGAATCAGCTAATTGGGCAGATTTGTTGCCACTCAAGACTGTTTTATGTGTCTGGGCTGCACGACAAGTACATTGTTGACAACTATAGCATTTTAGCTAAGCCTTTTCCTAACCTGAAGCTCATTCTCCTAACCTGCCACATTAATTATCCAAACATGCTACACATTTTAGCTAAGGTTAACCCCTTTCCAAACCGTAACCTCATTCTCCTAACCTGCTATGTTAATTCTCCTAATCGGTTACATTCTTCTTTGAGATTTGGTTGGCGGATCGCATCAAACTTTTAGGTGCATACACCTCCACCTACTGTACTGGTGTGTGAGGCCATTCACGGCATTTTTTATATGGTGATACAACATCGCCCATCCAACTATTAACCCTCTCAAAACAAATTCAACACCACCCCATTCCACTATTTAATTATATCGAGTCCTACTCCAGACCAACGGTCTGAGAGGACATAACACCACTAACACTACCCCCTGCAGCTGTTAAGAAGTAAATCTTATCAATCCCAAGAACTTCTTTGCCGCTGCCACCACAACCACTATTTTCTGTGACTTTTGAACAATTTCTGCAGTACAATTGACAACCATGGCTATAAATGCTAAAAAGCCCACCTTACTGAAGCACATATTCTTCCCATCACTCTCTCTTGGTCTCTGCCTACTCACAGGAATCCTCTCAGGATCCCTCACCCTGTACCCATCTTCCACTACCACTCTCTTCACTGCTTTGGCATACAACACTTTCTGTACTACTCTAGGCTGTTATTGTAAATAAGAATTTGTTCATAACTGACTTGCCTTGTTAAATACATAACCCTGGCAACCTCAAACTGCCTTTCTCTCACCGGACACCTCCGATCTCCAGCCCCATGGGCAGCCCTACAGCTAACATAACTTTTTCCACCGATACCACACATTCCATAATTGTTTGCCCTCCTGTACACTTTTCACATATAGGCATCTCCCTCCTACACACTGCTGCAACATGCCCATAAACTTGACACCTAAAACACTACTATTTTCGGGAAACAAAAGCTCTCACGGTATAACTGACTCTTCCTGCCCTGACCTTATCTGGCAAAGACTCCACATAAACACTCAGCATGACAAAGTCTTCTGTTTCCCCACACTCTCCACCAGATCTACGTCTCACCTAACTGCATCTGTCACAGACACCGGGAATATAAACAAATGCGTTTAGAAGGACTGCCAGTGCGAATTGACTTATTGCACATCAAGGCAGGCTTTCCCTAACGGAAAAATTCAAATAAATTATAGAACGAGCAAATAGGATCTCACTATCTCGTGCTTGACTCTGCCCACCTCCTTGATCCAATTGGAAACGAGAGGCTTTATATTGCTCAAAAATATTTGCTCCAAATATGCAGTTACCCGTTATTTGAATCTGGAGCGAGAAAGGCGCACCCGGAATCATAACGCCTGAGTAGAGTTTCCACATCCGGTTTTCAGCGGAAAAGGAAGCTCGTTTACGCGGAATCACAGCATGTCTACGTTTTTTTGTGACTAAGATTTTAGCCAAGTGTTTAGAATGATTTTCTAATGCCTCGATACGCAGCGTCGAACTCAAAACATTCAGTTTACATTTTCGGAATAAGCTAACCAGTTACCCACCTGGAAGTACTTTGTCGTAGGAACAACTTTTTTTCTAATTCCAAACTGTCGTATGGAAGGTTTAGGGGTACCTGCAAAATCAAGGTAGCTACAGTAATTGCTAACTAACGTTAGCTAGTTGAGCTACTCTATTTGATCTGAGCCATTAGTCTATGACAAACAATAGGTTACTCCATGTACAGATAATTCATGTATTGCAATCAATGCGCCCTTGCAATTGTCATATTTGCCGTCAATATAGACTTCAATACATAGCTAGTTAGCAAGATGATTTGGCTACTTGGTGGTACTCACTATTCGTTTATGTTATGTGCCAAGTCTCATTGGATCTAACATTACTGCAGTGAGATGCAAGTTAAGATTATTCAGTAGCCTGAGGCTAGGGTGGACTCCCTTGGTCAGTTGGTATAAGCCTAACAATACACTTGGAATCAACTGTAGTTACACCACTATCTAATATTACAGAACATATTTCCTCAGAATTTTCACTGTTGTAAAAGGGCTTTATAAAAATCAATTGGATTGATATGCTTAAGGAGATAGGCCTGGTCAGCTACTTGGACATTACTAGGTCTAACCAAACAATATTTAAGTTGACCCTGGGTGTCACCCAGATAGCTAGTTTAGTTGGTGTGAGATGGATGTAGATATAAAGCCAGAGGAGGATGAGGTGGAGATATCCCCAGCTGTCATTTTGTCTGACTCTTTTGATGCAAGTTATTCATATACCGAAAATGGATATGGCACAGCAAAACAACGGCTTATTTGTAATCTGTTAGAAGATACAAAATCAAATGATAGGGAGATTAAAATGAATTCAACAAAAGTTGGTGATCCACTTCAAACAGCTGTAAATGTGGGTGGTAAAGGTGTTGTTCGTGTTCACACAGAACAGGATAGACCAAGCACCCCTGTAGGGAATTTAATCAAAGAGGAGTCATGTTTTTACATGTCACCCAGTGATATTCAGATTGGAAAAGTATGTACCTTGTCTCAGTCTGTCCTGGTCAGCAACATTAAACAGGCAAATGTGATGCCCTTTGCAGAGGAGGTGGTGAAAAACTGCTACCCCTTGTGCAAAGAAATAGGTGTGGAATTTGATGTGAGATCCAAACCGGCATCCAAAACAAAACTTGACTCACAGTTACTGACAAATGGCGTAATGTATGAGGTTCATAAGTTTGCAAAAAATACAAAAAGGAGTTATATGTATACCGTCTATAATATTCTGAAATATAATTTTGATGTACGTTTTCAAAATCAGAAACGCTGTCAAAATGCCATACATATTGCATCTAAACTCAAACGAATGGTCAAACGGAAACATGTCGCAGATAAAGACTTTTCAAAAGAAGTGTTTATAATACCGCTTGTGACTAGACAATACAAGAAAAAAGAAGCTAATCCACCTGCAAGATTGTCAAAAAGACAATTGGATTTGAAAGGGATACAAGAGGCAGATGATACAGAGGAGAAGATGAACTATCAGAAGATGGTTAACAAGACCGATTTGAAATATTTGGTCGCTGATGCAAGGACTGTATGGTCTCTGCATGCTGAAGAGATCATCTCTATCGAAACAGATGAAACTGTCAAGCTTGGCCAAGATAATGGACCCACTGACTTCTGCTTAAAGGAGTCTGACGTTCACTCTGGGGTCACAGAGCAAACCCCATGCCCAGAGAACTACCAAGTTGACATTTGCAGGAAAATGATCAATGAAATTGTTACGAGTGGTGAAATGCAACAGATGAGATGGATTTTTGTAACCTTTTCAAAGTGTTTTGGTGCTGGGACTGGTTCCGAAAAGAAATTTGAACAAATCCTCGCTGAATACAGATCAGACATCCTACCACTGATGGTTGAGAAATATTGTGGCTTTAGTTCCACTGAAAAGACAATGATGTGCCTTGTAAGTCAGCTCTTCTGTGGCTTACATTTGATTGATGGCTTTGCTCACCAGGCAAAAACAAGTCTTCTACTTTGGGAAAATATGATTTTAGGAGATAAAGAAGTAGGAGTCCATATTTCCCCTAACATTGGGACAACAGAGTTGGAGTCTGGAACAGTGCGTTTGGTGAGTTCTGTGAGTGATGCTGTGCAAGAGCTTGGATGGGCAGAGGACGGTCAGCTTGTTCCGTTCGAAACCTTTTTGACCAGCAAAAAAGAATTTGATGAAGTTCCTTTGTCTCTATCCATTGGACACAGAATAGATGGTCTGTTCCATAATTCTGCTGGGGTGTATAGCATCCATGATGATTTGGTTGAGTTTACCAGTACGTACGGAGCTGAGAGTAGTTTGCTTGCGGCAGTTGTTGCTGATTTGGAGGTTCAACAGTTCAAGGCCGGATGCAGAGCTCTGGGTCTGGTTTCCAAGCTTATCATTGATCCTCTCTGGAGAGCCTTAACTTTGAAGGGAAACGTGTTGGAGATGGAAGAAAGATACCAAACCCTTGTTACCAAACTCAAGGAATGGCAGGAAGATGGGAGAGGCCTTGTTAAAGGAAATGCATGCTTGTTTGATGACATTGAGGTACCCAAGAACCTTGTGTTTGACAGGCTTACCATGTGGACCGACACAGACTTTTTTGAGTTGACTGTTCAGGTTGTTGAGTTGATCCTAGCCAGTTTTCTGAAGGTATGTTCTATGATGCGTCCAGTCGATCCAGAGCTCCTGTCAAAGAAAAATGATAGCTTCAGAAAGGATTTTGCAATATTAGATCAATTGCAAAAAGCTAAGTCAAATGCAGTCAGTATTGCCATTGAAGGCATGGACATGTGCAAGAAGAATCACACTTGGGAATGGCTGTACTTTTTAGATGAACCAAAAATAGTGTCAATGAGGAAAACATTCCAGACAGTGTAGGCAAAGGAAGAAGAAAAGCTCTCTGCCACACCTGCAGAAGAATAAAAATTGTAAAGTAATAGACATGAAAGATATGTTTATTTTATTTTATTGGTTTGGTACTTATCTATTTACTAGTAAACCACAGTACAGAACCTTTTAATAGCATGGCATCTTTCAAAAAATGCATGAATGTGCTATTTTTCTAGCGCCTTGTGTTCAAGTAAACAGCAATGCAACCTCAGATAAGTTCAGACAAGTAGATTAAAAGTATAATATAGTTAGTTACATTGTATACCTATTTTGTGGTATACTGTATAGCCTAAATATGTTCAAACATGGTGTCAGTAAATGTTGAATGTCGAATAACACTTATCCATTTGGTACCACATGTGAATGGTTCCACATGCTTACCTGTTTATATTGTTTGAAATCCAATGTAGAGGGTTTTCACGAAGTGTGCTGTCAGGAAAAGTGTAGAGGCTTTGTCACAATAGTTGAATTTGCAGATTCCCTTGGCCTTCTATTCACCTTTGATGCCTGGTCTTGTTTATGAAAAAAAGAACATGATCATTTAGAGAGGAGACCAGTTGTTATTTTAGTGTTATTAGCTTATTTCTGGACCATTTGTTTTGTTTGACCTTTGAATTGCCTACTTGAATGGTCAACTTACATATAAAGAAGATGGAGAGCAAGGCTCTGAAAGTTGTCAACTTTTCCATTGTCAAAACGAGTTATGCTTTGTTTTATTTTATTTTTTTAAATACATTTTTAAATCATATTTTTGTTATCCATTTTTGAGAGCCTGTTTTATCTCTATTTTTGTTGGAGATCAAGATGTTTTCATTAGGACAAATGCACTGCAGTGCTTTTCTATCTGCTACAGCATTCAACGTTGCACATTTCTGTAGACTTCCGGAAGAACATGCTTTTATATATAAACATCAAATAATTTGCAAAAGGTGAGAGCTTCATTCACTTCAAACTATTCACTGTTTCAATTAAGTAGCTATTTAGTTTCTTCCGTTTTTCTGTTTTGTTTACTATGACCATGCATTCTGTCTTTCTGCAGGCAGAGTTCCAGGTTTGTGATGTCCACCATGAAAGATTCTTATTGAAGTTGAACCAGTGACTGTGTGTACCAGTGTTTCCTCAGGAAATGTTGTTAGCTGTGGGGGAAAAATTAGCGGGGATGGGGGGGCTCTGGGGACCTCCCTGGAAAACAAAATATGTGTAAGTACTCTGAACCTTGGTTCTGGTGACTTTTTAAAAGAAAAAAACTCAAAGGGAGAGGGACAAAGAGGATCTACATTTAAATGTTCTTACTTGTTTCATTGCAGAGAAGTCCCTCTCACAATTAACGGAAGACACTGGTATAGTCAGTGTGATTGCTGCCAACTGTGAGGCCAGCTTTGTCATTGCCGTCAGCTTGTCCAACCCCTGAAATACATGAAAAACTAAAATATGTACAACATTAAACAAGAGCCAACAGAGTGGTAGTTCAACAGGAAAAAGTGTTCGGCAACACTGGCCTATAATGTTCTCATCAAAAGATTGTCACACTCATGCCATACCTTGAATGCTTCAACTAGCACATGTTGCTTCTAAAAGAGGGCCACTCTTGCAGCATAGCAGCCCCTGGCTCTTGCAAGAACTGCCTGGAGATGAGGGTCAGGTTAAAGATGTTTATTCTGCATTACGAAATCCTCGTTGACCCACTGTGCTGTCAGCCTCAGCATGCTCATTGGGCTGACATCGCTGGTCCAAATGTAATTCGTGAAGCTAATAGCAGTGAAGCCCATAGCAAGTAGCTCATGGATGTGCGTTTCAACAATGCTGTGTAACTCCGGTAGGGCAACATCTGAAAAATAGTGCCTACTTGGTAGTATGTACCGGTGCTCGAACCAGTTCGGTGAAAGTCTACATCATCCACGACAAAGAACGGTTGATTGTCAAGGGCAATGAATTCCATTATCTTGGTGTTAATGGGTTTCGCCTTTGAGTTGTCTCGCTGAAATGTTCTTAGTCTTTCAAATGACTTGCTTGACTTGAACATGTTTAGTTGTTGGAAGTGTGCGCTTAGTTTTGTTATGCTTTTGTTCTAAGTAGGGGGTTGATGCACTTTCAAATTAGTAATTTGGTTTGTGGTATAGAAAGATTTCACTTTCTCCCCCCCTCTGGAAATATATATATATACAGTACCTTGCGAAAGTATTCGGCTCCCTTGAACTTTGCGACCTTTTGCCACATTTCAGGCTTCAAACATAAAGATATACAACTGTATTTTTTTGTGAAGAATCAACTACAAGTGGGACACAATCATGAAGTGGAACGACATTTATTGGATATTTCAAACTTTTTTAACAAATCAAAAACTGAAAAATTGGGCGTGCAAAATTATTCAGCCCCCTTAAGTTAATACTTTGTAGGGCCACCTTTTGCTGCGATTACAGCTGTAAGTCGCTTGGGGTATGTCTCTATCAGTTTTGCACATCGAGAGACTGAAAATGTTTTCCCATTCCTCCTTGCAAAACAGCTCGAGCTCAGTGAGGTTGGATGGAGAGCATTTGTGAACAGCAGTTTTCAGTTCTTTCCACAGATTCTCGATTGAATTCAGGTCTGGACTTTGACTTGGCCATTCTAACACCTGGATATGTTTATTTTTGAACCATTCCATTGTAGATTTTGCTTTATGTTTTGGATCATTGTCTTGTTGGAAGACAAATCTCCGTCCCAGTCTCAGGTCTTTTGCAGACTCCATCAGGTTTTCTTCCAGAATGGTCCTGCATTTGGCTCCATCCATCTTCCCATCAATTTTAACCATCTTCCCTGTCCCTGCTGAAGAAAAGCAGGCCCAAACCATGATGCTGCCACCACCATGTTTGACAGTGGGTATGGTGTGTTCAGGGTGATGAGCTGTGTTGCTTTTACGCCAAACATGACGTTTTGCATTGTTGCCAAAAAGTTCAATTTTGATTTCATCTGACTAGAGCACCTTCTTCCACATGTCTGGTGTGTCTCCCAGGTGGCTTGTGGCAAACTTTAAACGACACTTTTTATGGATATCTTTAAGAAATGGCTTTCTTCTTGCCACTCTTCCATAAAGGCCAGATTTGTGCAATATACGACTGATTGTTGTCCTATGGACAGAGTCTCCCACCTCAGCTGTAGATCTCTGCAGTTCATCCAGAGTGATCATGGGCCTCTTGGCTGCATCTCTGATCAGTCTTCTCCTTGTATGAGCTGAAAGTTTAGAGGGACGGCCAGGTCTTGGTAGATTTGCAGTGGTCTGATACTCCTTCCATTTCAATATTACCGCTTGCACAGTGCTCCTTGGGATGTTTAAAGCTTGGGAAATCTTTTTGTATCCAAATCCGGCTTTAAACTTCTTCACAACAGTATCTCGGACCTGCCTGGTGTGTTCCTTGTTCTTCATGATGCTCTCTGCGCTTTTAACGGACCTCTGAGACTATCACAGTGCAGGTGCATTTATACGGAGACTTAATTACACACAGGTGGATTGTATTTATCATCATTAGTCATTTAGGTCAACATTGGATCATTCAGAGATCCTCACTGAACTTCTGGAGAGAGTTTACTGCACTGAAAGTAAAGGGGCTGAATAATTTTGCACGCCCAATTTTTCAGTTTTTGATTTGTTAAAAAAGTTTGAAATATCCAATAAATGTCGTTCCACTTCATGATTGTGTCCCACTTGTTGTTGATTCTTCACAAAAAAATAGTTTTATATCTTTATGTTTGAAGCCTGAAATGTGGCAAAAGGTCACAAAGTTCAAGGGGGCCGAATACTTTCGCAAGGCACTATATATATATATATATATTTCACCTTTATTTAACCAGGTAGGCTAGTTGAGAACAACTTCTCATTTGCAACTGCGACCTGGCCAAGATAAAGCATAGCAGTGTGAACAGACAACACAGTTACACATGGAGTAAACAATAAACAAGTCAATAACATAGTAGAAAAAAAAAAATCTATATACATTGTGTGCAAAAGGCATGAAGAGGTAGGCAATAAATGGGCCATAGGAGTGAATAATTACAATTTAGCAGATTAACACTGGAGTGATAAATGATCAGATGAACATGTGCAGGTAGAGATACTGGTGTGCAAAAGTGCAGAAAAGTAAATCAAATAAAAATAGTGTGGGGATGAGGTAGGTAAATTGGGTGGGCTATATACGGATGGACTATGTACAGCTGCAGCGATCGGTTAGCTGCTCAGATAGCAGATGTTTAAAGTTGGTGAGGGAGATAAAAGTCTCCGTAAATAATAACAGCACAAATGTTGCATACTTCAAAATAGATCCACACAGCTGACGACGTGGGCTTGGCTAGGAATGCTGTGTTGCATGTGTAATGCTGTATTTTTTGTGGCGTCATTACCACATCTACATACGTTATATAGGTACCCACGTCAGCTTTGACATCGGTTTTGCACATTGGCGTTAAACTAGACATCGGGCTGATGTGGCCGTTTGTGGCTAATATTGGCCAATTCCGATATGCTTACCGATATAACGTGCATCCCTAGAAATAATAGAAAAGTGAAACATGAAATAATAGATACACAATGTGTAATGATAACATGGCTATATACAAGGGGTACCAGTACCGAGTTGATGTGCAGTGATATGAGGTAATTGAGGTATATACTGTATGTACATATAACTAGGAATAAAGTGACCGATAGTAAACAGTAGCAGCAGCGTATGTGATGAGTTAAAAAAAAGTTTGTTCAGGTAACTATTTAACTAACTATTTAGCTTATGGCTTGGGGGTAGAAGCTGTTCAGGGTCCTGTTGGCTTGGGTGGTTGGAATCTTTCTCTGACACCACCTGGGGTACAGGTCCTGGTATGGAGCTCGGCCCCAGTGATGTACTGGGCCATCTGCACTACCCTTAGCGCTTTGCAGTGCCGTACCAAGCGGTGACGCAGCCAGTCATGCTCTTCTCAATGATCCGTCAAGACTGCAGGCAGTATTTTTTACCTCTACAGTGTAGAGTCAACCATGTGGTGAAATAAAACATTCCACATTGTTACTCAGATTTATGCATCACTGGTGGGGAGCTAGTTTCTGGATCAAAAATATATGCAAGTAATGCTGTGAGTTGGGATTTGATATCTTTTTACAATGATGAACACTGTCACTAGGCCAGAATAAAGTGGATATTCATATCCTCTCATGAGGAGGTCAATGAGGTATTGAGGTTGCAAGTTCAAATCACCGAGCTGACAAGGTACAAATCTGTCGTTCTGCCCCTGAACAGGCAGTTAACCCACTGTTCCTAGGCCGTCATTGAAAATAAGAATTTGTTCTGATCTGACTTGCCTAGTTAAATAAAGGTAAAATAATTTTATTAATTTGCTTGATCTAATAATTTCATATATGTGTATTCACAGGTGATGCGTATGTTTCTCTTTCAACTTGATGCATGCTATTTGAATCTGGGTGTACAACAGCTCTTTTCAGGGTCCAGTTTGTGATCCCCAAAAATGTATTAGTAGTGACTTTCTTCTTGTGAGTTTCACTTATTTTTTTGTGCTGTCTACTAACTTTCCTGACGGTTTGAATATTCATGAAACATTATTATAATCTTTGGCTCTGCTCCTTATGTTTATTCACATATCCTCTGCTTGAAACAATTACGGGATGTGAATTCTGATTCTGTCCTCAACTTGTTGACCTGCTCTGAGGTTGTTGGACACCACTGTTGCACCTTCAGCCATTACTTTTTTTCATGACTGACCTCAAGGCGCAGGAGGTGTTTTAAGGTTTGCCGTCGGACACAAACTATTCAGAGTCTGTTGTGAATGACAAAGATATCCAGTAATTTCTAATTATTTATAATGTATGACAATAGTAGTGAAACACTAGCACTACTCGAGAAATTATTAATGACATTCTGTGGCGGTAGTCAGCCTAGAGGTTTGAGATGTGGATCAGTTACTGATGCGTGGCTTGTGTTATTTCCCAGCTGCCCTCTGTGTCGTGCCCTTTAGCTGGGCACATATTCCCCAAAATGTTCCATGGTGGTGTGTTGCGGCTGACCTGGTGCCGCTGCACGTGTGTTTTGTGGGGTTGGGAAAGGCTAAAGACAAAGTACAATTTCTGAAAAAAGGACAAAGCATTATCCTGTTGTATTTTAGGTATAGGAGGAGGTCTGGTGCAGTGGGGTGTTCCAGGTCCGCAACACTTGAGGAGAAAACGTCTTAATCATGATGGTAAGGGAAGCTTGTGACTGTACATGTCATATTCACTGTGTGGACCTCTATGAATCATTACTTAAATAGGAGCAATATACTGTAGCTAGGGACAGTTAGCTGCTTGCACATACAATAAATATTTGTACAACTTTCTACAAATTATCTTGCCACTGTAAATGCTCAAAAACATGATGGTTCTTATCACACTAAAAGCGATCTTGATGATTAAATTATTTGTGTTGCTCCTTCCTTCACAGGTTCTCTGCTTGCCATACTAGAGAGACACACTCTGTTTCCGTCCTCAACTTGCGGACCTGCCCTGAGGATGTTATACACCACTATTGCGCCTACAGTCATGTTGATTTCCGACTGGTTGTCTTTGGACTACATGCCTTGGGCTGACTGACCTGAACCTTTACCAGGACAGAAATACAATGTTCATCACTTTCCTCATATTGGACTACTCTGATTAGTTATGAGGTCACAGAAAATAGACTCATTACTCATAAATCATTGCAGCTCACTTGACTGTGGATAGCAGAGCTCTCTGGTGTTTCACCATTTGAAATTAAACAACAAAAATGTAAATTACCATTGTTTTACACTTCTGACATATCGCAGCAGTAAGAGTAGTATTCTACCTGACTCATATAAACAACATCCTTGAGTGTTTCGTTGATTAATATGTCTTTATAAGATTGTATTCCTTTTTTACCTGTAAAAAAACCTGTAGACATGCATGATCCTGTAAATCTCACATAAATCTCACTACTTGGTATTTTTATATAGGGATTGTGAAAAATATATTTAAAGTAGTTTTGTATGGTAATTGTAAATCAAATTTGTTTTCATTGGACTAGTCCATAAGATTTTTGTTAGGATTTGTTTGTCTTCACCAACTGTTCTTAATTATGCAACCTTTTTTGTCCAATTATCTCCACGTAATACAGCCAGCTTTTCCATTATTGGTTATCTGCCTCTGTAGCCTTTATCTAAAGTTTCATTTTTTGTATTACTTTATTTTTATTGCTACTCTCTTCACATGGAGATATTAGTTATGGGATGATGATTCCATTTTGGCAACAGGTGCTTGGATAGTTGGGATTAAATAAATATTGTTACGGAAATACAAAATGTCAATATCGGTCCCACTTTAAACCAAGTACAAGTACTACATTCACAAATCATCTATAAGTGTTTGTCATACTCTATGAAGGGTTACATACCCATTTCCACTGTAGAGTGAATTGCCAAATGTGACATAACTCAATATGTATGTTCACACACCATCTGTAGAGTATGGACTATTTGTGAAGTGTTTATGAAGCCTTTATAAGTTGTACCAAAAATTATAAATACTAGTATTAATAGACTATTATTATATGTGTTTGGTGTATTAAGTGAGCTAGCACTTGTATTATGGCATTTAGGTTATGGATAATAGCTCTGGAGGAGAGGTCGAGCCATAACAAAGTAAACACTGTTGCCTCCAGTACGATAGGTGGCGATATTGCACTGTTTATCTTGACTGCAAAACAAAGAAGCAGATGCAAATGTCCAATCTGGAATATCATGGGTCATGTGCTGCATACGTGGAGTGTCTGAAAGTGGGCGTGTCAACAGAAGTGGGTGTATGGAAACCGAATCAGCTAATTGGGCAGATTTGTTGCCACTCACCATTTTGTGTGTGGGCTGCACGACAAGTAGATTGTTGACAACCATAGCATTTTAGCTATCCTTAATAACCTCATTCTCCTAACCTGCCACGTTAATTATCCAAACCTGCTACACATTTTAGCTAAGCCTAACATCTTTCCTAACCTTAACCTCATTCTACTAACATGCCACGTTAATTATCCTAACCTGCTACCTTCTTCTTTGGAATTTGTTTGGCAGATCGCATCCACCTTTTAAGTGCATACACTGCCAACTACTTTACTGGTGTGTATGAGGCAATTTACAGTCTAACTACATTACATTCTTTGATATGGTAATACAAAATTGTGAAAAAGGAAAATTTCACTCCCAACTATTAACCCTCTTAAAAAAAAAAAAAAAACACCACACCATTCCACTATTTAATTATATCTAGTCCCACACCAGACCTAATCCTGCAGCTTTTACGCAGTAAATCCTCTCAATCCCAAGTACTTCTCTGCCGCTGCCACCACAACCACTATTTTCTGTGACTTTTGATCCATTTCTGCAGTACAATTGACAACCATGGCTATAAATGCTAAAAAGCCCACCTTACTGAAGCACATATTCTGGTCTCTGCCTACTCACAGGAATCCTCTCAGAATCCCTCACCCTGTTCCCATCTTCCACTACCACTCTCTTCACTGCTTCGGCATACAACACTTTCTGTACTACTCTAGGCCATCATTGTCAATAAGAATGTGTTCTTAACCGACTTGCCTAGTGAAATAAAGGTTAAATACATAACCCTGGCAACCTCAACCTGCCTTTCTCTCACCGGACACCTCCGATCTCCAGCCCCATGGGCAGCCCAACAACTATCATCCATAACGTTTTCCACCGATACCACACATTCCATCTTATGCCCTCCTGCACACTTTTCACATCTAGGCATCTCCCTCCTACACACTGCTGCAACATGCCCATGAACTTGACACCTAAAACACTAGCATTTTGGGGAAACAAAAGCTTTCATGGGATAACTGACACTAAGACTCTACATAAACACTCAGCATGACAGACAAAGTCTTCTGTTTCCCCACACTCTCCACCAGATCTACGTCTCACCTAACTGTATGTGTCACAGACACCGGGAATCTTAAGTTTCAACTGCTCCTCCTTAACACTTAGTGCTGACCCGTTATCACTCCTTTCATCAGCGCCCTGCTCCGGAGAGCAAAGCAAGTCACAATTATTGTCCCTAATTGCGTAATCCGGAGCACCTGCTCCCTCTGGGTGGAGGAAACACAAATCTACATGAGTCCACTCCTAGTTACCTTCACCAACTCAACAGTTCCCAACCAATCCTACACCACAGCTTGACCCCACATATGGATCAGCCAAAATGCAATGATCCATTGTCTCTACAAATCTCAGTCCCACTGGGCCATAATCATCCTTATCATCTTCGGGGCGAGGCCCGAACTCGGCGGTCCTCACCACAGGTACTTCATCCTCACTCTCGCCAGGTTCCATCTCTGAAATTATTGGGCACGTATCCCTCTTTTTGTACTCGACACCAACCTTCCTCAACATACTGCTTCCCCCTACACTCAACTTCTTTGTCTTCGCAGCAGTCATCACTGCAACTGCCACAGTTAATTCATCCTCACTCTGGTCATGTTCAATTTCCTCCTCAAGCTCTTCAAAAAGTTCTGAGATCCTCCATTCTATATTCACTCAAAATATATGACACTTTTCTCCTTTTTTTCTTGTCCATCATCATCTTCTTCACCAGATCTTCCAGAAGGCTTGTGCAATCCCCCACTCCATATTTATGCATAATATGTTCCACTTTTTTTCTTGTCCACCATTTGACTGTGTGTCCAATACTGAACTAACTCTTCTTCTTTGGCAGCTGCTATGTTAGTTCTCTTAACCTGCTATGTAAATATTAAACTGACCCCCGGTGCACCCTACGGCCGATCGAAGCAATAATGGAGCGCTGATGTTACACCCATCGCTGTTAATTCCCCCCTTCTTTTGCAACGCCGACTTTCAGACACACTCCGAGCAAAAATAGAACAATGAGACAGATATTTCACCAGATGTATAAATGTTAAGCATCCGGATGGCATTTCCACTCACTACCAAATTGGGTGATGAGAGGAAGCCCAGTAGCCGACAAGTGGGAGAATGTGGACAGAGATTGATTTTGGCCTACATTCTGCAAATTTTCTAATTTAAGAAATATTTGGTCTACATACAGTTTTCTGTTTCCCAAATTATAATCTGTTACAAACAGAGTGGACTGCGTTTTGTGACTTTACCCTTTGCCAAAGTAAAAAAAAAAAAAAAATTAAAAGAAGCGTTTTGTAGGACTGCGAGGTCGAATTGAGTTATTGCACACGCGCACATCAGGGTAGGCGTTCCCTAACGGAAAATGCTAATAAATACTTATAACGGTCCAATAGGATCTCACTATCTCGGACTCAGAGCATTCAGTTCACATTTCCGGGGAATAAGCTAACCGTTTCCCACCTGGAAGATGAAGTACTTTACTGTAGCACCAACTTTTTTCAAGTTCCAAACTGTTTTATGGAAGTCCAAGGGGGACCTGCAAAATCAAGGTAGCTACAGTAATAGCTAACTAACGTTAGCAAGCTTAGCGAGGCTATTTGATGAGAGCCACTAGTCTATGACAAACAATAGGCTACTCCATGTACTGATAATTCATGTTCTGCAATCAATGCACCCTTGCAAGTGGCATATTTGCCGTCAATATAGACCTCAATACATCGTTAGCTAGATGAGTTGGCTACATGGTGGTAGTCATAATACGCATTTGTTATGTGCCAAGTCTCATTGGATTTAACGTTACTGCAGTGAGATACAAGTTAGGCTTGTCAGTTAGCCTGAGGTTAGTTTGTTAAACTGTGTGGGGGTAATTCAGGACACAAAGCACCCATTAGGTGTTGTGGTGTAATAAACAGTCATTTTTACAAGCAGACAGAGAAGTAGAGTGGGTGGACTCCCTTGGTCAGTTGGTGTAGGCCAAACCTTAAACTTGGAATCATCTGTAGTTACACCACTATATCAAATATTACGTAACCTATTTCCTCAGACTCTCACCATTTTCACTGTTATAAAAAGGACTTTATAAAAATCAATTGGATTGATATGCTTAAGGAGATAGACCTGGTCAGCTACTTGGACATTACTAGGTCTAACCAAACTATATTTAAGTTGACCCTGGGTGTCACCCAGATAGCTAGTTTAGTCGGTGTGAGATGGATGTAGATATCAAGCCAGAGGAGGATGAGGTGGAGATATCCCCAGCTGTCATTTTGTCTGACTCTTTTAATGCAAGTTATTCATATGCCGAAAATTGGTATGACACAACAAAACAAAGCCTTATTGGTGCTCCGTTAGAAGATACAAAATCAAGTGATAGGGAGATTAAAATGAATTCAACAACAGTTGGTGCTCCAGCTGTAAATGTGGGTAGTAAAGGTGTTGTCCATGTTCACACAGAACAGGATAACCCAAGCACCCCTGTCGGGAATTTAATCAAAGATAAGCCATGTTTTTACATATCTCCCAATGATATTCAGATTGGAAAAGTATGTACCTTTTCTCAGTCGCAACATTTAGTTGCAGAAAGTGTTTCTTTGGGAGGACAAATCAACCCAACTGCACAGATATTTAGCAGCTTTCAAATACAGCCACTAAACAATGATCAAGTGCTGACTGATTATGTTAATCTCCCAAGTCAAAGTATTGCCAAACCGTTTCTGATAATTTCACCTGCAATAGCAAGTGACAGTAATTTAACTCCAGTGCTGCAACCATGTCATATGAGGACTCACAGGCCTATTCTTCCAGCCTATTGTAAACCATTTACTTCTACCTCTGTTCAAGAGGAAGACTATGACGTTAAAATAAAAATGAGGGAAGAAAATGGTCAAGGCATAAAAAGGGAGAAAAGATGGAGATATGTGGCGACATCGTGTTAATTACTCAAAACATATTTCGCAAAGGTCGTCAGCTGGAAAAAAGTTGAAGGATCCATACTCCAACTGCAAGACAATTGGCTTGGATTTCAATGTTGGGTCTGGATTCAATCAGAAACTAGATGTGCAGTTGCTGACTAAAGGTGTGATGGTTGAGGTTTCTGATTTTGCTAAAGAAGTTAATAGAGCTCAGCAGCATGTTGTCTGTGACATTCTAGAGTACAACTTTGATCTTGGTTTGCAAAAGCATCAAAGGTATGATTTTGCGACACGTACTATGCACAAATTAAGAGAATTGATGAGAAAGCGAAAAATTGTTCTAGGAAAACCTGAATTGGTAAATGGAGGTGTTTACCCTTCCTGATCCCAACACGATAAAAGGTTCATAATATGCCCTTTCAACTGCAAAAAATTATGACCGTGTGTCAGAAAATCTTGAACCTGCAGACACTCTCTTAACGGACAAATCTCATCTGGACATCGTATCCAGACTTACTCAGCATGTCAAGACAGACAACCTGTTAACTGAGAAAGATGTAACGCAGTGTGCTGGTGGAACGGTGTACAGCCTTGCAAGGGACCAAAACGGGCATCTAATGGCCTCTACAATATCAAAAACAATGAAGGACCCCTATCCCCTCTGTAAGAAAATAGGATTAGAACTTGATGTGAAATCCAATTTTGGGGCAAAAGAGAAACTTAATTTGGAATTATTGGCCAAAGGTGTAATGATTGAACTTGGTAATTTTGCCAAAGATGTTTGTGGAACTTACAAGCAAATTGTCATTGATGTCCTAGAGCACAATTTTGATCTTGATTTGCCTATTGAGAAAACCAAGCTGTCTACCTATATTATTACAAAGTTGAGACAAGTTGTTAAGAAAATGACATGCATGGCACATAGAAGGAAACCTCCATATTTAAAGGAATACTTCTCACTGGGGGTTGGCACAAGAAAGAAACCTGCAGTGATTTCCAGTAAAATGCAGGTCATTAACTCAATTGACTCAATTGTGTGGAAATATCAAGGACTGAAAAAAGTAACAGAAAGAAGACGATTAGATTTGAGAAGGAAAAAGGGAGAAAGAGCCACTTGCAAAGTAAGAGACACGAAGGCAGAAACATTTCATAGAGGTAGACGAGTAGGCCTAGTTCCTCAGTCTGTGAAGAAACAGACCATCTCCAACAAGACTGGACTCACATTGTCTGCCGGAAAAACAAAGGTCCCTGTCAGCAAAATTAAAATGGCAAACGTGATGCCCTTTGCAAAGAAAGTGGTGAAAAACTGCTACCCCTTGTGCAAAGAACTAGGTGTGGAACTTGATGTGAGATCCAAACCACCATCCAAAACAAAACTTGACTCACAGTTACTGACAAATGGCGTAATGTATGAGGTTCATAAGTTTGCAAAAAATACAAAAAAGGCTTATATGTATACTGTCTATGATATACTGGAATATAATTTTGATCTAGATTTGCAAAATCAGAAACACTGTCAATTTGCCATACATATTTAATCAAACTGAAACGAATGGCTAAACAGAAACATGTCACAAATGAAGACTTTTCAAAAGAAGTGTTTATAATACCGCTTGTGACTAGACAATACAAGAAAAAAGAAGCTACCCCACCTGCAAGATTGTCAAAAAGACAATTGGATTTGAAAAGGATACACGAGGCAAATGATACAGAGGAGAAGATGAACTATCAGAAGATGGTTAACAAGACCGGTTTGAAATATCTGGTCGCTGATGCAAGGACTGTATGGTCTCTGCATGCTGAAGAGATCATCTCTATCGAAACAGATGAAACTGTCAAGCTTGGCCAAGATAATGGACCCACTGACTTCTGCTTAAAGGAGTCTGACGTTCACTCTGGGGTCACAGAGCAAACCCCATGCCCAGAGAACTACCAAGTTGACATTTGCAGGAAAATGATCAATGAAATTGTTACGAGTGGTGAAATGCAACAGATGAGATGGATTTTTGTAACCTTTTCAAAGTGTTTTGGTGCTGGGACTGGTTCCGAAAAGAAATTTGAACAAATCCTCGCTGAATACAGATCAGACATCCTTCCACTGATGGTTGAGAAATATTGTGGCTTTAGTTCCACTGAAAAGACAATGATGTGCCTTGTAAGTCAGCTCTTCTGTGGCTTACATTTGATTGATGGCTTTGCTCACCAGGCAAAAACAAGTCTTCTACTTTGGGAAAATATGATTTTAGGAGATAAAGAAGTAGGAGACCATAGCTCCCCTAACATTGGGACAACAGAGTTGGAGTCTGGAACAGTGCGTTTGGTGAGTTCTGTGAGTGATGCTGTGCAAGAGTTTGGATGGGCAGAGGACGGTCAGCTTGTTCCGTTCAAAACCTTTTTGACCAGCAAAAAAGAATTTGATTAAGTCCCTTTGTCTCTATCCATTGGACATAGAATTGATGGTCTGTTTCATAATTCTGCTGGGGTGTATAGCATCCATGATGATTTGGTTGAGTTTACCAGTACGTACGGAGCTGAGAGTAGTTTGCTTGCCACAGTTGTTGTTGATTTGGAGGTTCAACAGTTCAAGGCCGGATGCAGAGCTCTGGGTCTGGTTTCCAAGCTTATCATTGATCCTCTCTGGAGAGCCTTAACTTTGAAGGGAAACGTGTTGGAGATACCAAACCCTTGTTACCAAACTCAAGGAATGGCAGGAAGATGGGAGAGACCTTGTTGAAGGAAATGCATGCTTGTTTGATGACATTGAGGTACCCAAGAACCTTGTGTTTGACAGGCTTACCATGTGGACCGACACAGACTTTTTTGAGTTGACTGTTCAGATTGTTGAGTTGATCCTAGCCAGTTTTCTGAAGGTATGTTCTATGATGCTTCCAGTCGATTTAGAGCTCCTGTCACAAAAGAATGATCGATTCAGAAAGGATTTGGTAATATTAGATCAATTCCAAAAAGCTAAGTCAAATACAGTCAGTATTGCCATTGAAGGCATGGACATGTGCAAGAAGAATCACACTTGGGAATGGCTGTCCTTTTTGGATGAACCAAAAATAGTGTCAATGAGGAAAACATTCCAGACAGTGTAGGCAAAGGAAGAAGAAAAGCTCTCTGCCACACCTGCAGAAGAATGAAAATTGTAAAGGAATAGACATGACAGACAGTGAGTGAGTCTTTTATTTGTTTATATATTTACTAATGAACCACAGTAGGACTATACAGGACAGAACCTTTTTTATAACAGGTTTAACTTTGTCCCTGTAACCTGGTGAAGACATTGCCTATACAGCTCTTTCAAAAATGTTGCATGAATGTGATTTTCTTTCTATCACCTTAACTTTTGTGTTCAAACTGGTGAAAGATAAACAGCAAAGCAACCTCAGACAATAAGTAGATGCAAGTATAATATAGTTACACTATATACCTATTTTGTGATATATTGTATAGCCTAATGATGTTCAAACGCGGTGTCAGTAAATGTTGAATGTCAAATAACGCTAATCCATCATCCATGCTTCGTCTCAATGGTTGAATTTGCATATTTCCTTGGCCTTCTTTTGATGCCTGGTCTTGTTTTTGAAAATACTAATTGAATGAAAACAATCTAATTTTGAAAGTAGACCAGTCGTTATTTTACTGTTATTAGCTTATTTCTGGGCCATTTTCCCCTCACTTTTTTGTATGAACATTGAATTGCCTACTTGAATGGTCAACTTAAATATTTTTTTAGTTTACCTTTATTTTACTAGGCAAGTCAGTTAAGAACAAATTCTTATTTTCAATGACGGTCTAGGAACAGTGGGTTAACTGCCTGTTCAGGGGCAGAACGACAGATTTTGTACCTTGTCAGCTCGGGTTTTGAACTTGCAACCTTTCGAAAACAAGATGGAGAGCAAGGCTCTGAAAGTTGTCAACTTTTCCACTGTTCAAAATTAATCATGCTTTATTTTTTTAAATACCTTTTTTTGAAATCATATTTTGGTAATCCGGTTGAGAGAGCCTGTTTTATCTCTATATTTTTGTTGGAGATCAAGATGTTTTCATTAGGACAAATGCACTGCAGTGCTTTTCTATTTGCTGCAACATTCAACATTGCGCATTTCTGTAGACTTCAGGAAGAACATGCTTTTATATATAAACATCAGATAATTTGCAAAAGGTGAAAGCTTCATTCCCTCAAACTATTCACTATTTAATTTAAGTAGCTCTTTAGTTTATTCAATTGTTGTTTTTTACCATGACTATACATTCTGTCTTTCTGCAGGCCGAGTTCCAGGTTTGTGATGTCCACCATGAGAGATTCTCATTAAAGTTGAACCAGTGACTGTGAGTACTGTATATTAGAGGTCTTCTCGGATCCTGAAATTTTGATCCAAACTGAATTGAATCTGTGAAATTCCCATCCGACACCGGACAGGACCCGCAATTTGTTTGTGTGAAAATCAAAGCCCGATCCAAATGAGGGAGAATCTGATCCAGGTCTGTATCGAACCCATATGTATCCAAAATAAAAATAAATAAATGCTGTGCTTTATTGCTACGCAAGCCAGCAGAATTGTTTTGACTTGTCTGTTTCACATGCATTTTCTGTTGTAGGCTAAACTAAAGTAATATAGTTTGAACCATAAATCCTTAGTAATGTGGACACCAAGGAACTTGAAGCTCTCGACCTGCTCAACTACAGCCCTGTCGATGTGAATGGGGGCGTGCTCGGCCCTCCGTTTCCTGGAGGCCATGATCATCTCCTTTGTCTTGCTGATGTTGAGGGAGAGGTTGTTGTCCTGGCACCACACTGCCAGGTCTCCTCCCTATAGGCTGTCTCATCATCGCCGGTGAGGCTTACAACCACTGTGTCGTCGGCAATTTTAATGATGGTGTTGGAAACTTGCGCGGCCATGCAGTAGTGGGTGAACAGGGAGTACAGGAGGGGACTAAGCATGCACCTCTGAGGGGCCCCTATGTTGATGGTCAGCGTGGCAGATGTGTTGTTGCCTTTTCTCACCACTAAGAGACTGAGGTAGGAGACAGACCATTGAGGGAGTGGCCTCCCATCCCGCATATTGTCAATCTAAGGTTATGTTATGTAGACACAGATAATGATTTGACAACTAGCCATAATTCTATCCGCCTGATTCCTGCTTACAAGCGAAAACTAAAGTAGAAAGCACCAATGACTCGTTCAATAAAACAGCGGTCAGATGAACAGATGCTAAGCTACAGGACTGTTTTAATGGCACAGCCTGGAATAGGTTCCAGGATTCTTCCGATGGCATTGAGGAGTACACCACATCCGTCACTGGCTTCATCAATAAGTGCATCGATGACGTCGTCACTACAGTGACTGTACGTACTTACCCCAACCAGAAGCCATGAATTACAGACAACATCCGCACTGAGCTAAAGGGTAGAGCTGCCGCTTTCATGGAGCGTGACTCTAACCAGGAAGTTTATAAGAAATCCCACTATGCCCTTCGACGAACCACCAAACAGGCAAAGCGTCAATGCAGGACTAAGATTGAATTGCCTGCTATTCAGTGGAGGGGGTGCGTGGTCCAAGTCTGGGTTTCTTTTTCCAAGCTTAAGATAAACATTAGGACAAACATTCACACCATAGGCCAGAAAATGTTGAATACACTGGTCATGCTGTCAATCCAGCATGACTTCTGCCCCATTCAAAACAGCTGGAAATCTCAGACTTCGGTGAGTTCAAGACAACTGGTGATTCAGAAAACCACGAGCTCCGACTGGTAAAATAGGTTTTGAATGGTCATCCAACTCAGAATTTGCCCACAAGAAGGACCGCCGCACCATCTTTCTGTTCAAGTGAGCACAGCACAACAAGGTGACTCCAGAAATGTATTGTATACTGCTGCAGAAATAATGTAATATGCCAGGGAGATATGTATACTGTAGCTAAGAAAGTAATACTTAGTGTGTGTAGTAAGCTGTTAGTAGCCCATGTGCCTCGCCCTAATTGTGGTCCCTTTCCCCCTCATAACTTTGCCTAATGTTCTGACTTGGTGGTGTACATGCAGCCTATAGCCTGTTTTAGAGAATCGTCATCAAATATTGTAAGAGCTTTCATTGCCTGCTTATATGCCCTCTTTATTTATCCTACGGTTCTGACTTGGTGCACAGGGAAAATACTGTAAAAACGGCCAATGTTCGGAATTTTGTCGCTGTACATTTCAAAAGTGCTAAACAAATAGTTATATTGACTACGTCGTCCTAGCTCGCTCATTAATGTCTTTAGTGAAACTACGGATCGCCTCTTATCCGCTCATCGTTCCCTTATGCCATAGTTTGTACATCTCAATTGTCAGTAGAAACCACATTTATTTAAGCAAGTCAGTCATTTCAGCTAAGCTTTTTAAAAAGGCAGTAAATGAGGCTGAATGAACTCTTTAACCGCCAGACAAGGCTCCACTGATGGCCAGGTGTAGCAGTGGTAAGGATTCACTCCATGGTGCTGAAAAGAAAGCTCTGCTGTTGGGACAGCTTTATGTAGGCCCTAACAGTTTGTGGGCAGCGTATCTCACCATTATAATGCATTTAATCTATTGTTTAGTGTTGTGGCTTTACTGGCATACATCTGAACAAAAATTGGGAGTTTGTCCCCCAAGATTTACATGCTAAGATCGCCACTACAATGTATGTACTGTTTAGTGTTGTGTAGTGGCTTTGCTGGCATGCATCTAAAAAAATATATGTAGAGTTTGCCCCACCAAGATTTACATGCTAAAATCACCACTGCTGTCCCAATAATTACAGATGGACAGCAATTTGCTTGCTAAATTGAAGCGCCAGACTGATTAGCTTTTTATTAGACAATTGACACTAACAGATGTAACAGCCTAAATACAGTGCAGTGTGCACTCCTCGGGAGAGGCTATACAGACACAAAGGTGAACAAATCGATGACTTATGTGGCTCTGCTGAGAGACGAAAAGGAACTGAACAATTAATAATGCAAGTCAGATGATGACAGATGAGCGAGCAGACAGTAAGGTAGGCTACAAAATAGATAGCCAATTCGAAACATTGCTTGTAGCTTGGCTATTGAGCGCACTCGTTAGCTAGCTAAGTCAACTATTTAGCTATTCAATTATTTGGTCAAACAGTAAAGCAAAAGATTCATAATTCCTCTAATGGAAGTGTCTGCCCTGCCCATTTCCTGTTTCACTTGGGCCTGCGACAGTGATAATGAGCGAGACACTTTTTGCACCCTTTCCCACTGCGCTCCTGTAGAAAACAAACGTGTTCTGATCCTAGCTTTAAGAGAAACACATATCCTTAGTAATACTTGTTACAGTTGAAGAGAGTATGTTCTCACCTTTGTGCAGGTGTACATGTTTTTTATTTCTCAGTCTATTTTACAACCGAGATATTGATATGGATTTGAGCATTGGCCATAGCAAGTGCGTTGGCCGACCTGATTACAACGGCCTCATTGGGTATTAGGCTATGGCAGCAACGTTACTTTAGGACATTAGTGATTACTTTACTGTTAGATTCAAACATTGCTACTGCAAGTGAAAATTATATTTAGGAGGTAGGGATCTAGCTAATGTGTTTTGAGTTTCCACTTCTCCAACTGGTGAATTAGCACCAAATATTAGTCTATGATATTAGTCAAAAGAACATAAATAGGACAGCACTCAGGTAAATAAACCTACATTTAAATGTTTATGGCTGCACGAACATTCTGATATGAGCCCTTCTTCAGTGTGCAAGGCAATGGCAATCAATGCCACAACAAGAATACCAGTATTCACCCAAATCAAGAGATCCCAGGAGAGGAAGTTGGGGGGGAAACATAAAAAAACAATAAAAAATATATACACACAATACAAATACATGATTATGTCATTACCTAAATGTTTGGCCTACTTATAACCTACTACAAAAAAAATCTACTACAAAAAAAACAAGAATTCATCAGTAAGGCCTGCTGGGGCAAGAGTGCCCAAGCAGTCTTTCCTTCGGAAAGTATTCAGACCCCTTGACTTTTTCAAAATAACGTTACTTAACAGCCTTATTCTAAATTTGATTAAATAAAAACAAATCCTCAGCAATCTATACACAATACCCCATAATGACTAAGCAAAAACAGTTTTTTGGAACTGTAAAAATAAATAAAAAATACCTTATTTACATAAGTATTCAGACCCTTTGCTATGAGACTCGAAATTTAGCTCAGGTGCATCCTGTTTGCATTGATCATCTTTGAAATGTTTCTACAACTTGAAGTCCATCTGTGGTAAATTCAATTGATTGGACATGATTTGGAAAGGCACACACTTGTCTAGATAAAGTTCCACAGCTGACAGTGCATTTCAGATCAAAAACCGTAGAGCTCTGAGACAGGATTGTGTCGAGGCACAGATTTGGGGAAGGGTACCAAAAAATGTCTGCAGCATTGAAGGTCCCCAAGAACATAGTGGCTTCCATCATTCTTAAATGGAAGAAGTTCGGAACCAACAAGACTCATCCTCGAACTGGCCCAGCCAGAGCCCGAACTTGAACCCGATCAAACATCTCTGGAGAGACTTGAAAAGAGCTGTTTGTAACAGGGTTGGTTATGTTTCCACTTGCCTCTAAAGAAAGGTGTATTCAATGTTCAAGCATTCTTATTGGTTGGTTCAACTCTGATGACAACAAGGCGTGTTGTGAGTGGCCCCGCATGCAGATAGGGGGAGATCGCGAATGTTAGGTCTCCCTAGTATGAAAATGTGATGCAAAGGGTAGATCACGTTCTGAATACTGTTTTCTATTTTACAATGTGTACAAGTTTGCTGTACATTACTGATTTATACATGTGTGGGCATATGGTACCTGTTAGGGATTGAGGGTCTTTCTGGGATATGCTTTGGCATATGATTGCTGTAAATAAGTGTGTTAGCTAGCATACACCGATGTAATGGTCACATATACCCACTGCTAACAGTTGTTTTCATGCTAAGGATTTTACCATCAACAGCCATCAACATCGTTAAGCTCTGCACAACTAAACGTGCTGTTTCCTATTTAACAACAGAAATAAATAATGCTCAACTGGGACCACTGGCTGGGATGATTTATTTGGACAAAACACAACGCAAGGAGAGTAAGATTTACAACTATTACATGTGCAGCAATGCTCCCCATCCAACCTGACAGAGCTTGAGAGGATATGCATATAGGAATGGGAGAAACTCCCCAAATACAGGTGTGCCAAGCTTGTAGTGTCATACCCAAGAAGACTCGAGGCTGTAATCACCGCCAAAGGTGCTTCAACAAGGTACAGAGTAAAGTTTGTGAAAAATGTATAAAGACCTGTGTTTGCTTTGTCATTATGGGGTATTGTGTATAGCTTGATGAGGGGGAAACTACTATTTTATACATTTTAGAATAAGGCTGTAATGTAACAAAATGTGGAAAAAGTCAAGGGGTCTGAATACTTTCCGAATGTACTGTATCTCTCTTTGGAGAAGTCATTTATCCCCATATCCTCCCCTATATGGCGGCTTCACCAATTCAAAACCCATATTAATTAAGGCACTTAGTTCATGATTATGGCTCTTGAAATGCCTCGCAACAGGTGATTTTTCCTCATGGTTGCGAAAGGAGCTCTTATGCTCACATATCCTTGTCATAACTCCACATTTGGTCTTATCCACACAATAAAAGTGACAGGAACACTTAAGGAGATATACAACATATTTTGTGTTACATGTTAATCTACCTCAAACCTTTATCCTCTCACCCGGTTGGGGATGGATAAGAAAGTTCCCTCTGATCACGGCGTAACAGTGGACACAGTCGTGACAATGGAAACTGCGATCAGGAACGATACACATAAAATGTGATGCTTTTTTCCTTAGGCCAATATGAGTTCACTAAACAATCCCTTAAATTTCAGGGTCTCTTATAGCAAAACCTCAAGAGGGGATACAGACGATTTACCAAAGCTGGGGTAACTGTGATATGTGCCAATGTCAATTAACCACCTCCTTGATCGACCTTGAAATAGAACTGTAGGTGGACACCTGTCACGCCCTGATCTTAGAGATCCTGTTTATGTCTCTATTTTGGTTTGGTCAGGGTGTGAGTTGGGGGTGGGTATTCTATATTCTATTATTTGTATTTCTATGTTTTGGCTGGGTAGGGTTCTCCATCAGGGACAGCGGTCTATCGTTGTCTCTGATTGAGAACCATACTTAGGTAGCCCTTTTTCCCCACCTGTCTTTATGGGAAGTTGACTTTGTTTAGGGCACTTAGCCTTTAGCTTCATGGTTTGTTTTTGTAGTGTTTGTTTGGCGTCATTTTTATAATAAAAAGAAAATATACGCTCACCATGCTGCACCTTGCTCCTCTTCCTTCAACAGCCGTGACAACACCAAAGTTGCTGAGAGAGGAGAGGGATTCCTTTGATGTGGTTGCAATAATGCATTCCGCTTGTCTTACTCTCTAAAGGCAATTGTCCAATAATGACTCTTTATACCCTCTTGTTTAGAATCGTTCACAGAAATCTTTGGCATGTGTATTGAATGAGAAATCAGTCACAAATGTGCCTAATGCAAAAGGAGTTGGCTATGGTAAAAAAAAAAAAAAATATGATAACTGTTGAAATGAAGAAAGGTATTTCAATCTGGTTATTTTCTATACACCTCAGTGTGCAAGCAATTGCCATCTTTCCAAAAAGGAAACATGTTCTTTATCGGATACTAACATAATTTAATGGATGGCATTAATGAATTCATGTATGTAAAACATTCCTCCAATTTACCTAACCAAATGAAAAAAAGATGTCATCGATTTCATAAAACACTTTGATTAACTTAGAATAGGAGATTATTACCGTATAAAAAATGTCCAACTCAAATTTCCCCATTCGGTACGAGACCATAAATACATTTGCATAATTGGGCACAACTGACAATCCCATAGCAGTTCCTTGAACCTGAAGATAATGGTCTTCAAACGTTTCTTCAGGTTCAAGGATCTGCTTTGGGATTGTCAGTTGTGCCCAATTATGCAAATGTTTCATGGGCTCGTACCGAACATTTGTGCAGCAATACAAATGTATGTTTATTTACCTATTTCTGATCTTTGGATTATACACACACACACACACACACACACACACACGAGGATCCAGCACCAGATTTAAGTTTAAGGTAGAGTCCAGCATGATGTTTGTCCTTTCTATATTAGGTGATTAGCCTACTCATTGGAATATCAGCAGGTTTGTGGGGCACGCAGACCTCAAAATTGGTATGAAATTTCATTTCAAGCGGCATGAAAAAGGTCTTATAAAATCAAAAATTATACTCAATGGAACCTGAAAATACAGAGATACAATCCATGCTGCTGGAGGTCCTCAAGATGGCCACCACCATTCCAACGCTTGTTCGTTGTCGGTAGTCATGCGCCGTCATCCATTGTGGGCACCCAGCCCACGGAACAGCAGTGGTAGCCAGAGGGAGAGAGAAAAAGATGGATGAGGGAGGGATCCATTCTGATTAGAAGTATTTCACCTCACCCTCACATGCTTAGAGGGATCGATTGCCATTTATCTGTGTGGTAGAGAGCGTTGTCGACTCTGGTCCCCCTCTGGCTCCTGGTATCTATGCTGACTGGGTGTCTTCTCCCTCCAGGAGCAGGCCTAGGCTGGGGCTGAAAGCTCCTTTTTGTGGGAGCTCTTTAAATCAAATCAGGCCCAGTTGTGGCATGCCTGGGCCAACTCCCATCTCCAAGGAGCACAGTCAAGGGGGAGGAGTCTTTAATGAATCAATTAGAAAACACAAGGGAGAAACACAGCAAGCCATAGATCGTGTAAAATTAGAATGAGGTGAAAAATAAAAGCAAAATGGCGCACACTGCTGTTTATGCTCCCAGATGATTTTGAAATTATAACATTTTGACCATTAGGTCTCATCAGGCATCCATCCGTTGTAACAATAAAATCATCTGGGCGCATGAGGAAGTTCCCCTATAACTCCAGCACCTGCAAAAAAACAGCATGTGATGTGTGTATTTTCTTCAGCTTTTGTACAAAAATGAAGGAATACAAAATATATTAAATAAAAGGTCACTGCCAAATAAATCATACTAAATTAGAATGAGGCACACATAATATATTAAATAAAAAGGTCACTGCAACTCAAAACACATATTAAAAAAAGAAAAAAGGTCTGGTCTCCAAATGGGGGAAAACCTATGGAAGGCAACGGTGTTTGCATAAGCATTTACAGTATAACTGGTGAAGATCTAAGATTAATATTGTTAACAAGAAATTATGAAATAATATACTTGACAAAAATATAAATGCAACATGCAACAATTTTACTGATTTACAGTTCATATAAGGAATTAATTAGGCCTAATCTATGGATTTCATATAAATGGGCAACCATGGTTGGGCAAGGGCATAGGCCCACCCATTTGGATTCCAGGCCCAGCCAATCAGAATTAGTTTTCCCCCACAAAAGGGCTTTATTACAGACTGAAATACTTCTGTTTCTCAGAAGATCCCGCAGGGGAAGAAGCCGGATGTGGAGGTCCTGGGCTGGCATAGTTACACGTGGTCTGTGGTTATGAGGCCGGTTGGACTTCCTGCTAAACTCTCAAAAATGACGTTGGAGGCAGCTTATAGGAGAAAAATAAACATTCAATACTCTGGCAACAACTCTGGTGGACATTCCTGCAGTCAGAATGCCAATTTGCACGCTCCCTCAAAACATGAGACATCTGCGGCATTGTGTTGTGACAAAACTGCACATTTTAGTGTGGCCTTTTGTCCCCAGCACAAGCTGCACACGTGTAATGACCATCCTGTTTAGTCAGCTTCTTGATATGCCACAACTATCAAGTGGAGGGACTACCTAGGCAAAGGAGAAATGCTCACTAACAGGGATGTAAATAAATGTGTGCACAGCATTTGAGAGAAATAAGCTTTGTGTGTGTATCATTTAAAATCATAATAGCTACGAGGTCTACTCTTTATTTTTTCGACGTATACTGTTCATTTGCACCACACAAACCTCTTTCAAGATTGATCTTTTTGCACATACTGTGGTGTTGTGTTCTTCAAATGCATAAAAAATACACAGCAAATGTTAGTTTTTTTTCAAGCATGCCTTTTTATTAGGGCATTGACCAGAATCATTGCACCTATACAGTTTCTGTCCCGTTTAAAACCGCATGTCACAGTTCAAGGTACCCTTCTGACTGGATATGCGTCTTACTTTTCAGCTTTTGTACCCTTCTGACTGAAACATTGTTCAAATTAAAATCTAAACAATATTGCTGAAACATGCAATGCACTAAGCAGTGAACAGATTTGTCCCTGTGTGTGTCCTCTTGAGTTCTCAAATCTTCTTTCATGGAGAAGTAATTGCCGCAGCAGAGTGCGTCATCATGTGTTTCTTCAGGGTTACATTGAGCCTAAAGCATTCACCACATTCATGACATCGATACGGTTTCTCTCCTGTGTGAGTCCTTAAGTGCTCTGTCAGTTTTTCCTTTCGGTTAAAGCACTTCCCACAATCTTGGCATTGATGCGGTTTCTCACCTGCATGAACTTGCATGTGGCGATTAAGATTTATAACACCTAGTCCACACACAGGGCACTTGCATGATTTCCCCCCTGTGTGACTCGCCATATGCGATCTCAGGTTTCCCTGCAGTTTGTAGCATTTGCCACATTGCTTACAGCTGTATGGTTTTGTTCCAGTGTGGGATCTCATATGGTCTGTCAGGTGCTCCTTCCGTGTGTAGCATTTCCCACATACATTGCATTGAAATGGCCTCTCTCCTGTATGGAGCTTCTTGTGACGACTTAAGTGAGATAGAAATGTAAAGCATCTGGCACAGAAAGGGCACTTGTATGGTTTCTCCCCTGTGTGTATCCTCAGATGATCTATTAGTCTTGTGTTTAGAGCGAAGCATTTACCACAATAATGGCAGCAGTACGGTTTCTCCCGTGTGTGTGTTAACATATGCACGTGCAGGCAATACTTGCGGTTAAAGCATTTACCACAGTCTTTGCACTCAAATGGTTTCTCACCTGTGTGAGTTCTCTTGTGCGTTTTCAAATGACATGGTCTGTCATAGGTTGCTGTGCATTCAGTACAACTGTAGGACCTCTTCCTTGTGTGATCCCTCAGTGGCTCAATCAGCTCACTGGTTGTCTTGACCTCAGCGCAGATGTAAGAGCTTTGTCCTTTCTTTAACTGTGTCCTCTTGATTTTTAGAGGCTTTAACTGTGTGAGGGGAGCATAACTGGTTGATTCTGATATTCCGTCATCCTCTTCTTCAGGTTTTGTTTGGATCTGTTCTGCTGAAATTGTGGATAGGGAGTCCCTCTTGCTGTTTTTCCCAGTTTGGTGTGAGCCCTGATCACTGTCACTTTCCACACAGGGAATGAAGAACTCTGTGTCCTCTTGATCACTCCAAACCTGCTCAGAGTGCTGCTGGTCAGGTGGAACCTCGTCTTCAGAGACAGTGAGAGTGAGCTGCAGGGGGTCTGGAAGGAAAGACAGGAATTAACTTTCAAGAAAAATCTACACATTTCAATAAATAATCTACCTCTGTGACTTGACTCTTAACATGATTTATTAGCTAATGTTAGCATCGCTCACATAGTGTAGATATGACTGATGATGTAGGAGCCAAATAGTTAATTCAATCATTTTATGGTTCAAATCAATAATGAATTTCTGTTTTATGTTTAAAGATTATATATAAAAAAGATACATAGTTGAAGTCTGAAGTTTACATACACTCTGAATCGGAGGAGGATGGACAAAAATCTATGGCTTGTTTTCGGGTTTCAATCTTCAATAGTTTAAATAATTTAAATGATAGTAATAAAAAAAGACATCCATTTGGAATTAATTGACATCTAAAACACTATCCAGACTCTAAAATCAAATATATTTGGGTCAGTATCAATGCGTGACATCACGTCTGCAACACAGCCTACACCCACCCGCATTGTGTAAGATCGATTCAAATGTAAAAACTTTGCCGGCTTTAAATCTTCATTAGCTCGTCCACAAAGCGTGCCATGACAATGATATACTCTGAATCAAGGGAGGATGGACAACAACCCCCCCCCCCACCCAAAAGTGTGTTGTTGCCCCCCTTAAAAAAAGTGCATCTAATTTTCAATAGCTTATACAATTTAAACGAAAATAATAATAAATAAAAACATCAGTTAATTCTAAATGGATAGCAAAATTACACTCCAGACTAACATCAAACAAGTTTGAGTCAGTATCAATGCGTGACGTGATGTCATGTCCATAAGACAGCCTACACACGCGTTGTGTAAGAGCTATTGAAGATTGAAATCCCAAATTGTATTATGGTGTGGATTGTTCTCCATCAACTCTGTTTCAGAATATAGTCATGGCATACTTGGTTCAATAGCTATTGATGAGAGAACTGAATATCCAATATAAAACCAATTTTACCTCAGTCCCGTACACTCCTTAAGAGTACATTCTTGGGCTAACTTCCACCAGGGTTGCCATGTTCGCAGTTTTGCCCCCATTAGCCTTTCACTTTATATGCCATTGTAGGCTAGCATTTGATACAATACATATGTTGAAATCAAATCAAGTTGTATTGGTAAAATTTACATACACATGGTTAGCAGATGTTAATGTGAGTGTAGCGAAATGCTTGTGCTTCTAGTTCCGACTATATGCAGTAATATCTAACAAGTAATCTAACAAATTCACAACTGCCTTATACACACAAATACACACAAATGTAAAGAGATTAATAGAATATGTACAGTTGAAGTCGGAAGTTTACATACACTTCGGTTGGAGTCATTAAAACTTGTTTTTCAACCACTTCACAAACTTATTGTTAACAAACTATAGTCAGTTAGGACATCTACTTTCTGCATGACAAGTAATTTTTCAAACAATTGTTTACAGACAGATTATTATTATTATTTCACTTATAATTCACTGTATCACAATTACAGTGGGTCAGAAGTTTACATACAACAAGTTAACTGTGCCTTTAAACAGCTTGGAAAATTCCAGAAAATGATGTCATGGCTTTAGAAGCTTCTGATAGGCTAATTCACATCATTTGAGTCAATTGGAGGTGTACTTGTGGATGTATTTCAAGGCTTACCTTCAAAGATAGTGCCTCTTTACTTGACATCATTGGAAAATCTAAAGAAATCAGCCAAGACCTCAGAAAAAAATTGTAGACCTCCACAAGACTGGTTCATCCTTGGGAGCAATTTCCAAACGCCTGAAGGTGCCACGTTCATCTGTACAAACAATAGTACGCAAGTATAAACACCATGGGACCACGCAGCCGTCATACCGCTCAGGAAGGAGACACGTTCTGTCTCCTAGAGATGAAGGTACTTTGGTGCAAAAAGTGAAAATCAATCCCAGGATAACAAGCAAAGGACCTTGTGAAGATGCTGGAGGAAACCGGTAGAAAATAATCAATATCCACAGTAAAACAAGTCCTATATCGACATAACCTGAAGAGCCACTGCTCCAAAACCACCATAAAAAAAAGCCAGACTACGGTTTGCAACTGCACATGGGGACAAAGATCGTACTTTTTGGAGAAATGTCCTTTGGCCTGATGAAACAAAAATAGAACTGTTTGCCATAATGTCCATCGTTATGTTTGAAGGAAAAAGGGGGAGGCTTGCAAACCGAAGAAAACCATCCCAACCATGAAGCACGGGGGTGGCAGCATCATGTTGTGGGGGTGCTTTGCTGCAGGAGGGACTGGTGCCCTTCACAAAATAGATGGCATCATGAGGCAGGAAAACTATGTGGACATTTCAAGACATCAGTCAGGAAGTTAAAGCTTGGTCTCAAATGGGTCTTCCAAATGGACAATGACCCCAAGCATACTTCCAAAGTTGTGGCAAAATGGCTTAAGGACAACAAAGTCAAGGTATTGGAGTGGCCATCACAAAGCCCTGACCTCAATCCCATAGAACATTTAAAGGCAATGCTACCAAATACTAATTGAGTGTATGTAAACTTCTGCCCCAATGGGAATGTGATGAAAGAAATAAAAGCTGAAATAAATCATTATCTTTACTATTATTCTGACATTTCACATTCTTAAAATAAAGTGGTGATCCTAACCGACCTAAAACAGGGAATTTTAACTAGGAATAAATGTCAGGAATTGTGAAAAACTGAGTTTAAATGTATTTGGCTAAGGTGTATGTAAATTTCCGACTTCAACCAATATAAATATATGGATGAGCGATGGCTTGCGGCATAGGCAAGATGCAGTAGATGGTATAGAATACAGTTTATACAGTGGGGCAAAAACGTATTTCGTCAGCCACCAATTGTGCAAGTTCTCCCACTTAAAAAGATGAGAGAGGCCTGTAATTTTCATCATAGGTACACTTCAACTATGACAGACAAAATGAAAAAAAAAATCCAGAAAATCACATTGTAGGATTTTTTATGAATTTATTTGCAAATTATGGTGGAAAATAAGTATTTGGTCACCTACAAACAAGTACGATTTCTGTCTCTCACAGACCTGTAACTTCTTCTTTAAGAGGCTCCTCTGTCCTCCACTCGTTACCTGTATTAATGGCACCTGTTTTATACTGATAACAAGTTCAAAGACACCTGTCCACAACCTCAAACAGTCACACTCCAAACTCCACTATGGCCAAGACCAAAGAGCTTTCAAAGGACACCAGAAACAAAATTGTAGACCTGCACCAGGCTGGGAAGACTGAATCTGCAATAGGTAAGCAGCTTGGTTTGAAGAAATCAACTGTGGGAGCAATTATTAGGAAATGGAAGACATACAAGACCACTGATAATCTCCCTCGATCTGGTGCTCCACGCAAGATCTCACCCCGTGGGGTCAAAATGATCACAAGAACGGTGAGCAAAAATCCCAGAACCACACGGGGGGACCTAGTGAATGACCTGCAGAGAGCTGGGACCAAAGTAACAAAGCCTACCATCAGTAACACACTACGCCGCCAGGGACTCAAATCCTGCGGTGCCAGACGTGTCTCCCTGCTTAAGCCAGTACATGTCCAGGCCCGTCTGAAGTTTGCTAGAGAGCATTTGGATGATCCATATGGTCAGATGAAACCAAAATATAACTTTTTGGTAAAAACTCAACTCGTCGTGTTTGGAGGACAAAGAATGCTGAGTTGCATCCAAAGAACACCATACCTACTGTGAAGCATGGGGGTGGAAACATCATGCTTTGGGGCTGTTTTTCTGCAAAGGGACTAGGACGACTGATCCGTGTAAAGGAAAGAATGAATGGGGCCATGTATCGTGAGATTTTGAGTGAAAACCTCCTTCCATCAGCAAGGGCATTGAAGATGAAACGTGGCTGAGTATTTTAGCATGACAATGATCCCAAACACACCGCCCGGGCAACGAAGGATTGGCTTCGTAAGAAGCATTTCAAGGTCCTGGAGTGGCCTAGCCAGTCTCCAGATCTCAACCCCATAGAAAATCTTTGGAGGGAGTTGAAAGTCTGTGTTGCCCAGCAACAGCCCCAAAACGTCACTGCTCGAGAGGAGATCTGCATGGAGGAATGGGCCAAAATATCAGCAACAGTGTGTGACAACCTTGTGAAGACAAAGTATTGATAAACTTTTGTTATTGACCAAATACTTATTTTCCACCATAATTTGCAAATAAATTCATTAAAAATCCTACAATGTGATTTTCTGATTTTTTTTTCTCATTTTGTCTGTCATAGTTGAAGTGTACCTATGATGAAAATTACAGGCCTCATCTTTTTAAGTGGGAGAACTTGCACAATTGGTGGCTGACCAAATACTTTTTCCCCCACTGTACATGAGATGAGTAATGTAGGATATGTAAACATGATTAAAGTGGCATTATTTAAAGTGACTAGTGATACCTTTATTAAGTCCCTTAATTTAAGTGGCCAGAGATTTGAGTCTGTATGTAGGCAGCAGCCTCTGTGCTAGTGATGGCTGTTTAACAGTCTGATGGCCTTGAGATAGAAGCTGTTTTTTAGTCTCTCGTTCCCAGCTTTGCTGCACCTGTACTGACCTCGCCTTCTGGATGATAGTGGGGTGAACAGGCAGTGACTCGGGTGGTTGTTGTCCTTGATGATCTTTTTGGCCTTCCTGTGACATTGGGTGCTGTATGTGTCCTGGAGGGCAGGTAGTTTGCCCCCGGTGATGCGTTGTGCAGACCACACCACTCTCTAGAGAGCCCTGCAGTGAAGGGCGGTGCAATTGCCGTACCAGGCGTTGATACAGCCCGACAGGATGCTCTCGATTGTGCATCTGTAAAAGTTTGTGAGTGTTTTAGATGACAAGACACATTTCTTCAGCTACCTGAGGTTGAAGAGGCGCTGTTGCACCTTCTTCACCACGCTGTCTGTGTGGGTGAACCATTTCAGTTTGTCCGTGATGTGTATGCCGAGGAACTTAAAACTTTCCACCTTCACCTACTGTCCCATCGATGTGGATAGGGGGGTGCTCCCTCTGCTGTTTCCTGTAGTCCACGATCATCTCCTTTGTTTTGTTGACGTTGAGTGGGAGGTTATTTTCCTGACACCACACTCCGAGCGCCCTCACATCGTTGTTGGTAATCAGGCCTACCACCGTAGTGTCGTCTGCAAACTTGATGATTGAGTTGGAAGTATGCATTGCCACGCAGTCATGGGTGAACAGGGAGTACAGGAGATGGCTGAGAACGCACCCTTGTGGAGCCCCAGTGTTGAGGATCAGCGGGGTGGAGATGTTGTTTCCTACCTTCACCACCTTGGGGAGGCCCATCAGAAACTCCAGGACCCAGTTGCATAGGGCGGGGTCGATACCCAGGGTCTCGAGCTTAATGACAAGTTTGGAGGGTACTATGGTGTTAAATGCTGAGCTGTAGCCAATGAACAGTATTCTTGCACAAGTATTCCTCTTGTCCAGATGGTATAGAGCTGTGTGCAGTGTGATTGCATCGTCAGTGGACCTACTGGGACGGTAGGCAAATTGGATTGGGTCTAGGGTATCAGGTAGGGTGGTGGTGATAAGATCCTTGACTAGTCTCTCAAAGCACTTCATGATGACAGAAGTGAGTGCAATGGGGCAATAGTAATTTAGTTCAGTTACCTTAGCTTTCTTGGGAACAGGAACAATGGTGGCCATCTTGAAGTATGCGGGGACAACAGACTGGGATAGGAATTGGTTGAACATGTCCGTAAACACACCAGCCAGCTGGTCTGCGCATGCTCTAAAGGACGCGGCTAGGGATGCCGCCGGCAGCCTTGCGAGGGTTAATACGTTTAAATGTTTTACTCACGTTGGCCGCAGAGAAGGAGAGCCCATAGGCTTTGGTAGCAGGCCGTGTCAGTGGCACTGTATTGTCCTCAAAGAGAGCAAAGAAGTTGTTTAATTTGTCTGGGAGCAAGACGTCGATGTCCCCGACGGGGCTGGTTTTCTTCTTGTAATCCGTGATTGACTGTAGACCCTGCCACATATGTCTCGCGTTTGAGCCGTTGAATTGCGACTCTACTTTGTCTGTATAATGAAGCTTTTTTGATTGCCTTGTGGAGGGAATAGCTACACTGTTTGTATTCGGTCATGGTTCCGGTCACCATGCCATGATTAAATGCGGTGGCTAGCACTTTCAGTTTTGCGCGAATGCTGCCATTAATCCATGGTTTCTGGTTAGAGAAGGTTTTAATAGTCACAGCGGGTATGACACCTCCTATGCACTTGCTAATAAACTCGCTCAATCTTGAAGCGTGGAATCCGATTGGTCAGACCAGCATTGTATTGATCTGAGCATGGGCTTTTCCTGTTTAAGTTATAGGCTGGGAACAACAAAATATTCACGGCTGTGACTATAATTGAAGAGAATTCTCTTGGAAGATAATGCGGTTGGCATTTGATTGTAAGGAATTCTAGGTCAGGTGAAGAAAAATTGACTTGTTGTTGTGATTACACCATGAGTCGTTAATCATAAGGCATACACCCCCGCCCTTCTTTTTACTAGAGAGATGTTTGTTTCTGTCGGCGCGATGTGTGAAGAACTCGGGTGGCTGTACCGACTCTGACAACGTATCACAAGTGAGCCATGTTTCCGTGAAACAGAGAATGTTACAATCTCTGATGTCTCTCTGGAAGGCAACTTGTGCCCTAATTTTGTCCACCTTGTTATCTAGAGCATTGGCGAGTAATATGCTAGGAAGCGGTGGATGGTGTGCTCGCCTTCTGAGTCTGACCAGTAGGCTGCTACATCTGCGGCGAACACGCTGTTTTGGGTCGGTCTCTGGGATAAGATCGCATGTCCAGGGTGGAGATCCGAGCAAAGGATCCGCTTCGAGAAAGATGTATACCTGGTTGTAATTATGGTAAGTTGACATCGCTTTTATATCCAATAGTTCTTCCCGGTTGTATGTAATAACACTTAAGATTTTCTGGGATAACAATGTAAGAAATAGTACCAAAAAAACAACTGCATAGTTTTGTAAGGACCTGAATGAAGCGAGGCGACCATCTCTGCCGGCGCCACCATCTCTAAAAATGACTGGAATCATTGCAAATCAAATTTGTGCCACTTGCACAAATTGGAGCTGGCAAAAAAAATAGATTTAATACATAGCCGATAACTTCAGTGTATTGTTGTAGTAGCCTTGTGTTATTATGCAACAGCCAGAAGAGGACTGGCCACCCCACATAGCCTGGTTCCTCTCTAGGTTTATTCCTAGGTTTTGGCCTTTCTAGGGAGTTTTTCCTAGCCACCGTGCTTCTAAACCTGCATTGCTTGCTGTTTGGGGTTTTAGGCTGGGTTTCTGTACAGCACTTTGAGATATCAGCTGAAGGGCTATATAAATAAATTTGATTTGATTTTGATTTAACATTTGGCACATAATGTCACAATTGCAAGAAATGGCAGAATTGCCAGAAAATAGTCCACCCCAAAAATGTTGTTAAAAAAAATACATTTGTCCAAGTGTTTCTTGCTCAGAGATTGAGAACCTCTGTCCAACTTTCATCACTCAAACTCGCCTGTCAGATTTATCTATAGTTATGCACATGCCAAAATGGATTCAAGCCCTGAATGTTGATTGGCTGAAAGCCGTGGTATATCAGACCATATACCTTGGGTATGACAAAAAATTACTTTTATGTTGGTAACCAGGTTATAATAACAATAAGGCACCATGGGGTTTGTGGTATATGGCTAATATACCACTGCTAACTGCTGTATCAAGGCACTCCGCATTGCCATAAGTCTTAGCGGTGGTATATTGGTCATATACCATAACCCCTCGTCCCTTATTGCTTAATCATAGCAGTCAAACAAGTTAAATCGACATCCATTGATGGAAAATTATCTGGCGAGTTTAATAAAGGCAAATTATATTTTATATTGCAATATATTCAAATTAGTTTATTACGTTATGTCAAGTAAGCAATAATCATTATTTTGAAATTATGAAAACCAAATTTAGCTTCTAACGTAGTTCCAAATTACGTCGATATTCCTTCTTAATTGGCTCAATAACATTATGGGGAAATGGTTTATTGTATAAATGTGGCAACTCTGTAGGGGGAAAAAGGGGCTAGTTTTCAGGCCTTTGGGGCAAGTTAAAAGTGGTCATTGGGCAATGTTTTTTTAGCTGGACCTGGCAACCCTGACTTCCAACACTCTCCATTGTGCCTAAATCATTAAGAAGGAATGCTCTGGACAAGAGCGTCTGTTAAATGACGCATTTAAAAATGTAATGTAAACATATAAACTGGCCTACCTGCTTTATGTAATTTCAGATCGGGATTAAAAACCGAATCCAGCAGCCTCTGCAGGCGTTGATTCTCCTCCTTTGAACGTGACATCTCATCCTGGTACTCTGCAAACGCCTTTTCCACTACCACGGATATCTCTATAGCCACTGTTGTTAATCGATCGGAGAGAAACGCTTGCAACAACTGTAATTTTGACATTTTGGTTGAAATGTCTGTCTACTTGTTCTATTTTTGTGATTCGGTTAATACGACGCTTCATCGACGTCTCGTCAGCAACACTTAAATAAGTATTTCCGGGTCACGGAATATCGACATTTTTCAAAATATAAGGCCCGCACGTCATAGTAGAAAAGTATCAATAACCTGCATTGATTCATGATAAATTAAACATTATTCGGTAAACATTAATTCATATTTAAATTACATTTGCATTAAATGTGGGTTTTAAAACATGTTCCAAGTTCAAATAAATGGCCAATAGGAATCACTGTATATGGAATACATATTGACTTAAAGTTCAAAAACTATTCTGGGTGGCACAGTAAAGGTATTGTAGGGAATACTCAGTAGGGTCTGTAGAATGCATATATGGTGCCATTTCATGGGGCTCTGAATAATACGGAGTGTTGTTGGCCTTTTACTCCACCCATTCCATTAGCCACATAAGATTCTTTGTGCTGATGTAAAAGTGGGTTGGGGAGTATTCTGTTCGGTCTGTATAATCCATATATGGTGTAATTTCATGGGGCTCTGAATAATGCAGAGTATTGTTGGACATTTACTGTGGTCAAAGAGCATAAATGGGGTGCCTGTGTAACGGATGTGAAACGGCTAGCTTAGTTAGCGGTGGTGTGCGCTAAATAGCGTTTCAATCGGTGACGTCACTTGCTCTGAGACCTTGAAGTAGTAGTTCCCCTTGCTCTGCAAGGACCGCGGCTTTTGTGGAGCGATGGGTAACGATGCTTCGTGGGTGACTGTTGTTAATGTGTGCAGAGGGTCCCTGGTTCGCCCGAGGGGACGGCCTAAAGTTATGGACACTATACGGACACTATACGGTACAAGCTGAAGGTAAAACTCCCCAAGAACAAGCAGGAACAAGCTAGCCTTAAATATTGTCAGACTCCAGCCACCCTAGTCGTAGACTGTTCTCTCTGCTACCGCACTGCAAGCGGTACTGGAGGGCCAAGTCTAGGTCCAAGAGGCTCCTAAATAGCTTCTACCCCCAAGCCATAAGACTCCTGAACAGCTAACTATTTACTGCTGCCCTTTGTATCTGTCACATGCGCCGAATACTCCTTACAAGCCCTTAACCAACAATGCAGTTTTAAGAAAATACCTAAATAAAGTAAGAGATAAGAATAACACATGATTCATTTGATTTGAACTGAAGACAGCCGCAGTAAATGACCAGGGAAGAAACCCAGCATCTGGTGATTCCTAGTTTGTTCATTTACTTTTGAGCCCCTAAAATTGGGGGGCTATGTATTGTAGTGACCTGACTAGATCATAAAATGAGCAATTGTCCAGACAGAGGCTTGAGTTTGCGAATTGACGTTTTATTAAACCAACTTTACACAGGCTACTGTTTGGGCCGTAGCACACGCCAAAAAGATAACAGATAACCCACAAGCCAATCGTGACCTTCTCTTGGGAAGCCCAGACGTAAGAGAGAGAGAACAAAAAGCTGAACCTGGTCTTAACTTCCAATGCTCCACCCCCTCCACGCCACTCCGCCAACCACCAGGATGCCCGGCATCAGAACATTCCAGGCATTCCCGTGATTGGCAGATAGCAGGTTGATTGACATGTCGGACCCCGCGAACACCGGGTACTGGTCAGTACAACACAACCACCTCCTAGCCTAACACATAACACACAGCTGTCTGTGCGGGTCGCTACACAGCCCCCCCACCACAAAGTCCCTCGTCCCCGAGGGAACAAACAAAGTCTCTGAAGCGACCCGGAGGTCTCCTTTGCCTGCGTGTCCGTGATGGTCGCAGAGTGCCCCTCTGGGAATCAGGGGATGAAGGCATGGGGGACAAGGAAGCGGGAACGGGTAATACAGTCCGTGGCTCTGGGGAACCACGCGGTGACACAGGGGGGGAGACAGGGGGAGTGAGCTGTCTGGAGCCTTGTCTGCGGCACCTGAGGGTGGGTGCCTGGAGAATGTCATTGCCAGAGCGGGGAATTGTGGGGGTTCCTGGGGTTTGGGGAAAAGAGGCCCCTCTGTATGGGGCTAACCTGTCCCGGTGCAGTGCCACCTTTCTCCCCCTGGGAGGAAGCTGCACCCGGTACACAACCTCCCCTACCCTCTCCAGGACACTGCAGGGTCCCACCCAGTGACTGTCCAACTTGGGGCATCTGCCTTTTTTCCTTAGGGGGCTGTAGACCCAGACCAGCTCCCCAGCCACAAAGTGCCTTCCCCGGGTGTGCACGTCATAGTTCCTTTTCTGCCTCACACCTGCATTCACCAGCTGCTCCCTGGCGAAGGTGTGGGCTGTCTCCAGGCGGTCCTGGAGTCTCCGGGCATACTCCGGCCCTGGAGGAACATGAGGGCTATCCAGGGGCCGACCAAACGCCATCTCCGCAGGGGTGCGGATCTCTCTCCCCAGCATGAGGAGGGCAGGCGTGCAGGAGGTGGAGTCTTGGACAGCGGAGCGGCATGCCATGAGGACCATAGGCAGGTGCTTGTCCCAGTCATGCTGGTGTTTGGAAGAGACGATGGCCAGCTGCTGTCCAAGCGTTTTGTTGAAGCGCTCCACAAGGCCATCACTTTGAGGATGGAGAGGAGTAGTGCCTCTCACACATGGTGGCGAACACACGGGACTCAAAGTTTCTGCCTTGGTCGCTGTGGATGGACTCTGCAGCTCCAAACCTGCTGAACATCCCCGCTGTCAGGGCGTCGACGATGGTCTCTGCCTCCTGGTCAGGCAGAGCATAGGCCTCGGGCCATTTTGTGAAATAGTCCATGGCCGTGAGCACCCAGCGGTTTCCACTGTCTGTGGTGGGGAACGGCCCAACTACATCCACTCCCACCCTCTCCATGGGAGCCCCCACTGGGAACTGTTGGAGCTGAGCATGAGAGCGGCCTGGGGGGCCCTTTCTCGCTGTGCAGTTGTCACAGCGGCGACAAAGTCCTCCACATCCCTCTTGTGCTGCCCCCAGTAAAAGCCCTGACGGAGGCAGCACAGTGTTTTTGTGATCCCAAAGTGTCCAGTCCCCACCCCCACCCATGAGTACTCTGGAGCACAGCCTCCCGCAATGCATTTGGGACCGCCAACTGCCACCTCTCCTCTCCCGTAGCAGACTCCTTCCATGCCCGCTGTAGCACGCCATCAGCCAGCCGCAGTCTCTCAAACTTCGACCACAACCCTTTGGTCGCAAGTGAGAGCGCTGTCACCTCTTCCCATGGTGGCCTCACCTGCGCCTCTACCCACTGTAGCACTGGCTGTAGGTCTGTGTCCCGTCCCTGCTGCTGCCGCCATTCAGCCACGTCGACAGTCTGCAGCTCGCAGCAGACCGGCACGCTCGCCCGACACACTGTGGCACAGACACCCTCCTCTGCCCGCAGCTCTCTCTCCCGTCCCTCTCTCCGTTCACAGTGGCGGCAGCCGTCTGCAGTACAGGGCCGACGGGACATGGCGTCGGCGTTGGAGTGGCGTGCCCCTGCCCTGTGCACCACCATGAAGTCATACGGCTGAAGCTCCTCCAACCAGCGTGCCACCTGCCCCTCTGGCTCTCTGAAAGACATGAGCCACTGGAGAGCAGAGTGGTCAGTCCTTACAGTAAAGGGCAGACCACCCAGGTAGTACTTGAAGTGTTTGACGGAAGCCACAACAGCCAAGAGCTCCCGCCGGGTGACACAGTAGCGGCGCTCATGTTTGTCAAATGTTTTGCTGAAGTACGCCACCACTCTCTCCCCCTCTGGCCCCACCTGGGCCAGCACCCCACCCATGCCCACATTGCTCGCGTCTGTGTCCAGGATAAAGGGCAAGGTGAGGTCAGGGGGGGCGAGCACGGGGGCCTCGATCAGTGCACGTTTGAGGGTGTTGAACGCCTCCTCACACTCCACTGTCCAAGTGAAAGCCTTGTCCTTCGGCAGCAGGCGGTTCAGTGGAGCAGCAACGCTTGAGAAGCCCCGTACAAACCTCCTGTAGTACGAGGCCAGGCCCAGGAAGCTCTTCAGCTGACGCTGGTCGGTGGGGGTGGGCCAGTCTCTGACAGCCCCTACCTTGTCCTCCATGGTGCTGATCCCCTCCTTCCCCACTCGGTGGCCCAAGAAGGACACCTCTCCTCATGAAGTGGCACTTCTCGGGGTGGAGCTTCAGACCTGCGGCAGCCACCCTCTCCAGCACACGCCGAGCGCCCCCAGGGCTGACTGGAAGGAGCTGCCATGGGCCAGGATGTCATCGAGGTATACCAGACACTGCTGTCGGGGGATGCCATCCAGCACCCTGTCCATCAAACGCTCAAAAGTAGCTGGAGCGTTGCACAGGCCAAAGCACAGGATCTTGAACTGCCAGTGTCCTCTGTTAGTGGAGAACGCAGTTTTGGCTCTGGCCTCTGGGGAGAGGGGCACCTGCCAGTAGCCACTGCGGAGGTCTAGTGAGGAGAACCAGGAGGACCCCTAACCAGGTCCAGCGACTCATCGATACGTGGTATGGGGTACGAGTCCTTCCTGGTTACCTCATTCAGCCGCCTGTAGTCCGCACAGAACCTCAGCTTGCCCCCTTCTTCGGAACCATGACGACTGGCGCCGCCCAGGGGCTGTCTGAGGGCTCAATGAAGTCTGCCCGCTGCATCTCCAACACAGCCTTGTCTGCCGCCTCCTGGCGTGCCAGCGGGATACGGCGGGGACGCATCTTGATGGGTCGAGCATCACCTGTGTCGATCTCATGCTGCACCAGATGAGTCTGACCCACCTCTTCCTCACTCAACGCAAAGCTGTCTCTGAATTCAAACAGCAACTGCCACAACCGTTCCTGCTGCTCGGGGTCAAGACCAACACAGTTCCTCCCCCATATCTCCCTCACTGCAGACAGTGTCCTCTCCTCTCCCATCTGGGGTAGCTGGGCTGGGGGGTTGTGGCCCGGGCTCACAGAGGGCTGTGTCATGGAGGTAGCTGGGGGAATGTAACACACCGCCGTAGGTGACAGGGGGACTGGGGAAAAGTCACACACAGCTGTGGGGGAGGGGGCGCAGCCATGAGTCTCTGCTGCTTTAACTGTTGGAGTAAAGGGTTTGTTGGGTTGAGTGAATGTGACATTAGGGGGAGCCATGGTGACTTCCGTCCCTCCCTGGAAGCTCAGTGTGCCCCTATTTAGGTCTAACTGGCAGCCTGTGCTCCTAAGAAAGTCCAACCCCAGGATACAAGGGTCCTGCACAGCCGCCACCCACACAGGATGACGCACAGTCCTGCCCCCTACTGTCAGAGTCATTATTCCCTTCCCTTTCATGGGTGCCAGCTCACCTGTGACTGTGCGGAGCTGCACAGTTGTAGGCTCACACTGAGTCCAACCTGGCACAATATCTGGCCTCACCAGGGTTACTGTGGACCCAGTGTCCACCAGGGCGGAGCAGGGCACCCCCTCCACAGTGACAGGGACATGACAAAAGTCCCCAACACAGGTCCGGCCCACCACAACAACAGGCTCCATCCGCTTGCCCTCGTCTGCTTCTGGGGAAGTGGAGCCTTGCTTCCCGTCTGTGCCGGTGGGCTCCTCCTGAAGATGATGGTGGTTGGGATAGAAAGCCAGGGGTCCGCACTACCCGGTCTATGCGGACCCCGAGCCGTTTCCCTGAGCTCTGGGGGACATGGGGCAATCTCGGCGCAGATGGCCTGGCTGGCCACAACCCCAGCAGACCCTGGGACCAGGGCTTGTGTTCCGTGCCGCCTGTAGCGACACAGCCCGAATGAGTTTTGTCATTTCGGCCACCCAAGCAGGCTTTTCCGGCTCCGGGCTGCTCTGCCCCCCAGCTCGCACAGAGGGTGTGTCTCCCTGCACCCCCACCAAAGCCCCAGCTGAAGCCCCAGCCCACACCAGCTCCCTCTCCAAAGCCATCTCCAAGGCTGTCTGCAATGACTCAGGATGAGCCAGCTGGGTCTGTATGCGCAGCTCCGTAGGAGAGAGCGCCTGTATGAACTGGTCCCGTGCTAGCTCGCTCTGCACGGAGGGGGCATGTGAGCATATGCCCGCCGAGAGAGGCTCTCAATGTCATTAGCTAGCACCCGTAGAGGCTCTCCAGGCTGTCTGCGTCTATTACTCAGTTCGGAGCGCAGTAGCCCGGGCTGTACACACTGTCCATAGCGCCTCCTCAGTGCTCCCACTAAAGCACCATAATCATGCCTGTCCTCGGGGCTAATCAATATCAAACAGGCCAGAGCTTCATCCGTGAGGCATAAAGCCAACTGCAGTGCCCTTTCTTCATCCGACCACCCCCGAAAATGAGCTAACAGTTCAAACTGAGCATGAAAAGCTTCCCAATCCGCCTTACCGGAATACTTCGGGGTCTTAACAGATACGGACGCAGCCGGGAACTGGGCGCCGCCATGTTTGTTTACATCCTGAGCCCCAGATTCCTCGTCACGCCGCGTCGACGTCGCCACTTCGGTCCGCCCACCAGAATCCCGCGAAATACAACGACGAAGCACTCATGCCCGCTTCAGCCGCCATCGCTCTAACGTCCTCCCTCAAGCGGCCTCTGCGCTCCGACGCCCTGGCGATCTCCTCAGACAGAACCCCCGACGTCCATTCACACGCATCTCCTTGGCCATAATCGTCGCCTACCTCCACCTTCACTTTCGGATTCCCTCGACGCATTTTCAATCCCCGTTCTCACCTACGGTAGCTAGCCACATAAGTCAGCTAGCTAGCTGGCTAACTTGTATTAACGTTTTTACTTCTGACACCAATGTAGTGACCTGACTAGATCATAAAATGAGCAATTGTCCAGACAGAGGCTTGAGTTTGCGAATTGACGTTTTATTAAACCAACTTTACACAGGCTACTGTTTGGGCCGTAGCACACGCCAAAAAGATAACAGATAACCCACAAGCCAATCGTGACCTTCTCTTGGGAAGCCCAGACGTAAGAGAGAGAGAACAAAAAGCTGAACCTGGTCTTAACTTCCAATGCTCCACCCCCCCTCCACGCCACTCCGCCAACCACCAGGATGCCCGGCATCAGAACATTCCAGGCATTCCCGTGATTGGCAGATAGCAGGTTGATTGACATGTCGGACCCCGCGAACACCGGGTACTGGTCAGTACAACACAACCACCTCCTAGCCTAACACATAACACACAGCTGTCTGTGCGGGTCGCTACAGTATAAAAATGGTTGTAATTCCTACACGGTTCATACAATAATTTTGACAAAACCCTTAAATTAAAGATGAAAGTCTACACTTAAAGCACATCTTGATTGTTGACTTTCAAATCCATTGTGGTGGCGTACAGAGCCCAAATTATGCAAATTGTGTCCAAATAGTTATGGACCTGACTGTATATCACTTTCCCAAGGCACATCAATGAACAGGTTATAGAGCAAACAACAAAATTATCACAACACATAGGCTGTAATGTTGGGGGGGGACGGACGGACGACGACTTACCCAGTGATTTCACCCACGCACCGCCAAGACCAATAGGAACTCTCATTTGCAACTGTTGGACTAATGATTACACCCTCGATCAGCTAGATGCAGGCAAGAGTGTGCAAGGCGGTATTGAATGTGTCACTGTCTGTCACCTTGATTACTCAAAATTCTCTCGGTCTGTGTACCTACGTTGTAAACCTTCATTCATGGGCTGAATGAAAAATTAGGTTGTAGCAACCTCATGACGGGTACATGGAAAATGTAGTAGCCTAAACCTATCGATGTTACATTGAGCTGGGCAAATGAATGACAGTCATCCAATATGCTGTAATAGAAATAAGCCCAAGCTCATAAAAAAAGTATCATCCTCCCTCATTTTAAACGGCACCGACCGCCACTAAAGTGATTTGCATTGTGGCCAATGTAATGGGCATAGTAAAAGGCCAGCAACACTCTGTATTATTCAGAGCCCCATGAAGTGAAACCATATATAGATTCTACAAACCCTACTGAGTACTCCCTGTTTTTCCCATACAGTGCTATATTTGTGCCATATTGTCACGCCCTGGCCTTAGTATTTTGTGTTTTCTTTATTATTTTGGTCAGGCCAGGGTGTGACATGGGTATTTATGTGGTGTGTTTTGTCTCGTTTTTTTTGGAGGTAATGGGATTGTAGTTTAGTGAAGTAGTCTAGGTAAGTCTATGGTTGCTGAGAGTGGTTCTCAATCAGAGGCAGGTGTTTATCGATGTCTCTGATTGTGAACCATATTTAGGCAGCCATATTCTTTCAGTGTTTTGTGGGTGATTGTTCCTGTCTCTGTGTTTGTTGCACTAGATAGGGCTGTTTTGGTTTTTCATGGTGCGTTTTTGTAGTTGTTCGTTATCATCTTTATTAAAGCTGTATAAAGATAAACATGCTGCATTTTGGTCCTGCATTTTGGTCCTCCTCTCTTTCACCGGAAGAAAACCGTAACATATAGTGACCAGGCACCTCATTTTAAGACATTTGACCACAGTAAAAGTCCAGCAACGCTTCCTATGGCCTAGTTTTTTGTTCAAACTCATCTGATTTGTATTCTAGGGACTCTAGTGAGTAGACTGGACCCTAGCTTCATGGACACACAATCTATTGTTTTTCCTGTACAATGCAATTTGTTTGTGCAATTCAACAAAAGTACAGTAAGACTTTTCATGAACATTACATTTAAAAATTGCATCCTTGAACAATAGCACCAGTAAATAAACAAGAATCATACAATCAAAATAATGATTTATTAAAAAAAATATGAATGGTATATTTTTTACCAGTAGGCTTTTATTATGCCTTGATCACACTTAGAGCATTATTGCACAAAATGGAACGCAGCATCTGGATATGTGTGCAACAAAAGTTCAACATTTAACTTCTGATACCATTTCTGTCAAGCTGTCTACTCATACTTTGACGCATAAGTTTGATAAATCCAAGGTATGCACCACACAGAACACACTGCCTTTGCAACGCAATGATGCAAGGCAAACACAGCGTTCCATTGGAAATTAATGTAATTCTGGTGTACCAAAATGCAATGAGGCTGTCGGTGTGATAGAGGGGTAACGCCTTGTTCACACCGATAGTGTTATAGAGCAAAATAGTACACAGCAAATCTGGATGTGTGTGCAACAAAAATTCAACATTCACCTTCTGCTACAAAAAATAGTGCCGACATTGAGGGATGCCTCGCTTCTAGTCCTTTTTTATGTATTATTTCTTACATTGTTAGCCCAGAAAATCTTAAGTGTTATTACATACAGCCGGGAATAACTATTGGATATCAGAGCGATGTTAACTTACCAGCACTATGACCAGGAATACGACTTTCCCGAAGCGGATCCTTTGTCCGCACCACCCAGGGCATTTGAACTGATTCCAGAGGCAAACCCAAAACAACACCGCCGGTGGAAAGGCAGTCAGAGTATATTACTTGCTAATGTCCAGTCCCTAGATAACAAATTGGTCAAAATCAAGGAAAGATTTGCTTTCCAGAGAGACATCAGGGATTGTAACATACTCTGTTTCATGGAAACATGGCTCTCTAGTGATACGCTCAGTGCATCGCGCTGACAGGAATAAACATCTCTCCGGGAAGAAGGGCGGGGGTGTATGTTTCATGATTAATGACTCATGGTGTAATTGTAACAACATACAGGAACTCAAGTCCTTTTGTTCACCTGACCTAGAATTCCTCACAATCAAATTATCATTATCTCCCAAGATCATTTTCTTTGGTTATTATCACAGCTGTGTATATCTCCGCCTCAAGCCGATACCATGATGGCCCTTAAGGAACTTCACTGGACTTTATGCAAACTGGAAACCATATATCCTGAGGCTGCATTTATTGAAGCTGGGGATTTTAACAAAGCAAATTTGAGGAAAAGGCAACCTAAATTCTATCAGCATATTGACTGTAGCGCTGGAAAAACACTGGACCATCATTACACTGACTTCCGTTATGCATACAAGGCCCTCCCCTGTCCCCATTCGGCAAATCTGATCATGACTCCATTTTGCTCCTCCCTACTTCTAGGCAGAAACTCAAACAGGAAGTACCCGTGCTAAGGACTATTCAACGCTGGTCCAATTGGAAAAGCATTAAACATTTATGGCAATTTAGCTAGCTAGCTTGCACTTGCTAGCTAATTTGTCCTATTTAGTGAGGTTGCTGTTGCTGGCTAATTTGTCCTGGGATATAAACATTGAGTTGTTATTTTGGGGTTAGAGCGTTGGACTAGTAACCAGAAGGTTGCAAGTTCAAACCCCCGAGCTGATAAGGTACAAATCTGTCGTTCTGCCCCTGAACAGGCAGTTAACCCACTGTTCCTAGGCCGTCATTGAAAATAAGAATGTCTTCTGAACTGACTTGCCTGGTTATATATATATTATTTATTTTTTTACCTGAAATGCACAAGGTCCTCTACTCCAACAATGACTCCACACATAAACCGGTCAACCCAATCATTTCTAGTCATCTATCCCCCTTCCAGGCTTTTTCTTCTTTGAATTTATATGGTTAATTACCACGACGACCAACAACACAGTTCATCTTTCAATCACCCCCATGGGTATAACCAATGAGGAGATGGCACGTGGATATCTGCTTCTATAAACCAATGGGAGATGGGAGAGGCAGGATTTGCAGTGGGATCTGCGTTACAAATAGAACGGACTTCTATTTTAGGCCTTGGCAACGCAGAATCTCGTTGACCCATGCGAGCAGTGTAGGTGCAATAATTGAATTAATATAGATTTCTAAACTTATTTTGCAACGGTCGCACATGCGAGTGCTGTAGTCAGGGTATTAGCCTTTGCCACTCTGACATTGCTCATCCATAAATGTATATATTATTATTCCATTCCTTACTTAGATTTGTGTGTATTAGGTATTTGTTGTGGAATCATTAGATATTTCTTGTTAGATATTGCTGCACTGTCGGAAATTTCGCTACACTTGCAATAACATCTGCTAACCATGTGTATGTGACCAATAAAATTGTATTTAATTTTAGTTGCTTCAACATTCACCTTCTGCTACCATTTCTGTCAATCCGTCTACGCATACAGTTTGACGCATACGATCAATCCAATGTATGCACAACACCGGAACCCACTGCAACTGCTTCTGCAACGGAATGCTGCAAGGAAAATGCAGCTTTTCATTGGAAATGAATGTAATTCTGGCGTACTAAAATGAAAAACACTGTCGATGTGTTCGAAGCGTAAGGAGGACACTGGTGTGTTCATGCAGGAACCAATAGGTGCTCGATGTGGGGCGTTAATGCAGGAACCAATGAGATGCTGTATCATAAACATAGCTTTTACAGCGGACTTTTATTTTAGAGGTTACATCCAAAAACCGGAAGTAAATGTTTTGTTTATAGATTTTTTATTTAAAATACCAGGTCAACAATTTACATTGTTACATCATTCAAAACAGAACGCAGGTATTAACAATAAAATACTAAAACATACAAAAAATATCAATGAAATAATAAAAAAAATCAACTATTCTCGTGCAATTGTAATCACTCTGAAAAAATCTTATTATAATGATTCAGGAAAATGTTGTTCTTGCTGTTATTCACTAGGGTTAATGTTTTAATAAGATAGTTAAATTCAAATATGTGTAATTTTTGTATAGTATTTTGGAATGTTTGTTTATGTATAAAGTATTTGGGAACAAGAATAAAACAGGGAAACAGAAATTGTGTTACCGCCACCTTCTGTACTAGAGAAGGAGCGCATGTAAAACTGATTGAAACGTGCCTATCATCACCATTGCGGAGCTCCATAAACGTGTTCGCCCGACGGGAATTCAAATGTGTAGGCTACTACAGTAAGGTTACTGATACATTTGAAGGCGGTTCTAGTTTTACAACGGGAACCTCAGGCACGAGAGAGCGAGAAAGAGTGAACTTTCAAAGTTGGCCTACTCACCGAGTATTCTACGGGGAGGTCCATTATTGACGAGAAAATATAAATAGAGGTAAGCCTACATTTCCTCTGGCAATATTGCTATTTTCTGCCAATTTATAGAGTACAGACCTAGCTAACATACTAATTGACGCTAATGTGCTGTGCAAACTATTTTAATTATATATTTCCGGAACTATTTTCTGACACACACACAGAATAACCATTTTATTATTATAACTGCAACTTGTAATACCTTTTGGGAAGAGTTTTGAATACATGGTCATGGAAACGTGCAATTTCTTATCATCATGACAACATCTTCAAAATCACACCAACGTCCCTTAGGAGAGTTAGTATTTCCTTCACATAGGCTACTTAGGGTTACTAATTCAATATTTATCAAATTCCGTAGCAACCACGTGATGATTCAAATGTCTCTCCTCATGTGTTTTTTCCAAATCAAAATCTAATTTTATTTGTCACATACACCGAGTACAACAAGTGTAGACCTTACCGTGAACTGCTTACTTACAAGCCCTTAACGAACAATGCCGTTTTATGAAACTAAAGTAAAAAATACAAAAAGTAACACAATAACATAACGAAAATGAGGCTATGTACAGGGGGTACCTGTGGAGTGAGGAACGAGAAAGGGTGTCATAGGAACTTTCCCCTGGTTCCAGATAAAAGACAGAAATAAACTTTCCCTAGAGAATAACATTTCAGAATTCCAAGCATTCCTGGAGCTGTTCCCTCCCTTGTATTGGCTTTCCTTCTTTTGGAAGAGGAACATTGAGCCCCACTGACTGCCCAACTCATACCCACAGATAAAGGCAGGCTGATCAGCCCTACAGTACAATGTCATCATAGGACAAGAATACTTTATGTGGTCTTATAGGCTGGTATAGGAATGTAGGATGTTTTCTATTACAAATGTGTTAACTTCCATCTCTACAGTGAATTTGGAAAGTATTCAGACCCTTTGACTTTTTCCACATTTTGTTACGTTACAGCCTTATTCTAAAACTGATTCAATGTTTTTTTCCATCAATCTACACACAATACCCCGTAATGATAAAGTGAACACAGTTTTTTAGACATTTTAGCAAATGTATTAAAAATTTAAAAAAACAAATACCTTATTTATGTAAGTATTCAGACCCTTTGCTATGAAACTCAATTGAGCTCAGGTGCATTCTGTTTCCATTGATCATCATTGAGATGTTTCTACAACTTGATTGGATTCCACCTGTGGTAAATTCAATTGATTGGACATGATTTGGAAAGGCACACACCTGTCTATATAAGGTCTCACAGTTGACAGTGCATGTCAGAGCAAAAACCAAGACATGAGGTCGAAGGAATTGTCCGTAGAGCTCCGAGACAGGATTTGTGTCGGCATAGATCTGGGGATGAGTACCAAAATAATTTCTGCAGCATTGACGACCCTGAAGAACAGTGGCCTCCATCATCATTGTTGTCCTAGAGCTGGCCGTCCGGCCAAATTGACCAATCGGGGGTGAAGGCCCTTGGTCAGGGAGGTGACCAAGAACCCGATGGGCACTCTGACAGAGCTCCAGAGTTCCTCTGTGGATATGGGAAAACCTTCCAGAAGGACAACCATCTTTGCAGCTCTCCACCAATCAGGCATTTATGGTAGTGTGGCCAGACGGAAGCCACTCCTCAGTAAAAGGCACACGACAGCCCGCTTGGAGACTCAGACCATGAGAAACAAGATTCTCTGGTCTGATGAAACCAAGATGGAACTCTTTGGCCTGATTGCCAAGCGTCACGTCTGGAGGAAACCTGGCACCATTCCTACGGTGAAGAATAGAGGTGGCAACATCATGCTGTGGGGATGTTTTTCAGCGGCAGTGATTGGGAGACTAGGCAGAATTGAGGGAAAGATGAACGGAGCAAAGTACAGAAAGATCCTTGATGAAAACCTGCTCCAGAGTGCTCAGGACCTCAGACTGGGGCAAAGGTTCACCTTCCAACAGGACAACGACCCTAAGCACACGGTCAACACAACACAACACAGGAGTGGCTTCGCAACAATGTCCTTGAGTGGCCCAGCCAGGACTTGAACCCGATCAAACATCTCTGGAGAGACCTGAAAATAGCTGTGCAGCAACGCTCCCCATCCAACCTGACAGAGCTTGAGAGGATCTGCAGAGAAGAATGGGAGAAACTCCCCAAATACAGGTGTGCCAAGCTTGTGGCGTCATACCCAAGAAGACTCAAGGCTGTAATCACTGCCAAAGGTGCTTCAACAAAGTACAAAAATGTTAAAAAAAAAAAAAAAAATCATATTTTTTACTTTGACATTGTATGTAGATTGAGGCGAAAAAACAGTTGCATACATTTTTTAATAACCTTTTATTTAACTAGGCAAGTCAGTTAAGAACAAATTCTTATTTACAATGATGGCCTACTGGGGAACAGTGGGTTTATTGTTCTGCCTTGTTCAGGGGCAGAATGACAGATTTCTACCTTGTCAGCTCAGGGATTTGAGCCAGCAACCTTTTGGTTACTGGCCCACCATTCTACCACTGGGCTACCTGCCGCCCCGAAAGGTCAAGTGGTCTGAATACTTTCCGAATGCATTGTATGTCATGACAACCAACTGGGGACCATCAAAGTGACTTATCATTCATATCGATATAATTCTTGTTGTTGTTGTACATTGCAGCAATATGCTTACAGTACGTGAACGTGTTGGTGTTATGCCAATGCAGAGCTTAGTAAACATAGCGAGAGCACAGAAACAGCCTCCTCCATATGCTCGCCCACACCTCAACAGTCCGATACTGATGAACTCTAACTTCTCAGTTGCCTACTGTTTACATTGACTTGCACAAGCCGTGAGAAAATGAAACCGGCATACTCCAAGTTTGGGCTTTGATATTTGGCCATGTTTTTTCTGTTGTGTTCACTAACAAGGACAAGGTTTTAAAAAGTATTTGAGAAACAGTTTAAACAGGAATGATAAAAAGGGGGGGATGGAGAAGGCAGAGGGTGTGTTTTAGTTTTACTCCTGCAGCTGGTGTTTTTGTCCCTGAGAGTTTTGTGGGCGACTTGTGGTTCCCTCTAGGTGTGGCAACATTCGGGTCGGGATAATTATCGCAAACACTGGCTCCACTGAGAGTGGACATGCCAAACCAGCTCTGTATAGTGTGTGTGTGTGTGTGTGTGTGTGTGTGTGTGTGTGTGTGTGTGTGTGTGTGTGTGTGTGTGTGTGTGTGTGTGTGTGTGTGTGTGTGTGTGTGTGGAAGAGGGAGAAAGAGAAATGGGTCATATTAAATAATACATGTATTTTTATCGTCAGTTGCACACAAGTTCCAACAAAACTTGACTTCTGCTTTTAACCCAACCTCTCTGAAATGGAGAGGTGCTGGGGGCTTCCACAGTGGGTGCTCGGGGAGCTGTTGTTGTGGGGGGGGGTTAACTGCCTTGCTCAAGGGTAGAATGACAGATGTTTCACCTTGGGGATTCGAACTAGCAACCTTTCAGTTACTGGCCCAACGCTCTAACCACTAGGCTAAAAATTGTAGAGCGTTTGTGTGGTAAAAGCATGTGTAGTGAGTATGTGTGTGTATTCCTGGACAATGCACAGAGAAGCCTTTTTAGGCACAAGTGGGAGGAAAGATTTGTTCATACAGGTGTTGCCTTCTAAAGGGCCTTCTAAAATATAAAGGGAGAGGGAAATGTACAACTAGCACTAGACAGGCTGTACTGTATACACACACTTCACAAAATGTACCATTGTGCCTCTTGTCAGGTTGGTTGTAAGATCAGATGCAGATGTGAACAAGGTCATGTTGGATCTATTTTGAAGTGTCTTTTGTTTGTTTACTATTGTGTGGGAGTGCTGAAGTTAAGTAAATGGAGTGAAAAACCAAATGCCTCAACCACACTCTTCCTCCCTCTCAGTCTCACCACACACCCTTTACACAACAATTAACATTTGGGCAACAATAACATCTGTCTCTTGTTCAGTCTCTCTCCTTTCACTCTCTCTCTTCTCTGTCTCTCTCTCTCTCGTTTTCAATTCTTCTCTCCCCATTTATATTTATTTTGTATTTCAGTGAGACTACATTGATTTACTCTTTACTGCATTTCAAACTCTGTTGTCCAGACTGTCATGAATGAATGAATGATTGCTTGCCAATCATTCTGTGGGGAGTTCCCGAAGATATGTACACTGCGATAGAAGGCCCACTCATATTTTGATGGTTTACATGGGGCTATTTCGACTTCTGGAGAGTGACCGGGTATCAAGAGCTCATCTTGATATCCTGTAATCTGGCATAGTAGTGAGATTGAGTGCTTGTAAAGATGGAGGCTTCATTCAGTCCACAACTCAATACTCCTGTGGTAAAACTCTGTCACACATGAACATGTAACGAGCTGACTGAGGAGCTTTTCTTGTATATCTGATCGGTTTGATATGGTGTTATTTTGTATACTGTGATAATGGTCTTATGCTATGTTGTATAGGCCTTTAGTGCAGAAAAGGTGCTTTAGTATATGACATTAAGTATTATAACACTGAAAAAGCCTAACACACTGTTGTGAATTTGGGGGGTGGGCCAGGAGCTGGACTTGAACCAGGGACCTCATGAATGTCAGCACAATCCACAACCACTTTGTTGAAGAGCCTGCTCTTGATCGTCAGCAGGCCGCATAGTGCTGTATTTTAGACATGGTTGCTGCATTATCTATTTATTTAATGTAAATCAGTCCTTTTTGAAGACTCATTTTCCACTCTGCTGTTCACCTCATCCTCCCCGCTGCTCTCCTCCAGTTCGCAAATATTATAAATGCCGCTGAAATGTCACACTGCAGCTAATATGACACTTCGTCATTGAACAAATAACCATTTCAGTTCAGGGTGTTTTATGTAATTATATCCTCAATTAGTTCCCAGTGTCTGTCACACTTAGTTAGCGTATAAGCATATTATACTGAACAAAAATATAAACGCGACATGCAACAATTTCAAAGATTTTACTGAGTTACAGTTCATAGAGGAAACCAGACAATTTAAATAAATAAATTAGGCCTTAATCTATGGATTTCACATGACTGGGCAGAGGCGCAGCCAATTCGTTTGTTTGTAGAAGCACCATTTAGGCGATTACAGCTTTGAGTCATTTTGGGTATGTCTGTATCAGCTTTGCACATCTGGATTTGGGGATTTTCTAAAATTTTTCCTTGCAGATTTTCTGAAGCTCTGTTAAATTAAGTGGGGAGCCATGCTCCCCATCCAACCTAACAGAGCTTGAGATGATCTGCAGAGAAGAATGGGAAAAACACCCCAAATATAGGTGTGCCAAGCTTGTAGCGTCATACCCAAGAAGACTCGAGGCAGTAATCGCTGCCAAAGGTGCTTCAACCATATACTGAGTAAAGGGTCTGAATGCTGATGTAAATTTGATTTAAAAAATTCAACAATTTCTACAAAGCTGTTTTCACTTTGTCATTATGAGGTATTGTGTGTAGATTGATGAGGGGAAAAAACTTTAATCCATTTTAGAATAAGGCTGTAGTGTAGCAAAATGTGTAATAATCAAGGGGTCTGAATACTATCCAAATGCACTGTAAATGCCTAGAATGATGTTTTGTTAATGTCAGTATTGTATGTAGCTTAGAATTTATGCCTTGTATGTGAATCCATTCATTTTACAAAGGTGTTAAATAATACTTGCTTTGATATTAATTTCTCATGACCATTCCTTGATCTTAGTCAACTAAACGCATAATACTTGATTGCACGTGTTTTTTCTAGAATGTTAAATGGAGTCTGCTATTCAGTTTAATAGACTTTGTTAACATGCACATTACATAGTCTTATCATGGGTTGCATGTAAGGTATACAGTGCCTTCAGAAAGTATTCATACCCCTTGACTTATTCAATATTTTGTTGTTACAGCCTGAATTCATAATTGATTAAATATATATTTTTCTCATCTATTTACACACAAAACCCCATAATGACAAAGTGAAAACATGTTTTTAGACATTTTTTTTGCAAATGCATTGAAAATGAAATACTGAAATATATGCCAATTACCAGACACTTTTATACAAATTACTTATAGCAGTGTGTGTCTACAGTACATTTTCATATGGGTGGCCCCAGTGGGAATCAAACCCACAATCATAACTCAGCAAGTGCCATACTTTTCCAAATGAGCCACACAGGACTCCATGTAGGCTACATGCAGATCACCCCGTCATGGATTGGGGTTTCGTCTTGTGAAGTTGCTCGATGGTGATTTGCTGTCTTCAGAGAGGTAAATAGAGATCCATGGTTGAACAAATTAGCACACTTACGCAGCAAATCAATCAACCAAATGGAAACTTATGTAAATGCATTTGCTTCTATTAGCTTCACCCCTAACAAGGTCCTCCATTATATCATTAGCATGCATGGTCTGCCACGCCATCCACAGTGACTCGCTCTCTCATTGAGAAGTTCACAAGGTACTGTTTTACTTGCTCGGCCGGGTTTAGTTGCCATGGCAACATCTGTCAGAAATCGGGAAGAACGTGTTGTCCAATCCTGAAGCCTTCCCTATCTCTGCTTTATTTCAAAAATACATTCTGGGGAAGTTTGTGACACAGTTCACACAGTCATAGATTTTCCTAGATCAAGTATTCCCTCTGTTTTTGAAAAAAGAGTGAGCCTGATCAAAGCTGAAGTGAAGTCCCAGGGAACATCTCTCATTCTTCCCTGTTCTCTCTCCTACTCTGACTCTCTCTGTCTACCTTTCGCTCTCTACCTCTGTCTACCGGTCTCTCTCTCTGCTATGTGTTATACAGTATGTGTTCCCAATTGTTTTCTGAACATTTAATACCTTAGCCTGATTCAATATTGTTAACCTGCAGTAGTGGGCTGACTCAATGTTTTTGTGCAGTTGAATTACACTTCCTGATGTCTTTGGAGAGAGTGAAGATGCAGTTAGGGATAATGCATTGCTGGCTGTCAAGCGTTCCTATGCTGTGAGAGGGAGGCAGGGGACGTTTATTTATGAAACAGACACATATTTGGTGTTCATGCTGACATTGTCTACTTCCAGGGTGACAGTGAGGTTATGACTATTTTGATTTAAAAGCTGATTGAGGCCACAAAGGACTTACTGCATCAGCAGGTTTGACACTGTTAAGATATAGTGTACCATTTCTGTGAACATGCAGTGTTTTAAATTGACCACCAGTGGGTAAGATAGTCAAACGAAAGTGTCTCAACTCGTCCAAATATTGGAAAGAAACATAGTAGCGTGTGTGAATGGACTAGACTGAGGGATTGTGTGTGTGTGTTTGGTAGTTATTTAGTGTTTTACCATTTTATCATTACATCAACTACTAGAGTTGGTTCCCTCATCCCCCAATTACACTCTTATCTCATTCTCCACACATAAATAGGTGTTCTACATAACACTCCCCTTTTCTCACCTACTTTCATTTTTGCTCCAGTTTTCTTTCCTGCTATTTCTGTTCACCAGTCACCAGAACATTAGCAAGTCAGATTGAAAAAAAAATTAAAATAAATGGACCGACCTGAGACAAATAAGGCAATTGGGAAACCTAAATCCAGCATATAGTAAAAATGTCCTCTGTAGGTTTCTCATCATTCTTACATAAGACTATCAACATTCTGTTGTAGCAAATTTTCTACCGATTTAAATAATGTGCCAGCCTCCCCACCTCTCCCAGCCACCACTGTTGCGTAAGGACTACTGTTTAACATCTTTGGTCTATTTTACTTTTATCCTATTATTATTGTTATTTATTATTATTTTAGTTTTCATCCTACGGTTCTGTGTAGGTCTACTAATTAGCATAATCTCTCTCCATGCAAACAGTCCTCAACAGTAATTATGATTTGGGTAATTAGGTGTTCACAGACTTATGTAATTCTTAAGAATATACCGCCACAGTTAACCAGTTTCAGTTTCTTTGCTACTTAGCAAACAACTTCGGTGTTGGTTTACTGAACATTTTAGTACATTAAATAAACATTCAACCCACTGGGCACAGACGTCAGTTCAACGTCTAGTTTTGATTTACAGAGTTGTCACGACTTCCACCGAAGTTGGCTCTCCTGCCTGTTCGGGCGGTGCTCGGCGGTCGTCGTCACAGGCCACCGGTCCCTTTTTCGTTGTCTGTTTGTTTTGTCTCATTAGTTTCACCTGTGTCCTGTTGTATGTGCTTAATGGGCTTCCTTATTTAAAGTACGTGTACCCCTCCCTTGTTTTGTGCGGGATTGTATTTATGTTACGTGTGTGCGGTAGGTAGAGGTGTTCTTGTTTCTGGACCTGGCACCGTGTGTTTTGAGTGGTCCACATTACTAACCGCGCCTTGTGTTTTGGGCTTGTTGTTTTGTGCCGCATTAAAGTGCACCTTTTCCCAGTGGAACTCTGCGCCTGATTCCTTCCTCACCCACCTAGTCCCACGTGACATGAGTTGTTAACTAATGTGAAATCAACAAAACATTTCACTATGTCATTTGATTTAGGTAAAAAGTTGGGTGAAAAAAATATGAAATTCCCTTTTTTCAAATCCAATCGGTTTCCACATTGATTTAACATCACTCGCTAACTGAAGTGAAACTAAATTAGGGCTGGTTTCTATCAGGTCCCTACTGCGAAACAAACGTGTGTTTCGACCAGTCAGTCTGTTAGGAAGTGTGGGGGAGCATATGCAGAGGACTCTCATATCATCTATTTATTTTCAAACATGAATTACTTACCAGCCGGTGTGTTTCAACTAGTAAACACGATTTCCCGGTTATGGCACCAGAACTCTTATGTTCCCACAGCGGGGATGTGAACCATAGAAATAGAATTACTAATTATATTTGTATGATTATTAATTCTATATGGTGAGAATCTCAGAGGAACTCTGCATTTCTCACTTAACCGTTTCAACTGTGTATGTGCAATGTCTCTAAGCTTGCACTGGCTATGATGAGGCCAGCTTTACCACAGTTGCGCTTCACCTGCAGTGAGTTTGATTGGGGCTATCTACAACCTAAAATAGTTATTTGGCTGTCCCCATAGAAGAACCATTTTAGGGTCCAGGTAGAACCCTTTTGGGTTTCATGTATAGTAGAACCCTTTCCACAGAGGAACCAAGATAACCCCCCAAAAATATTGTATATTCTAAGAGTGTAGACCTATGCCATTGGTCCTATTGTTTGGCCTTAGCTCAGAAGCAACACTGTGTGCTACAGGAAAGGCTTGCTTTAAGCTAGTAGCTACCGTAATCAAACAACAGCATATTGGTTCTCATTCTTTATGGTGCCAGGTTAAGTGGATGAATCGATGCCCTTGGGGACTGGGAAACCATTACCAGTGAATTCGAGAGAATTATGAGACAGTGTTGCGTCTGCTGAACTATCTCGTGCAATCTAACGTGGAGAGGGTAATGAGTGATCCTTGGAAAAATAAACTGCTTTGGTTCTAATCAAAGACGAAGTGCCTGATATGCACGGTGAACACACACCGGTCCGCTGACCCGACCCGACTTGTGCCCCCAATACTCTCCGTATTTATCCGCATTTACCGCTCTCTTTTACCGCTCTGTCACTTTCCCTTATAATCAAATTTCCTGGAGCTCGCCAACGCACAACCAGCCACCTGTCTGAGAAATCTAGTGACGAGATTACTCATAATGCGAATGCAATCCCTTCACCGTTATTCACCCGCTATACTGTTATTCACCCGCTAAACGCCATGATGTACATACAGTAAGTGAGCCCAGTGGCTTGTGTGGGGCTGTGTGCATGCTTAGATGTGTGCTAGGTACGTTGTGATTTTTTTTTGCTTGCTGCATGTGTGTAATATCCCTTTCATACTACGACATTTTTTCGCCAACTTTACCATACCGCCAACTTTTTTCCCGATTTTTTCCTTATAACTGAAATGTAATTGCAGGTGTTGTGCCGAAAATCTCCCCTTCGCGTGAACGCGCACGCACTCAATTCTTCATTGCTGCAACTTGCTTGTTAGTTGAGATTTCTGCTCTTCACTCCGTTGTCAGTTTAGCATACATTTTAATTTTAGTCGCAGAAAGCATTTTTTATTTGTGTCCTTTGATCGCGGGGCAGCCACTAGTAATGTCTGCAGTTTTTTGCAGGTTGGCTATTTGTTTTAAGTGTATTAGTCTATAAATAAATCTCTTTGCCAAAATTCATCATCTCTCCCATATCTTATTGACTAGTAGTTGTTCTGAAATGTTTATTGCTTGCCTACATTTGATTCCCTCCTCTATGTTTAATATAACACACATACATTCATTATTGATTTCTGTTGCCTATCCTGCCATTAAGTTTGTTCTATTGAAAGTATTTGACTCTACTTTCTGTGGCACACATCAGAGTTAAATACTTTCTATAAAACAAACTTCACGTCAGGATAGGCAACCAAAATGAATGTATGTGTGTTATATTTAACATAGAGGAGGGAGTAAAATGTAGGCAAGCAATAAACATTCCAGAACAACTACTAGTCCAATAGGGAATGGGAGAGATGACAAATTTTGGCAGAGATTTATTTATAGACTAATACAACACCTGTATCAAAGCCGAAACTTTAATTTCCACCTAATGATCTAGTAATCAATTCAGTAAACTTCTGCCTATGGTTTAAGGCATCCACATACTTCCCACCCGGAATAGTTTGTGCATATATTATGAATAAATTTTATGACTGTTTTGGTCTTCGGCAAGGGTTTTCCGGCTGTTCGTGCACACACAATGTTTTCTCGAGGCAAGCTGAATTCGGTAGCCCAAGTCGATGCCCATTCGTCAGTGATTGGTCAACATTAGGGATTATTCACCAAACATTTTAGTTGGGTGTACAATTGCCCAATAAAAATCTCCTCGGCCAAAACGTAAAAATGAATGACAGATTTCTTGTGTTATTTTAGACGAATACTGACTATTTTGGCTACGGCGTCTCAAGATATACAAACAGAACTATTGCTGCTTTTTTGTCTTGTTTTTCAAGCAAAGGTCTTTTAAGGGAGTATGCGAGCACGCTCGTCAGGCTAGGGGCCAGCCGAATCAAGGCATGCTGACACCTTTAGTATGAAACTTAGTTTAATGCTGAGGCGGCATTGGCACGCACTACACTCTTAATGAAACTCTTGATGGTTGCTAGGCAGCACAATATACCATCCTCCTGTCAGTTCTAAACTTAGCAAGGAATGTCACTCTTCTTCGCATACCCTACTCTACTAAGCATGTAATGTTTTCTTTACCACAACTGGATGGATCCATAAAGAATTACTGTGGGAATGAAGAACATATTGGAATAAAGTAGGCTATTTCAGTTGAAGGCATTTATTGAAACTCAACCAATCATTGTAATACATTTGAAGCCATACCTGCGTGTGGTCAACTAGATGATAATTTCAGCACCGTTTTGATTGATTTATCAAGAGGAGTCAAAGGAGTCAATGTCAGATTTTGTTTTTCACTGAATCTCCGTTTCCGTATTGGTTAGGCAACAAATAGGCAGGGGAAATGTTATCTAAATTGAGGTGAGTGCTGCTCATGATCATCTTGTCTAGTTGACTCATCTATTTGAACATTTTGCCAGCATGTTATGCAGTTTAACAAGTGGATTATGTTGCTCTTCACTTGCAGTCGCTTAGTAGGCTAGGTCTACATTTGCCCAAAAGCTTGAGACGTCATTGACTTGTTTCAATCAATGTGATTTTGTTTCACTGAATCTCTGTCTGTATCGGCGATTTGGTTAATTGGTTTCTGGCTGCGCAAATAAGTGGGGGTTGTATAGCTCATTTATTCGTTTGCCCATCTATCACTGATCAGAAACATTCAGCATGCAATAATGTTGCCCAAATCAAATGTAGGCCTTTTATTTTGCTCAATCGCATGTATGCAACTACACAAGCTTCCTACGCGGAGGTTGTGAAATATTAACACGAGACTTGCATGCTTTTGAAAATAGGATTGCTATTATTTTCTATCAGTATCTTGATGAAGATACGCTCAACGTAAGACCCTACGTCTGCACCCTAACAAAGTGGGTAAGAAAGAGATGAAACATGGATAACAAAAAAAATATGGGCTTGGGCTCTGTTTCAAAAATATCACTTTATCACCTTCCTGTGACACAAGTTGTGTGGGAAAAATGATTTATTTTATTCTTACTACAACATATATGTGTAGTTTAAAAAACAAACATTTTATTAGTCTTATAGTGTTTCTTAGGACTTGCCAAAACAAATTAATAATATCTATTTTTGATGTATTGTCAATGGTTTTATTCATATAAACACCCACCCAAATCTGCACACCACTACTACCACTTGTCACAGGAATGTGGTAAAAATGGGCCTGTTTGGTAGGGGGGTCATACAAACATTGTCAGTTTTTTCTTAAATCGTGTGTGTGTGTGTGTGTGTGTGTGTGTGTGTGTGTAGGGGGGGGGGGCTATGAGTGTGTGTATGTGCGATTGATGGATTATGTTCTGCAATCCTTACACCCTGTCCTCTAAGGGGATTTTCCCCACCAATCTCATCTAAATCCCCGGGAGACAATGGCTGCGGGATTAGATTTGCGATGAGCCAACACCTCCCCTAACCCCAGTTTTGTGTCTGTGTCAGTCTCACATACACCCTTTTCTCTGTCTCAACACCCATTCATTACAAACGCACTAATTCTCAATCATGTTTGTAATCTGCATGTGCTGATGCATAAAGAAAGCATTCCTCGACTCTGCGTGGATATTGAGTGGAGAATATTATTATCCTATAACGGGAGAAATCTGATATGTTAGTGAAGATAGATTATGCTCATAACATCACTGAGAGATCTGATAGATATGCGTACATCGTGATTATGGCGGGTGAATAGGTTTTCACAGGGGCTGTTAGGTGTGACGAGTTCAGCATCAGGCTGGCATCTATTGTCACTGTCCCCGGGCTGAGAATTGTAATGGATGGACGGCAGGTGCCTTCTCACGTATCACTCTAGTTTATTTAGGGCTGAGGCCGATGTTATGTTTTGATGTTTGTATCACTATAGCTGTAATTAAGATGAGATAATAGAAAATGTGCTCACTTAAAAATGACTCTTTAAAGAAAGTTGGGTGCTGGATCCACGTTAAAATCCATTTAGGGCAGTACAGGGTTTTCCTGCAGTGTGAGTTTGATTGAATGCCACCCAGTGTGGATATAAGTGTGGACTGTGTGGAACTGTGTTTAGATACATACTGCCCGGTATGACTGCAAATCAAATAAAAATGAATTATATGGAGGCTGTGTGTGTGCAGGCTTTGCGGTAGATTTGATGAATTATTAAAGTTCCATTTCCTTTGTCGTTTCACACTAGGAGAGGTAATCTACCTTTGCTCTTCAGAGGGGCACACCGTTGTTTTTCTCTTGGTTTCTTTTACTGGGATTGCACAGTGTTTGATATCTGGTAATTGTACTGATCCCCTCTGTGTGGAAAGTCCACATTTTCCCCTGCCTCCTTCCAAAATAAAACACAATACATATTTTCAATTTTTTTGTGCAGCTGAAAAACCCAGGCAATGGAAATAGAAAATATAGTAAAATAAATGAATCTTTGCTTGAAAATGTTGACATTTTAAGGAATATTTTGGACCCACCGTTTGGAACCACTGATCTACATCCTATTGAGACAGTCCTGCTCTCAATATTCAAACGTTGATCATTGACATTGATCTAGCATGCCATTGACTTGTTCTCGGCATGAAAGTATTGATGTCACTCCACAACCATTATCATTAGTTCACTTGACAAAATAGGAATGTCACGTCCCAGTGGTATGGACTCCTCCTCTATTAAGAGTCCTTGTCTTGGACGTAGGGGGTCTGCTAGCCTATGATGACTACAATAGAATGTAGCCTCAGTCTTCTCCCCTACTTTAAGACTATTGTATTTCTTGGTCACTTTGTCTGTTTATTGAAGGTGGCTTTGTACGTATAGTGCATTTCACAACCTGCTGAGCCTTGAGTCTGTGTGTATAGTATTTACATTAAATGATCCATATTGTTGTCTGAATATGTTTGATGTATTTTTCCCAAATTCACAAGAGGTCCGTTTCCTCCTTCCTACCTGGACCAGCCTCCACTGCTATTTTAATGAATTGTTAAATTGTCATAATGTAGTTTATCATTGCTTGTTTTTTTCTTTAAAATGGGGCTACCAGGCATGGTTCTCTAAGCCTGTAGAAGAGAGATTATGCTGTAAGCCTGATGGACTGATACGCATATCTACAGGGAACTGTGCTACATTCCTTATTTTGTATGTTCAGCAATATGTGAGGTATATGGGGAAATGATTTTGAATAGGTATATTATACAGTATAGGATTTAATTTAATATCAATACAAATGCTGTTTTTAGATGGTCCACACAATTACCAAACATCATTAGCAAGCAATAAACAATGATAGACTGCAAGGCATTGAGTTACTCATAAGCCTGACATGTACATGCATCTAAGAACAAACTGAAAGTTCAATATTCTGCTACTGGCATCTTGGCGAGGGGAAAAATACAAGTTCAATCATAGTTGACCTTTTTTGTTCAAGCCTTGTTGTTGAAACCTTCGTCACCATTCATTGTTTTGAACCAGATGGTCACAGAGTTGCGGAGCGTGTTATTTTGTTTATAGCATATGTATATCTAGGGAGAGTTGCTTGCAGCATGGGATTCTAGCTGCAATGTGTGGGTATGTTTGTTCCTGTCGGGGGGATAGAGGTAGAAAACATGACTGTAGTCAAGCATCTATAGAGCGTAGGTTCGAGTGAGAGAACAACCTTAGAATGTGGAATGAGATGGCGAGGGAGGGAGGGAGGGAGAGAGAAAGGGAGATGGAGAACTAGCATCTTTCTGGTATGTTAACCAAGGAGCAGGTCCTCTTTTGTGTGGGGTTGATGCTCACGTGTTTGTGTATGTCAGAGAGGGAGAGCGAGGAAGAGGGAGGAACAGTGTGTGGTGCGAGGGAGGATGGGACGCAGGAAGCGGATTGGCTCAGCTCTGTAGTAGGGTGTGGCTATAGGCTGTGAATGACTGCTCCAACCCATCTCACTGTCAGGATTTGAGGACAGTTACCAAGGAGTAGAGGGGGGAGTGCTGAAATAGTGTGAGTGAATGAGAGACAGAAAGGGAGGGAGGGTGGGAGGAAGGAAGGGAGAGGGAGAGCGAGAGGGAGCTGGACGGTTGCTATAACACTGCAGTCTTTTTTTCTTCTTCCCTCATCCAAGGAAGGTGTCTCTCTCTCTTCTTCTGGAAATGACCCTGGCAGATACTTCACTCTAGTTACCCACCTGGAGAGGAAGAGGAGAAAACAAACAAAAGGGGTGCACAGAAGGGAGGGAGAGAAGAGGAGAGGGAACCTGAATGCAATGCTCTACTGGCTGGACTGTGAAACTGATATACAGAAAGGGAGGGAGACAGAGGTAAAGAAGGAGTGAGGCAAGTAGCAGGTAGACCTGCGAAACAGCAGCTGCGGGAAGGGGAACAGAGGAAAAGCAGAAAGGGGGAGTTAGAGAGGAGAAAGAGAGAACGAACCAGGACGAACAGGAAAACCAGGCAAGGAAAGTGGTAGAGCGCTCACTTAAAGGAAACCAATGAATTCTCTCCTCATTTCAGTTACCTATCCTTTTCTCACGTATCTTTTCCTTTCACTCATCCCCACGCATTCACCTCAGTGTTGTCTCTTGGTCTGCACATCTTCTCTCCTTTTAACTTTTCTGCATGTGAGGGAAAGTGGAGCCAAGACAATGGACACTGGTGAACATTCAGAATCAATTCCAACTGGATGTAGTACTAGCGTGCGGTCTTAATGGAGAAGTGGTTCTGGTGTAAAAGAGACTGATTGGCTAAAACCCTGTTGTTGTTGTCAAGAGTGACTGTTTTCTCTGCCAGAGCGCACCTGCTCCGGAATTTCTAATGGCACCAGATGTGACGTATCACTCAGCCAACCGATCAGATGAGAGCAGTTCTGGATGTGCCAAGCGCTCTTGCAATTATGTGCGTCCGATTCACCTGAGATTAGCAGGAATTGGAAAAACTAAAGCTTCTTTGTGAAAGACAAGTGTAGTTGTGGGATTTGGGAAAGGAACATATAATGAACAGGTGTTGTAGGATTAAGCAACGTTAAAACGGGAATATACAGGTGTAGGATTACGAATGAAGGCACTCTGGATAACCACAGATGACAAGACATCGTCCACAGACGAATTTGAGGTGATGTGTTTTAATCTTAGCTGGTCTATCACTGCAGGGGCACAGTTGGACTGCATGCCTAATCACGCTTCAGTTTCTGTGGTGAAATCACTGTAGGCTGGTTTGCTTAGAAACTATTGGGAACAGGTGCTATTCCACATTACTGGCACCACAACTATGCACATTTGTCCCCTGAGGACACGCTATTTGTACTTTGTGTCTCTGTTTAGGTCTTAAGTGACTTTTTTTGTGTGGGCTCTCAAAGACCTCTTGAAGCTCTTGAGGGGGTTGAAATAAAACTTTGGCTGTTGCTAGCGACTCACCTCTGGTTGGTCCATGAGGCGCTCGAGCACGGACGAGACGCCTTACCGGCGCAGTCCCTCACTGGACAGCAAGCCCGAGACGCCACCCTTCAACTCGGGTTTCCACAGCTACAGTGGCGAGTACGAGTATAAACGTCCGCCCTTTGCATTCGGCTTCCACACGGCGCCGGGTCCGCAGGCGGCTAAAGGCCGCTACACCACCTCGCAGGGGAAGAAGTATGTGGTGTTTTACCTGGACCTCTCCTTCATCTTCCTCCTAGAGCTGCGGCGCTGCAGGATGGCTGAGGGCTGCATGAGGAGCCTGCGCTACGGTATGGTCTTCTTCAACCTCCTCTTCTGGGTGAGTCCAGCTTTTTGGCATTTGGAGTGTGTGTGTGTGTGGTGGGGATATTTTGAGATGTGGCAAGTCTTGGTGAGGTCTGTGTCTGTCTGTCTCTGTCTGTCTGTCTGTCTGTCTGTCTGTCTGTCTGTCTGTCTCTGTCTGTCTTTGTCTGTCTGTCTTTGTCTCTGTCTGTCTGTCTTTGTCTCTCTCTGTCTGTCTTTGTCTCTGTCTGTCTTTGTCTCTGTCTGTCTGTTATATGAGTGATTGTGTGGGTGTGCTTCAGTAAGTTCAGTTTCTGTATTTCTATGTGGGTATATTTCTGCCTGTTTGTGTTCAGCCTATGCATGCGCAAACCTGTTTGTATCGCGGGTATCACTTTATTGAAATAGTCGCACTCTAATTCATTATCATTTCTATCTTACTCTTTTGCAAAAGTGGTTATCTCTTACTCTTTTTACACTTGTGGGCTCTTGACTGTGTCTGTTTGATTGTGTCTGTCTCAGCGATAGCATCCGTCCCCTCACCACTCTTTTGACGCCTGCACGGCTTGTCAAACGTGACCGTTAAGCTTCAAATTCACAGATGTCTATCTCTTCTTTGGCATTCTATCTATACTCACCCTTCATGACCTTCCTTTATCCTTTTCCCTGCATGCTCTGGGAATTGGGGTCTCTATATCATCCTGATTCTATGGTCCCCTTTGACCAATTGAATGCACCTGTCCTCTTTTGTAATAAAATTAGGTCTTGTACATTGGAAAGCAATCACTGCCAAGGCCCACTCCTTCCTGGGAGCCAGTGACCCCCAGACCCTTAAAAAAAATCTGCTATAACCTGCTGCCAGAAAGGGGTCAATGTATTTGTGATTAGCAGCTGTGTCTGTGTGTGGGAGAGGGTGGGGTGGGGGGTGGGGGTGTGTGTGTTATGGGCAATACATGCTGGCAAACAAAATTATCACTTGTTATGGGGTATGCTTTTTACCTCTTCAGACAGCGTTAAGATATTTATGCTTCTTATAAGATGAAACAGGCAGAACTCTTCAATTGGAAATAGTTGCCCGTTTAAAAGTCTGGAGCTAAATGACAGGAATGTTTGGTGCACTTAATTTTATCTGCTCCTGTTCGTCGCCCTGCATAGGAACGTCTGCTAAATTACCTAAATGTAAACATATTGTGCCATCATCAATACAGCTAATCAGCCTGTAATATTTTATGTTGTATAGGCCTAGGCCCATTTATTTTCTGAAATTCACTGAAGAGGATGGTCCTCCCCTTCCTCCTCTGAGGAGTCTTCACAGATGCCTATCCACGTGGTAGGCCCACCATTTTGTTATACAGACGGTTACATTTGGCTTTTTTTAGTCTGGATTCCTGTAACTAATCAATTTGGTTATTTAAGCTATGATCAGTTTGTCAAAAATGTACGGATACAAACTTGAAACCACAAACTTGAAACTATTGACCATTTTACTTTGACCTGTCCTGTTTTTAGGATATGTTGTTTGCTAACATGACGGCGCAGTTTTTATTTGATTGGATGTCATTTAGGTTTGGCTATTTGATCAGAAAAACCTGCATGATGTAAAAAGTGTCCATCTTACATTGTCATACATTTTATGTCCAGCCTGTAGGCTACAGAAAACTCACCTATCTTATATCTGCTACATGATTTATTATAAACTCAGCAAAACATTGAATTTCCTCTCACTGTCAACTGCGTTTATTTTTAGCAAACTTAACATGCGTAAATATTTGAATGAACATAAGATTCAACAACAGACATAAACTTAACAAGTTCCACAGACATGTGACTAACAAATGGAATAATGTGTCCCTGAATAAAGGGGAGGTCAAAATCAAAAGTAACAGTCAGTATCTGGTGTGGCCACCAGCTGCATTAAGTTCTGCAGTGCATCTCCTCCTCATGGATTGCACCAGATTTGCCAGTTCTTGCTGTAAGTTGTTACCCCACTCTTCCACCAAGGCACCTGAAAGTTCCCAGACATTTCTGGGGGGAATGTCCCGAGCCCTCACCCTCCAATCCAACAGGTCCCAGATGTGCTCAATGGGATTGAGATCCGGGCTCTTCGCTGGCCATGGCAGAACACTGACATTCCTGTCTTGCAGGAAATCACGCACAGAACGAGCAGTATGGCTGGTGGCATTGTCATGCTGGAGGGTCATGTCAGGATGAGCCTGCAGGAAGAGTACCACATGATGGAGGAGAATGTCTTCCCTGTAATGCACAGCGTTGAGATTACCTGCAATAACAACAAGTCCGATGATGCTGTGACACATGCCCCAGACCCTCCACCTCCAAATCGATCCCGCTCCAGAGCACAGGCCTCAGTGTAACGCTCATTCCTTTGTCAATAATCGCGAATCCGACCATCACCCGTGGTGAGACATAACCGCGACTCGTCAGTGAAGAGCACTTTTTGACAGTTCTGTCTGGTCCAGCGATGGTGGGTTTGTGCCCATAGATGACATTGTTGATGTCTGGTGAGGACCTGCATTACAACAGGCCTACAAGCCCTCAGTCCAGCCTCTCTCAGCCTATTGCAGACAGTCTTAGCACTGATGGAGGGATTGTGCGTACCTGGTGTAACTCGGGCAGTTGTTGTTGCCATCCTGTACCTGTCCCGCAGGTGTGATGTTCGGGTGTACCGATCCTGTGCAGGTGTTGTTACATGTGGTCTGCCACTGCAGCTGTCCGTCCTGTAGCACTGTCTTAGGGGTCTCACAGTACGGACATCGCAATTTATTGCCCTGGCCACATCTGCAGTCCTCATGCCTCCTTGCAGCATGCCTAAGACACATTCACACATATGAGCAGGGACCCTGGGCATCTTTCTTTTGGTGTTTTTTATAGTCAATAGAAAGGCCTCTTTAGTGTCCTACATTTTCATAACTGTGACCTTAATTGCCTACCGTCTGTAAGCTGTTAGTGTCTTAACTACCGTTCCACAGGTACATATTCATGAATTGTTTATGGTTCATTGAACAAGCATGGGAAACAGAGTTTAAACCCTTTACAATGAAGCTCTGTGAAGCTATTTTAATTTGTAAAAATCATCTTTGAAAGACAGGGTCCTGAAAAAGGGCTGTTTCTTTTTTTGCTGAGTTTAGATATATTTTTGGGGAGGAACGTTGGTGGAGCGCCGCAGCGATTCATCTCTCCAACAGCACCCTGGAGGCACGCAAGGAATGGATATGCTAAGTATTTTGCACCCTTGCCTTTGACAAAGTGGGCACTGCTTATCACAGGGCAGCATCAGTGCTCACCTAAAAAGTCAATTTGCCACTGGTTGAGGGAAATTTTCATTGTTTTAGGGCAAAATTGTGTGTGGTTTTATGTGTTGTTGGAGGTGCATTTTGGTCAGTTTAGCTCAGAAAATGCCCTCCTCGTCATTTTGCTACCATAGGCAGATTGACAGGACAGGCAGTAGGATAGGACAACATAAAGCCAAGGACTGGGTAGAGAAGAGTGTCTGAACAGAAGGCATTCAACTTTAGAACCTGATTGGTCCAACAGGCTGTCAAGCGGTGGGAAGATAAACGGATCATATACAAAGACCCAGACTTCAAAGTTGACACTCTAGACCTACCTCCTAACATCGCCCCGGTTGAAAAACCAACCAAGGAGGAGCTGGTGGCAAAACTTTTCAGCCTAACTTTGCAACTAACTTTAGCTAGCCGAATGATGGCAGTGTGATGTTGTGGAACGCCATCAGTAACATGTCATGCAATAATTGGTGACTGCATGCAGTGTGACTGCTATGTAGACCACCTGGAACAGCACCATTCTCCACTTCACAGCTGAATTCATTCCGGTATCTCATAGGCATAGAAACCAGAATGAATAAAACAGGCTTGGAACCTCTAACTCTGGCAAATTGACTGGTCAACTCATGAGCACATTTGCAATGGCTGCTTGGTGTTGTCAGTAAATTTGATTTGTCACATGCTTCGTAAGCAACAGGTGGAGACTAACAGTAAAATGCTTACTTACAGGCTCTTCCCAAAAATGCAGAGAGAGAAAATAGAGAAAAAATAGAAAACTAATAACACATAATGATAAATACACAATGAGTGACAATAACTTGCCTATGTACAAGGGGTACCAGTATCGAGTCGATGTGCAGGGGTTTGAGGTAATTAAGGCATATACAGTTGAAGTCGGACGTTTACATACACCTTTGCCAAATACATTTAAACTCAGTTTTTCACAATTCCTGACTTTAATCATAGTCAAAATTCCTTGTCTTAGGTCAGTTAGGATCACCACTTTATTTTAAGAATGTGAAATGGCAGAGTAATAGTAGTGATTTATTTCAGCATTTCTTTCTTTCATCACATTCCCAGTGGGTCAGACGTTTATATACACTCAATTAGTATTTGGTAGCATTGCCTTTAAATTGTTCTGGGACCAGTTGGATCGGAGGGTGAGGGCTAGGTCCATTCCCCCCAGACCAAGTTTATACTTCCTGACTGATGTCTTGAGATGTTGCTTCAATATATCCACATAATTTTGCTTCCTATTGATGCCATCCATTTTGTGAAGTGCACCAGTCCCTCCTGCAGCAAAGCGCCCCCACAACATGAAAAGGGGCAGACGAAGCGGTCTTCTGATCAGGCTCCGGAGACGGGCACATCGCGCACCGCTCCCGAGCATACTACTCGCCAATGTCCAGTCTCTTGACAACAAGGTTGATGAAATCCGAGCAAGGTTAGGATTCCAGAGAGACATCAGAGACTGTAATGTTCTTTGCTTCACTGAAACATGGCTCACTCGAGACATGCTATCGGAGTCGGTACAGCCAACTGGTTTCTTCACGAATCGCGCCGACAGAAACAAGCATCTTTCTGGTAAGAAGAGGGGCGGGGGGTATGTCTTATGATTAATTAATGAAACGTGGTGTGATCATAACAACATACAGGAACTCAAGTCTTTCTGTTCACCTGACTTAGATTTCCTCACAATCAAATGTCGACTGCATTATCTACCAAGAGAATTCTCTTCGATTATAATCACAGCCGTATATATTCTCCCCCAAGCAGACACCTCGATGGCCCTGAACAAACTTTATTTGACTCTATGTAAACTGGAAACCACATATCCTGAGGCTGCATTCATTGTAGCTGGGATTTTAACAAGGCTAATCTGAAAACAAGACTCTCTAAATTCTATCAGCATATCGATTGTGCAACCAGGGCTGGTAAAACCCTGAATCATTGTAATTCTAACTTCCGTGACGCATATAAGGCCCTCCTTTCGGAAAAGCTGACCACGACTCCATTTTGTTGCTTCCAGCCTATAGACAGAAACTAAAACGGGAAGCTCCCGCGCTCAGGTCTGTTCAACGCTGGTCCGACCAATCTGATTCCACACTTCAAGATTGCTTCGATCACGTGGATTGGGATATGTTTCCGCATTGCGTCAAACAACAGCATTGATGAATACGCTGATTCGGTGAGCGAGTTTATTAGCAAGTGCTTCGGCGACGTCGTACCCACAGCAACTATTAAAACATTCTCAAACCAGAAGCCGTGGATTGATGGCAGCATCCGTGCGAAACTGAAAGTGCAAACCACTGCTTTTAATCAGGGCAAGGTGACGGGAAACATGACCGAATACAAACAGTGTAGCTATTCCCTCCACAATGCAATCAAACAAGCTAAGCGTCAGTATAGAGACAAAGTAGAGTCGCAATTCAACGGCTCAGACACGAGGTATGTGGCAGGGTCTACAGTCAATCACTGATTACAAAAAGAAAACCAGCCCTGTCGCGGACCAGGATGTCTTGCTCCCAGACAGACTAAACAACTTCTTTGCTCACATTGAGGACAATACAGTGCCACTGACATGGCCCGCTACCAAAACCTGCGGACTCTCCTTCACTGCGGCCGACGTGAGTAAAACATTTAAACATGTTAACCCTCGCAAGGCTGCAGGCCCAGACGGCATTCCCAGCCGCGCCCTCAGCGCATGCGCAGACCAGCTGGCTGGTGTGTTTATGGACATATTCAATCAATCCTTATCCCAGGCTGCTGTTCCCACATGCTTCAAGAGGGCCACCATTGTTCCTGTTCCCAAGAAAGCTAAGGTAACTGAGCTAAACGACTACCTCCCCGCAGCACTCACTTCCGTCATCATGAAGTGTTTTGAGAGACTAGTCAAGGACCATATCACCTCCACCCTACCTGACACCCTAGACCCACTCCAATTTGCTTACCACCCCAATAGGTGTACTGGACTCCCTGACGGGCCGCCTCCAGGTGGTGAGTATAGGTAACAACATTTCCACCCCGCTCATCCCCACAAGGGTGCGTTCTGAGCCCTCTCCTGTACTCCCTGTTCACCCACGACTGTGTGGTCATGCACGCCTCCAACTCAATCATCAAGTTTGCGGATGACACTACAGTGGTAGGCCTGATTACAAACAACGATGAGACGGCCTACAGGGAGGAGGTGAGGGCCCTCGGAGTGTGGTGTCAGGAAAATAACCTCACACTCCACGTCAACAAAACAAAAGAGATGTTTGTGGACTTCAGGCAACAGCAGAGAGAGCCATCCCCCTATTCATATCGACGGGACAGTAGTGGAGAGGGTAGCAAGTTTTAAGTTCCTCGGCGTACACACCACGGACAAACTGAATTGGTCCACCCACACAGACAGCGTGGTGAAGAAGGCGCAGCAGCACCTCTTCAACCTCAGGAGGCTGAAGAAATTCGGCTTGTCACCAAAAGCACTCACAAACTTCTACAGATGCACAACCGAGAGCATCCTGTCGGGCTGTATCGCCGCTTGGTACGTCAACTGCTCCGCCCACAACCGTAAGGCTCTCCAGAGGGTAGTGAGGTCTGCACAACGCATCACCGGGGGCAAACTACCTGCCCTCCAGGACACCTACACCACCCGATGTCACAGGAAGGCCATAAAGATCATCAAGGATAACAACCACCCGAGCCACTGCCTGTTCACCTCTCTATCATCCAGAAGGCGAGGTCAGTACAGGTGCATCAAAGCAGGGACCGAGAGACTGAAAAACAGCTTCTGTCTCAAGGCCATCAGACTGTTAAACAGCCACCACTAACATTGAGTGACTGCTGCCAATATACTGACTCAACTCCAGCCACTTTAATAATTGAAAAATTGATGTAAAAAATGTATCACTAGCCACTTTAAACAATGCCACTTAATATAATGTTTACATACCCTACATTACTCATCTCATATGTATATACTGTTCTCTATACCATCTACTGCATCTTGCCTATGCCGTTCTGTACCATCACTCATTCATTTATCTTTATGTACATATTCTTCATCCCTTTACACTTGTGTGTATAAGGTAGTTGTTAGGTTAGACTACTCGTTGGTTGTTACTGCATTGTCGGAACTAGAAGCACAAGCATTTCACTACACTCGCATTAACATCTGCTAACCATGTGTTGGTGACAAATAAAATTTGATTTGATGATGCTGCCACCCCCGTGCTTCACGGTTGGAATGGTGTTCTTCGGCTTGCAAGTCCCCCCCTTTTTCCTCCAAACATAACGATGGTCATTATGGCCAAACAGTTCTATTTTTGTTTCATCAGACCAGAGGACATTTCTCCAAAAAGTATCATCTTTGTCCCCATGTGTAGTTGCAAACCGTAGTCTGGCTTTTTATGGCGGTTTTGGAGCAGTGGCTTCTTCCTTGCTGAGAGGCCTTTCAGGTTATGTCGATATAGGACTTGTTTTACTGTAGATATAGATACGTTTTTACCGTTATCCTCCAGCATCTTCACACGGTCCTTTGCTGTTGTTTAAGTTCCTTGCTCAGAACATGAGAACATATGAAAGCTGGTGGTTCCTTTTAACATGAGTCTTCAATATTCCCAGGTAAGAAGTTTTAGGTTGTAATTATTATAGGAATTAAAGGACTATTTCTCTCTACACCATTTTCATATACCTTTGACTATTTGATGTTCTTATAGGCACTTTAGTATTGCCAGTGTAGCAGTATAGCTTCCGTCCCTCTCCTCGCCCTTACCTGGGCTCGAACCAGGAACACACCGACAAAAGCTACCCTCGAAGCATTGTTACCCATCACTCAACAAAAGCAGTGGCCCTTGCAGAGCAAGGGGCACAACTACTCCAATTCTCAGAGCGAGTGACGTCTGTCGTGAAAATTTCCTCTATTTACCAAATCATGGGAGCAAACCACACACACAAGTCAGAGTTAGTTATCAAAGTCCATCTTTAATTATATGAGCTCTATAGCATTTTCTGTAACTCTCAACAGTTCAGTATCTCTACTGAAAAGTTGAGAGCCCCCACACAATGGCAAATGGGATCCTTTATAGCGAAGATCCACCCCCTCCTAGACGACATGACAAAACACAGGTCTTAGGAACTTACACAAAGAAAGACTTTACTTCTGAGAGGAGTATCCCCAAAGAAGACTGTTGGCTACAAATTATCGTTCAGTTTGGTCTCCTAAACAAAGCTCTTATCTCGTCCTTGGTACAAAATGGTACCAAGACATTACCCCCACCCTATGATATATATCAAATTGTAATTTAGATTAGAATTAGAATTGTAATTTAGAACCAATTCTAAATACAACCAATCCTGGACAAACTCACAGAGGCACACAGATATTGTGGAGCAAAAGATATGTTTACACATGATGACACTTTGACCTCTCCCCTCTCTGTGGCCCATGCAACTTAGTCTTGACATAGAACAGATAACTGCAACCTCGCCACAGTATTATACAAAAATACCATTCTTGATGAGAAGTAACTTACAAACATATGATGAATATAAAACATCTTACATATGTTAAAAACAAATTCTGATTATTCTACAACACGTCACCGATTGAAACACTATTAGTGTGCACCCCGCTAACTAGGTAGCCATTTCACATCGGATACACCATCCTAATCTCATTAGTTGATAGGCTTGAAGTCATAAACAGCTCAATGCTTGAAGCATTGTGAAGAGCTGCTGGCAAATGCACAAAAGTGCTCAGTCAGACTGCTCTATCAAATCATAGACTTAATTATAACATAACAACACACAGAAATATGAGCCTTTGGTCTTTAATATGGTCAAATCTGGAAACTATCATTACGAAAACAAAACGTTATTTATTTCAGTGAAATACGGAACTGTTCCGTATTTTATTCAACAGGTGGCATCCGTAAGTCTAAATATTGCTGTTATATTGTACAACCTTCAATGTTATGTCATAATTATGTACAATTCTGGCAAATTAATTATGGTCTTTGTTAGGAATAAATGGACTTCACACAGTTCGCAACTAGCCAGATGGCCCAAACTGCTGCATATACCCTGATTGCTTGCACGGAACGCAAGAGAAGTGACACAATTTCCCAAATTATAAGAACTTCATGTTAGCAGGCAATATTAACTAAATATGCAGGTTTAGAAATATATACTTGTGTATTGATTTTAAAGAAAGGCATTGATATCAACCATGTGTCGTTAACCCAGTGATTAATGTGAATAAATTATTTATTTAAAAAAATAATTATTACAATTTTTGAATTTTACCCCTTTTTCTCCCCAATTACGTGGTATCCAATTGTTAGTAGCTACTATCTTGTCTCATCGCTACAATTCCCATACGGGCTCGGGAGAGACAAAGGTTGAAAGTCATGCGTCCTCCGATACACAACCCAACCAAGCCTCACTGCTTCTTAACACAGCACGCATCGAACCCGGAAGCCAGCCGCACTAATGTGTCGTAGGAAACCCCGTGCACCTGGCAACCTTGGTTAGCGTGCACTGCACCCGGCCCGCCACAGGAGTCGCTGGTGCGTGATGAGACAAGGATATCCCTACCGGCCAAGCCCTCCCTAACCCGGACGATGCTAGGCCAATTGTGTGTCGCCCCACGGACCTCCCGGTCGCGGCCGGTTACGACAGCCTGGGCGCGAACCCAGAGTCTCTTTAAAAAAAAGAAAAGAAAAAAAAAATCTTCACATTATCGGGGCCTCACGAGTGGCGCAGTGGTTAAGGGTGCAGTACAGCACCCTTAACCACTGCGCCACCCGGGAGGCCCCGATAATGTGAAGATTGTTTTTTAAAAAGTTTAATGCTAGCTAGCAACTTACCTTGGCTTCTTGCTGCCCTCGTGTAACAGGTATTCAGCCTGCCACGCAGGCTCCTTGTGGAGTGCAATGTAAAGGCAGGTGGTTAGAGTATTGGACTAGTAACCGGAACGTTGCAAAAACGAATCCCCGAGCTGACAAGGTAAAAATCTGTCGTTCTGCCCCTGAACAAGGCAGTTAACCCACCGTTCCTAGGCCGTCTGTCACGCCCTGACCTTTTTATGTCTCTATTTTGGTTTGGTCAGGGTGTGATTTGACTGGGCATTCTATGTTCTTTTTTTCTATGTTTTTGTATATCTTTGTATGTTTCTCAATCAGGGACAGCTGTCTATCGTTGTCTCTGATTTGGAACCATACTTAGGTAGCTTTTTCCCACATGGTTTTTGTGGGTAGTTATTTTCTGTTTAGTGTTTTCTGCACCTGACGGGACTGTTTCGGTTTCGTTAATTCTCTTTTGTTATTTTGTTATAGTGTTCAGTTTAATAAAAAGTATGAACACTTACCACGCTGTGCTTTTGTCCGATTATTCCTCATCCGACGACGACACCCTTTACACCGTCATTGCAAATAAGTTCTTAACTGTTGTGCCTAGTTAAATAAAGGTGTAAAAATAATAATGAATCTAATCGGCCAAATCAGTCTCCAAAAATACCGATTTCCGATTGTTATGAAAACTTGAAATCTGCCCTAATTAATTGGCCATTCCGATTAATTGGTCTACCTATACTACATATGTAGCTACGGGGCGGTAATCATTTAGGCAGGTTTCCTTTGCTTCCTTGGGCACACGGACTATGTTGGCCTTCTTGAAACATGTAGGTATTACAGACTCGGTCAGGGACAGGTTGAAAATGTCAGTGAAGACACTTGCCAGTTGGTCCGCGCATTCTTTGAGTACACGTCCTGCTAATCCGTCTGGCCCCGCAGCTTTGTGAATGTTGACCTGTTTAAAGGTCTTGCTCACATCGGCTACCGAGAGCGTTATCACACAGTCGTCCAGAACAGCTGGTGTTCTCATGCATGCTTCAGTGTTTGCCTCGAAGCGATTAGATCATCTGGTAAGCTTGCGTCACTGGCCAGCTAGCGGCTGGGTTTCCTTTTGTAGTCTGTAATAGTTTTCAAGCCCTGCCACATCTGACGAGCGTCGGGGCCGGAGTAGTAAGATTCAATCTTAATCGTGTATTGACACTTTGCTTGTTTGATGGTTCATCTGAGGGCATAGCAGGATTTCTTATAAGCGTCCGGATTTAGTGTCCTGCTCCTTGAAAAAGCGGTAGCTTTAGCCTTTAGCTTGATGCGGATGTGTCCTGTAATCCATGGCTTCTGGCTGGGATATGTACGTATGGTCACTGGAAGGCAAAGTGTTCCCAATTTGAACCATTTCATGTGTCTGAAAGAAGTACTCTGCCTACCCGACAGGCCCAGAGAGCAAATCAAGTGCACCTATAGGCCTGCCGCTGGCCAATCAGATAACTGTGCAGACATGAGCTTTCTTGAGCCATAGACTGCAAAAAGAAGCCTCAAAAACGTTGATACTGTATAATTTCGAAACTTTTGAAACCATGACTAGAGACAGCGGCTGTTTAATGTGTAAGTTCATTTTTAAGTTGTTATTCAGCACTGTCAACACTTTGTTCAGTACCTTTTTATAAGCTGTTAAATGCATGTTCTTCCACACGCTAAAACCAGCACTGCAGTGGCAATGACTGAGTATAGCAAAGTGTTCCGATAAGCTTGCGTTGTTTATTAGCGGCTTGTGTATTTTTTAATATCAAGGAATGTTTCACTTTCTCTGGCCATAGGAGTAACATGAATTGGTGCATGAGGCATAAATAATGCAGTGCGACTTGAGTTTCGCCATCAGCTGGAAGAAAAAAATACTGGCAGGCAAATTCAAGCATAGACAATATGTAGTGATAATGTGTTGGGCCTACTGCACAAACCTCATTGCTACAGAACTGTTTTAATTGGTTAATGTTGCATAGGCTTACATTTTTTAAAGTCATGTTTTTAGAAATCTGAACGATGGATCTCTGCATGCATTTGGACTCAAAGTGATCTTGACTCAAGTTTTTTTTGCTCCTTCGGTCTCCCATCAAAGTTTTTAACCAAGCCCAGCCTTGCATAGGCTTGATATTTCTCACTGACTATAACCAATGTGCTATTGTGAGAATTATTGTTGAAATCTCCATTTAATAAGTTCACTGTTGCTATCGAAGTCATTCCAAACTGTAGGTTCAACAGGGCAAATTAAATGTAACCATACTTTATCAATCATATCATCAATGATGGATTATATAGAATTTGGAATGTCGTCAGCAGATATTGTTTAAATTCAGCTGTGAGGACAGAGGAACTGATTTGATATGTTAGCTTACTGTCTCAACACGATTCTACTGTCAGAAGGCCAGGTAAATTTGCAGAATATGGGTAAAAATAATGCAAAGACTGAAAGAGAATGGGGTATAATGGAATGGATTCAGACCATCCCAGGAGATGACAGATAAGCTTAATCTAGGTATTGCAAATCAGAAAGGTGTGGTGGGCTCACATATCTTATTTGTCAACACAAGAGAAATGTTGCTCCATTTTCTAATGCAAGAGCATTTTTTGACACAGGCACTACATTTGCAAGAGGGAATAACCAATTTTGCAACTGAAGATCACCTGGGATGTATTGTTGAAGTCATTGCAAAGAAAGGAATCAATATTCACAGAACAAAATTTACAGAGCTCGTGAATGCTGTTAGAGTGCATTCGGAAAGTATTCAGAACCCTTGACTTTTTCCACATTTTGTTAATTGTTTTTCCCTCATCAATCTACACACAATAGCCCATAATGACAAAGCAATAACAGGTTTTTCGAATTTTTTTCAACTGTATTAAAAATAGAAATACCTTATTTACATAATTATTCGCTATGAGAATCGAAATTGAGCTCAGGTGCATCCTGTTTCCATTGATCATCCATAAGTTGTATCTACAACTTGATTGGAGTCCACCTGTGGTAAATTCAATTGATTGGACATGATGTGGAATGGCACGCACCTGTCTATATTAGGGATGCACAATATATTGGTGAACATATCGGAATCGGAAGATAATAGCTAAAAATGGCAACATCGGTATCGGCCCGATGTCTAGTTTAACGCCGATGTTTAAAAACCGATGTCAAAGCTACCCTGCATACAGTTGAAGTCCGATGTTTACATACACTTGGGTTGGAGTCATTAAAACTCGTTTTTTCAACCACTCCACACATTTCTTGTTAACAATCTATAGTTTTGGCAAGTCTGTTAGGACATCTACTTTGAGCGTGACACAAGTCATTTTTCCAACAAATGTTTTCAGACAGATTATTTCAGTTATAATTCACTGTATCACAATTCCAGTGGGTCAGAAGTTTACATACACTAAGTTGACTGTGCCATTAAACAGCTTGGAAAATTCCAGAAAATGATGGCATGGCTTTAGAAGCTTCTGATAGGCTAATTGACATCATTTAAGCCAATTGGAGGTGTACCTGTAGATGTATTTCAAGGCCTACCTTCATACTCAGTGCCTCTTTGCTTGACATCATGGGAAAATCAAAAGAAATCAGCCAAGACCTCAGCAAAAAATTGTAGACCTCTACAGGTTTGGTTCATCCTTGGGAGCAATTTCCAAGTGCCTAAAGGTGCCTCGTTCATCTGTACAAACAATAGTACACAAGCATAAACACCATGCAGCCATCATACCGCTGAGGAAGGAGACGCATTCTGTCTCCTAGAGATGAACGTACTTTGGTGCGAAAAGTCCAAATCAATCCCAGAATAATGGCAAAGGACCTTGTGAAGATGCTGGAGGAAACGGGTGCAAAAGTAACTAAATATACAGTAAAATGAGTCCGAAATCGACATAACCTGAAAGTCTGCTCAGCAAGGAAGAAGCCACTGCTCCAAAACCACCATTAAAAAAGCCAGACTACGGTTTGCAACTGTACATGGGGACAAAGATCGTACTTTTTGGAGAAATGTCCTCTGGTCTGAGGAAACAAAAATAGAACTGTTTGCCCAAAATGACCATCATAATGTTTGGAGGAAAAAGGGGGAGGCTTGCAAGCCGAAGAACACCATTCCAACTGTGAAGCACAGGGGTGGCAGCACCATGTTGTGGGGGTGCTTTGCGGCAGGAGTGGCTGGTGCACTTCACAAAATAGATGGCAGGAAAATTAGGTGGATATATTGAAGCAACATCTCAAGACATCATTCAGGATGTTAAAGCAGGAAGTTAAATGGTCTTTCAAATGGACAATGACATACTTCAAAAGTTGTGGCAAAATGGCCATCACAAAGCCCTGACCTCAATCCTATAGAACATTTTTGGGCAGAACTGAAAAGGCGTGTGCAAGCAAGGAGGCCTACAAACCTGACTCAGTTACACCAGCTTTGTCAGGAGGAATGGGCCAAAATTCACCCAACTTATTGTGGGAAGCTACCCAAAAACGTTTGACTCAAGTTAAACAATTTAAAGGCAATGCTACCAAATACTGAGTGTATGTAAACTTCTGACCCACTGGGAATGTGATGATGAAGAAATAAATCTGAAATATATCCTTCTCTACTATTAATCTGCCATTTCACATTCTTAAAATAAAGTGGTGATCCTAACTGACAGTGAATTTTTACTAAGATTAAATTGTGAAACTGAGTTTAAATGTATTTGGCTAAGGTGTATGTAAACTTCCGACTTCAACTGTACCTACATAACGTAGGTATGACGTAGTAATGCCACGTAAAATTTTGCGCTACACGTGCAACACAGCATCCCTAACATAGCAGACATTGTGTGGGCTGTGTGGATCGAGCAGTCATTTGAAAGAGTAAGACATTTTCAGCGAGACAACTCAAAGGTGAAATCCATTAAGCCAAGAAAGCCAAGATACAGTTTCTTGCAAAAGTATTCACACCCTTGCCGTTTATCCTATTTTGTTGCATTACAACCTGTAATTTAAATGAATTTTTATTTGGATTTCATGTAATGGACATACACAAAATAGTCCAAATTCTCCAAATCACCAGCATGTACCTCCTTGGTGTCACGTCCTGACCAAAGACAGCCTTTATTTTCTATGGTAGAGTAGGTCAGGGCATACCTGCTAAGTTTCACTATATTCATTACAATTATGTGGAACTCAACATACGCTGCGCCATATCACGTCCGCACTGCTGAAGGAGCGGTGGACCACCGCAAATCCATATGCTGCTTTGATTGTGCCTGGCTACAATGTTTTCAGGAGAGACAGGATGGAAGGAAGAGGAGGGGGTGTGATGATTTACATTAAAGAACATATCCGATGTAAACAAATTGAGTGGTCATGCGATAATGAACTAGAATGTATTGGCCTGAACGTTACACTGTCTCCCCAAATGTCTTTTACCCTTGTTGGAATGTATAGGCCACCTTACACCAAAAGTGTTTTTTTTTTGGGGGGGGGGGATCAGTTTAATAACATGCTTAGGGAATGTGACTTTGGGAAAGAGGTAATCTTAATGGGAGATTTTAACATTAATTATGAAGACAAGTTTGGTAGGAAAACCCTCAAACGGATCACTAATACTTTTGACCTTACACAGCTAGTTAAAGGGCCAACCAGGGTGACTTGTTGCTCTAAAACACAGATTGATTTGGTGTTCAGTAATACACCAGAGAGAGTGACTAAATCATTCAATATGGTTACTGGGCAATCTGATCATAATCTGACACTTATAGCCAGAAAGCTGTCTAAAAGCAGGTTTAACCTCTCTACTGTTAGAAAGCTGGATCAACTAAGAATACCTAAGAGTGAATTAAGCTATTTTGAAAACGCAATTAAGGGAACTAACTGGAATGATCTCTTGTCCTATACAGACGTGGAAGCTGATAGTCAAGTTTTTCTATCCACAATCCAGACTACAATAAATGGTTTCCTAAAGAAAATCAAACCCAAACCTGGCCAAAAGAGCACTATTCCTTGGCTAAATGGAGAAATCTGGAAATTGATGAAAGAACGAGATGATGCTTTAAAAATAGCCCTAAGATCCAAATTAGAGCATGACAGGCGTAGGTTTGCCATGTTGAGAAATAAGGTGATGAAAGAAATCAGACAGGCCAAGGCAAACTTTTTTTCATTAACATAGTTGGTGAAGCAAAGGGAAATTCTAAATTGATCTGGGAGAATCTAAAAAAGTTCATAGGGAAAGACCATAGTAACACTGCAAAAAGACTAGAAATCATGGTGAATAACAATCTAACACAGGATGCAGTCGAAATAGCAATAGCCTTCAATTCCTACTTTGACTCTCAGGGTACTGACACAGAACCCCTCCACTGGTTTCTTGGGCTCAGTGCTAGTAAATGATGCTCAACCTGTCTTCCTCATAACGGAGGTTTCTGAGTCAAAGGTGAACAAGGTGATTAGCTCACTAAAGAACTCTAAAGCCAAAGATGTGTTTGGGCTGGACTTGGGAGTCACTCATTGGCCCCATTACGAAGGTCACCAGCGCATCTATTGGTCTCGGGATGTTTCCAAGGGTATGGAAGTCGGCTATAATAAAGGCCATCTTTAAATCAGGCGACCCTGCTGACGTGAGTAACTACAGGTCCATTTGTGTACTACCTGTGGTGTCAAAGGTTGTTGAAAAGTGTGTAGCAGAACAACTGATTGCCCACCTCAACAACAGCCCCTTCACATTACACTCCATGCAGTTTGGCTTCAGAGCGAAACACTCCACAGAAACGGCCAATTGCTTTCTTCTGGAAAATGTGAAGTCCAAGATTGACAAAGGGGGCGTTGTTGGGGCTGTGTTTCTGGACCTAAGGAAGGCTTTTGATACTGTTAACCATGAGATTCTCATCACAAAATTGTCCAAGTTCAACTTTTCCCCTGATGCCTTGAGATGGATGAAATCATACCTTGAAGGCAGAACTCAGTGTGTCAGAGTGAGCAATGAGCTGTCGCCCACTCTTAGCTATGATGTGGGCGTGTCCCAAGGGTCAATACTGGGGCCCCTCCTGTTCAGCCTGTACATTAATGATCTCCCTTCTGTCTGTACTGGGTCTGAAGTTCAAATGTATGCAGATGATACAGTGATATATGTGCATGGAAAGAGCAAACAACAAGCTGCACAAGAACTCACTACTGTAATGGTCCAGGTTAGAAAGTGGCTCAGTGACTCGTGTTTGCATCTCAATGTCAAAAAAACTGTTTGCATGTTCTTCGCAAAGAGGGCAACAGATGCTACTCAGCCAGATGTCTATGTGTCAGGGGAGAAGCTCCAGGTGGTATCTGATTTTAAGAACCTTGGCATCATACTTGATTCCAACCTCTCTTTTAAAAAGCATGTGAAAAAAACGTAATTCAAATAACCAAATTCAACCTAGCTAATTTCCGATTTAAACGAAATTGTTTAACTACAGAGGTAGCAAAACTGTACTTCAAGTCTATGATACTCCCGCACTTAACATACTGCTTAACTAGTTGGGCCCAAGCTTGCAGGTTAGACCTATTCAATCTGTCTACAAACAGGCTCTCAAAGTGCTTGATAGGAAGCCCAATAGCCATCATCACTGTTACATCCTCAGAAAGCATGAGCTCCTGAGTTGGGAAAATCTTGTGCAATACACCGATGCATGTCTTGTATTCCAGATCCTAAATGGCCTGGCTCCCACTCCACTCAGTATTTTTGTTAAACAGAAAACCCAAACATATAGCAGCAGATCCACAAGGTCTGCCATGAGGTGACTGTATAGTTCCCTTAAGGAAAAGCACCTTTAGTAATTCTGTTTTCCCTGTGAGAGCTTCCCATGTCTGGACTACACTGCCATCAAACACACATAACTGCACCACATATCACACTTTCACAAAATGCTTGAAGACATGGCTAAAGGTCAATCAGATTTGTGAACATGGTCCTTAGCTGTGTGTTGCCGCTTTCCATGTCTGTTGTCTGTACCTTGTGAGGTGTGGAAACACTTTGTTGCTGTTATGAATTTTATCTTGCTGCTTTTTGTTCTATGTTGCTCTGGTTGTATGCTACGTCTTGCTTGTCCTATGTTGCTCTGTCTGTATGCTATGTCTTGCTTGTCCTATGTTGCTATTGTCTATATTGTAATTGCTTTTAATGACCTGCCCAGGGACTGCGGTTGAAAATTAGCCGGCTGGCTAAAACCGACACTTTTACTGAAACGTTGATTAATGTGCACTGTCCCTGTAAAAATAAAATAAACTCAATCGTTGTCGCCTACTGAACACAAAAGAACAATACACTGACGAGATGAATCGTTCCCCTGGAAGAGAATGTGATGGACTAAACACACAAACACACACACACACACACACACACATAGCACAACATCCACCATACTTACATGCAACACCACAATAACTGTTGACTGACACAAAAGCATGCTCAGCATCCTATCACACAAGGTCAAGAAGAGAGGTCAAGCCCAGAGCTGTCCTAGACCTGTGAAATGTAAAAGGGTGTAGGTAGATTGCTGCCCTAAAATAGTTACAGACTGTAAACTAGTTATTGAAAAGTTTATTTGAAGTGCTTTGGTATTGTATTTGTTTGAAATGTGGAGATGTCATTGCTACAGTGAAAGCTGAGTTGCTGGGAATCCTTTGTTCTAAAAGTAACAGTATGCTGAATCATTGTTTGAGTCTTATGTAGATTCAGTTGGTGCAGTATAAATGGTTACATACCTGGAGTTCAAACGACAGCTCATGTATTCAAAAGAAATGCTTAGAATATGTATAAAACATTTTTTTTAAAGAAGGGGGAGGTAATATTCATATGTGTAAACATACTGAATTGGAATTCAATGCATTTTACTGCCATATCAAACTGCGCTATGATTGGTAAAGACTACCCAGGTGGTGAGATCATGGTCAGTTGATCATGGGATGAGACACATGAACATGCCAGTTATAAACTTTTTTAGGACCCTGTCTTTCAAATATAATTTGTACAAATCCAAATAACTTCACAGATCTTCATTATAAAGGTTTAAACATTGTTTCCCATGCTTGTTAAATGAACCATAAACAATTAATGAACATGCACCTGTGGAACGGTCGTTAAGACACTAACAGCTTATAGACGGTAGGCAATTAAGGTCCCAGTTATGAAATCGTAGGACACTAAAGAGGCCTTTCTACTCACTCTGAAAAACATCAAAAGAAAGATGCCCAGGATCCCTGCTCATCTGTGTGAACGTGCCTTAGGCATGCTGCAAGGAGGCATGAGGACTGCAAATGTGGCCAGGGCAATACATTGCGATGTCCGTACTGAGAGACGCATAAGACAGCGCTACAGGGAGACTGAACAGACAGCTGATTGTCCTCGCAGTGGCAGACCACGTGTAACAACATCTATACAGGATCGGTACATCCAAGCATCATACCTGCGAAACAGGTACAGGATGGCAACAACAACTGCCCGAGTTACACCAGGAACACACAATCCCTCCATCAGTGCTCAGTTTGTCCGCAATAGACTGAGAGAGGCTGGACTGAGGGCTTGTAGGCCTGTTGTAAGGCAGGTCCTCACCAGACATCAATGGCAACAACGTTGCCTATGGGCACAAACCCACCGTCGCTGTACCGTCGCTGTTCCAGACAGGACTGGCCCAAAGAGCTCTTCACTGACGAGTCGCGGTTTTGTCTCACATGGGGTGATGGTCGGATTCACGTTTATCGTCGAAGGAGTGAGCATTACACCGAAGCCTGTACTCTGGAGCCGGTATCGATTTAGAGGTGGATCATTGGACTGAGCTTGTTGTCATTGTAGGCAATCTCAACAATCTCAACACTGTGCGTTACAGGGAAGACATCCTCCTCCCTCATGTGGTACCCTTCCTGCAGGGTCATCCTGACATGACCCTCCAGCATGACAATGCCACCAGCCATACTGCTCGTTCTGTGCCAGATTTCCTAAACGTGAATCAGTGTTCTGCCATGGTCAGCGAAGAGCCCAGATCTCAATCCTATTGAGCACGTCTGGGACCTGTTTGGATTGGAGGGTGAGGGCTAGGGCCATTCCCCCCCAGAAATGTCCGGGAACATGCAGGTGCCTTGGTGGAAGAGTTGGGTAACATTTCACAGCAAGAACTGGAAAATCTGGCACAGTCCATGAGAAGGAGATGCACTGCTGTAGTTAGTACCTGGTGTGGCCACCAGCTGCATTGACTGTTACTTTTGATTTTGACCCCCCTTTGTGCAGGGATACATTATTCCATTTCTGTTATTCACATGTCTGTGGAACCTGTTCAGTGTATGTCTGTTGTTGAATTTTATGTTCATACAAATATTTACACGTTACGTTTGCTGAAAATAAACGCAGTTGACAGTGGGAGTACGTTTCTTTTTTTGCTGAAAGTACTTATCTTCTTTAGCCTACTGGACGAGAGACGCACGCTTGCTTGCTGAATGTAAAATAGGCTACAGCATTAAGAACGAGTTGGAAGTTGAATTGGAGAAGCCCATATTTGTTTTTTTTGTAAGCCAATCTTAACACTGGGCTATATACATCCTGACAAGATGACTGATCTGCTAATGTACCTTTCTGGACCTTCTAAGCGGTTGAGAATAGACCCAAACGGATCCAAATGGTTGCATAATCAGCCTAGGCCAGTTATTTTGGCATGAAACAAAACGTTCGAACGGTTATTCAAATCAGTCTACATCACTGCAGTTTACAGCTTATTTACAATACTTGTGTACTCACAGTATAACAATAATACATTCCTTGTTGCATTGTGATGTTGTAGCCCAGGTATAATGCACTACAGATCTGCCATTTCATAAACTTGAACTCTTGTACTTTGACAGGTAAATTATCTTATAGCCCTAATATTTTGCTAATGAATGGCCTAATATCTAGCCAATATTTAGCTATTTAGGCATGTTCAAATGAACAGGGATCCTGTTTATCTTTCTTTTGGTGTTTTTCGGAGTCAGTAGAAAGGCCTCTTTAGTGTCCTAAGTTTTCATAACTGTGACCTTAATTGCGTACCGTCTGTAAGCTGTTTAGTGTCTTAACGACCAATGTTTGTTTATGGTTCATTGAACAAACATGGGAAACAGTGTTTAAAGCCTTTACAATGAAGATCTGTGAAGTTATTTGGATTTTTATGAATTCTCTTTGAAAGACAGGGTCCTGAAAAAGGGACGTTTCTTTTTTTGCTGAGTTTAGAAATACAGTGGCTTGCTAAGTATTCACTCCCCTTGGCATTTTTTCCTATTTTGTTGCCTTAACAACCTGGAATTAAAATTGATTTTTTTGGGGGGGGTTGTATCATTTGATTTACACGACATGCCTACCACTTTGAAGATGCAACATATTTTTTATTGTGAAACAAACAAGAAGTCACACAAAAAACAGAACTTGATCGTGCATTACTATTCACCCCCCACCCCCTCCCCCAAAGTCAATACATTGTAGAGTCACCTTTTGCAATTACAGCTGCAAGTCTCTTGGGGTATGTCTCTATAAGCTTGGCACATCTAACGACTGGGATTTTTGCCCATTTTTGCCCAAAACTGCTCCAGCTCCTTCAAGTTGGATAGGTTCTGCTGGTGTACAGCAATCTTTAAATCGTTTCACAGATTCTCAATTGGATTGAGGTCTGGGATTTGACTAGGCCATTCTAAGACATTTAAATGTTACACCTTAAACCACTTGAGTGTTGCTTTAGCATTATGCTTCGGGTCATTGTCCTGCTGGAAGGTGAACCTCCGTCCCAGTCTTAAATTTCTGGAAGACTGAAACAGGATTCCCTCAAGAATTTCCCTGTATCGAGTGCAATCCATCATTCCTTCAGTGCTGACCAGTTTCCCAGTCCCTACCGACGGAGAAACATGCCCACAGCATGATGCTACCACCACCATGCTTCACTGTGGGGATGGGGTTCTTGGGGTGATGCGGTGTTGGGTTTGTGCCAGACATAGTGTTTTCCGTGATGGCCAAAAAGCTACATTTTAATCTCATCTGACCAGTGTACCTTCTTTCATATGTTTGATGAGTCTCCCACATGCATTTAGGCAAACACCAAACTTGTTTGCTTGTTTTTTCTTTAAGAAATGTCTTTTTTTCTGGCCACTCTTCCGTAAAGCCCAGCTCTGTGGAGTGTACGGCTTAAAGTGGTCCTATGGACAGATACTCCAATCTCCACTGTGGAGCTTTGCAGCTCCTTCAGGGTTATCATTGGTCTCTTTGTTGCCTCTCTGATTAATACCCTCCTTGCTTGGTCCGTGAGTTTTGGTGAGCGGCCCTCTTAGCAGGTTTGTTGTGGTGCCATATTCTTTCAATTTCTTAATAATGAATTTGATGGTGCTCCGTGGGATGTTCAAAGTTTCTGATATTTTTTTATAACTCAACCCTGATCTGTACTTCTCCACAACTTTGTCCCTGACCTGTTTGGAGAGCTCCTTGGTCATCATGCTGCTGCTTACTTGGTGGTGCCCCTTGCCTAGTGGTGTTGCAGACTCTGAGGCCTTTCAGAACAGGTGTATATATACTGAGATCATGTGACAGATCATGTGACACTTAGATTGCACACAGGGTTACTTTATTTAGTTATATGACTTCTGAAGGTAATTGGGTTGCACCATATCTTAATTAGGGGCTTCATAGCAAAGGGGATGAATACATATGCACTCACCACTTTACCGTTTAAAAAAAAAAGTTTTTTAAACATGTTATTTTTTTTCATTTCACTTCACCAATTTGGACTATTTTGTGTATGTCCATTACATGAAATCATGAAATCCAAATGAAAAATCCATTTAATTTACAGGTTGTAATGCAACAACATAGGAAAAAACGCCAAGGGGGTGAATACTTTTGCAAGGCACTGGACACATGCTTGTCAGAGCTTCTCAAAGACTATATTCAATATAGAATCAGTTTGACATTGTTTTACTATTGTATCTTGCAGTGCTGAAAATTCTATTGAACCCGTCAGGAGCCCAGACGGTTGCCATAGATGGTAGAGTTTTCATCTTTGGACTACATGATCTTAAGATTGCATTCGGCTAAGGCACATCTCTCTATATCGGTTGGCTACATTGGTGACCATGGTGGGATCCTTTTGATACACCTATAGGGCCTTGGCACATGAATGCTCCTAGAGAGAAGCGGGAAGGAATACTGAAACATGCGTTGATGACAGTTCTACGGTCTCCATCAGAGGCTCAGCCTTTTGTCGTAGATGGTAAAGCTTTAATTTCTGCACAGCAACATTGTAAGATTGTGCCCCCCACGACACTTCTCTCTCAACATTGATTGGTAGGTTACACTATACTTAGGTACTTCAAATACTGCATAAGGCACCTTTGCTATTTCTCTCCACATCACTAAATGTGATGTTATTCTTTGTTCTAATGTATATGCATGAAACGTACATTATGGAAAACATACCTCACTCAGTCATAGTAGCAGGGGTTGGAATCCAATCGTTTCGTTCTGAACAGAACCACTATTTATTTTTATTTTTTCATTCCACTGTTCCAACCAGCAAAATAAAGTTTGGAACCAGTTTGAATTAAAGAAAATTACCGGTTTATATTGTTCCTTTCTATTGCTTTTTTAATCTGTGAAATTAAGTTTTTTACATTAAGCTCATTAAGTTACTTCACCAGTCAGTGTGGATAGCAATTACGGCTATGAGTCTTTCTAAGTGTTTTCCACAGCTGGATTGTGTGACATTTTCCCATTATTCTTCTCAAGATTCTCTGTCAAATTGGTTGTTAATCATTGCTAGACAACCATTTCCAGGTCTTGCCATAGTTTTGACTTAAATCTACTTGAACATCTAACTCGGCGACTCACAGTCTTCTTGGTAAGCAAGTCCAGTGTAGATTTGGCCTCGTGTTTTAGCTTATTGTCCTGCTGAAAGGTGACTTCATCTCCCAGAATCTGGTGGAAAGCAGACTGATCCAGGTTTTTCTCTAGGAGTTTGCATGTGCTTAGCACCATTTACGTTGATTTTTTATCCTGAAAAACTCCCCAGTTCTTAATGATTACAAGCATGCCCATAACATGATGCAGCCAGCACTATTCTTGAAAATATGGAGAGTGGTACACCTTAATATGTTTGGGGCAAACCCAAAACACAACACTTTGTATTCAGGACAAAAAGTGAATTGCTTTGCCACATGTTTTGCAGTATTACTTTAGTGCCTCCCTGGTCTTTGTGGTTGAATCTGTGCTTGAAATTCACTGCTTGACTGATGGACCTTACAGTTACTATAAGGACGCTAATAAGAAATCCAGCTATGCCCTCTGACCAACTATCAAACAGGCAAAGCGTCAATACAGGATTAAGATTGAATTGTACTACACCGGCTCCGACGCTTGTCGGATGTGGCAGGGCTTGCAAACTATTACGGACTACAAAGGGAAGCACAGCCGCGAGCTGCTCAGTGACACAAGCCTACCAGACGAGCTAAATTACTTCTATGCTCGCTTCGAGGCAAGCAACACTGAAGCATGCATGAGAGCATCAGCCGTTCCGGACGACTGTGTGATCATGCTCTCCGTAGCCGATGTCAGTAAGACCTTTTAAACAGGTCAACATTCACAAGGCCGCAGGGCCAGACATTTGGATAAACATAATTACACTATGACATGATGGGTTATTGTGCTTAGGCCAGTGATTTAAAACATCTAAATGTAATCCATTTTAAATGCAGGCTGTAACACAACACAATGTGGAAAAAGTCAAGGGGTGTGAAGGCACTGTATTACCATGTCAAAACATAATAAAACTATTTAATTCACTGACAGAGATTGTTAATGAAACACTAGCTTCCTTAGCAGGCTATTTTACATTTACCGTAGCTGGCTAGGCTAGATAAACTATTACATTGTCTAGCTTTCAATAACTTGGCTATGTGGTCAACAGAGTTACCGCTGAATACGATCAAGACAATTCACATTGAATGCTGTATTTTTCAAGTGCACTCAAAAATTGATATTTATCTTATTTCAGTCTTCATCACCATCAGATAACAGCTCAAGTTTTCACGTGAGGCTGTGTTTACATCTTAGATAGAAGCAGGCCATTGGCTGCCTTCATCACAAGGGGTATGTACAGGAGTTCTGATTGGGTCCACATTTAGCAATTCTACACATTTGCCTGAGCAGACAGAGGACTGAAATATACTTTTTATGAGAAAATGTGCAAGGAATGAAATTGCCAATAAGAATGTTTTACTGTCATATACAAAAAGATCTGCTCCTCTCTTGACAGGGATCGAGTCAAAACTTCATGACCTTTTGATTAAATTAGTTTTGTTCATGCAGTCGACATGAGGTGCAAGTTGGATAATTTGTATCCCCATCATGCAACACACTTCGAAAGGCGGTCACCAATTTGACGAAAGTAATCTGCATGAACGTGCCCAATCTCAATATGACCCACCAGATTCAGAAGCTTGAAAACCCCATTAGATGTTTGTCCCCCGCAAAACTAAAACTGAACATAATTCAATGTTTTTATATATTTTTAGTTAGTTTTGGAGTAAAAAATAATAGTTTTAGTATAGTTTCAAACAGGAGTGTTAATTATTTTTAGTTTTTTCAGGATTAGTTTTCGTTTTATTTTCAGTTTTATTTTACTTTAACCTTGCAGCAAAGCTTTTAGTCCTTTTGATGTTGAATGCATGTTGAAAAGCTTATTGTGTCAGGTGTGTGTCAAAGAGGAAGTGTATAAGAGACTTTGTGTGTGTGGCCTTTCTGGTACTAAGACACTCACTTAATTCAAATTGAAATCCAATAAGCATTCACTTATTCCGGGGCTAAATTCAGTTATCCTAATGTTCATTTTCTCCATTACCTTAACTGAGTGAAATAGCTTAATACATTCTCACTCTACCCTGGAGTATTATTGTCTGCTGAACGGCAGCGAGGTGCAAGGGGTATATCAGTCCTTCCCAGTCAAACTGTAGAAAAGATAGAAATTACAGAAAAAAGGGATCCCTTCTCCCAGGGCATACAGCGACAAGCCCCTAAATGTTGCCAAAATGACTTCACAGAATAATTAATAAAACAGTGGGCCTCCCAAAATACGCCAGGATGCACGGTAGTAAACATATAGCTTTCAGCAGCCGCAGCTCCCACTTGAGCCGCAAAGGGCTCCACACACACAAACACACAGTACAGTAGCAGCAAAGTCCCCAATAAGTCACTTAATTAGCGCCCTATGTAGTTAATCTCATTAGTACTGACTTGGTGTACTCACACTGCGGGGACCCGCGGGTGAGACACATACGGAGATAAAAACAGAAAGAGAAATGGAGAAGGGAGAGAGGGAAAAGGAGAAAGAGAGGGATTGAAGTTGCTAGTCCTCAAAAGTTTTTTATTTGCCTGTGTTATGTAGGTCAGAACCCAGCAGTCTACAGGATCTATAGGCTCCCAATTCCTGGAGTTCTGATAGTTCAACATTCACATGGTTTACCAGGTGTGGTTCCCTAGTGCATGAGAACTGTAAATAACAGGGTATATGCACATTCTACATGACATAAAATGCTAGATTGTTTACAGCAGAAAATAATGTATTTGACTCATGCACCAATACAGTTGATACTATGGTCTTGGATACTGGACTACCAATATCAAGTGCCAGAATTAATTCGGACCAGGATTCATCAGGTTTTTTCACAGATCAGAGTACCAAATGTTACTACACAGAAAAAAATAAACATAACATGCAACAATTTCTAAGATTTTACTGAACTGAATTACAGTTCATATAAGGAAATCAGTCAAAATAAATATATGAGGCCCTAATATATGGATTTCACATGACTGGGAATACAGATATGAGTCTGTTGGTCACGCCTTTAAAAAAAAGTACGGGCATGGATCAGAAAACCAGTCAGTGTTTGGTGTGACCACCATTTGCCTCATGCAGCGAGTCACATCTCCTTCGCATAGAGTTGATCAGGTTGTTGATTGTGGACTGTGGTATGTTGTCCCACTCCTATTCAATGGCTGTGCGAAGTTGCAGGATATTGGCGAGAACTGGAACTCGCTGTCGTACAATGCCAATCCAGAGCATCCCAAACATGCTCAATGGGTGAAATGTTTAGTGAGTATGCAGGCCATGGAATATCTGGGAAATTTTCAGCTTCCATGAATTGTGTAAAGATCCTGGCGACATGGGTCCGTGCGTGCATTATCATACTGAAACATGAGATGATAGCGGTGGATAAATGGCACGACAACTGGCCTCAGGATCTCGTCAAGGTATCTCTGTGCATTTAAAATTTCCATCAAATGCTCATCGAAGGTGAACATTTGCCCACTGAAGTCGGTTTACGACAACGACCCTGGTGAGGATAACGAGCATGCAGGTGACCTTCCTTGTACAAACCCACAGTTTCATCAGCTGTCCGGGTGGCTGGTCGTATAGACGATCCCGCAGGTGAAGAAGCCGGATATGGAGGTCCTGGACTGGCATGGTTACACGTGGTCTATGGTTGTGAGGCCGGTTGGACGTACTGCCAAATTCTCTAAAATGTTTTTTGGAGGCGGCTTATGGTAGAGAAATTAACATTAAATTCTCTGGCGACATCTCTGGTGGACATTCCTGCAGTCAGCATGCCAATTGCATGCTCCCTCAACTTGAGACATCTGTGGCATTGTGTTGTGTGACAGAACTCCACATTTTAGAGTGGACTTTTATTGTCACCAGCACAAGGTGCACATGTATAATGATCATGCTGTTTAATCAGCTTCTTGAAATACCACACCTGTCAGGTGGATGGATTATCTTGGCAAATGAGAAATGCTCACTAACAGGGATGTAAACACATTTGTGCACAACATTTGAGAGAAATAAGCTTTTTGTGTGAATGGAACATTTCTGGGGTATTTTATTTCAGCTCATGAAACATGGGACCGACACTTTACATGTTGCGTTTATATTTTTGTTCAGTATAGATTGGAATCAGATGGGATATGTACAGTGCTGTGAAAAAGTATTTGCCTCCTGATTTCTTATTTTTTTGCACATTTGTCACACTTAAAATGTTTCAGATCAAACAAATGTTAATATTACACAAAGATAACCCAAGTAAACACAAAATGCCGTTTTTAAGTTTTATTTTATTTATTAAGGGAAAAAGCAAACCTTCATGGCCCTATGTGACAAAGTAATTGCCCCCTAAACCTAATAGCTGGTTGTGCCACCCTCAGCAGCAGCAACAACAGCAATCAAGTGTTTGCGATAACTGGCAATAAGTCTTTCACATCGCTGTAGAGGAATTTGGGCCCATTCCACGCACCGTACAAATCTCTGGATGTCCAAACGAACAGCCATGGAGTAAACGCTATGTCAATTTGAAGAGAAATGAGGCAGCTGTTCCAGCACACTCCTTCATCTTTGGACGCGTAAAGGCAGACTCGCTTTATATTGACATTTCTCACCCCTTGCCACTATCCATTACTGCTGTAGAGAAATTTGTGTCTCCCAATCTTTTTTTTTTTTTTTTAGATCAATTGGTTTATATGTTCAAGCAATAGGCAGAATAAACATAATTGGACAAATATCAATTGGCTTGTCAGCGAACGTCCAACGCATAATCACATCTTAATCAATCATGCGGAACATTCATAGTTCATGCAGAGATTTACCATGGACAGACCTACCACTCTTGGTGAGTGAGAGGGTTTACTCCACCCCAAATCTGTCCACTTTAAGCAGATCATTCATTATTAAGCAAGTGAGGAGTTTTTCAATGGGGAGCAATGAGTGTGTCGAATTTAGTCAAGATAAAAATGTATTGCGGATTATTGAGGATTATTTGATCTAATATAAGTTTATTCATTCTTAGGGTGTTACAGGTGTATTGATACCTTACAGAACACCTTCCTAATATTGTATTTTAGGTACACCCCCCTTCCTTTGCCCTCAGAACAGCCTAAATTTGTCAGGGCATGGACTCTACAAGGCGTCGAAAGCGTTACACAGGGATGCTGGCCCATGTTGACTCCAATGCTTCCCACACTTGTGGGAAGTTGGCTGGATGTCCTTTGGGTGGTGGACCATTCTTGATACACACAGGAAACTGTTGAGCATGAAAAACCCAGCAGTGTTGCAGTTCTTGACACAGAGTGCACCTGGCAATTAAATTTTTTTGTCTTTTCCATTAACCCTCAGAATGGCACACACGCACAATCCATGTCTCAATTGTTTCAAGGCTTAAAAATCCTTTAACATTTCTCCTCCCTTTTATCTACACTGATTGAAGTGAATTTATTAAGTGACATCAATAAGGGATCATAGCATTCACCTGGTCGGTCTGTCATGGAAAGAGCAGGTGTTCTCAATGTTTTGTATACTCAATGTAAGTGTGATGCATGTGACATCCTGGCAACTTTGAGAAGAAAGACATTTCATATCGGAGTTGTCGCAGTTGAAATTCGGCACAGTCTACACTCTACACTCTTAGAAAAGCATTGTTATCTATAACGTTAAAGGGTTCTTCAGCTGTCCCCATAGGAGAACCCTTTGAACAAAAACGTTTTGGTTCCAATTAGAACCGTTTGGGGTTCCATTTAAAACCCTTTCCACAGAGTGTTCTACCTGAAACCAAAAAGTGTTCTCCAAGCCGAAGAACAAAACATCACCAGGGTTTACAGTAAGATGGGGGACCCTTGACCCGTCAAATCTCTCTCTATCATTTGAGGGAACAGATGGATGGACTCCTTGCACTCCTTCCTTCCCCTCCCTGACGCTCAGACGAAAAAGAGCTCGATACAACCTAATTGACAATACCGTGTCGCCAAAGGAACCGAGTTTAGGGAGCAATGGAGTCCCACTCGGAATGAATAAGCCGGCGAGTGACATTGATCCAAGCTGAGTGGATCTCCTGGTTCACCGTGGGATACGCTCCGGAGGCAATCAAAGCCTGTGAAAGTGCCTGGTTTCTTGCGGCAAATAGGAAAATAATCAACATTAATTAGTGTAGAGGTAGGCTCTCAGGGCTGGGCAAAGCAGTCACAGAGGCACCATGGGAAAGAACTGTTGTTTTTCTGGAACAATTCAAAAGAAACGTAAAGGATTTGTTTATATAGAACACACTATACTAAACAGGAGCAAGAGGGAACGTGCGAGTAAAAAGCGAGAGATGTAGATGGAAGGGTGACTGATTGTACTGGATGTCCAAACGAACAAGCCATGGAGTAAAAGCAATGTCAATTTGAAGATAAATGGATTCTCTTTGATAAATGGGATGGCTGTTTCAACACACTCGTTCGTCTCTGGACGTGTAACGACAGACACATTTTATATTGACATTTCTCTCCCCTTGTTGGTTGCCATTACTGCTGTAGAGAAATTGAGTCTCCCATTCCTTTTTAGGGGGAGATCAATTGTTCTATTATATGTTCAAGCATAAGGCAGAATAAATAACAATTGGATTGTCAGCGCATGTCCAACACATAATCACATGATTATCAATAATACGATATATTCATAGTACATGCACAGACCTACTATGCACAGACCGTGGTCAGCCTCCCATTCTAAATACATCTGGACTCTGGAAGTGGTGTTTTATGGCTTATTCAGTGGGACTGAAACATTTGGAAGGTTTCAATGTTTCACACAGAAAGGTAAATGGATAGAGTGGATACAAATCTCCATTCTACACAACAGAGAATCATGGCTGGTCTACACAATACAGCTCTATCTGAACTTTCTATAACGTTCCACTCTGCTGAATAAGTACTATGGTTTGCTAATGCTAATCACACATTTACAAACTGAGAAAGGTTCTTTGTCACCGGCAGTTTCTGACAAACCTTCACAGCTGTCAAGAACATACAGTGGGGCAAAAAAGTGTTTAGTCAGCCACCAATTGTGCAAGTTCTGTAATTTTCATCATAGGTACACTTCAACTATGACAGACAAAATGAGAAAAAAAATCCAGAAAATCACATTGTAGGATTTTTTAAATTAATTTATTTGCATATTATGGTGGAAAATAATTGTACCTTTTAAGGCCCTATAGAGAGAAAAAAATGTATATAAAGATTACCCATCAAGAATGATTAACCCCCCAAAAAACGTCATATTTTTAAAGGAACTCAGTCTGGTTTTCAACTTATTCTTGGAAGTTGTAACAGTAGAAATTGGGTAGTGATTGTCAGTTTCCCTCTTGTCATGCCAGTCATTGCATTCCTTAGAGAGCTATTTTTAGCCCATAGATTTTGTTTTAACGTTTGAGTCACTCAAATATCACATTAAACATGGTAAAATGTATAAAATTGCAAGACAATTAGCTTTAAACTGCAACATTTTCTCTGCGCCCCATGACAAAATGTGTGGAATTGGAAGAAACGTGCAAAAAAGTTCTCTCCGCAAACAAGAGGGGTGTGAACAGTTTGTGTCATGAACAGTCTTGTGCCCATAGAAATAGATGTGGTGCGGGATGTTCTCCAATGCTGGAAGGGGGGCCTTAGTGATAAAACGCTAACTTAATGGGTAGCCATTTGGAGTGCAATGTGGTTTGTAGATCAGCTAGTCTGCCAAGTTCCTTGCTCAAGCATACCCTCTCTCTCTCGAACACGATTGATTATCTTACTGGGTTTAACAGATGTCAACCAGGTGATGACATGTTGAGCATGAGGCAAAGACTGCTAGAGGTACAGTACTTGGTTTGGTATCTTAGATTTGTCCGAGCGTAGTGAAGAATCAGGCTTCTAATGAAACAGGGAGTAGGATTGACTGCTGAACTTTGGAACATAGATAATTGTGTATCGTGCCTTCCTTTTCCCCTCTCGCTTTCTCAAAACTCGCGTGCACACACACACACGCACACACACAGTCTTTCTCACACACATATACATACACATACACACACACAAACACACTGGCAGAAGACATGGCCCCTACTCCCCTGCCAGGCTATAAAAATAGAGGGTTTATTAACACAGATTAACATTCCATCTTCATATCGACAAGGGAAATTGAGGAGGGTGGGAGGGCTTTTAGATTGAGAGTGTTGCTGGAAAGAAATAAGAGGAAGAGGGAGAGGGGAAATCAGTGCGAGGAAGCTGGTGGAAGGAGATGGGAAGCAAGTAGGCATTAAAGTATTAACCCAAGCAGGGGGAAAATTATAAAAAAAGAGCAGCGGATCAGGGAAGTGGCTCGGCCTGGAGTGGGCTTTAAGGTCTGATTCTCCTCCCGAGAGAGAGACGAAGCCTGGTTTTCATCCCTATTACCGTTGTTCAGTAATTGAGCCAGCCTGGTTCTGCAGAGCAGAATTCAACAGAAAGCTGCCGTGCCTTACTGCCTGACCAGCGAAGAAAGGTGACTCGTATTAGAATGACAAACACTAAGCACACAGTGGCAAAAATGAATTAGGACGACCCTAGTTATATAACGATAATGCGTTAGGCGCAGCAGGGAGTCCGAATGGCATCGATATAGAAAGAACAAATCTGTTAACACTGCGGGACCTGTGAGCGGAATACAGCACCGGCTGCCTCAGGAAGAAGGGAAAGAAGAGTGAGGCGAGAGGGATGAGAGAAGGATGCAGGTATGCATATTGGGAGGTTGAGGGAACAGGTGGAGCAACAGCAGGCGGCGTAGAGGGAGGGAAATATGGAAAGGGCCAGGCCAACTGATTCATAAACCACCTTGATGATCATGTAAGGACCGGAATGAGATTGTTCATTGAAAATGAGCTCCATGCTGTAATAAATGGAAGCAGACTCAATATGGAAACAGACATGGTTTTGATTTTTGTTGGAGTTCGCACAAGCCCATCCTAATAGTCGAAGGGCTGTATTATTCATAATCAGTTGATGCATCTATTATAAGGGCACAAGGCGAGACCCAAATGCAGACACAGGAGGCAGATGGTAGAGCTCCGATAGTAGGCAAAGGCGGGTCGGGGACAGGCGAGAGTCCATAAACCAGGTCCAAGTCCAAACAGTACCAGACGATAGGTAGTCACGAGATCAGGCCAGGCAGGGATCAGAAACCAGATCCGAGTCCAAAACAGTACAAGGGGATTGGCAGGCTGGTAGTCTTAACAGACAGAGTGGTCAGGCAGTTGTGTACAGAGTCAGGACTGGCAAGGGTCGAAACCAGGAGGACTCAAAACAAACAAAGACTGGGGGAAAAATCGGAGCGGAAAAAAACACCGCTGGTTGACTTGGCAAACAAGACAAATTGGCACAGAGAGACAGGAAACACAGGGATATATGCACCTGGGATTGTCTCCACACCTGGAGGGTGTGGAGACAATCACAAGGACAGGTGAAACAGATCAGGGAGTGACAACTATTGATTAGTATATCTAGTAGCGCATTAGTGGGTATGAAATAATAGTTAAACAAGCATTTTGGTCAGATTTATTATTTATTAAAAACCCATGATATATTGATGCAATTATACCTTTTGGGGTTATACACACATAACAGCATGTGGTAAACACTTATCACGACCTTGTTGGCTGCCACATAGGGAAGGTTTGTAATATTTAATGGTCACCTCCTGAGGTATGCGCTGTATCTTTCTACTCATCGGGAAGCCTCTCTTTCTCTCAATCTGTCTGATTCTGCTTACAATGACGGGGCTCTGTCTGGCCTTCCACTAATGTGCTTCAAAGCAGGAGATAAAGCAACACATTTTTCAAGGAGACTGGTCGATTTAATAATACATCTTCTTTTGAGGTCCTATAATGCTTTCAGGATGCTTCAGTCACATAACTCAAAATACACCTCCTTTGTGGTTATCACAGTCATATTTTTGTTGAGGAACATAAAGAAGAATATTACTGCTCATTTTCCAAGAGTCTGCACAAGCGAGAGGTAATTACAGGGGCAGCCACGGTGCAGCAGCTTTGGAGCAATGTAGGTATTAGCCTAAGTCGTTTAGGTGTTAAGTGCCAAATGGCAACATGGCTGTAGACGGTAGGCTTTCTAAGATTCTGATTCTGATAGTTGTAGTCTTTTGCTTTTTCCCAACCCCTAGAAAAACACCCATGTATTAGTTCATACCATGTATTAGTGCTGAACCCCATTTAGGTGTTAATTGCCTTGCCTAAGGGGCAACAGATGTACATGGTATCAAATCCAATTGTATCTGTCACATGTGCCGAATACAACTGGGGTAGACCTTAAAAAAAAATCCAAGATGGCGTAGCAGTCAGACATCTTTGTCCTGTCGTGTCTCTTGTATGTAGTGAGGGGAAAAGTATTTGATCCCCTGCTGATTTTGTACGTTTGCCCACTGACAAAGAAATGATTAGTCTATAATTTTAATGGTAGGTTTATTTGAACAGTGAGAGACAGAACAACAACAAAAGAACCCAGAAAAAAGCATGTCAAAAATGTTATAAATTGATTTGCATTTTAATGAAGGAAATAAGTATTTGACCCCCTTTCAATCAGAAAGATTTCTGGCTCCCAGGTTTCTTTTATACAGGTAACGAGCTGAGATTAGGAGCACACTCTTAAAGGGAGTGTTCCTAATCTCAGCGTGTTACCTGTATAAAAGACACCTGTCCACAGAGCCAATCAATCATATTTCAAACTCTCCACCATGGCCAAGACCAAAGAGCTCTCCAAGGATGTCAGGGACAAGATTGTAGACCTACACAAGGCTGGAATGGGCTACAAGACCATCGCCAAGCACCTTGGTAAGAAGGTGACAACAGTTGGTACGATTATTTGCAAATGGAAGAAACACAAAAGAACTGTCAATCTCCCTCGGCCTGGGGCTCCATGCAAGATCTCACCTCGTGGAGTTGCAATGATCATGAGAACGGTGAGGAATCAGTCATGAACGGGAGGATCTTGTCAATGATCTCAAGACAGCTGGGACCATAGTCACCAAGAAAACAATTGGTAACACACTACGCCGTGAAGGACTGAAATCGTGCAGCGCCTGCAAGGTCCCCCTGCTCAAGAAAGCACTGTATATATGCCCGTCTGAAGTTTGCCAATGAACATCTGAATGATTCAGAGGACAACTGGGTGAAAGTGTTGTGGTCGGATGAGACCAAAATGGAGCTCTTTGGCATCAACTCAACTCGCAGTGTTTGGAGCAGGAGGAATGCTGCCTATGACCCCAAGAACAACATCACCACCCTCAAACATGGAGGTGGAAACATTATTCTTTGGGGGTGTTTTTCTGCTAAGGAGACAGGACAACTTCACTGCATCAAAGGGACGATGGACTGGACCATGTACCGTCAAATCTTGGGTGAGAACCTCCTTCCCTCAGCCAGGGCATTGAAAATGGGTTGTGGATGGGTATTCCAGCATGACAATGACCCAAAACATACGGTCAAGGCAACAAAGGAGTGGCTCAAGAAGAAGCACATTAAGGTCCTGGAGTGGCCTAGCCAGTCTCTAGACCTTAATCCCATAGAACATCTGTGGAGGGAGCTGAAGGTTTGAGTTGCCAAACGTCAGCCTCAAAACCTTAATGACTTAGAGAAGATCTGCAAAGAGGAGTGGGACAAAATCCCTCCTGAAATGTGTGCAAACCTGGTGGCCAACTACAAGAAACATCTGACCTCTGTGATTGCCAACAAGGGTTTTGCCACCAAGTAGTAAGTCCTGTTTTGCAGAGGGGGTCAAATACTTATTTCCCTCATTAAAATGCAAATCAATTTATAACATTTTTACATGCGTTTTTCTGGATTGTTTTTGTTGTTATAGACTGATCATTTCTATGTCAGTGGGCAAACGTACAAAATCAGCAGGGGATCGAATACTTTATTCCCTCACTTTATATATTTTTCTTTGTATATCTTTTAAAAATATTTTCCTAAACCTCAACTTCTAAATACTCTCCTGCAACCCGCATCACCCAATGTGGATCTGGATCTGTTTTTTTCCCTAAAGTATTTCTATTTACTTTGGATTGGAATCCCTCAACTGAAGCTAGCCAGCTAACTACCTACCAGCTATCAGTCAGCAAAGCACTGCTAGCGGTCATCGGCTAACCTTTCGCTCGGAAAGCTCTCGCCAGTTCGTACAACGTGACTCAAACCAGAGCATAACGGACCTATTTTTTTCTCTCCATATCCCCGGATTCCTACCGCAAACTCTGAACATTTTCATCTGGATCTTCGCAACTAACTAAACGCAATCCCGGGTGACTACTCCTGGCTAGCATTTCCATCCCGGAGCAAGCACCAATTAGCCTGAAGCTAGCCCAACTAGGGCCCCTGGGCTTCCACCGAAGCCCACTCCTGGGCTACAATATCCGGACCCCTTCTACTGCATGTACGGGGCACAGAACCTCTACGACTGGAATACTGACATAATCTGCCCGAGGATTCCAACAGCCCCCTCAGACTCGACGTCCGCTGATGGTCCATTCTGCTAACCGCGGCCTGCTAGCTACCCAGAGCTACTTGGAACCCTACTAATCCACGAGTGGTCAATCGACGTCACCGCACGAAGAGGCAAAACAGACTTACAGTGCCTTGCGAAATTATTCGGCCCCCTTGAACTTTGCGACCTTTTGCCACATTTCAGTCTTCAAACATAAAGATATAAAACTGTTTTTTTTTGTGAAGAATCAACAACAAGTGGGACACAATCATGAAGTGGAACGACATTTATTGGATATTTCAAATTTTTTAATAAATCAAAAACTGAAAAATTGGGCGTGCAAAATTATTCAGCCCCCTTAAGTTAATACTTTGTAGCGCCACCTTTTGCTGCGATTACAGCTGTAAGTCGCTTGGGGTATGTCTCTATCAGTTTTGCACATCGAGAGACTGACATTTTTTCCCATTCCTCCTTGCAAAACAGCTTGAGCTCAGTGAGGTTGGATGGAGAGCATTTGTGAACAGCAGTTTTCAGTTCTTTCCACAGATTCTCGATTGGATTCAGGTCTGGACTTTGACTTGGCCATTCTAACACCTGGATATGTTTATTTTTGAACCATTCCATTGTAGATTTTGCTTTATGTTTTGGATCATTGTCTTGTTGGAAGACAAATCTCAGTCCCAGTCTCAGGTCCTTTGCAGACTCCATCAGGTTTTCTTCCAGAATGGTCCTGTATTTGGCTCCATCCATCTTCCCATCAATTTTAACCATCTTCCCTGTCCCTGCTGAAGAAAAGCAGGCCCAAACCATGATGCTGCCACCACCATGGTTGACAGTGGGTATGGTGTGGTCAGGGTGATTAGCTGTGTTGCTTTTACGCCAAACATAACGTTTTGCATTGTTGCCAAAAAGTTCAATTTTGGTTTCATCTAACCAGAGCACCTTCTTCCACATGTTTGGTGTGTCTCCCAGGTGGCTTGTGGCAAACTTTAAACAACACTTTTTATGGATATCTTTAAGAAATGGCTTTCTTCTTGCCACTCTTCCATAAAGGCCAGATTTGTGCAATATACGACTGATTGTTGTCCTATGGACAGAGTCTCCCACCTCAGCTGTAGATCTCTGCAGTTCATCCAGAGTGATCATGGGCCTCTTGGCTGCATCTCTGATCAGTCTTCTCCTTGTATGAGCTGAAGGTTTAGAGGGAAGGCCAGGTCTTGGTAGATTTGCAGTGGTCTGATACTCCTTCCATTTCAATATTATCGCTTGCACAGTGCTCCTTGGGATGTTTAAAGCTTGGGAAATCTTTTTGTATCCAAATCCGGCTTTAAACTTCTTCACAACAGTATCTCGGACCTGCCTGGTGTGTTCCTTGTTCTTCATGATGCTCTCTGCGCTTTTAACGGACCTCTGAGACTATCACAGTGCAGGTGCATTTATACGGAGACTTGATTACACACAGGTGGATTGTATTTATCATCATTAGTCATTTAGGTCAACATTGGATCATTCAGAGATCCTCACTGAACTTCTGGAGAGAGTTTACTGCACTGAAAGTAAAGGGGCTGAATAAAGTTTTTGATTTGTTAACCTCTTACATCTATGGGGGCGCTATTTCATTTTTGGATGAAAAACGTTCCCGTTTTAAACAAGATATTTTGTCACAAAAAGATGCTCGACTATGCATATAATTGATACCATTCGAAAGAAAACACTCTGACGTGTCCAGAAATACCAAGATATTCTCTGTGCGTGCCCTAGAACGTGAGCTTCAGGCAAAACCAAGATGAGATGGCATCGAGGAAATGACAAGGATTTTTGAGGCTCTGTTTTCCATTGTCTCCTTATATGGCTGTGAATGCGAGAGGAGTGAGTCAACCCTTTCTGTCATTTCCCCAAGGTGTCTGCAGCATTGTGACGTATTTGTGGGCAGATCATTGGAAGATTGACCATAAGAGACCACATTTACCAGGTGTCCGCCCGGTGTCCTGCGCCGAAATTGGTGCGCAAAGTCACCTGCCAGTATTTTTCCATGCGATACAGAGAGGAAAGCAAGCTTCCACGAACTGCATATCAATGAAGAGATATGTGAAAAAACACCTTGAGGATTGATTCCAAACAACGTTTGCCATGTTTCGGTCGATATTATGTAGTTAATCCGGAAAAAGTTTTACGTTGTAGGTGACTGAATTTTCGGTTCGTTTCGGTAGCCAGACGCAATGTAGAAAACGGAACGATTTCTCCTACACACAGACGCTTTCAGGAAAAACTGCGCATTTGGTATGTAACTGAGAGTCTCCTCATTGAAAACATCAGAAGCTCTTCAAAGGTAAATGATTTTATTTATTTGGTTATCTGGTTTTTGTGAAAATGTTGCGTGCTAAATGCTACTCAAAATGCTATGCTAGCTTTGCATACTCTTACACAAATTAGTCAATTTCTATGGTTCAAAAGCATATTTTGAAAATCTGAGATGACAGTGTTGTTAAGAAAAGGCTAAGCTTGAGAGCAGACGCATTATTTTCATTTTATTTGCGATTTTCAGAAATCGTTAACGTTGCGTTATGCTAATGAGCCTGAGGCTTTAGTCACAAACCCGGATCCGGGATGGGGAGTTTCAAGAAGTTAAAAAAGTTTGAAATATCCAATAAATGTCGTTCCACTTCATGATTGTGTCCCACTTGTTGTTGATTCTTCACAAAAAATACAGTTTTATATCTTTATGTTTGAAGCCTGAAATGTGGCAAAAGGTCGCAAAGTTCAAGGGGGCCGAATAATTTCGCAAGGCAATATCTCTCTCATTACTCAATGCCTCGGTTTACCTCCAATGTACTCACATCCTACCTTACCTTTGTCTGTACACTATGCCTTGAATCTATGCTATCGTTCCCAGAAACCTGCTCCTTTTACTCTCTCTGTTCCAAACGTGCTAGACGGCCAGTTCGTATAGCCTTTAGCCGTACCCTTATCCTACTTCTCCTCTGTTCCTCTGGTGATGTAGAGGTTAATACAGGTCCTGCAGTGCCTAGCTCCACTCCTACTCCCCAGTTGCTCTCATTTGTTGACTTCTGTAACCGTAAAAGCCTTGGTTTCATGCATGTTAACATTAGAAGTCTACTCCCTAAGTTTGTTTTACTCACTGCTTTAGCACACTCTGCCAACCCGGATGTCTTAGCCTTGTCTGAATCCTGGCTTAGGAAAACCACCAAAAATAACATTTTCCACCAAGATAGAACTGCCAAAGGGGGCGGTGTTGCAATCTACTGCAAAGATAGCCTGCTGAGTTCTGTCTTACTATCCAGGTCTGTACCCAAACAATTCGAGCTTCTACTTCTAAAAATGCACTTTTCCAGAACGAAGTCTCTCACTGTTGCCACTTGCTATAGACCACCCTCTGCCCCCAGCTGTGCCCTCGACACCATATGCGAATTGATTGCCCCCCATCTATCTTCTGAGCTCGTGCTACTAGGTGACCTAAACTGGGACATGCTTAACACCCCGGCCATCCTACAATCTAAGTTTAATGCCCTCAATCTCACACAAATTATCAATGAACCTACCAGGTACAACCCCAAATTCGTAAACACGGGCACCCTCATAGATATCATCCTAACTAACTCGCCATCCAAATACACCTCTGCTGTTTTCAATCAAGATCTCAGCGATCACTGCCTCATTGCCTGCATCCGTAATGGGTCTGCAACCACACAACCACCCCTCATCACTGTCAAACGCTCCCTAAAACACTTCTATGAGCAGGCCTTTCTAATCCACCTGGCCGAGGTATCCTGGAATGACATTGTCCTCATCCCGTCAGTAGAGGATCCCTGGTTATTCTTTAAAAGTGCCTTCCTAGGGCCTCCCAGGTGGCGTAACCGGTCAAGACCGGAAGGTCCGTGGGATGCACAATTGGCCTAGCGTCGTCCGGGTTAGGGAGGTTTTGGCCGGTAGGGATATCCTTGTCTGATCACGCACCAGCGACTCCTGTGGCGGGCCAGGCGCAGTGCGCGCTAACCAAGGTCGCCAGGTGCACAGTGTTTCCTCCGACACATTGGTGTGGCTGGCTTCCGGGTTGGATGCGCACTGTGTTAAGAAGCAGGGCAGCTTGGTTGGTTGGGTTGTGTATCGGAGGACGCATGACTTTCGACCTTCGTCTCTGCCGTGCCCGTACGGGAGTTGTAGCAATGAGACAAGATAGTAGCTACTAACAATTGCATACCACAAAAAAGAGGATAAAAAAATAAACATTTTTCCTTCCTCAACATCTTAAATAAGCATTCCCCATTCAAAAAATGTAGAACTAGGAATAGATATAGTCCTTGGTTCACTCCAGACCTGTCTGCCCTTAACCAGCACAAAAACATCCCGTGGCGTTCTGCATTAGCATCGAATAGCCCCCATGATATGAAACTTTTCAGGGAAGTTAGGAACAAATATACACAGGCAGTTAGGAAAGCTAAGGCTAGCTTTTTCAGAAATAAATTTGCGTCCTGTAGTACAAACTCAAAAAAGTTCTGGGACACTGTAAAGCCCATGGAGAATAAGAGCACCTCCTCCAAGCTGCCCACCGCTCTGAGGCTAGGAAACACTGTTACCACTGATAAACCCACTATAATTGAGAATTTCAACAAGCATTTCTCTACGGCTGGCCATGCTTTCCACCTGGCTACCCCTACGCCGGTCAACTGCCTGGCACCCTCCACAGCATCCCGCCAAAACCCCCCACCATTTCTCCTTTACCCACATCCAGATAGCTGATGTTCTGAGAGAGCTGCAAAATTTGGACCCCTACAAATCAGCCGGGCTAGACAATCTGCACCCTCTCTTTCTAAAATTATGTGCAGAAATTGTTGCAACCCCTATTACTAGCCTGTTCAACCTCTCTTTCGTATCGTCTGAGATTCCAAAAGATTGGAAAGCTGCCGCGGTCATCTCCCTCTTCAAGGGGGATGACACTCTAGACCCAAACTGCTACAGACCTATATCTATCCTACCCTGTCTTTCTAAGGTCTTCGTTAAGTTAACAAACAGATTACCGACCATTTCGAATCCCACCATACCTTCTCCGATATGCAATCTGGTTTCAGAGCTGGACTGTGCAGCCATATTCACCGACCTGGCCAAGGCTTTCAACTCTTGTCAATCGCCAAATTATTATTGGCAGCCTCGACAGCCTTGGTTTCTCAAATTATTGCCTCGCCTGGTTCACCAACTACTTCTTTGATAGAGTTCAGTGTGTCAAATCGGAGGGCCTGTTGTCCGGACCTCTGGCAGTCTCTATGGGGGTGCCACAGGGTTCAATTCTCGGGCCGACTCTCTTCTCTGTATACATCAATGATGTCGCTCTTGCTGCTGGTGATACTCTGATCCACCTCTACGCAGACGACACCATTCTGTATACTTCTGGCCCCTCTTTTGACACTGTGTTAACTAACTTCCAGACAAGCTTCAATGCCATGCAACTCCTACCGTGGCCTCCAACTGCTCTTAAATGCAAGTAAAACTAAATGCATGCTATTCAATCTATCACTGCTCACACCTGCCCGCCCGTCCAGCTCTGACTTAGAATACGTGGACAACTACAAATACCTAGATGTCTGGTTAAACTGTAAACTCTCCTTCCAGTCTCATATTGTTAACCATCTCCAATCCAAAATTAAATCTTGAATCGGCTTCCTATATCGCAACAAAGCATCCTACACTAATGCTGCCAAACATACCCTCGTAAAACTGACCATCCTACCGATCCTCGACTTCGGCGATGTCATCTATAAAATAGCCTCCAACACTCTACTCAACAAATTGGATGAAGTCTATCACAGTGCCATCCGTTTTGTCACCAAACCCCTACACTATCCACCACTGCGACCTGTACGCTCTCGTTGGTTAGCCCTCACTTCATACTCGTTGCCAAACCCACTGGCTACAGGTTATCTACAAGTCTCTGCTAGGTAAAGCCCCGCCTTATCTCAGCTCACTGGTCACCATAGCAGCACCCACCCGTAGCACGCGCTCCAGCAGGTATATCTTACTGGTTACCCCCAAAGCCAATTCCTCCTTTGGTCACCTCAACATTTGTTCTGAAATATTTATTGCTTGCTGACATTTTACTCCCTCCTCTATGTTTAATATAACACACATACATTCATTATTAATTTCTGTTGCCTATCCTGACGTTAAGTTTGTTCTATTGAAAGTATTTGACTCTGACGTGTGCCATAGAAAGTATTTGACTCTAGTGACAAAATTAAGGAAATTAGAAGGGGGGGGGGGTCCGAAATTCTCCTCCCCCTTCTAATTTCCTTAATTTGTGGCAAGAGTCAAATATTTTCTGTGACACACACTACTGGTCAACCTGAGTTTGAGCTACCAAAAATGATTCTGAAGTGTGCCAGGCCTTGCAGTCCCAAAATAGAAGGGAGGGGAGATTTTCGGCTTCTAATTTCCTTTTTTGTCACTAGTCAGGAGGGAGTAAAATGTAGGCAAGCAATTAACATTTCAGAACAACTACCAGTCGAATAGGAAATGGGAGAGATGACACATTTTGGCAGAGATTTATTTTTAGACTAATACAACACCTGTATCAAAGCCGAAACTTTAATTTCCACCTAATGATCTAGTAATCAATTCAGTAAACTTCTGCCTATGGTTTAAGGCAATCCGCATACTTCCCATCTGGAATAGTTTGTGCATATATTATGAATAAATTTTATGACTGTTTTGGTCTTCGGCAAGGGTTTTTCAGCTGTTTTCTCGAGGCAAGCTGATTTTGGTAACCCAAGTCTATGCCCATTCGTCAGTGATTGGTCAACAGTAGGGATTATTCACCAAACATTTTAGTTGGGTGTACAATTGCGCAACAAAAATCTCCTCGGCCAAAACGTAAAAATTAATGACAGATTTCTCAAGTTATTTTAGATGAATATTGACTATTGGCTATGCTTCCCTTTGTAGCCTGTAATGATTTGCAAGCCCTGCCACATCCGACGAGCATCGGAGCCGGTGTAGTACGATTCAATCTTAGTTCTGTATTGTCGCTTTGCCTGTTTGATGGTTCGTCGGAGGGCATAGCGGGATTTCTTCTAAGCTACCAGGTTAGAGTCCCACTCCTTGAAAGCGACAGCTCTACCCTTTAGCTCAGTGCGGATGTGTCATGTAATCCATGGCTTCTTTTTGGGGTATGTACGTACAGTCACTGTGGGGATGATGTCATCGATGCACTTATTGATGAAGCCAGCGACTGATGTGGTGTACTCAATGCCAGCAACCCTCAGCTTGCCAGTTCATGTCTCATTCCCACTGTTGCCAGGCCTGAGATTCAACTGGCAACCCTCCGACTCTGGTTCATATGTCTAACCTCTAGCCTAGACCTTGTTTTTGTGTGTTTTTAAATAGGGAATAAATACAGGATAGTTCAATGTTGAAAGGCCACACCATCTACCAATGTAGAGTACTCACTACAGGCTTCCTTTTCTCTCTTCAAAATATTTGCTAGCAGTGACATAACTAATGCTGTTTGGCTTGCGAGTCAATGACATACACTAGCAGGATGGATACTGCCAAGTAGATTCCCTCAGCCTGGACTGCCAGTCAAATGAACTGAGCTCCCCTGCGGCTAGCTAGCTAGATGCAGCAGCTGGTGATAGGACTGTTAATTATGTATGGCTTTTCTAAATGCTTAGCAAAGTAAGCAGTCTATGGCACGAAGCTATTGTAAGTCAGACTCCAGCAGCGCGTGTTCCCTATGCAGTCTCTACTCATCCACGGGGTAGCCAATGATGTGTCATTGTGACATCCTTAAGGTGTGATTGTGGCATTGTTGATTGTTTCGTGCTGTTTAGATCAGCTTATAAAGTATGCTAAGCTCATTCAGTCAAATTCAGTCATTACAGTTCAACCTAGGCCTAGAAGACGCCACATCAAATAAACACCTAATACAGTGGTGTTGCAGCACAAGCTATGGCTGCATTTTCTTACTCAGATCCACCAAGAGCCATATACTGCTTGTGTGTATATTCACTGACAGAGAGGAGTGGAGTGGGTTTGATCAAGTCACATCTTCCAATGCACTAGTTTTGTTCCATAACAGATACAAAGTTGTTTGTTACAATGGAATACAACCCCTCCCTTGCCATTTTGCTCCCACCTCATTCCGTTTGATGCTGAACCCTATTGAAATTTTCAACACTAACTAACCTCCAACTAGCCTGAAGCCCTTTCTATAGTAATCCTCAAATTTACTCTTCCCATGCCACTCTCTTCAGAGTAGCATTGGCTGGTTGAGCTGCCCCTGCTACTTTATTAGCTATTCACCCAAGGCAGATTTATCATTTGAAAAAAAAAGATGTGAACATGAGTTGATTTAAGGCTGGCAGTGGGAAAGATGGACTACTGTAGGGTGGAAGAGGGAAAGGAATGAAGGTAGGGATGGAGGGAGAGAGGGAGCGGGAGGGAGGGAAAGAGAGGGAGGAATGGAGAAAATAGAGAGAGCGGAACAGAAGGAGGGAGGGACAAGGGAATTATGGCCGTTCTCACTCAAATTGAGCGTTAACACACACGCTCCGAGATTGATGGAATATCAGCTGTTTGCACCCACAGAAACGGACACACACACACAGTGAGGCGTAGCGGTGGGGGTGTTTTGTTCGCTAGCTTATGAGTTGGAACACATTTTGATATAGGATTTTATTAGGCGCAAAGATTTAGTGCCTCCATGGTAGGGGCCCTTGGGGGAGTGCATCCGTTAACTGTAAATGTAGGGAAATTGACCCATTTCGGGATAGTCACCAGTCTAATGAAACTCAATGTGTGCTCTTCAGATTCACAGAGTCCATTTTTCCTCCTACTCGCTCTCTAGCTTCCTCTTATAACCTATTTTTTGTCCCCGTACATTCTGTTGCACCTGCTCTCTCTTCATCTTCTTCCTCCCTCCTTCCGTTCCTCTCACAGATTTGTTATGCTGCTAAAGCCAGTCTGTTGTATAGTTCTCCTGGGTCACCGTTTGCTTCTATGTCTCTTTCTCTCTCCCTCTCTCTCTTCTTCCTCCCTCCATTATTCATTTGTTATGCTACTGCCATTCTGCAGCACACTTCTCAAATTGGCCCTTTCCTAAATTAGCCATCAATGGAGATAGAGATTTGGACCTGTGGATTTATTTAATTCTCCATACTAGCCAAAGATTATAACGGCGATTCTGATACAACCGTAAATTCATACATTGGGCCCCCGGCCTGAGAGGATGTAAGTTCAATATATAGCTAGATGTAGGCTACCATGGGCAGCCGCATCATATTTCGCTTGGACTAAATAGTTTTTGGTATCTTTTAGTTGTCACTGTATTAGACTAAGCATAGGTCATTTGATAATGTTGAAATCTTGACGTTTAAATGATGCTGGAATAGTGGAGGCAGCTCCTGTTTTCTTTGCGACTTGCGGTATGCTAACTCCGTGGTTCTAAATCAATAGTTGTTTAGTAGTCTGAAAATGTTGGCAAGATGAACTTGCTTGACCATGCTGTAGGTCATACAACTGTTTGTTACATGCACTATGCTTTGTGGACTTCAACGGACAGATGTTGCTCTCCGGTTTTATAATGAAACAAAGGTGTGGTTGAATTTATTCAGCGTGTCTTCTTATAGTCTCGGCCTTAGGCCTATATGCAGGGGTGAAAATAGAATACATTTCTTCCCGGTGTGGGACCTCCCCAAAATGTTTATGGGCCAATCATAGAATTACACATAGAATCCCTATTAATTCAATATGATTTCTGTAGGCCTGGTTGTAAAGATTTGTTATTCAACTTTTAAAATGTTTGACCTTTTATTGTGCCATAAAAACAAACAGTCATGATATTTTCATCTGATTGTCAAACAATCACTTCAAAGGGATCCTTTACTAGGCTGCCCGTGCACATTCATCCACTCGCAAATTATTTCCAGTCTCCAAACAGTGGTGAAGATACATCTGTTACACAAAACACCAAAAAGTGTAGTCATTAGGCCAGAATTGATGCGTTCACTGTTGTCTGTGCACGTCTCGGTGTCAGCCACTTGTTAGGGTTCGTTTCCTCATCAATCAGTTACTCATTGGTGAAATTAGCATTATGACAATATTAAATCATTCAAAAACCTTTATTAATGCAATTGCAGACAAAAGTTGACAAACAGGAACATAGCACAAATGTTGCTGAGTAAGTTCTGCATCAAACAAAAGGTCTCCAGTGGTTTTATTAAACCCTAAGTCGCGCCCTGGTGATGTCACTGCCTACGTCATCATCCTCTACTCCTGGGACCAAAACCATGCCTACAAAGCTATATTAACAGGGCCTTTATTGTTAGCTAAACACTTAGCAGTAAATGTCCCCTCCCCCAAAGTTGATTTATTGTGGAATGTGTGCCTCGTCTTATCTCCTTCACTCCCCTGCAGAGGTCTGTCTAAGTCACACATTTCTAAGAGGGGCCTCTTTCTAATGAGGCAGAGAGAGAGAAAGAGACAACTAAAATACAACTGTAGAACAATACTAAACTTCTACAATGAATATATATATATATTGTTAATCCGTAGGGGTCTTATAACCCCTCCCCTTTTATTAATAAAACATAAGCATAATCAATTATTCTAATACATCAAACATTTTAGTACAACCCTTTTCGTGACTCCTAGGTGACTCTCGTCGAACCACATCACATTTTGAAGCGTAGGCTATTCCACACGTTTTGAAGTTCATTCGCAAATTTTTCATGCCGCTGACATGATAAAAAGTGGTACAATAGCCTATATTTTAATTGAAATTTTGTTTTAATTATTGTGATAGGCTCACCGCCTTACTTTCAGCCCTGCCTACAGTATATATCATGATGACGAGGCATATGAACTAACAGGTAATAGGGAAAACAATTATCAAAACACATACAGTTGAAGTTGGAAGTTTACGTACACCTTAGCCAAATACATTTAAACTTAGTTTTTCACAATTCCTGACATTTAAGCTTGGTAAAAATTCTCTGACTTAGGTCAGTTAGGATCACCACTTTATTTTAAGAATGTGAAATGTCAGAATAATAGTAGAGAGAATGATTTATTTCAATTTTTCTTTCTTTCTTCACATTCCCAGTGGGTCAGAAGTTTACATACATTCAATTAGTATTTGGTAGCATTGCCTTTACATTTTTTAACTTGGGTCAAATGTTTCGCGTAGCCTTCCACAAGCTTTTTGGGTGAATTTTGGCCCATTCCTCCTGACAGTGCTGGTGTAACTGAGTCAAGTTTGTAGGCCTCCTAGCTCGCACACGCTTGTTCAGTTCTGCCCACAAATGTTCTATAGGATTGAGGTCAGGGCTTTGTGATGACCACTCCAATACCTTGACTTTGTTGTCCTTAAGCCATTTTGCCACAACTTTGGAAGTATGCTTGGGGTCATTGTCCATTTGGAAGACTAATTTGCAACCAAGCTTAAACTTCCTGACTGATGTCTTGAGATGTTGTTTCAATTTATCCATGTAATTTTCCTACCTCATGTTGCCATCTATTTTGTGAAGTGCACCAGTCCCTCCTACAGAAAAGCACCCCCAAAACATGATGCTGCCAACCCCTGTGCTTCACAGTTGGGATGGTGTTCTTTGGCTTGCAAGCCTCCCCCTTTTTCCTTCAAACATAACGATGGTCATTATGGCCAAAAAGTTCTATATTTTTTTCATCAGACCAGAGGACATTTCTTCAAAAAGTACAATCTTTGTCCCCATGTGCAGTTGCAAACCGTTGTCTGGATTTTTATGGTGGTTTTGGAGCAGTGACTTCTTCCTTGCTTCATTTCAGATTATGTCAAATAGGACTCGTTTAACTGTGGATATAGATACTTTTGTACCTGTTTCCTCCAGCATCTTCACAAGGTCCTTTGCTGTTGTTCTGGGATTGATTTGCACTTTTCGCACCAAAGTACGTTCATCTCTAGGAGACAGAACGCTTCTCCTTCCTGAGCGGTATGACAGCTGTGTGGTCCCATGGTGTTTATACTTGTGTACTATTGTTTGTACAGATGAACGTGGTGCCTTCAGGCGTTTGGAAATTGCTCCCAAATTTGAACCAGACCTGTGGAGGTCTACAATTTTGTTTTCGGAGGTCTTGGCTTATTTCTTTTGATTTTCCCATGATGTCAAGCAAAGAGGCTCTGAGTCCAATTGACTCAAATTATGTCAATGAGCCTATCGGAAGCTTCTAAATCCATGACATAATTCTCTGGAATTTTCCATGCTGTTTAACTGCACAGTCAACTTAGTGTATGTAAACTTCTGACCCACCGGAATTGTGATACAGTGAATTATAAGTGAAATAATCTGTCTGTAAACAATTGTTGGAAAAATTACTTGTGTCATGCACAAAGTAGATGTCCTAACCGACTTGCCAAAACTATAGTTTGTTAAAACCTCTTAGAGATCGGGCTACTTTTTTCAACATTCTGTTAAAAATCGCGCAACATTTCAACGTCCTGCTACTCATGCCAGGAATATAGTATATGCATATGATTAGTATGTGTGCATAGAAAACACTCTGAAGTTTCTAGAACTATGTTTCCCAAACTCGTGCTTATTGAATACAGATCGCTCCGTGATCAATTTGATCGTTTATTAACGTTTAGTAATACCTAAAGTTGGATTACAGAAGTAGTTTGAAGTGTTTTGTGAAAGTTTATAGGCAACTTTTTTGAATTAAAAAAAATAATGTCGCGTTTAAAAAAAAAGTGTTTTTACTGGATCTGACGGTGTTCATAAATTGACATTTTGGGTACACAAGGACCGATTTAATCGAAAAAAAGACCCAATTGTGATGTTTATGGGACATATAGGAGTGCCAACAAAGAATCTCGTCAAAGGTAATGAATGTTTTATATTTTATTTCTGCGTTTTGTGTAGCGCCGGCTACGCTAATTCCTTTGTTTACGTCCCTTCTGGTATTTCGGCGTGTTGCCTGCTATCAGATAATAGCTACTCATGCTTTCGCCGAAAAGCATTTTACAAATCTGACTCGTTGGCTTGATTCACAACGAGTGTAGCTTGAATTGACTACCCTGCATGTGAATTTTAATGAACGTTTGAGTTTTAACGAGTGCTATTAGCATTTGGCATAGTGCATTTGCATTTATTGTTGGCAGGGGGTGCGGTTGCGTCCGGCTGGGCCAGACAGGTTAACAAGAAATTTGTGGAGTGGTTGAAAAACGAGTTTTATTGACTCCAAACTAAGTGTATGTAAACTTCAGACTTCAACTGTAGGTTGTAATCAGTGGTGTAAAGTACTTAAGTAAAAAATACTTTAAAGTACTACTTAAGTAGTTTTTTGTGGTATCTGTACTTTACCATTTATATTTTTGACTACTTTTACTTTCACTTCACTACATTCACCCCAAAACTATGTACTTTTTACTCCATACATTTTCCCTGACACCCAAAAGTACACATTACATTTTCAAAGATGAGCGGTACAGGAAATTGGTCAAATTCACACACTTATCAACATAACATATCTGGTCATGCCTTCTGCCTCTGATCTGGTGGATTAATTAAACACACATGCTTCATTTGTAAATTATGTGTTGGAATGTGCCCCTGGCTATCTGAAAATAAAACATTTAAATGAAATTATGCCGTCTTGTTTGCTTAAGATAAACAATTTGAAAATATTTATAATTTTGATACTTAAGTATTTTTAGCAATTACATTTACTTTTGATACTTAATTATATTTAAAACTAAATACTTTTAGACTTTTACTCAAGCAGTATTTTCCTGGGTGACTCCTGGGTGACTCACTCACTTAAGGTATCTTTACTTTTACTCAAGTATGAGAATTGGATACTTTTTGCACCACTGGTTGTAATATGGATATTTCTTCCTGGTTTGGCTTTCTGAGTGATTTTGCCCACACACCATTACTGCTCAGTGGTCACTTACCAAATATATGTATAACTAAGGCAAGATAGACAACAGCCTGTCGTTTCCAATGAGAGCAAATTCATCATAGTGGATAGGCAGAGCAAAGCTAGCAAGAGCTTATTGGCACGTTCCAGCATGTATTTGCATATTACCGTTGGGGAGCGCCTACTCTGTGAAGTCTACAAAACTTTATCCACTCTGTTCATAACAGATTCTAGTTTTGGAAAAGAAAACCGTATCGAAATGTTCCATCGATGAGAAAATGTGCAGAATGTCAGCCAAAATCCATCTTGTTCCATCATCTCCCACTGCCGGACACTGGGCTTCCTCTCAAGACCATATTTTCTAGTGAGTGGAAACGCCAACTGGATGACTCACATTTACACATCCAGTAAAATATCTGTCTCCTTTCTTTCTTTCTTTCTTTCTTTCTTTCTTTCTTTCTTTCTTTCTTTCTTTCTTTCTTTCTTTCTTTCTTTCTTTCTTTCTTTCTTTCTTTCTTTCTTTCTTTCTTTCTTTCTTTCTTTCTTTCTTTCTTTCTTTCTTTCTTTCTTTCTTTCTTTCTTTCTTTCTTTCTTTCTTTCTTTCTTTCTTTCTTTCTTCCCTTTCTTCCCTTTCTTCCCTTTCTTTCTTCCCTTCCCTTCTTCCTCTTCCCCCTCTATATTCCCTCCCTTCCGCTCCTGTTTGATCTCATACTCTCATTGTCGGCTCAACCCTGAGAAAATCTCATCCCCCATCATGTCACTGATGTGTGTCATCCATGATGCCTTTATCTCTCAAGCACACAGAGAGTATGTCTGAGTCTGGGCTATATGGAACCAGCTGTGGAGGCCACCACAATCCTCTCCTATCCATCTTCATTTAATTGAGTCCTTTAGCTGCACTATTGTGGAAGGATGTTCTGCAATGCTATTAGTGCTGCCTGAATGCACAGAAAGGCTGAGTGAGGAGGGCCATTATCAAAGAAGAAGAAAGAAATATGGAAAGGAAGAGTTTCACAAGGTCATTTGTGCTACAAATGTGATTGGCAAGTACAGTAAATAGCTTCTGATGTTACTTTGGTTTCCTGTTTTATTCAGTGTTATTGTGTTTTTTTGTATGCTTTTTTTAAAGGTTGTGTGGTAGACAATCTTACATTCTTCGTGGGAAAAGATAATACTTAACGTCTTAAAACCTTGACATTGCAGACTACTGTAAAGTGAACTGTGACACTATATACCAACGGTTTCCCAGGCATTCATGATACATACCTAAGCGCTACTCAAACATGAAATAACAGCTCTGCGACAAGTTGTCGTATTTCTCTAGCCTAGCATGCCTTATGAAAAATATTTTTCATAACATGTTCGACATTGGGTAAAGGGTAACGGCTGCTGAGTTGTTGTGTATAGTCTACCGTTCAAAAGTTTGGGGTCACTTAGAAATGTCCTTGTTTTTGAAAGAAAATCCATTTTTCTGTCCATTAAAATAACATCAGATTGATCAGAAATACAGTGAAGCCATTGTTAATGTTGTAAATCACAATTGTAGCTGGAAACGGCTGATTTTTAATGGAATATCTACATAGGCGTACAGAAGCCACCATCAGCAACCATCACTCCTGTGTTCCAATGGCACGTTGTGTTAGCTAATCCAAGTTTATAATTTCAAAAGGCTAATTGATCATTTGAAAACCCTTTTGCTATTATGTTAGCTCAGCTGAAAACCTTGTGCTGATTAAAGAAGCAATAAAACTGTCCTTCTTTAGACCAGTTGAGTATCTGGAACATCAGCATTTGTGGGTTCGATTACAGGCACAAAAAACATTTTGAAACTCGTCAGTCTATTCTTGTTCTGAGAAATGAAAGCTATTCCATGTGAGAGATTGCCAAGAAATTGAAGATCTCATACAACGCTGTGTACTACTCCCTTCACAGAACAATGTAAACTGGCTCCAACCAGAATAGAAAAGGGAGTGGGAGGCCCTGGTGCACAACTGAGCAAGAGGACAAGTACATTAGAGTGTCTAGTTTGAGAAACAGATGCCTCACAAGTCCTCAACTGACAGCTTCATTAAATAGTACCCACAAAACACCAGTCTCAACATCAACATCAGCGACTCTGGGATGCTGGCCTTCTAGGCAGAGTTGCAAAGAAAAAGCCATCTCTCAGACTGGCCAATAAAAAGAAAAGATTAAGATGGGCAAAGGAACACAGACACTGGACAGAGGAAGATTGAGAAAAAAGTCTAAGCTTGTGTTCGGATCACAAAGCAGAACATTCGTGAGAGGCAGAAAAAATGAAAAGATGCTGGAGGAGTGCTTGATGCCATCTGTCAAGCATGGTGGAGGCAATGTGATGGTCTGGGGATATTGAAGGAAGGCTACCACTCCATTTTGCAACGCCATGTCATACTCTGTTGACGGCATCCAATTTCCTCCCACAACAGGACAATGACCCAAAGCACAGCTCCAAACTATGCAAGAACTATTTAGGGAAGAAGTAGGGGGTGCTTCAGGAAGCATGGGGTGAAATCTCTTCAGATTACCTCAACAAATTGACAACTAGAATGCCACAACTAGAAGGTCTGCAAGGCAGTAATTGCTGCAAATGGAGGACACAATTATTATTTCAATGAAAAATCATTATTTATAACATTGTCAACGTCTTGCCTATATTTGCTACTCATTTTGCAACTCATTTCATGTATGTTTTCATGGAAAACAAGGACATTTCTATGTGACCCCAAACTTTTGAACGGTAGTGTATGTAGCGGGTATGTACAGTATACTGAACAAAATTATGAACGCAACATGTAAAGTGTTGGTCCCATGTTTCATGGGCTTAAATAAAAGACCCGACAAATGTTCCATATGCACAAAAAGCTTATTTCTCTCAAATTTTGTGCACAAATTTGTTTACTTCACTATAGTGAACATTTCAACTTTTCAACTGCCAAGATAATCCATCCACCTGACAGGTTTGATATATCAAGAAGTTGATTAAACAGCGTGATCATTACACATGTGCACCTTATGCTGGGGACAATGAAAGGCCACTATAATGTGTGAAGTTTTGTCACACAACACAATGCCACACTGCCCTATCAAGCAAAACGGCAGTAACTGCTCATAGCGTGGAACTGAGAAAAATGTATTTTATTTACTGTGGTTTCACAGTAACTTTATACAGTTGCTGCTAACATGACCCACATTTTCTCCAAAACACAAAACAATATAGGCAGGATACTTGTCCACATGATTAAGCATGTATCAATGTAGCAGTAATGACATTAACTAATTTTCGACCAAATGAGCAGTTACTAACTTTTTGCTTGGTAGGGAAGCACTGATGTCTCAAGTTTTGAGGGAGCGTGCAATTGGCATGCTTACAGCAGGAATTCTACCAGACCAGTTGCCAGAGAATTGAATGTTAATTTCTCTACCATAAGCACATAAGCAATGTTGTTTTAGAGAATTTGGCAGTACGTCCAACCGGCCTCACAACTGCAGACCACGTGTAACCACGCCAGCCCAGGACCTCCACATCCGTCTTTTTCACCTGCGGGATGGTCTGAGACAAGCCACCCGGACAGCTGATAATTATGTGGGTTTGCACAACCGAAGAATATCTGCACAAACTGTCAGAAACCGTGTCAGGGAAGATCACCTGCTTGCTTGCCCAGGGTCTTGACTCGACTGCAGTTCGGCGTTATAACCGACTTCAGTGGGCAAATGCTATCCTTCGATGGCCACTGGCTCCTGTGCCCGCAGTCCCCTGTGCTCTTCACAGATTAATGCCGGTTTCAACTGTACCAGGCTGTCACATCCTGACCTTAGTTCCTTTTTTATGTCTCTGTTTTAGTTTGGTCAGAGCGTGAGTTGGGGTGGGCATTCTATGTTGTGTATTCTAGGTTTTGTATTTCTGTGTTTGGCCTGGTATGGTTCCCAATCAGAGGCAGCTGTCGATCGTTGTCTCTGATTGAGAACCATACTTAGGCAGCCCGTTCTCCCACAATGGGTTGTGGGTAGTTATTTTCTGTTTAGTGTTTTTGTTGCACCTCGTTGTTTTCGTTCAGTATTCATCTTTATTAAAATTATTATGAATACGTACCACGCTGCACTTTGGTCTTCTTCTCCTTCTCCCGATGACAATCGTTACACAGGCAGATGGCAGACAGCATGTATGGCGTCGGGTGGGCGTGCGGTTTGCTGATGTCAACGTTGTAAACAGTGCCCCATTTTATTTTATTAAATTTCACCTTTATTTAACCAGGTAGGCTTGTTGAGAACAAGTTCTCATTTACAACTGCGACCTGGCCAAGATAAAGCACAGCAGTTCGACACATACACATTCCAGTTACACATGGAATAAACAAACGTATAGTAGAAAAAAGAAAGATCTATATACAGTGAGTGCAAATGAGGTAAGATAAGGGAGGTAAGGCAATAAATAGGCCATGGTGGCGAAGTAATTACAATATAGCAATTAGACACTGGAATGGTAGATGTGCAGAAGATGAATGTGCAAGTAGAGATACTGGGGTGCAAAGGAGCAAGATAAATAAATACAGTATGGGGATGGGCTATGTACAGGTGTAGTGCTCTGTGAGCTGCCCTGACAGCCGGTGCTTAAAGCTAGTGAGTTAGATATGGGTCTCCAGCTTCAGTGATTTTTGCAGTTCGTTCCAGTCATTGGCAGCAGAGAACGGGAAAGGAAACGCGGCCAAAGGAGGAATTGGCTTTGGTGAGATATACCTGCTGGAGCGCGTGCCATGGGTGGGTGCTGTTATGGTGACCAGTGAGCTGAGATAAGGCAGGGCTTTACCTAGCAGAGACTTGTAGATGACCTGGAGCCAGTGGGTTTGGCTACGAGTATGAAGCGATGGCCAGCCAACGAGAGCGTACAGGTCGCAGTGGTGGGTAATATATGGGGCTTTGGTGACAAAACGGATGGCACTGTGATAGACTTCATCCAATTTGTTGAGTAGAGTGTTGGAGGCTATTTAGTAGATGACATTGCCGAAGTCAAGGATTGGTAGGATGGTCAGTTTTACGAGGGTATGTTTGGCAGCATGAGTAAAGGATGCTTTGTTGCAAAATAGGATGCTGATTCTAGATTTAATTTTGGATTGGAGATGCTTGGTGTGAGTTTGGAAGGAGAGTTTACAGTCTAGCCAGACACCTAGCTATTTGTAGTTGTCCACATATTCTAAGTCAGAACCCATGGTGGTGGTGAGGTTGTGGTATGGGCAGGCATAAGCTATCGACAGCAAATACAATTGCAATTTATCAATTGCAATTTGAATGCACAGAGATACCTTGACAAGATCCTGAGGCCCATTGTCGTGCCATTCATCCTCCGCCACCACCTCATATTTCAGCATGATAATGCACAGTCTCATATCACATATATTCCAGTTCTTCCATGGCCTGCATACTCACCAGACAAGTGTGCGACAGCGTGTTCCAGTTTCTGCCAATATCCACTTCACACAGCAATTGAAGAGGAGTAGAACAACATTCCACAGGCCACAATCAACAGCCTGATCAAGTATATGCGAATGAGATGTGTCGTGAGGCATGAGGCAAATGGCCCTACCTTTTTTGTTGTTGTTGGTATCTGTGACCAACAAATGCATATTTGTATTCCCAGTTATGTGAAATCCATAGATTAGGATCCTAATGAATGTATTTCAGTTGAATGATTTCCTTATATGAGCTGTAACACAGTAAAATCTTTGAAATTGTTGCATTTTGCATTTATATCTTGTTCAGTATACTTCAAATGGTTTAGCTTAAACACAACGTTAGCTAAATATACCTAGCATATTAATCCCGCAGACCCGGGCCCTTGCTGAGTGACATGGCTGTGGACAGAGATAATTGCTGTCACAAGGGAGTGTCGACAAGGTCTGACAAACTGAGAAGCTACCACAACAAATCACTGTTCTCTCCAAGCATAGTCGATATAATGAGCCTAGACCCTGGGGTACCTGTGTGTGGGCCGCGTGGTGTGTTTGCTGTGTGTACAGTACATGCTTTTGTGTGTGTGGGTGTGAGCCATGTGTGTTTGTGTGTGGCACATGCTATTGGAATAAGGGAGGAGTAGGAAGACGAGGAGGAGGAACCAGGGAGAATCCCCTAGAGAACATTATTGATTACCATTGGCATGCTTCTCTCTTTCTCTCCCTCTCCTCTCTCTCGTTCCTTCTTTCCCTCCCTCGCTCTCTTTCCTTGTCTTCCTATCTCTCTCTCCATCTTTCTTCCTCGCTACCTCTTTCTAACAGCTACAGTTTATTTATATGGTTTTGCAGGGGCTGTGTTATTTTGTTTGGTGCTGTGCTGTACTCCAGAGAGACAATCGTACTCCGCCTTCTGTAAACCATGCTTGCTGGAGCTCTTCCCATGTGCGTCAATGCAAGCAGTTGTAGCATTCGGTGGAATTTCCAAAGGCACCAGAGGCTTGACACATTCCATTATGTACCACCGCTGTATACTTGTGTTTGAGAAGCTGAAATGGTCTAACCACACGGACACCGTAGTGAAGAAGGCACGACAGCGACTCTTCAACCTCAGGATGCTGAGGACATTTGGCCTGTCCCCCGAGGGCTCTCAGTGTTCTACAGGAGCACCATCAAGAGCATACTGTCAGGCTGCATCACAGCCTGGTACGGCAACTCCACCCCCGCGGACTGCAAGGCTCTTCACAGGGCGATACGTGCAGTCGAACGCACCATTGGGCACACGGTGCCTACCCAACAGAACACCTACAACACCAGGTGTTGCATGAAGGCCAAGAAGATCATCAGGGACCCCAGTCCCCTAAGCCACGCCCTGTTCTCCCCGCTTCAATCACTCAGACGCAGGCAGTACAGGAGCATCATGGCGGAAAAAAAAGACCAATGGCCAATAGTTTCCACCCTCAGACCATCAGGCTGCTGAATAACCACCTCTAGTCAGATACCTGCTCCCCTCCCCCTGCTACTCCCCCTATGGACACCCTCAACTCTCACCTATCTTACCTGCTACTCCCCCTATGGACACCCTCAACTCTCACCTATCTTACCTGCTACTCCCCCTATGGACACCCTCAACTCTCACCTATCTTACCTGCTACTCCCCCTATGGACATTACTCTGCCCCCACCCCAACGACATTCATCACTGTTGCTGTTGTTAATATTTATATTATTACTTTTTGGTTTGATTTCACTCAATGATCATGCTTCTGCTCCCCCTATGGTCATTCCACCTCACCCCCTCAACAGTCTTTACTCTGCCTTCACCCCAATGGACATTTATTTATTCATCTCTGCCTCAGTTGTTATTATGAATATAGTGCTATTTCTATATTTTTTTTATTACCATTTTCATTATTTTATTTCACTAGTTCTGCATGTTGGAGCTCGAAGCATAAGAGTTTCACTGTACGCTGCAATCACACCTGCAACCCTGTGACTATTAAACAATCTGAATCAGTTTCAAACCGCCACTTGGCTATATTCCGAAAAAAGCTATGGTCTCAAGATGCAATGGTCTCAAGATGCAATGCATCCTTCTTTCCCTGGATTGCGTTCTTGTTAATGACAAGCGTTTAGATTTAGATTGAATTGGGACCTCTGTCTTGAATGAACCGCCGCATGAGTGATAAATTGCATTTTATGTTCGCCAAGGTCTCAAAACACTTTCCATTGTATATTAGGTAAAATACCCCATCCTACACCAATGTGTAGCACCTGCCGGAATACTCGCAGCACGTGGGCTTTCACGGTGGAGAACGAGGAGTAATGGTGTCTGTTTGGAAGCTAGGGATGATAACATGGCCAAGGTGGTGAAGAGGTTAGCTGCTAGCCGGGAGCTCTCTATTCACCATGAAGGAGAAACATTATAGTATTGGGGATGAGAGCATCTTAATATTCAAGGCCATTTAGCCTTTCAAGACAGTAGTAGGATGTAGCATGCTATCACTACCAGGATATATTCAAGAGCTCCAATGGTCCTCAGGCTGTGTATCAGATGCTCTCCTGTGTGCCTCCATTTTTTTTTTTTTTTTTTTTTTTTTTGGGGGGGTGATACAAATGCATGACTGATAGTTTGCCTCTAAGAGTATTATTATTTATGAACCCTGGCTCTACTCTAGAAGGAGATACTGTATATTACTCTGCAACAACTGCAGAGTCCGTATAGTCATCATTTTTTTTTTGTCTATTCAAATGCTGAGAAAGCATTACTGGCTTTGCTGCTTTCTTCTGTCATAAATTACCGCCACACTTTTTTGTATGATGTCACCAAACCACATCCTGAAACATGTGCTCCTTTGATGCTTTCTTACATTGCTTGGGAATAGGAGTGTCTAAGTTCCAATATCTGAGACCTGGATATAAATGACAGATTTACCCACTAGCACAACAAACTATAAATGCATACCGAAAGCATTTTCCCTTTATCTATTCTAACTCCCACATATACAAACAGATTGTGGGAGATGTGACAGAGCGGAGGGACACATTTGGCAGATAATACATACAGCATTACTGTGGGGACTCCTGGATAGTGATCTATAACACCTGGAGTATAGAGATGATGTTCTGAATACTGATATATAAGAAGATACAAATCAGTAGCCTGGTCCCAGATCTGATTGTGCCGTCTTGCCAACTCCTATGGTCATTGTCATATAGGAGTTGGCAAGACCAAACAAACAGATTATGGGAACAGGGTAAAAAAAAAACTGTTGTTTGGCACCAGTTTTAGCTATAGACACCAGAAGGCCTCAGGGGCGATTCAGCTCCCTCTTTCAACCCACTTAACAAAGAATGAACAATCTGCTTAGACTCACTAATTGTATTTAGCCTTTATTTAACTAGGCAAAATTCTTATTTACAATGACGGCCTACTCCGGCCAAACCCCGACGACGCTGTGCCAATAGTGCGCCGCCCCTATGGGACTCCCAATCACAGCCGGATGTGATACAGCCTGGATTCGAAGCTGGCATTATAGTGACACCTTTAGCACTGAGATGTAGTGTCTTAGACCGCTGCGCCACTCAGGAGCCCAGTCATTTGTCTTAGTTTGGTGTCGAACCAACTTGCTGCTAGTGAGAGATTCAAAAGGACGAGTCATTTACTGAGTTGATGAATTAGTCCAATTAATCACTGGTAATTATGCAGAAGCATAATTACTGAACACCTTTGCAATATTTTCCATGCCGAAAGTGGAATAAACAATTGGTTTTAATACACATCTACATCTGATTATAAATGTACTGGGTTTCTCTTAACGTTACAGAACTGCTGAGATGTAGCCTATAGTCTTTAAGTATGGTGAATTGTTCTTAGCTTCTTGCAAGAAACAACTTCAACGTTTCATCAAATTCAGATTGAACCTGATCATGTGGGACCCAACCTGTCCCTTATTGAATAGTCAATAAAAACCTTGATGTTATTTTTTTGGGGGGTAAATGCTCTGTTTTTACCACTGCTAGAAATCATCTCGCATTGTGCCGTAAAACGGGCTATCATCCAATTCATAACACTGCATGATGCATAATACCCCCTCTGCCAAAATACAGATTGGTTAGAAATAAATAGGGCTACATTTCAGTGCTGAGACCCTTTTGATATGCAGCTCGTCCACTAGCCACAACGCCTCTGTGGTGTCATGTAAACAACGAACTCCCTACTGAAATTGAACTGAAAATACACCCGTATTTCTTAGTGATGGGCATTCCGACTCTTTTCGAATGAGCATCATCATTTGGCTCCGTTCACTTAAAAGAGACGCATCATTAGGCTCCCAACCTGCTCTTAATTCAAAATGCTTGAAAATCACTCATGTAAAGCACAAAAAGTAGGCTACCATTATGTCAGATCGTGATATGCACATTCAAGTACTTTTTTATGTGGACAAATTTTTATTCAAATTATTATTTACACATAAGCGTGGACCAGAATGACGTGTTCTCCCCACTATTTATGGTTCTGCAGTGAGAATTTACCATCTTCAGATAATGATTTTGTAACTTATTTGCAGATAATCGTTGTTTGAAGCTCAAAAAGCAGTAGTTGCAGTATGTAAATCAGGGAGCCACGTGAACAGCTCTTTCAACGATGCGATTCGCTTCCCAAAGTTCTTCAAAAAGAGCTCTTAGCTGGCAAACGACCCATTACTAGTATTTCTCCCCTCAAACGTTTTTGTCATGCGAATGTGATTAGAAAAGTGGGGCAGTGTTTTAATCGTGCCGTATTTATGCAAATGTCTGGAGTTAAGACGTCTTGCCAATTGGGACGTTTAATTACATACATTTCCCCTGGGATATGATCTAGTTAATTGCCGATAAAGAGAGCGAGATTCCTAAGTTTAAGGTGAAATTTAGTACACCATGAGGAATGGAAGGAGACATGTTGGTGCTGATATTTTTTCAACTCTGGAAATCGGTCAATTGAAATAAATTAATCAGGCCCTAATCTATGGATTTCACATGACTGGGCAGGGGCGCAGCCATGGGTAGCCCTGAGGGGTCATAGGCCTACCCACTGGGGAGGCAGGCCCAGCCAATCAGAATGAGTTTTTCCAGCTGTCGAGGTGACTGGTCTCAGACGATCCCTGTAGGTGAAGAAGCCGGATGTGGAGGTCCTGGGCTGGCGTGGTTACACGTGGTCTGCAGTTGTGAGGCCGGTTGGACGTACTGCCAAATTCTCTAAAACGACATTGCTTATGTGCTTATGGCTGAGATATGTCATAATGAAGGTTTCATCGTTATACTTTCTCTCAAGCATGTGCTTTTCAATTTATAAGATTGTAGGTTACATTGACATTGTTTGGAAATAGCTATAGAACTGCCGTTGTTTACTTTTGATAGTTACTTTTTTGTTGTTGCTTTTATTAGTTTTCATTTTACCACAAGGACATCTATAGCATAACACCATCAGCATTTTATTTCACCTTTATTTAACCAGGTTTGGAAAGTTGAGAACAAGTTCTCATTTACAATTGCGACCTGGCCAAGATAAAGCAAAGCCGTTCGACACATACAACAACATAGAGTTACACATTGAGTAAAACAAACATACAGTCAATAATACAGTAGAAAAAATAAGTCTATATACGATGTGAGCAAATGGAGGTAAAGGCAAAAAAAGGCCATGGTGGCGAAGTAAATACAATATAGCGAGTAAAACACTGGAATGGTAGATTTGCAGTGGAAGAATGTGCAAAGTAGAGATAGAAATAATGGGGCGCAAAGGAGCAAAATAAATAAACACATACAGTAGGGGAAGAGGTAGTTGTTTGGGCTAAATTATAGATGGGCTATATATAGGTGCAGTTTAATTTAACAAAAGTAAGTGCTCGAGTATAACCAACACACTGAATAATACTCATTGATTGAAAGGGACGGCAGTCTGGCCTCACAATGAATAGCCTTTGAGAGTTTTATTTTTCTCAGCAAATTAACTCTTAAACGTACTACGACATAGAGGGTACATCCCAAATGGCACCCTATTCCCTATGTAGTGCACTCCTTTTGACCTGGTCACATAAAGCTCTGGTCAAAAGTTGTGCACTATATAGGGAATAGGGTGTCATTTGGGACGCAAGCAGAGTCTCACACAGAACACCATGGATTCATGAACCATGAAAAGAGGAGTGTAGTCTCATAAGGAGGGCAGACGGGAGCCTTCACAGAACTCCCGAGATCATTTCCCTATCATCCCTCTAGCACTGTCAGGCGGTCTGATCTGTACATCTCTCTCCATCACATTTTCAGGGTTAGAGGGCAGTCCACATACTGTGGCTGTCAGTATTGAGGCCCTCTCAGCAGCAGTATGTTATGGAGATGTTGTACTAACAGAGGCACAGAGCATGTGAGATTTAAGTATGACATTGTACCAACTGAGGCACAGAGCATGTAAAGCGCTACTGTATGTGTCGATAACATACGGCCTTGGAGCATGTCTGTTTTAACTTGTCATTGTTATTTCATGTACATTAATGCAGTACCCTGTCTGTCTCTGTCTACCAAATGCTCTGTCTTTTCTCTCTTCTTTCCACTCTCTCTCTCCTTTCCTATCGCTCTCCCTCTCTCTGACTATGATTCCCTGCTGACTTCTCTCTCAGGGGTATGAGGAGAGACAGAGGTATAATCACCTAATTCCCAGCTGTTCTAATATTCTGATCATGGTGGATGGTGATGGATGACTTGCACCAACCTGTCTTAAGTGATTGGAGCGGAAGCACACAACGCTTCAGAGCAGTTTTATTCATGACCTGCCCTACTTTGAGCTCAAGAGCTGATTAAAAAGATCTGCTGTTGTTCTACAGTTGGGAATATAAGTGCGGGAGAAAAACAATAATCACATATTTAGCCATGCAAATTGAGTCTTCTAGTCTTGGTTGAGCATGCCGGGCAATGCATTTCCTGACATCGCCTTGGGATTGTGTGTGTTGTGTTTAAATGTATATGTGTGCACCAAATAATCCTGTTGTGTTTTTTGTTTATGCTACTCACTTTCTCAATTTTTTCTTTCTTTCTTCCTTTGTCTTTCTCTCTCCTCCTTCTTTCTCTGACAGTTGGGGGGTTGTGGAATACTGGGCGTGGGGGTATGGCTGTCAGTGACCCAGGGCAACTTTGCCACACTCTCCTCATCCCTCCCATCCCTCTCAGCAGCCAATCTACTCATTGCGGTCGGGACCATCATCATGGTGATTGGTTGCCTCGGCTGTGTCGGAGCTGTCAAAGAAAGTCGTCCGCTATTGCTGAGTGTGAGTATCTGCCACTCTTGTTGACAAAAATAACCGTGATAATTAGTTTTTATACACATTCACATTTCTGCAGTAAGCATCATGTTATATTCACATTTTTAAAATTGTAATTTAGTAGATGCTTTTATCCAAAGCAACATACAGATGTCAACATCAACAGACAGTGACACATTATGTACTTTCAGTACATGCGGCCCATGAGGGAACTTTAGACCAGCATTCATAACTCCAAGCCCCATGAAGATCTTTCCATTAAAAACACTATTTCAAGTCATAATTGTCTCTGGTTGCCAAGAACAAGTCTCTCATCGTAAAACAAACCATATAGTTTGATTTACTTCGAATGACTAAAAGTCTGTTCACTTAGCCTTTAAACCGAGCAATTAAATAAAGTTTGACAGCAGCGCAGCAGGTGGCTCAATTACTGGCCCCATGGGACCGACCATCAAACATATCGTAGCGCGAAAGCCCATCATTAGTATCAGCCTTGACATTCTCCCAGAATGCCTAGCCGGTTGGACCGCTGTGTCGATTTGATAGGAAGGCGATGTCCGCAAAGGCTTTTTCGCAGCGACTGACGAATCATCTTGAGCCTTCACATCGATTTCGAAATAGACAGCTCTAACCCTCTGCTTTCATTAGAAGAGCAATTAGAGATTTGATAACTGAACTGATCATCGAGGGGAAATAGATTAAGATTTGACCGTGCTAATTGTTAAAGTGCTGTGGTGCTTCGTGCCTGATATGTATCGGGATTAAAAGTAATACGGTTGAGTGGTAATTTGTAACATGGCAATAACTTGTTGTGGGCGGCATTTTACAACAGTTGTGTACTGAACGTCTTGTCAGTCTATTAGTGAGGATATGTTTTCATGTTTTATTCCATTATCTCCATGAGATTCATTGGAGAATACAAAGCTTTTTTCCGATATCCACACTAGCAGATCACTTAGAATGCATGCCAATTACATTGATTCATTCTAAGTGATACAGGATGTGATTATGGACATGTAGCCTTGCCAGTGGCGATTTTAGCATGTAAATCTTGGCGGGGCAAAAAAACAAACATGTTTTTAGATGCATGCCAGCAAACCCACTAAACAATACAGTAATTGCACTATAACGGTGACAAACGGTGCCCACATACTTTTAGGGCCTACATAAAGCTGTCCCAACAGCAGAGTCCCAACACCTTACCACTGCTACACCTGGCTTTCAGGGGAGCCTGGTCTGGCAGCGAAATAGTTAATTCTGTCACACCTTCTCCCGCTCTCCTTCTCTGGTGCTTGAGGGTGCCAGGTTGCCCTTAATTTCGCACACATGTCACCATCATTAAGCGCAGCAGCGCAATATTAGACTCACCTGGACTCCATTACTTTGTTGATTACCCCCTCTATGTCTGTCTGCTCCTCAGTTTGTTCCCTGTGTCAGCATTGATGTTGTTATTTTTCCCCTTTCTAGACTCGGTTCCTGTTCTGTCTCATGTCCATTGTTTATTAAATGTTCTCCCTGTACCCTCATCTCCAGCTTCGATCCTCACACATTTACTGCTTTTGAAAAAACATAGCTGATATCAAATCAAATTTATTTATATAGCCCTTCGTACATCAGCTGATATCTCAAAGGGCTGTACAGAAACCCAGCCTAAAACCCCAAACAGCAAGCAATGCAGGTGTAGAAGCACAGTGGCTAGGAAAAACTCCCTAGAAAGGCCAAAACCTAGGAAGAAACCTAGAGAGGAACCAGGCTATGAGGGGTGGCCAGTCCTCTTCTGGCTGTGCTGGGTGGAGATTATAACAGAACATGGCCAAGATGTTCAAATGTTCATAAATGACCGGCATGGTCAAATAATAATAATCACAGTAGTTGTCGAGGGTGCAGCAAGTCAGCACCTCAGGAGTAAATGTCAGTTGGCTTTTCATAGCCGATCATTAAGAGTATTTCTACCACTCCTGCTGTCTCTAGAGAGTTGAAAACAGCAGGTCTGGGACAGGTAGCACGTCCGGTGAACAGGTCAGGATTCCATAGCCGCATGCAGAACAGTTAAAACTGGAGCAGCAGCACGGCCAGGTGGACTGGGGACAGCAAGGAGTCATCATGCCAGGTAGTCCTGAGGCATGGTCCTGGGGCTCAGGTCTTTCGGGAGAAAGAGAGAATTAGAGAGAGCATTCTTAAATTCACACAGGATACATGATAAGACAGGAGAAATACTCCAGATATAACAAACTGACCCTAGCCCCCGACACAAACTACTGCAGCATAAATACTGGAGGCTGAGACAGGAGGGGTCAGGAGACACTGTGGCCCCATGAAAGGACACCCCCGGACAGGGCCAAACAGGAAGGATATAACCCCACCCACTTTGCCAAAGCACAGCCACCCACCACTAGAGGGATATCTTCAACCACCAACTTACCATCCTGAGACAAGGCCGAGTATAGCCCACAAAGATCTCCGCCACGGCACAACCCAAGGGGGTGGATATGGCTGACTTGCTTAAACAAATGTGGTTTCTACTGACAATTGAGACATACAAACTATGGCATAGTACACAGAGTCAGAACCGTTGGATAAATAAAGGGGGTATATGAGCAGACAATGAAAGCTCTTACAATATTCAATGATTATATTTATCTAAAACAGGCTATACATGTGCACCACCAAGTCAGGACTGTAGGCAAAATTTGTAGTGGAAAAGGGACCAAATTTATTAGGGTGAGGCACATGTGCTACTAACAGCTTACTGCATAACATACACTTAGTATTACTTTCTTACTGTAGCTACAGTATACATATCTCCCTGGATTATTACATCATTTATGCAGCAGCGTACAATACATTTTTGGACTCAACTTGTTGTGCTGTGCCCACTTGAACAGGAAGGTGGCGTGGCGGTTTTATTTTTTTAAACCTTTATTTAACTAGGTAAGTCAGTTAAGAACAAATTCTTATTTTCAATGACGGCCTAGGAACAGTGGGTTAACTGCCTGTTCAGGGGCAGAACGACAGATTTGTACCTTGTCAGCTCGGGGGTTTGAACTTGCAAACTTCCGGTCCAACGCTCTAACCACTAGGCTACCCTGCCGCCCCATTGCGAAGAGCTGCTGTCAAACACAGGAAAGGGCTGTTTGAATGAATGCTTACAAGCCTGCTGCTGCCTACCACCGCTCAGTCAGACTGCTCTATCAAATATCAAATCATAGACTTAATTATAATATAATAAACACACAGAAAAACAAGCCTTAGGTCATTCATATGGTCAAATCCGGAAACTATCGTTTCGAAAACAAAACGTTTATTCTTTCAGTGAAATACGGAACCGTTCCGTATTTTATCTAACGGGTGGCATCCCTAAGTCTAAATATTGCTGTCACATTGCACAACCTTCAATGTTATGTCATAATTATGTAAAATTCTGGAAAATGTATTTGTTTGGAAGGAATGGTCTTCACACAGTTCGCAACGAGCCAGGCTGCCCAAACTGCTGCATATACCCTGACTCTGCTTGCACAGAACGCAAGAGAAGTGATTTCCCTAGTTAATATTGCCTGCTAACATTAATTTCTTTTCACTAAATATGCAGGTTTAAAAAAAATATACTTGTGTATTGATTTTAAGAAAGGCATCGATGTTGATGGTTAGGTACGTTGGTGCAACAACAGTGCTTTTTTTGCGAATGCGCTTGTTAAATCATCACCTGTTTGGCGAAGTAGGCTGTGATTCGATGATAAATTAACAGGCACCGCATTGATTATTTGCAACGCAGGACAAGCTAGATAAACTAGTAATATCATCAACCATGTGTAGTTAACTAGTGATTATGTTAAGATTGATTGTTTTTTATAAGATATGTTTAATGCTAGCTAGCAACTTGCTCATTGCTGCACTCGCGTAACAGGTGGTCAGCCTGCCACGCAGTCTCCTCGTGGAGTGCAATGTAATCGGCCATAATCGGGCGTCCAAAAATGCAGATGACCAATTGTTATGAAAACTTGAAATCGGCCCTACTTTCAAGACAACTGGGATCTTGGAAAAAAACAGCCCCTACGCTCTGTATTTTCCACTGGCTGCCCCACCACCACAGAAAGCACTGAGCTAAGCTGAAACACCCGCATTTTCGTGCTGCCTTACTCAAGAAAGCAAAAAAGAGACCATGTTTGTATTAACTACTAGCAGCTTTATTAACTAGAATTTTTTTTTACATTGTTTGCAAACTGATAATATGACATATTTATGCCAAAATAACATGCAAACAGGCTAGAAAGATGGGGCTCAAAACAGGCTCTGCCCCACCTGCCCTGAACGACGGGTCGCCACTGAGCCTTGCCCTTGTGCACACATTTCAAGTGGTTTGCTAGTATGCATATTGGAACAAAGCTTTGGGCACACATTCTAAGTAGTTTACTAACATGGAACAGAGCTTATTAATAGCCATTTGTGGACTGCCATGCTTTTACACTGTATACTGCTACTTCTAGTCTGACCGCTCTGAAGTGGTCTTGTAGGGACACATTTCAGATCAGTTAACACATTTCAGTCAATTTGAACCAGGTCTCTGTAAACTGGGTTGTCGAGCAAAATGGTCAACATTCCATTATGGTTAACCTGCAGCCGGGGCTCTAAATTATATTTTCATTTGTAGCACCAGAAAATGAGATTTTTTGATTGATTGAGATACAGCCTATATTAATTCTAGCTACATTCAACACATGTTGTGCCCTAGAAAGAAGAAACTATCCACTGGGCACACTGGTTGAATCAACTTTGTTTCCACGTAATTTCAATGAAATTACTTTGAACCAATGTGTAATAGACATTCAATTGTGTTCTGTGTCCAGTGGGTATTATGTGACTAAAGGCATTTGTTTATTATAAAAGCTAAAATGTTGATACGAATACCTGTCAATGATATTACATAGTCGTTTGTGGAATATTCGTTTTCTACATTGTGTAAAAGCATTGTTTTCCTATTGAGATGCATAACATTGTACACTGTCTTTTAAAAAAACGTCAGGTTGGTTATGAAAACATGCAAGAGATCTGTCATTTATTCATTGCTATGAGCTTTTCCCTTTCTTTTTTTAAACCAGTGTTCGAAAAAGTGCTCAATTGTCATACTTGAGTAAAAGTAAAAATACCTTAATAGAAAATGACTCAAGTAAAAGTGAGTCACCCAGTAAAATACTACTAAATGTCTAAAAGTATTTAGTTTTAAATATACTTCAGTTTCAAAAGTAAATGGAATTGCTAAAATGTACTTAAGTCTCAAAAGTAAAAGTATAAATCATTTAAAATTCCTTAAATTAAACAAACCAGACAACACAATATTCTTGTGTTATTTATTGACGTATAGCAAGGGGCACACTCCAACACTCAGACATAATTTACAAACAAAGCATTTGTGTTTAGTGAGTCCGCCAGATCAGAGACAGCAGTAATGACCTGGGATGTTCTCTTGATAAGTGTGTGAATTGGACCACTTTCCTGTCAAAATGTAACAAGTACTTTTGGGTGTCAGGGAAAAATGTATGGAGTAAAAAGTACATTATTTTCTTCAGGAATGTAGTGAAGTAAAAGTTGCCAAAAAGAAATAAAGTACAGATACCCCCAAAAAACGACTTAAGTAGTGCTTCAAAGTATTTTTTACTTAGGTACTTTACAACACTGGTGTAAACAAATGTTTAACGACGTGTGAGTAGTTTAAGAATGGCTCAAGACATGGCTTATAAATGTCAAATGTGGTCCCTGCGATCCACTATAGGTAGATAAAAATGAGGTGCCGGTAATATGGGTCAGGTCATTTGACCTGGTTGGGCTATAAGCAAGCCCTTTTCGCTGTAGTGATGGTGCAACCATGACGCCATCGAATCTGCACTCGCCTTATCATTACAACAATTATTATCTGAGAGATTTTTTCCAAGTCGCACAGTGCTCCCAAAATAACACTCCTGGTTGCATACGAACCAATTGGTTGCACGTTAGAGCCCTGTCTGCGGCTAATAACAGCCTCTCAGGAAGCTTCTACTGCATTACGTGCATTAAGTCCCAGTCCAGGAGTTAAATCTCTACTAAATCTCTATGGGTGTGAAATGAGATGTGCAAAGACTAGCCCCAGGTCAAAGGTGAAGAGCGGAAGGTTGGGTTTCAGTTAGTGGGCCGGAATCTGACATTGGTGCAATCTTTAAAAGCACCACAGCATTGCATTCGCGTAGCCCATCCTTTCAGATCAGTGGCTACACAACAAAGCAAAAGGGCCGCCAGTCGAGAGTAATTTGGGACCTAGCACAGTTGTAACCTTCCCACCACCCTAAGTTAGTTATCGGTCCGACGTAGCTGGATTCCTAAAGGTATTGATTTGGGAGGCACCATCTGACAGTGGCATGCCTTCAGTTTCTCCCTCTTCCGTCTATCAACAAAGACCCTCGGTAGCTTTCATGCTGAATGGGAATCACAGAGAGTCGATAAACCGCCCGAGATCAATGGTCGACCAGCAGTTTCATTATAGTTCTCCTCATCGCTCTCACTGCCAAGGCATTGATCTCCACTAAACTAGGATATCATCAAAGCCTGACGAGAGGAGAAACAAGTCATAGCATAAATAACAGGGCTGGTTTGGCTACTGTTGTGGGGGCTACCCTCACAGCCGCATACTTTTGTTATTTTCACATGTACATAAAGTCACCAGCAGTTGTGAGGCATTAAGTGGATGACAAAAGCTTTGCAATACCTAGTCAGTTGCAGGACTGAATGCGTCTTCCACGTTTAACCCAACCCCTCTGAATCAGAGAGGTGCGGGTGGCTGCCTTAATTGACATCCTCGTTATCCACACCCAGGGAGCAGTTGTTGTTGGTCAACTGCCTTGCTCAAGGGCAGAACAGCCCATTTTTCCACCTTGGGGATTTGAACCAGCAACCTTTCGGTTACTGGCAGACCGCTCTTAATCGCTAGGCTACCTGCCGGCCTAATATTGGCTAAGCTCAATGTTGCTTGTTGGTTCACTCAGCAGCATGTGGTTCTCATTCGAACTGTGGCATGGGAATGAGTCAACTATCAACTTGATTGATGGATTGCCTGCTATCACATTACAACCAATATCATGTCAGACTGAGACGTTTTAGAGGGAAGGAGGTTCTGGCAGTAGATATGATTACCATTCAATTACCGACTCCCTACCTGACATCCTCTAACTGACAGCCAATTGGTTTTCTAACTTCCATCTTAATTGAAACAACTCATTCTGTTTCTAATTTCCTTAATTGATGAATTGTTTTCGACTTCGGTATATTGCAAGAGTACTTTTTTGTCTGATGCCGGCTACAAATTCCATTTGGTTTGTATGAGTTCAGGAGGAGAGAGGGAGGGAGAGAGCGAGAGAGAGAGAGAGAGTCAGCGAGAGAGAGAGATGAAGTGCACTAGGGCAGAAACCTTTGGGCTGGTGAGAAAATAAAATAAATCACTCAATGACTACGTCAAGCTTGTGACTCGACAAATTTGTTGGATGCATTTGCTGTTTGTTTTGGTTGTGATTCAGATTATTTTTTGCACAATAGAAATTAATGGTAAGTAATGTATTGTGTCATTTTGGAGTCCCTTTTATTGTAAATTGTAAATAAGAATCGAATATGTTTCTAACCACTTCTACATTAATGTGGGCGCTAACATGATTATGGATAATCCTAAATGAATTGTGAATAATGATGAGTGGGAAAGTTTCAGATGCAAAAAAATACCCCAAAGACATGTTAACCTCTCACCATTACAATAACAGGGGGAGTGATATTTGTCACATGATGTAATCATTGCGTGTTATGAATATGGGACCAAATACTTTACTTTTTAGTACTTTAATAGACATAAGTGAATTCCTCCCAATACTTTTGGTCCCCTAAAATGGGGGGACTATGTACAAAAAGTGCTTTCCTTTCTAAACTGTTCAAAACGATAATGGATAAAAATGCCCTCAAAGGAAAGCTAACAGTCTGCAGTTTAACCTCTTAGTCATTGTATCAATTTAAATCCAAAGTGCTGGAGTACAGAGCCAAATACATGTGTCACTGTCCCAATACCTTTGCAGCTCACTGTATCACGGCCCAACCTGTCTCTGAGTATTACTGTCCCACTCCTCCACTTCTCCTCTTGTCAGTCTTAAATATATATAAGGCAGAATGATCTAAAGGCGTTCGATCTCCCATGTCTCCTCAACTCACTCTTCCTGACACTTTGTCTGTCCTGCTCCCCTGTCTCCCCGCTCTTCCTTTCTCAAGTTAAATCTCATATTACACAGGCACGTAATAGGTCTCTGGAAAGCGTTTCCTGGGCCCGATGGGTCAACTTGTAAAAATCTCTCCTCTCTCTCTCTCTCCCCACTTTCTCCCTCTCTCTCCCCTGTCCCTCTCTCCTCTCCCTCTCTCTCCTCTCTCCACAGTTCTTCATCCTCCTTCTGCTGATCTTCTTCTTGGAGATTCTGTCCATCATGCTCTTCTTTGTTTACCAAGACCAGGTAAGGTGACGTCTCACTCTTATTTGTTTATTTTTATTGTGGTTGATTCCAGTACCGTTTAAGTCTCACAGAATGTAATAATATAAACTCAGCAAAAAAAGAAAAGTACCTTTTTAGGACCCTGTCTTTGAAAGATCATTCGTAAAAACCCAAATAACTTCACAGATCTTCATTGTAAAGGGTTTAAACACTGTTTCCCATGCTTGTTCAATGAACCATACACAATTAATGAACATGCACCTGTGGAACGGTCCTGAAGTCACAAACAGCTTAGGCAATTAAGGTCACAGTTGTGAAATCGTAGGACACTAAAGAGGCCTTTCTACTGACTCTGAAAAACAACAAAAGAAAGATGCCCAGGGTCCCTGCTCATCTGCGTGAATGTGCCCTAGGCATGCTGCAAGGAGGCATGAGGACTGCAGATGTGGCCAGGGCAATACATTGCAATGTCCGTACTGTGAGACACCTAAGACAGCGCTACAGGGAGACAGGACGGACATCTGATCGTCCTCGCAGTGGCAGACCACGTGTAATAACACCTGCACAGGATCAGTACATCCGAACAACACGGGACAGGTACAGGATGGCAACAACAACTGCCCGAGTTACACCAGGAATGCACAATCCTTCCATCAGTGCTCAGACTGTCCGCAATAGACAGAGAGGCTGGACTGAGGGCTTGTAGGCCTGTTGTAAGGTAGGTCCTCACCAGACATCACCGGCAACAACGTCGCCTATGGGCACAAACCCACCTTTGCTGGACAGGACAGGACTGGCAAAAAGTGCTTTTCACTGACGAGTCACGGTTTTGTCTCACCAGGAGTGTTGGTCGGATTCGCATTTATCGTCGAAGGAAGGAGCGTTACACCGAGGCCTGTACTCTGGAGCGGGATCGATTTGGAGGTGGAGGGTCTGTCATGGTGTGTCACAGCATCATCGGACTGAGTTTGTCGTCATTGCAGGCAATCTCAACGCCGTGCGTTACAGGGAATACATCCTCCTCCCTCATGTGGTACCCTTCCTGCAGGCTCATCCTGACATGAACCTCCAGCATGACAATGCCACCAGCCATACTGCTCGTTCTGTGTGTGATTTCCTGCAAGACAGGAATGTCAGTGTTCTGCCATGGCCAGAGAAGAGCCCGGATCTCAATCCTATTGAGCATGACTGGGACCTGTTGGATCGGAGGGTGAGGGCTAGGGCCATTTCCCCCAGAAATGTCCGGGAACTTGCAGGTGCCTTGGTGGAAGAGTGGGGTAACATCTCACAGCAAGAACTGGCAAATCTGGTGCAGTCCATGAGGAGGAGATGCACTGCAGTTCTTAATGCAGCTGGTGGCCACACCAGATAATGACTGTTACTTTTGATTTTGACCCCCCCCTTTGTTCAGGGACACATTATACCATTTATGTTAGTCACATGTCTGTGGAGCTGGATTGAAAAGTAGAGGAGCATTGGCTTTTCAACATAAATACATCTCTACACATCAGAGCATTTCCAACTTGGGAAGGGATTAATAATAAAATTCACACACACACACACATACATCCTGCTCCTACATACACACCAGTACACTGGCATGCACAGACACAATAGTACAATTCACAGCATTTCAAATTCCATCTAAACAAGCGGTGCGCCAATAACGGGACGCCCTCCAATCTATCGGCCACGGCTAATCCATTATGCATGACTTGTGGCATCCTCGCTACCCCGAGGGCCAGGGCCAAGGCCGTTGGTGTCTACAGTCTCTGCCTGTACCTTTTAGTAAATAATGATCCTACCCTTTGATATTTTTCTCCTCCCTCTTTATTTCCTTTGAGTGTATTTGATTTTTCCCACTCTCGTACTGTGTATAGCTTTTTATCTTGTGGTTATGTAATAAAACCCATACAGGCTCTGTTAAATCTGAATCCTCTGCCCCACAGCCATTATAATCCTTTGGTTTGTCTCACTTGGTGTGTAATTCTAGAAGAGTTCCTGGATTGGTAGCATCTTCCTGGGCTTTCAGCCATTTATATCCCTTTCGCTATGGATGTCAGTCCCCACCCTAGTCCCCATGTCGGATTCCCTATCCTCCATTCCCGGATCTGAATGATTCAGTTTAATTTCTTAACTGTTCTACACAAAGCAGTGCAATGAGAAACTGGGTAAAAGACCGGAGCACTGTAAAAGCCAGGCGTACTGTAGATGTACTGTAGGACTTAAGAAAGAAATGAAGAAAGAAAAGGGAATGGTCCTCCAGCGGCTAGCTTAAATGGACTCTACGATGTTCTTCAACCGCAGGGCCATTCCATATGTACATAAGAGAGTTACATGTTAATGTTATTGTTGGGAAGGCTATGTTCTTTTTTTTTTTAAACATCATTTTCTATTACGGGCACTGGAAGGCAGATGTGTGTGCTGGCTTTTATTTCAGCCCAGCACTAAACACACGATTCAGCAAGGTCATAGTGGTCAAATGAGTTGGCGCATGACGTTAATGGTTATGTCAACTTGCGTTATCGCAAAATGTATCAGTTACCGCTGAAAATCTGAGTTACAAAAACAGTGTACAGTCTGTTGCTGCCCTATTTCAGAAATATTCAGCCTACCAGCAACGTTGATTCAACATAAATGAGAAAGTACGGAATAATGAGGAAACTTTACCCAGAGAGCTGATTTCTGATCCTTCATCAGTATTCTGTTGCCGGGTCTCATTCCCACAACACCGCTACTCCACTGATGGCCTTGAACACTCCCATCTGTTCCTTCAACACATCAGCGCGTGCCACCTAATGCCAGCCTACAGCTGCCAACCTTGCAATCTTTGACTGACTTCAATAACTAAACTAAAATGTGCTCCTCTCAGGTTCCCCAAGACCAGGATTTGGAAACGCTGACCTAGTCTCATCACCACCTAATCAAATAGGGTCATTAAAAAAGTTACAGCAGCCAGGCGGGGGTTCCTTTCTAAGTAGGAAACCGAGTCGGTCAAACCAATTACTGTAGGAAAATGGTGATCCGTACGTTGTCCATATTAGGACAGACTCACATGTCCATGGAAGTTGTCAGAGTCACCTGGAGTTGGTGTCAGTCACTTTCAGTTGGTATACACTTTATATAATGTTTTTTTAAATAATTTATTTGTTTACAATATGATTAATTCATTAATATTTGTAAAAGCGTCAATGATGAAAGCATTAGAATGTGACTCAAATGAAAAACAGTGACATTTTCTCCAATGTGTGGCACAACTCAGTTTGTTGTATATAATAGTAAGGATCATATTTCTTACATAAACAAGGTGCACATTTCAACCTCAGCAGCATGGGACTGAGGTTCAATGTAGCAATTTGAAATTGAGTCATGTAACCACTTCCTGAATACATTTCAAGCATGGAGAAGTTTCATTTTGTGCTGAGAGAAACGTTTGATTGGTAAAACACACAAGTAATCATAGTGATTCACCCATTAAATTAATGGCGACATGAAATTACTAATTCATTGGACTACCTACAAAACATAAAATGTTCTGTTCTTTGTGTGAAAAGGAGAAACCCATTGTTGAAATCCTGTAGGGGTGTTGACAGTAAAAAAAATCTGGGTTCAAATAGTATTTGTTTTGCTTAAAACACTTTAGCTGGACCTCTGGCACTCCAGGCAGGATCAACTGGCACTCAGGTAATGTCACGCCCTGACCGTAGATTATTTCTATTTTTAGTTTGGTCAGGGTGTGATGTGGGTGGGTATTCTGTTTTGTTCTATGTTTGTATTTCTATGTGTTTGGCCTGGTATGGTTCCCAATCAGAGGCAGCTGTCAATCGTTGTCTCTGATTGAGAACCATACTTAGGCAGCCTGGTTTCACCCTTGAGTTGTGGGTAGTTGTTTTTTGTTTTGTATCTGTACCAGGTTTTCTGTTTTGTGTTGGTCTATTTTTGTTATTTTGGTTTTAGTGTTCTGAGTTTAAATAAATATGAACATGGACACATATTGGTTCGATCCTTCCTACTCCTCCTCAGATGAAGAGGACAGCCGTTACAGGCAGGCTCAACCAATCGCTCAAAGTACAAATACTAAACTATTTGAACCCACGTCTAGTAAAAGTATCTGTTGATTTAAACTTCATAGAATTCAATATTGCAATCAGGTTGAGATAAAACCGTAATACAATAAGTAGAATTGGAGCAAAGCAGCATTGAGGAAAATAGACTGTGGAAAACAAAACGTGAACAGCTCCTGTCAATGTTTCCCTATGAATAAATATGAATACATATGAATGCATTTGAATAAACATACGACATTAAAGGGAATACCTCCAGAGAGAATAGAACCACAAAAAGACCCCATTTTGACAGTATTCTATCCTTGCTGGGAGCTATCACAGACGAACATAGATAAACAGTTTGCCATTTTACCAGTTGGGGCTCCCGAGCGGGCGGTCTAAGGCACTGCATCTAGCTAGAGGTGTCACTACAGACCCTGGTTCGATTCCAGGCTGTATCACAAACGGCCGTGATTGAGAGTACCATAGGGTGGCGCACAATTGGCCCAGCGTCGTGCAGTATAGGGTTTGGCCGGGGTAGGCCGTCATTGTAAATAAGAATTTGGTCTTAACTGACTTGCCTAGTTAATGGGACGATGCATAGAGCCTTCGCCTTCTCTTCACATTTCCTGATTCCTTGTCCATTAAACATTTAACACAGTGCAATGTCAAAAATACAGAAAGTATTCAGACCCACAGATTTTTCCAAAATGTGTTACATTCCAGCCTTATTCTGAAATGGATTAACCCCCCCCCCCCCCAATCTACCCACAATATCCCATAATGACGAAGCGAAAACAGGTTTTTAGAAATACCTTATTTACATAAGTATTCAGACCCTTTGCTATGAGACTCAAAATTGAGCTCAAGTGCATCCTGTTTCCATTGATCATCCTTGAGCTGTTTCTACAACTTGGAGTTGTAGAAAAAAATTCAATTGATTGGACATGATTTGGAAACACACACACACCTGTCTATATAAGGTCCCAAAGTTGACAGTGCATGTTAGAGCAAAAAACAAGCCATGAGTACGAAGGAATTGTCTGTAGAGCTCCAAGACAGAATTGTGTCGAGGCACATATCTTGGGAAGGGTACCAAAAAATGTCTGCAGCATTGAAGTGCCCAAGGAACACAGTGGACTCCATCATTCTTAAATAGAAGATGTTTGGAACCACCTGGCTGCCCGGCCAAACTGAGCAATTGGGGGAGAAGGGCCTTGATTAGTGAAGTACTATCTCTACTGTACTTCACTAATCAAGTGTTTATGGTAGAGTGGCCAGACGGAAGCCACCCCTCAGTAAAAGCCACATGACAGACCGTTTGGAGTTTACTAAAAGGAACAATGAGAAACAAGATTCTCTGGTCTGATGAAACCAAGATTGAACTCTTTGGCCTGAATGCCAAGCGTCACGTCTGGTGGAAACCTGTCATCCATTCGGTGAAGCATGGTGGTGGTAGCATCATGCTGTGGGGATGTTTCTCCGCGGCAGGGACTGGGAGACTAGTCAGGATTGAGGGAAAGATGAACGGAGCAAAGTACAGAGAGATCCTTGATGAAAATCTAGAGCACTTAGGACCTCAGACAGGGGCAAAGGTTCACCTTCCAACAGGACAATGACCCTAAGCACACAGCCAAGACGCAGGAGTGGCTTCGGGATAAGACTCTGAATGTCCTTGAGTGGCCCAGCCAGAGTTCAGACTTGAACCCGATTGAACATCTCCGGAGAGACCTGAAAATAGCTGTGCAGCAAAGCTCCCCATCCAACCTGACAGAGCTTGAGAGGATTTGCAGAGAAGAGTGGGAGAAACTTTCCAAATACAGGTGTGCGAAGCTTGTGATATTTACGCATTTTATTTTTTATTTCGAAACAAGCTGTTTTTGCTTTGTCATTATGGGGTGTTGTGTGTAGATTGATTAGGGGGAAAAACGATTTAATCCATTTTAGAATAAGGCTGTAACGTAACAAAATGTTGAAAAAGTCAAGGGGTCTGAATACTTTGCAAATGCACTCTATGTACACTGTCTGAAATGAAATGTTGTTCTCTCCTCTCCCTTCACTGCACTGACAGGAAAAGATTTGAAAGGGGAAAAAATATGCTGGAAGCTCGTCATTAGCCTGGCTTTCAGCTGGTACATTCTTTAAGATCAGTACAGATGAAGGAGCAGAGGAGAGGACAGAGGAGAGAACATATTTTTAGACAATGAGAAAGAGCAAGGGATGGATTCAGACCTGGGACACCAGGTGAGCGGACTCTAGTTTAGCCTTAATCCATAAATGAACTACCAGGAAGAAAATAAACATGAAAAAACAGCAAACCTTGAGGCCTAGAGAAAGATTTTAATAGCTCTACTGCTGTATAATGAGCTGCTTTGGGAAGAGAGAGTGTTTGGTGTGTTTTCACACTGTTTCTAAATTGCACATTTGATGACAACATGATTCAGGCTAATCCATAACAGTGTGTATAAAACAACAGTAGCTTCTGTAAGCAGCGTCAAGTTGATTAGAATCACTCAAAGCAATGACTTTAAAGACTGTGAGGCCGCAGCAATTGCCATTTGCTGGAAAATGATGCAAAATCCTTTGAATCTCTAATCTAATATGGCAGGTTTAGCTGTCTTGTGGTGATCTGGCATAATATGAGTCAGTGTGTTCCAAGGCGATACACGGGATATGCTTTTTAAAATTATTATTATTAGAATAATTTTTAAAAGTATATTATTATTTATTTTTTATTGAATATTTAAAACATACAATATACTTGCAGTGAAGCCGCTCAACAACTACATCACATTGATCATCTAACGGACTCCCATTCAGTGCGACACACAGAAGCAACCAGGGTCAACGCCCTGCTCAAGGGCACGTCGACAGATCTCCCACAAGGTCAAAAACGGGGACCCGAACCAGCGATCCATCAGCCATCGGCCCAAGCTCCTAATCGCCAGGCCTCCAAGACCCCCCAAAAAAAATGATCAGAGTGGATTGATCTTTATCCAGACAGATTTGATCATGCCTTTTTTAAGTTACAGCAGTGTCAGCAAAGTTGGAAGTATGAGCCAGTATCTGCTGTAAAGATACAAGGAGAAATATTTCCTAAGGGCCGTATTCTGACTTGAGATAGCACTAAACTCAAATTTTTCTCCCATTGACATCAATGAAGGACACGAAAGTCGGAGTTAAGCGTGCATCTCAAGTCAGAATAAGGCCCGTTGTGCTTTCAGCAGAGCAAATTTTGCTCCTGTTATTTTCAGAACGGAATACAAGACAAGAACAAAGCTAAAATCATGAAATTGTATTTTAGTAACACTTCCCCTGAAGTCCTTATTCATGCTCTTTTATCCTTTGTGTTACCTTTGTGTTCTACATTGTACCCGTATATTATTTTGCTCAGGCAAATAATCAGGTATAGAGTCTATTAGTCATGCTACATTGCGGCTTTGTTGAAATGGCTGTAAACAAATGTGATTTTAGCAAAGTTGGGAGAGCCCTTTTGACAGCGGGTTGAACAGACCACTGATGGTGTCAGCCTGTTGCCCTCTATACAAACATGCCAAAAGACTGCATTACCCTACTGGCACAGTTTTTGAGAGAGCAAAGGCTCTGGATCAATGGCAATATATCAGATTGATGTATTGTAGGTTGACTGTCTGAATGTGTAAATAAGTTGTGTGTTTCGGAGACAGAGAGACAGAGACAGAGAGTGTTTGTGTGTGTGTGTTTTGCATGAGTAAGGATGTCCATGTCTTCACCTTGATGTCTTTGTGTGTCTTGTATCCAGATTGATCACTATGCCCAGAGGGATTTGAAGAGGGGACTCCAGCTCTTTGGCACCGAAGGCAACGTAGGCTTGACCAATGCCTGGATGATCGTACAAACTGATGTAAGTCCATACGCAAGGCACTTAACCCTACTTGCAAGTCGCTCTGGATAAGAGCGAATGCTAAGTGACTAAAATGTCAATGTAAAATGTAAGTCAATGTGTCCTGCTTAGACTGCCCCCTGGTGGTCAGCAGTAGAACAGTACACTTGTCTTAAATTGGCCTGGTCCCAGATCGGTTTATACCAATGCATGACAATGACCATAGGAGTTAGCAAGACAGCACAATCAGATCTGGGACCAGGATAGTGTTAAAAGAGGCCAAGTTTTTAGAAATACAGTACTGCAGGCTAATTACATGATCATAGGGACACTTCATAGGGACAAGGGATTACGCAATCTAACCTGATTCCAACCAATAAGAATAGCCTTGGATTCTTTAAATAGGCTGCCAAACAGTAAGAGAAATGCAAATTGGACCGCACGGCTCCCCGAAGAACAACACTGTTTGTTTCCACACTCACTTTGATGTGCTTGGCTTTGTATTATTCATGACTAAAATCCACAGCTCAAATCATGGGCAAAAGAAAAGTAGAAAACACACGGTGAGGAAAGATAGTAGAGAAAAAGTTTGAATAAAAGGAGCTGATAAAAATGCAGCAGCCACTGCTGGTGAAAGCTGCCGAGAGATGTCAAAAGATACCAGATACAAGATATCACTTTGGGCTATTTGATCACAGAATGACCCTTTTTTTTACATTATAAAGTCCAGTTTCATTGTTTGTAGTGTGCATTAGTGAATAGTGTGCATTAGTGAAGTTGTGTGACTGACTGCACATCGTGAGTGAGTGAGTGAGACCATGTGTTCAAGATTAAATTCTAGATTGAGTCACATGTCAAAACCGCAGCAAGTGTTCTTATTCCATAAGACTAAGTTAACCCTCTCCACCCTCCCCCATTGAATACATTACCACACTGCAAAATGCACCCAGGCAAAGTTCATCTAGTTTAAATTCAGGAATGACCATTTTGGAGTGATGAGGGAGAACTATCCAAGTAAAAGATGTGACAGAGATATGTTTAACATACAGTACTTATTCAAGGGTTTTTCTTTATTTTTTACTATTTTCTACATTGTAGAATAATAGTGAAGGTATCAAAACTATGAAATGAAACTTATGGAATCATGTATTAACCCAAAGTTTTAAACAAATCAAGATATATTTTATATTTCAGATTCTTCAAAGTAGCCACACTTTGCTTTGATGGCAGCTTTTCACATTCTTGGCATTCTCTCAACCAGCTTCAAGAGGTAGTCACCTGGAATGCATTTCAATTAACAGGTGTGCCATGTTAAAAGTACATTTGTGGAATTTCTTTCCTTAATGCGTTTGAGCCAATCAGTTGTGTTGTGACAAGGTAGGGGTGGTATACAGAAGATAGCCCTATTTGGTAAAAGACCAGGTCCATATTATGGCAAGAACAGCTCAAATAAGCAAAGATAAATTACAGTCCATCATTACTTTAAGACATGAAGGTCAGTCAATTCAGACAATTTCAAGAACTTTGAAAGTTTCTTCAAGTGCAGTCACAAAAACCATCAAGCGCTATGATGAAACTGGCTCTCATGAGGACTGCCACAGGAAAGGAAGACCTAGAGTTCATTAGAGTTATCAGCCTCAGAAATTGCAGTCCACATAAATGTTTCACAGAGTTCAAGTAACAGACACATCTCAACACCAACTGTTCAGAGGAGACTTGCGTGAATCAGGCCTTCATGGTCGAATTGCTGCAAAGAAACCACTACAAAAGGACACCAATAAGAAGAAGAGACTGGTAACGCTGTCTGTGATTTATTTAGAATTCAAGGCACACTTAACCAGCATGGCTACCACAGCATTCTGCAGCGATACGCCATCCCATCTGGTTTGTGCTTAGTGGGATTATCATTTGTTTTTCAACAGGACAATGACCCAACACACCTCCAGGCTGTGAAAGGGCTAATTGACCAAGAAGGAGAGTGATGGAATGCTGCATCAGATGACCTGGCCTTCACAATCACCCAACCTCATCCCAATTGAGATGGTTTGGGATGAGTTAGACCGAGGAGAGGAAAAGCAGCCAACAAGTGCTCAGCATATGTGGGAACTTCTTCAAGACTGTTGGAAAAGCATTCCAGGTGAAGCTGGTTGAGAGAATGCCAAGAGTGTGCAAAGCTGTCATCAAGGTAAAGGGTGGCTACTTTGAAGAATATAAAATATATTTAGATTTGTTTAACATTTATTTTGGTTAGTACATGATTCCATATGTGTTATTTCATAGTTGTGATGTCTTCATTATTATTCTACAATGTAGAAAATAGTATAAATAAAGAAAAACCCTTGAATGAGTAGGCGTGTCCAAACTTTTGACTGGTACCGTACATATGGAAGTGCCAGAGAACGATCTCTGTTCATGAATTATGCAGAATGGTTTTAGTGTGTAGCATTTTTGGTGTTCCTCTCTGTTCGGTCATTAACGTTCAGTGTCCTTGTCTGGTGTAGTTCCGCTGCTGTGGCGTGACCAACCATACGGACTGGTTTGAGGTGTACAATGCCAGCCGCGTGCCCGATTCCTGCTGTCTGGAGTACAGCGACAACTGTGGCCTCGTGAACCCAGGGACCTGGTGGACCGCGGTAAGATGCACAGAATCACACTTACACTAACAAACACACATGTACCCACACATACACTCTCCCTCTCTCCGACACACATACGCACACGCGGTTGTTTTCGTTGCCCAAATGTAATTGTTTGGTCCAAAAACTTCCTTGTGACCAACCAGGTAAACAAAACATTACAGTATACTGTGATAAATCTCAGACAATCCACCCACAGTCCACTGAGCTTTTGCTAAAACCCAACCCACCATTTGTGAAACACTGCTCTGCTGTGGATAACTACCTGTTCTCATATGCCTTATATTTGGGGTATAAGGCATATTCAAATATAAGGGGTATTTAACCCTATGGGCTATAGCCCATAGAAACCCAGTGAATAACACATTCTTAAATGGCAAAAGAGATGTATCATAAGGAATAAGTTTTTTAAGTATCTATCCTATATCTAGGAGATATAAGAAAGCTCAGGAATATATATACACTGCTCAAAAAAATAAAGGGAACACTTAAACAACACAATGTAACTCAAAGTCAATCACACTTCTGTGAAATCAAACTGTCCACTTAGGAAGCAACACTGATTGACAATAAATTTCACATGCTGTTGTGCAAATGGAATAGACAACAGGTGGAAGTTATAGGCAATTAGCAAGACACCCCCAATAAAGGAGTGGTTCTGCAGGTGGGGACCACAGACCACTTCTCAGTTCCTATGCTTCCTGGCTGATGTTTTAGTCACTTTGGAATGCTGGCTGTGCTTTCACTCTAGTGGTAGCATGAGACGGAGTCTACAACCCACACAAGTGGCTCAGGTAGTGCAGTTCATCCAGGATGGCACATCAATGCGAGCTGTGGCAAGAAGGTTTGCTGTGTCTGTCAGCGTAGTGTCCAGAGCATGGAGATGCTACCAGGAGACAGGCCAGTGCATCAGGAGACGTGGAGGAGGCTGTAGGAGGGCAACAACCCAGCAGCAGGACCGCTACCTCCGCCTTTGTGCAAGGAGGAGCAGGAGGAGCACTGCCAGAGCCCTGCAAAATGACATCCAGCAGGCCAAATGTGCAAGTGTCTGCTCAAACGGTCAGAAACAGACTCCATGAGGGTGGTATGAGGGCCCGACGTCCACAGGTTGGGGTTGTGCTTACAGCCCAACACCGTGCAGGACGTTTTTAATTTGCCAGAGAACACAAAGATTGGCAAATTTTCCACTGGCGCCCTGTGCTCTTTACAGATGAAAGCAGGTTCACACTGAGCACATGTGAGTCAGGAGGCGCCATGGAGAACGTTCTGCTGCCTGCAACATCCTCCAGCATGACCGGTTTGGCGGTGGGTCAGTCATGGTGTGGGGTGGCATATCTTTGGGGGGCCGCACAGCCCTCCATGTGCTCGCCAGAGGTAGCCTGACTGCCATTAGGTACCCTGGGTTCCTCCGAATGCAAGACAATGCAAGACCTCATGTGGCTGGAGTGTGTCAGCAGTTCCTGCAAGAGGAAGGCATTGATGCTATGGACTGGCCCGCCCGTTCCCCAGACCTGAATCCAATTGAGCACATCTGGGACATCATGTCTCGCCCATCTACCAACGCCACGCTACACCACAGACTGTCCAGGAGTTGGCGGCTGCTTTAGTCCAGGTCTGGGAGGAGATTCCTCAGGAGACCATCCGCCACCTCATCAGGAGCATGCGCAGCCGTTGTAGGGAGGTCATACAGGCATGTGGAGGCCACACACACTACTGAGCCTTATTTTGACTTGTTTTAAGGACATTACATCAAAGTTGGATCAGCCTGTAGTGTTGTTTTGATTTTGTTGTCAGCACATTCAACTATGTAAAGAAAAAAGTATTTAATAAGAATATTTCATTCATTCAGATCTAGGATGTGTTATTTTAGTGTTTCCTTTATTTTTTGAGCAGTGTATATATGTCTCACAGAATGAAATAATATAAACTCAGCAACAAAAAAAAAGAAACATCCAGGACCCTGTCTTTCAAAGATAATTCGTAAAAATCACTGTTTCCCATATTGTTCAACGAACCATAAACAATTAATGAACATGCACCTGTGGAACGGTCGTTATGACACTAACAGCTTACAGACGGTAGGCAATTAAGGTCACAGTTATGAAAACTTAGGACACTAAAGAGGCCTTTCTACTGATCCTGAAAAACACCAAAAGTAAGATGCCCAGGGTCCCTGCTCATCTGCGTGAATGTGCCCTAGGCATGCTGCAAGGAGGTATGAGGACTGCAGATGTGGCCAGGGCAATAAATTGTAATGTCCGTACTGTGAGATGCCTAAGACAGCGCGACAGGGAGACGGGACGGACATCTGATAGTCCTTGCAGTGGCAGACCACGTGTAACAACACCTGCACATTTTTGGTACATCCGAACGTCACACCTGCAGGACAGGTACAGGATGGCAACAACAACTTCCCAAGTTAAACCAGGAACGCACAATCCCTCCATCAGTGCTCAGACTGTCCGCAATAGGCTGAGAGAGGCTGGACTGGGGGCTTGTAGGCCTGTTGTAAGGCAGGTCCTCACAAGACATCACCGGCAACAACGTCGCTCTATGGGTACAAACCCACCGTTGCTGGACCAGACAGGACTGGCAAAAAGTGCTCTTCACTGACGAGTCGCGGTTTTGTCTCACCAGGGGTGATGGTCGGATTCGCGTTTATCGTCGAAGGAATGAGCGTTACACCGAAGCCTGTACTCTGAAGCGGGATCGATTTGGAGGTGAAGGGTCTGTCATGGTCTGGGGCGGTGTGTCACAGCATCATCGGACTGAGCTTGTTGTCATTGCAGGCAATCTCAACGCTGTGCGTTACAGGGAATACATCCTCATCCCTCATGTGGTACCCTTTTTGCAGGCTTATCCTGACATGACCCTCCAGCATGACAATGCCACCAGCCATACTGCTCGTTCTGTGCGTGATTTCCTGCAAGACAGGAATGACAGTGTTCTGCCATGACCAGCGAAGAGCCCGGATCTCAATCCCACTGAGCACGACTGGGACCTGTTGGATCGGAGGGCTAGGGCCAATCCCCCCTAGAAATGTCCGGAAACTTGCAGGTGCCTTGGTGGAAGAGTGGGGTAACATCTCACAGCAAGAACTGGCAAAATCTGGTGCAGTCCATGAGGAGGAGATGCACTGCAGTACTTAATGCAGCTGGTGGCCACACCAGATACCGACTGTTACTTTTGATTTTGAAACCCCTTTGTTCAGGGACAAATTATTCAATTTCTGTTAGTCACATGTCTGTGGAACTTGTTCAGTTTATGTCTCAGTTGTTGAAATATTTACACTAAGTTGATACGATGCCCATTCAACTCGGAAGCCAGCCACACCAATGTGTCAGAGGAAACACCATACACCTGGCGACCGTGTCAGCGTGCACTGCGCCCGGCCCACCACAGATGTCGCTAGTGCACGAGTTTGCTGAAAGTTTGCTGAAAATAAACGCAGTTGACAGTGAAAGGATGTTTATTTTTTTTGTTGAGTTTATATATTATTTTACACATTTTACCCCTTTTTTGAGGCACAAAACTTTTTAAAAACCAGTACCGGGTTACGTTTAGACGAGTCCTGTGACACTTTTGGGGGTCGTAGAACAAAACGGAGAACACCGTTGGTGTTCATGAGAGTCTCTGCTTTCGATACTGGGGTCATAGTTTGTTGCCCAAACAATTTCCAAAAATCGGTCTTCTCAAGAAAACCTCTGTAGTGTTAGACATTTTCATCTCCTGGTCTGACAAACAGCTCTGTATCCCTGTCACTTTTCACCGCAAATGCGGAAGGCCAACATGGGCGTATGTGGTGGATTGAGCCCATACAGAACAAAAAAACATATCTCTAGCTTAGACAGATTTCGATGGGGATTTTTTTTATTATGTTAATCTATGGGGTTTTGAAATCTGTGCCTTGAGGTCTGCAGCAGCATTGCTGATTTTCTTTCTTTTGCCCCTGGTAGTTAATTAATATATAATTACTTGATTAATACATTTGTTTGGTGAAAGAATCCACTCAACTGGTGTCACAGGTCTAAATCCCTGATTATAGGGGAAGACTGAAAACCAGCAGTGCTAAAGACTGGGAGGCATAAATTCTTTCTGCCGTATACCATGCCAGGCTCATGTACTCTGTGCCAGTCCCATCGCTGTCTGACGTTGTCTATGCCACTATCTTTCATAATTACAACAACCACTTTAGCTGCTTTAAGGATATATAAACTATTGACAATTCTATACGTGAAGACTTATTTGTCTCGTGGTACATCATCCTTTTCATTGACACTGTGTTTCACGTAATGTCTCTTGAATATTCAAAAGGGAGAGTTGGAGAAACTTTAGGCGTTGTCGCCTAAGTGTATAATCTGCTTGTGTTTGCCATGAAAAATTCAGCTCGTTCGCTCGTCTAAATGTTGTCCCAGCACAGAGCAATGGTACCATCTGCAAGTTACTCCCAACCTTCCCCCCCCCTAGTGATAGATAGGGATGGTAGCTATCCCAGGGAACATTTATTCAACAGAGAAGAGGGGGGGGGGGGTTAGGCATCCATATGGGACCCACTTAGCTAACATGATAAGGAGATGATTTGCAGAGTAAAAGGCATGTATGGGGGATGTGTCACTTAGTGTTGGGCGGTGTAGAGAAGGGCCTGTGGGCCGATCCTCTTGTAAGTCTACCAAGACTAGCACGAGAAGGAAAATTAAATGTACCCCAACCCTGCTGTAGGCTACACTTAGGCACCCCATGCTATAAATTAATGTGACGTTTTTTTGTATAATGTGCTGTAAAACTTTTGTTTCCATTCCTGTGTGTCTCCACAGCCATGTTACGAGCGGGTGAAGGATTGGATACAACAGAATCTGGTGGCCCTGTGGATATTTGCCTTGTGTACGGCACTCACACAGGTACAGACACTGGTGACACAATTGTACTCTTCAGTGCTTATGCTTCAGTGGGTAGCATTTTATAGTGATGTCTATTGACAGGGAACCATAACATCTTAGCTTGGCACCAGTAGATCGGTATCTGCTTTTCCAACTTTGCTATACAGACTCCATTCGAAATATCTGTGCATATGAACGTTTACTGTAGCTTGCATTGGGGGTCAGACTGAATGGCAGGACAACAAAAGTCAGGAGTTGGTTAAAGCACATATTGAACAGATCTGGAACCAGGCTAATATCCCTAATAATTGATAAGAAATTAGATGATTTAAAAGTAGGCCTCAATTAACAATTACAGTGAAATCCAATTCAAATTCTTGAGGTTGTTCCTTTTATTCTCAATGGATACACTGGTCTTGTCCAAATACCCATACTAGCTTACTACACACTTAAACTGCATACTATTTAGCATATAAAAAGTATACAGTATGCCACGACTGCAACCTGCGTTGTGATAATTTCGTTGTTTGCTCTATCACCTGTTTATTCATGTGCCTTGCAACCGTGATATACAGGGCTAAACAATCCAAATAAATTCAACCACACCTTTGTTTTGTCACAAAATATAGCAACCTCTGTCCAGTGAAGTCCACAAAGCATATTGCATGTACAGTTAGTTCCATTACCTACAGCATGGTAAAAACAAGTTAATGTTTCAGACATTTTTGGACCACTTAACTGTCGCAAAGAAAACAGGATCTGCCTGCACTCCTCCAGCACCACTTTAACTTAAACATTTTAACATCAACACCACCTGTGCTTAGTCTAATAGTGACAACGAAAAGATGCCAAAAACAATTTAGTCCAATCAACGTAAGATAAATATGATGTGGCTGTCCATGGTTCTGATTTCTCTGTGTGTGTGTGTGTGTGTGTGTGTGTGTGTGTGTGTGTGTGTGTGTGTGTGTGTGTGTGTGTGTGTGTGTGTGTGTGTGTGTGTGTGTGTGTGTGTGTGTGTGTGTGTGTGTGTGTGTGTGTGTGTGTGTGTGTGTAGAAAAACCTGTTTACTCACCGTACTTGTAGAGAAACACTAATGCCATCGTCCTCTCTTTCATGTTGCCGAAACAGTCTATCACTCTGTCATACAGTACACGTTTGTATTTTTTGTTGTCCTCAGCTACCTGGCTAAAATGCTTGCTTGCTAGCCTAACGTCCGTTCATGGGCAAGTTAGCTAGTTAACATTAGACTTCTACATCTAGCTACATATTGAACTTTCATTCTTTCAGGCCAGGGGAACAACAATGTATGAATTAATGGTTGGATAAGAATCGCCGTTATAATCATTGGCCAGTACAGATAATTAAGTTAAACCACAAGTCCAAATCACTATCTCCATCCATGGCCAATTTAGATGTTGCTTACAATGCAATACTCGTGAGAATTTTAAGGAGAACAAAAACCACTTAACCTACATTTGAACACCACCGCAGAAGCTTCGCTATTCAGCATCTTCCCAATTAAGGAGCCTAGTTTTGTCGTTTGGCTACTTGAAGAGAACTGGGGCCAATCACTCACAGCCCACCTCTTCCCAACTTTGTGGAAAAGTGTGCATCGAATTCTACTGGATGAAGAGCCGAAATGAGTATAACATCCTGGCATTTAAACCATACTAAATTGAAAAAAATCACGTACTAGAAAACGTTATATTTTCTCATACTGAGAATGCATCTTGCACGATTGCGTTGTTTTGCGTTATTGGTTAATTTCGGTAGCAAATCCCCATATCCGATTATCAACTGTCAAAGCCGACATTACTATGAAATACGGGCTATTAAAGTATACTCAATTTTCTAAATGTTCCATACTATATTTAGGACACAAGTATGGGTATTCAGACACGACCACTTTATAGATGATGTAGTTGTGTCACATTGGTTTTGGTTGTGTATGTGTTCCCTTTGTTTAGATTCTGGGTTTGGTCTTCTCTATGACCATGTTCTGCCAAGCAGTCAAAGTGGAGACCTTCTACGCCTAGCAGTGTCCCCTCTTTGCCCCAAAGGACTCTGTGAATGAGTGAGGCACACACCTCTCTCTCTCTCTCTCTCTCTAGGACAGACCTTTCTCACCAACGACTCGCCGACCAATCCTCATGTAAACATCTTCACAACGACCTGTACTGTAAAACAAGCACAATGTACTATCGGGAGCCAATGGATGTTTTTTTGCTGAATTAAATGTTATTCGCTCATTTTGTGGTCAACATATATATGTAATATATAGGAGTAATCCTTTTTTTTAAAGATTTGTTTTAAATGATTTTGAATCATTCTATAATCTTAAGTGTTTTTGAAACGAGAGGAGAGCTAAGGAATGCAGGTCAAGAGTGCATTTATTAAGACAGGCCATATGAGTAGTAAAGTGCATGGCTCTTATAATGGTGTTAGTAAATGTTTGGCTCATCCAAATCAACTTTTCCTTGAGTTTTTTATTTATTTTTTATTCCAACGTCAAGAAATACTGTAAATTATAGTGTGTTGTAACAGTGAATTCATAATAATACTTATTTAATAAACAAGTTCATCTGTAGGGATTTACTATGTATACAATATAATGATATAAATCAGTATGGCAGCTTCAATACTAAGAATGTCTGGATGTTCACAAAATATCCTGAAAATAGAAGATGGTCCCTAGGCCCCATCTCGAGTTGCACAGATCAACAAAACCAACATGAGTCATCCTAGGCTACTAAATGTCTCTTGAGATCTGACTGTCACAGAATCTGTCAAGATCCTCAACAACGTCTCCCTGCTGTGGCCTAGGGGCATTTCTTTCCCACAGTTCTCATCAATATTATTTCATTCACATTGAGCCAACTTCTGTGTAACCCCCATGAATAACCATTCCCTGTGTCCCAGCTAGGTAGAACACACAGTCTTCCATACCAAATGCATGAGAACATCAGAAAACTCTGCAAAACCTTTGATTAGAAATGTTTTTGTGGGTTCACAATCTCTCTTGGTAGGTTGACATGTACTTTGATTGTCAGTGTCAGTGGAGTCTTGGTAGCAGCTGTGCATTTCTGTTTACACAATTAACACTGGGAAAATATATATATTTACAAAAAATATATATGGGGGATTGGAAATGATAAAGACAATTACATTGATAGAAGCTATTGATAGAAGCTATAATCTGCAATATTAAAGCTGATCTACCCCCTTACAAAAACCCTGGGAAAACCGCCTACATCTTCAGATGCTACAGTTAAACACTAGCCAGTGAGTGGTAGGTAACAGGTGTATTTCCTGTACACCACAACATCTATGACTGGACAGGTGTGCAAGCAACACACACACACACACACACACACACACAGTCACACCGAGGTAGGGGAGACCAGGGTGGGGAACAAAGTAAGATTCATATTTTTTAGAGCGTCGGACTAGTAACCGGAAGGTTGAGAGTTCAAACCCACGAGCTGACAAGGTACAAATCTGTCGTTCTGCCCCTGAACAGGCAGTTAACCCACTGTTCTCAGGCCGTCATTGAAAATAAGAATTTGTTCTTAACTGACTTGCCTGGTTAAATAAAGGTAAAAAAAAAAAAATCTACGTTTCTAGGGCTTAACAGGCTGTGAGGTTAACTATTACACAGTCTTCAATAGTATGACTTTGTGGTAATAAAACAAAAATGATTTGAAACTGATACTTGGTTGAAAATACACCAAATTGACAAATATGTAATATTGACCAAAAACGCAAAATAGACTAATTCATTTAGCCTATTTTCTATTCGCATTTAAGTATGAATTTGACTTTTTTCTCTTCGTTTTTCTACAGTATTTATTTATTTAACATTTTGCGGGATGAAATCTCTTGAGATGCACCATCTTGTTTTCAAGTGTCCAAATGAGAAAAACAAAAAACAAACAATACATAATAACAATAATAATATGGCAACTACTGGTTAATAATAATGAAATAATAATAAAAACTTACCTTAACAGCATAAAAGTAGGCCTAAAATGAATAAAAACTGCTAAACTACAAACTATTAAACATAAGTACCTATAATACATAGCCTACATGCATACATATTTACAAATATCTTATCATTTAGGGTGTATTGGGTTAAAACACGCTTTGGTGTTTACATTTCACTTCCTTAAGTTAGACTATATTTTTGGATGGCACGACAATGGGCCTCAGGATCTCGTTACGGTATCTCTGTGCATAGAAATTAGCATTGCTTATGAAACCAACACTTTACATTTTGCTTAAATTTTGTTCAGTATATATTTACTTTAGGGCCTCAAAACCCATTGCATGACCACCAAACTGCAGTATGCCTGAACCTCCCCCAGTCACTACAGGCTCCCTAAAGGTTATACTAAAATGTTTCACATATCAAAAGAGCTATATGTTATTTCCTTTGAGCATTGAACAAATGTCCGCACATGCTTTTCTCCCCCCTACTCTCGCCACCTTGTTGAGACCTCTGCTATTGCGCCTCGAGTTCATCAAAGGCCTACTTTCTGCATGCCTCTCCCTCCACTCAGCAGAGCCATACTTCATTCCCATGTTCGCTTGCTTTCTCCCTTCTCGCGCTTGATCAATAAAACATGCGCTCGCGGTCACTCTCTTTCACCTCTCCACTCCCTCGTCTCTCTGAAGCCGCTGACTGAGTTGATGAAACAGTAAAGACAGAGAGCTGACGGAGAGCTGCAAACGTGGCAATGGTTGAACTGTCTGCTTGTCCTAGGAGTACAGTCGTGGCCAAAAGTTTTGAGAATGACACAAATATAAATTTTCACAAAGTCTGCTGCCTCAGTTTGTATGATGGCAATTTGCATATACTCCAGAATGTTGTGAAGAGTGATCAGATGAATTGCAATTAATTGCAAAGTCCCTCTTTGCCATGCAAATGAACTGAATCCCTCAAAAACCATTTCCACTGCATTTCAGCCTTGCCACAAAAGGACCAGCTGACATCATGTCAGTGATTCTGTCGTTAACACAGGTGTGAGTGTTGACTAGGACAAGGCTGGAGATCACTCTGTCATGCTGATTGAGTTCGAATAACAGACTGCAAGCTTCAAAAGGTGGGTGGTGCTTGGAATCATTGTTCTTCCTCTGTCAACCATGGTTACTTGCAAAGAAACACGTGCCATCATCATTGCTTTGCACAAAAAGGGCTTCACAGGCAAGGATATTGCTGCCAGTAAGATTGCACCTAAAGCAACCATTTATCAGATCATCAAGAACTTCAAGGAGAGCGGTTCAACTGTTGTGAAGAAGGTTTCAGGGCGCCCAAGAAAGTTCAGCAAGTGCCAGGACTATCTCCTAAAGTTGATTCAGCTGCGGGATCGGGGCACCACCAGTACAGAGCTTACTCAGGAATGGCAACAGGCAGGTTGCATCTGCACGTACAGTGAGGCGAAGACTTTTGGAGGATGGCCTGGTGTCAAGAAGGGCAGCAAAGAAGCCACTTCTCTCCAGGAAAAACATCAGGGACCAACTGATATTCTGCAAGAGGTACAGGGATTGGACTGCTGGGGACTGGGGTAAAGTCATTTTCTCTGATCCCCTTTCCGATTGTTTGGGGCATCCGGAAAAAAGCTTGTCCGGAGAAGACCAGGTGAGCGCTACCATCAGTCCTGTGTCATGCCAACAGTAAAGCATCCTGAGACCATTCATGTATGGGGTTGCTTCTCAGCCAAGGGAGTAGGCTCACTCACAATTTTGTCTAAGAACACAGCCAAGAATAAAGAATGGTACCAACACATCCTCCGAGAGCAACTTCTCCCAACCATCCAGGAACAGTTTGGTGACGAACAAAGCCTTTTCCAGCATGATGGAGCACCTTGATAACTAAGTGGCTCGGGGAACAAAACATCAATATTTTAGGTCCATGGCCAGGAAACTCCCCAGACCTTAATTCCATTGAGAACTTGTGGTCAATCCTCAAAAGGCGGGTGGACAAACAAAAACCCACAAACTCTGACAAACGCCAAGCATTGATTATGCAAGACTGGGCTGCCATCAGTCAGTATGTGGCCCAGAAGTTAATTGACAGCATGCCAGGGCGGATTGCAGAGGTCTTGAAAAAGAAGGGTCAACACTGCAAATATTGACTCTGCATCAATTTCATGTAATTGTCAATAAAAGCCTTTGACACTTATGAAATGCTTGTAATTATACTTCAATATTCCATAGTAGCATCTGACAAAAATATCTAAAGACACTGAGGCAGCAGACCTTGTGAAAATGTATATTTGTGTCATACTCAAAAATGTTGGCCACGACTGTACATCCCCTGTATTGTCCTGGAGTCTGAAGTCTTCTAATATATTTTCTATTAAATAAAATGTCAGTGTTTGTTCATTACAACCACTTCATTTGTAAAAAGGTGTCTAAAGGTAGGTATAGCCCAAGGCAACATTGTGCACAGCTCTGTTCCTTGAGTGCTGCATGCAGATTTTCATTGTCGCTTTTTAATTGGGACTGATTTCTACCTTGAAACAGGTGTGCACACTCTCCAGCCAGTCACAATAAAGTACCAGGTAGAAACTAGAATCAGTTGCGCGTTCAGCAGGACTCGTGATTTTGGAAGATGGAAATATGTTGTGTAGAACAAGGAATCATGTCGGCTCTATGGCTTTCTGCAACGTTCGTCAACGTTTGGCAACTGAACGTGGTGCAGCCCTTGTGGACTTGAGGGCCTGAGTTGTGCACCCCTGCTATAGAATGATGACATTTCCAACTGAAGGCAAAATGGTTTTGACTGAAAATAGTACTTACGTCAGAAGTATTTTACCTCGACAAATATCCCACTTGCTTTAACCGGCATAATATCTTATTGTCAAAATTAATATATTACCACAGCTGAATTTCTGTAGTTCAATGCTTCCATTGTCTCCCCCCTTCTGGCTATTGGGCTAAAAATCCATATTGCGGTCTCAAAATAAATATTGCAAGGTATGCGAGCCCAGATATAATTAACAAACTTGCAAAGACGTAGGACTATTCATAACAAACGTTAAATTGTATTACCAGCTACTAGCATTTCATACATTTGTTTAGACAATATTCTTCTACCTCCACTGGCTAAGTATGGAGATACATATGGTGTCTCTCCTATTGCACGGGAAGGGGTGGTCTTCACTGATATATCCATTGAACAATGTTAAACTATGCTTTGGTCCTATTATTGCTCACACAATTTCTATTTGGCACAAAATAGAATAAGTATGTTAACTGGGAATTGAAATGACATGCCATACACAATAATGCTTTACGATCTGTAGGGCAGCCTTTTGCATCCCCCCCAAAGGTTCAAATGTGGAATCCATACCCTTGCCGATATCATGGACAGTAATGGTTTGAGAACATTAAAGTTTTCAAAGACACACATTACCAGGTAACTCCCTTTTTCCCCCCATATTTACAATTTACGTCAGCTTTGCTGGCCTGTGGCGTCCCTTGGGAAAGACAACTACCGAACCATCCAATGATGGAATTTATGAATCATTTAAATGGGCATATATATATATATATATAGAAACCTTTATATATGCTGAGCTAGCCATTAGTATGGTCCACAGATCTACTGTAACTGACCCGGAAAAATATGACCATGGCATCCCATAATCCGAACCATCAACCTTATACATTTAACATTTGTTCACAGGTTGTATTTACCACCAAGAAAAAGCCCTGCAGTTAAATGCTTCTGGGACAAAGTTATAAAAATCATTTTGAAGTGAATGTATGTCAATATTCAATGCTTTGCATCTGATGTGTTAGTTAATAAGAGGATAGCTCCCTGAATCTCTCAATCAGAGACGATTACTACCGACAGGCAGCACTGCCGCAAAAAAATATATGTTGGCTCTTAGATGGCAATCAACCCACTTTCTTACAATTCACCAGTGGATAGAGTTCATATTTGAAGAATCTCAAATATAAAATATATTTTGATTTTTTTAAACACTTTTTTTGGTTACTACAGGATTCCATGTGTTATATCATAGTTTTGATGGATCCACTATTATTCTACAATGTAGAAAATAGTAAAAATATAAAGAAAACCCCTTGAATGAGTAGGTGTGTCTAAACTTTTGACTGGTACTGTATACAGTTGAAGTCAGAAGTTTACATACACTTATGTAGGAGTCATTAAAACCAATTTTTCAACCACTCCGCAAATGTCTTGTTAACAAACTATAGTTTTGGCAAGTCGGTTAGGACATCTACTTTGTAAATGACACAAGTCATTTTTCCAACAATTGTTTACAGACAGATTATTCCACTGTATCACAATTCCTGTGGGTCAGAAGTTTACATACACTAAGTTGACTGTGCCATTAAACAGCTTGGAAGAGCTTTATAAGCTTCTGATAGGCTAATTGACATTTGAGTCAATTGGAGGTGTACCTGTGGATGTATTTCAAGGCCTACCTTCAAACTCAGAGCATCTTTTCTTGACATCTTGCGAAAATCAGATGAAATCAGCCAAGACCCCCCAAAAATTGTAGATCTCCACAAGTCTGGTTCATCCTTGGGAGCAATTTCCAAATGCCTGAAGGAACCATCTGTAAAAACAATAGGACGCAAGTATAAACACCATGGGACCACACAGCCATCATACCGCTCAGGAAGGAGATGCGTTCTGGTTCCTAGAGATGAACGTGCTTTGGTATGAAAAGTGCAAATCAATCCCAGAACAACAACAAAGGATCTTGTGAAGATGCTGGAAAAAACAGGTACAAATGTATCTATATCCACAGTAAAACTAATCCTATATCGACATAACCTGAAATGCTGCTCAGCAAAGAAGCCACTGCTCCAAAACCGCCATAAAAAAGTAAGTAAGACTTTATTTCACCTTTATTTAACCAGGTAGGCTAGTTGAGAACAGGTTCTCATTTACAACTGCGACCTGGCCAAGATAAAGCATAGCAGTGTGAACAGACAACACAGAGTTACACATGGAGTAAACAATTAACAAGTCAATAACACAGTAGAAAAAAAAGGGGAGTCTATATACAATGTGTGCAAAAGGCATGAGGAGGTAGGCGAATAATTACAGTCCTTCCCCGGGAGCAGCTCCGTCTTGCGAGGTTCAGCTTAATTATTGCAGATTAACACTGGATTGATAAATGATCATGTACAGGTAGAGATATTGGTGTGCAAAAGAGCAGAAAAGTAAATAAATAAAAACTGGGGGATGAGGTAGGTGAAAATGGGTGGGCTATTTACCAATAGATTATGTACAGCTGCAGCGATCGGTTAGCTGCTCAGATAGCTGATGTTTGAAGTTGGTGAGGGAGATAAAGGTCTCAACTTGAATTTTGAGGGAGGTCATTCTTTGCAATTCGTTCCAGTCACAGGCAGCAGAGTACTGGAACGAAAGGCGGCCGAATGAGGTGTTGGCTTTAGGGATGATCAGTGAGATACACCTGCTGGAGCGCGTGCTACGGATGGGTGTTGCCATCGTGACCAGTGAACTGAGATAAGGCGGAGCTTTACCTAGCATGGCCTTGTAGACAACCTGGAGCCAGTGGGTCTTGCGACGAATATGTAGCGAGGGCCAGCCGACTAGAGCTACGGTTTGCAACTGCACATTGGAACAAAGATTGTACTTTTTGAAGAAATCCTCTGGTCTGATAAAACAAAAATAGAACTGTTTGGCCATAATGACCATCGTTATGTTTGGAGTAAAAAGGGGGAGGATTGCAAACCAAAGAACATCATCCCAACTGTGAAGCATGGGTGTGGCAGCATCATGTTGTGGGGGTGCTTTGCTGCAGGAGGGACTGGAGCACTTCACAAAATAGATGGCAACATGAGAAAGGAAAATGATGTGGATATATTGAAGCAACATCTCAAGACATCTGTCAGCAAGTTCAAGCTTGGTCGCAAATGAGTCTTCCAAATGGACAATGACCCCAAGCATACTTCCAAAGTTGTGGCAAAATGGCTTAAGGACAACAAAGTCAAGGTATTGGAGTGGCCATCACAAAGCCCTGACCTCAATCCTATAGAACATTTGTGGGCAGAACTGAAAAAGTGTGTGTGAGCAAGGAGGCCTACAAACCTGACTCAGTTACACCAGCTCTGTCAGGAGGAATGGGCCAAAATTCACCCAACTTATTGTGGGAAGCTTGTGGAAGGCTACTCGAAACGTTTGACCCAAGTTAAACCATTTAAAGGTAATGCTACTAAATACTAATTGAGTGAATGTAAACTTCTGACCCACTGGGAATGTGATGAAAGAAATAAAAGCTGAAATAAATAATTTTCTCTACTATTATTCTGCCATTTCACATTCTTAAAATAAAGTGATCCTAACAGACATAAGACAGGGCATTTTTACCATGATTAAATGTCAGGAATTGTGAAAAACTGAGTTGTATTTGGCTAAGGTGTATGTAAACTTCTGACTTCAACTGTATATACACTACCATTCAAACGTTTGGTGTCACTTAGAAATGTCCTTGTTTTTGAAAGAAATGTGTGTCTTTTAAAATAACATGTAATTGATCAGAAATACAGTGTAGACATTGTTAATGTTGTAAATGACTATTGTAGCTGGAAACGACAGATTTTTTTTAATGGAATACCTACATAGGCGTACAGAGGCCCATTATCAGCAACCATCACTCCTGTGTTCCAATGGCACGTTGTGATTTTTAAATGCTAATTGATTAGAAAACCCTTTGCAATTATGTTAGCACAGCTAAAAACTGTTGTCCTGATTAAATAAGCAATAAAACTGTCCTTCTTTAGACTAGTTGAGTAGCTGGAGCATCAGCATGTTGGTTTAGATTACAGGCTCAAAATGGCAAGAAACAAAGAACTTTCTTCTGAAACTCGTCAGTCTATTCTTGTTCTGAGAAATGAAGGCTATTCCATGCGAGAAATTGCCAAGAAACTGAAGATCTCGTACAACGCTGTGTACTACTCCCTTCACAGAACAGCGCAAACTGGCCCTAACCAGAATAGAAAGAGGAGTGGGAGGCCCTGGTGCACAACTGAGCAAGAGGACAAGTACACTAGAGTGTCTAGTTTGAGAAACAGACACCTCACAAGTCCTCAACTGGCAGCTTCATTAAATAGCACCCGCAAAACATCAGTCTCAACATCAACAGTGACGAGGCGACTCTAGGATGCTGGCCTTCTAGGCAGAGTACCTCTGTCCAGTGTCTGTGTTCTTTTGCCCATCTAAATATTTTCCGATTATTGGCCATTCTGAGATAAGGCTTTTTCTTTGCAACACTGCCCAGAAGGCCAGCATCCCGGAGTCGCCTCGCCACTGTTGACGTTGAGACTGGCGTTTCACCTTCCAGCAGTGTCTTTTTTTTCTGGCCACTCTTCCGTAAAGCCCACTCTGTGGAGTGTACGGCTTAAAGTGGTCCTATTGACAGATACTCCAATCTCCGCTGTTGAGCTTTGCAGCTCCTTCAGGGTTATCTTTGGTCTCTTTGTTACCTCTCTGATTAATGCCCTCCTTACCTGGTCTGTGAGTTTTGGTGGGCGGCCCTCTCTTGGCAGGTTTGTTGTGGTGCCGTATTCTTTCTGTTTTAATAATAGATTTAATGGGGCTCTGTGGGATGTTCAAAGTTTCGGATATGTTTTTATAATCCAACCCTGATCTGTACTTCTCCACAACTTTGTCCCTGACCTGTTTGGAGAGCTCCTTGGTCTTCATAGTGCCGCTTGCTTGGTTGTGCCTCTTGCTTAGTGGTGTTTGCTGACTCTGGGGCGTTTCAGAACAGGTGCATATATACTGAGATCATGTGACAGGTCATGTGACCCTTAGATTGCTCACAGTTGAACGTTTTTTAACTAATTATGTGACTTCTGAAGGTAATTGGTTGCACCAGATATTATTTTGGGGATTCATTACTTTTTGAAATATTTGTATTTCTTTTTTTCACTTCACTAATATTTACCATTTTATGTCCATTCCATGATATCCAAATAAAAATGTATTAAATTACAGGTTGTAATGGAACAAAATAGGAAGAACGCCAAGGGGGTGAATACTTTCGCAAGGCACTGTATTTGCATGATTTAGCATAATTAATTATTCATTACCGTTTTGTGACAGGCCAATACGGGTTCATAACATGTGACAGACCAATACATCACGAGGCTTCTTTCTCTCTAAACTTAGACCTTGAAACTGAGATATCTTATGTTCATTCTCAAAACGCGGTCTGGGCGTACTGCCAAATTGCAGCTACTGATAGTGAGGATTTGTGCATGAACACAGAAATTGGTTATTAGAACAGCACATTAATAGAAGACAGAAATTAATTAGAAGAAAAGCACAAACATTAAAATTCCCATTACAGTTTCTTCAAGTGCAGTCACAAAAACCATCAAGCGCTATGATGAAACTAGCTCTCATGAGGACCGCCATACACAGAGTTACCTCTGCCACAGAGGATAACTTCCAGTCTCAGAAATTGCAGCCCAAATAAAGGCTTCACAGAGTTAAATTAAAAGACACACCTCAAAATCAACTGTTCAGAGGAGATTGCGTGAATCAGGCCTTCTTGGTCGAATTGCTACAAAGAATTCACTACTAAAGGACACCAATAATAAGAAGAAACTTGCTTGGGTCAAGACACACGAGCAATGGACATTAGACCGGTGGAAATCTGTCCTTTGCCCTGATGAGTCCCAAATGTAAGATTTTTGGTTCCAACTGCCGTGTATTTGTGAGACGCATAGTTTGTGAAGGGATTATCTCCGCATGTGTGGTTCCCACCGTGAAAACACTGCTCAAAAAATAAAGGGAACACTAAAATAACATCCTAGATCTGAATGAATGAAATATTCTTATTAAATACTTTTTTCTTTACGTAGTTGAATGTGCTGACAACAAAATCACAAAAATTATCAATGGAAATCAAATTTATCAACCCATGGAGGTCTGGATTTGGAGAATTAAAGTGGAAAACCACACTACAGGCTGATCCAACTTTGATGTAATGTCCTTAAAACAAGTCTAAATGAGGCTCAGTAGTGTGTGTGGCCTCCACGTGCCTGTATGACCTCCCTACAACACCTGGGCATGCTCCTGATGAGGTGGCGGATAGTCTCCTGAGGGATCTCCTCCCAGACCTGGACTAAAGCATCCGCAAACTCCTGGACAGTCTGGTGCAACGTGGCGTTGGTGGATGGAGCGAGACATGATGTCCCAGATGTGCTCAATTGGATTCAGGTCTGGGGAACGGGCGGGCCAGTCCATAGCATCAATGGCTTCCTCTTGCAGGAACTGCTGACACACTCCAGCCACATGAGGCCTAGCATTGTCTTGCATTAGGAGGAACCCAGGGCCAACCTCACCAGCATATGGTCTCACAAGGGGTCTGAGGATCTCATCTCGGTAACTAATGGCAGTCAGGCTACTTCTGGCGAGCACATGGAGGGCTGTGCGGCCCCCCAAAGAAATGCCACCCCACACCATGACTGACCCGCCGCCAAACCGGTCATGCTGGAGGATGTTGCAGGCAGCAGAACGTTCTCCACGGCATCTCCAGACTCCGTCACGTCTGTCACGTGCTCAGTGTGAACCTGCTTTCATCTGTGAAGAGCACAGGGCGCCAGTGGCGAATTTGCCAATCTAGGTGTTCTCAGGCAAATGCCAAAAGTGGACGTCGGGCCCTCATACCACCCTCATGGAGTCTGTTTCTGACCGTTTGAGCAGACACATACACATTTGTGGCCTGCTGGAGGTCATTTAGCAGGGCTCTGGCAGTGCTCCTCCTGCTCATCCTTGCACAAAGGCGGAGGTAGCGGTCCTGCTGCTGGGTTGTTGCCCTCCTACGGCCTCCTCCACGTCTCCTGATGTACTGGCCTGTCTCCTGGTAGCGCCTCCATGCTCTGGACACTACGCTGACAGACACAGCAAACTTTCTTGCCACAGCTCGCATTGATGTGTCATCCTGGATGAGCGGCACTACCTGAGCCACTTGTGTGGGTTGTAGACTCCGTCTCATGCTACCACGAGAGTGAAAGCACCGCCAGCATTCAAAAGTGACCAAAACATCAGCCAGGAAGCATAGGAACTAAGAAGTGGTCTGTGGTCACCACCTGTAGAACCAAGCCTTTATTGGGGGTGTCTTGCTAATTGCCTATAATTTCCACCTGTTGTCTATTCCATTTGCACAACAACATGTGAAATTTATTGTCAATCAGTGTTGCTTCCTAAGTGGACAGTTTGATTTCACAGAAGTGTGATTGACTTGGAGTTACATTGTGTTGTTTAAGTGTTCCCTTTATGTGCGTTTCTATCTCAGTGTATTACATAGAACAGTAATTAGCGAGTGCATTAGCATGTATTATGCAGCATTATCATAGTTATGCTTCAAAGTTATCAAGGTTACATTTCCATCCACCTTTTGTTACATGATCATGTGTAATAACTGTCAGACCATATAACTCAACCTGACTGTTAGGACAAGCTTATTCCATCAGTTGTTCTCACTCACGCGGGTGATGTGGAGGTAAACCCAGGCCCTGCATGTCCCCAGGCACCCTCATTTGTTGACTTCTGTGATCGAAAAAGCCTTGGTTTCATGCATGTCAACATCAGAAGCCTCCTCCCTACGTTTGTTTTACTCACTGCTTTAGCACACTCTGCCAACCCTGATGTCCTTGCCGTGTCTGAATCCTGGCTTAGGAAGGCCACCAAAAATTCTGAGATTTCCATACGCAACTATAACATTTTCCGTCACGATAGAACTGCCAAAGGGGGCGGAGTTGCAATCTACTGCAGAGATAGCCTGCAAAGTAATGTCATACTTTCCAGGTCCATACCCAAACAGTTCGAACTACTAATTAAAAAAATTACTCTCTCCAGAAATAAGTCTCTCACTGTTGCCGCCTGCTACCGACCACCCTCAGCTCCCAGCTATGCCCTGGACACCATTTGTGAATTGATCGCCCCCCATCTCGCTTCAGAGTTTGTTCTGTTAGGTGACCTAAACTGGGATATGCTTAACACCCCGGCAGTCCTACAATCTAAGCTAGATGCCCTCAATCTCACACAAATCATCAAGGAACACACCAGGTACAACACTAAATCTGTAAACAAGGGCACCCTCATAGACGTTATCCTGACCAACTGGCCCTCCAAATACACCTCCGCTGTCTTCAATCAGGATCTCAGCGATCACTGCCTCATTGCTTGTATCCGCTGCGGGTCCGCAGTCAAACGACCACCCCTTATTACTGTCAAACGCTCCCTAAAACACTTCTGCGAGCAGGCCTTTCTAATCGACCTGGCCCGGGTATCCTGGAAGGATATTGACCTCATCCCGTTAGTTGAGGATGCCTGGTCATTCTTTAAAAGTAACTTCCTCACCATCTTAGATAAGCATGCTCCGTTCAAAAAATGCAGAACTAAGAACAGATATAGCCCTTGGTTCACTCCAGACCTGACTGCCCTCGACCAGCACAAAAACATCCTGTGGCGGACTGCAATAGCATCGAATAGTCCCCGCGATTTATCTCCCTCACCAACTTTAAACATCTGCTATCTGAGCTGCTAACCGATTGCTGCAGCTGTACATAGTCCATCGTTTTTTTTTTTTTTTTTTCTACTGTGTTATTGACTTGTTTATTGTTTACTCCATGTGTAACTCTGTGTTGTCTGTTCACACTGCTATGCTTTATCTTGGCCAGGTCGCAGTTGTAAATGAGAACTTGTTCTCAACTGGCCTACCTGTTTAAATAAAGGTGAAATTAAATAAAAAATGCCACCAAATGTAATATTTACAGCAAATGACAAAATAGGCCACTGTCACTGAATATTTTATGTGGATATTCACTAAACATCCAAGCTAATTATGACAATGACTTGTCGTCACATTCGATATTTGCTGTGTGCAACTCAACTCTCAGAACAGTGCGTGTAGCATTTGCAAACATCAACCGTTAGTCTAACATCCACTGGCAGCTGAACAATACAACACAGCCCTAATTAACATTGAGTTAATTTCTTAGAACTAAAGACCTCAACACAGCTCACATTGTTCAATATAAGGTCACATTTGTATTGTGAATTATCTCTAGGTAATGGCTGAAGTTGATCATTTTGATATGAGCTGCATGTTCTCTCTTTTATATTATTCTTAAACATTCTTAGATAAAAAAAAAAAAAAAAAAAAATTCTAACCAGCCCCAAGGGAATCTTCCAGACTCCAAATGAGATGGATCATCATCGTACATCACAGTCACGTCCCAACCTTCTCTGCCTTTCTGGGATTGCACCAGAATTCCCATAATAATATCTCTCAAATCTCTAAAGCATTATGGATAGTCTGATGTTGGGTGGGTTCAAAAAACCCTACATATGTCAAATAGATTAGATATATCTTAATCAAACTAGAATTATGGATGTCATTGAGGATGTTTTGAAAAGAAAAATGTTGATAAAACCATGGTAAATTCTGAAAATGTGCCTATTATACAGAGGTCCAAAAGTATTTAAAATTACAACATTTTCATCGATATCGGGTGAACCTTTTAGAAATTGCAGAACTTTTTGGACATTTTAGGGAAGCCAAAGTATTTGGACAAATTCACTTATGTTTAAAATAAATAAATTATTATTTCACCTTTATTTTACCAGGTAGGCTAGTTGAGAACAGGTTCTCATTTACAACTGCGACCTGGCCAAGATAAAGCATAGCAGGTGTGAAACAAACAACAACACAGAGTTACACATGGAGTAAACAATAACCAAGTCAATAACACAGTAGAAAAAAAAGAAAAAGAGTCTATATACATTGTGTGCAAAAGGCATGAGGAGGTAGGCGAATAATTACAATTTAGCAGATTAACACTGGAGTGATAAATGATCAGATGGTCATGTACAGGTAGAGATACTGGTGTGCAAAAGAGCAGAAAAGTAAATAAATAAAATCAGTATGGGGATGAGGGAGGTCAATTGGGTGGGCTATTTACCGATGGACTATGTACAGCTGCAGCGATCGGTTAGCTGCTCAGTCTCCAACTTCAGCGATTGTTGCAATTGGTTCCAGTCACAGGCAGCAGAGAACTGGAAGGAAAGCATCCAACAAGTGTATTAAAGTAGTCAAACGTTTAGTATTTGGTCCCATATTCCTCACACGCAATGACTACAACATGCTTGTGACTCTACCAACTTGTTGGATGCATTTGCTGTTTGTTTTGGTTGTGTTTCAGATTATTGTCTGCTCCCATGATTACAAATAAACAAGAATCGTGAATATTTGTATTTTTGTATTTATTAAGGATCCGCATTAGCTGCTGCCAAACATTGCACTCAAAACAAAACATAAAAACACTACATCATATTGCATTATTATGCCACTAAATATCGACAGTACAATACAATACCACCATACAACAATATTACAATGAACGTGTGTGTAGAGTGTGTGTGCTAGCGTTTGTGTGAGTATGCGTGTGTCTCTTCTTGTGTGTGTGCATCTCTTCACAGTCCCCGCTGTTCCATAAGGTGTATTTTTATAAATTAAAAAAGAAATCTGATTCTACTGCTTGCATCAGTTACCTGATGATGTAGTCATGGCTTTATGCAGTCATGGCTCTATGTAGTCTGTTCTTGACATGGGGATTGTGAAGAGACCTCTGGTGGGGTATACATGGGTGTCCGAGCTGTGTACTAGTAGTTTAAACAGACACCTCAGATGCGTTCAGCATGTCAACACTTCTTAGAAAAACAAGTAGTGATGAAGTCAATCTCTCCTCTACTTTGAGCCATAAGAGATGTAAATGCATATTATTCATGTTAGCTCGCCGTGTACATTTAAGGGCCAGCCGTGCTACCCTGTTCTAAGCCAATTGTAATTTTCCGTGGTCCCTCTTTGTGGCACCTGACCACACGACTGAACAGTAGTCCAGGTGTGACAAAACTAGGGACTGTACGACCTGCCTTGTTGATAGTGTCAGAGAAACGGTTTATTATGGACAGACTTCTCCCTATCTTAGCTCCTGTTGTGTCAACCTGTTTTGACCATGACAGTTTACAATCCAGGGTTACTCCAAGCAGTTCATTGAATCAGAGCCAGGAGAATGCTACCTACCCCAATGCATAGTGCCAACTGTAAAGTTTGGTGAAGGAAGAATAATGGTCTGGGGCTGTTTTTTTTATTATATTCTTATTTGCAATTAAAGTGATGACAAAATGACACTACTTTATTTGCCATTAATTTCTATTGGACACAAAATAATCTGAAACAAACTAAACAAACTGCAAATGCATCCAACAAGCTTGTCGACTCAAGCTTGATGTAGTTTATTTAACCTTTATTTAACCAGGAAGGGCTCATTGAGATTAAAATCTCCTTTTCAAGATAGGCAGCACCAAGTCATTACAAAAACATTAGACAGACAACATGAAAAACTACAAGTAATCTAGTAAATAACATTGAATTCACAAGAGTATAAAACAGCAAATTAAAAACATTGACAGGTCAGGGAATCAGCCTCAAAATCCTTCATCAGTCATTTAAAAACACCAATCAGGACAAGTTCTTCCAGTTCAAAAGTATTTGGTAAATGTAAATGTAATGTAAATGTAAGGTGTTCCAAGACAATGGAGGAGAGTACATAAAGTAGTCATTGTGTGCTAGGGATATGGGACCAAATCAATTTCATACTACATTTTAATACACATAAATGAATTTGTCCAAATAATTGTATCCCCCTTATTTTACAGAACCATGTACAAAAGGTGCTGTAATTTCTAAAAATGTTTATTTTGCAGACATGCTTATCCGGAGCGATTTACAGGAGCAATTAGGGTTAAGTGCCTTGCTCAAAGGCATGTCGACAGATGTCACCTCATCGGTTTGGGTATTCAAACATTTCAGTTACTGGTCCAATGCTCTTAACCTCTAGGCTATGTGCCACCAGATATGGATGAAAATACCCTCAAATTAAAGATGACAATCTGCATTTTAACCTCATAGTCACTGTATAATTTCAAATCCAAAGTGCTGCAATACCTCAATCAAAATGGATCAGTTCCCATTGCTTTCCTTAGATGATTGACACAAGGCCAGGATCACCCCCCCCTCCCCTCTCCTGTAACGCAGCACGTTGGCTCCATGTTCACATGTTCGTCATCAAAAACAAAGCACTGCCAGACAAGGGAGAACCTGCCAAGGGAGACAAGAAATGAGGAAAGCTGTTTGATCTAACAAATAGGTCTGGTCCTGGCAGAGGATGTTATGGGCGTTCTGGTGTACAGCTGACGTCGGCAGATAACGCCTCTCTTGGGTGTCCTAAGAGCCTGTGTAACGACATTTAAACTTAAGCGCCTCTGTTCAGCTACAGTGTACACGTGGTCCAGTTTCCTCTCGTGTCGGCAGTAGTGCTTCTATGGCATCAGTTGGTTGAAGCAAGTTCAGTTGGCAGCTTGGCACCACCGTCTTTGCAGATGTCATTCCAGCAAGGTTTTAGCCTACATCAGGGACCATATGCATCAAGCATCTCAAGAGTAGGAGTGCCGATTTAGGGTTAGTTTTATTTTCTACCTCGTAAAAGGATGCTATATGAATACGGGTACAGGGCTATTCAATTCCAGCCTTTTCCCTGACAGTTAATAATTGATTGACCAGGTAGCCCAGTAACTGTCTGCAGATAAGTCATAATAATTATAGCCAAGTACTTCTCATAGCCCGAACACAGCTTATTATGGTTCCGTTGGAACCCTGAGGTCTCCTCACACCATCCCAAAATGCACATTGACTACAAATACGCTCGGGCTTTGCCAAATAAATCCTTCGCCCCTTTATTATGCCTTGAAACAAACGTGTCCCCATAGTCAAGAGTGAGTTAAGATAAGAATTCAACTCCAGGAGACAATGCCGAAGTTAATATAGTACATTTTAGTGGTAATTTAGCACAAATGACCATTACTGCTCTCAGTGACCTTAAGTCACTAAAAATGATTCATTTTTACATTTGTCATTTAGTAGATGCTCTTATCCAGAACGACTTACATTAATTAGTGAGTGCATACATTTCTTAATAGAATGTAATTGTTGAAATGTACATTTATTTTGAAATTACACTGGTGTAAGACTTGACATGTTTTAAAACCCCAAAACCAACTGAATTTAATGAATATCAATCAGTGGAAAGACAAGAGACCTCTGTGCACCATTGATGAAATACAAAGACCCGAACGCAGAGGTACACAGTACTAAAGCAACCTTTATTTGGAGAAACGGCAGACAAAACAGCTAATGTATCATTTTCCACCCGTTCCTTCCTTCTCTTTTACTCATGTTCTCTCCAGACTTCAATCATTCCTACTTTAGTGGATCCCTGTCAAATCCACAAGTCATCTCTCCCCGTCCTTGCACTGCAGTGATCTGGCCACCCCCATCCTCCCTCTCTTCCATAACTTATGCCTTTCTGACCAGTCCCTTTGCTCATCATCCTCGTTATGGTTGACAGGCCATTTTGTTTATCCAAGCACCTGTGAAGAATCGAGGTGGCCCGTCTGGGATCAGATTAAAAAAAAAAAAAAAAACAAACTGTCAACTCATTTGAAGTCTGAAGGACAGTCATGCAAACACCTTTTTATTTATAAGTATTTACAGAGCCCTAGCCACCCCTCCCCCAGTTCCCTCCCTCCACCCCACCGTAATGGTCGGGTTCTGGGTGGGAGGGGCTAGTGGATCCTTGTCAGCTCCTCCACAATCTTTATGACCTCGTCCACGGTGGCCTCGCGCTTCATGCCGCTGCCGTCGTCAATCTGAAACGCAGAAGGGGGTGTTATGTCAGCTCACTGTTCCAGCAGTTTGGATTGGCCCGCACAGCTGTGGTACCTTTCTTAAGTGTCACTGCAGTCCAAAAAGTGTGAGCAAGCTAGTGTGTGAGAGCGAGTGAATGAGTGTGCTTCAGAGAGCGTGCATGTGTGTTGGTACCTGTAGCGTGCTGACCACCTCCTGCATCTTGGCGCGGCCCAGGTCCAGGAAGCTCTCGATGAGGTCCCCGTCAATGAAGCCCGTGGCCTGCTCAGTCTTACGCTCTGTATGGAAGGACCTCCAGGTGCCACCAAGTCAAGGAAGACAAACACACACCTACACACATACCCCTACAGCAAAGTCACTCCTCTTACAGGAAACTCTGTCCTTTTGAGGACTGGAAGCTGCATTTACTCATAGAATGTTCACTAAAATATGAGCACATGCACTGCTATCGAGATCAGATGAGTTCAGGGTGAAATGGCCACAAGCTTATTTTTTTACCCCATTTTCTCTCCAAATTACAATCTTTGGCTCATCGCTGCAACTCCCAAATAGGCTCGGGAGAGGTGAATGTTGAGTCATGCGTCCTCCAAAACATTACCTGCCTGGCTGTGCCACTTACCACACTGCTCGCTTAAACCGTAAGTCAGCTGCACCAATGGGTCGGAGGAAACGCTGTTCGACTGATAACCGAATTCCGTTTGCATGTGCCGGCCCTGCCACAAGTAGTCACTACAGCGCGACGAGTCATGGAAAGCCCCCTGCCAACCCCCCCTATCTCTGAGCCAATTGCGCCAATGGCTCCCGGTCAAGACCGGCTGTGACACAGCCTGGGATCTAACCTTTTGACCACTGCGCCACTCAGGACTGCCTGGTATTGTGACGCAATCATTTCCATGGTAATGTAGATTCAATTTATGTTAACCGATGTGGTTCATGCAATTGGAATGTATTTTTTTCTAATGTCAGTTGAATCAGCAAATCACAGCACATATTGATGGGTAGACTTCCTGCTTTGCGCCTTGCAATGGACCCAAATCCACCCATTATGCCATCATTGACTTGTATTGGGACATCTGTTCTAGTCATTCTATTTTTATGGCAGCACATGCAGTCAGGAGTGGAGGAGGTTATTACAGTGACCGCGGTCATTTGGCTGGCCAATTACCGTTATCCAAAATTCCATGACAGTCACAACCGTATTGATTCTTCCCTGTGACTCCCCCTGTAATCAACCACCGTCCCGTCCCATCTTATATGTCCACGTGAACCCCCACCCCACACCAAAAGGAAAGGATATAAGCTGTGCTCGATCTTGCCCACGCTCTTGATGACCTTGTTGAGTCGGTTCTGCAGGTCCAGCAGCAGGCTATACCAGCCCTCGGACAGAGAGGTCACAAGACCTAGAGACATAAGACAGATGGCATGTCATTTATAGGAGAATAGAAAAAGGAGAACCGAAATGGATGAGCTATGCAGAGCAGTATGCTCGCCACTCATACCTCGTGAAGGAGAAAAGATGAAAGCTGAGAGGGAATTGGAGTGTGGGTTGTCTGAGGGAAGGTGTAACAATTTTCTCTCTCCAATTTGTGCCTTCCGAACATGATGTCCACAAACACAAATGTGTTGTGTAGCTTTTTGCAGGGGACTAATACATTTTCACTACTTTAAAAAGAGCCTGTATATATTTTTGCTTCATTGCTCATTAGCAGTCAACCCAGGAATGACCAGTGGTGCTTACTCAGAGAAAGGGTTCTCTTACCAGGAAAAGCTTTCAGCAGAATTGTGAAGGTGCCTCAGTGAAATAATAGTAATGGCAGAACTCACTGAACATTCAAAGCATCATTCCCCTTTCTTTATTAACACCGCTACGAAAGAAATGGAGAAAAGAATGTGACTTTGATTTTGGACGGTCACTTGGAAATTACTTTCATCCCCTCTCCACTGCTCCCCACCTCTCACCTCTCATATGTAGTTGAGGAAAATCTGTAGAGCAGACCGCTACACTAACAGTACATAGGCTAAAAAAAAAGAAAGACACGAGGGCATTCGGGACCTTGAAACCGGCATCAGTACTAGTTCAGTAGGCACCAGAAAAACAACATTTTGAAACCCAAGTGCTGCTACAGAAGCAAGAACACAGATCTCTTGCGGTCATAAAATGTTTTGTGCTACTGCATGCTCTACGACCCTGGCGTGTATTCATTACCGCAAACAAACCATAGAAAAACATTTTGCAACAGGAAAAAAAATAAGCGTTTCTTATTTTGACAAATTCAGGTTAGGCCCTCCCTGTTTCGTCTCATTTGTTTTCTAGTGAATACGCCCCTGGCGTGTGGCAGTGGGGGCCATTACCGATCATGCCGTTGACGGTGCCAAAGAGGACGGAGCCCTGCGTGGGGGTGGAGCTCTCGCCCAGGTTCTGCAGCACCAGTGACCCATGGGAGAAGACATTGACAAACTCCCCCAGGTGGAACACGCCCACCTCCTGCAGGTGTTGTCGCTCCTCGTCTGTAGTGGCCGCGCTGCCAAGGGAAAGAGGAAGGGAGAGAGCTCAACTTCTATTTTGGTCCAAATTATTTAATGCTTTGGCAATGTGTACCCATTTATTTAGTTCTAAAAAAGGCTACATTTCAGAGATGGCACAAAAAGTTTATTTTTGATTCTAATCATTGTACCTATCTATTTATACATTTCTGCTTTGGAAATGTGTGCCCATTTATTATAATTGAGAGAAAGCGGCAGGGATAAAGCGAACGATACAGAGGCAGGCAGAAAAATAACTGGGAAAAGCAATAGATGTAGATGACAGGTAACAAGCGCGTGAGGGAAGAGTTAGTGAGAAATAAGAAAGGTACAGTGATAGAATGCAAATTTGATGACTGCAGACAAAAGAGCACAGGAGGAAGGACGAGAAGAGAGAAACGGTGGCATCAACAAACATCAGAGAGAAGGATAAAGGTCAACGGGAATTCAGTGATCATGGATGATTAAGTCGACGGCTTATGGAGGACGGCGGTCAGAGTGCGAGGACGTCTGGGCCGGGCTCCATCTCATTTAGTCCTTCAGCGATTCTATGCATACTATTTATTTGCCTCCTTCCAAGGTGAGAGGATTCTAGAAAGAGGTCAGATTCCACCTCACCTGTCTTTTTGACAAACAAAGAGGTTGAAGGCATTCTCCGCCCCCAGGAAGTTGTCATCGTCCAGGATCTCCACAGCACTCATCCAGTTGGGATTGAAGTCACGGGCGATCTGAGAAGAGTGACAGGGGAAAAGCAGGCGTATCACCAGTGGCTCAAATCCATTCAATAAACTTTATTAAGCCAAGAGGTGCAATTATTGATAAACAATGGTTCCAACTCATCACTCAAGTTTCTATTCATTGGAAGTGTTTGGTGTTGAATCCTCCTCGATATAGCCCATGAGAAATGAGTGCGACAAAATAAAAGCATTCAAATCTATATTTTGGAGAATGCTGTATTCCAAAGAGGAACCACCCATGATGAAAAAACCTGTATATGAGCAAAACCAAAACAAATCGTCATTTAGACCTTATAAAGGTCTACCAGTCTGCGTTCCAATTCTACACCCTCCTCGAAGTGTGGCACTGAGCACATCCCCCATCCTCTTAGGGGAAAAGGGTGGAGAATTGGAACACTGGCAGGGCCTCTCTTAGTATCATTCCTTACCTCCTCAAAGTTGCCCTCCATGGGTTTATAGGCCAGCAGCAGTACAGACCTCATCAGGTCTCCCACCAGGATGAAGTCTCCTTTGGTCTTTAAGTAGAGTGCCATGATGTTGTTGTAGTGGTTACACTCTGTCCTCAGCTCCTTCTCGGCAGTCCACTCGTACAGACGCACCTGGGGCGGGCGCACATTGATGATGCGTTGATAGACATACACAATTGTTGAGGAGTTTTGGAGTAACAAGGACTCGAAAGCACCAGGTTTTTTTTGTAGGAGACATGTTTATCACGCAATTACAAGAAATACTCCCGTCAATGTTCCTTCCGATTCCAACGTTCCATTTGAAAGAACACTACTGGATAAAGTTCAAATCAACTAAATTCTCTGTAGTTCAAGTTTATCCCTAACACTCATTCCGTATGGTTGTGAGTCCGATAACTACAGTTTCACTGTGGCAGTCATTATGGCCATTGTACTGATGCACGGTCCATTGTACGGTGTACGGTCCATTGTAGAGGAAGCACTGACTTTGACAAGGCAGCAACACAAGGCAGCAACACAAAGGTTCTCTTTTTTTTTTAAAAACAAATTTTAAAGTCAGGATTGAGAAATAAGACTTAGCCTGCGGAATGCCTCCTTTCATTTATTTTTTATGCCAAGTACCATAGGGCGAAAGTACTCGACTCTCTTAAATCAAATATTCCCTTAGTGATGAATTAACGGCAATGGAGAGACAAAAGTGAATTTAAGTTAATTTAAGTGGATGTAAAAATGTCCCTTCTTGTGAGTATCTACAACTATAGCTTGTAAAAATAGGAGCTGGCTTAAAAAAATAAAAATCTACTTTTTAAACCAAAAGTACTCACTGTGCTGTTGATGCTGGCCAGTAGTTTGCCATTGAACTCCACCATGGAGTAGACGGCTCCCTTCACCTCCTTCTCTGCAACCGTCTGCAGCTTACCTACACAGAAGAAGAGAAATAACACAGGCTGGGTCAGGGCTGGTGTTACAGTAGCCTGAAATCCAAACTGATATGTTTAATTTAACTGTTTGTTTCACTGTGAAAGAATGGTGAAACCCAGCTTAATTGGTTTGGATTCCAGGCAGTTCTTTTAAACAAATGGTGAATTGCAGCACACCAGTTTGGTTTTCAGGCTAGTGTTATAGCTCTCTGATACAGTATTCACAGCATCTGTTCACTCGGGAGTCATTCATCTTCACGACAGATGATTATCGATAGGAAGGTGCTATCAGGCACTGTCAAGGGAGGAAGAGGCATGGAAAGGTGAGCGAGAAAGAGAGATACAAAGATGAGGGGAAGAAAGAGACGGTAGAAGAAAGTGTGAGAAAGAGTACGAGCAAAAAAACAGGAGGATAAGAAAGAGGGGGGTGAAAAAAACAGGAGAAGAATGAAGGGAAAGAGTGAGCGAGAACAATGAGAATGGAAGAAAGAAAACGTTTGTCCTAACCGTCAGTGTAGTGGAAGACAATGATGCGGCCTTGCTTGGGCTCCGCCTCCTCTGGGTAGACCATCGCTGTGCCAACGATAAAGTAGACCGCGGGGTCCCTGCCCAGGCGGCAGGACACCATGCTGAGGGCGTACTCACTCTGGAGGAACTGGTGGGCATGGAGCACTGTGAGAATGAACACACGTGAAAAAAAAAAAATCACAGTATTGAGGACAAATCACCACAAAAAAGGTATGATTTTTGTGTACTCCTCAAGAGTACAACCATCAGCTTACCAATCACCAGTAACAGATCACATTAATTCACTTCAAATTGACAAATATTCTCCTTAATCAAGACGGTTTTAAGGGGGAACTTACCTTCGAAGGTGTGTTGGTCAACCACCAGGAGGCTGTGCACCTCCACCTCCTCCCCGAAGGAGGTCTCGTGTGGGGAGGTGCTGCTGGGGAACAGCTTACTGGAGCTCACACTGCTAGACAGAGCCTGGGGAGAGGTAGGGAGAGGGGGAGATATGGTAACCCAGACTATGAACCACCACAAGGCTAGGGGAAAAGTGTTCTTGTAAATAATATTCTTTTTCTCCTTTCTTATCTTTAGTCATTATGTGCATTAAACCTAGACTAAACTAAGTCATCTGGACACCTTGTCAGCCAAGCGATGTGCATCAGTAGCATTCAAGGCACCCCCAGAAAACATAATTGCACTAAACCTGCTAAATGAAATACAGTAACTCTAGATGCTGATGCTTTAGCTCATATAGAGCGAAGTTTACAGAAATTTCCTGACTGTTCTTTCACAAAACACGCAGTTGCACTTAAGTCACGATGCGGCATGAAAACCGTTGAATACGGAAAACAAGGCTCGGGGCCCATATTCAAAAGGTCTTGATCAGCACTCCTTGCTGAGAATACTTATGAATACGGGCACAGAATAGGAGATCCTGGCAGTGGTACAGTGAAATGCCACATGGTGTGCAGCTACCTGAGTGCTCGCGCTGGGGCGCACTGCTGCAGTGGTCCCACTGGCGTCCTGCATCTCCACGCGGCTGGACAGCACCCCGAAACACTGAGACACTTCCTGGTAACAGATTCTCCTGAGAGAGGGAGAGAGCGAGAAGGGAGAATAAAGTGGAGAGATTGAAGGGGGGAGTGAGAGAGTGAGAAAGAGGAAAGAGTCAAAAGAAACAAATAAATGTGTCGCTCTTGATTTATCTGAGGGTAAATCCATTGGGTAGATATACTTCTACTCTGTTGAACTATTTCTATTGGTGTTGTTCCCTCTTACCTGGGAGACTCGTAAAGGGGAACCGTGCGAATGTGGAGCTTCTGAATCTCGTCGATGGTCCCGATGGTGAGAGTGCTGTTGTTGGCCAGAGCCAGACTGTCAAAGACACAGAAACACAGGTTACAACCTCACCCCAACAACAGATAAGTTGCATATTACTTCGAGCTTTGTAATCATTAATGTCCTTTCTTCCTTGAATGATGAAAAACAACCACAACGGACTTCTTAGTCTCCTCTTGCACTGGTCTGAAAACACAGGACAGGTGACGGGGGGGGGTCCGTTTAAACCTGTTCAAATCGTCTCACATCAGTCCAAATGGAGAAGACGTGCTAAGGATGCCACTTTGGACTATTGAGACGCGCGTGACTGACTAACCTGTCGGGGTAGCCCTCGGAGTTGAGCGGACACATGTAGTTGACCTCCTTGAGGTTGACATTGGAGAAGACCAGCTTGTGGTTGGAGGAGTAGATGACGGTGGGCCGGTCGGAGCAGGCAAACACGTTGGAGGTGGACAGGGAGCGGAAGGTCCTCAGCACCGTGGGCTGGGTGCCCAAAGTCACCTTCTTCCGCTCGCTCAGCACGCCTGTTGGCAACACAACAGGGTCAATGCCAACCGTTTAACAATAAGTTCGCCAACCTGCCTGGATTAAGCGCACGTTCAATTCAGTCTATTCAGGAGATAAGCGGCAATTCCAATCCAAAACCTTTTCCATTTTCAATATACACTGAGTGTCAATATCATTAGGAACACCTGCTCTTTCCATGACATACACTGACCAGGTGAATCCCTTACTGTTAAATCAGTGTACATGAAGGGGAATGTGTATTTGCGCCATTCAGATGGTGAATGGGGCCGACAAAATATTTCAGTGCCTTTGAATGGGGTATGGCAGTAGGTGCCAGGCACACCGGTTTGAGTGTGTCAAGAACAGAAACACTGCAGAGTTTTTCCACACTCAACAGTTTCCCGTGTGTATCAAGAATGGACATCCAGCCAACTTGACAACTGTGGGAAGCATTGGAGTCAACCTAGGCGAGCATCCCTATGGAACGCTTTTTACACCTTGTAGTCCTGACCAATTGAGGCTGTTCTGAGGGCATAAGGGGCTGCAACTCAATATTAGGGAGGTGTTCCTCATGTTTTGTACACTCATTGTATTTCCAATGAAGAGTTTGACATGTGGGTTGAAACAGAATCGAATTGCAGCTGTTAAGACAATGAACAGGCCCATTTGACATATCTTAACCTAATTTGTTCTATCAATAAATTACATGATGGTGCAGTTAAACCGTCTGGAATGTTTATTCAAATGTGACTCAATCAAAAGGCAACAGCAGTATGTGTTGCTCCAGCAGCCTGACCTGTAGTCAGGTCCAGGCCGAAGTAGAAGAGCGCTCCGTCTCCCAGGGCACACAGCAGGTAGTAGCCGCCCTCGAACGTCGTCATCAGGATGGAGCGCGGGATAATTTCTACACACACACACAGACACACACAAACGCGTCAAATGTGTGAAAAGCTTTGGAATAGCAGCAGAATTCCACTGTCAAAACAACTCTATTATTCATCCCCCGAGGTGCAATTAAGAAAAGTATTGACAGCTAGGTCACATAACAGCTTCCACATGGTTGTGCAACATTGCAAATGGATCTAGGATGTGTGGAAGCAGCAAGAGTGCTTCTGTCCCTTAGGATTCCCTCCACTTTCATGGACAAGTTACACAGGCTTTGAATAGGAGGGGTTTATAAACACATCCAAAAATAATGATAACAGGAGGACACAAAGAGAATGTCCAATACAGATTTTTTTTTTGCAGCTTCCAATCATATTTTTAAAAATAAAATGTTTGATTTTACAGAAGCTTTACTAAAAGAACACGTTGTGCAACAAAACAGTGGGCGGACATTAAAGGGATGGGCATTTGAAAGTATGTCTATGTTCGAGTACACTGGAAAAAAAAAAAATATATATATATATATATATTTGAATTTTACCCCCTTTTTCTCCCCAATTTCGTGGTATCCAATTGTTTAGTAGCTACTATCTTGTCTCATCGCTATAACTCCCGTACGGGCTCGGGAGAGACTTGCCTAGTTAAATAAAGGTAAAATAAAAATAAAAAATGAACACAGCCATCCAACCCGGAAGCCAGCCGCACCAATGTGTCGGAGGAAACCTTGTGCACCTGGCAACCTTGGTTAGCGCGCACTGCGCCCAGCCCGCCACAGGGGTCGCTGGTGCGCGATGAGACAAGGATTTCCTTACCGGCCAAAACCTCCCTAACCCGGGCGACGCCAGGCCAATTGTGCGTCGCCCCACGGACCTCCCGGTCGCGGCCGGTTACGACAGAGCCTGGGTCGCGAACCCAGAGTCTCTGGTGGCCCTTAACCACTGCACCACCCGGAAGGCCCACTGGAAAATAATTTAGCATACTCGAATACTCGCATGTTAGCGTGAAATGGGGGCTGCGATAACAGTTTCTCCAATTACGGTTTGTTCTGATACTCAACTAAAAACTAAGCTAATATTTTCACTGACAGACTCCAAACAAACACTTTGTCAGTGCTTATATACATTTTACATGCTAAATAGTTGCATTTATAAAAATATTGCCGATTAAAAGTCACCGTATACAAAACCTTGAACCGAGTACTTGTGCCCATCCCCAGCGGAAATGAGCTTTTTCTCAAAGTTACACAGACTTACCTGGCTACACAAAGGTTCAAATCAGTTGCTCCATCTATCTATCCAGCCATCACCACCTGGACTCAGGGTGGGACCTGGACCTGGACTCCCTTTAGTACACTTGAATCTCCACCCCCTCTCACCTCCTCCGAGCATCTCCTTGTGCAGGGCGGTGAAGCAGGACAGCTTGAGGACCCGTGCCGATATGTCCGTCCACAGGCCCACGGCGCAGAGGGGCGACTCTCCACCCTCCCCCAGGGGCGTGATGTCGAGGCAGGCCACCTCATGCTCCATTTCCACCGTGCTGAGGGGGGACAGACAGAACAGCATGAGATTTAATAAAACATTTATCCAATTATATATATATATATAAAAAAAAATAATTTAATACTAAAAACTATAGAACACATTTGATACATATGTATTTCGTTTTTTTTTTATATGAACAACTTAACAGACGCACACAAACAATGACTACAACTCACCTGCCCAGACTGGCATGCTCACACCCCCATTCCTAGTGTCTGCATTATTGTTTGCCACAGCGCCTTAAATTCTCCCAATTTGTTTTTCCTTGGTCGCCCATGCCATTCCATGCCATTTCGATACTTCCATTGTGTTAATGTTGACGGACTGATTTATTTACACGTGTTTAGTATAGGTATTTTTCAAGATGAGTGAAGAGAATCCTCCAACCCATTGGGTATGTCACTACACCCCAATATGGGAATTGGATTTATAAAGTGCATTTAAAGGTGCTCAAAGCACTTTATGTTGTGTAGCCAAGATTTACTTAATTGATATATGTTTTGCCCCAGTCAGGGGGTGTGTGTTGGTACAGCCCACTCTCAAAAAGGCACAGCTTTTGCTACAGCTGAGCATCAACAGTCACTTAAACAGTGTTTACTGAACCAGACCACATTAGTAGAGCGTTCCTTGAAGAGCAGTGTAAGACAAGTTCAGGCATGGTGATGGCCTGTAGAGCTGACTCCAACTGGGTTCAAAGTGGTGTGTGTATGTGTGCATTCGGAAAGTATTCAGACATTTACATTTACATTTAAGTCATTTAGCAGACGCTCTTATCCAGAGCGACTTACAAATTACAGACCCCTTCACTTTTCCCACATCATGCTACATTAACAACCTTATTCTAAAATGGATCAAATGGTTTGTTTCCCCTCAACCAATCTACAAATAATACCCTATAATGACAAAGCAAAAACAAGTTTTTAGAAATGTTGGCAAATGTATCATTTAAAAAAAACTGAAATATCACATCTTCATAAGTATTCAGACCCTTTACTCAGTACTTTGTTGAAGCCCCTTTGGCAGGGATTACAGTTTCAAGTCTTCTTGGGTATGACACCACAAGCTTGGCACACGTGTATTTGGGGAGTTCCTCCCATTCTTCTCAGCACATCCTCTCAAGCCCTGTCAAGTTGGGTGGGGAGCGTCGCTGCACAGCTATTTTCAGGCCTCTCCAGAGATGTTTGATCTGGTTCAAGTCTAGGCTCTGGCAAGGCCACTCAAGGACATTGAGACTTGTCCTGAAGCCACTCCTGTGTTGTCTTGGCTGTGCGCTTAGGATCGTTGTCCTGTTGGAAGGTGAACATTCGCCACAGCCTAAGGTCCTGAGCACACTGGAGCAGGTTTTAATCAAGGATCTCTGTACTTTGCTCCGTTCATCTTTCCCTCGATCCTGACTAGCCTCCCAGTCCCTGCCGCTGAAAAAAATACCCACAGCATATGCTGCCATGTGTGAATGTTCCTGAGTGGCCAAGTTAGTTGACTTAAATTCACTTAATTTATGGCAAGATCTGAACATGTTTGTCTAATAACCAATCTGACAGAGCTTGAATAATTTAGAAAATATTAAAATGGGTAGATGTTTCTCAATCCAGGCATGCAAAACTCTTAGACTTACCCAGACAAACTCACAGCTATAATCCTTGCCAAAAGGTGCTTCTACAAACTATCGACTCAGGGGTGTAAATTACTTTTACTGACTTATAGTTCATTTTCAATAAATTATACAAAAATGTTTTTACTGTCATTATGGGGTATTGTGTGTCAATTTACACACAATATCCAATAAATTGTATCCATTTTAAATTCCGGCTGTAACAACAGAATGTGGAAAAAGTCAAGTGGTATGAACACTTTCTGAAGGAACTGTGTTTGTCATTTCTTCTGTTGATGTAACTTTTTTATTCATACTTAAAGCTACAATTCAGTTGGCCTGGGGCTCACCACGTCTCAGGTGGTGTTTAACAACACTGTAAATAAAGTTGAACTGGATTTGAGTTGCGTGTACCTGATCTGTTTGAGTTCCCCAGAGAGGATCTGGAGATAGTAGAGGGCGCGGCCCACGGCCAGCACCACCTGGGAGGAGTTACATGCGGCCACGCTGATGTTCCGGCCCAGTGGCTCCTTCCACTCAGACACCAGGGCCTTGCTGTCCTGCATTACCAGACGCACACCGCCCGACGTGATCTGAATCACACACACACACACACACAGTACATAAATATATTGGCACCGTCGCACAATGCAGTGTTTGAACACTTTTAGTGTTCACATGTGTATTTGTTTGATTCACAACTGCACATAAAAATACATTTAGTTTAAGGCAAGTGATTCTTGTTCATGTGCAATTTATCTCACCTGTTGTAAGTGTCAGGTGCCCACCGGATAAAAACAACCATTAAACATCAGTTTTGCAGAGGAAAAGATATTCTGCTCCATTGACAAAGTGCAAGCGTGTGTGTACATGTGTGTGGCACAGGTGTGTGTGTCTGTGTGTCTGTGTGGCAGATGCACATGATGGCACAGTGACTGTCTGATGAGGAACAGGCCGTAGTGAGATAGGTTATAGGCCTACATCACGGCCTGGATAGAAGCAGTCTACAGTCTTCAGAACGGGATAACAATTGCTTTATTTTGCCTCAAAATAGAACAATAAAATTAATTTTTTGTCACCTCTCTTATAAAGCTGTGATTTATAAGAGGCTGAGGCTGTAGACTTTCATTCTTGAAAGCCACTAACATTAGGACAACACCTACGTAGGCTTGAATATTTGGGAAATAAGCTACGGTTCATAACTAACCATATCTTAAAGCTATTACGATAGGCCTAGTAGGAGGATTATTGGCCATTTGGTTTTCAACCTCGCATGGAGGGATTTTTACAGCCAGCATGGATCCCCAAATCCAGATGTGCAAAGCTGATAGACATACCCAAGATGACTTAAAGCTTTAAATCACCGCCAAAGGTGCTTCTATGAAGTAATGACTCAGGAGGGTGACTACTTACAGAAATATCTAATTTACATATCGAATTGTCAATAAATATGCCCCAAAAATGTAAGATATGTTTTCACTGTGATTATGGGGTATTGTCTGTAGCTGGTTGAGAAAAACAATCCATTTTGAATTCAGGCTCTAACAACAAAATGTGGAATAAGTATAAATATTTTCTGAAGGCATTGTATATCGATTCAATACTGATTTTATTGCGATTTGATGTCCCAAACATATTGCTCATCATATGTCTGCCGCAGAGGGATTAGCGAGCCATGAGAAACATTTTAAATCAGTCATGGAAATGAATGAGTTTTGGTGCAGGTACAGCCAATTAGCGCAAAAATATTGCAATAGTAAAAACTATACCACATAACGTGAAAAATGATTATATTATCCCAATATGCAACTATAGATTTTTCCCCTCATCACTAGTGTGTGCGCACGTTTGTGTATACCTGGATGAGCTGCTGGTGGGCAACGTTGCCACAGTAGAAGGTCTGCAGGTTGTCCACAAAGCCAGGCAACTCAGTCTCCTCCACCTCCTCCCCGCTTAGCATCAGCACCCTGAGGAAACACGGAACGACTTATATACTTAAAAATATAAACGCAACATGTAAAAAGTGTTGGTACCATGTTTCATGAGGTGAAATAAAAGATCCCCAAAATGTTTAATATGCACAAAAAGCTTATTTCGCCCAAATGTGCACAAATTTGGAGCGTTCACCGGAGCTACTGCCAGATAATTTTATGTTACTTTCTCTACCATAAGCCGCCTCCGTAATTTTAGCGAAGGTCCAACAAGCCTCACAACTGCAGACTACGTGTAACGACACCAGCCCAGGACCTGCACATCAGGCTTCTTCACCTGCGGGATAGTCTGAGAGGAGCAACCCTGACAGCTGATGAAACTGTGGGTTTGCGCAACCGAACAATTTCTGCACAAACTGTCAGAAACCGTCTTAGGGAAGCTGATCTGCGTGTTTGTCGTCCTCACCAGGGTCTTGACCTGACTGCAGTTGGGTGTCGTAACAGACTTCAGTGGGCAATGCTCACCATCGATGGCCACTGGCTTGCTGGAGACGTGAGCTCTTCACGGATTAATCCTGGTTATAGAAAGGTTCTGCACGTTTTGACCACAATACAATCGCTCCCTGTTCCGTCTGGTGAAGCCTTCACTAATGCCTCACACAGTACCTTGTTTATATGACGAGTTATTGATTTGACACATATTATAACAAAAGGGAGAATAGACAGATAAAACAAAATATTAATTTAATTTTAGAGTCAGACATTGTTGTTTTCCAACCAATAAGGATGCTTGGACGCAATGCAGGGCACTGCCCTCGACACCTCAAGTTATTAAGTGTTTACATGCTGTTGCAAGAAGGAAGTGCTGAGCAACTGTTCACATGCTGTTTCCTAACTAAGTGTTGTGTGCTTCCATTGCAATAAGTATAGTATCGTTATTATTATTGCTACAGGTGTGTTTATTGAGTGCGTCTAGCATACTCAATATTGTATTAGCTTTGTTTATATTATATGCATGCTATAGCTGCAATATGTTTATATCTGCAATGTGTATAGCCTTGTGTTGCGTAGTAGCTAGTACCATTCTACAGATTCTAGAAGTTCCCAGAATGTTCCAGCTCTTTCTGTGCACCAGCACAGGCGCAGTAGCCCTAAATTAAGATCTCAGCCAGGCCAGCTATAAGGCTCCATGGCCTTAGGCCTTCTACATATATCTCCCTGGCAGTGTATATTTAATGATGTCTAGATGGTATACTATGGGATTCATTCATATGTTTATTATACCACAGTTTGCTCATCTGCTTATTGTTATATTACATATGTACAGTTATCTTAGTAAATTCAAATGATTGTATTGTTTCCCCTTTTAGAACCACACAAAAAATATAAAATAACTTTAAAAATGGAATCATCTATGCCCATGTCTGCGTGTGTTGGTGACCAAGTGTTGAGTATGGGCCTCAACATCATGTTCTGACCAGACAGCACTATAGTGGGCAGATCTTAGTGAATTAGTTTACGTGTAATAGCAGGTGAAGAGAGCCAGCTGGTTGTTTTTTCATGGTCCTAGTTTTCGCTGGATTTAGTGTCCAACAGTTTTTTCATGCATTTGATCATTTCAACCTTTGTAAAATTGTCTCGTTACAATTGGTGTAAAAATCTATCCATGTCAACAATGTCTGACTCTAAAATTAAATTAATATTTTGTTTTATCTGTCTATTCTCCCTTTTGTTATAATATGTGTCAAATCAATAACTCGTCATATAAACAAGGTACTGTGTGAGGCATTAGCGAAGGCTTCACCAGACGGAACAGGGAGCGATTGTATTGTGGTCAAAACGTGCAGAACCTTTCTATAAGGCCGCCACTGGTTGTCTCACCTTGTCTGGCCCACGAAAGACAGGACCAGCATATCGTCTGTCTCTCTCCCAGCCTCTGAGCGAAGGGGCCACAAACCTGGGAGGACAACAAAAAATATGGAGGAAAAATAAACATCAAGTGTTCAACAGAACTAGAAAACAAGCAGCATTATTAGCTAGGTGGTGTTTCATTCGGACAAACGGAAAATGTTTCAAAGTGTTTTGCTACAGAAAACAAAAATGAGCTTCTTATTTGGACAACTATTGGATTAAGAGTCCAGGTAGTCCCTCTCGGTTTTAGTCTGTTTTCTTCCATTTCAGTGCCTAGTGAACAGGACCCTGAACTAGAAAGGAGTCAACGCTGTAGCTTGATTGATCCGTGCCCACAGTCCTGGTGGGCCAGGGCAGTTTCTCAAAGCTTTCGTTCTCTATCTGGGCCTCATTGATTGGCCAAGTAAACAATTTGCTTCTCATCAGTGTGTTCATGAGTATGTGGCCGTTGCCTGGGACCATAAACAATTTTTTTTAAACAACTATCAAAAACTAGAAAACAGCAATAATTAGACAGATGCAAACAATATGGAGAAAATCCCACTGAAGCCCCATTTCCATTGGCACTTTGAAGTCAACCCAGGTTGGGCTGGCCTTGGTGGGTTAGCTCAAATTGCATTTCCACTGCCTTCAGAAATTAGAAATGACGACATGTTGCTAGGCAGCCAATATGTGACTGCAGCTGGCATCGCTAATATTGCTAGCTAGCAAGATGTTGAAGAATTTAATTCACCCTCACCATGTTGTAACTAACATTATCCCATACACCTGCCAGTGCCAGCCAGACTCAGAGCCAAGTATTTAGCTTGCTGAACTTAGCTAGGTAGCTAAACAGGCTAGCCTCTTAGAATGTAGATGTCTACCTAATTAGACACCCAAAAGTAACTGCTATTAATGTGTAATTACATGATTCTGACAAGCCAAAACATGATATACTTGGATAGATGACATCTGGGATAGTATGAGGAAATTATCAGAAGATACAAAATACATGTTTTTGTTTGAAAGTAATATTTAATTGACAAGCTACAAGATAATTATTGATGTGTCCCTAAACCTGGCATATATCTGTAAATTAGGTCATTCCAATGCTATTACATATTTTCAATTCCTAAAATAGGTATTTGTGGTATTTGTTCAGTATGTATGTATGTATGTATGTATGTATGTATGTATGTATATTTTTTTTTTTTTTACCATATCAATCTCACTCAAACATTGTGGTGGTGTTATTGGGTATCCAGGGTACATTCAAGTGTCCTTTCAACTCCTCCAAAGTGTTTGAATATGGTAATTGCACTGTTTTTGCACACCGGATGTGCCTAAAAGTTATTGTTCCCTATAAAAACGAAATTTCTATAACACCAATCTTTCTCAAACATTGTGGTGGTGTTGGGGGGGACATACAGGGGATATCCAAAGTAGAGGTCGACCGATTAATTAGGGCCGTTTTCAAAACAATAGGTAATCGGTATTTTTGGGTGCCGATTTCCAATTATTTTTCACATTTACATTTTATATCTTTTATTTAACTAGACAATTCAGTTAAGAACACTGCTATTTTCAATGACTGCCTAGGAACTGTGGGTTAACTGCCTTGTTCAGGGGCAGAACGACAGATTTTCACATTGTCAGCTCAGGTGTTCCAATCTTGCAACCGCAGTTAACTCGTCCAACGCTCTAACCATTGCACTCCACGAGTAATCTGCCTGTTACGCAAATGCAGTAGAAGCCAAGGTAAATTACTAGCTAGCATTAAACTTATCTTATAACTAGTGATTATGACTGTTTTTTATAACTACTAATCCAGTTTAGCAGGCAATATTAACCAGGTGAAATTGTGTAATTTCTCTTGCGTTCATTACACGCAGAGTCAGGGTATATGCAAGTTTGGGCTGCCTGGCTCATTGCAAACTAATTTGCCAGAATTTTACATAATTATGACATAGATTGAAGGTTGTGCAATGTAACAAGAATATTTAGACTTAGGGATACCACCCGTTAGATAAAATACCGAACGGTTCCGTATTTCACTGAAATAAACATTTTGTTTTCGAAATGATAGTTTCCGGATTCGATCATATTAATGACCAAAGGCTCGTATTTCTGTGTGTTATAATTAAGTCAGGGCCTGCTGCTAACTATGCAGCAGCAGGCCCGTAATCATTCATTCAAACAGCACTTTTGTGCGTTTTGCCAGCAGCTCTTCGCAAGCACAGCGCTGTTTATGACTTCAAGCCTATCAGCCTAATGGCTGGTGTAACCAATGTGAAATGGCTAGCTAGTTAGCTGGGTGTGCGCTAATACTGTTTCAAACGTCACTCGCTTTTAGATTTGGAGTAGTTATTCCCCTTGCGCTGCAAGGGCTGCGGCTTTTGTGGAGCAATGGGTAACGATGCTTCGAGTGTGGCTGTTGTTGATGTGTTCCTGGTTCGAGCCCAGGTAGGGTCGAGGAGGGGGACAGAAGCTATACTGTTACACTGGCAATACTAAAGTGCCTATAAGAACATCCAATAGTCAAAGGTATATGAAATACAAATGATTTAGAGAGAAATAATCCTATAAATACTATATTAACTACAACCTAAAACCTCTTACCTTGGAATATTGAAGTCTCATGTTAAAAGGAACCACCAACTTTCATATGGTCTCATGTTCTGAGCAAGGAACTTAAACGTTCGCTTTTTTACATGGCACATATTCTACATGGCACATATTACTTTCTTCTCCAACACTTTGTTTTTGCATTATTTAAACCAAATTGAACATGTTTCATTATTTATTTGAGGCTAAATTGATTTTATTTATGGTTTAATATTAAGTTAAAATAAGTTTTCATTCAGAATTGTTGTAATTGTCATTATTACAAATTTAAAAAAATCAGCAAATTTAAAATAAAATAAAAATCAGCTGATTAATCGGTATCGGCTTTTTTGGTTCACCAATAATCGGTATCGGCGTTGAAAAATCATAATCGGTCGACCTCTAATCCAAAGGTTTATCATATTTTTCAAGCGCAATGATAGTCACTCGGGGGACATTCGACGTTGCCATGTCATACATCATCAGATAACATTGGCAATAGGCTAGATTTGTTCCTCCCAACCTAAGAATTAATGTAGCTATAGCTCAAAAACAGACCAAATTGAAGCTTACCTTGTAAAATGGTAAGAAAAAGTGTGACTCTGGGCTGATGATCAATAACAGAAGGTTACATGCAGACAAATAAGACATCATCATGATCTGTGGAGGCCCAGCTTTCGGTGTGAATCAACGTATTCCGTGTTAATTATGTTTACGCTTCACAACGCTAACCGGAACATAGGTAGCAGCCATCTTAAAATCAGGTTATCGGCTCAGTCTGCCCTTATACATCCGTATGCCCATTTATGGTAGTAAATCACACCCAATATTTTAAGAAACAGATCAATAGCCAAGATATTCAGCTTTGGCCTCAAGGGTGGCACAGTGGTTAGGGGAGCTGTACTGCAGCGCCAGCTGTGCCACCAGAGACTCTGGGTTCGCGCCCAGGCTCTGTCGTAACCGGCCGCGACCGGGAGGTCCGTGGGGCTACTCACAATTGGCCTAGCGTCGTTCGGGTTCGGGAGGGTATGGCCGGTAGGGATATCCTTGTCTCATCAGGTGCACAGTGTTTCCTCCGACACATGGCTTGGTTGGGTTGTGTATCGGAGGACGCATAACTTTCAACCTTCGTCTCTCCCGAGCCCGAGCCCGTACGGGAGTTGTAGCTATGAGACAAGATAGTAGCTACTAAAAAAAACAATTGGATACCACGAAATTGGGGAGAAAAAGGGGGTAAAAAAATAATAAAAAATAAAAAAAGATATACAGCTTTCTGCAGACACCCTGCCTTTGCAGATAGGGGCGACTGTTCTCATACCAGACTGAATTGAATAAAAAAATATATAATATGGGGACGTTACATTTTGGCATTGGCTATTAGCTAGCAAACCAGACAGGTTTGATATGATGTAGCTAACGAGCATTCAATACGACCTGGTCAGCAAAAATTCCTGCTTGCTGATTTTAGCTAGTTAGTTTCAACTGATTTGCAAGCAAATGCTTTAAGCTAGCTAGCATTCTAGGGCTGAGCGTTCTTATAAAAGTTTTTGTAGTACAAAAATGTATGAAGGATCCAGGTATTGTGGTAACTCGTGTCATGTCTGACTACTGCAGTACTGCTTGTCCATGGGCAACCTAACAGCAACAAGCCCATACAAGCTAGCTAAATGTTGTGTCAGCATCCAGCAGTGATCAGCTTTGCGGTTGTATAGTAATGGTGTCAACATCCTGGATTCTAATTGAGCCGGCACCAGTTGTGAAACTGGGCTGCGCTGGCCTGGGTTTCCCTCCACCCAGCTCGAATTTGAGAATTTCATTCAAGGCAGCTTGAATTTGGCCCTAGTGTATCAGAGGTAGAGAGACTACCATATATTGCGTATACTAATCCAACTCCTTCAGATCTGTCTAGGGAGATAAGGGCGAGGGGTCGATTTGGGTATTGGTCCAGAGAAAGCAGCATCCTCCTTATTTCCAAGGGCGCAGAAGCCCTCCTACTGACCTTTGATCCCTGGCAGGTCGATGCTGGCGTGTTCGTGGATCCCAATGCCATTCCGGATGATCCTGAGGGAGCCCTCCTTAAACGCTCCAGAACAGGTGACCAGCTGGCCCTGTCCCTGTCTCTCCAGGTCCACTACACACATGTCCACGATGGGCCCCAGGTTGGTGAAGGTCTCCATCACCGCCACGTACGACCCTGAGTCGTTACTGTCCACATTGAGCTGGAAAGGGGGGTGACAACTCTAGATAAACAACAAGTGGACTATTGATGTCCACCGCTCAGCACAGAAAAAATTGTGAGGCATGCTTATCCTTTCTTAAACTCTTCAATTTCAAAGCTGGTTTGTACCTTTCATTACTGAGTGATAGCAATCTTCCCCTTGGTTGCCTACAAGTGCTATAAAACTCTACCATGCTCAAAAAGCAACTTGTAAAACCAGTTCTGTTTTAATTTTCTCTCATTTGTCTTTGTTAAAATCAACACTTTTCCAGGGGTTACATTCAGAGGTATTTTCTATGTGACCGGTCCAAACTTACCTTGACCAACTGGGAGTCGCCCAGTCTGGAACCAACAAACACCACACCGTTGTCTAGGTAGGTCAAGCACTCTGCAATGGACGTCTGCAAGGGAGGGAGGGTCGCACACAGACATTACTCTTCAGTAGTGTTGTAAAGGGATGTTTTGTTAATTAGTAAATAGTAGCCTACAGCAAAGTTTGTTTAAATCATTTCTAACTTATTAACAATTTCTGCTAGTTAGTTTTTGCTACCAAGTGGGTTTTAGCCTGCTTGAGCCTGCTAACTGAGGAGTGTTAATTCACCTCTATCCACACGTTTCATTTAAAACATTTCTTACAAAGGAGTTGTTTAATCTAACTGCTTAACTCAGCAAAAAAATAAACGTCCTCTCACTGTCAACTGCGTTTACTTTCAGCAAACTTAACAGGCCTACAAGCCCTCAGTCCAGCCTCTCTCAGCCTATTGTGGACAGTCTGAGTACTGATTGAGGGATTGTGCGTTCCTGGTGTAACTCGGGCAGTTGTTGTTGCCATCCTGTACCGCAGGTGTGATGTTCGGATGAACCGATCCTGTGCAGCAGGTGTTGTTACACGTGGTCTGCCACTGCGAGGACGATCAGCTGTCCGTCCCGTCTCCCTGTCGCGCTGTCTTAGGCGTCTCACAGTACGGACATTGCAATTTATTTCCCTGGTCACATCTGCAGTCCTCATGCCTCCTTGCAGCATGCCTAAGGCATGTTAACGTAGATGAGCAGGGACCCTGGGCATCTTTCTATTGGTGTTTTTCAAAGTCAGCAGGAAGGCCTCTTTAGTGTCCTAAGTTTTCATAACTGACCTTAATTGCCTACTGTCTGTTACTGTCTCAATGACTGTTCCACAGGTGCATGTCCATTAATTGTTTATGGTTCATTGAACAAGCATGGGAAACAGTGTTTAAACCCTTTACAATGAAGCTCTGAATTTATTTGGATTTTTTCAAATTATCTTCGAAAGACAGGGTCCTGAAAAGGGGACGTTTCTTTTTTGTAAGTCGCTCTGGATAAGAGCGTCTGCTAAATGACTTAAATGTAATGTAATGTATGGAATTGTATGTTGTTTTTTTAAACTAATTTTCTTTCAAATCTTTACAGGAAAGTGCCACGGGCACTATCTGATGTGTGGAGACACTTCACTACAGCTAATGTAGAAGGAAAAGCTGTGTACATTTGCAAATACTGTGCCAAATCAAATGTGAAGAACGGGAAAAAAATGCAGAATCATCTGGCCAAGTGCATAAAGTTCCCTCAGTGCTCACAACAAGCAACCTCTGACAAAAGTCCTTCCACTTCTATTCGAGTTAAAAATTATGAACCTGCCACCTTATTGATAACAACAGCGCACGGTCCTCCTGGAATCAGAATCATTTTTTGACTCAATGGAGGAACATAGTCAGAGAAATGCTGATGAATGTCTTGCTTGAGCTGTGTACGCAACTGGTTCACCTCTGATGCTCGCAGGAAATGTGTATTGGAAGAGATTTCTGAATGTTCTTTGCCCAGCATACACCCCTCCAACCAGACATGCTTTATCTACTCATTTTCTGGATGCAGAGTTCAACAGAGTTAAAGTGAAGGTCAAGCAAATCAGAGGAGGCAGACTGTATTGCAATCATCTCTGATAGGTGGTCGAATGTTCGTGGGCAAGGAATAATTAACTACATCATCTCCACCCCTCAACCAGTGTTCTGCAAGAGCAGACAAGGGACAACAGACACGCCGGTCTCTACATTGCAGGTAAGCTGAAGGCAGTCATCAACGACCTTGGACCACAGAAGGTACTTGCACTGGTGACAGACAATTCTGCGAACATGAAGACTGCTTGGTCTAAAGTGGAGGAGTCGTACCCTCACATCACACACATTGGCTGTGCTGCTCATGCATTGAATCTGCTCCTCAAGGACATCATGGCACTGAAAACAATGGATACACTCTACAAGAGAGCAAAGGAAATGGTTAGGTACGGGAAGGGTAACCAAGTTATAGCAGCAATCTACCTCACCAAGCAACGCGAGAAGAATAAGAGCACCACATTGAAGCTGCCCAGCAACACCCGTTGGGGTGGTGTTGTCCTTATGTTTGACAGTCTCCTGGAAGGGAAGGAGTCGCTCCAAGAAATTGCCATATCACAGTCTGCCGATATGGACAGCCCCATCAAGAGGATGCTCCTGGATGATGCATTTTGGGAGAGAGTGGTAAGCAGCCTGAAACTCCTGAAACCTAGAGCAGTAGCCATTGCACGGATTGAGGGAGACAATGCCATCCTGTCTGATGTTCAGACTCTTCTTGCAGATGTAAGAGAAGGAATCTGTACTGCCCTGCCCACTTCACTGTTGCTCCAAGAAGAGGAAACTGCAGTTGTGAAATGCATCAAAAAGCGTGAAGACTACTGTCTGAAGCCCATACATGCCGCAGCATACGTTGCTGGCAAGAACATCCTGTCTGGTGCAGAGATCAACAAGGCCTATGGTGTCATCACTACCACTACCATATCTCACCACCTTGGCCTGGATGAGGGCAAGGTTCTTGGCAGTCTGGCAAAGTACACTTCCAAGCAAGGGCTTTGGTATGAAGATGCAATATGGCAGTCGTGCCAACATATCTCATCAGCCACCTGGTAGAAGGGACTTTGTGGATCTGAGGCTCTTTCCCATTGCCTGCATCCGCCTCTAAATCCCACCAACATCAGCCGCCTTAGAGCGCAACTGGTCCTTGTTTGGGAACACACACACCAAAGCACGCAACATGCTGACCAATACAAGTGTAAAGAAATTGGTGGACATCTGGGCAAATTTGAGGCTTTTTGAGCCTGACAACGAGCCATCCTGAGGCCTCAGAGTCTGATGTTCAAGAGGAGGACATTGAGGCGGTCCAGGGAGAAGACATGGAAGCCTGAGAGGAAGACAACCAAAGCTTTAGTTTTTAAGACTATAATTTTACAGATGTATGTTGAAAACGTTTTTGGGAGATGCTATGGATCATTCCCTTTCTTTTGTTGTTCAATAAAATCATCCCATGTGAAAAGTCAACTATTTTAATTAAAAAGTTAAATTCGTAACTAAATGGTTTTGGTAATATTGGAAGGATTTAATAATTTGCAATTATGTCTTCTTATGATAAGCTAAAAGGTGTATGTTTCTGTCTCCATACGATATGGTAAATATATCCAAAGCAAAAACATCTACACTTAAATGGTATTAATATTAATATGTATATATTTCCGTTAATTCCCATATATATTCCCACAGAAAGTTACCACCTCTGAATATTCCCCAAAATGTGCAACCCTACTCTTCAGCCCATCTCATATTATCAACTTACAAAAAGGGCCTGGTGTACACTCACATATTTTTTACAATACACACTGAAGGATAATTCTGCCATTGAGACTCAGTTGTGTAATGTGAATATCAAAAGAGGAAAGAAGCAGAGAAATGGAAAGAGAGTTCAAAAGGGACATCACTGAAAGCAAGATACGAGACGACTGAGCCAGATAAAAAAAGAAGAGATCAGAGGGAGACAGAAAAAGCAAGAGAGACATCAGAGAGAGCAAGAGAGAAGGCTTTCTACAGAGAGAAGAACAAAAGACAGAAGTTGAGATGAAATGAGAGACCACACAAAAGAGAAAACAACCGGAAACAGAGAGAGGGAGACAGCAGGCCTACAACACATACCTCTCCGAGCAGCTCGACACGGAGGTCCTTGAGCACCACAGCCCCGTCCATCAGCTCCTCCTTCTCCAGCAGCAGCATAAACAGGCGGCCCTCCATGTCCCCCAGCAGGTAGCGCGAGCCGTTGGGGTCCACGCGGTTGTGACATACGATGGTGCTTTGCTGTTGGGGCGGGACAGAGGTGGTGTATGAGGGGAGTGTCCCTCTGTTCTATGTAAAATGCTTTGAGCATCTGGAGAAGTGCAGCACTATATCCAATTCAGAGTTGAAAGCCTCTGCATTGTGTTGATTTACGTTGATCTTACCTTGATGGTGGGAGGCGCAATGGCCAAGTATTTATCCCCGTTGTGGTAGGTGATGGATTCTTGTCCAATGATTATAGCGCCTCCAAATGGTTCTGGGACTGTAATAGACAAATACATAAACCACCACGTAAATCAACCAACAAGGGAATCACATTCAAATACACTATAAGAAGAAGTAGAAAAAGCAGAAGAGGACCCTTGAGCGCTGCAGTTCCAGTGGAAATTATCTTTAAACACTAATCTAAGAGTTTTGAACATCAGAATGAAGTAAATCTCATGAGCATTGGACCAGGGTCCGACGATCATTGTCTAACCCTGCCTTGGATTTTCTCTCTCCTCACCTGGGATGACCATAGAAGCCTCAGCCTCCACGTTCTCCTGTTTCCACGGCCCCTTGTTGAACTCCTTCTCCCTCAGCGACACCTCATAGGTCTTCACATGCCGTCCCTGAGGGTCCTACAGCACACAAACACAGAAACAAATCAGACTGACACACACAGATATTCACGCAACATTTCTGTTAACTAAAGCACACATTCCCCCTTTCACCGGACATGCACTACTGTCTCATATACACATCCTCTCCGACTCCCCAATATTCTTTCAAACAGCATCATATTCCTAATCTTGCATTGTCTCAACTCCTCCCTAACCACCCCCTCAAAACACAACCACTCCAACATTGTACCCCTTTCATCCACCACTTCCTACCCGTCCCTCCCCCCACCCTTTCCTACCCGTCCCTCCCCCCACCCTATTTTACCTCCACCCCTCCCTACCTGATAGATGAAGCAGACTGTGGGCGCCTGACAGCCGTACAGGAAGTGGACGTCGATGACCTGCAGCTCCTCCAGGCGGATGTTGAAGGCCTTGAGTTCTCGGTTCTCCCGGTCCAACGGAATCACCTTGAATAGGCCGTCGTACAGCCGCAGGCCGATCATGCGGCACTCAGGGTCTACAATGCCAATGATGCCTGTCTCCGAGGGACGCCCGATGCGGTCCTATGCAAAAATAAATAAGTTGGTCAAGTAAGAGGAGTTTCACAGCATCCTATTGTTTCAGTCTGCAGAGAATTCCTGTTGTAGTTTTGCAGAACATATACCTTGATCTCCATCAACAGCTCAAAGACACTAGCTACGCTCATATTTATTTTTATCCTACCTGCACGTTGCCGTGGGCGCGGGTGATGATGTCAATGCTCTCCCCGTTCTGTTTGTACTCCAGGATGCAAGCGTTGTATTTGGCCGTGAGAATGAACAGCAGATCCTTGCTTTCGCCCTGCAGTCAAAACAGGCAAAAAGTTCCTCTTCATTGAAGCCAGTAAAAACATATGTCTGACGTTCAATTTCGGCATTAGTTTACAACTTGTATGGCAGTTACAGAAAGAAACCCGGGTCTTCTTAAGAGGGGCACACCGTAGTGGAACCTTTTGCAACGTTAAGAACACAGAATTATGTTTATTGGGATCACGAGTGGCACAGTGGTCTAAGACACTGCATCTCAGTGCTTGATGCGTCACTACAGACACTATGGTTAAAATCCAGGCTGTATCACAACCGGCCGTGAATGGGAGTCCCATAGGGCGGCGCACAATTGGCCCAGCATCGTCTGGGTTTGGCCGGTGTAGGCCGTCATTGTAAATAAGAATTTGTTCTTAACTGACTTGCCTCGTTAAATAAAGGTTAAACAAAATAAATGAATACAAGTTCATGCAGTACCTCCTTATTTCAAAATGTTTTCTCTACTGAATGTGACCCAGCTTTGAAATGACTAACATGCACACACAAACATACAGGTAGCAGTAGACTCACCTTTGGCCTGAAGAGCTCCATGACAGCAATCTTGCCGTACATGCCCACCTCTTTGACGGGCCGGAGCCCTTCCGCTGTGACCACATAGATCTCCAGGCGTGTGTTTTTGGCTATGAGCAAATTCAGGTCCTCGGCAGAAGTAAAGTGGCCTGGGAAAGAGAGGGTGGTCTAGTCAGTCGGACTAACTTTTTCTAAGAGCTAAATTAGTAGTTATTGGAGTGCCTTCCTGCTTTCTGTATGACTAGCAGATATTTAAAAAAAATATTTAACTAGGCAAGTTGGCTAGTGTGTGATCGGCTATGAAAAGCCAGCTGACATTTACTCCTGAGGTGCTGACTTGCTCCACCCTCGACAACGACTGTGATTATTATTATTTGACAATGCCGGTCATTTATGAACATTTGAACATCTTGGCCATATTCTGTTATAATCTCCACCCGGCACAGCCAGAAGAGGACTGGCCACCCCTCATAGCCTGGTTCCTCTCTAGGTTTCTTCCTAGGTTTTGGCCTTTCTAGGGAGTTTTTCCGAGCCACCGTGCTTCTACACCTGCATTGCTTGCTGTTTGGGGTTTTAGGCTGGGTTTCTGTACAGCACTTTGAGATATCAGCTGATGTATAAAGGGCTATATAAATAAATCTGATTTGATTTTGATTTGAAGTCTACGCAATATATTTTTTCCCCCAATCTCCTTCCTGTATATTGAAAATGCTAATTGCTTGAGTTCAAGTATTTGTTTTTCTATGTACTAGCAATACAACTGGCCTACTTTTCTAGCTAAGCAGATCATTTTTACTCAAAATATACACTAAGGTGACAACACTGCATAGACAGTGTGATTTTAAAATGAACAATATGGGATTTGTTAGTCAGTGTCAGAATGCCTTAAATTAAGTGATTTTTAATCACACGTGATTTTAACCTAAAAAGTAATACATTGAATAGTTTGCCAGCTATCGCCAACATATTTGCAATCAAAGAAATGCAGGCAGTTAAAGGCTAAGTAAATGTCCTTACATTCGTAACTACGCAGGCTGTCCATGACTATAACGTTATAAATTTGCCAATTTATTATTTAGGTGGACATATTAACTGGCACTGCAGTGGCCTGCCTGCTACCTATGTAATTTTGCAACACTGAAGCTCCAAACCTGTCTGAGATTCTTGGCCAACTGATAAACAAGAAGGTAATAGTAATCCAAACAAATTGACATCGGACAGCTGAAAATAGCTAGCATTAGCTTCAAAACATCCTGGCTGCGCAGGAGCACACACTGGCTCGTGACATTTTGTGTTCACTTGATTGACAATCGATTGCTAGCTATATGATATCTGTCGAGCGAAACCACATGTCCAATGCAGTGCATGGTTAATAAAACAACTTTGAACAAAGCCTTTATCAATGGACTTGATCAACTTGCTGGCGAAACAATATCAAGGGGCCTGCAGGTGCCTGTAGCTTGGCTTCTCGCGCGGGAGCTTAGCGTGCTAGTGGATGAGGTCGCTACGACATGTTGGTGCGCGAGCTAACAAGAATAGCATAATTACCGGTGATGCAGGCATTGACTGCCGTCGGTTTCTGCGCTGTTACCACGTAATTATAAGACATGGCGTTCAAAAACAGAATAAGAACACCAGCGAAATCGTATCAGTTCTTCACAAGTGTTGAAACCATGGATATAAATAATTAAAAAAAACAAGCGGAAGTGTATTGCTAAAAACACGAGATATATTTACTTTCACAGCGCCCCATGTGGCTCGGAATTCGATTTGTCGTTGTTGGTGCATGTATTTTTATAATATGGTGCATTGTCAATCTGAATTGGACGGAAGAGGAGAGTGTCATAATTGATACTATTTGGCTTACCCATCTGTAATAGGACGTTTTTTCACAAGAAATACTGTGTTGCGATGCTTTGCTCATCAGTGTTTTAAATTGTCAACCTCCGCAGCAGAGATCTTTCAGAGCCATGGCATTGTTGCTCACGGTTGATCAAGCAAAATGCCCTTATAAGAAACACTTAATCTACTTACTGTATCAATCAAAATCGATAATGGTCAAAATGGCAGGTGTTCTTCGGCTTGTAATACTGTGTGTGCGCATATGCATGCGTTAGGTTAGCATTGGACTGACACCAGCGACGGTAGAGAAAGCGAGACACCTCCCTCCTTCATTTGTTTCAGGACGGGGCCACTCTGGTCTACTTATTGCCCCTGCCCCGCGGTTGGGGTGCCACAGAAACAATCTATTTCTAGTAAGGGCGTATGGGGAGAACAGGGAGGGGACAATAAGTAAGACCAGAGCCATTGGCCTCACGCAGGAAAGCATGCTGACGCGAGAGAGGGAACGCCCACTTACAGACAGGAACCCTGACTATTTTTTCCAATGGTAAACTGCCTGAGTAAGACATCTTCGTCTATCTACCATCCTTGCTGACACCTTCATAAACACAGGGCTTGCAGTGACATCACTGCTGTCAAAAACACTGGCCTGTGGGCTGTAGGCTAAAGACTCAATCCCTGATTAATCCCAGGTATAAGAATAGATCCCTGTCTGTGGCTCCATGAAAGCAAGCATGCATATGGCGTATTGGAGTGTATATTTACTGTTGAGCACTAATTATGGGGTGGGTTAGGAGAGATGGGGTGATAAATTGACTGACACATCCAGTTTTACCTTCACTAATATATAGACTCTGCCGTAGGTCTTTAATCCCCTATTCTGAGACATACTGTATCTGCACAGCGTACATTCTGTTCCCCCAAATTGTTTTTGGAGATTTTGCATGTGACTGTCTAACGATTTGTCTTTTTCCATGTGTAAATCCAGTGTGTTTAGGCCAATGCAATGACCTCATAGGGTCATAACAAAAAGGTAACCTCATTCACAATGCTTAGAGCTTGTGACGTCAATTGATGTGTCACATAAATGTGTGCTTATGCTGAGTGCATGTGATATAGGATTAACATTGGAAGTATTTACTGAAAGGAATACTGAGCACATACAGGGTGTATCAGTGTATGCACTGTGTGGGCTTTGTTTAATACATTTGTACAAAAAGCAGGGGGGGAGGGGGGAGTAAGCATTTTAAACACATAAAACATTAGTTTTTCTTTCCAGTCATCTTCACACACAAAATCTGGCACACAAACTCTCAAATCATCCTACAAAACAACAAAGATAATAATTACATTGATAGCTAAATAACAGACAACCTCAGTCACAAGGTTACAAAGTGTGAAAAAAAGATATAACTTGTTGTGTCAATGTCACATCAAACTATGAGTTCTCAAAATTTCAGCATCACAGTCATCTTGGTATAACATTCTGTCCATTAATCAAGGCCCTAAACCAGTTTGCCTCTTACAGTACATCTGGCTTGCCCTGCAAAGTGGCTTGCTGTATCCAAGCAGAATCTCATTTTTCACCCTTCCTGTTAACGTTTACCCACGTCTTCCCTCCGTATAAGCCCATGCCTGTGCACGGTAGCGTCTATTTCAGTTCTGCACGTAGCAGTGTCTCTCTGTGTCTGGGGGGAAATGGAGGGGTCAATTTAGGATCTGTCCTTTCCAGTTTAATCTCCACACACTGCTCTTTGCTCACTGGCGGGCCCTGGCATTGGCAAAGGCGTCTCTGAGCCAAGGCGAGTCTTCATAGAGCCGAGGGTCACCCAGGTACTCTGTGGTGCGCTTGTAGAAGTAGTAGTACAACACGGACGCTGCACACAAACACACATCACCAATGAAAGACTGAAGTCATTTGGTTTTGAAACAGAAAAGACAACAACTATTGCGTTTCAGGCCTAAAAGGTTTCCTAAAATGTGTTTCAGTAAGTGTGTGACCAAAGACAGCCTCACCTATTCTTTGGAAGACAAAAAGCACTTGGAGACCATCCGTCCACACATAGCGGTTTGATTTTAGCCAGCGTAGGTTCTGCAGAGATAGACACACATTCAGTTTGAGGGATAGCATTCTTTCACTGAAACATATAGTAAACAATAAATTGATAGTAAATGATAATACATATGTAATAAACAATTCTGAGGCCTACAGAAAACTTTAAATTCCATATCCACAAAGTAAAATAAATCTCACATATCAGGTTAGTGAAAAATATAATTTCCCCCTGTGGATTAATAAAGTATACTCTCATTTTATTTGTGGCTAGGTGTGAATCCACTTATGACAAAAGCTCAGTCATAGTTGGTTGCCAGGGAGCTTCCTGAACATCACAGCTCAGGCTAAATCCACCAATTGTCTGTAAGAAAGATCTGTTCCTCTACAGTACTTCTCTCAAACCTCAAATTCACTGAATGTTGATCACCAGTCTATGAACAGATCCCATACCTTCACACGTGCACATTTCTATAATAACTAGAAATCACAACTATCCCCATGAAAATACACAAGACACACACTCACACATGCAGGCTTCACACATACAGTTGAATTTGGAAGTTTACATACACCTTAGCCAAGTACTTTTAAACTCTGTTTTTCACAATTCCTGACATTTAATCCTAGTAAAAATGTCCTGTTTTAGGTCAGTTAGAATCACCACTTTATTTTAAGAATGTGAAATGTCAGAATAATAGTAGAGAGAATGATTTATTTCAGCTTTTATTTCTTTCATCACATTCCCAGTGGGTCAGAAGATTACATACACTCAATTAGTATTTAGTAGCATTGCCTTTAAATTGTTTAACTTGGGTCAAACGTTTCAGGTAGCCTTCCACAAGCTTCCCACAATAAGTTAGGTGAATTTTGGCCCATTCCTCCTGACAGAGCTAATGTAACTGAGTCAGGTTTGTAGGCGTCCTTGCTCGCACTCTTTTTCAGATCTGCCCACAAATGTTCTATGGAATTGAGGTCAGGGCTTTGTGATGGCCACTCCAATACCTTGACTTTGTTGTCCTTAAGCCATTTTGCCACAACTTTGGAAGTATGCTTGGGGTCATTGTCCATTTGGAAGACCCATTTGCGACCAAGCTTGAACTTTCTGACTGATGTCTTGAAATGTTGCTTCAATATATCCACATATTTTTCCTACCTCGTGATGCCATCTATTTTGTGAAGTGCTCCAGTCCCTCCTGCAGCAAAGCGCCCCCACAACATGATGCTGCCACCCCCGTGCTTCAAGGTTGGGATAGTGTTCTTCAGCTTGCAAGCCTCCCCCTTTTTCCTTCAAACATAATGATGGTCATTATGGCCAAACAGTTCTATTTCTGTTTCATCAGAACAGAGGACATTTCTCCAAAAAGTACGATCTTTGTCCCCATGTGCGGTTGCAAACCGTAGTCTGGCTTTTTTATGGCGGTTTTGGAGCAGCGGATTTGGAGCAGTGGCTTCTTCCTTGCTGAGCAGCCTTTCAGGTTATGTCGATATAGGACTTGTTTTACCGTGGGTACAGATACTTTTGTACCTGTTTCCTCCAGCATCTTCACAAGGTCCTTTGCTGTTGTTCTGTGATTGGTTTGCACTTTTCGCACCAAAGTACGTTCATCTCTAGGAGACAGAACGCGTCTCCTTCCTGAGCGGTATAACGGCTGAGTGGTCCCATGGTGTTTATACTTGCACACTATTGTTTGTACAGATGAGCACGGTACCTTCAGGCGTTTGGAAATTGCTCCCAAGGATAAACCAGACTTGCGGAGGTCAACAATTTTTTTCTGAGGTCTTGGCTGATGATGTCAAGCAAAGAGGCATATATATACATATATATATGTGTGTGTGTATATGTATGTATGTATAGATGTGTATATATGTATGTGTGTATATATGTATGTATATGTATGTAGACATACATACACACACATATACATACACACACATATACATATACACATACATATACATACACACACATATATACAAACACACACACACACACACACACACACACACACACACACACACACACACACACACACACACACACACACACACACACACACACACACACACATATATACATATATATATATACACACACATTTATATACATACACACAGTTTGTGGGACACGCTGTATATTGTAAAATTCTACTGCACAACAGACCACACATAATTTAATTGAATCCAATTTTTTACCAAAATTATTCATACTCATTTCTATGTTAGTATTAAAAATAAGATTTGTCTGTAAAATAAATCATGAGACATTATTTGGTTACAACACTGAAGAAGATTTTGATGAAGGACCATTTTTAAAGAGTCTACAGGAGGGCACACCGGGCTACGCAATGATAAGTTGACAGGCAAGTCGTTTTGTTTTTTACTGGAAGGCTAGCCAACTATCTAGTAAACACCTTGGATAGGAGGTTGGTGTCTCTTTTTGAACAAAATTAAAATGGTTATATCTTGTAATTGAACAAAATAGTAAGGTGGCCAATAACTGGGGACCATATGCTGATAATACGGGACAATTTTTTTTTGCTAAACCGCTTATCAAAAAGCTGATAGTAGTAGTATTTCCACTGAAATGTCTAACATGCTAATTGCTAACCCGTTAGCTAACATTTTTACGACACCAATAATCACAAAACATTGATGGCTTGATCACAGCTAGCACATAAGCATTTCGCTTCACCTTTCATACCTGTTGTAAACTGTGCATGTGATGAATAAACTTAGATTTTAATTGACACACGTACATACACACACACATACACACAGTGTACCATGATCCAGGAGTGTAGGGAGATGCTGAGGGTCAGGTAGAGGGCAGAGAGCAGCAGCAGGGCCCTGAAGCGCTCCAGCAGCAAGGACACCAGGCCCACCTGGAACACGTAGGTGTTGAACAGCATCAGCAGAATGATGATCAGGTTAAACAGGATGGCTATGTCCTGGATACTGAGAGAGAGAGAGAGAAGCTTCCATTTAGTTACAGTTACGTTAAACAAATGAAGACACACATTGGACACACGCACACACTGTGCTCAGGGACCAGAGTTGAGAAACACTGCTTTTTACATTGTGTCAATCTCCTTTTTCTCCCACCCTTAAATAATTAATTGACATCAGTCTACCCCTGGCTCTCCCATCCTTCCCCGCGTCTTACATGAAGAGCACCAGCTGGACAACGGGCGCTGCCCTCAGCAGCTCGCTGAAGGAGTTGACGAACAGGTCAAAGGTCAACAGGCTCAGCTGGATCAGCAGCACCAGGGAGTAGTTGTTGGTCTGCAGCATCTCCGGGCCGAAGGCTGGATGCCCGGGCTGTGTGCGGCTCCAAGGAGGATCCAAGGTGGCGCACACTCACACACACGCAGACAGGGAAACATACACACTAACTATACAGACACAGGTGCACACATGGAGGTGCCAGCTGCCGTCTTGAGCTTCTGCACGGCAGCTTGCTGTGTCCAATATATATGTGTTTACGTAGAGCAGATGCAGGTGCAGTGCGTTTGTTGTTCCTAATTAAGGATTATTCCACTGACTGAGGAGCTCTGTGGTTTGCTATCGGCCAGAGACATTGGAAGAGCTCTCTGAAAATGCTATTGTTAGCTATTAGCATGTTGAAAGTGGAGAGGGTCCTCTTTCCAGCCCAAAAGAATAGTTCCAGCCCACAGTAAAACCGTTGTAGCACACAGTTCCTTATGGCATGGTGTTAGCTTTGAACACCTTCAGGCAAAGGTGACAGTCGCTTTCCAATAGGGTGTTCTACCCGCATCACCTTTCTACTGGCTCTAAATCCATTCCACAGCTATATTCAACAGAGACTCTGTAGTAGGGAAAAACAGAGTAAGCAGAGAGTAAACAATATACAGTGGTAAAAATACATCTGTAATAACTGTTTCCCAAACATAAATACATGTACTGTACACACGCACGCACACAAAGGGTTACTCAAAATGATTGATATGACTCTGTTGCATGAACATCCAGTACAGTATCACTGAGTGGTCCAATCTTACGCATCTTAACGAGTCTGTTTTTGAATTTCCCAAAATATGTATACCCTAAACTTGTCTAAATGTGACATGACATGTGTGGATGTAGAGCTATAAGGCCCTGTCTAGACTTGACAATTCATGCAGCCTTAGTATTCTGATCATAGCCTTCTGATCGTGTAATTCCGAACGGTCACGCATGGTAGACACATTTTAAATGTAGGCGTAGATGCGTGACCGTTCGGAATTACGCATCTACACCTACATTTAAAATGTGTCTACCGTGTCCACAGTGTGTCTGGATTCCTATATTCAAATGCCAGTATGCATTCTACAAATGATTTGGCCCTACGCTCTAAATATTCCATGGTTGACAAGATACAAATAACAAGAACTGGCATCATATTTGGGTCTAAATTATGTTGTCTTTTCGTAGGTGTGTAAAATACTTTAGGTGTGCCTGATTTGGCGTGCCCGGCACAATAGTGCCCATGGGATAGTTCTAAAAGCGCAAACCCTGCCCAGCCGACACCAGGTGAGCTAAACCAAGTGCAACTAAAGTAACTAAAAAAAATAAAAAATAAATTGACCCAGGTCTGACTGGCACTGTCTGTGTCCAAATTAAGATCACTTCTTAACAGGGCTGGTTTAGGCACTGTATACTGTAATTTAGTTAGTTTAAAGTAAACTGGCCCACCTCGACACAATTAACAAGACCTGACATTTTGCACTTTGTAAAAGTCACTTGTCTGGTCTGAGTGGCACAATGGTAACCTTACCACCACTGTCACCTGCTGGGAGTGTTTCACAAACGGGACAGGATTGTGACTGGATAAGCCTGTGTGTTATGCTGCCCCATGCCATGCTCACAGAAGTAAGGCCCTATCCAATAGGGGCACTTGGGACATTTGAGGGATTAAACTATTCACTCGCTCAGTCATGCTGTAACCGGTCATTTCTGTAACCAGTCATGGCCATAGCCAGTCATTGCCATGCAGTCTAGCGTATTTCCACCATAGGAACTGGAGTTATGGCCTTGAGTGTTGACTTTGACTTAGAGAGTGTTTAATGCCTACATTGGATGCCCCAATGAAGGGGAGAAGTAGTTCAGAAGTGGGATCTTTCTTTAAAATAAATCACGAGGAAATTCTTATACCTTTCTCCTGAAGTGTGCACTCCTGCACTTTTCCCCACACATTTAAAATAATTGGATTGTTGTAGCTAGATTGGTTTTCCCCACTATATTTCTTACACTAGTTTCCTTTCAAATCCATTAACGGAAGTGATCAAGTACTGAAGATCAATGGGACTCAGAGATGGTCTGCTTTATACTATAGCATGGCCTACTGAATTAAGACAATTGACCTACTGTAGCCTAGGCCACCTCAGCTGCAAGAGCAGAGAAGCCTATACATAACCATGACCCCATTAACGCATGTGTTTACCCTTTAACATCAACAATGATGTTGATGTTGACTTATGACCTCTTACTTTACATAGTCATGACATTCAGTACAATGATACCTACAGTACTGGTATTTAACTAGGATTTACGCTGTAGAATTACATTCACTCTGCATGGGAATCAAGGCTTCAAGTGTTGTTGCCTCCAAGTGTAAAAATAATGACCAAACTGGGCTATCTGGTCTGAGTCGTATCCATCACAGATTGACAGCTTGGCATGAGTTGTGATTTTAAATTGCTATGTTGGTGGCAGATGTGGGATCAAGTTGTGCGGTGGATTTTTGGAGCGAAAAAGTACCAGCATATTCACAAACCATACTGTTGCTCTGTCCACCAGAGCTGTTGCTCTTTTAGAGAATCTGGCAGTACGTCCAACCTGCCTCACAATCGCAGACCACATGTATGGCATTGTGTGGGCGAGTGGTTTGCCTATGTTAACGTTGTGAACAGATTGCCCTCCATGGTGGAAGTGGGGTTATGGTATGGGCAGGCATAAGCTACGGACAATGAACACAATTGTGTAGAGAATCCACAGCCATCACCTCATGTTTCAGCATGATAAAGCACACCCCATGTTGCAAGGACCTGTACCCAATTCTTGGAAGCTGAAATGTCCCAGTTCTTCCATGGCCTGCATACTCACCAGACATGTCACCCATTGAGCATACAGTGCATTCGGAAAGTATTCAGACCCCTTGACTTTTTCCACAGCTATTTTCAGGTCTCTCCAGAGATGTTAGATCGGGTTCAATTCCGGGTTCTGGCTGGGCCACATAAGGACATTCAGAGACTTGTCCTGAAGTCACTCCTGCTTTGTCTTGGCTGTGTGCTTAGGGTTGTTGTCCTGTTAGAAGGTAAACCTTCGCCCCAGTCTGATATCCTGAGCGCTCTGGGGCAGGTTTTCATCAAGGATCTCTCTGTACTACGCTCCGTTCATCTTTCCCTCGATCCTGACTAGTCTCTCAACCATTGGGTTCTTGGTCACCTCCCCGACCAAGGCCCTTCTTCCATGATTGCTCAGTTTGGCCAGACTGCCAGCTCTAGGAAGAGTCTTGGTGATTCCATACTTCTTCCATTTAAGAATGATGGAGGCTACTGTGTTCTTGGGGACCTACAATGCTGCAGACATTTTTTGGTACCCTTCCCCAGATCTGTGGTTCGACACAATCCTGTCTTGGATCACTACGGACAATTCCTTTGACCTCATGGCTTGGTTTTTGCTCTGACATGCACTGTCAACTGTGGGATCTTATATTGACAGGTGTGTGCCTTTTCAAATCATGTGCAATCAATTGAGACTCCAATCAAATTGTAGAAACATCTCAAGGATGATCAATGGAAACAGAATGCACCAGAACTCAATTTCCAGTCTCATAACAAAGGGCCCGAATGCTTATGTAAATAAGATATGTTTATTTTTTTTAATAGATTTTCAAAAACGTCTAAAAACCTGTTTTGGAAAAGGGGTCTGAATACTTTCCGAATGCACTGTACTTGGGATGCTCTCGGTCGACGTGTATGACAGTTCCAGTTCCCGCCAATTTCCAGCAACTTTGCACAGCCATTGAAGAGGCGTGGGGCAACATTCCACAGGCCACAATCAACAGCCTGATCAACTGTATGATCAACTGACCAATTAGTGAATAAAATATCAGAATTGGGCTGCTTGTATAAACACAGAGATATCTGTTTGTTGAGTAGACAGGCACAGTGTCCACTGTCTCCGTCTCATTGACTGATACAATAAACCAATTATGGAGTGTTGTAGCTATTGCAGCTTGTGACAAAGCCAGGTAGACTACTGTAGTCCTTACACTTGCTGTGATGGCATTTTGTGAGACTGGCTCACTGTCCCAACAAGCTTCCTAGTGACTCCACATGGACTCTAATGACCTGAGAAGCAAGTGACATATTTATAGCTTCACACTGCGGCAGGTGTAAGGTGGATTAGGACTAGTTTCACACACTTAAGACTCTAGGCCAAGCCTTGCAGGGCCGATGCACAAACTGATGCTATAGTTGTAACCTAGAAACTTACTCACAGAAGCACAGTGATATAGCCTAAATAACAATAAACGGTGCCCAATAATAACAATAATAGACTGCACTTTGTATCATCATTATAATTTGATATGACACATTTTCTGTGTAAGACAAAGATTGCAATTACATTTTCCATGTATTGTTTTAAATGTATTATCCCGGCTGATTGGAAAATTAATGATTAAATGTCACATAGCAACTCTCATTCAAACACTTGACTGTAAGTAGGGAGCCAACAGCTGCTGGTTACAAGCCCCAAAATAAGCCATGTAAGGTTTACTATTGTCATTGTGCTGTTAAATTATGTATATGTATACTGAACAAAAATATAAATGCAACCATTTCAAAGATTTAATGAGTTACAGTTCATATAAGGAAATAAGTCACCAGAAAAATGTATTAGGCTCTAGTCTATGGATCACACATGACTCGGTAGGGGTGCAGCCATGGGTGGGCATAGGCCCACTGACTGGGGAACCAGGCCCAGCCAATCAGAATTTGTTCTTCCCCACAAAAGGGCTTTATTACAGACATAACCCCCCCCCCCCCTGGACATACTGCCAGATTCTCTAAAATGATGTCAGAGGCAGTTTATGGTGGAGAAATTAACATTAAATAAACTGGCAACAGCTCTGATGGACATTCCTGCAGTCAGCATGCCAATTGCACACTCCCTGAAAGCTTGAGACATTTGGGGCATTGTGTTGTGTGACAAAACACTACATTTTAAAGTGTCCTTTTATTGTCCCAGCACAAGGTGCACCTGTGTAATGACATTGCTGTTTAATCAGGTTCTTGATATTCCACACCTGTCAGGTGGATGGATTATCTTGGCAAAGGAGAAATGCTCACTAACGGATGTAATCAAATTTGTGCACAGTATTTTTGAGAAATAAACTTCTTGTGCATATTGAAAATGTCTGGGACTTTTTTATTTCAGCTCATGGGACCAACACTTTACATGTTGCGTTTATATTTTTGTTCAGTGTAGTATATTTTAGTTAGTTAGGTTTACAACCGTATATTGACATTGTACCCGCTACTCCCGTGTTTTCAAAGCCTTAGATTGTTAGGGCGATAATCTCTTTAAGAAACAACCTGACAGCTTGTTGTCTACACAAAGTGGTGAGCAGTAGCGTCAATTAAAATTGAGGATATCCTGAAAACCACAATATTGAAATTAAAAACACATGATAAAATATAGCTAGTACCTGAAATGTCCCTTTTTGAGATGAAGATGTTTCTATCTGGCGTCTACCCGCGCGTAATTCTCTCCAAATTATGCACACTCTCTTGACCATCCACAACACAGCAGTAACACAGACCATTGGCACATACCCAACCTGCCTGCGCGTCTCCCATGGTGACAGTTTTTTCCGCGCTACATCCCTAATAGAAGGGCGTGATTTTGTACAATAGAACAAACCCCGCAGCCTTTTCTTGGCTATTATCATTTAATAGATCAAAATTAAAGTAAGATAAACAAAAGGGTATCTGCATGGGGGTTTCAAATGTGATTTGGTATTTTTAGGTCTGTTATCAAATATCTAAAACTTCATATCCTTACATCTCAAATGATGCTGATAGTAAACTTTGCCTTTGGCGGGCTATATACAAGATTACGGTAATGTATTACATGAAACCAACCCAAAGGGGAACCATTGCCATCTAGTGGCAACAACGTTTAGACTTGACTATGATGAGGCTTTGCACAGTACATTTAGCATTCAAGGGTACTCAATTGTGCTTAAAAAACGTTGATGCACATAGGCAATATGTTATCCCATTTCAAGTCAGTCTAATTTTACAGTCAATATATCTCTTGAAATTAAATGAACATAAAGCATAATAGCATGATATGGGATGTCAGCCTAATGAAAACAATGATGCAAAAGGTCAATCCCAATAATTATGAAGATACGATGATACTCAAATGTGGGCGATCGTTACCCCTTGTATCCTTTTCTTCGTATGGTTAGATTCATATGCATTTATGATTGACAAATGTATTTTGTGTTTGCCTGCTTACTTTTATTATATCATATTCTATTAACTTTTCTTTGAAAGATCATGAATCAGTAGCAATTCATTTCCATGTAAAATGACCCATGAGCACCAACCTGTGAAGTTCATAGGAGCATGTCAAATTTGGGTGTCAAATGAAAGCTAAGAGTCTATATTATTAATAAATTAAAGCATATACATGTTTCAACCATTTTCCATCCTAAAAAATGTGGAATTAGCTAAGGCTTTGATTTCTGGTCAAACAGATGGAAAACAGGTCTTAGAAAACATGTACCAGAACAAGTGTACACATCCAACAAGTAAAGACCCCTGCCAACTAATATCAACACTTATATTTAGTGTTGGATACATTTTTATGCCTACTATAAGTTTTAGAAACATTGTCTTGTGCCTTGGAGTTGCATTACCAAAAACCCATGTCTTTAGGATATGTTTTAATTTCTCTCCCTCATGATGAAGGAGGATAATAAAAGTTCAAAGCTGTAACTAGGTGACTCAGGAACATTCACTATGCTCTTGGTAAGCAACTTGTGTAGATTTGACCTTGTGTTTTAGGTTATTGTTCTGCTGAATGGTGAATTCATCTCCCAGTGTCTGATGGAAAGCCGAATTAATCAGGTTTTCCTCTAGGATTTTGCCTGTGATTAGCTCCATTACGTTTATTTTATATCCTGAAAAACTCCCCAGTCCTTAACGATTGCAAGCATACCCATAACATAATGCAGCTACCAGTATGCTTGAAAATATAGAGTGGTATTGTACTGGATTTGACCCGCTTTGCATTCAGGACAAAAGTGAATTGCTTTGCCACATTTTTTGCAGTATTAATTTAGTGCCTTTTTGCAAACATGATGCATGTTTTGGAATATTTGTATTCTGTACATGCATCCTTCTTTTCACACTTTCATTTATGTTAGTATTGTGGAGTAACTAAAATGTTGATCCATCCCCAGTTTTCTCCTATCACAGCCATTAAACTAGCTCAGGTTGATCCTGTTTCCATTAATCATCCTTGAGCTGTTTCTACAACTTGATTGCAGTCCACCTGTGTTAAATTCAATTGACTGGACATGATTTGGAAAGGCACACACCTGTCTATTAAAAAGGTCCCATTGTTGACAGTGCATGTCAGAGCAAAGACCAAGCCTTGAGGTCAAAAGGATGTCCGTAGAGCTCCGAGACAGGATTGTGTCAAGGCACAGATTTGGGGAAGGGTACCAAAAAATGTCTGCAGCATTGAAAGTCCCCAAGATCACAGTGGCTTCAATCATTCTGAAATAGAAGTTTGGAACCACCAAGACCCTTGCTAGGGCTGGCCGTCCGGCCAAGCTGCGCAATTGGGGGAGAAGGGCTTTGGTTAGGGAGGTGACCAAGAACCCAATGGTCACTCTGACAGAGCTCCAGAGTTCCTCTGTGGAGATGGGAGAACCTTCCAGAAATACAACCATCTTTTCAGCACTCCACCAATCAGGCCTTTATGTTAAAGTGGCCAGATGGAAGCTACTCCTCAGTAAAATGCATATGAGATCAGATCATGAGAAACAAGATTCTCTGGTCTGATGAAACCAAGATTGAACTCTTTGGCCTGAATGCCAAGCGTCACGTCTGGAGGAAACCTGGCATCATCCCTTCGGTGAAGCATGGTGGTGTCAGCATCATGCTGTGGGGATGTTTTTCAGTGGCAAGGACTGAGAGACTAGTCAGGATCGAGGGAAAGATGAATGGAGCAAAGTACAGAAAGATCCTTGATGAAAACCTGCTCCAGAGTGCACAGGACCTCAGACTGGGGCAAAGGTTCACCTTCCAACAGGACAACGACCCTAAACACACAGCCAAAACAACGCAGGAGTGGCTTTGTGGCAAGTCTCTGAATTCCATTGAGTGAACCAGCCAGAGCCCGGACTTGAACCCAATGAAACATCTCTGGAGAGACCTGAAAATAGCTGTGCTGCGACTCTCACCGTCCAATCTGACAGCTTGAGAGGATCTGCAGAGAAGAATGGAAGATGCTCCCCAAATACAGGCATTCCAAGCTTGTAGTGTGATACCCAAGAAGACTCAAGGCTGTAATCACTGCCAAACGTGCTTCAACAAAGTACTGAGTAAAGGATCTAAATACTAATGTAAATGTGTGTTTTTTTATATATATACATTTGCAAAAAAAATGTTGCTTTGTCATAATGGGGTATTGTCTGTAGATTCAGAGAAAAAAACATGTAATACATTTATAATAAGGCTGTAACGTAACAAAATGTGGAAAAAGTAAACAGGTCTGAATGCACTGTATTTAGCAATCTTATGGCTATGTAGCAGTCTTATGGATTGGGGAGAGAAGCTGTCTCGGAGCATGTTGGTCCGAGTGCTGAAGCCCTGGTACTGTTCACCGGACGGTAGCAGAGTAAACAGTCTATGACTTGGGTTGCTAGCGTCTTTAGCAATCGTTCGGGCCTTCCTCTAACACCGGCTGATATAGAGGTCCTGGATGACAGGGAGCTCGGCCAGTAATGTACTGGATGTCTGCATCACCCTCTGTAGCACTTTACGGCCGAGGGTGGTGCATTTGCAATACCAAGCTCTCCCCTCTTTCTACTGTAGTCCACGATCAGCTACTTGGTCTTACTGACGTTGAGGGAGAGACTGTTGTCATGGAACCACACTGCCAAGTCTCTGACATCCTCCATGTAAGCTCTCATCACCGTCGGTGCTCAGGCCTACCACTGTTGTGTCGTCAGAAAACTTGATGATGGTGTTGGACTCATGCATGGCGACACAGTCGTGGTTGAATAAGGAGTACAGGAGGGGACTGAGCACACACCCTTGAGGGGCCCCCATATTGAGGGTGAGCTACTGCCTATACTATACTCACCACCAGGATCCAGTTACAGAGGGAGATAGACAGTCCCAGGGTCCCTAGGTTGGTGATGAGCTTGGAGGGACCATAGGGTTAAACACTGAGCGGTAGTCAATGAACAGCATTATCACAGTTATTTCCCCTCTTGTCAAGGTGGGAGAGGACAATGTGAAGTGCAATTAAGATTGTGTCATCTGGGGATCTGTTGGGACGGTATGTAAATTGGTAAGGGTCCAGGGTGTCTGGGATGAAGGAGAGATTTTACAATTCTGTGAAGACATTTGCCAACTGGTCTGCACATGCTTTGAAAACACACACTGGAATTTCATCATCCCCGGCAGCCATGCGAGTGTTAACCGGTTGAAAAGTTTTACTCACTTTGGCCACGGTGAGCGAAATCACACAGTCATCGTGAACTCAGGGGCTTTCACACAACACTCAGTGTTGTATTCCTTGTATCGAGCATAAAAGGCATTTAGCTTGTTTCAGATTTCTGCACAGTTCTAAACAGCTCCCTCTGCAACTGGATCCTAGACTTCCTGACGGGCCGCCCCCCAGGAGGTAAGAGTAAGTAACAACACATCTGCCACGCTGATCCTCAACACAGGGGCCCCTCAGGGGTGCCCAGTCCCCTCCTGTACTCCCTGTTCACTCATGACTGCACGGCCACGCACGACACCAACACCATCATTAAGTTTTCTGATGACACAACAGTGGTAGGCCTGATCACCGACAACGATGAGACAGCCTATAGGGAGGTCAGAGACCTGACCATGCGGTGCAAGGACACCTATCCATCAATGTGATCAAGACAAAGGAGATGATTTTGGACTACAGGAAAAAGAGGACAGAGCACGCCCCCATTCTCATCAAGGGGGCTGTTGTGGAGCAGGTTGAGAGCTTCTAGTTCCTTGGCGTCCACATCACCAACAAACTATCATGGTCCAAACACACCAAGACAGTCGTGAAGAGGGCATGACAAAACCTATTCCCCCTCAGGAGACTGAAAAAATTAGCTTGGGTCCTCAGATCCTCAAAACGTTCTACAGTTGCACCATCGAGAGGATCCTGACTGGTTGCATCACTGCCTGGTATGGCAACTGCTCGGCCTCAGATCGCAAGGCACTACAGAGGGTAACGCATATGTCCCAGTACATCAACGGGACCAAGCTTCCTGCCGTTCAGGACCTCTATACCAGGCGGTGTCAGAGGCACTAAAATAGTCAAAGACTCTCCATCCACCCTAGTCATAGATTGTTCTCTCTGCTACCGCAAAGCAAGCAGTACCGGAGCGCCAAGTCTTGGTCCAAGAGGCTTCTAAACAGCTTCTACCCCCAAGCCATAAGCCTCCTGAACAGCTAATCAAATGGCTACCCAGACTATTTGCACCCCCCCCCCCCCCGCAACCTCCAACTACACTGCTGCTACTCTCTGTTATCTATGGATAGCCACTTTGACAACCCTGCCTGCATGTACGTAATTATCTCAAATACCTCGACACCGGTGTCCCCGCACATTGACACATTGACTCTTTACCGGTACCCCCTATATATAGCCCCGCTATTGTTATTTACTGCTGCTCTTTATATATGTTTTCTTATCTCTTAGGTATTTTCTTAAAACTGCATCGTTGGTTAAGGGCTTGTAAGTAAGCATTTCACTGTAAGATCTACACCTGTATTCAGTGCATGTGACATAACATTTGATTTGATTTGCATAGCGTAGTGGTTAGAGCGTTGGACTAGTAACCGAAAGGTCGCAAGTTCAAATCCCCAAGCTGACAAGGTACAAATCTGTCGTTCTGCCCCTGAACAGGCAGTTAACCCACTGTTCCTAGGCCGTCATTGAAAATAAGTATTTGTTCTTAACTGACTTGCCTAGTTAAATAAAGGTTAAATAAAGGTTTAAAAAATAAAAATAAAAATCACTAGTCATCTCATGGCCGGGTTTCCCTTTGTAATCCGTTGTCGTCTGCAAGCTCTGCTACATACAACGACTGTCAGAGCCGGTGTAGTAGGATTCAACCTTCATCCTATATTGTCCTTTCGCATGTTTGATGTTGGAGGTTGTAGTGGGCCTTCTTGTATGTGTCAATGTCTGTGTCCCGTTTCTTGTAAACAGTAGCTCTAGCGATTAACTCAGTGTGGATATGGATGTGGTAAACTCCTCAATTCTATCGGAGGAATCCCAGAACATACCCCAGTCTGTATCGGCAAAACAGTCTTGTAGCCTCACGTCTGCTTCATAGGACCACTTCCGTATTTAGCGCATCACTGCAGAGAATGAAATCATGGACAGATTTGCTGACGGGAGGAGAAGGGATGGCCTTATATGCATTTCTGTTGGTAGAATAAAAGTGGTCTTGAGTTTTAGCGCCCCTAGTGGAGCAGGAGACATGTTGTTAAAAGTGAGGTAGAACAGTTTTAAGACTCCCTGCATTAAAGTCTCAGCTCACCAGAAACGCTGCTTCTGGGTGAGCCATTTCTTGTTTGTTTATGGCCCCACGTAGTTTGTTGAGTGTCAAAGTGGTGTTGGCTTGTGGAGGGTTGTTTTCATTTAACTAGGCAAGTCAGTTAAGAACAAATTCTTATTTACAATTACGGCCTACCCCGGCCAAACCCGGGAGATGCTGGGCCAATTGTGCGCCGCCCTATGGGACTCCCAATCACGGCCGTATGTGACTTTGATGTGCAAACTTGTGAAACATAGACATCTATAATCGGCTCAGATTTGGTCCGAATCAGACTAACCAAAATGTGGTCATATTTGGGGACAGAGCTCATTACAATAATATCCAGAGTGTAGAATAATGCTGAAGTATGCAAAGCAGGATATTGCATATTTATACTTTTGTGTAGCTATTTAAGATACCTCTCCATGAAGAGAATGGTATTCATAATGATGCATTTCTGGGTACAAATCAGGGAACCATGATGGAATTGACTTTCCGCAATTCTGTTACCTGGTGTAAATCCACTTCACTAACTGAAGTTAAATAAGCAAAATAGAGTCCATGTGTCATGTCATGGCCAGCTGACACCCCAATATTTCTGCAGACATCCTTGAATCTTAAATCAGAGCAAATATTTAACAACATTTTCAGAAAACGTGGACACAGAATGCAGGTAGATTTTATTTGAATTCTGTTAACAAACCTTGCATCTACACAGTCCTTTCAGTAAATGTGTTTTGAAACAATTCCTGTGTAAATTATTAAAAGTAGTCCTTGTGCATAGAGTTGTAGCCTATGGTTTGTTAAACTTTTAAACAAATAGTTTTTGTTTGACATACCTTCAAGTTAAAAATCTGATTCTCAGCGCAAATCTGAGTCCATGGAATTGCCCAGCAGCAACCAGGAACAGAGCTGTTCTATTGCGCCACAGGGTAGAAAAAAATCAAAGTGATTGGGTGGAGTCGACACGACCTACTTACTGTACAGTCATAGACTCCAGTGGACTAACTACTCATTAGTTTAACATTTTGCGCTTCCCCCTGTCTGGTTTGGACTATCGAAGGAATCCCTGAAAAATAGAGTTCGGAATGAAAACGACCGAAAACTAGTTTTACACATCTATATCTATTATTTTGGACACATCAACGCCTTGCTACTTGTAACAACACAGCCGCAGGTAGGTAGCTTGTTACTTTGTAGCTAACACATTAGCGTGTTCGACAGCGAACGTTACAATTCACAGAAACGGTTTGGATTCTAAGGCAACATATTTAATTATTTATTGTTTTAGTGATACAAAGCAGGGTTAACATGTCAATTTGAACGTTTTACTGCGGGGAAATGATTGTTGTCTAGTTAGCATGTAGGCTATGTTAGCTCACAGGAACACAGCAATTCTATTTTCTTTGTGAATCGGAGATATGTAGTCAGCTGCTGAGATTAGGTATGCCAAATATTCTTTCGGATAGGGATACTGAACTAGATTCAGCCGCGGGACGATTGTTTTTATTGAGGAGATGGTCAGGGGCCGGAACATAATTACAAATAATTCGTAGACTGCAAATTGACCGCAAGAAGCCTAAAGAAATATAATATTTGACTAAAACAAACATTTCTAATCGTTATGAAATGTGTATACGGCCACATACAGTGCCTTCCAAAGTATTCAGACCCTTTGCAATTCTTTACATTTAATTGTGTTACAAAGTGGGATTAAAAAAAAAAATCTAATTGTTTTTTTCTTTGGGGGGGAGTAAATACACAATTCACAACTAAAATATAGTCCTCGCATAAGTATTCAATTCCTTTGATTAGGCAATCTTAAATTAGTTCTGGAGTTAAATGTGGCTTAACAAATCACAAGGTATATGGAATCTGTGTGAAATAATAGGGGTTGACATTATTTTTTTTACTGACTAACTCTTGCTCTGTCCCCCATACATACAACATCTGTAAGGTCCCTCAATCAATTATTGAATTTCAAGCGCACATTAAACTACAAAGACCAGGGAGCTTTTTGAAAGCCTCATGAAGAAGGTTAGTGATTGGTAGATCGATAATAATAATTAATCAGACATTATATATCCCTTTAAGCATGGTTACATGTTTAATATTGCTGTGGATTATATATTAAACCACCCAGAAAAGAAGAATACCAATATTCTGAAACCTGTAGCCTGGTGGTTAGAGCTTTGGACTAGTAACCAGAAGGTTGCAAGTTCAAACCCCTGACCTGACAAGGTACAAATCTGTCGTTCTGCCCCTGAACAGGCAGTTAACCCACTGTTCCGAGGCCCTCATTGAAAATAAGAATTTGTTCTTAACTGACTTGCCTAGTTAAATAAAGGTAAAATAAAAATACTGCAAAAAAAGCCTTATGTTTCGGGCAAATCCAACACATCACTGAGTAACTGCCTCCTTATTTTCAAGCATGGTGGTGGCTGCATCATGGTATGGGTATGGTTGACATTGGCAAGTACTGGGGGAGAGGAATTCACTTTTCAGCAGGACAATAGCCTACAGCACAAGGCCAAATCTACACCGGAGTTGCTTACCATCTTGACAGAGATTGAAGAATTTTGAAATGGGCCAATATTGCATAATCCAGGTGTGCAAAGCTCTTCTAGACTTACCCAAGAAGACTCACAACTCTAATCAATGCCAAAGGTGTTTCTAACATGTAGTGATTCAGGGCGTTGAATACTTATGCAACCACTATATTTTAGTTTTTTCATTTCTATTGATCAAAAATTACAATTAAATGCATTTTAATCCCACTTTGTAACACAATGAAATGTGAAGAAATCCAAAGTGTCTGAATATTTGGGGCTCCAGAGTGGCGTAGCGGTCTAAGGCACTGCATCTCAGTACTAGTGGCGTCATGACAGACTTTGGTTAGATTCCAGGCTGTATCACAACTTGCCGTGATTGGGAGTCCCATAGGGCGGGGCGCACAATTGGCCCGGCGTCATCTGGTATAGGGTTTCGCCGGGGTAGGCTGTCATTGTAAATAAGAATTTGTCCCTAATTGACTTGCCTTGTTCAATGAAAATGAATAATTTTGCAGGGCACAATATATCTCTATTATGCGTGGTAATACTTTGGAACAGATTTCCAAAATTAAAATCCATTGGAACTGATTTGCTGTATGAGAACTTGGGGGGCCAATTAAAATCACCTGCCGGTCCGCCAGTTGAGGAACCCTGCTTTAGAACATTGTTTATATTCCAACTTATTTTTGTTAGTTCTTTATGTTATGTAGCCTATTTTGTATGACAGTTTGCATGTCATTCAAAGGCTATAATTATAATTTATGGAGTTTCAATTAGGTATTTCAATAGAATTTTCTACATCCCCATCAAAATAAATTTGTTTGGAATCGTTGACAAACTATTGTACACTACAATAAATACGGTGCCAGTTATTTGCAAAATACCCCAAAACCCATACATTAATTATTGTTTTTATTTATCATTAATCTAATGAATAATAGTTTGCCTAAACACAGGCCTATAGCCAATATAAAAGCATACAAATGACGAAAGAAACCATATTCATTCAAGTCCAAAACATGCCCTGAACTGAAAGGGTTCAAAGCATTTAAATACTTTAATGATCTGTCATGCACATGAGACAAGTCCGTGACTACTCATAGGCTCATAAACAATTTCAGGCAGGTGTGGTGTGTCTGGAGCATGTCTGGTTGTCAGTGGTCTTGTATTGAGCGCTAGGCGATTCCATTAAGGTTTAAGGAAAAAGGTGATTTCAGTGTTCAAAATGTGAACATTTGCAAAGCTGTGATCAAGGCAAAGGGGGGCTACTTTGAAGAATCTCAAATAAAAAATATATTGTGATTAGTGTAACTCTTCTTTTGGTTACAACATGATTCCATATGTGTTATTTTATAGTTTTGATGTCTTCACTATTATTCTACAATGTAGAAAATAGTACAAATAAAGATAAACCCTTAAATGAGTAGGTGTGTCCAAACTTTTGACCTGTTCTGTATGTTTTCAATGTGTTGAACCCTGTATATTGAAAGAGCCTTTATGATTTTGTATCTCAGATTTGGTATTTAAGTATGACCTCTTTAGTGCGTTGTGCTCTTCCTGTGCACATCGTTTTCTTGACTCAGCGACTCCGTTTATGTACATAATACAATGATGAGTTCCTGTCAAAGGTTTGTTTGAATTTAATTGACAGGGACACACTAATGGGGCCACCCTAACAGATGGTGAACAGACACCGGGCAGGTTCAGTCGACAGACCCCCACACAAATATAGGCACACTGTAAAACCATGAATGCTTGATGAAGTAACCTACATTGTCTACTAATGCCAAATGTAAGCATGGTGAACTTAATGAGTTGCTGCATATGGACTTCTCTATATGAGATGCCAGAAAAGTTATTCCACAATAAATAGCTTTGGCTACTGTACGTTTAACATAATAAGATAATGTTATAGATATTACCTTTTATAACATGATTCTAAATATATTATTTGCCGCAGGAATCAATATGCACTCTCACAGTATAAGACGGTAATGGTCAGATCATGTCAGATCATGCAGCATGAGAACGCATGATGCTGCTGTGATCACTGTTATGGTGAATATAAGCCCATTCAAACTGTTCAGTACAGCACAATGCAAATACGTCTTCTTTCCACAGCCGTTGCTTGCTATGTAACGTCTATCACAGGCTGGCCGGCCAAGTTGACTTGCAGTGTTACAGTAGGCTAGAGAAGGCTGTCTTGCATTTTGTATTGATGCAGTTGTGTGTGTGCGTGCGCATGAGCGGTGTAGAGAAGGCAGTGAAATTACAGTAGAGAAGGATCTTATATTAGTGTTACAGAAAGCTTAGACTAGTACACTCTGTTACGGCCTGTGTGTGGGAGAGAGAGAAGGCTGGCAGAAGGAGGAGGAGAGGGCAGGTCTGGACTTGACGAGAGGTCGACCGAATAATCGGAATGGCCGATTAATTAGGGTCGATTTCAAGTTTTCATAATCGGAAATCGGTATTTTTTTTTTTTTTTCGTTTTTCGGGGGGGTTGTTATTACGATTTTTTTTACATCTTTATTTAACTAGGCAAGTCAGTTAAGAACACATTCTTATTTTCAATGGCGACCTAGGAACGGTGGGTTAACTGCCTTGTTCAGGGGCAGAACGACAGATTTTTACCTTGTCAGCTCGGGGATTCAATCTTGCAGCCTCACGGTTAACTAGTCCAGCGCTCTAACCACCTGCTTTACATTGCACTTCAAGAGGAACCTGCCTGTTATGCGAATGCAGTAAGAAGCCAAGGTAAGTTGCTAGCTAGCATTAAACATACCTTATAAAAAACAATTATGCGAATGCAGTAAGAAGCCAAGGTAAGTTGCTAGCTAGCATTAAACATACCTTATAAAAAACAATCAATCAATCAATCATTATCACTAGTTAATTACACATGGTTGATGATATTACTAGTTTATCTAGCGTGTCCTGTGTTACATATAATCGATGCGGTGCGCATTCGCGAAAAAGGACTGTCGTTGCTCCAACGTGTACCTAACCATAAACATCAATGCCTTTTTTTTAAATCAATACACAAGTATATATTTTCAAACCTGCATATTTAGTTAATATTGCCTGATAACATGAATTTCTTTTAACTAGGGAAAATGTGTCACTTCTCTTGCAACAGAGTCAGGGTATATGCAGCAGTTTGGGCTACTTGGCTCGTTGCAAACTGTTTGAAGACTATTTCTTCCTAACAAAGACAGCCAACTTCGCCAAACGGGGGATGATTTAACAAAAGCGCATTTGCGAAAAAAGCACAATTGTTGCATGACTGTACCTAACCATAAACATCAATGCCTTTCTTAAAATCAATACACAGAAGTATATATTTTTAAACCTGCATATTTAGCTAAAAGAAATCCAGGTTAGCAGGCAATATTAACCAGGTGAAATTGTCACTTCTCTTGCGTTCATTGCGTGCAGAGTCAGGGTATATGCAACAGTTTGGGCCGCCTGGCTCATTGCGAACTGATTTGCCAGAACTTTACGCAATTATGACATAACATTGAAGGTTGTGCAATGTAACAGGAATATTTAGACTTATGGATGCCACCCGTTAGATAAAATACCGAACGGTTCCATATTTCACTGAAAGAATAAACGTTTTGTTTTCGAGAGGATAGTTTCCGGATTCGACCATGTTAATGACTTAAGGCTCATATTTCTGTGTGTTATTATGTTATAATTAAGTCTATGATTTGATAGAGCAGTCTGGCTGAGCGATGGTAGGCACCAGCAAGCTCATAAGCATTCATTCAAACAGCACTTTTGTGCGTTTTGCCAGCTGCTCTTCGCAATGCTTCAAGCATTAAGCTGTTTATGACTTCAAGCCTATCAACTCCCGAGATTAGGCTGGTGTTACCGAAGTGAAATGGCTAGCTAGTTAGCGAGGTGCGCGCTAATAGCGTTTCAAACGTCACTCTCTCTGAGACTTGGAGTAGTTCTTCCCCGATGGGTAACGCTGCTTCAAGGGTGGCTGTTGTCGATGTGTTCCTGGTTCGAGCCCAGGTTGGAGCGAGGAGAGGGACGGAAGCTATACTGTTACACTGGCAATACTAAAGTGCCTATAAGAACATCCAATAGTCAAAGGTATATGAAATACAAATCGTATAGAGAGAAATAGTCCTATAAACTCAAATCTAAAAAACTAAAACTTAAGAACTGTATGGGGTACTGGCAAGTGTTGTAAAAGTGTTATAAAGGGCCCAGAAGTGTTTTTGGGTCAATTTACCCTTTAAGCCAAATTTGCATTGAAACATCGGGATAGTGTGTTGATATCAGTAATATTTAACGAACACGAGCATAAATGTTTTTTTAAGATTTAAGTTGATTTAAACACAAACTACAGTTATGCATCTAGCATACCAGCGATCTGCCAAGATTAGGAACAATTTGAAACTTCTGTACTCTCTCCAAGACATTTAGAGTAAACAGTCAGTAGTTGATGCAGAGAGAGAAGAATAAGATCAGGGTTGAGGGATATCGGGGTTAGAAGACCTGCAAGTGGTGGACCAAAATGCAAACAAATGAGGGACAAGAAGATGACTGTTGGGCGACTGCTCATGCACTTTTGGGGTGGTTTATATTGTTGTCCTTCATTCATCCAGGTGATTCTGTTTTTACCTTTGTACAGCACCTTTACAATACAACAGTAGAGCGGGAGATAGACAAGTTGAACTAATTAACAAGAATAGCAGTACAACTAATGTGAATGAGCTTTCAGTTAATTAACTGAAAGTTGTGTGTGTTATGTTATTTGCCCACTTCCTGTTTGGAAGAACACAATCTGAGGTTTGTGGTTTTTGAACTCAGCCCCTATCGAATACACAATGGGATATGGGTTATGTTGCACTTCCTAAGGCTTCCACTAGATGTCAACCGTCTTTAGAATGTTGTTTCAGGCTTCTACTGTGAAGTGGGAGCGAATGAAAGCTGTTTGACTAAGGGGTCTGGCAGCAGCCTCGTTCTCAGTCACGCACGTTCACATGAGAGGTATCTCTCGTTACATTGCTTTTCTACAGACAATGGAATTCTCCGGTTGGAATGTTATTGAACATTTATGATAAAAACATCCTAAAGATTTATTCTATACTTAGTTTGACAAGTTTCTTCGAACTGTAATATAACTTTTTGAACTTTTCGTCCGACTGGACGTGAACGCGCGTTTGGTTTTGTTTATCGAACGCGCGTTTGGATTTGTTTACCGAACGGGCGTTTGGATTTGTTTACCGAACGCGCGTTTGGATTTGTTTTCCCGAACGCCCTAACAAAAGAAGCTATTTGGACATAAATGATGGACATTATCGAACAAAACAAAGATTTATTTTGGAACTGCAGTTCCTGGGAGTGCATTCTGATGAAGATCATCAAAGGTAAGTGAATATTTATAATACTATTTTTGACTAATATTGACTGCGCAACATGGCGGATATTTCTTTTGGCTGGTTTGGGCTCTGAGCACCGTACTAAGATTATGTTTTTTCCGTAAAGTTTAAGAAAAAAATCTGACACAGGGGTTGCATTAAGGAGAAGTGTATCTAAAGTTCCATGCATTACACTTGAATTTTCATCAACATTTATAATGAGTATTTCTGGGAATTCATGTGGCTCTCTGCACAATCACAGCATGTTTTAGAACTACTGAATGTAATGCACCAATGTAAAATTAGATTAAAAAAATATATAAATATGCACTTTATTGAACAAAACATACATGTACAGTGGGGCAAAAAAGTATTTAGTCAGCCACCAATTGTGCAGGTTCTCCCACTTAAAAAGATGAGAGGCCTGTAATTTTCATCATAGGTACACTTCAACTATGAGAGACAAAATGAGAAAAGAAATCCAGAAAATCACATTGTAGGATTTTTAATGAATTTATTTGCAAATTATGGTGGAAAATAAATATTTGGTCACCCACAAACAAGCAAGATTTCTGGCTCTCACAGACCTGTAACTTCTTCTTTAAGAGTCTCCTCTGTCCTCCACTCGTTACCCGTATTAATGGCACCTGTTTGAACTTGTTATCAGTATAATAGACACCTGTCCACAACCTCAAACAGTCACATTCCAAACTCCACTATAGCCAAGACCAAAGAGCTGTCAAAGGACACCAGAAACAAAATTGTAGACCTGCACCAGGCTGGGAAGACTGAATCTGCAATAGGTAAGCAGCTTGGTTTGAAGAAATCACCTGTGGGAGCAATTATTAGGAAATGGAAGACATACAAGACCACTCGATCTGGGGCTCCACGTGTAACGGATGTGAAACGGCTAGCTTAGTTAGCGGTGGTGCACGCTAAATAGCGTTTCAATCGGTGACGTCACCTGCTCTGAGACCTTGAAGTAGTAGTTCCCCTTGCTCTGCAAGGGCCGCGGCTTTTGTGGAGCGATGGGTAACGGTGCTTCGTGGGTGACTGTTGTTGATGTGTGCAGAGGGTCCCTGGTTCGCGCCCGGGTATGGGCGAGGGGACGGTCTAAAGTTATACTGCCACACACGCAAGATCTCACCCCGTGGGGTCAAAATTATCACAAGAACGGTGAGCAAAAATCCCAGAACCACACGGGGGGACCTAGTGAATGACCTGCAGAGAGCTGGGACCAAAGTAACAAAGCCTACCATCAGTAACACGACGCCTCCAGTGACTCAAATCCTGCAGTGCCAGACGTGTCTCCCTCTGCTTAAGCCAGTACATGTCCAGGCCCGTCTGAAGTTTGCTAGAGAGCATTTGGATGATCCAAAAGAAGATTGGGAGAATGTCAGATGAAACCAAAATATAACTTTTTGGTAAAAACTCAACTCGTAGTGTTTGGAGGACAAAGAATGCTGAGTTGCATCCAAAGAATACCATACCTACTGTGAAGCATGGGGGTGGAAACATCATGATTTGGGGCTGTTTTTCTGCAAAGGGACCAGGACGACTTATCCGTGTAAAGGAAAGAATGAATGGGGCCATGCATCGTGAGATTTTGAGTGAAAACCTCCTTCCATCAGCAAGGGCATTGAAGATGAAACGTGGCTGGGTCTTTTCAGCATGACAATGATCCCAAACACACCGCCCGGGCAACGAAGGAGTGGCTTCGTAAGAAGCATTTTAAGGTCCTGGAGTGGCCTAGCCAGTCTCCATATCTCAACCCCATAGACAATCTTTGGAGAGAGTTGAAAGTCTGTGTTGCCCAGCAACAGCCCCAAAACATCACTGCTCTAGAAGAGATCTGCATGGAGGAATGGGCCAAAATACCAGCAACAGTGTGTGAAAACCTTGTGAAGACTTACAGAAAACATTTGACCTCTGTCATTGCCAACAAAGGATATATAACAAAGTATTGAGATAAACTTTTGTTATTGACCAAATACTTATTTTACACCATATTTTGCAAATAAATTCATAAAAAATCCTACAATGTGATTTTCTGAATTTTTTTTCTTTTCATTTTGTCTGTCATAGTTGAAGTGCACCTATGATGAAAAGGCCTCATCTTTTTAAGTGGGAGAACTTGCACAATTGGTGGCTGACTAAATAGTTTTTTGCCCCACTGTATTGTGTAACATGAAGGCCTATGAGTGTCATCTGATGAAGATCATCAAAGGTTAGTGATTAATTTTATCTCTTTGTGCTTTTTGTGACTCCTCTCTTTGGCTAGAAAAATGGCTGGGTTTTTCTGTGGCTTGGTGTTGACCTAACATAATCGTTTATGGAGCTTTCGCTGTAAAGCATTTTTGAAATCAGACACTGTGGCTGGATTAACGAGAATTGTATCTTTAAAATGGTGCCTAATACTTGTATGTTTGAGAAATTTGATTTTTGACATTTCTGTTGATTTCTATTTGGCGCCCTGCAATTGCATCGGCTGTTGGCGAAAAATAGGGAAAACACTAATGGGGATGAATTCTTCTGCAAGGCACTGTAAAAAGTAGTGGTGTACGGACTGTAGTTGATCCATACAGATCACCCCCCACGGTTCGGCACGCATGTGAACTGCAAATCAATTGCAAAGTTTAACCATCATCGTGTGAAATATAGTTTTACTGCCTCTGTTACTTTTTAAAGTAATAATTCCCTACATCTCTGGGCAGAGTTGCAGGGAAAAGTTAAAGATAAGAGATGCGTGTTGTGTTTTGCTCTGAAGCCTGAAGTTTGATTTGATAATTTTTTTGAAGCAGTTGCGTTGCAAAAAGCAAAGAAGAAAAAAGAGCAGTGACAGCCATGGCTAGCGGAGGAGCTGAAGTACTGGAAAAGCCTCCCTCTTAATTTAAGTCATGTATAGGAGCATTTTGACTTCAATGTCAAATATGATGACGGAAGAAGGGTGGTGGACAACACCATTACGGTGTGTAGGCGTTGTGCCACAAGAAAGGTGTATGATCATGGAAATACATCGAGCATGGCCACACATTTAAAGCATCATCACCCTAGTGTGTCAGTGACAGGAGACAACTCAGCCAAGACGTAACAACGTCTCCCCGCGGCATTCAAGCAGTCCTTTGCTGCAGAATCAGACTGGGCTAAAGCCATCACCAAATCTATTGATGTTTATCGCTGCAGACATGAGGCCATACTCTGTTGTAGAAAATGAAGGGTTTAAAAATATGGTGAAGGTGCTTGAGCCATGCTATGAAATGCCCCTCACGCACCCACTTCAGTATGAAGATCATGCCAGATCTTTATGAACAGAAAAAGATAAATTGTCGAAAAATTATCCAAGGCATCCTCTGTTGCCCTCACCACAGACGGGTGGACCTCCAGGGCAACGGAAAGCTATGTCAGTGTGACTGCTCACTACACCACAGAGGAGTGGGAGATGCAAAGTCCGGTGCTACAGGCACGAGAGTCACACAGTGACAAATCTGTCACAGGTACTGCTCGGAGCAGTAGCAGAGTGGAAGCTAGAGAGGCCCAATAGCAATATCACAATCCTCCTTGGGAGGATCAGGAAGGTGGTTTCCTTTTTCCACCGATGCATAACAGCCGCTCATGTGCTTAAGACCAAGCAAGAAATTCTACAGCTACCGACCCACAAGCTCATACACGATGTCACAACAAGATGGAACTCCACTTATGACATTTTGGAGCGCTATCTTGAGCAGCAGGCAGCTGTATACTCTGCACTGACAGACAGGACCCTGGAAAAAAGTAAAGACATCGTCACCTTGTCTGACGATGACGTGAAAGTGGCAGAGGAGGTCATCCAGGTGCTCAAACCCCTCAAAACGATTACAACTCTATTGAGCACTGAAACTGAACCGTCTGTGTCCATGATCCTACCTCTGAAAACAAGGATTCTACAATCCATAGCCCCAAGTGAGGACGACATCACCACCACTAAAGATGTCAAGGCTGCCATTATAGAGAGGACCTGAACCCCAGGTACCCCCCTAATGTACATGACTACCTTCATAGATCTACTGCACTGGATCCAAGGTTAAAGTCCCTGTCCCACCTAGACCCTGCCCTACACCAGAGGACATAGAGTGATCTTTCTTACCACTGAGATTGTGGCCACTGAAGAGGTTAAAAAAATGTGTGAATTACTTAAATAATAAATATACTGAAGTCTAATCTTAGTCTATGCTATTGCTATTAGAATCATCCATTTTTGATTTGGAATAATAATATTGTTTTTTATTAAATGTTATTGCCACAATTCTAGTTCTATGAAAAATAATTTGAAGTTATAAGCTCAAGTCTGCTTTGCTTTTTTTTTTTGATGTGGACACAGGTTATTTTTAATTCACTATTGTTCAAAGGAAGAAGGTATCATGCCTCATTGCACTTTAATTTAACAATTGAGTATTGACTGTTAAGATTTTTTTTAAACATTGAAATGTTCCTCGCTTTAAGTAATAAATGGAAAGCAAAGTTATATTTGTCTCCTTTTTTTTGTTGCTGATTAGCCGATTTGTGACTCAAAACCGTGATAAGATCCGAACCGTGAGTTTTATGATCCGTTGCACCACTAGTAAAAAGCATGTTAAACATCCTTCCTCCAATTAAGTTTTTATTTGAGAATTGCCAGAACAATCTGTGATAGCAAAAATAGGCTTATTCTGTGTTTGGGAAACTGGGCCTAAAAGAAACAACAACAGATATAAGGTTAACTATTTGAACCTTTCAAACCCACCTCTCTCTTTCTCCTGCAGCATGGGGGCACCAGCGACAGCGTACGACGAGAAGAAGGAAACATGCGGGACCGTCTGTCTGAAGTATCTCCTATTCACATTCAACTTCCTCTTCTGGGTGAGTCTGTCTGCCTGCATGTGACTTTCATGCTGGGAGGACAACTCCTCTGAGAAATATGGGTTTTTGCATCTTTCTGGTGTCCACAGACTAACACAACACCACCAGTCATTCCATCCCACATTCTCTATCACACAACTGTGCTTCCCAGACTGCTTGACTGAATGGCTAGTCTGCCACACTGTGGGAGATGGCAGCTGTCCTAATACAGATCTCAGGAAAGATGTCTGCTAATGCAAACCTAATAATCTAGCCCTCCTAGGCTGCTACATATGCTCAAATACATGTTTTCCCCTAAAAACTTGTAACATTCTTATCCCTTGTGCAAATATTCTACAGCTGTGTCTGGCTGTCCGGACCTCACTGGTGCAGGAAACTCTGATAGCCCAGAATATTTTTTACAATGTTGCAAGTTCCTTGAAGACCGGCCATGCATAGCCAATGTGATTTATAGGATATTTATTTTTATCAGCATATTTTCTACCTGCAGGCTGCAATGTTTTTATTTGTTGGCTTTATGTAGGCTATTTTTACATATTGGAAATGGCAATAGAAATTAATTTAAGATTTGAATCGTTTTCATTTAGGATTTTGATTAACACGTCATTGATAGGATTTTGATTAACACATTGATTTTGAGATCTGAAGACTTTATAATAAAATAAATGAAAGTGTTCTACTAAAATGTGCATATGAAAATCATAACTTGCATGCAGATAAGTAGAAATTGTACGATAACTTGGCACTCCAAATGGAAAAGGTTGCCGACCGCTGGTGTAACCTGTTACCGACAACTTTAGGAGCTTAATGGCGGAATCTTTGAAGAGCAGTGGGAGGAGAAAGGTCGGGAACAGCCTTACAGTATATAAACATCAGCATGACTGACTTTGTGTATATTTCACAGACTGAATGTCATTCACATCGAGTGTATAGCCGCCCATCTCCTCTGCTCCCTTCTTAGTGAATGAATGACCCTGCATTACAAGGAGATCAGTAGCTGTGTAAGTGATTGAGTTGGCACGGGGGACACATTTTTTTGGTGCAGTGCTGCAACATCTGCTGATGTACAAGTGTAAATGTAGTATACTGTCGATTTAAAAGCTTTTCATCATATTCAAACTGTGGATGGTGATGTATTTTCTAAGTTGATATAGGCCTGTAATGTTGTGTTTAAAGAAGAATACACACCAAGTACTGCCATCTTCATTCATGGGAACTATTCCACAGTGTTTAATACTGCATAAGGATGATTGTCTATAAGAATTGAAGGTGGCAGTGGTCCATTTGTTTCCCACTGTAGGTGGTGGGCTGTAGAAAGCTATCTGCTTTAGTTTTGAGATGATCGATCTATGTCAAGGGAGGAAGTGGTTTTTCATATTTGTAGGGCTCACCCCATTTAGTCGGTTGGTCAATTGTTTGGTCAATAGGCTGTTGGTCGACCGAGATTTCTTTAGTCGGGCAGTAGTGGAATGATCCATTGTGGAGGCCGTGGGGATGGCATAGTCCATCAGTCTGAGACGTGCTACTGAAATTGTACAGTTCAAGTCGGAAGTTTACATACACTTAGGTTGGAATCATTAAAATTTGTTTTTCAACCACGCCACTAATTTCTTGTTCACAACTATAGTTTTGGCAAGTCGGTTAGGACATCTACTTTGTGCATGACACAAGTAAGTTTTCCAACATTTGTTTACAGACAGATTATTTCACTTATAATTCACTGTGTCACAAGTCCAGTGGGTCAGAAGTTTACATACACTAAGTTGACTGTGTCTTTAAACAGCTTGGAAAATTACAGAAAATGATGTCATGGCTTTAGAAGCTTCTGATAGGCTAATTGATATAATTTGAGTCAATTGGAGGTGTACCTGTGGATGTATTTCAAGACCTACCTTCAAACTCAGTGCCCCTTTCCTAGACATCGTGGGAAAATCAAAAGAAATCAGCCAAGACCTAAGAAAAACAATTGTAGACCTCCACAAGTCTGGTTCATCCTTGGGAGCAATTTCAAAATGCCTGAAGGTACCACGTTCATCTGTACAAACAATAGTACGCAAGCATAAACACCATGGAACCACGCAACTGTAATACCGCTCAGGAAGGAGAAGCGTTCTGTCTTCTAGAGATGATTGATGCGAAAAGTGCAAATCAATCCCAGAACAACATCAAAGGACCTTGTGAAGATGCTGGAGGAAACAGGTACAAAAGTATTTATATCCACAGTAAAAAAGTCCCATATTGATATAACCTGAAAGGCCTCTCAGCAAGGAAGAAGCCACTGCTCCAAAACCGCCATTAAAAAAAGCCAGACTACGGTTTGCAACTGCATATGGGGACAAAGATCGTACTTTTTGGAGAAATGTCCTCTGGTCTGATGAAACAAAAATAGAACTGTTTGGCCATAATGACCATCGTTATGTTTGGAGGAAAAAGGGGGAGGCTTGCAAGCCGAAGAACACTGTCCCAACTGTGAAGCACGGCTGTGGCAGCATCATGTTGTGGGGGTGCTTTGCTGCAGGAGGGACTGGTGCACTTCACAAAATAGATGACATCATGAGGTAGGACGATTATGTGGATATATTGAAGCAACATCTCAAGACTTCAATCAGGAAGTTCAAGCTTGGTCGCAAATGGGTCTTCCAAATGGACAATGACCTCAAGCATACTTCCAAAGTTGTGGCAAAATGGCGTAAGGACAACAAAGTCAAGGTATTGGAGTGGCCATCACAAAGCTCTGACCTCAATCGTATATAAATTTGTGGGCAGAACTGAAAAAGCATGAGTGAGCAAGGAGGCCTACAAACCTGACTCAGTTACACCAGCTCTGACAGGAGGAATGGGCCAAAATTCGCCCAACTTATTGTGGGAAACTTGTGGAAGGCTACCCAAAATGTTTGACCCAAGTTAAACAAGACAAGGCAAGGCAATGCTACCAAACACTAATTGAGTGTATGTAAACTTCTGACCCACTGGGAATGTGATGAAAGAAATAAAAGCTGAAATAAATAATTTTCTCTATTATTCTGCCATTTCACATTCTTAAAATAAAGTGGGCATCCTAAGACAGGGAATTGTTACTATGATTAAATATCAGGAATTGTGAAAAACTGAGTTTAAATGTATTTTGCTAAGGTGTATGTAAACTTTCGACTTCAACTGTGTATGGTTATATTACATAAGAACAACTGTGCAACACTAATAAAAACACTATGTTTTTATAACAAATGCTCTTTCTCCCCTCGTTGGATAGTGGTCGCTGTCTGCAATTCAGGAACAAATCAAATCAAATGTTATTTGTCACATACACATGGTAAGCAGATGTTAATGCGAGTGTAGCGAAATGCTTGTGCTTCTAGTTCTGACAATGCAGTAATAACCAACGAGTAATCTAACTAACAATTCCAAAACTACTACCTTATACACACAAGTGTAAAGGGATAAAGAATATATACATAAAGATATATGAATGAGTGATGGTACAGAGCGGCATAGGCAAGATTCAGTAGATGGTATCGAGTACAGTATATACATATGAGATGAGTATGTAAACAAAGTGGCATAGTTTAAAGTGGCTAGTGATACATGTATTACATAAAGATGCAGTAGATGATCTAGAGTACAGTATATACGTATACATATGAGATAAATAATGTAGGGTATGTATACATTATATTAAGTAGCATTGTTTTTAAAGTGGCTAGTGATATATTTTCCATCAATTTCCATCAATTCCCATTATTAAAGTGGCTGGACTTGAGTCAGTGTGTTGGCAGCAGCCACTCAATGTTAGTGGTGGCTGTTTAACAGTCTGATGGCCTTGAGATAGAAGCTGTTTTTCAGTCTCTCGGTCCCAGCTTTGATGCACCTGTACTGACCTCGCCTTCTGGATGATAGCTGTGTGAACAGGCAATGGCTCGGGTGGTTGTTGTCCTCTGATCTTTATGGCCTTCCTGTGACATCGGGTGGTGTAGGTGTCCTGGAGGGCAGGTAGTTTACCCCCAGTCTGCTGTTGAATTGGTGTCTTTTCTTAGACCATGTTGCATTGTGCATAATAGTAAAGTTAACCAGCATATTGGTGTTAAGAACAATGCGGCGGAGGCAGCAGCAGAATGCCTTATTGTCTAAGAAAAGTGAGGAGAGAGGAAATCCCAACTTTATTAGGTCTATAATCAATAGCCTAACTGTTTAATGTGGCTGGTCTTAAATCATATATATTAAAGATATAGATATATTAAATCATCAATATATCTACATAAATAAGACAGATCCTGCTTCTGTTGCCTGTTTGAGTGTTTGGTTGACAGCCTACTGATTCCGTGAGCACCAAGCATCATGCAATGAATGACAAGCTATAACCTGCAGTTATTCTAGTCCCGTACAAATCAACATCCCTGTATTTTCGGAGAAATATCTGCGTTTGACAGGTGTTGCTCACAGTTTGCGCAAGAAAACAATTGATTCGATAAATTGAACTATGCTGTGCATAAGCTATATATGAATGGCCTATATGTAGCCTATCAATTCTCAAAGTGAATGCTTTTGTTTGTTTTATGTGCATATGAATTGAATATTAGCAAATGTATCAGTAAAAAATATTGAGCCTATTTAATGTAACCCTTGCTGTTATTAATAGTTCGTTAACAGCATACAACTGACCTAAACGTTTGGAAATGATAAGTAAACTTTCTCATCCATAGCCTTAAAGCAATCAAATCAATTGGTGGTTGGACTCCCTCTAGTCATTTGTGTGCCTTAATTATTTAGTTAAAGAGTGTGCTTAAAGCATCAGACAAGCTCAGTGAATATAGTGGATTTGATTAAAACACATAGGAGGTGTCAATATATGGAAAAATACACGTTTAAAAAATGTTGTCTAGTCGATTGGCAGCCGAGTACTAAACTGTAAACCAATCAAGCATTGCATTGTGTACCATCCATGGTACTATCTCTGCTGAAAACGTCTGCCAATCACGTTATCCGTGCTTGAGAGTTATCTCCCGCCGACTTCTCAGGTAAAGTATTTTTTATTTATTTGTAATCTATCAATGCAAGCTGTAAAATTACTCCCAACTTAGAATGCAGCAACCTCAGTAATGTAGCTAGCTTGCTCGTTAGATAGCTAGTTACAACAAGTAGATAAGTTGCTAGCTAGCAGGCGCAGATACAGTACCTTCAGAAAGTATTCACACCCCTTGACTTTTTTGACATTTTGTTGTGTTACAGCCTAAATATTTTTTAATTAAACTAAGATTTTGTGTCACTGGCCTACACACAATACCCCATCATGTCAGTGGAATTATATGTTTTTAGAAAATGTTACAAATGTATTAAAAATGAAAAGCTGAAATATATTTTAGTCAATAAGTATTCAACCCCTTTGTTATGGCATGCATACATAAGTTCAGGAATAAACATTTGCTTAACAAGTGACAAGTTGCATGGACTCACTCTGTGTGCATTACTGTTTAACATGATTTTGGATTGACTAGCTCATCTCTGTACCCCACATATACAATTATATGTAAGGTCCCTCTGTCGATTAGTGAATTTCAAACACAGATTCAACCATAAAGACCAGGGAGGTTTTCCAATTCCTCTCAAAGAAGGACACCTATTGGTTGATGGGTTCAAAAAATCTGACATTGAATGTCCCTTTGAGTATGGTCAAGTTTATTTGATTTTATTGAATCCAAAACATACAATATACTTGCAGTGAAGCCACCCAACAACTAGCATGTTAAAGTTATTAATTACACTTTGGAAATTGTGTCAATACACCCAGTCACTAGAAAGATACAAGTTTCTTTCCTAACTCAGTTGCCGGTGAGGAAGGAAACCACTCTGGGATTTCACCATGAGGCCAACTGTGACTTTAAAACAGTTACAGAGTTTTAATGGCTGTGATAGGAGAATGGATGAACAAAATTATAGTTACTCCACAATACTAACCTAACTGACAGAGTGGAAAGAAGGAAGCCTCTACAGAATAAAAAATATTCTAAAACATGCATCTTGTTTGCTACAAGGCACTAACGTAATACTGCAAAAAATGTGGCAAAGCAATTCATTTTTTGTCCTGTATACAAAGAGTAATGTTTGGGGCAAATGGAATACAACACATTAGAGTACCACTTTCCATATCTTCAAGTGTATTGGTGGCTGCGTCATGTTATAGGTATGGTTGTAAACATTAATTAAGGACTGGGAAATGTTTCAGTATAAAAAATCAAGAAGATGGTGAATGTTCCTGAGTGACTGAGTTGCAGTTTTGACTTAAATCAGATTGAAAATCTATGGCTAGACTTAAAAATGGTTGTCTAGCAATGATCAACAAACAATATAACAGATCTTGAAGAACTTTCAAAAGAATAATGGGCAAATATTGCACAATCCAGGTGTGCAAAGATCTTCGAGACATACCCAGAAAGACTCACAGCTGTAAACTCCAAAGGTGATTCTAACATGTCTTGATTCAGGCATGTGAATACTTATCTAAATGAGATTTCCATATTTCATTTTCAATAAATTTGCTAAGATTTCTAAAATCATGTTTTCACTTTCATTATTTAATCAATTTTGAATTCAGGCTGTAACACAAAATGTGGAACAAATAAAGGGGTATGAATACTTTCTGAAGGTACTGGGGCTTTATCACTAGCTAGCATGTCAATCAGGGACAAGGACCATTTCAGATATCAGTCTATTCCAAGTAATAATTTAAGACTAAAGAAATCTGCAGGACAAGTAGTGTAAAGCTCATACAGTTATTCATCAAGGCAGGACCGTCTAATTTCATTCATACTGACAAATAAGAAATACCACATTATCCCTGTCAATAGTTGGAGTGGGATGTTCATTTTTAACTCAAACTACATTCCTTTGCTGTCATGGTTTATTGTATTTATTCTTGTCTCACTTTTTTCTCACATAATCTATTCAGTTCTCATGTGTCCTGCTCCCAGAGATCAACCAAGTACTATTCACTAAGCATGAGCTGATTCACTCACCTGTGAGGAGAAGCATCTTACTGCAATTTGAACTTGCCCTGCCGTCACTATTTAGACATTGGACTGACATATGTATTTGCATGTTGTCTATTTTGTGGGTTTTGCCTGACACAGTCTAGTGCATTTTAGATTTGAAGAACACCAACTACAGATACACGTACGTGCTTGTTTGAGCATTTCAAAGACTGAATTCAGTTTAACAGATGACAAAGAGATTATTTTACTATTGTAACATGAATTCTATTGTTCCCATCAGGTGCCCAGGTTTTTGCCAAGAGTGTGCAAAGCTGTCATCAAGGGAAAGGGTGGTTACTTTGAAGAATCTCAAATGTAAAATATTTTGGGATTTGTTTAACACTTTTTTTGGTTACTACATGATTCCATATGTGTTATTTCATAGTTTTGATGTATTCACTATTATTTTACAATGTAGACCAAAAGGAAAACCCTGGAATGAGTAGGTGTGTCCAAACTTTTGACTGGTACTGTATGTCATAGAAAACATGTCTCACACGCAGGCATAGTTAGTAGAATAAGGAATGGGTTGGCAAGATTTTGGCAGGGTCAACTTTTAGAATGTTAGTCGGAAAGGTATTCATTTAAAACACCTAAATATACTCAATGTGAGTGGTTACATGAACACAATAATAGTGCGAATAGTCAGATTATTATAATTTAGATTTAAACATTTACATGCTTTGCCAGCAGAACGATTTCCCTAATAATCCTGTTTATATGGACACGTCTGAAATCAGAAACGTTCTACCAATACGACCATGTTATTTTTGTGAAGAATATTTGATTCTTGAGTTCAGACATGTATAAAGTTTGTATGTGAAAACTATTTCTAAGATGCATACTTTCAGTTTTTCTGTAGTCACTTCACTTGTGCTAAAAGAAGCTCACATTGCTTGTGCTCGAACATGCGCAGATCAAATACACCGCTATAACTCTGATTAAGGCATCTACATGTCTTAATAATTTGAAAGATTGCTCAGAAAAACACGTTTTAATCAGCACATGCTTACTTCGATTATGACCTTATGCCGATTTTAAGATAAGCAGAGTGCGGTGTTTGCATGACACGCCATAACCAGCCTACTGCCATAATCCGTTTAGTATCAAATTATTTGTGCGCATGTAAACGTACTCATTCAATGAACATTAAAACAGTAGTTTTCTAGCTGCTTTTTCTTATAATCCTACACGGTCTTTATCATTCTCTATTCCTTATATTCCAATGCATCCAACATTATGCATGTCCACCATGGTATTGGGTAGCTGCTATTTGAGGACTCATCTGGTTTAGAAATCAAACTCGGTTATTGCAGAGCCCATTGTACAACAATTTTTAGAAAATATTTTATTGCATGGTATGCTATACGTATTGGCTAATATGCTTATGCAGTTGTCATTTTTTTAAACCTCCATTCTAACCAGTGGTGTAAAGATACTTTGAAGTACTACTTAAGTCATTTTTGGGGGTATCTGTACTTTACTCTTTATATTTTTGACAACTTTTACTTCACTACATTCCTAAAGAAAATGATGTACTTTTTACTCCATGCATTTTCTCTGACATTGAAAAGTACTCATTACATTTTGAATGCTTAGCAGCCAGAACAATAGTAAAATCCATGCACTTATCAAGAACATCCCTACTGCCTCTGATCTGGTGAACTCCCTTAACACACATTAATTTGTAAATGATGTCTGAGTGTTGGAGTGTGCCCCTGGCTATCCGTAAATAATAAAAACAAGAAAATGGTGCTGTCTGGTTTACTGGTGCTGTCACTGATTCAAACATGCAGTGCCCCTTCACTTTTTCCACATTTTGTTACATTACAGCCTTATTCTAAAATTGACTAAATAACATTTTGCCCATCAATCTACATACAATACCCCAGCAAGATCTTTTTGCAAATGTATAAAAAAATAAAAAACTGTTCACATTTACGTAAGTATTCAGACCCTTTACTCAGTACTTTGTTGAAGCACCTTTGGCAGCAATTAAAGCCGCCTTGGGTATGACGCTACAAGCGTGGCACACCTGTATTTGGGGAGTTTCTCACATTCTTCTCTGCAGATCCTCTCAAGCTCTGTCAGGTTGGATGGGGAGCATCACTGCACAGCTATTTTCAGGTCTCCAGAGATGTTCGATCGTGTTCAAGTCTGGCCTCAGGCTGGGCCACTCAAGGACATTCAGAAACTTGTCCACTCCTGTGTTGTCTTGGCTGTGTGCTTAGGGTCATTGTCCTGTTTGAAAGGTGATCCTTCGTCCCAGTCTGAGGTCCTGAGCACTCTGGATCTCTCTACTTTGCTCCGTTCATCTTTCCCTTGATCCTGACTGCCTCCCAGTCCATGCCGCTGAAAAATATCCACACAGCATGATGCTGCCACCACCATGCTTCAGCATAGGGATGGTGCCAGGTTTTCTCCAGACGTGATGCTTGGCATTCAGGCCAAAGAGTTCAATCTTGGTTTCATCAGACCAGAGAATCTTGTTTCTCATGGTCTGATCTCAAATGCCTCTTACTGAGGAGGGGCTTCCGTCTGGCCACTCTATAAAGGTCTGATTGGTGGAGTGCTGCAGAGATGGTTCTCCCATCTCCTTGACCAAGGCCCTTCTCCCCCAATTGCTCAGTTTGGCTGGACGGCCAGCTCTGGGACGGTTCTTGGTGGTTCCAAACTTCTTCCATTTAACAACGATGGAGGCCACTGTGTTCTTAGGGACCTTCAATGCTGCAGAAATGTTTTGGTACCCTTCCTCAGTTCTGTGCCTCAACACAATCCTGTCTCTGAGCTCTACGGACAATTCCTTTGACTTAATAGCTTGGTTTTTGCTCTGATATGCGCTGTCAACTGTGGGACCTTATATCGACATATATACACTGCTCAAAAAATAAAGGTAACACTAAAATAACACATCCTAGATCTGAATTAATGAAATATTCTTATTAAATACTTTTTTCTTTACATAGTTGAATGTGCTGACAACAAAATCACACACAAATTATCAATGGAAATCAAATTTATCAACCCATGGAGGTTTTGATTTGCAGTCACACTCAAAATTAAAGTGGAAAACCACACTACAGGCTGATCCAACTTTGATGTAATGTCCTTAAAACAAGTCAAAATGAGGCTCAGTAGTGTGTGTGTGGCCTCCACGTGCCTGTATGACCTCCCTACAACGCCTGGGCATGCTCCTGATGAGGTGACGGATGGTCTCCTGAGGGATCTCCTCCCAGACCTGGACTAAAGCATCCGCCAACTCCTGGACAGTCTGTGGTGCAATGTAGCGTTGGTGGATGGAGCGAGACATGCTGTCCCAGATGTGCTCAATTGGAGGTAGCGGTCCTGCTGCTGGGTTGTTGCCCTCCTACGGCCTCCTCCACATCTCCTGATGTACTGGCCTGTCTCCTGGTAGCGCCTCCATGCTCTGGACACTACGCTGACATACACAGCAAACCTTCTTGCCACAGCTCGCATTGATGTGCCATCCTGGATGAGCTGCACTACCTGAGCCACTTGTGTGGGTTGTAGACTCCATCTCATGCTACCACTAGAGTGAAAGCACCGCCAACATTGAAAAGTGACCAAAACAACAGCCAGGAAGCATAGGAACTGAGAAGTGGTCTGTGGTCTTGCTAATTGCCTATAATTTCCACCCGTTGTCTATTCCATTTGTAAACAGCATGTGCAATTTATTGTCAATCAGTGTTGCTTCCTAAGTGGACAGTTTGATTTCACAGAAGTGTGATTGACTTGGAGTTACATTGTGTTGTTTAAGTGTTCCCTTTTATTTTTTTGAGCATTGTATTATATATGCCAGTCATCACGTCATGTCCAGTCAATTGAATTTACCCTAGGTGGCCTCCAATCACGTTGTAAAATCATCTCAAGGATGATCAATGGAAACAGGATGCACCTGAGCTCAATTTTGAGTCTAATATCAAAGGGTCTGAATACTTATGTAAATATGGTACATTTTGAAAAACCTTTTTTCGCTTTGTCATTATGGGTTATAGTGTGTAGATTGAGGAAAACATGTATTTTGATCCATTTTATAATAAGACTAACGTAACAAAATGTGGAACAAGTAAAGAGGTCTGAATAATTTCCGAATGCTCTGTATATCTGGGTTTCTATGCTAATTATTTGATTGGATATTTATTTAAGCCTGCAGCTAGTTCCTTGAAATCAGACAATCATGCCAAAGCATGAATCTTTATTGAATTCACTTACAAAGATAGCTAATGAAACACTAGCTTCCTGAGCAGGCACATTGACATTTACAGTATTAGCTGGCTAGGCTAGTCTAGTCAGCTGTAACATTGGCGAGCTTTCAATAGTTAACACTCCATATGATCAAGACCGTTCATATTGCATGCTGCATATTTCAAGTGCACTCGAAAACCGATATTTATCTCATTTCAGTCTTTGGGAGCTAACATTAGATCCTCTTAACACACTGAAAGCACATCAGAGGCTGTGTTAACATCTTGGCTGCCTTCATCAAGAGGGGTATGTGCAGGAGTTCTAATTGGTTCCAAGTTTAGCAGTTTGCAAAATAACCTGAAGACTTTTGAGATATACTTTCTCAAATGTACCTTTTTGCAAGAATTGAAGGTGACAACAAATTTTACAGTAATCATAAGAATATTTCATTGTCGTAGCCAGTAGCATACCACCCTGCATACCACTGCTGGTTTGCTTCTGAAGCTAAGCAGGGTTTGTCCTGGTCAGTCCCTGGATGGGAGACCAGATGCTGCTGGAAGTGGTGTTGGAGGGCCAATATGAGGCACTCTTTCCTCTGGTCTAAAAAATATCCCAATGCCCCAGGGTGATTGGTGACTGCCCTGTGTAGGGTGCCGTCTTTCGGGTGGGACGTTAAACGGGTGTCCTGACTCTCTGAGGTCATTAAAGATCCCATGGCACTTATTGTAAGAGTAGGGGTGTTAACCCCGGTGTCCTTGCAAAATTCCAAATCCAGCCCTCAAACCATCACGGTCACCTAATAATCCCCAGTTTACAATTGGCTCATTCATCCCTCTCGTCTTGAACGTGTTCTCAGTCAACTTACCTGGTAAAATAACGGCTAAATAAAAAAATACAAATAACAAATACAAAAACTCTTCCTTCCTCGACGTAGATCAATCAATTTCACTGTTTTCGGTGTCAGCCCACTACCCACTAGCCTGTGTGTCTAATTCTTCCTCTGTACTTTGTCCTCCCAGCTGGCAGGGGGCGTGGTGATGGCAGTGGGCATCTGGACGCTGGTGGAGAAGAGCGACTACATCAGCCTGCTCTCCTCCGCGACCTACGCCGCCTCCGCCTATATCCTAATCCTTGCCGGGGCCATCGTCATGGTGACTGGAGTGCTGGGCTGCTGCGCCACCTTCAAGGAGCAGAGGAGGCTGCTGAGAGTGGTAAGTGTTGACCCTCAATTTTGCACAGACGTTTGCATGAACACGCGTTCACGCATTCATTCACACGTACACATGGGTGACACAAGTGGAAACTCTGTCCCAACCAGGACGCAAACTCCCAATCCCCTACACTGTAACACAACATAACTGTTCTGCCTGCAGCTATTTAACCCTGACCTGTTCACCGGACGTGCTACCTGTCCCAGACCTGCTGCTTTCAACTCTCTAGAGACAGCAGGAGCAGTAGAGATACTCTTAATGATCGGCTATGAAAAGCCAACCTACATTTACTCCTGAGGTGCTGACTTGCTGCACCCTCAACAACTACTGTGATTATTATTATTTGACCATGCTGGTCATTTACGAACATTTGAACATCTTGGCCATGTTCTGTTATAATCTCCACCTGGCACAGCCAGAAGAGGTCTGGCCTCCCCTCATAGCCTGGTTCCTCTCTAGGTTTCTTCCTAGGTTTTGGCCTTTCTAGGGAGTTTTTCCTAGCAACCGTGCTTCTACACCTGCATTGCTTGCTGTTTGGGGTTTTAGGCTGGGATTCTGTACAGCACTTTGAGATATCAGCTGATGTAAGAAGGGCTATATAAATATAAAATTAATTCTTACATTGAGAGCTCTTTCCTAACAATGTAGTGATTTAATAATATAGTTATCTTTTTGATTTCACCTTTATTTAACCAGGTAGGCCAGTTGAGAACAAGTTCTCATTTACAGCTGCGACCTGACCAAGATATAGCAAAGCAGTGTGGCACAAACAGCAGCACAGAGTTACACATGGAATAAACAAACGTACAGTCAATAACACAATAGGGGGAAAAAAGTCCATATACAGTGTGCGCAAACGGTGTGAGGAGGTAAGGCAATAAATAGGCCATAGTTGCGAAGTAATTGCAATTTAACAATTTAACACTGGAGTGATTGCTGTGCAAGTAGCAATACTGGTGTGCAAATAGTAAATAAGAAAAATATGGGGATGAGGTAGATAGTAGATAGCTATTTACAGCTGCAGCGATTTGGTTAGCTGCTCAGATAGCTGATGTTTAAAGTTCGTGAGGGAGGTAAGTCTCCAACTTCAGCGATTTTTGCAATTCGTTCCAGTCATTGACAGCAGAGAACTGGAAGGAAAGGCGGCCAAAAGAGGTGTTGGCTTTGGGGATGACCAGTGAGATATAACTGCCGGAGCGCGTGCTACGGGTGTCTGTTGTTATTGTGACCAGTGAGCTGAGATAAGGCGGAGCTTTACCTAGCAAAGATTTATAGATGACCTGGAGCCAGTGGGTCTGGCGACGAATATCTAGCGAGGGCCAGCCGACGAGAGCATACAGGTTGCAGTGGTGGGTGGTGTATGGGGCTTTGGCGACAAAACGGATGGCACTGTGATAGACTGCATCCAGTTTGCTGAGTAGAGTGTTGGAGGCTATTTTGTGAATGACATCGCCGAAGTCAAGGATTGGTAGGATAGTCAGTTCTACGAGGGTATCTTTGGCGGCGTGAGTGAAAGAGGCTTTGTTACGAAATAGATTCTAGATTTTATTTTGGATTGGAGATGTTTAATATGAGTCTGGAAGGAGAATTTACAGTCTAGCCAGACACTTAGGTATTTGTAGTTGTCCACATATTCTAAGCCAGAACCGTTCAGAGTAATGATGCTAGTCAGGCGGGTGGGTGCGGGCAGTGATCGGTTGAAAAGCATGCATTTAGTTTGATTAGCATTTAACCTTTCTAGCGCAGGCGTTCCGCTAGCAGAACCCCTCGACAACATTCCGCTGAAAAGTCAGCGCACGAAATTCAAATATATATTTTTTGAAATATGTAACTTTCACACATGAACAAATCCAATACAGCAAATGAAAGATAAACATCTTGTTAATCTACCCATCGTGTCCGATTTCAAAAATGCTTTACAGCGAAAGCACAACATGATTATGTTAGGTCATAGCCAAGTCAAAAAAACACCCAGACATTTTTCACAAAAAGCAGAAATATAGTTAAAATTAATCACTAACCTTTGATGATCTTCATCAGATGACACTCATAGGACATCATGTTACACAATACATGTATGTTTTGTTGGATAATGTGCATATTTATATCAAAAAATCTCAATTTACATTGGCGTCTTACGTGCAGTAATGTTTTGATTCCAAAACATCCGGTGATTTTGCAGAAATACTCATAATAAACATTGATAATAACTGTTATTCACAGACTTAAAGATAGACTTCTCCTTAATGCAACCACTGTGTCGGATTTAAAAAAAAACTTTACGGAAAATGCATAATCTGAGAACGGCGCTCAGAGCCCAATGCAGCCAGAGAAATATCTGCCATTTGAGTCAACAGAAGTTAGAAGTAACACTATAAATATTAACTTACCTTTAATGATCTTCATCAGAAGGCACTCCAAGGAATCCCAGTTCGACAATAAATGACTGATTTGTTCCATAAAGTCCATAATTTATGTCCAAATAGCCACTCGTTGTTAGCGTGTTCAACCCAGTAATCCATCTTCATGAGGCGCGAGCACTTTGTCCAGACAAAAACTCAAAGTTCCGTTACAGGTCGTAGAAACAAGTCAAACGATGTATGGAATCATTCTTAAGGATGTTTTTAACATCAATAAGCTTCCAGCCGGAGAATTCCTATGTCTGAAGAAAAGCACTGGAACAAGAGCTAACTTTGTTGGGAGCGCGCGTCACGAGCCTGAGACACTCTGCCAGACCACTGACTCAAACAGGTCTCATGAGCCCCTCCTTTATAGTAGAATCCTCAAACCAGTTTCTAAAGACGGTTGACATCTAGTGGAAATGTAGGAAGTGCAACTTGACTCCATAGACACTGTGTATTCGGTAGGCCAAGCTTTGAAAAACTACAAACCTCAGATATCCCACTTTCTGGTTGGATTTTTTTCAGGTTTTCACCAGCCATGTGAGTTCTGTTATACTCACAGACATCATTAAAACAGTTTTAGAAACTTCAGATTGTTTTCTATCCAATACCAATAATAATATGCATATATTAGCATCTGGGACAGAGTAGGAGGCAGTTCACTCTGGGTACGCTATTCATCCAAAAGTGAAAATGCTGCCCCCTATCCCAAAAAGTTTAAGAGCAGTTGGAGACCACGGAAGGAGTGTTGTATGGCATTGAAGCTCGTTTGGAGGTTTGTTAACACAGTGACCAAAGAAGGGCCAGATGTATACAGAATGGTGTCGTCTGCGTAGAGGTGGATCAGGGAATCACCCGCAGCGACATCGTTGATATATACAGAGAAAAGAGTCGACCCGAGAATGTAACCCTGTGGTACCCCCATAGAGACTGCCAGAGGTCCGGACAACTGTCACCTCTGATTTGACACACTGAACTCTGAGAAGTAGTCGGTGAAACAGGCGAGGCAGTCATTTGAGAAACCAAGGCTGTTGAGTCTGCCAATAAGAATACGGTGATTGACAGAGTCAAAAGCCTTGGCCAGGTGGATGAAGACTGCTGCACAGTACTGTCTTTTATCGATGGTGGTTATGATATCATTTAATACCTTGAGCGTGCACCCATGACCAGCTCGGAAACTGGATTGTGCAGCGGAGAAGGTACAGCGGGATTCGAAATGGTCAGTGATCTGTTTATTAACTTGGATTTCGAAGACTTTAGAAAGGAAGGGCAGGATGGATATAGGTCTGTAACAGTTTGGGTCTAGAGTGTCACTCCCTTTGAAGAGGGGGATGACCGTGGCATCTTTCCAATCTTCAGGGATCTCAGGGGTTGCAGGGGTTGGGGTAGCCAGGAGGAAAGCATGGCCAGCCGTAGAGAAATGCTTCTTGAAATTCTTGATTATTGTGGATTTATCGGTGGTGACAGTGTTTCCTAGCCTCAGTGCAGTGGGCAGCTGGAAGGAGGTGCTCTTATTCTCCATGGACTTTACAGTGTCCCAAAACTTTTTGGAGTTAGAGCTACAGGATGCAAATTTCTGTTTGAAAAAGCTAGCCTTTGCTTTCCTGACTGACTGCATGTATTGGTTCCTGACTTCCCTGAAAAGTTGCATATCTCGGGGACTATTCGATGCTAGTGCAGTCCGGCACATGATGTTTTTGTGCTGATCAAGGGCAGTCAGGTATGGAGTGAACCAATGGTTATATCTGTTCTTAGTTTTACATTTTTTGAAAGGGGCATGCTTATTTAAGATGGCGAGGAAATTACATTTAAAGAACGACCAGGCATCCTCTACCGATGGGACGAGGTCAATATCCTTCCAGGATACCTGGGCCAGATCGATTAGAAAGGCCTGCTCGCAGAAGTGTTTTTGGGAGCGTGTGACAGCGATGAGGGGGAAAGTTTGACTGCGGATCCATAGCACATGCAGGCACTGAGGCTGAGATCCTGATTGAAAACAGCAGAGGTGTAATTGGAGGGCAAGTTGGTCAGGATAATGTCTATGAGTGAGATTGAAATAATCGACAATATAATTAAAAAAAACACAAGTAAGATATAAGTTGAAGAAACACAAGAATGCAGGTGTCAGAGCCAGTACCTGTATTCAATATGCAGGGATACTGGGGTGGTTGAGGTAGGTTCATACATCAATGTGGCTGGTAGTAGGATATACATGGAAACAGGTCTGAAACGTGACTGGTAACCAGAATATATAAATACTTATGGTAATATATACATGTAAACTGGAGTGATATCGACCAGTAGCAAGATACAGTGAATACTAATGGTAATGGAAATCAATAATCTATGAACAGCTGTGTAATGGTAGTAATACATCTAATCAATAATAGTTGTGTGGCGTCAGTAATGGGTGTTTTGAGTATTTGCATGTGAGTAAGAGTGACAGTGAAGGTGTGTGTGTGTGTGTCTGAGTGGGTAGAGACCTGTGGGTGGGCATAGTCAGTGTGGATAGGCTGTGGGAGAGGGAGAGCAGTAAGCTGTTAGCCATTTTAAGTCTTGTGGCCAGGGGATAGAAGCTGTTTACTCGTCTGTTGGTCTGTGCCTTGATGCACTGGTACTGCCTGCCGGATGGGAGCTTGGAGAACAGTCCATGTCTCAGGTGGCTGGAGTCTTTGGCAATTTTCCGGGCCTTTCTCAGACACCACCCGGCATGTACGTCCTGGATGACTGGGAGCCCCCCCCCCCCCCAGTGATGAGCTGGGCCGTCCGCACCACACTCTGGCTCTGCCTTGGTGATGGAGTTGGAGTTGTGTGTGGCCACACATTCGTGGGTAAACAGGGAGTACAGGAGGGGGCTCAGCACACAGCCCAGGGCAGCCCCATGTTGAGGGTCATAATGGCAGAGGTGTTGTTACCTACTCTCATCACCATCAGGAAGTCCAGGGTCCAGTTGCGGAGGGAGGTCTTCAGTCCCAGGGTCCCGAACTTGGTGACGGGCTTGGAGGGCACTATGGTGTTGAACATTGATTGAGCTGTAGTCGATGAACAGCATTCTCACATAGGTATTCCTTTTGTCCAGGTGGGAGAGGGCAGTGTGGAGTGTAATTGAGACTACATCTTCTGTAGACAAGCGGTATGCAAATTGGAGTGGGTTGTCTGGGATGATGGAGTTGATGTGTGCCACAGAAGGAAAGCAAGCTCGCAGAAGGAGAGCACAGAAGGAGAGAGCTCATAGGAGAGCACATAAGTAGAGAGAGAGTGCTCACAGAAGGAGAGAGGGAGCTCATAGAAGGAGAGCACAGAAGGAGAGAGCTCATAGAAGGAGAGCACATAAGGAGAGAGCTCATCAAAGGAGACCACAGAGGGGGAGAGAGCGGGCTCACAAAAGCAGAGCACAGAAGTGGAGAGAGGGCTCACATAAGGAGAGCATAGAACGGAGAGAAAGAGCTCACAGAAGGTGAGCACAGAAGGGGGAGAGTGTGCTCACAGAAGGTGAGCACAGAAGGGGAGTGTGTGCTCACAGAAGGTGAGCACAGAAGGAGAGAGAGCGCTCACATAAGGAGGGGTCTGGTACGAGCACAGTCCATTCTTCTGGGCAGAATTGACAGGGAGGTGGCACAGAGAGTGGAGGGAAACTGTTTTCCTTCCAAACAGACAAAATTTATACCACTGGCTGAGTCAGAAAACCCCAGAGGCAATGAACGGAGAAACTGACCTCATACTCTGACTGGCCAGAGCCCTACAAGGCTGTCATAGACAGAGCAGAACTGTGCTGGAAGCAGAGGCAAACTTAAAGGGGTAGTGCACCCAAATGAGAATTTGTTGTTTTCCTCACCTTAGAAGTAATTCAATGTGAATGGGTTATGAATGACTGTGATTTACAATAACACTTTCATTACTATACTGTGGTGGCCATAGAAAACATTCACAATGATTACTCTAAAGCAATAGGTGGTAAGGTGCCCTTGTCTCAGAATGACAAGAATACACTGTAGACTTTTTTTTCTCTTTTAGACATGTTGCAAATGATGTCTAGACCAATGCCTGCTGACAACATGTTGCCAAATAATTTTAGGTTGGTGAGGAACAGAACTAGGTCATCAGAGCCTGTGTGGCGCGTCTGGTTTTGGCATGCAATGACCTGCATGGCAAAATTTGAATTCAAGTGATATATAGGTATTCACATAGGACAATTGTTTCCATATCAAATTGAACATGGAATTTTGAGGAAACCAATACTAACACTTCAATGACTTTTGTTATTTAGTAATAATAGGATCTCTATCCATTCCTTACCCTGACCTTTTGAGCGTTATATTCCTTAGTGAAGGTACAAGGGAAGAGTAGTTGAAGCTGCCTAATTCAGTATTATTCATTCACATTGGGTAAGGTTTCTCAAACTATTTTGTTATCTATCAGCTCCTATTCTAGATGGGCCTCTACTAAATGTCTACGTTTGATCCCAAGCATATGCTGTGGCTTTTGTGTGTTTGAGTGTTGGAATGCAGAGTGCATCCCAAGGAGTTAAGATTAGGCCGATGAATCATGCTGAAGGAATGAACTTGTCAGGAGGGAGGGAGGGGAGAGATGGTTAGGAAGGAAAAGGGAGAAGAGGGGTGTGAGTCTGTGCGTGTGTCTGTGTGCGTGCGTGCGAGTAACTTAACCCTGTCCATAAGGGCGAGACAACTGCTGTCAAATCTGTGTGAACGACCTCCGATGTCTTGCCTCTCAGCAGCTGTCACAGAGGTCTCTCTCTCTCTCTCTCTCTCATTCTCTTTCTTCTCTCTCTCTCTCTCTCTCTCTCTGCGTGTTAGGGTTGGGAGATGTCAATCTTTGTCCTATCGTGATTATGTATGATGCTATCGCCCCCTATAACCCCCCCCCCAAAAAAATGTATTTATATGTTCAAGGTTTTTTTAACTGCAAAAATGTCAGTTGGGCTACAGTGGAGAAATCGAATGCAACTGGACGAATCTTGATTCGAATGCCTGGGCATAGGCTAATTGCAAGCATATCTTTTCTAATATTGCTTTCTGGTGGAGGTTTGTGTGGTGTGCTGTGATGGAGTATTGACTGTCTGATGAGGAATAGGGCAATCTTACTGTAGTTCTGTGGGCTGGATAGAATCAATCTACAACAGAGCCATATCTACAGTATACAGTTTAAATACGGTTTAAACTCAGTTTTTCATAATTCCTGACATTTAAACCAAGTAAAAATTCCCCGTCTTAGGTCAGTTAGGATCACCACTTTATTTTAAGAATGTGAAATGTCCGAATAATAATAGAGAGAATGATTTATTTCAGCTTTTATTTCTTTCATCACATTCCCAGTGGGTCAGAAGTTTACATACACGCAATTAGTATTTGGTAGCATTGCCTTTAAATTGTTTAACTTGGGTCAAATGTTTCGGGTAGCCTTCCACAAGCTTCCCACAATAAGTTGGGTGAATTTTGGCCCTTTCCTCCTGACAGAGCTGGTGTAACTGAGTCAGGTTTGTAGGCCTCCTTGCTCGCACATGCTTTTTCAGTTCTGCCCACAATTTTCTATAGGATTGAGGTCAGGGCTTTGTGATGGCCACTCCAATACCTTGACTTTGTTGTCCTTAAGCCATTTTGCAACTTTGGAAGTATGCTCGGGGTCATTGTCCATTTGGAAGACCCATTTGCGACCAAGCTTTAACTTCCTGACTGATGTCTTGCGATGTTGCTTCAATATATCCACATAATTTTCCTACCTCATGATGCCATCTATTTTGTGAAGTGCACCAGTCCCTCCTGCAGCAAAGCACCCCCGACAACATGATGCTGCCACCCACGTGCTTCACAGTTGGGATGGTGTTCTTCGGCTTGCAAGCCTCCCCCTTTTCCTCCAAACATAACAGTTCTATTTTTGTTTCATCAGCCCAGAGGACATTTCTCCAAAAAGTACGAACTTTGTTCCCATGTGCAGTTGCAAACCATAGTCTGGATTTTGTTTTATGGCAATTTTGGAGCAGTGGCTTCTTCCTTGCTGAGCGGACTTTCAGGTTATGTTGATATAAGACTCATTTTACTGTGGATATAGATACTTTTATACCTGTTTCCTCCAGCATCTTCACAAGGTCATTTGCTGTTGTTCTGGGATTGATTTGCACTTTTCGCACCAAACTACGTTCATCTCTCGGAGACAGAATGCATCTTCTTCCTGAGGGGTATGGTGGCTGCATGGTCACATGGTGTTTATACTTGCGTACTATTGTTTGTACAGATGAACGTGGTACCTTCAGGCGTTTGGAAATTACTCCCAATGATGAACCAGACTTGTGGAGGGCTACAAAAAAAATTCTGAGGTCTTGGCTGATTTCTTTTGATTTTCCCATGTCGTCAAGCAAAGAGGCACTGAGTTTGAAGGTAGGCCTTGAAATACATCCACAGTTACACCTCCAATTGATTCAGGCTAATTAACATCATTTATCAGAAGCTTCTAAAGCCATGACATCATTTTCTGGAATTTTCCAAGCTGTTTAAAGGCACAGTCAAGTTAGGGTATGTAAACTTCTGACCCACTGGAATTGTGATATAGGGAATTCTAAGTTAAATAATCTGTCTGTAAACAATTGTTGGAAAAATTACTTGTCATGTACAAAGTAGATGTCCTAATCGACTTGCCAAAACAATAGTTTCTTAACAAGAAATTTGTGGAGTGGTGGAAAAACGAGTTAATGACTACAACCTAAGTGTATGTAAACGTCCGACTTCAACTGTATATGTAACTGCTCTATCCTCTTCAAAACTGGATAATAATTTCTTTATTTGCCTCAGTATAATAAAAAATAATAATAAATGTTTTCAAAAAGGAAAGAGAACCACATTTCTGGGATCTTTTATTTCTGCTCATGAAACATGGGACCAACACTACGTTGCGTTTATCGATTTTTTTCAGTGTATAAAATGTATGGCTCTCCTATTCTCAGAATTTTGCCCACTCTCGTTCAAGGCTAGAACTACCTATTTTTTTCTAGTGTTTCTAATGCTTCTGACCTTGATGTGCATTTAGATAACTTATCTATTTAACTTTTTGAATGCCTACTGTTGTTTACTAGGTGTTGTCTAATGAATTTTGGCTGTTCTGTGACCACTCCCTTCTCAATCAGGGGTGATTGGAATATGTTTTGTTCAAAAGAAGACAACGTTTCATCGTATCTTTGGCCATGCAGCTGAAATGTGTTTTTAAGTTGTTATTTCAGTGAATGTGCCATATAAATAAATGCATTTTAATTAATTATATGAAGAATCCCTTGATTCTCCTTTCTTTTTGATGACGAATTTACCCCTACAAAGACATATTATTGTGTACCCTAACAGACTTTCCTTTTTTCTACAAATAATTGTGTTAGTTCTGTCATAAATAAGCCTAGGCTTGGGCTATAGACTGCCATTGTTGTTATTTTTTTAAGTCACAACTTTAGGGCAATTTATTTATTTTATTTCACCTTTATTTAACCAGGTAGGCAAGTTGAGAACAAGTTCTCATTTATAATTGCGACCTGGACAAGATAAAGCAAAGCAGTTCGACACATACAACGACACAGAGTTACACATGGAGTAAAACAAACATACAGTCAATAATACAGTATAAACAAGTCTAAACGATGTGAGCAAATGAGGTGAGATGAGGGAGGTAAAGGCAAAAAAAGGCCATGGTGGCAAAGTAAATACAATATAGCAAGTAAAACACTGGAATGGTAGATTTGCAATGGAAGAATGTGTGAAGTAGAAATAAAAATAATGGGGTGCAAAGGAGCAAAATAAATAAATTAAATACAGTAGGGAAGAGGTAGTTGTTTGGGCTAAATTATAGGTGGGCTATGTACAGGTGCAGTAATCTGTGAGCTGCTCTGACAGTTGGTGCTTAAAGCTAGTGAGGGAGATAAGTGTTTCCAGTTTCAAAATGTTTTGTAGTTCGTTCCAGTCATTGGCAGCAGAGAACTGGAAGGAGAGGCGGCCAAAGAAAGAATTGGTTTTGGGGGTGACTAGAGAGATATACCTGCTGGAGCGTGTGCTACAGGTGGGAGATGCTATGGTGACCAGTGAGCTGAGATAAGGGGGGACTTTACCTAGCAGGGTCTTGTAGATGACATGGAGCCAGTGGGTTTGGCGACGAGTATGAAGCGAGTGCCAGCCAACGAGAGCGTACAGGTCGCAATGGTGGGTAGTATATGGGGCTTTGGTGACAAAACGGTTTGCACTGTGATAGACTGCATCCAATTTGTTGAGTAGGGTATTGGAGGCTATTTTGTAAATGACATCGCCAAAGTCGAGGATTGGTAGGATGGTCAGTTTTACAAGGGTATGTTTGGCAGCATGAGTGAAGGATGCTTTGTTTGCGAAATAGGAAGCCAATTCTAGATTTAACTTTGGATTGGAGATGTTTGATATGGGTCTGGAAGGAGAGTTTACAGTCTAACCAGACACATAAGTATTTGTAGTTGTCCACGTATTCTAAGTCAGAGCCGTCCAGAGTAGTGATGTTGGACAGGCGGGTAGGTGCAGGTAGCGATCGGTTGAAGAGCATGCATTTAGTTTTACTTGTATTTAAGAGCAATTGGAGGCCACGGAAGGAGAGTTGTATGGCATTGAAGCTTGCCTGGAGGGTTGTTAACAGTGTCCAAAGAAGGGCCAGAAGTATACAGAATGGTGTTGTCTGCGTAGAGGTGGATCAGAGGCTCACCAGCAGCAAGAGCGACCTCATTGATGTATACAGAGAAGAGAGTCCATCCAAGAATTGAACCCTGTGGCACCCCCATAGAGACTGCCAGAGGTCCGGACAGCAGACCCTCCGATTTTACACACTGAACTCTATCAGAGAAGTAGTTGGTGAACCAGGCGAGGAAATCATTTGAGAAACCAAGGCTGTCGAGTCTGCCGATGAGGATGTGGTGATTGACAGAGTCGAAAGCCTTGGCCAAATCAATGAATACGGCTGCACAGTAATGTTTCTTATCGATGGCGGTTAAGATATCGTTTAGGACCTTGAGCGTGGCTGAGGTGCACCCATGACCAGCTCTGAAACCAGATTGCATAGCAGAGAAGATATGGTGAGATTCGAAATGGTTGGTAATCTGTTTGTTGACTTGGCTTTCGAAGACCTTAGAAAGGCATGGTAGGATAGATATAGGTCTGTATCAGTTTGGGTCAAGAGTGTCCCCCCCTTTGAAGAGGGGGATGACCGCAGCTGCTTTCCAATCTTTGGGAATCTCAGACGACACGAAAGAGAGGTTGAACAGGCTAGTAATAGGGGTGGCAACAATTTCGGCAGATAATTTTAGAAAGAAAGGGTCCAAATTGTCTAGTCCGGTTGATTTGTAGGGGTCCAGATTTTGCAGCTCTTTCAGAACATCAGCTGAACGGATTTCGGAGAAGGAGAAATGGGGAAGGCTTGGGCGAGTTGCTGTGGGGGGTGCAGTGCTGTTGACCGAGGTAGGAGTAGCCAGGTGGAAAGCATGGCCAGCCGTAGAAAAATGCTTCTTGAAATTCTCAATTATGGTGGATTTATCAGTGGTGACAGTGTTTCCTATCTTCAGAGCATTGGGCAGCTGGGAGGAGGTGTTCTAGTTCTCCATGGACTTTACAATGTCCCAGAACTTTTTTGAGTTCTTGTTGCAGGAAGCAAATTTCTGCTTGAAAAAGCTAGCCTTGGCTTTTCTAACTGCCTGTGTATAATGGTTTCTAGCTTCCCTGAACAGCTGCATATCACGGGGGCTGTTCGATGCTAATGCAGAACGCCATAGGATGTTTTTGTGTTGGTTAAGGGCAGTCAGGTCTGGGGAGAACCAAGGGCTATATCTGTTCCTGGTTCTAAATTTCTTGAATGGGACATGTTTATTTAAGATGGTTAGGAAGGCATTTAAAAAAAATATCCAGGCATCCTCTACTGACGGGATGAGATCAATATCCTTCCAGGTTCCCCCGGCCAGGTCGATTAGAAAGGCCTGTTCGCTAAAGTGTTTCAGGGAGCGTTTGACAGTGATGAGTGGAGGTCGTTTGACCGCTGACCCATTACGGATGCAGGCAATGAGGCAGTGATCGCTGAGATCTTGCTTGAAGACAGCAGATGTGTATTTAGAGGGCAAGTTGGTTAGGATGATATCTATGAGGGTGCCCGTGTTTAAGGCTTTGAGGAGGTACCTGGTTGGTTCATTGATCATTTGTGTGAGATTGAGGGCATCAAGTTTAGATTGTAGGATGGCTGGGGTGTTAAGCATGTTCCAGTTTAAGTCGCCTAGCAGCACGAGCTCTGAAGATAGATGGGGGGCAATCAGTTCACATATGGTGTCCAGAGCACAGCTGGGGCAGAGGGTGGTCTATAGCAGGCGGCAACGGTGAGAGACTTGTTTTTAGAGAGGTGGATTTTTAAAAGTAGAATTTCAAATTATTTGGGTACAGACCTGGATAGTATGACAGAACTCTGCAGGCTATCTTTGCAGTAGATTGCAACACCGCCCCCTTTGGCATTTCTATCTTGTCTGAAAATGTTGTAGTTTGGAATTAAAATTTCAGAATATTCTTCCTAAGCCAGGTTTCAGACACAGCTAGAACATCTGGGTTGGCAGAGTGTGCTAAAGCAGTGAATAGAACAAACTTAGGGAGGAGGCTTCTAATGTTAACATGCATGAAACCAAGGCTATTACGGTTACAGAAGTCGTCAAAAGAGAGCGCCTGGGGAATAGGAGTGGAGCTCGGCACTGCAGGGCCTGGATTCACCTCTACATCGCCAGAGGAACAGAGGAGGAGTAGAATAAGGGTGCGGCTAAAAGCAATAAGAATTGGTCGTCTAGAACGTCTGGAACAGGAGTAAAAGGAGGTTTCTGGGGGCGATAAAATAGCATCAAGGTATAATGTACAGACAAAGTTATGGTAGGATGTGAATACAGTGGAGGTAAACCTAGGTATTGAGTGATGAAGAGAGAGATATTGTCTCTAGAAACATCACTGAAACCAGGAGATGTCATTGCATGTGTGGGTGGTGGAACGAATAGGTTGGATAAGGTACAGTGAGCAGGACTAGAGGCTCTACAGTGAAATAAGCCAATAAACACTAACCAGAACAGCAATGGACAAGGCATATTGACATTAAGGAGAGGCATGCTTAGTCGAGTGATCAAAAGGGTCCAGTGAGTGGAGAGGTTTGTTGGGGGTCACGGCGATTTAGACAGCTAGCCAGGCCATCGGTAGCAAGCTAGCATAGGATGGAGGTCTGTTATTAGCCACCTCTTGCGTTCCTTTCAGTAGATTAGTGGGGTTCCGTGTGGTAGAGGGGATTAATCCAAATCACACAAAAAAATAAAAATAAACAATAGATATAGTTATAGAGGCCCAAGAAGAAGAAAGAAAAAAAATAATAAAAATAATAATAAAATTGTCCGATTGTCTATTCAGATAGCAGCCGATAAGACAGCTAACGGTTAGCAGGCCGCAGATGGGCGTTCAGGTAACGTCGCGATGGAGGAGCCAGCCGGATAACTCCTTCGGGTAGATAATGCCGGCAGTCCAGTTGTGAAGGCCCGGTGGGGCTCCGCGTAGGCAGTAAAACGGGTCCGGATATGTGATTTTAGCCCAGGAGTGATTGATGGAACTCTTCAGCTGCCTAGCTCCGGAATAATTGATGTTTTCTCCGGAATCGACGAAAGCCGATAGTCACACGGATAGCAGCTAGCTAGCTGTGAGATCCAGGTATGAATGTCCAGAGTTAGCGGTTGAAATCCAGGGACATGGAGAGAAAAATTGGTCCGGTATGTTCCGTTCCGAGCCGCTGCTGCGCTGCGCCATACAAAACTGGCGATAGATTTTCAAGCTAAAGGATAGCTGATGACCACAAACCGTGGTTAGCTGAATACTAACGATTTGCCAGTAAAGAAGCGAACTAGCTTCTGAACTAGCTTCTGGCTAGCTTCTGGCTAGCTCCTGGCTAGCTTCTGGCTAGTTTCTGGCTAGCTTCTTGGAGTTTCTGGCTAGCTTCTTGGAGGATTACAGATTTGAGGTAAATAATACTTTTTTATAAATATAAATTGGTGAGGCGGGTTGCAGGAGTTTTGAAGATGAGTTTATGGAAAATTAAAAAATGTATGTGAAAAAAGTTGTAAATATATATATATATGGGACACGACAAGACGAGGACAAAAGATGTCTGAACTGCTATGCCATCTTGGAGCAAAACAAATAAAAATACAGTACCTTCGTAGGCTAAAATATTTGTGAAATAAGCTACTGCTCATTAGGCTTGGGCGGTGCCCAGATTTTCATATCGTCATACCATCCTTCTCTCATCCTGTGATTTATAGTATTACCGGCATTGCACACAAAGTGGCGGAAAATGCAAGAATAGCCAATTGTGGCTCTATTATCAGAATGTGAACAAAATTTGCACTAACTAATAGCGAAATCACATAGACGCTATTAGCTAATCCACCTCATAAAGTCATGCAAGCATAGCTAGTAGCTCCCGGATGTCATTTGTGGTGAGTGGGAAAATGTACAAATGAAATTGAAAGATGATAAAGTGAACTGCAAATGATAAAGCTTTTCTGAAGGAAGAGCAGCATGTGTACTCAGAGCAGAGGAGAGAATAATGGAGGAGGAATTAAATGCTAGTAGGAAGCACAGGGAAAGAATGACAGCTTGTGCAGATAACTCATCCAGCTCATGGGTGCCGCACAACATACTCCGCAGTCTCCCTTTGTGCTATTTACAAACAAACACGTGACTGGCTCAACTGTTCCGGAGAACTATGGTAAGCTTCATAATATCAAATAATGTGACCGGTCAAATGAAGAACGCAATCTGCTTTATCTCCTAATGTATTGCACAAATTGACTTCAGGTAATAACTTTAAAGTAGCTACAAATATTAAAATGTACTGAAAAATTTCCAATAAATCGTTTTAACAAACTATCCCGTGGCTTTTTTCAAATACCCCTATATACAGTACATGCGGTATACTGCCCAAGCCAACACCTTCATAACTTTAACTTGTATTAAAGCTTTTATGATGGGTCAGTAGGATAAATGGGGATAGGTTATTGGACATTTGGTTTTCATGCTTGCTTTCATTATTAGTCCCCTGGCTTCCTTTTACGTTTTTAGGCAATTCAAATCACTTTTGGGGAGAAAGCCATGCATAAACCGATGAAACATAGCCTTCGGTCATATTCATAAAGCCTATCGAATGTTAGAGAGAAGGGAATATAGGCTATGTGGGTTTTTTTACGACTAAATGCAAGATAGTTAAGGAGTGTCTGTTATAATAAAAATGAATAGGTTTAGGCTATAGCCTAAAATCCATGCAGCCAACAGAAGGAGAGAGAAACAATATATTCTCCGCTCTGTCTGGCCTACATTCCTCTCTTGCATTTTGTATCACATATTTCTTGAAATAGGCTATATCAAGTAGGAATAGGCAAAATTACTCAGAATGACACTTGTGTGCTGCCCTGCTGTGCACTACAATACTCCGTTATTTACTGCAGGGCGTCAGTCAAGTTCAAATAGGTCAAAGCATCGTCTGTCATATCACGATGTCGTCACCATCGACGATGATTGACAGCTTATTCATTTGCCTATGCTATCGTAATATTGCTCAACCCTAGTGTCTGTGTGTTTCTTCAACACCATTGTGGCCACATCAACAAGCATTGATCAGTGTACTTACTCAGCATTCAAGATCAGAGCCACTTTGAGAAAAGACAAAGACCAACTCCACTTAACACCAAAGATCAGCGGTGAGCCAGGAGAATTGGGTCAAGGTTTCCCTGATTTTTATCTCCCCGTCTGTCTAATGCTAAAGGAACTTGGCGGTGAATGCAGACTTGCCCATGCCCTACCTCTGATGTGTCTGCTCAAATCAGATAGGAGATAAAACTCTAATCTAACTCTGGCCTCCTGTACTCCCTGTTTACCCATGACTGCGTGGCCATGCACGCCTCCAACTCAATCATCAAGTTTGCAGACGACACAACGGTAGTGGGCTTGATTACCAACAGTGACTAGACAACCTACAGGGAGGAGGTGAGGGCACTCGGAGTGTGAGTGAGAGGTTGTTTCCCTGACACCAATGTCAACAAAACAAAGGAGATTATTCTGGAGGTGTACACATCACAGACAAACTGAAATGGTCCACCCACACAGACAGTGTGGTGAAGAAGGCAGAGACCCGAGGACAGTCAAACGGTCACTCAAACCAGTTCCCGAGAATAGCCTGTGGACAAACAAACCCGAACAGGCCCGTGCTGGTTTGGATTTGAGAGACCCGTTCAGATCCGAAAGTAGAAAGAGAGCAAGAAAGAAACCTCCAACTGGGCGCTGCCAGCAGAATCAAGAAACGGTATTGGGCAAATTATCCACAGTTACGTGTCCTTAAAAACTGCCTGTAACAAATTCCCAAAAAACTATTTGTTGTGTTTTGATATGTAGCATATTCAAAACTTTATAGCCTGATTTATTGTTTTTTTACTTTCCTAAAACAATAATTATCCACCTCACGGTTCAGCTGAGATTTGAGCACTGAATGCATACACCATTGTATGCATGGTGTCCACTGGCCTAGTCATCCACTGTATGATATTTATATTATAAAAGTAAATATAAAGAAAGAGAAGCTTAGGCCTATAGCCCTAGGGGCCGAGAGAAAGATAGAGATATGCCTGCAGCATGTTCCTGACAACGACATGGATTTCTTTATCCTGCTGTTACACGTGAGTGTACAAAACATTAAGGACACCTGCTTTTTTTTCTGGTTAAAGTTTCACTGTCACATTAACGGTTTAAAATCACATTACACAATTTCACAAATAGTTTAATCTTTACTCATTCATTTTATACAATAATTAGATGCAAGGCTCAGAACGGAGGCTCCTGTATAAACAGAATGAATGTAATGTGGCTGTATTGTCTTTCCTGAGGTCACAATCATAAAAATGGACCGGTCGTAGCTGGATTCTCCACCGACCGTTTACGCCTTCTCCAAAACATGGACATTGTTCAGTTTTCAAGTTCTGTGATGTAGAATAAGTTTCTTTGTTCTACTGTGAACCCTCTATCTCTATACTGCATGAGGGAGAGAGACTCCTCCAGGAATTTACAACTTGAGATAAGAGCCTGGGTTGGTGCTTGCTATATCCAAAGAGGGCCACGTCATGACAAAGGGGAGGAGACAGGTTAAAGAACGATTTTTAAGCCTTAAGACAATTGAGACATGGATTGTGTATGAGGGTGAATGGGCAAGATGAAAAATTGAAGTGCCTTTGGATGGGGAATGGTAGTAGGTGCCAGATTCACCAGTTGGTGTCAAGAACTGCAAAGCTGCTGGGTTTATCACGCTCAGCAGTTCCTTGTGCGTATCAAGAATGGTTCACCACCCAAAGGACGTTCAGCCAACTTGATGTCTGTAGGAAGCATTAGAGTCAACATGGGCCAGCTTTCGACAGCTTGTAGAGTTCATGTACCAACGAATTGAAGCTGTTCTGAGGGGAGCGGGGTTCCTAATGTTTGGTATACTCAGTGTATATGCATACAGAAGGAGGCTAATTTGTGAATTGTCGGTCAGAATATTTTTATAAAGATGAGAATTATATTGTTAGATTATATGCCTAGGCATCCACTATATGGTATTAATATTACAAAAATAAATATAAAGGAAGAGAAGTTTAGGCCTAGAGACCGAGAGAAAGGTGGAGATATGCTGGAGGCATGTTCCTGACAGCGACATGGATTTCTTTATCCTTGTCAAATAAGCTACTTCTGCTATACAGATATACAGTGCATTCGGAAAGTATTCAGACCCCTTGACCTTTTCCACATTTTTTTTTTAACAGACTTATTCTAAAATGGATTAAAATGTTAGTTTTTTTGCTCATCACACTACCTCATAATGGCAAAGCAAAATCTTTATTTTTTTGTGCAAATGTAATAAAATAAGCTCACATTTACATAAGTATTCAGACACTTTACTCAGTGCTTTGTTGAAGCACCTTTTGTCTTAGATTAGAGCCTTGAATCTTCTTGGGTATGACGCTACAAGCTTGGCACACCTGTATTTGGGGAGTTTCTCACATTCTTCTCTGCAGATCCTCTCAAGCTCTGTCAGATTGGATGGGGAGCGTCGCTGGACAGCTATTTTCAGGTCTCTCCAGAGATGTTAGATCGGGTTCAAGTCCAGGCTCTGGCTGTGCCACTCAAGGACATTCAGAGACTTGTACCGAAGCCACTCCTGCGTTGTCTTGACCGTGTGCTTAGGGTCATTTTCCTGTTGGAAGGTGAATCTTTGCCCCAGTCTGAGGTCCTGAGCGCTATGGAGCAGATTTTCATGAAGGATCTCTCTACTTTGCTCCGTTCATCTTTCTCTTTATCTTGACTAGTCGATCCTGGCTGTCTCCCGGTCCGTGCCGCTGAAAAACCTCCCATGCTGCCACCACAATGCTTCACTGTAGGAATGGTGGAAGGTTCATTCCAGACGTGACGCTTGGCATTCAGGCCAAAGATTTCAATCTTGGTTTCATCAGATCTTGTTTCTCATGGTCTGGGAGTCCTTTAGGTGCCTTTTGGCAAACTCCAAGCGGGCTGTCATGTGCCTCTTTTACTGAGGAGTGGCTTCCGTTTAGCCACTACCATAAAGGCCTGATCGGTGGAGTGCTGCAGAGATGGTTGAGATTCTGAGAGAACTCTGGATCTCTGTCAGTGTAACATAACAAAATGTGGAAAAAACGGGTCTGAATACTTTTCGAATGCACTGTATATGCATACAGAAGGAGGCTATTTCTTCAATTTTCTATCAAAATATTTTATTAAGATGAGCATTATATTAAAGGAGTAACTCTGGTAGGCATAAAACATTATTTCTCAAGTTCAACTGTTGGAGTGCTGGTTCACACTGCCTTCATAGGCCTGCAGTAATAATAGCCTTATCACACCAAACCACAAAAGTTTCTTACTTTTGATATTACCCTAATTAAGGCAAATTGTTGTTTATAGGGAAAATAAGAACAGGTTTTTATATTTCAGCATTAAATCGTCTTTAATTTCGCCATCTTTGATTTTTCCTTTTCATTACAGTGGGAACTTAGAGGTCGACCGATTAATCAGAATGGCCGAATTAATTAGGGCCGATTTTCAAGTTTTCATAACAATTCGTGAAAAAAGCACTGTTGCTGCACCAATGTGTACCTAACCATAAATAGCAATGCCTTTCTTTAAAATCAATATACAAGTATATATTTTTAAACCTGCATATTTAGTTAATATTGCCTGCTAACATGAATGTATTTTAACTAGTGAAATTGTGTCACTTCTCATGCGTTCTGTACATGCAGAGTCGGGGTATATGCAGCAGTTTGGGCTGCCTGGCTCGTTGTGAACTGTGTGAAGACCCTTTCTTCCTCACAAAGACCGTAATTAATTTGCCAGAATTATGAGATAACATTGAAGGTTGTGCAATGTAACTACAATTTTTTGAATTAGGGATGCCACCCGTTAGATAAAATACGGAAGGGTTCCATATTCCACTGAAAGTATAAACGTTTTGTTTTCGATATGATAGTTTCCAGATTTGACCATGTTAGTGACCTAAGGCTCATATTTCTGGGTGTTATTATACTATAAGTCTATGATTTGATATTTGATAGTCTGACTGAGCGGTGGTAGGCAGCAGCAGGCTCGTAAGCATTCATTCAAAAAGCACTTTCCTGCATTTGCCTGCAGCTTTTCACTGTGCTTCAAGCATTGCGCTGTTTATGACTTCAAGCCTATCAACTCCCGAGATTAGGCTGGCCTATAAGAACATCCAATAGTCAAAGGTCTATGAAATACAAATGGTATACAGAGAAATCGTCCTATAATTCCTATAATTACTACAACCTAAAACTTCTTACCTGGGAATATTGAAGACTCATTTTCAAAGGATCCACCAGCTTTCATATGTTCTCATGTTCTGAGCAAGGAACTTAAACGTTAGCTTTTTTACATGGCACTTTTACTTTCTTCTCCAACACTTTTTTTGTGCATTATTTTAACCAAATTTAACATGTTTCATTATTTATTTGAGACTAAATTGATTTTATTGATGTATTATATTAAGTTAAAATAAGTGTTCATTCAGTATTCTTGTAATTGTCATTATTACAAATATATATGTATATATATCGTCCGATTTAAATCTGTATCGGCTTTTTTGGTCCTCCAATAATCGGTATCGGTGTTGAAAAATCATAATTGGTTGACCTCTAAACATAATTTGGCCTAAGGAAATGGCTCAAGAATGAAATAAAACAATTGTTGCATATTTAAAGATCTGGCCTATATTGCAGCAATAAAACAAAGGCGAGTGCCTTCAGGCCTACCCCACAAATAACAGCAATAGGCTTATTATATTTATTTTACAACAGGCCTACTTTTAATGTATCTTTTTCTAAATACAGAGCACAAAATTAAAAAGACAGTTCAAACTTAATTTAGCCATCGGAAATGTCTCGACAAAAATAAAACAAATCACGTTTTGCATATTTAAAGAACTGCTTCAGATTCTTGAATAGGCCTACAATAATAATAGTAATAATAATAATGATATCGCATAATAATGACAAAACAAATGTCAATAAATACAAAAATAAATAAAAGTTATAAAATTGCAATTAAGATGAATAGCGAGTTGCACACAGTTTATTTGGCCGCACGTTCTTCTCATCTTTTTCCACTACAACATTAAAACTTGTCCCTTACAGGGGACACTCATTACATTTACATTTACGTCATTTAGCAGACGCTCTTATCCAGAGCGACTTACAAATTGGTGAATTCACCTTCTGACATCCAGTGGAACAGCCACTTTACAATAGTGCATCTAAATCATTAAGGGGGAGGGGGGTGAGAAGGATTACTTATCCTATCCTAGGTATTCCTTGAAGAGGTGGGGTTTCAGGTGTCTCCGGAAGGTGGTGATTGACTCCGCTGTCCTGGCGTCGTGAGGGAGTTTGTTCCACCATTGGGGGCCAGAGCAGCGAACAGTTTTGACTGGGCTGAGCGGGAGCTGTACTTCCTCAGTGGTAGGGAGGCGAGCAGGCCAGAGGTGGATGAACGCAGTGCCCTTGCTTGGGTGTAGGGCCTGATCAGAGCCTGGAGGTACTGCGGTGCCGTTCCCCTCACAGCTCCGTAGGCAAGCACCATGGTCTTGTAGCGGATGCGAGCTTCAACTGGAAGCCAGTGGAGAGAGCGGAGGAGCGGGGTGACGTGAGAGAACTTGGGAAGGTTGAACACCAGACGGGCTGCGGCGTTCTGGATGAGTTGTAGGGTTTAATGGCACAGGCAGGGAGCCCAGCCAACAGCGAGTTGCAGTAATCCAGACGGGAGATGACAAGTGCCTGGATTAGGACCTGCGCCGCTTCCTGTGTGAGGCAGGGTCGTACTCTGCGGATGTTGTAGAGCATGAACCTACAGGAACGGGCCACCGCCATGATGTTGGTTGAGAACGACAGGGTGTTGTCCAGGATCACGCCAAGGTTCTTAGCGCTCTGGGAGGAGGACACAATGGAGTTGTCAACCGTGATGGCGAGATCATGGAACGGGCAGTCCTTCCCCGGGAGGAAGAGCAGCTCCGTCTTGCCGAGGTTCAGCTTGAGGTGGTGATCCGTCATCCACACTGATATGTCTGCCAGACATGCAGAGATGCGATTCGCCACCTGGTCATCAGAAGGGGGAAAGGAGAAGATTAATTGTGTGTCGTCTGCATAGCAATGATAGGAGAGACCATGTGAGGTTATGACAGAGCCAAGTGACTTGGTGTATAGTGAGAATAGGAGAGGGCCTAGAACAGAGCCCTGGGGGACACCAGTGGTGAGAGCGCGTGGCGAGGAGACAGATTCTCGGCACGCCACCTGGTAGGAGCGACCTGTCAGGTAGGACGCAATCCAAGCGTGGGCCGCGCCGGAGATGCCCAACTCGGAGAGGGTGGAGAGGAGGATCTGATGGTTCACAGTATCGAAGGCAGCCGATAGGTCTAGAAGGATGAGAGCAGAGGAGAGAGAGTTAGCTTTAGCAGTGCGGAGCGCCTCCGTGATACAGAGAAGAGCAATCTCAGTTGAATGACTAGTCTTGAAACCTGACTGATTTGGATCAAGAAGGTCATTCTGAGAGAGATAGCGGGAGAGCTGGCCAAGGACGGCACGTTCAAGAGTTTTGGAGAGAAAAGAAAGAAGGGATACTGGTCTGTAGTTGTTGACATCGGAGGGATCGAGTGTAGGTTTTTTCAGAAGGGGTGCAACTCTCGCTCTCTTGAAGACGGAAGGGACCAGCCAGCGGTCAGGGATGAGTTGATGAGCGAGGTGAGGTAAGGGAGAAGGTCTCCGGAAATGGTCTGGAGAAGAGAGGAGGGGATAGGGTCAAGCGGGCAGGTTGTTGGGCGGCCGGCCGTCACAAGAAGCGAGATTTCATCTGGAGAGAGAGGGGAGAAAGAGGTCAGAGCACAGGGTAGGGCAGTGTGAGCAGAACCAGCGGTGTCGTTTGACTTAGCAAATGAGGATCGGATGTCGTCGACCTTCTTTTCAAAATGGTTGACGAAGTCATCTGCAGAGAGGGAGGAGGGGGGAGGGGGAGGAGGATTCAGGAGGGAGGAGAAGGTGGCAAAGAGCTTCCTAGGGTTAGAGGCAGATGCTTGGAATTTAGAGTGGTAGAAAGTGGCTTTAGCAGCAGAGACAGAGGAGGAAAATGTAGAGAGGAGGGAGTGAAAGGATGCCAGGTCCGCAGGGAGGCATTTTCCTCCATTTCCGCTCGGCTGCCCGGAGCTCTGTTCTGTGAGCTCGCAATGAGTCATCGAGCCACGGAGCGGGAGGGGAGGACCGAGCCGGCCTGGAGGATAGGGGACATAGAGAGTCAAAGGATGCAGAAAGGGAAGAGAGGAGGGTTGAGGAGGCAGAATCAGGAGATAGGTTGGAGAAGGTATGAGCAGAGGGAAGAGATGATAGGATGGAAGAGGAGAGAGTAGCGGGGGAGAGAGAGCGAAGGTTGGGACGGCGCGATACCATCCGAGTAGGGGCAGTGTGGGAAGTGTTGGATGAGAGCGAGAGGGAAAAGGATACAAGGTAGTGGTCGGAGACTTGGAGGGGAGTTGCAATGAGGTTAGTGGAAGAACAGCATCTAGTAAAGATGAGGTCGAGCGTATTGCCTGCCTTGTGAGTAGGGGGAAGGTGAGAGGGTGAGGTCAAAAGAGGAGAGGAGTGGAAAGAAGGAGGCAGAGAGGAATGAGTCAAAGGTAGACGTGGGGAGGTTAAAGTCGCCCAGGACTGTGAGAGGTGAGCCGTCCTCAGGAAAGGAGCTTATCAAGGCATCAAGCTCATTGATGAACTCTCCGAGGGAACCTGGAGGGCGATAAATGATAAGGATGTTAAGCTTGAAAGGGCTGGTAACTGTGACAGCATGGAATTCAAAGGAGGCGATAGTCCGATGGGTAAGGGGAGAGAGAGAGAATGACCACTTGGGAGAGATGAGGATCCCGGTGCCACCACCCCGCTGACCAGAAGCTCTCGGGGTGTGCGAGAACACGTGGGCGGACGAAGAGAGAGCAGTAGGAGTAGCAGTGTTATCTGTGGTGATCCATGTTTCCGTCAGTGCCAAGAAGTCGAGGGACTGGAGGGAGGCATAGGCTGAGATGAACTCTGCCTTGTTGGCCGCAGATCGGCAGTTCCAGAGGCTACCGGAGACCTGGAACTCCACGTGGGTCGTGCGCGCTGGGACCACCAGATCAGGGTGGCCGCGGCCACGCGGTGTGGAGCGTTTGTATGGTCTGTGCAGAGAGGAGAGAACAGGGATAGATAGACACATAGTTGACAGGCTACAGAAGAGGCTACGCTAATGCAAAGGAGATTGGAATGACAAGTGGACTACACGTCTCGAATGTTCAGAAAGTTAAGCTTACGTAGCAAGAATCTTATTGACTAAAATGATTGAAATGATACAGTACTGCTGGAGTAGGCTAGCTGGCAGTGGCTGCGTTGTTGACTTTGTAGGCTAGCTGGTAGTGGCTGCGATGTTGACACTACACTAATCAAGTCGTTCCGTCGAGTGTAATAGTTTCTACAGTGCTGCTATTTGGGGGCTAGCTGGCTAGCTAGCAGGTTGATTGCGTTACGTACCTTAAAATAACGACAATAGCTGGCTAGCTAACCTAGAAAATCGCTCTAGGCTACACAATTGTCTTAGATACAAAGACGGCTATGTAGCTAGCTAGCTACGATCAAACAAATCAAACCGTTGTACTGTAATAGTTTCTACAGTGCTGCTATTCGGGGGCTAGCTGGCTAGCTACGTTAAAAGAACGACAATAGCTGGCCAGCTAACCTAGAAAATCGCTCTAGACTACACAATTGTCTTAGATACAAAGACGGCTATGTAGCTGGCTAGCTACGATCAAACAAATCAAACCGTTGTACTGTAATGAAGTGAAATGAAAATGTGATACTACCTGTGGAGCGACGCGGAATGTTGACCGGGTAGTTGAAGTTCAATTCGGTAGAGGTTGGCTAGCTGTTGGCTAGCTAGCTAGCAGCATCTCCTACGTTAAGGACGACAAATAGCTGGCTAGCTAACCTCGGTAAAATAAGATAATCACTCTAAGTCTACACACTCTAAACTACACAATTATCTTGGATACGAAGACAGCGAAGACAACTATGTAGCTAGCTGACACTACGCTAATCGAGTCGTTCAGTTGAGTGTAATAGTTTCTACAGTGCTGGTGGACAGTGGATGTTAGCTAGCTGCTTAGCTAGCTGCTGGGCAGATACGTTAGGACGTTAGGACGACGAAATACGATAATTATGCAATTATCTTTGATACAAAGACGGCTATGTAGCTAGCTAAGAAGAAATTGCTAAGATTAGACAAATCAAACCGTTGTACTATAATGAAATGTAATGAAAAGTTATACTACCTGCGGACCGAAGTGTAGATGGGACCGCTCGCTCCAACCCGGAACCGGAAAATGCTCCACTTGTCGGCTTCTTTTCACTAAACTCTTTCTCATCTATCTTTTGTTTTACTTCAGTGAAAAAGGCATCCATCTTCACAATCAATAGTAGCCTAGGCCAAGGCTGCTTTCACTTGCGCCCTCTCTCTACTCAGCAGCAGGCGCACGTGAGGTGAGCAGCTGGAACCAGTTTCAGCTGGACATAAGCTATACGTTTTATTGACCTACAGTTGGCTGACATAACAAGCTCGCACAGTTCTCATCACCTCACACATTAAATGAACAGAGAACGTGTCCAACCGGGTCCAGTCGGTCAATACATTTGAATTGCACATACCTGAGAGACGTTGCAATTATATCAGACCCGACCCAAGTCTGAAACAAAAGTCCGAATTTAGGACCCGGACCCGCTCGGCTCCTGGGTCGAATCATGGAATTATGTGTCTGTTGGACCCGTGAAGACCTCTATGACCTCAAGCTAATACCAAAAATGTTCATACTTTAGCAATGATAACTTTTTTGCAAATTACAAGTAGCCGTATAGGCCTGTAAAAAAAACATTGTACAAAGAAGATCACCAAATCCATGATTTTAGTTTTTATTCAAAGTATACAGATGCACAACAATAGGTCATCAAACCTCCACCAACCACAACTCAACATCCTAGTATTTCTGACTAGGAAATGTTCTGTGCTAGCAGTAACATTAGACTTCCCGTCCTATTTATGTTGTGCATTGTGGCAGTCATTCTCCTGACCTTGGCATAGGTTCGGTTATCAGCCCGAGGCTTCTTCTTGGCATCCCCTGGTCTGATGTTAGCTGGATCTTTGGAGGTCTGTGGTGTAGATGTAGTTATTTTGTCTTAAATGCATATGCCCTTTGACTTCTGGACCAAAAGAAAACATATTTGGTGAAATATTAATTGAATCAAGGAACCTCAATACCTTCCTTAAGATAAGTTTCCATTGTTATTTTGCCTTGAGTGAGAAATAGTTTTGTTGTATAGAGTTCTGATTACATTCAGAACTCCATTCAAAACTCCATTCAGAACTCCAGGTTCGGGAGACATTTTGTGTTCTGCGTGACTGATCTGTTGTGGTTATAATTCAACAGCAATGAGGATACAAGGCCAAACATTTAGCAGTTGCATAGCCAACATGGAAATGTGATTCTGGGATAAATAAAAAACAGATTCAACATTGAATCCCCTCTACAGTACTACAGAGATCACCTCTATACACATCAACACTTGCCATTCATGGGTTGCATGTTTGTCTGAATAAATGTTCTGTTAAAAATTAATGAACGTTCTATTCAATGCAGATATTTCAAAAAGAGGAAAATAATTTCGTATGAGAACCCTTTGTCATCATTGTGATGTCACCAGATTGTCTGTAGATGCAGTTTTTAAATTTTTATTTAACTTTTATTTAACCAGGAAAAGCCCGTTGAGACCCCGTCTCTTTTTCAAGGGAGACCTGGCCAAGAAGGCAGCAACAATCAATACATTACAAAATTAAAACATATAACAACATGATTCAGCCTAAAAAAAAGCATTTACACTCCTCTGAAACAGTCGCCCATCAATATTTGAAATTCATTCTTAACATATCTAGATGAAGCTTGGATTGTAGATTTATTCCATGTGTCTGGTGCACAAGAGAAGAAGGCAGTCTTGCCTAATACTGTGAATGTCCTGGGGACTTTAATTAGTATAACTTTAACTAGCTAACGTTACCATTGCTAGCTATTTTTGACAAACTTTGCCATCTCTCTAAAGAACATTTGACCATATCATAATGATGGCAAAGTTGTTTCCTATTAATTATTTACCTACTTTAGCAAAGTCATCATATTTTCAGGCCAACCGCGACATTCAAACGAGGCTACAAAGAAAACGAATGGGACTGTCGCGACTGTGTTGACTTTAAAATCTGGGGTGTGAACTACGTTTCTATTCAAGCGTTGATCGACATGGTAATGGTTCTATAGTATTGGAGAAAAGTTGAAAAAAACTGACCCTCCGTTACATCGTGACGTGTCATGCTGTAACATACAGCATGCATAAAGCAACTATTTCTGTCTTACAATCTCTCCACCAGGTGTAGCACTTGTCTCATCGTTTAAAAACAAGAAATGGACAGTTACGGGGTAAGTGGGGATAGATACCTAGTCATGTTTTGCGTCATCACTGTAAACGATCGAGACTATCAAAAGACAGTGTTTACTTCTGAAGATCACTTTAGCGCCGCCCTAAAAACCCGATTCAAGTTCGACACAAACCTTCAAATAGGTATGTAATGACACTTTATATAAACTTTTTATAGTGTTTTATTTTAACTTTAGAGGCGATAAGGTGATAAGTTGGACGGATCGCGTGAAAAAATGTAGTTTTCCCATACATCTCCTCTCCTTCTCACTATCACGCATTAGTTTCGCTTCCCCACCCGCCATTTTTAAAAAGACCCGAAGGAGCTCATTGCCTTCTTGAATCATGCAGAAACAGGCAGCATGAAGGTCTCGGCGTGAATTCTGTTGGAAAGGGGATAAATTATGCCTTACAATGGTATTGAAATTACAGTTGATCTGGAAGTATTATGTTTTTGGGGCGCTAAAATAAGGTCAATTGTACGGACCAAGGCGATGTACAAAAGTGAGTGAGTTTACGTTACAATGCATGGGCCGAAATTGACATATGAAGTTATAATTTGTCAACATAATACTCCACATAGCCAATTCATGTGGGAAAAGTAGTCTAGCAAAGTAGGGCTAGTAGGGCTAGCTACATTTAACTGTTGAATGGGACTTTTGATACACACATTGTGAAAAACTCAGCAGTGTTGCAGTGCTTGACGCAAACTGGTGCATCTGGCACCTACTACCATACCCCGTTCAAAGGCACTTAAATCTTTTGTCCTTGGTTAAACTTTTTTTCCATCCTCTCCGTAGCTAATGGCATCCATGCTTGTTGGCCTTGACCTGGGGTGTAAAGACATCATGTCAACTTGAAAGCATTTTATTCTCTAATCCTTGCCACTTTATTATGGCCATTTTAGAGCTATTTGAATGAACAATACTTAAATATTGTACCTTTTTTTAAGGGGCATGTCTTGGGAACAAATACACGTCCATGCAGGCAAAGGACTGTTCTCACACACTCCTTTACGTAGTGCACTTCCAACCCAATAACAGATGTTTCCCATGATTCTAACCATAGCTTGGACCCAGAGGGGTTGTGATAACTTTATGCCTTTTTCATATCTGATTTAGGATATTCTCCTTACCAACTTCTTAGCTAACCCTTATCATCAAAGAGGAAACTGTTTCTGGGCCAGTTGGTAAAGGGATAATTTGGGATTTTGGCAATGAAGATGAACTCGTGCATACAATTTTTACAGTATGTCTCTGCATCCAGTATGAATGAAGCTAATTAGTTTCGGGAGCCAATGCTAGCTAGCGTTAAAGCAATGACTGGAAGTCTAAGCTGTTACCATCCATTGATTTCCAGTCATTGCGCTATAAATGTTAGCATTGACATCCAGTCATTGTGCTATAAATGTTAGCATTGACATCCAGTCATTGTGCTAAGGCTAGTTAGCAGTTACGCTAATGCTAGTTAGTAACTTCAAACTGCACACAGAGACATAATTGTATCCACGAGTTCATCTGGCTTTGGCTCTTCATTGCCAAAATCCTGAAGGATCCCTTTAAGGGCAGCATACTGTTTGTACAGCTCCATTGACATCTCACCACATAATCAATATGGTATAAATTAAAACTATGATTGGTAAACATTCTTAGTCTATTTTTCTCAAAATAACAAAATAACAACAGTGACCCCACAACCACCAATCGACTGCTCTGATACATTTAACTCCAGCTCATCTAAATTGGATTTGCCTGTTTTAACTGTGAAGTCCATAGACCGAGGGCCAGGGTATATCCATTTCAACCTAATCCCCTACCTTTCATTGTCTCCCCACAGTACTTTGTCTTGCTGCTGTGTATCTTCCTGCTGGAGATCCTCGCCGGTGTCCTGGCCTACATCTATTACCAACAGGTAATGAATGACTTGATTCACCACCTGATTCCATCGCCAGTAACACTCTATACCCAGAGCCTGACCAGAGACAGAAGAGTGTATGTTTGTAAAAAAAACTGAAACTACAACAAGGGAAGGTTCATGGATAATGTCCCAGTCTCTCTGTTGCTTTTCTCTCTCTCTCTCCTGCTCTGCTTTCCCATGCCTGCCACCTCTTGTTGTAGCATTTCTGGAGTGTGATGATATCACTAAGATGTGATTCCCACTACTATCCTTGTTACTACTATATACCCCTGCTGTGTAGATGTTCGACCTGCAGGAATGTTATCTTACCAGCTTGGTGTGTGTCATTTCAACTCTCTCTGTGTAATTGTCTCCTCATGTTCCTTTGGCCTTTCACCCTGTTTTCATCTCACTGCTGCAGTGTTTCCCACGCTGTCAACAGGTCAAATAAAAACCTATTCTATTTCTCTACACCCTCCCTCCCCTGTTCATTTATTCCCTTTATCTCTCCTTAACATTCTGACTTGGCTCTACATTCTGTGGTTGTCATAGAAACTGCGAACCAGCTAGATGTACGCCTATGCTCTTACCCGAGTACCTAAGTATTGCGCTACGGTTATAAATGAATGAAAATGTACTTCCTCTTACCTTTATGTATATAATTTCTTCTTTCCTCAAGAGGAGTTCTTTCTATAATTACAGTTTTAGCTATTCTTGACCTTTTTGATACAGTGGATCATTCTATTAAATCAACAATGAGATACATTACATTCCTTCAAGTGTTATTCTACTGACAGATGATTCAGTCTTCGGTTTCTATAGTCTGCTGGGAACTGTGTTGTAGTCTGACCAATGTCATGTTTACGGTGTCTGTTCTCTCAAATCCTCTGTGTCGTGTTTTCCTCTGCAGCTCAATGAGGAGCTGAAACAGAACCTGCGGGAGACCATGGTGCAGAAGTACAGGCAGCCAGAGCAGGAGCATGTCACCAAAGCAGTGGACAAGCTGCAGCACGAGGTAAGACAAGACAACATAAGCAGACTTGAAGAGTTTGATTAGGGGTTTTTGGAAATATTAATGTGGGAATTTGTGGATTTTTCTCCCATATGAATTAATAATCAACTTGTTTATGTTTACGTTCATTGTATCTACTGTTATTTACACTGGCACAGTTATGTGTTTTCATTATGCATGGTTACAGTATGTTATAGCCATACATGTAACTCGTCATTATGCAACTTATTTGAAAGATGTTTTGTATACGGATTTGGTTCATGAACTGAATATCATTCAGCTCGTCTTCTGAAACAACTGCAAGGCATTTCAACCTGTTATGAAATGGCCTCTCCTCCTCTCTCTTTTCCGCCAGTTTAAGTGCTGTGGCAGCAACAGCTCATCGGACTGGGGCGAGAGCGTGTGGATCCGCACCAGTGAGGCAGATGGCAGGCTGGTGCCGGATAGCTGCTGTAAAACCCAGACTCTAAACTGCGGCCGCAGGGACCACCCATCAAACATCTACAAGGTGGAGGTGAGTGTCAGATACAGAGAGCAGCCAGTGTTGTTGAGTGTTAGTGTGCATGCAATGCTTAGTGCAAATTCTGCTTGAGTTCAGGTTTGTGTATCCAGATCATAGCTGTGGGAAGTAGTTTGAGGGTGGGTGTGCTGCAATTTATTTTGTCAAAAGTCAAAGTATAAATAATTTCTTATTCGTTATATTAAGCAAACCAAACGGCACAATTTTCTAGTTTTTTATTTATTTACGGATTGACACGAGAACACTTCAACACTTAGACAATAATTTACTAACAAAGCATTTGTGTTTAGTGAGTCCGCCAGATCAGAGGCAGTACAGATGACCAGGGATGTTCTCTTGATAAGTGCGTGAATTGGACCATTTTCGTGACCTGCTAAGTATTCGAAATGTAACGAGTACTTTTGGGTGTCAGGGAAAATGTATGGAGTAAAAAGGTCATTACTATTTATATTTTGACAACTAAAGAAAATAAAATACAGATACCCCAAAACACTTCGCAAGTAGTACTTTAAAGTATTTTTACTGAAGTACTTTACAGCACTGTAATCTGATAATACATGTGGAATATAAAAATACTTGCCCGATATGTTTTCCAGTTTCTTGAAATACTTTGCAAATGCAATTTATTTATATTTGTAAACTGAAATGGGTTATTCATTCTTTTTACATTTTAGTAGATACTCTCATCCAGAACAACTTACAGTAGTGAGTGCATACATTTTCATACTTTTATGTACTGGTCACCCGTGGGAACCCACAATCCTACTGTTGCAATCGCCATGCTCTACCAACTGAGCCACATCATCACAAACCCCTTGATGTCTCAATGTGCTCATTTACTATATTGTGCATTGTTCTTCTTCATGGTGATTTTTATTTTACCTTTATGGAAAGTATACAGGTACACACCTAGATGACCAGCCTATGTACAATAGAGTAATGTATATTTACATTAACCTCTAGCGTCGAGCAATCCCGTATCCGGGAGCGTAATCATAGCCTCAAGCTCATTAGCATAATGCAACGTTAACTATTCATGAAAATCGCAAATGAAATGAAATAAATATATTGGCTCACAAGCTTAGCCTTTTGTTAACAACACTGTTATCTCAGATTTTCAAAATATGCTTTTCAACCATAGCTACACAAGCATTTGTGTACGAGTATTGATAGCTAGCATAGCATTAAGCCTAGCATTCAGCAGGCAACATTTTCACAAAAACAAGAAAAGCATTCAAATAAAATCATTTACCTTTGAAGAACTTTGGATGTTTTCAATGAGGAGACTTCAGTTAGATAGCAAATGTTCAGTTTTTCCAAAAATATTATTTGTGTAGGAGAAATTGCTCCGTTTTGTTCATCACGTTTGGCTAAGAAAAAAAAACGAAAATTCAGTCATTACAACGCCAAACCTTTTTCCAAATTAACTCCATTATATCGACAGAAATATGGCAAACGTTGTTTAGAATCAATCCTCAAGGTGTTTTTCACATATCTATTCGATGATAAATCATTCGTGGCAGTTGCCTTTCGCCTACAAATACGTCACAATGCTGCAGACACCTTGGGGAAACGACAGAAAGTGTAGGCTCATTCCTGGCGCATTCACAGCCATATAAGGAGACATTGGAACACAGCGCCTTCAGAATCTGGGCCATTTCCTGTTTGAAATTTCATCTTGGTTTCGTCTGTAGCATAAGTTCTGTGGCACTCACAGATAATATCTTTGCAGTTTTGGAAACGTCAGAGTGTTTTCTTTCCAAAGCTGTCAATTATATTCATAGTCGTAGCATCTTTTCGTGACAAAATATCTTGTTTAAAACGGGAACGTTTTTTTTTAATCCAAAAATTAAAAGAGCGCCCCCTATATCGAAGAAGTTAAGTGGTTTGTAAGGATGGTAAATTAATGCTGCACAAAATGTGGTTGTTTTCCATGTTATTTGAAGAAAGAAAGAAAAATATTTTATTTGATGTCTTTGGCCATAACTTTGCACCTTTTGATGTAAAGGACAGGGTTTTGTTCTTTATGGATTCCATTATAATGGCAATTGCAGGGAAAGGGACAGGGCAACAATTATTACAATTCCAACTATTGAATCCTGCAAGATACTGTTCTTAATTATACAACTACCTTTTTTGACAAAGCGGAGATGCTGAAAATGTTTTTTTCCCACGCTTCAGACGTCTATATCGGTCCACTAATACTAATAAAGGCCCAGTGCACTACTTTAGTAAAACATAATATATATAAAACATATATATATATTAATAATACAAATATATATATATTTGTATTATTAATATATATTTTTAAATCTGATTTTTCAGGTTGGTGCTGCATCCCCCTCAGCTCCCCTACTTCACACAGCTATGATCAAAATTGAAAGTCATCTTGAAAGTCTCTCTCTCACTCACACACAATGTGGTCCTATCTTTCCTCTCTCTCCAGGGGGGTTGTATCACTAAACTGGAGAACTTCATTTTGGACCACCTGAAGATCATTGGAGCGGTGGGCGTGGGCATCGCCTGTGTACAGGTGAGCAAAAATAAGCCATTTCACTGTTTACAGCACAAAGATAACCCAAGGTGGCCACCATAAACATGCTTGCCCTGGTCTCTCGAAATTCAGGGGTAATGGTAGAAGTCTCTTTCTCTCTCCCTCTCTCAGATTGTGGGGATGGTGTTTACTTGCTGTCTATATCGGAGTTTGAAGGCAGAGCCGTACTGAGAGTAGAACACGAAGAGAAGGAATGGGGAGGGGTCTAGTCTCTGCCACCCAGTGTCATCATATCCCAGCGACCCCGTTTAGTCATGGGGTCTACCACTGTGCCATGCAAACAGAAGAGGACGATATGTGTAAGGGTCTAGGATGCACTTATGATAGTGTTTCTCAATCTATTCCATGGGGGGACCATTTTGGTTCTAGCCTAGCACTAACTCCTCTGATTCAACAGGGGTTGTATTGGGCTAGAATTCCTAGGGGGTCCCAACTTGGAATGGATAATCAGATTATTTTCAAGACATTACATGCCATCTGATCTACAATGCTCTATATTTTGGTAGTCTGCAACAACAGAGCAGTTGGTATATACTAGTGTGATGTAAAGATCAGTGGACCAAAATGGCCTGTGCATCAGAACAGCTTGTCATAACATTGTAATAATCATGACTGTGGCTTAATGTGCAAGATCTGACCTCTGGGGCCGATTACCACGGCAACACATTTTCTTTATACATCAAGTAGCTTATTATACATTTACACACGTCTTTTACTCGGTTTCTCTCTCAACTTTTTAATTGTTGGTTTATTTAAAAAAATATATGTATTTATCTTTTAATACAAGGGATTTCTCCACTTATGCCAAAGTTGTCGTCAACACTGACTTTCTGTAAAATCGTATCAAACGGACTACTCCTGCAAGCCTTTTTCATGTATACTGAACAAAAATATAAATGCAATAATTTCAAACATTTTTCTGAGTTACAGTTATCGATTTCACATAACTGGGCAGGTGGGTGGCCCTGGGAAGGCATAGGCCCACCCACTTGTGAGCCAGGCCCAGCCAATCAGAATGAGTTTTTCCCCACAAAAGGTTTTTTATTACAGACAGAAATACTCCAACACCCCTCCCCCTCAGACGATCCCACAGGTGAAGAAGTCAGATGCGGAGGTCCTCGGCTGGTGTGGTTACACGTGGTCTGTGGTTGTGAGGCCTGTAGGACGTACTGCCATATTTTCTAAAACACTGTTGGCGGAGGCTTATGAAAGAGAAATTAACATTAAATGATCTGGCAACAGCTCTTGTGGACATTCCTGCAGTCAGCATGCCAATTGTACGCTCCCTCAAAACTTGAGACAACTGTGACATTGTGTTATGTGACAAAACGGCACACTTTAGCCTTCTATTGTCCTCAGCACAAGGTGCACCTGTGTAATGATCATGCTGTTTAATCAGCTTCTTGATATGCCACACCTGTCAGGTGGATGTATTATCTTGGCAAAGGAGAAATGCTCACAAACTGGGATGTAAACAAATTTGTGCACAAGATTTGAGAGAAAGAAACTTTTTGTGCATATGGAAATTTTCTGGGATCTTTTATTTCAGCTCATGAAACATGGGACCAACACATTACATGTTGCGTTTATATTTTTGTTTAATATATATTCTGATTGTGTGCCTTTTTGTAGATTTCTTTTTTAAATGACGTTTTGCTTTTATTCAAAGCATAAATGTTATTTTATTGCGTATTTAACAGAACAGTAGGATGACTAGATTATATGTAAAAATGTGCCCCAAAGACGCAAAAAAACTAATCAAACTGCTGTATTGCTGTATCAGTGTTCTACTATACATGGAGGTATTTAGCTGAAATAAACACAATTTAACCTGTTTTACTATGTTTTCTGGTAAATTCACAAGGTGTAGGCAGCTCTGGTAAAAAAAGTCAAAAAGTTAAAGTTATATATATACATACATACACACACACACACACACACACACACACACACACACATACATACATACATACAGTGGGGAGAACAAGTTTTTGATACACTGCTGATTTTGCAGGTTTTCCTACTTACAAAGCATGTAGAGGTCTGTAATTTTTATCATAGGTACACTTCAACTGTGAGTGACGGAATCTAAAACAAAAATCCAGAAAATCACATTGTATGATTTTTAAGTAATTAATTTGCATTTTCTTGCATGACATAAGTATTTGATACATCAGAAAAGCAGAACTTAATATTTGGTACAGAAACCTGTGTTTGCAATTACAGAGATCATACATTTCCTGTAGTTCTTGACCAGGTTTGCACAGGATTTTGGCCCACTCCTCCATACAGACCTTCTCCAGATCCTTCAGGTTTCAGGGCTGTCGCCAGGCAATACAGACTTTCAGCTCCCTCCAAAGATTTTCTATTGGGTTCAGGTCTGGAGACTGGCTAGGCCACTCCAGGACCTTGAGATACTTCTTATGGAGCCACTCCTTAGTTGCCCTGGGTGTGTGTTTTGGGTCGTTGTCATGCTGGAAGACCCAGCCACGATGGTCTTACTGATGCTCTTACTGAGGGAGCATTTTTGTGTGATTTTGTTGTCAGCACATTCAACTATGTAAAGAAATAAGTATTTAATAAGAATATTTAATTAATTCAGATCTAGGATGTGTTATTTTAGTGTTCTCTTTATTTTTTGTGTGTGTGGATATATATATATATATATATATATATATTTATATATTAGGTAGGAGCTACCGAATGTCATTTTAGGGGAGTTTGGACATTGACAAGCCAATGTGAATGAGAGACATTGTGCAAATAAACAGTACTGACTCTGGAGCAATGGCAGCTGTACAGATAACCCATCCAAAGGGCTTTGACTTCTCAAACACAGCAGAAAGCCAACACTATGATGCCCCATCACCTTATTAATTCAGTTAAACTTAGGGGTCACGTTATCTAAGTGGCAGAGTTCTTCATTCTTCAATTCATTTTTATGCAGAAAAAAAAGATACAACTCATAAGAATGATCTTGCTTCGTTTTGTAAACGCATATCTAAAAATGCTCATTGTAATTTCTGCTCAGCATCAGACTAATTTTGTGCTTCACTTGCAGTTCTATACTTGGATGAGAATTGACGAAGGGGCATTCTATCAGCAGACAGCGCGTTGACTGCGCTCTCAGTCTAGCCAGCCTACCTTTCTCTGGTAAAATGCAAGATTAACTTTGGAAATAGCTGGCTACATTATTTATATGATAAACAAAAATATGCAAAAAATACCTTGCTTTTTTATTGTAAGCTCATGTAGCCTACTTGTGTGGCTGCCAGCCAAATAGCGTTGCACTTCTGTTGTAATCTGATGAATATTAAGCTCATTTCTGCCAAATGTGCTGCACTAATGTATTTTCTGTGAAGGAAAACTATAGTTGCACATCTCTGATCACTTTATTGATCAGAGCAGTAAATACACAGCTGGACTCACCTGCTCCCGCTTTCTCCAGTTGTGATACTTACGAACAGTCGTGACTGACTCAACTGTTCCGGGGAACTATGGTAAACTTCATAATGTGACCAGTGAATTGAAGGACGCAATCTGCTTTATCTTCTAAAATATTGCACAAATTGACTGCATGTATTTACTTAAAAGGTAGCTACAAATATTACATGTATAATTTATTTTGTTAAAAAAAATGTTTTGACGGTATTGAATAACCATCCAGTGGCGATTTCCAAATACCCCTGTATACAGTATACAGCCTAGTAGCCTAGTATGCAATGTTACAATGATGTTACAATGATAAGTTGACAGAAAATATATTTATTAGTCTATTTTTATAAAAACAATATTGGGGGGAGCATACCCCCAGAACCCCCTAGGCATCGCAGCCTTCTTTTAGTTGAACCACTTTCCCTAATATCAATAAGCTCATGTACTGTAACTGCATTGTGTTTTTGTATTATTTGGCATTTAGGCCATGTCCCTCTTGTCTCCTCTGACAAGAGGAGAACTGACATGAAAACGTACGTTGAGATGACGGCTGTATTACAAGTTGTTGACTTTTTAACACAGCCTGTGGGTCTCTGTAATGAACTCAGCAGCAGCCCAAAAAGCAATCACTCTTTCCAAACACCAGGAGGCGGCACTTGCCAGATAATTATCCTGGTACGCACAGTTTTATTCTCTTGCTTTGTCCCTTGTGAGGAAAAATCTGATGAAAACAACTGGAAAGAGGCCTCTAAATCTTAAATAAGAATCCTGTAGGTGAACAAGGATTTCCCCTGTTGAACCTACCCTCTGTGTAACATGCCAAATAACCTACCCCCTGCATAATATGACACAACATTAAAGGTCAAATTATATCTCCTGCGCTAATGTCCAGAAAAAGAACAACATCCATCCATTACAGCAAACGACTAGCAATCCAAAGTTGTGTGTTTCGAGTCGCATTGGAGACGACTGTAACATTTAACCCTTCCCATAAGCCTTATTCTAACCTTAACCCAATTCACCTAACCTGCTACATAAATAATACTATATGTCACAAATTCAATTCACAACCAGCTAAGATATATGATACTATACCTCCTCTAATACGTATGATATTGTAAGACCCCTCATCAATTCATAGTGTGACCTATCAAATTGTATTTTGTCACATGCGCCGAATACAACAGTGAAATGCTTACTTACAAGCCCATAACCAACCATGCAGATTTAAGAAAATACCTCAAATAAAAAAGAGGTAAGACTGACAAATAATTAAAGAGCAGGTATTCAAAGGTGTTGCGACCCCTAGTTGGATTAGGGTGGAACTGCAGTGGGGTCACACCCCAACCCACCCCACACACAAAATAAAAAAAATCTGTAAATTGTTTTTGGATCAATAAATGAACAGTACAGATTACTGTATGGGAGAAGATAAACATTTTTATTAAGAAAGATAATTTGAAGAAAACAATGTATTGAGTAAATGTATTTATTGGTTTATTTTAATTTTGATAAGAGATTCAAAGAGATTCAAATTTGGTTATTTGTTGATATAAAAATCGAAATTTACACATTTTAAGGTTGTCATTATATTTGGGGTGAGGTCGCAAGTAATTCTTGAGGAAAAAATGGGGTCCCCAGAAATTCTGGTGGAAGAAATTTGGTCCCTGCTAAAAAAGTTTGTATTACACTGTACTTCAAATCAAACTATTTGTCACATGCGCCAAATACAACAAGTGTAGACTTTACTGTGAAATGCTTACTTTCAAGCCCTTAACCAACAGTGCCGTTCAGGAAGAGTTAAGAAAATAATGGAGGGAACAGATTAACATACCAAATCGTACGATTTGCTCTGAGGCCAGGTTGGTAGAACTGTGAGTCACCTGCTTTCTTTCCTCCTCTTGCCTGATAGCACAATGTTTGGTTTAGACATTATGACTAAACACAGAAATTGGTGACAAACACAATTCTACAGTATGGAAACTAAACTGGCATCTGGAGGGATAATGGTCCCTGATCCCAGGTACGAACCACTGCTGTTATGCCTATGAGCAAGGCACTTAAACCCCAAAGGCTCTCCATCCAGGGGAGCTGCACTGCGACTGATCCTGTGGCTCTCAAACTGTGTCTCTGGTCAAATCAAATTTTATTTGTCACATACACATGGTTAGCAGATGTTAATGCGAGTGTAGCGAAATGCTTGTGCTTCTAGTTCCGACAATGCAGTAATAACCAACAAGTAATCTAACTAACAATTCCAAAACTACTGTCTTATACACAGTGTAAGGGGATAAAGAATATGTACATAAAGATATATGAATGAGTGATGGTACAGAGCAGCATAGGCAAGATACAGTAGATGGTATCAAGTACAGTATATACATATGAGATGAGTATGTAAACAAAGTGGCATAGTTAAAGTGGCTAGTGATACATGTATTACATAAGGATGCCGTAGATGATATTGAGTACAGTATATACGTATACATATGCGATGAATAATGTAGGGTATGTAAACATTATATTAGGTTGTCTGTCTTTTCTGTTTGGGGGAAGAAGAAGACAATTGTCCATTCGATTCTATCTATGATTATATTGCCATACTGCAGTTTCTCTGGATGAAAGCCATGCTAATAAAATATTTCCCTTCCTCTGGCTTAGACCTACTAATTCTCATTGCCAGTAGAATGCTGGTTACTTGTCCAATACTTTGAAACCCTAAATCAGGCACCATCCGCATGCTAGCAACGCCATGCATGACAATTTGCAAATATTTCCTCTACACAGAAGCATACAGTTCCCTCACTGAGCAGTTGTCCAGTAATTTGCACCCACCACGCCATACAGTGTATCTTGACCTATAGGTCCAATGTGCTTGGAAATCGGGCTTCCCTTTCTATACTCCTCACCTTTTGAGGAAGGTGTTTCTGTGGCGACAGGCGGTGAAACAAACAGAGGTCCTGGGGTTGTTGTCAGGGGTTGGTCACAGGGGGTCCCCCTGTGATCCCCCTCAGGATCACTCAACAGGAAGGTGGTGGGGGTTCTTGGGTTCTGGTGTGCAAGAGGGTCGACTCAGAAGTGTATCACCTAATCTTCCATCTTATTCCAAATTTCCGAAAGCATTGTATTTTTGTATTTTTTTTTAAATATATATTTTCACGAAAAGACCATTATGAAAAATCTGTCCATGTGTTAATTTATTTAGGATTCATGGAGTTAAAGCCTACTGTTTAAAATACAGTATGTTTGCATAATTCAGTGAGTACTTGTGTATGGTAATCTTATGCCCTGTAGATGGCAGCCTTCAGTCTATAAAATGGGGGGAAAGGATGATTTTGTTTTGGCTGTCAAGAGTTACATACTTGAAATTGAAATTAATTGAAATATCTAGCGTGAAGAAAACCCATTTCAACCTTAGTCTTGAAATAAATCTACATATCTGCAAGGCTCAGCCTGTCCAGCCTCATAAACTACATTAGCATTGTACACGTACATTCACCCAAAGAGACGTTGCCATTGCTATTAATAAACACACCCAGGCCTACATACAAACGTGTTTATTATACAAAGACACACTATCATCATAAAAAAGTAGAAATGTCCATACATGTTATTCAGAACACACACTCACATATCTCAATGTCCTATACTTAAAAACATACCAAATGCATACACACACACTAACTTAAATCACTAACACGTAAACAGACACACACACACACTAACATACTCGCAATGTCCTATACTTAAAAACATACCAAATGCATTCACACACATTTGTAAACAAACTTAACATAAACACTAAAACAATGCCAGTAAGGGGTCCACTGCACCAAGTGGATGATGAACATGAGACCGAGGATAGGATAAGCTTCATTATCCCTGAAAGAAGATACATCAATTATCAGTTTCCTTCCACTCCGTTTGGCCCAACTTCAATTGACTGCCTCAGCATTAGGCCTACGTATTATATTTTGGCTATTTTTACACTTATTAAGGGTGCTGTGAAGTGCCGACTTCACATTTTTCCGCTGATTATGTAACTCATTTACATGTCACCAATTGGAGAGTTTGAGCCATGATGGCAGCCCTCAAGCTCCCTGCAGATTAATGCCAAAAAACTGCTACAAAGAGGATAGGGTGACATGAGAGGTATTTTTGTCTGCTGTGCCCTTGCCGAATGTCACCTATGTATATGATATTTAATTATATTGTAACATTTTATGATTTTATATTTTGCTCATGTGTGGTGGTCCTTTCTGTCCATTGAGGTCATTTCTGGACAATATTTGTGTCCATTTCAGAGTTTTGCAAGAGCACCCTCAGAGGCAATACTAGTTCTGTATAGTATTTTTAATGAAGCCTTCATAAGATGTACTTAAAGATGCGACTCACTTTATTCGATTTTACAGACCATTTATTTTGAGAACTTCATCTGTTTCTGTGTAATATTTCAGATGTGTTTTTCTTTGCCCTGGGTAGCTGAGAGCTGACGACAGTGCCTCCCTTCCCTGTGTCATTGAGGGAGAACGCGGAGGGGAGAGCGGAAAAGCTGTTGGGGCAGAACACATCCGCTTCTATTTGTCACCGCCGACACCCATAGCCGGCTGTCACAGATGCCTTGCGTCCGCCCGCTCTGCCCGCTGCTCTGCTTGAACGGACGCTATACCAAGGGCTTCTGGGAACCCGCACCTCCACCATTGTGCATCAGCCACACAGAACACGGGTCGGGCCGCCTATTGCCCACTCGCCACCTTGGGAGAATAAGGCTCAGCAGTCGGCACCATGAACCCCCAACCCTAACCCCCTCCCCCTTTTTACACATATATGCCCACAATCCACATGGGCATGGTACATGGGCACAAAGAGCGTGGTGAGAGTAAATGAGGAAAGGAGGGAGGAGGGGGTTGGAGGTTAATTAGTCAAGCAGGGCAGGCTGGCAGAGGAGGGATGGCCGGCTGGCGGGAGGGAGGGAGGGAGGGGGGAGCCCGCCTGCCTGCCTCCCTCCCCCTTGGGCCAGTTCCTCCCCTTCCACATGAGTCACTCCCCAACACACAGGTCATTGGCTCCCTCAACATTGTAATGAATGAATTCCAAAGCATGCTGGATTAAACTGCAATCACAAGATGGGCCTGTGATGTCTTAGTCAAGCTGTCTCTTGCATTAAGGTTATATAATTGAGGCAGTGGGAGATAGAGGGTGACCGGGCTGTGTGTAGGGTAGGCCTATAAACTAGTTCGATTTCTCTCGGTTTATGGTTACGCCCCGATATTTGCATGCCCATTGGAGGGTTTCAAAGAATAAGCTTGGAGGAGGCAGCAACTTAAATGGGATATTAGTGTTGATAATGTCACTGTTTTTGTCATAATGTCACTGTTTTTCATTTTTTTAAGTGAGATTTCTTTCAAGACAGTAGTGTGTATGTTAAATGTGTGATATTAAACTAAACAGGCCATCATTTCAGTGGAGCAGACACAGACTGCAATAGAAAGATGAAAGAGAGCAATTTTCTGTAAAAAAAACATTGGAAACTCATTAGATTTGAAAGGAAATTCACTACAATCAAACCCCTAAACTGTTCCATGGTCTGATTTCATCCTATTGTAACTGGAAGGAATGGCAAGTTAGAGAAATGCTGGTATTTTTGTATGCATCTAGACATACTCCAAACAACAGATTAGACAACGGAGCAGTACGGTTAGTGTCAATTTCATATAAATATAGCGGCTTGTGAAATTGTTCACCCCCTTGGAATTTTTCCTATTTTGTTGCCTTGCAACCTGAAATTAAAATTTATTTTTTGGGGGGGTTTGTATCATTTGATTTACACAACATGCCTACCACTTTGAATATTTTTTTATTGTGAAACAAACTTGAGCGTGCATAACTATTCACCCCCCCAAAGTCAATACTTTGTAGAGCCACCTTTTGCAGCAATTCCAGCTGCAAGTCTCGGGGTATGTCTCTATAAGCTTGGCACATCTAGCCACTGGGATTTTTGTTCTTTTTTCAAGGCAAAACTGCTCCAGCCTCGTCAAGTTGGATGGGTTCCGCTGGTGTACAGCAAGTCATACCAGAGATTCTCAATTGGATTGAGGTCTGGGCTTTAACTAGGCCATTCCAAGACATTTAAATGTTTCCTCTTAAACCACTCGAGTATTGCTTTAGCAGTATGCTTAGGGTCATTGTCCTGCTGGAAGGTGAACCTCCGTCTCAGTTTCAAATCTCTGGAAGACTGAAACAGGTTTCCCTCAATAATTTCCCTATATTTAGCGCCATCCATCATTCCTTAAATTCTGACCAGTTTCCCAGTCCCTGCCGATGGAAAAACATCCCCACAGGGGTTTTGGTATTTTGGTATTCTCGGGGTGATGGGAGGTGTGGGTCTGCGTCAGACATAGCGTTTTCCTTGATGGCCAAAAAGCTCAATTTTAGTCTCATCTGACCAGAGTACCTTCTTCCATATGTTTGGGGAGTCTCCCACATGCCTTTTTGCGAACACCAAACATGTTTGCTTATTTTTTTCTTTAAGCTATGGCTTTTTTTCTGGCCACTCTTCCATAAAGCCCAGCTCTGTGGAGTGTAAGGCTTAAAGTGGTCCTATGGACAGATACTCCTATCTCCGCTGTGGAGCTTTGCAGCTCCTTCAGGGTTATCTTTGGTCTCTTTGTTGCTTCTCTGATTAATGCTCTCCTTGCCTGGTCCGTGAGTTTTGGTGGGCGGCCCTCTCTTGGCATGTTTGTTGTGGTGCCATATTCTTTCCATTTTTTAATAATGGATTTAATGGTGCTCCTTGGGATATTCAAAGTTTCTGATATTTTTTTATAACTCAACCCTGATATGTTCTTCTCCACAACTTTGTTCCTGACCTGTTTGGAGAGCTCCTTGGTCTTCATGGTGCCACTTGCTTAGTGGCCCTTGTTTAGTGGTGTTGCAGACTCTGGAGCCTTCCAGAACAGGTGTGTATATATACTGAGATCATGTGACACTTAGATTGCACACAGGTGGACTTTATTTAACTAATTATGTGACTTCTGAAGGTATTTGGTTGCACTAGATCTTATTTAGGGGCTTCATAGCAAAGGGGGTGAATTCATATGCACGCACCACTTTTCAAGTTTGTTTTTTTCATTTCACTTCACCAATTTTGACTATTTTGTGTATGTCCATTACATGAAATCCAAATAGAATTCCATTTAAATTACAGGTTGTAATGCCACAAAATAGGAAAAATGCCAAGGGGGTGAATACTTTTTCAAGGCACTGTACATGATATTCATTGGATAACTTCAACTCAATAGTGATGACAAGATATGTTAGATAGACCACAACCCATTTAGCGCGTGCTTATGTGCCCAGCTTGGTTGCTGTGGTAGGGAGTCTGTCTGCAGTGAATGCAAGGCCCATGTTGACTTGTGCAGATGTGTTGTTGTTTGCTCCCTCTGTCGCTTTCCTAGCTGGGGGGCTGGAAGCTGCCACTGCTCTGACTGCTATCAACGTAGATGGAGAGGAGGAGTGTGTGTGCGCCCGGGCGGGTGGACGTGCATGTGTGTGTGAGAATATAATATAATACAACTTTATTATCCAGTGTGTGTATGGTGTATGAGGGGGCCTGAGTTAGTTTAGTGTTCCACGTTTGTAATGTGATTTTTGGACCAGATGCACTATGGAAACACGACCACAGTTCCCCCAGATTTCATTTCACACGGTCATGTGGCCTCCCTCACTCTTTTAAACAACCGCTCTGTTTCCAAAACAGTCATACCCTTCTGTCGTTTTGGAGATCTATTTCAGAATGGGGGGAGTGAGGGAATGCCTGTTGTGAATGCCTATTTTTATTGTTGACTATGACAATTACTCTAGTAGAGTGAGCATACTGTGATATCAATCAGTCAACAATGGAACACACTCAAAGTAAAGAACGCAAAGAAAGACACACAGCATACACTGGCTGTGCCCTGGGGGGGGGGGGCATGCAACATGTTTGTCCTTGGCATACATCGATCCACACATCTAGCTCATTATGATAATTCATCAGGCATTCTTTGAGTGTGCCCTTCAGGGTCCTGAGGGGCCCACCCTCTCTGTTAATTTGAGTTATGTAATTAATCAATTAAATGAAACTAATTGTTACATTGTGTCAATTGCTGTGCGGATGCAGAAGGGGAATGATCTTATTCTTTTTTTTTAGATGATTAGGATTTTCTTCTTTTTTTTTACTCTTGGGCATTTAAGGTACAGTATTTCATAGAGGAATCAAATTCTTACTTGAAATATGCACCAATTGACATTTTATGTATTACCATATTCAAGTTGGGAGTGAATGAGCTGATCTCAAGTTTGATTTTGACCCCCAGTGATATTGTTGAGACTGCCTCTATTAATATCAAAGTCTTCTCACGGGCTATCTTACATTTTGAGTTGATTAGTCTTTGTATTTTTTTCTTCTTCTTCATATTCAGATGATAAATGTGATTTTTAACTAGCATCGGTAATATTCATTTGGTACCAAACGGAAGTGAACGGACTGAAACAGGGTGGGATTACGTGTCAAAGCACTTTTCCATTGCATGCACTTTTACAATGAATACTACCCTGGTGATGAAGGATCTGTTGGCCTGCTGTGTTGGTTTGTTCCAGAACAGTCTCATGGAATCAGCCCCTGGCGTCTCCCTGGAGAAGCCAAATTAGATGGCTGTAATTTTGAAGAATTGGAAGAGAGCAGGCACTAATGATATCTATTCAGCTGTTATTTTTTTTCCTAGCCTGGGCTTTCAAATGTAGGTCAGGCTGATTTCATACAGGAGTCAGCCTTGCAAAACAAAATCTCTCTGGCCGACAATATGGAAACGCCCGACATGTGAGGGCTGACTCTGATGGAGCAGCCTGACTGCCCTCCTTTCGTCCGTCCCCAGCTCAGTGAACTCTATCTCCATCCATCGCTTAGTATTGTGCATCCTATCTGCACTGACAGTATAACTGCCTAGCCAGACACATGACTCACGTCATAACGGTTTTATGGCTATTTCAGTGGGCGATATTTAGATGCCTTAGCATTGTGCTATGCCGGTGCAGTACTGCAATGTTATTGTTCATGTGTGACTGATCGGGATTCGAACCTGGGTCTCCTGTTTGTCACAATACTCTGTTAGCCCACAAAGCTCGGTACTTTTTTTATTTATTGGCCCCGGAAACCACATGTATCCCATGTGCTCATTGTACGCAGAGTTTTTCAAGGGGGTGTGGTTCAACCAATGCATTCCTCTCACCCTAAACATTGAATTGGCTGCGTTATTTCTGTTTTTAGGGACCCTTGCCTTGTTGGCAGCTTAACTTTTGAGCAGGGCAGCAGACTATTCCATGAACACCCCTGTCAGGGTCAGTAAAATACATTTGGCTTGTAGGCATTGTTGAGTTCCCAAAATACAGAAATGACACCATCGTCATGCAAAGTACAAGGGATGACTCTGAACGCCTTTGCTTTGTGGATAACCTGATGTTTGTACATTTGTTTTATGGGAATAGACAGCCAGAGGTAGAGGTTAGTATATTTTTTACTTTGAATGTGTTGTGGGAGTGCACATTTTTCCCTGAAAGTAAGGTGAAGTATCCCAGAAAAATGACGGGCTGTGATTAATAGCTTGTCATGTTGATTCTAGGGCATGTGGTATATTTGTCAGTCGTTCTAGGGCATATCAAGTAAAATAGGGTTATTTGGAATGGATGCGAATCATTCAGTGCTAATAGAACCTATTTTGAACTTTGTAAATCTAGGGGAAAAGGGCCTCGTTTTTTTAAGTAAATGAGTCGGGGGGGCTTTACTTACTTTTCTCATTCTCACTCACATGCAGGCACTGCACGCCGAACGCACGGTTGCAGACACTTAACCTGGTCCAGTTTAAGCATCCCTTCCGACACTGAGCTGACCTGCGCTACTCCCTATCCCTCTCAGCCTGTGATGTCTAACCCCTATCGCCCTCCTTTCCAGAGTGACCCCTGTCCCTTTGTGTACTGGGATGTTTGAAGGACATGCTTTGCGACATTTGTTATTTTAAGGGTTTGGCCCTGTCATGTCACTCACCGTGAGGGCCCCGAGCCGAAAACTGTTACACAAGCCTTGCTCCCCTCCAGGTGATCCCGGGATCATCCCACTGTAACCAAATAGCAACATTGTCGTGTGTGCGTGTGTGTCTCTGTGTCCTTTGGCCTCACGAAACACAACACTAAGTCGTCTCCTAATGCTGTTATGGTGGTGCTGTGGATGACACAAACGGATTTTGGTCACACCGTACAAAGCTGCTTACAGAGAATAAAACTGATCTCATCCAACAAGCAGCCCGGAGACTTAAGAGATGATGAGGATGAGAAGGCGGTCAAAGTTGATGAGCTTACTTTATAACTGGCTTACTGTATAAATGTCTCTGAACATGCTTCAAAAAGTCATCTGAAGAAATGTTTTATTTAGTTTATACTCTATACTTTGTGAGAGAGACCACTGAGCCTAATGGCAGCTGTAAAAATCTGTCACATCGAAAAAGCCTGTGTAACACAGTCAGTCTGCCAGTACGTACATGCTACAGTCAACATATTGTATACCTTAAAATTCATCTTGTGTTATTAAAAAACACCTGTCAGGCACTTTGGTTTAAGAAGGGCTGGAATCAGTAAGAATGGGGAGGAAGGATGCTACTGTTAGCTCAGACAGTAACTGATACAAGTAACCAGCGGCTGGTTATCTCAGTTGGTTAGAGCGTGGTGCTAATAACGCCAAGGTCGTGGGTTTGATTCACTAACTGGCCATGAGGTATATTTACGGACTACAAAAGAAAAACCAGCCCCGTCGCAGATCACGATGCCTTGCTCCCAGACAGACTAAACAACTTTTTTGCTCGCTTTGAGGACAATACAGTGCCACTGACACGGCCCGCTACCAAAACCTGCGGGCTCTCCTTCACTGCAGCCAACGTGAGTAAAACATTTAAACGTGTTAACCCTCGCAAGACTGCAGGCCCAGACGGCATCCCCAGCCGCGTCCTCAGAGCATGCGCAGACCAGCTGGCTGGTGTTTACAGACATATTGAATCAATCCTTATCCCAGTCTGCTGTCCCCACCTGCTTCAAGAGGGCCACCATTGTTCCTGTTCCCAAGAAAGCTAAGGTAACTGGGCTAAATGACTATCGCCATGTAGCACTCACTTCCGTCATCAGGAAGTGCTTTGAGAGACTAGTCAAGGACCATATCACCTCCACCCTACCTGACACCCTAGACGCACTTCAATTTGTTTACCGCCCCAATAGCTCCACAGACGACGCAATCGCCATCACACTGTACACTGCCCTAACCCATCTGGACAAGAGGAATGCCTATGTAAGAATGCTTTTCATCGATTGCAGCTCAGAATTTAACACCATAGTACCCTCCAAACTTGTCATTAAGCTCGAGACCCTGGGTCTTGACCCGCCCTGTGCAACTGGGTCCTGGACTTCCTGACGGGCCTCCCCAGGTGGTGAGGGTAGGTAACAACATCTCCTCCCCGCTGATTCTCAACACTGGGTCCCCAAAAGGGTGCGTTCTCAGCCCTCTCCTGCACTCCCTGTTCATCCATGACTGTGTGGCCATGCATGCCTCCAACTCAATCATCAAGTTCGCAGACGACACTACAGTGGTAGGCTTGATTACCAACAACGACGAGACGGCCTACAGGGAGGAGGTGAGGGCCCTCAGAGTGTGGTGTCAGGAAAATAACCTCACACTCAACGTCAACAAAACAAAAGAGATGATCGTGGACTTCAGGAAACAGCACCCCCCTATCTACATTGACGGGGGAGTAGTGGAGAGGGTGGAGAGTTTTAAGTTTCTCGGCGTACACATCACGGACAAACTGAAATGGTCCACCCACACAGACAGCGTGGTGAAGAAGGCACAGCAGCGCCTCTTCAACTTCAGGAGGCTGAAGAAATTCAGCTTGTCACCAAAAACACTCACAAACCTTTACAGATGCACAATCGAGAGCATCCTGTCGGGCTGTTTCACCGCCTGGTTTGGCAGCTGCACCGCTCATAACCGGAAGGCTCTCCAGAGGGTAGTGAGGTCTGCAGAACACATCACTGGGTGCAAACTACCTGCCCTCCAGGATACCTACACCACCCGATGTCACAGGAAGGCCAAAAAGATCATCAAGGACAACAACCACCCGAGTCACTGCCTGTTCACCCCGCTATCATCCAGAAGGCGAGGTCAGTACGGGTGCATCAAAGCGGGGACCAAGAGACTGAAACACAGCTTCTATCTCAAGGCCATCAGACTGTTAAACAGCCATCACTAACATTGAGTGGCTGCTGTCAACATACTGACTCAACTCCAGCCAATTTAAAAATGGAAAAATTGATGTAAATCAATTTATCACTAGCCACTTTATATAATATTTACATACCCTACATTAATCACCCCATATGTATATACTGTACGCTATACCACCTACTGCATCTTGCCATCTTGATGTAATTAAATGTATCACTTGCCACTTACCCTACATTACTCATCTCATATGTATATACTGTACTCTTATCATCTACTGCATCTTGCCTATGCTGTTCAGCCATCACTCATTTATATATTTTTATGTACATATTCGTATTCATTCCTTTACACTTGTGTGTATGAGGTAGTTGTTGTGGCATTGTTAGGTTATATTATTTGTCAGACATTCTGCATGGTCGTAACTAGAAGCACAAGCATTTCACTACACGTGTGTTAACATCTGCTAACCTTGTGTATGTGACAAATACATTTTATTTGATTTGAAGAAAAAGTATGTGAACCCTTTACCTGATTTCTGCATAAACTGGTCATCAAATTTGATCTGATCGTCATCTAAGTCACAACAATAGACCAACATAGTGTGCTTAAACTAAACACACAAATTGTAAAATTTTTCTTGTCTTTATTGAATACATAATTTAAACATTCACAGTGTAGGTTGGGAAAAGTATGTGAACCCCTAGGCTAATGACTTCTCCAAAAGCTAATTGGAGTCAGGAGTCAGCTAGCCTGGAGTCCAATCAATGAGATGAGATTGGAGATGTTGGTTAGAGCTGCCTTGCCCTATAAAAAACACTCATAAAAATTGAGTTTGCTATTCACAAGAGGCATTGCCTGATGTGAACCATGCCTCGAACAAAAGAGATCTCAGTAGACTGAATTGTTGACTTGCATAAAGCTGGAAAGGGTTACAAAATTATCTCTAAAAGCCTTGATGTTCATCAGTCCACGGTAAGACAAATTGTCTATAAAGGAAGAAAGTTCAGCACTTTTGCTACTCTTCCTAGGAGTGGCCGTCTTGCAAAGATGACTGCAAGAGCACAGCTCAGAATGCTCAATGAGGTTAAGAAGAATCGTAGAGTGTCAGCTAAAGACTTACAGAAGTCTCTTACACTAACATCTCTGTTGGCGAGTCTACGATATGTAAAACACTAAACTAGTATTGTGTTCATGGGAGGACACCATGGAAGAAGCCACTACTGTCCAAAACAAACATTGCTGCACATCTGAAGTTGGCGAAAGTGCACCTGGATGTTCCACAGCGCTACTGGCAAAATATTCTGTGGACAGATGAAACTACAGTTGAGTTGTTTGGAAGGAACACACAACACTATTTTTTAAACTTATATTCAACTAGGCAAGTCAGTTAAGAACAAATTCTTATTTACAATGACGGCCTAGGAACAGTGTGTTAAACTGCCTTGTTCAGGGGCAGAACGGGGGATTTTTACCTCGTCTGCACTGGGATTCGATCTAGCAACCTTTCATTTACTGGCCCAACGCTCTAACCACTAGGCTCTAACCACTAGGCTACCTGCCACCCCACACTGTGTGTGGAGAAAAAAAGGCACAGCACACCAACATCAAAACCTCAACCCAACTGTAAAGGATTGTGGAGGAAGCATCATGGTTCGGGGCTGCTGTCGTCAACCGAAAAATGAATTCCCAAGTTTATCAAGACATTTTGCAGGAGAATGTTAGGTTATTAGGCTATCTGAAGCTCAACAGAAGTTGGGTGATGCAACAGGACAACAACCCAAAACATAGAAGTAAATCAACAGCAGAATGGCTTCAACAGAAGGAAATACACCTTCTGGATTTGCCCGGTCAGAGTCCTGACCTCAACCCAATTGAGATGCTGTGGCATGACCCCGAGAGCAGTTCACACCAGATAAATCAGACTTCTCTTTCTCTGTTGCTTTTCAAACTATGGGAGAAAAACAGCATGTCCACTGTTTTACCTCTTCCATGTGCATTTACCAGATTCTGATTGCTCGACAGTCAGTAGCTATTTATTTAAATAAAAAGAGAAAAATTGTGTCTCGATAATCAATAGGCCATGTGAAAATATACATAGCTGATATTTGGGTTTCTGTCAATCCGGAAGACACAGGCATTCCAAAAAATAAAGGCAACAGCATTATAGAAACGAGAACAGTGAAAAATCTATGTTTAGCCCTTTTGTATCCACCGTGTCTAAGGAGTAGTGCCAGAATGCCTCTCTTTGTTTTACTTTCTATATAATATCACCTCTTGTTGAAATGTGGACGTGTTTTATGGCTACAAAGCGCAGGGAGGAAGTTGAGCCTTTTCTTTGGCACAGATGATGTTGCGCGCAATAGCATAGTCCGTGTTTTTGTTTCTAATAGCAGCCTTATGTTCTGCAATGCGAAGTTTCAATGCCCGTTTAGTTTCACCAATATAAGCAGCCCCCCAGAGAAGCATTTGAGCATTTACAGTATATGACGTTTGTGGTGCTACAATTAATGAAGCTTTGGATTTTTTGTATTCTTTACCTGTTCTTGTGTGGTAAAAAACGTTCGCATTCGTCGTACTGTCATAATGTACACCGTGGCCACACTTAATTACAATAACACATTTAGGGTAACAATTCAGTGTTTTTATTACTGTGTAATTACTCTCGTAAGTACTGCGTAACAACTACTGTAATTTTCAAATACAGCCGTAACCATAACCTGAGCTCTAACCCTTACCCTACCTAGTGTAAGGCAAGTACAGAGTGATTACAATACTTTTTACACTGTACTGTACAAGAATAATTACAAATTAAAAAGTACACAGTAAAGTGACCCAGTTTATTCCTATTTTAAGAACATGATAACTACCCCTACACGCAGAGCTGAGTAAGAGAGAACCACACATGGCAATACACAGTCTGCATTGAGGAATAATGCTTGTCATGTCTACCCCCGCTCTCTTTCTCCGGTGCTCGACGTCGCCGGTCTACTACAATGGAAACAGCAGTTAATCAGGACATCTCCCAGATGGTCGCCAACCCCACGACCAGCTGGTACAACTGAGGACGGCTATGGATTAGGTCCTCTGCATTCTTCAATGTCTCAACACTCCCAGAGGGGCGTCACCACCAACAAGCAGAGGATTCTCTACCACAAGTCGACCCAGAGAGCCAGCTCCCCAGCCCATCCAACAGTCCGCCCAGGTCAGCGATGTCCGTTTGTCCCTCCCGGGCAAATATGACGGGTCTCCATCCAAATGCAGTGGCTTCCTACTCCAGAGCTCCCTCTATTTCACTCAGATGGGAGCCCCCACCACCGAGAGGTCCCTGCTGACTGGACGGCCGTTGGACTGGGAGAGAGAAGAGGGGGAGCTGGGTTCCTATGAGGGGTTCATGGCCCTGTTCAGGGGGGTCTTCAACCATCCACCGGAGGGCAGAGAGGTGGGTGAGTGCCTACTCCACCTTCGGACAGCGGCAGCATCCAGCGGATGGAATAAGCCGGCGCTCTGCAACCTATTCAGAAGATCGTTGATCGTTCCGAGTCAGAGCCTGAACCCATGGAGGTAGGGGCCACACGCCTCCCCGCGGCTGATCGACGCGGTCGGAGTCAGTTGGGGCTCTGTCCCTATTGTGGCCAGGAGGGGCACCAGCTTCAACATTGTCCGGTACGTCCCAACCCGGAATCCACGAGAGCAGAGGGACGGCCCCGTGATCATCTGTCTCCTGGGTTGGGAGGGGGGGGTTGAGTAATGTCACGTCTACTCCCACTCCCCCTCTCCGGTGTCGGTCCTGGCAACCCATTGTTACACAGACCTGACAACCCTCATTACGCACACCTGCGCCCCATCATGAGGCACACCTGGACTCCATCACTTCCCTGGTTACTCCCCCTTTATCAAGCACTCCCTACCATCTCTCTTCAGGCAGTATTGATTATGTTTCCTTGTCAGAAGTTTATCTTGTTTTGTGTCGTGCTACGTCCATTATTATTAAACTCGCTAACTGCACCTGCACCCTGACTCCCTGCGTCGACGTTACAGCTTGCCTATCTGTACCTTTCAAGTATCACATTGTGTACATAGGGTTAGCTCATGCACTGCATCCCTTGACAGAAGGCAGATTTTGGGAGTGTGCCTCAATGGAGAGTCGATAGGGAATGTAGTTGGACGTGTTAATTGAGGCCATAATAAAATGAAATAGAAACATTTTAACATTAACCTCACTGTCGAGTTTCATTTGAATGTTTCAGGCCTGTCCTATTAAATGATGGTATACACACCTGGGAATTGTGGGAAAGCCAAGCAGCTGCAGAACAAGCCAAACCCCCGTGTTTAAAAGCCTATTAGTAAGTTTGTGACGTTTTCCCCATTGCCAAGTGAGGCTTTTGTGAAATGAAACTAGTGCGTCTTTTGTGTCTGGGGTAACAAGACACTGAGTACATAAAGAGACAAAACAAAGCCCACAGATTATCCCTCATTTCAACAGCACGACTACTGACTCCTTCCAAAAGTATTGACGAAAACAAAGACACAAATATCCCCTCAAATAACGGACAAAGTACACTGTGGAGAAAACACAGATTTTCTTGTTAGACCGATTCTGATTCATGCCACTTGAATGTATGTGTGTACTTGTAGAAATAACACTCGAGGACAGGTAAGGTCTAAGGCTTAGAGTAAGTAGATGTAACCAGGGAGAACATCATGCTGGTCTGTTCGCCCTTGAGCCAACACCCCTTTTGAAATCAACGAACAATATGTGTTCTATTAAATCTAAACCCAACATCTGTAAACAAACAATTTATTTGAGATATAATGCACGTCAGTCTGTGGCATGTGGTGTTTTATTAATGGATGCTTGAGGATTCACTAAACCTGTTTCCTGACAGATGGTTAAAAACATTTGTTATGTGAAAACCCTAAGAACATATGGGTGGATTTAGGCAGGAATTTTGCAGCCTAGCAGACAATAGCTCACCTCCACCCCTCCTATTCGGCATCACTCATTACCTTTGTATGTGGACTTAAAACCATTATCCTAACATATTACCTATTGTTCTAAGTTGTAGTACATTTTACAATGGGCAAAGTTTGTCATGGATCAAAGCTATGGTCTAGAAAGGACTCCCTCAGCAGGTAAATCTACTTCCTCTCCTCCTCCCACTGTGACTTTGCAGGACTTTAAATGTCTTTAGGCCCAAGCACCAACCCATCAATCTAGTCTAGCATTTCTCACACTACATTTAGGAAAACACCTATTCAGTTTGATCTATTCAAAGGAATATGCGTGTTTTCCCTAGTAATGTTTAGCGTTTAGCGCATCACATACTGTAGGTAGTTCGTACCATTGACGGTTCATTTGAGAGTCAGTACCTGACTTTGTCTCTCGTCACCTCCACACACAGTAGTCATTGACAAGTGGTGTTTACCTCTCTCCTGCTTTACCAGCCTGCTCAAGTACTGCCAGGGTCCAAGGAGTAGGAGTGGAGAGCGCTGGATGAGAGTGCTTCGTAGGAGGACTCATTTGCAGCTAACGGCGCCTAGCAAACGTCCATCCATGCAGCCCTCTCTCTTTCTTCCAACAATGTTGGATAATGAAGATTTTCTTCCATGTTACATCTAGGAAATGAGAATTTGTTCCTAGTTAAATATAAATAAATCAATTAAATTAAATACAAATGTAGTTCAAGTAACAGTCACTCTTAATCACATAATCAACACAACATTGTTGCATTATCAACACAGTTGTGAATGCTTATAGCAAGGCTTATAATGGCCTTCACCACCTAGGGGCCAGGCACTGAGTGCATATATTGCCATGTGTTTATAAATGCAGTTTAAACAGCCACAAGCAATTACGGCTGCTTATAGCAAGCCTAATAATGCATGGCGGTGTGTCAGAAGATGCTATTAATGCATTCATAATACATGATTACACCGATGGCTTGATTTCACAGAAATTATTACCACGGAAAGTGCCCCTTGTGAGAACACAGTGTGCATACCAGGTCGAGAAACGTCAGAAGAGAAGCACTCAGCCAAGAAAGCATAATAAACCTGAAGAACATGTTAGATGGGCTATGCATATTCATCCTGGTTAGACTAGACTAAACGTACCACTGTGAGCACAGCATTCAGTCTGGTTTAACCAGGCTAAGCACATAAGCAGCAGGCTTATTAATCCTCATGCAAGACTAGCCAGGAGGGAATTGAGCTGGACTTGGACACGATGAGGCGCTGCTGCCAGTAACCTGTCCTGCCTTGTAATAAATAGCTGTGAGCATATGGCAAGATGCGTGCACTCACCCACTTTGATAGGGTGCCAACTCATTTCGTTGGGTATTTTTTTTTATTGTTGGCTTATCTGCTTGGCCCTTGCTTTAACACTATTCATCAGCAATGAAAACAAGCTACATTTATACTCGGATTGCAGGGCTGAGCAACAAAAGACAACACACGTTTTTTTTTTCTTATTTGTTTTGGCTTTTAGCTTTGTTTTGTGTTCTCGTTCGATAGCCACTTTTTGGGAAGAGACACAAATCCAACTGCAGGATGGCCCAGCTTTGAAGAGTTGATTTATTAAAAGGATGTGACGTGAAAGTGTCACTACAAACTAACACTTGTCGCCCTATGTGAATACATTCCCCGTTATTGGCAGCAGGGCTGAAAATGGACAGCTTTCCAATTTGTCAATTTAATTTTAATTAATTTTCTAAACTGGCTTTGTTTCAAGTGGAATCGATACAAACTCTGCAACGGTATGTTCCAAGAGAGAGCGAGTTCTGTTGTTTAATGTTGTGTTCAGATTTGGGGATTTTCCAATTCCAATTGACCACCTATTGGTTTGGAATTATTTGGAAAATTCCCATAAGTAACTTAATTTTAGGTCTTGAAATTGAAATTGAACTGGATCACTTTATACACAGAATGGAACATTTTATTTTGCTCTCTGGCGCAAACAGACATAAAAACACACTAATTACACACATTGAGCATTTACATGTCAGTTCATCAGAGTCTTATTTAGGATTTTCACTGAGCTGGGGATGAAGGATTTCTTTCTTCCGTTCCTCCATGCGAGGAACGGACGGCAGTATTTGGAAGGATGCGTAGAGTGGGTGGGTGTTGTCGTTGAAGACCTGGAGTGCTATCCTTGTTATGTTCTGTGTGCACAGTTCCTGGAAGTACTGCTGTTTATTAACAACTATTTTGCTGGCCTGATTGACAACTTGTGCCAGTTTACTCCTGTTCCTGATCGAGAGGTTCCCATACCAGGAGGAAATGTTAAAAGTGAGAACACTCTCGATTAGGGATCTGTACACCATGGTCAGTGTGTGTTTGCTCGCATTTAAACTTTGAAGCTTTCTTGAAGAGGAGGTCAGTGTTTTCCTAGAAGTTAGGCTTGTGGTCTAAAATTGTCCTTTCATATGAGAGAGAGAGAGAGAGAGAGAGATTAATTTTCAGAGAAGATCCAGATCTCAGGGAATTAGACCAAAGTTCTCAATTGGTACAAAATATATAGAGTACTGCACACACTACAATTACTTAGGTTTAAAAATAAGCTCAACTTGACACCTCAATGAGGCAGTGAATGCACTGAAAGATAAAGCACGCAGGGCATTCTACGCCATTAAAAAACAAATTCAAATTGAAATACATATTAAAATTTGGCTAAAACTAATTGAATGTGTCATTGAACCAATTGCACTTTATGGCAGCGAGGTGTGGGGTACACTTGCAGAACAAGATTTCATCAAATGGGACAAAAAAAACATTGAAACCCTGCATGTAGAGTTCTGTAAGATTCTCCTACATGTCCAGAGGAAAACTACAAACAATGCATGCAGGGCAGAATTAGGCCAATATCCACTAATAATACAAATTCAAAAAAGAGCAATTAAGTTTTGGTAACATCTAAAATACAGTTACCAATCCCTGCAATGCCAAGAGCTGAGCAAAGAAAAGAGTCCCCTCATCCAGCTGATCCTGGGGCTGAGTTCACAAACTTGTTCTACTAACACACTGAAGCCTCAGGACCAGAACATCCAACAAATCAGAATAAACCAAATTACAACACAGTCAAAACAAAACTACATTGTTTATTGGGAAACACAAGCACTGTCTGACAGACCAATCAACCTGAACATGTACTCTACTGAATGCTTATTGTTCAATGTATGTTTTTTTTTACCCTTGGTTATTGTTGTTACTGTTGTCCCGTTGACAATTTTGATTCTTATTATTTTCATATTGTAAATATCCAAAGTAAGCTTTGGCAATATGTACATTGTTAGAGAGAGAGAGAGAGAGAGAGAGAGAGAGAGAGAGAGAGACTTCCTTCATTTATTCCCCAGCTTACCAATAAGGCATAGTTCTTTAGTTCTAGTAACATTGAGGTCAAGGAAGCTATTGTCAAACCATGTTATGAGGCTGTCAATGAATTGGGACAAGCTTAAGCTGGATTTTCTACCAGGGAAGCTACCAGAGCCATGTTGTTCGCATATTTGATGAGGGTGAGGTCACTGTCGTTGTATGCAATTTCATTTGTGTATACAGTATATCCTGTGTTTAGGACAAGGTGGTCAGATAGGGTGCCTTTAACATTGAATTTCTAGGGTTGCTCCAACAGGAGCTCCCAGATCCACAGCACCAGGCCCGAGTTGAGATTTAAAGTATTCATATCCTTTGACTTACTCCACATTTTATTGTGTCACACCCTGAACTCAAAATTGATGTCATTTTTTGTGCAAATGTATAGAAAAATACAGAAATATCTCATTTACACCCTTGAGTCTATACATATTAAAATCACCTTTGTCAGCGATTACAGCTGTGAGTCTTTCTGGTTACATCTCTAAAAGCTTTGCATACCTGGATTGTACAAAATTTGCATAATTATTTTATTTATTCTTCAAGCTCTGTCAAGTTGGTTGTTGATCATCACAGGACAGTCATTTTCAAGTCTTGCCCTAGATTTTCAAGCCAATTTAAGTCAAAACTGTAACTAGGGCACTCAGGAACATTTTATGTCGTCTTGGTAAGCAACTCCATTGTAAATTTGGCCTTGTGTTTTAGACTCTTGTCTTGCTGAAAGGTGAATTTGTCTACCAGTGTCTATTGGAAAGCAGACTGAACCAGGTCTCCTTAATAATTTCGTAGCTGTTTAAATGTCACCATTCACCCCATGATGAAATCCCTGTGCAGTTTCCTTCCTCTCCGGCAACAGAGTTAGGAAGGATGACTGTATCTTTGTAATGACTGGGTGTATTAATGAATAACTTCACCATGCTCTAAGGGATATTCAATGTCTACTTCTTTTTACCCACTACCAATAGGTGCCCTTATTTTTGAGGCATTGGAAAACCTCCCTGGTCTTTGTGGTTGAATCTGGAATGGCGCCGGAGGAGATGGCCACCTTTTTACGGTCTCCTTGTCACGTCCTGACCTTATAAAAAACAAACTGTCTGTGTTTTAGTTTGGTTAGGGCGTGAGTTGGGGTGGGCATTCTATGTTTTGTGTTCTATGTTTTCCATTTCTATGTGTTTGGCCTGGTATGATTCCCAATCAGAGGCAGCTGGCCATCGTTGTCTCTGATTGAGAACCATACTTGGGCATCCTGTTTTTCCCACTTGAGTTGTGGGTAGTTGTTTTCTGTCTCTGTGTCTCTACCAGACAGGACTGTTTCGGTTGTGCTTTTGTTTACTTTGTGTTTCAGTGTTCAGTTATCGAATAAATCTAACATGGATACTTACCATGCTGCATCTTGGTCCTCTCCTTCCAACAGCCGTTACACTCCTAACCAATTATTATGTGTTTTTTTCTCAATATTTGTAAATTATTTTGTACGTAATGTTTCTGCAACCATATCTTATGGAAGAAAAGAGCTTCTGGATATCAGGACAGCGATCACTCACCTCGGATTAGACAAAGATTTCTTCAACAACAACAACCAGGACTCAAACGATATTCTCCAAACATCCCACAGGGCAGACATACCAATTATTCGAAAAAGGAAGCAACGCAGAGGACGAAGAGACGGATGCCTCATCCGGACCCGCAGAAGACAACTAGGAAAGCTGCTGTTACCGTAAATATTACTTGCCAACGTGCAATCATTGGACAATAAACTAGATGAGGTAAGATCACGAATATCCTACCAACGGAACATCAAAAACTGTAATATCCTATGTTTCACGGAATCGTGGCTGAATGACGACATGGATATTCAGCTAGTGGGATACACGCTACACTTGCCTAGATTTCTCAGCTATACTTTTCGTGGTTGTTTATTTACCACCACAGACAGATGCTGGCACGAAGACCGCACTCAGTCAGCTGTATAAGGAAATAAGCAAGCAGGAAACCACTCACCCAGAGGCGGCGCTCCTAGTGGCAGGAGACTTTAATGCAGGGAAACTTCAATCAGTTCTACCAAATCTCTATCAACATGTTAAATGTGCAACCAGAGGGAAAAAAATTCTAGATCACCTGTACTCCACACACAGAGACCACAACTCTATCCTCCTGATTCCTGCTTACAAGCCAAAATTAGAGCAGGAAGCACCAGTGACTCTGTCTATAAAAAAAATGGTCAGATGAAGCAGATGCTAAACTACAGGACTGCTTTGCTATGACAGGCTGGAACATGTTCCGGGATTCTTCCAATGAAATTGAGGAATACACCACATCAGTCACTGGCTTTATCAATAAGTGCATTTAGGACGTTGTCCACACAGTGACTGTACGTACATACCCCAACCAGAAGCCATGGATTACAGGCAACATTCGCACTGAACTAAAGGGTAGAGCTGCCGCTTTCAAGGTGTGGGACTCTAACATGGAAGCTTACAAGAAATACTGCTATGCCCTATGATGAACCATCAAACAGGCAAAGCATCAATACAGGGCTAAGATTGAATCATACTACACCAGCTCCGACGCTCGTCGGATGTAGCAGGGCTTGCAAACTATTACAGACTCCAAAGGGAAGCACAGCCGCGAGCTGCCCAGTGACACGAGCCTACCAGACGAGCTAAATCACTTCTATGCTCTCTTCGAGGCAAGCAACACTGAGGCATGCAAGAGAGCATCAGCTGTTCCGGACGACTGTATTCATGCTCTCCATAGCCAATGTGAGTAAAACCTTTAAACAGGTCAACATACACAAGGCTGCGGGGCTAGACGGATTACCGAGACGTGTGCTCCGGGCATGTGCTGACCAACTGGGAGATGTCTTCACTGACATTTTCAACATGTCCCTGATTGAGTCTGTAATACCAATATGCTTCAATTAGACCACCATAGTCCCTGTGCCCAAGAACACAAAGGCAACCTGCCTAAATGACTACAGACCCATAGCATTCACGGCCGTAGCCATGAAGTGCTTTGAAAGGCTGGTAATGGCTCACATCAACACCATTATCCCACTCCAATTTGCATACCGCCCAAACAGATCCACAGATGACACAATCTCTATTGCACTCCACACTGCCCTTTCCCACCTGGACAAAAGGAACACCTATGTGAGAATACTGTTCATTGACTACATCTCAGCGTTCAACATCATAGTACCCTCAAAGCTCATCACCAAGCTAAGGATCCTGCGACTAAACACTTCCCTCTGCAACTGGATCCTGGACTTCCTGACAGGCCGCCCCCAGGTGGTGAGGGTAGGTAGCAACATAATCTGCCACGCTGATCCTCAATACTGGAGCTCCCCAGGGGTGCGTGCTCAGTCCCCTCCTGTACTCCTTGTTCACCCACGACTGCTTTGCCAGGCACGACTCCAACACCATCATTAAGTTTGCTGACGACACAACAGTGGCCTGATCACCAACAACAACGAGACAGCCTATAGGGAGGAGGTCAGAGACCTGGCCGGGTGGTGCCAGAATAACAACCTATCCCTCAACGTAACAAAGACGGAGATGACTGTGTACTACAGTAAAAGGAGCACCGAGCACGTCCCCATTCTCATCGACGGGGCTGTAGTGGAGCAGGTTGAGAGCTTCAAATTCCTTGGTGTCCACATCAACAACCGACCGCAAGGCACTTCAGAGGGTAGTACGTATGGCCCAGTACATCACTGGGGCAAAGCTGCCTGGCATCCAGGACCTCTACACCAGGCGGCGTCAGAGGAAGGCCCTAAAAATTTTCAAAGACCCCAGCCACCCCAGTCATAGACTGTTCTCTCTACTACCGCATGGCTAGCGGCACCGGAGTTCCATGTCTAGAACAATAAGGCTTCTCAACAGTTTTTACCCCTAAGCCATAAGACTCCTGAACAGGTAACCAAATGTTTACCTGGACTATTTGCATTGTGTGCCCCCCCAACCCCTCTTTTACGCTGCTGCTACTCTCTGTTAATCCTATATGCATAGTCACTTTAACTATACATTCATGTACATACTACCTCAATAAGCCTGACTAACAGGTGTCTGTATATAGCCTTGCTACTCTCTTTTCAAATGTCTTTTTAGTGTTGTCTTATTTCTTTACTTACCTACACATACACACACACATTTTTTTTCTCTCACCATTGGTTAGTAAGTAAGTAAGCATTTCACTGTAAGGTCTACTACACCTGTTGTATTCGGTGCACGTGACAAATAAACTTTGATTTGATTTGGAACAATTTGGTAAAACATGTCCCACATGTGAATCACATTCGTTCAGGAGCTTCCCCTTTAGGTCGTCTGGTCCTGGAGCTTTGAGTGGGTTGACCCGTCGGAATGCAGAGGTAAAATTTCTCTCCTCTATTGTCACATTGCCTGGGACGATTCCTTCACAGATACTGTGGCACTCCTCACTGTAATCATGCTTGTCAAATCTGAAATAAAATGTTCTGTTCATTAGCAAAGTTAAGGGGGTCTTCACAATGAATGCTTGTTTTCTGTGGCCTGCCCATCATTGAATTCAGTCCTCTCTAAGCCTATCTTGCATAAGAATATGTTCTTAACCGACTTGCATAGTTAAATAAAGGATAAAAAATAAATCATAATAATTGTTATTTCTCCTCAACCTTGTTTTTGAAGTCAATTTAAGCAGTTCTTATCTTGCATCTAATGTCCTCGTTAATTTATTTCACTTTCCCTGTGCCTCCCTGGGCAAAGGTTATTCTCTTGATATTAGGACAGTGTTTTAGGTTTTTTGTTAACCCGTGTTTTGTCGTTGTGGAAAATTCTAACATCCTTCGTTTTGGTGATAGAATCAACACAGAAGTTAATGTAGTAGGTTACAGTGTCCAATAGCAGGATGGGGTGACAAAGTGCGGTGCTTAAAGACACAAAGAGCAGGCAAGGCATTACCATAATCTCGAAGGCCGTTTCAAGTTCAACGAGATATCCCGCTTGACCGTAGCTCGCTCGGTCTAAGCGCAGCGACCATGAGAAAGTAGGCCCAAAATGAAGCCTGCCCCCCAACGTCATTTGCTTTTGGGTGACAGTGAGAGAACCGTTAGGGTGAGAAGCACAATTCGACCTCAGGTACGTTCATGAGGTCCTCCCGATCCGTGCAAGACTAAACTTGACCGTGTGGCATTAACCTTTAACAGTAAATCAGGGTTTTTTGATCTCACAGATTACAATGACTTCTCTCCCCATAGGAATACATTGCCTGCACCCCTAAATTCATCCTGAAGCCTATGTGGGTTAAGAATGCCGTATGAACCTGTCTTTGATGACAGTCCATCAGGCTACTACGGGGTCTACCTGTGTCGATTCTAAGCTTTCTGGACCAACCGGAAGTGGTTAAAATCACCCTAAAAGTGTATATCCATACCCTACCTGCTGTTTGATAGAAATAGTGCATTCAACCCTGTGTAAATCAATCAGTTCTTAACGTAAAGACTTAAAACTCAGGATTCTGTAAAAGCATACCCCAATGAGGATATTTGTTTAATTATAGCTTCCTGTGCCAACCGGAAGTGCCATAATTGGTGTCACAGGGGCTGTTTCGAACGGTTAAAAAAGTCAGATCTTTCCAAAACTTCATATGTGTGATTAGGCAACCCCCATGAACTGTAAATCAGTCATTTTTCCCATAAAATTTCAAAGAAAATCTAAATCACACACACACACAGCTTGGAAGGAGGGACATATTGGGGTGCGTAGAGAGATACACTGCCCGCATTAGTTAACCTTGTTCGAACTATTAAAGAACCATCAGACCTAGAGTTCTGAAACTTTAGAATCCTGTTCTAGACCTCAGGTTGATAGTGCGTGGTGAGTTACGTGGCTCTAGACGGTTCTCAGACAGAGAAACAACCTCGTACATTTGCAATAACTTCAATTCATTTTTGCATCACAAAACTTCTGACATTTAGAAATGTCCCAGAGTCGCAAAACTAGGTGCATTGCGACCGCCTCGGCCCATATAGACGGACCCCAACGTTTCTGTCCAATTGCTCATTCAAGGACCCCGTAGCAAGGCATGGAAAAAAGTGGATTTTCAGCACCAATTAGGGTCTTGCTCGAGCACCAAATGACCTATCGAGCCGAAACTTGGGATTCGGGGTCGCCTCAGCTAGGCCTACACATAACATTAGAACTGGACCCGCAGCTAGAACGTAACTACGTGTTTTACGCTTTTATTATGGTTTGAACAGAAGGCGTTGTGAATTTTGGGCCAGCTCTGTAGTATGTGATAGTTGGCTACTAAACGAGTTGGAAAAAGTGGGTTTGGTGTCAGTTTGTATCAGTTTGGTGTCAGAATGATATTTAATTGACTGATGGACAGTGACTTGCTAGTGACTATTGTCCATTTGCAATATGTTTAAACAGTGAGGTACCATCACCAAAGTGACATTCTGGAATCAACCCTAACGAGCGATGGAAAGGAACAACTATCACTGCCCGGCCATCCTGTGTTCATCAGGCCAGTCAATTTTGCATTTCTGCAGGATTTTTGAGCATGACAAATTTGTGATGGTAAATGCCCATTGAAACATATTGCAAATGCATGTGCACTTGCAATATGATTCAACAGTAAAACACATCACCAAATTGACATGATGAAGACAACACAACGAGTGATGGAAATGAACAACTATAACTGCCTGGACATCTGTGTTCATCAGGTCAGTCAATTTTGAAATTCTGCATGATTTTTGAGCACATCAAATTTCTTATGGCATTTGGCCAAAGAAAAAGTGATTTTTGACTTTGACTTTTGACTTCTTTGAAATCATATTGCAAATGGACAAAACATATGCCTTATGCACAAGTAAAAAAAACATGATAATAAAAGTTGACAAAAGAAGAGTTTGAGCAAAGTATAGTTTGACTTTTGAGCATGCCAAATTCGTGATGGTAAATGCCCATTGAAACATATTGTAAATGCACGTGCACTTGCAATATGATTCAACAGTGAAAAAACATCACCAAATTGACATGATGAAGTCAACACAACGAGCGATGGAAAGGAACAACTATCACTGCCCGGCCATCCCGAGTTCTTCAGGCCTGTCAATTTTGCATTTCTGCAGGATTTTTGAGCATGTCAAATTCGTGATGGTACATGGCAAATGAACATAACATCCTGATTTCTGCATTTTCAAATCTTTCATATTGTATTTGGACATTTCTTATGTCATTTGGCCCCAAAACAGTGAATTTTGACTTTAAAAAATAAAAAACCATGATAATAAAAGTTGACAAAAGTATATTCTACAGTTCTTACACATGCTTAATTGACAGTTTTTTCAAAATTTCTGCTATTTTTGACTTTTGACTTTTGACTTCCTATGAAATCATATTGCAAATGGACAAAACATATGCCTTATGCACAAGTTAAAATAAAATAAAAAATAATTATAATAAAATTGGACAAAAGTATATTCATACAGTTCCTACACATGTAATTGACAAAAAAATCTAAAGAATTTCGAAAAACGGTCCAGAAAGCCCTTTTAAGGGGGTGATAAGTTTTTGAAAAAAAGTTCACATTTTCGACTTTTGACTTCCTATGAAATCATATTGCAAATGGACAAAGCATGTGCCTTATGCACAAGTAAAAAAATAAATTATGATAATAAAATATGACTAAAGTATGTTGATACAGTTCTTATATATGTGTAATTGACACAAAAATAGAAAGAATTTTGAAAAACGGTCCAGAAAGCACTTTTTTAAGGGTGTGTGAAGTTTTTCAAAATTTCTGCTATTTTTTTACTTTTGACTTCCTATGAACTCATATTGTAAATGGACAAAAAATATGCCTTATGCACAAGTAAAAAAAAAATAAAAAAAATAATGATAATAAAATTGGACAAAAGTATATTCATACAGTTCTTACACGTGTAATTGACCAAAATATCGAAAGAATTTCGAAAAACGGTCCAGAAAGCACTTTTTTAAGGGGTTGCTAGGTTTTTGACATTTTTTCTCACTTTTTCAAAATTTTACTTTTGGATGTTGACTTGTGTTGCATTTGCAATATGAAAAACCACGGTGGAGCGCACTCGCCACCTGTTGGATTTTTAAAGTGTTACACCTGGCATTTGCCATATGGCATTTGCAATCAACTTTGAACGAAACAACGCCGAATTGAGTGGTTTTGGACACCGTGTATATGGTTTGTCCAGTGCCAATGACTTCCCATTCATTTTTGTCCATTTCAGGGGGGTGTTCCCTTACCTGAACTGAACTCAGCATATGTTTTTTTTGGACCACTAGGGGGAATGACCAGATTACTTTCTTGGAACCCCCTAAGAAACCTCCCTTCTGACTTCATCAGAAGTCTCAAAGATCACATTTTTTAATCCCCATTGAAGTTTCAAGTGTGTTTTATATGTGTGACCGACTGTCTATTGAGCCCAGGTTTTTAGGTAAGGTTACTTGTCATTTGATGAGTGTTATGTTCATCCTTAGGCTTACAGTATTCTCCACTTCACATTGTCTACCAAGTCTCTTCTATTCCTTTTGAATCAGTTATTCAGTTTGCCGCAGATCATTTATAAACATGAAACTCTCAGAACTTCGGCTTCCTCATTGCCTGTATGTCTTCATGAATATTTGCATGCATTTGCATTGAGGGAAAGTAGCATATGTTGAAAGAAATATGGAAGAACTGTAGGGGTGCATAAAAGCACAAATGGCTTTGGCTTTCAATATCTTGACAAGAAAGAGTATGAGTGACTTCACAAAAATGAAATGAGAGCACTAAAAGCTTATCCTTGCTTTGTTTTTACATAGGCCTAACACTTCCATACAAAAGAACACACAGCTTCCACGTTGTTCATTATTTTCCAAAGAATGTTGTTTATCCTTTACTTGTACCAAAGATGTTTCTAACTAACCCAATATAGACCACACCCTGTCGTTTCCAATAGGAACAAATTAGTCATAATGGGCAGAACAAGAAAGGATAGGGGCAGAGCCAAGCACAAGCTAATAAGGTCCTATTGGCGCATTCTAGCATGTATTTGCATTTTTCCATTAGGGAACACCTACTCTGAAGTGCGAGTGTGCAGTAACTCACTTTGCCCTTGTACTCCTTCTAAACAGTGCAATTTTTGGAAACTTTGGCAAGGGTAAATTATACAAAACTTAGTCCACTCTGTTTGTAACAGATTCTAGTTTTGGGAACAGAACTTTATTGAGATCAAATGTTTCATCGATGAGAACATTTGCAGAATGTTGGCCAAAATCATCTCGTTCCATCTTCTTCCACTTCCGGCCACTGGGCTTCCTCTCACCACTATATAAAGTGGTGAGTAGAAACGCCAAGCGGCTGCTTCACATTATACATCCGGTGTATTATCTGTCTCATTGTTCTATCTGTGCTTTTACTACGGGTGGGTCTAATCCTGTATGCTGATTGGTTAAAACCACATTCCAGTCGGTGTCTATTCCACAAGTTACCACCGGCTAAATCTATGAAGTTAAAATGCCTATTTACTCTGTTCCATCTGATTGCACAATCCACTGTCTCATCAGCACAGCCAAGCAATTTATAAATTTAATCTCCACTATAAAAATAATCTAGACATTATCTCACATTTCTTTTAGACTACCATTTAGTTTTCACCAGCAGGGATTTGTATAAACCTTGCTTGTCTGTCTCTGACATTTGCAACATTATTTCAACATTCAAATCCGATCTCCAGCTGTCCCGTAGTAATGAACGTGTCGGGAGTCGGGACAAGACGGACAGGTAGCGTTTCTCAGCTGGTATCATTTTGATGCTATATACAAAGAAATGTCAATTGTGAAATGAAGTGCAACTAGTTTGCAGTCTTTCCAGCTTCAATTTGAAATAATTGTGCTGGCTGTGTTGCTGGCTAGCTCCTCCGTGTGAGCACATTTTCTATGCCAGGCGAAATCGTTCCTCGTTAGCTCATTGTTATGTATGTATCCAAATAAATGTCACTAAGAAAACAGCTTAAACAAATGCAAATGCAGCAACATTGCTGTTATTCTGGCTGCATCCGGGCTGCAGTGAGGATGCTTTAGTCCAGGTCCGGGAGGAGATCCCTCAGGAGACCATCCGTCACCTCATCAGGAGCATGCCCAGGCGTTGTAGGGAGGTCATACAGGCACGTGGAGGCCACACACACTACTGAGCCTCATTTTGACTTGTTTTAAGGACATTACATCAAAGTTGGATCAGCCTGTAGTGTGGTTTTCCACTTTAATTTTGAGTGTGACTCCAAATCCAGACCTCCATTGGTGATAAATTTGATTTCCATTGATAATTGTTGTGTGATTTTGTTGTCGGCACACTCAACTATGTCAAGAAAAAAGTATTTAATAAGAATATTTCATTCATTCAGATCTAGGATGTGTAATTTTAGTGTTCCCTTTATTTTTTTGAGCAGTGTAGGTATTTCAACGTCAGAGCTTTAGCTGGTGGTAACTTGTGGAATAGAAACTTGCTGGAAGGAGGTTTTAACCCATCAGCATCTAGGATTAAACCCACCCGTTGCGTAATTCCCTTATAACTCAAAGTATATCAGCACGGTGGAATTCAATACTATAGTTCATTCTTACTTCAGCTGCTTTTGAAAGCAAAAGTCGAAACGAGTTGTTGAATTTCATATTTTTTTAATAGCAAGCTAGGACTGATGGTTTGGTTAGCAAAACGAGCGAGTCTGTTTGTTTGGTTACCAATGCAACTACTGTCGCGATATAGTAAACTTGATACCTACTTCAGTTTATGTTGAACACATTTCTACCTGGAAATGAATACATGTATTTGTGACAAATGTGTTAAATTATAGCCGTGGTATAAAAGGGACAATCAACTTGGTGTTCTCTGGAAAATAATACAACTTCGTGGAAGGTAGGGTTCCACTCCCTAGCGCCTTGTGGAACACACATTCCACGTCGTTCATTATTTTTCATAGAATGCACAGCCCCTTGTTGATTATACCGTACATAGTGAATTAATATTGCGTTACACACATGGCAGTTAATATAAAGTGTTACCTTGCATTTGACTATTTCAACATGAATCATAAACAGTATGCGACAGGCTCATTTAATGGCATTTGGAAGCAGCATCTGCTGAAGCCAGAGGTGATGAGGCTTATGTACCCAAACGTGGTGAAAAACAGAAAGGAAAGACATTTCCCCAGGGAAAGACATTTCCCCATCACATGTCATTAGAAACTCATTATGAAAGTGTGGCTTTTGGGAAAACTTTTCCATCTGTCTGAATGAATTGGACATACCGTGTCCTTGAATAGGCATCATACCACTTGGATTGCTGTACTAATGTTTGAGTTGAGTGGACTATGTTGGAAAAACTTACAGGTGAGTTAGGACATAGTGGTGTCATCATTTTGGTCTGAGTGTCATTTGATTTGGGGGACATTCACAGAAGCAGTTGGACATTCTAAAGCGACATTGTTTTTTGACACCATTTTGACTTTGTTGTTGCCAAAAGGTTTTCTTTCATCCTCCATCCTCCTACTATTAAAATTGTCTTGGTCAACAGGATGGAAGTAAATTTAATGATAGGACTGTGGATGTTCAGTGGAATCTTTAGAATTTTTCGGTTTATATCTTTCTTTTTGCTCAATTTAACCCAACATTGTAGCATGTTCTTGCATGTGGGAAAGCCTGGAATACCAGTTCAAGCTGTATTTTTATATTTATTTATTTATTTGTTTTGAGATATTACGTGCAAAGAGAACTGTTTTAGGTGCACTTTAATGACTCACAGTAGCATTCTACAAGCTTCAAACTTGGGGAAATTCTAAGAAATTAAGTAATTCAAATGTGCAGGAAGATATGATAACATATGGCATATGTTGAACCACTTACAAGTGACTGCAAAATAAGACATCATGTTTGGTTGATTCACTCTCGCTTGTATCTTATCTCCATTCTCTAATATTTTCCTACAAGGCTATAGAATTGCTAAACCATAGGTGATGATAAGGCCCTTGGCTATGGAAGTCCATATGTTCAAATGCCTATGCATTGCCCCAGTTACAACTCCCATTCTTTAACGCTGGCTGACTGGTCAGACATTGGTTCGTAGCTTTAAGTGTCTGATGAATCCCAAGTTGCTGCGGCCACAGTGGAGCAGTTGGCATCTCTGAGAGAATCGTTAAGGAATCCTCTGCTCCTCCGTTTCCTGGCAGAGGCCCGGGGCTGGGCCACTGGGTATGAGACGACTCGCCATCTGCTGCACAACGCCAAACCTCACATGAGTCTCGTTAAGTCTTGCCAAGACTTCAAGCCACAGCCTCTCGGTATCACCGCTCAGTACTCAATATAGTGGGTTAGCACAAACACACACACACTCAGATCACTTTCCATTTGTAATAGAAATATCTATCAAGAGACTCATACGAAAGCAAGCAATCTTTGTTTCTATTTCTGTTAAGTTCTGGCCTCACGAGTAGCCCTGTATAATCCACATCTCATTTGACTTCTGCTGGCTGTACGTGTTCCTCCTCCCCCTTCCCCGGTCCAGATTTGGATGGGTGGTCATTTTGCCAGGGGAACATTGGAAGAACCTACGGCATGTTTCTTACTCAAGTTGGTGATGGTAGGGAGGATCAATAGAACAGCAAGGTGACATGCGAGCCAGTGGTAATTTGAATATGTTTATTGGATCCTGGGTGATAATGAGGAAGGCTGACATTTACTTTGTGACCATTCTGTTTTTCCCCTTCGGGTCTTTTTCCAGCAAACCCAGACACAAAGCAACTGTCCTCTCCTCCATTGACATTGTCTCCATTCTTCCTTTGATAAAATATGCAGTGGCGATTTTAGCATGTACAGTGGGGCAAAAAAAGTATTTAGTCAGCCACTAAAAGTTCTCCCACTTAAAAAGATGAGAGAGGCCTGTAGTTTTCATCATAGGTACACTTCAACTATGACAGACAAAATGAGAAAAAAAATCCAGAAAACCACATTGTAGGATTTTAAATGAATTTATTTGCAAAATATGGTGGAAAATAAGTATTTGGTCACCTACAAACAAGCAAGATTTCTGGCTCTCACAGACCTGTAACTTCTTCTTTAAGAGGCTCCTATGTCCTCCCCTCATTACCTGTATTAATGGCACCTGTTTGAACTTGTTATCAGTATAAAAGACACCTGTCCACAACCTCAAACAGTCACACTCCAAACTCCACTATGGCCAAGACCAAAGAGCTGTCAAAGGACACCAGAAACAAAATTGTAGACCTGCACCAGGCTGGCAAGACTGAATCTGCAACAGGTAAGCAGCTTGGTTTGAAGAAATCAACTGTGGGAGCAATTATTAGGAAATGGAAGACATACAAGACCACAGATGATCTCCCTCGATCTGGGGCTCCATGCAAGATCTCACCCCGTGGGGTCAAAATGATCACGAGCAAAAATCCCAGAACCACACGGGGGGACCTAGTGAATGACTTGCAGAGAGCTGGGACCAAAGTAACAAAGCCTAATATCAGTAACACACTACGTCGCCAGGGACTCAAATCCTGCAGTGCCAGACGTGTCCCCCTGCTTGAGCCAGTACATGTCCAGGCCCGTCTGAAGTTTGCTAGAGAGCATTTGGACGATCCAGAAGAAGATTGGGAGAATGTCATATGGTCAGATGAAACCAAAATAGAACTTTTTGGTAAAAACTCAACTCGTCGTTTTTGGAGTACAAAGAATGCTGAGTTGCATCCAAAGAACACCATACCTACTGTGAAGCATGGGGGTGGAAACATCATGCTTTGGGGCTGTTTTTCTGCAGAGGGACCAGGACGACTGATCCGTGTAAAGGAAAGAATGAATGGGGCCATGTATCGTGAGATTTCGAGTGAAAACCTCATTCCATCAGCAAGGGCATTAAAGATGAAACGTGGCTGGGTCTTTCAGCATGACAATGATCCCAAACACACCGCCCTGACAACGAAGGAGTGGCTTCGTAAGAAGCACTTCAAGGTCCTGGAGTGGCCTAGCCAATCTCCAGATCTCAACCCCATAGAAAATCTTTGGAAGGAGTTGAAAGTCTGTGATGCCCAGCAACAGCCCCAAAACATCACTGCTCTAGAGAAGATCTGCATGGAAGAATGGGCCAAAATACCAGCAACAGTGTGTGTGAACCTTGTGAAGACTTACAGAAAACATTTGACCTCTGTCATTGCCAACAAAGGGTATATAACAAAGTATTGAGATAAACTTTTGTTATTACATTTACATTACATTTAAGTCATTTAGCAGACGCTCTTATCCAGAGCGACTTACAAATTGGTGAATTCACCTTCTGACATCCAGTGGAACAGCCACTTTACAATAGTGCATCTAAATCATTAAGGGGGGGTGGTGAGAAGGATTACTTATCCTATCCTAGGTATTCCTTGAAGAGGTGGGGTTTCAGGTGTCTCCGGAAGGTGGTGATTGACTCCGCTGTCCTGGCGTCGTGAGGGAGTTTGTTCCACCATTGGGGGGCCAGAGCAGCGAACAGTTTTGACTGGGCTGAGCGGGAACTGTACTTCCTCAATGGTAGGGAGGCGAGCAGGCCAGAGGTGGATGAACGCAGTGCCCTTGCTTGGGTGTAGGGCCTGATCAGAGCCTGGAGGTACTGCGGTGCCGTTCCCCTCACAGCTCCGTAGGCAAGCACCATGGTCTTGTAGCGGATGCGAGCTTCAACTGGAAGCCAGTGGAGAGAGCGGAGGAGCGGGGTGACGTGAGAGAACTTGGGAAGGTTGAACACCAGACGGGCTGCGGCGTTCTGGATGAGTTGTAGGGGTTTAATGGCACAGGCAGGGAGCCCAGCCAACAGCGAGTTGCAGTAATCCAGACGGGAGATGACAAGTGCCTGGATTAGGACCTGCGCCGCTTCCTGTGTGAGGCAGGGTCGTACTCTGCGGATGTTGTAGAGCATGAACCTACAGGAACGGGCCACCGCCATGATGTTGGTTGAGAACGACAGGGTGTTGTCCAGGATCACGCCAAGGTTCTTAGCGCTCTGGGAGGAGGACACAATGGAGTTGTCAACCGTGATGGCGAGATCATGGAACGGGCAGTCCTTCCCCGGGAGGAAGAGCAGCTCCGTCTTGCCGAGGTTCAGCTTGAGGTGGTGATCCGTCATCCACACTGATATGTCTGCCAGACATGCAGAGATGCGATTCGCCACCTGGTCATCAGAAGGGGGAAAGGAGAAGATTAATTGTGTGTCGTCTGCATAGCAATGATAGGAGAGACCATGTGAGGTTATGACAGAGCCAAGTGACTTGGTGTATAGCGAGAATAGGAGAGGGCCTAGAACAGAGCCCTGGGGGACACCAGTGGTGAGAGCGCGTGGCGAGGAGACAGATTCTCGCCACGCCACCTGGTAGGAGCGACCTGTCAGGTTGGACGCAATCCAAGCGTGGGCCGCGCCGGAGATGCCCAACTCGGAGAGGGTGGAGAGGAGGATCTGATGGTTCACAGTATCGAAGGCAGCCGATAGGTCTAGAAGGATGAGAGCAGAGGAGAGAGAGTTAGCTTTAGCAGTGCGGAGCGCCTCCGTGATACAGAGAAGAGCAGTCTCAGTTGAATGACTAGTCTTGAAACCTGACTGATTTGGATCAAGAAGGTCATTCTGAGAGAGATAGCGGGAGAGCTGGCCAAGGACGGCACGTTCAAGAGTTTTGGAGAGAAAAGAAAGAAGGGATACTGGTCTGTAGTTGTTGACATCGGAGGGATCGAGTGTAGGTTTTTTCAGAAGGGGTGCAACTCTCGCTCTCTTGAAGACGGAAGGGACGTAGCCAGCGGTCAGGGATGAGTTGATGAGCGAGGTGAGGTAAGGGAGAAGGTCCCCGGAAATGGTCTGGAGAAGAGAGGAGGGGATAGGGTCAAGCGGGCAGGTTGTTGGGCGGCCGGCCGTCACAAGAAGCGAGATTTCATCTGGAGAGAGGGGAGAAAGAGGTCAGAGCACAGGGTAGGGCAGTGTGAGCAGAACCAGCGGTGTCGTTTGACTTAGCAAACGAGGATCGGATGTCGTCGACCTTCTTTTCAAAATGGTTGACGAAGTCATCTGCAGAGAGGGAGGAGGGGGGGGGAGGAGGATTCAGGAGGGAGGAGAAGGTGGCAAAGAGCTTCCTAGGGTTAGAGGCAGATGCTTGGAATTTAGAGTGGTAGAAAGTGGCTTTAGCAGCAGAGACAGAGGAGGAAAATGTAGAGAGGAGGGAGTGAAAGGATGCCAGGTCCGCAGGGAGGCGAGTTTTCCTCCATTTCCGCTCGGCTGCCCGGAGCTCTGTTCTGTGAGCTCGCAATGAGTCATCGAGCCACGGAGCGGGAGGGGAGGACCGAGCCGGCCTGGAGGATAGGGGACATAGAGAGTCAAAGGATGCAGAAAGGGAAGAGAGGAGGGTTGAGGAGGCAGAATCAGGAGAAAGGTTGGAGAAGGTATGAGCAGAGGGAAGAGATGATAGGATGGAAGAGGAGAGAGTAGCGGGGGAGAGAGAGCGAAGGTTGGGACGGCGCGATACCATCCGAGTAGGGGCAGTGTGGGAAGTGTTGGATGAGAGCGAGAGGGAAAAGGATACAAGGTAGTGGTCGGAGACTTGGAGGGGAGTTGCAATGAGGTTAGTGGAAGAACAGCATCTAGTAAAGATGAGGTCGAGCGTATTGCCTGCCTTGTGAGTAGGGGGAAGGTGAGAGGGTGAGGTCAAAAGAGGAGAGGAGTGGAAAGAAGGAGGCAGAGAGGAATGAGTCAAAGGTAGACGTGGGGAGGTTAAAGTCGCCCAGGACTGTGAGAGGTGAGCCGTCCTCAGGAAAGGAGCTTATCAAGGCATCAAGCTCATTGATGAACTCTCCGAGGGAACCTGGAGGGCGATAAATGATAAGGATGTTAAGCTTGAAAGGGCTGGTAACTGTGACAGCATGGAATTCAAAGGAGGCGATAGATAGATGGGTAAGGGGGAGAGAGAGAATGACCACTTGGGAGAGATGAGGATCCCGGTGCCACCACCCCGCTGACCAGAAGCTCTCGGGTGTGCGAGAACACGTGGGCGGACGAAGAGAGAGCAGTAGGAGTAGCAGTGTTATCTGTGGTGATCCATGTTTCCGTCAGTGCCAGGAAGTCGAGGGACTGGAGGGAGGCATAGGCTGAGATGAACTCTGCCTTGTTGGCCGCAGATCGGCAGTTCCAGAGGCTACCGGAGACCAGGAACTCCACGTGGGTCGTGCGCGCTGGGACCACCAGATTAGGGTGGCCGCGGCCACGCGGTGTGGAGCGTTTGTATGGTCTGTGCAGAGAGGAGAGAACAGGGATAGATAGACACATAGTTGACAGGGTACAGAAGAGGCTACGCTAATGCAAAGGAGATTGGAATGACAGGTGGACTACACGTCTCGAATGTTCAGAAAGTTAAGCTTACGTAGCAAGAATCTTATTGACTAAAATGATTGAAATGATACAGTACTGCTGGAGTAGGCTAGCTGGTAGTGGCTGCGATGTTGACACTGCACTAATCAAGTCGTTCCGTCGAGTGTAATAGTTTCTACAGTGCTGCTGTTCGGGGGCTAGCTGGCTAGCTAGCAGGTTGATTGCGTTACGTTACCTTAAAAAGAACGACAATAGCTGGCTAGCTAACCTAGAAAATCGCTCTTGGCTACACAATTGTCTTAGATACAAAGACGGCTATGTAGCTAGCTAGCTACGATCAAACAAAACAAACCGTTGTACTGTAATAGTTACTACAGTGCTGCTATTCGGGGCTAGCTGGCTAGCTACGTTAAAAGAACGACAATAGCTGGCCAGCTAACCTAGAAAATCGCTCTAGGCTACACAATTGTCTTAGATACAAAGACGGCTATGTAGCTAGCTAGCTACGATCAAACAAAACAAACCGTTGTACTGTAATAGTTACTACAGTGCTGCTATTCGGGGCTAGCTGGCTAGCTACGTTAGAAGAACGACAATAGCTGGCCAGCTAACCTAGAAAATCGCTCTAGACTACACAATTGTCTTAGATACAAAGACGGCTATGTAGCTGGCTAGCTACGATCAAACAAATCAAACCGTTGTACTGTAATGAAGTGAAATGAAAATGTGATACTACCTGTGGAGCGACGCGGAATGTTGACCGGGTAGTTGGAGTTCAATTCGGTAGAGGTTGGCTAGCTGTTGGCTAGCTAGCTAGCAGCATTTCCTACGTTAAGGACGACAAATAGCTGGCTAGCTAACCTCGGTAAATTAAGATAATCACTCTAAGTCTACACACTCTAAACTGCACAATTATCTTGGATACGAAGACAGCGAAGACAACTATGTAGCTAGCTGTAGCTAGCTGACACTACGCTAATCGAGTCGTTCAGTTGAGTGTAATAGTTTCTACAGTGCTAGTGACCAAATACTTATTTTCCACCATCATTTGCAAAACATATTTTTAAGTGGAAGAACTTGCACAATTGGTGGCTGACTAAATACTTTTTTGCCCCACTGTATGTAGTGGAGGGGCAAACTCAACCAAGTATTTTGTAGATGCATGCCAGCGAAGCCACTACACAACACAACACTAACAATACATTACATGGACTATAACGGTGACAAACGGTGTCCACAAACTGTTAGGGCCTACACAAAGCTGTTCCGACAGCGGTGCTTTCCTTTCAGCACCGTGGAGTCAATCCTTACCACAACTCCACCTGGCAATCAGCGGAGACTCGTCTGGCAGTGAAACAGTTCTTTCAGCCGGATTTACTGCCTTTTTAAAAATCATAGCTGAAATGGCTGACTTGCTTAAATATGGTTTCTACTGACTCCTTGTGGATTTGTGTAAGTCGATAAGAACCGCATTCTCCTTCAATAATAATGTCACGCCTTGGTCTTAGTATTTTGTGTTTTAGTTAATTAGTTGGTCAGGCCAGGGCGTGACATGGGTTTATTGTTTGTTGTAATTCTTAGTGGGGTTTTTTAGTTATTGGGATTGTGGCTGATTAGGGGTGTGTGTTGCATAGGTTTGGCTGCCTGAGGCGGTTCTCAATCAGAGTCAGGTGATTCTCGTTGTCTCTGATTGGGAACCGTATTTAGGTAGCCTGGGTTTCACTTTGTATTTCGTGGGTGATTGTTCCTGTCTCTGTGTTAGTGTTCACCAGACAGGCTGTATAGGTTTTTCACGTTCCGTTTGTTGTTTTAGTTATTTCATGTATCGTCATTTTGTTCTTTTAAAAACATGAGTAACCAACACGCTGCATTTCGGTCCGACTCTCTTTCGACAAACGAAGAACGCCGTTACAAATAACACGTTTTTACTTGTTTTGAACCTTACATAAACATTATTACATTTATGTTCAGTAAATTCATAATGTTTGTTCTTATATATTTAACATTTACACTACTGTTCAAAAGTTTGGGGTCACTGAGAACTGTCCTTGTTTTTTAAATAAAAGCTCATTTCTGGTCCATTAAAATAACATCAGATTGATCAGAATACAGTGTAGACATTGTTTATGTTGTAAATGACTATTGTAGCTGTAAACGGTTGATTTTTTTAATGGAATATCTATGTAGGCGTACAGAGGCCAATTATCAGCAACTATCGCTCCTGTGTTCCAATGATTACAGAGGTTGTAATCGCTGCCAAAGGTGCTTCAACAAAGTACCTTGTAAAGGATCGGAATACTTATGTAAATGTGATATTTCAGTTTTTTTTTATTAATTTGCAACAACAACATAAAACTGCTTTTGCTTTGTCATTATGGGGTATTGTGTATAGATTTATGAGGGGGGAAAAATATTTTATCCATTTTAAAGTAAAGCTGTAACGTAACAAAATATGGAAAAAGTCAAGCGGTCTGAATACTTTCTGAATTTACTGTACACTTAGTGTTACTTTCTTAGCTACACTATACATATGTCTCTCCCTGGCATATTACATCACTACTGCAGCAGCATACAATACATACTTCTGGACTCACCTTTGTCGTGCTGTGCCCATTCGAACAGGAAGGTGGCGCGACAGTCCTTCTCGTGGTCAAACTTCTCAGTTACTGTGTCTGTGTTTTTCTGGCCTATTGTGTTGCGAGTGAAGGTTTTTATCTCTTTAAGGGTGTTCGTTTTGGATCATGTTTGATGTACCCTTAAAAGGGGGTAGGTCGTCATAATGCCTTTGTAGCCTGTAATCACCTTCACGCATGGTACACCAGCAAATGCCTGGGCAGGGGTCTGCTGACTCGTCATTGCCCCGCAGTGCTGTCTCACAATTGGCATTCAATTTAATGCATACTATAATTCTGGCAAACACGTACCTATTCTCATCCATTCGTTGGTTGTGAAAGTCATGGCTCGTCTATATGTATAGCTGAGCTACAACGTTTGACTTCCCCAGTAATCCCAGTTTAACAGCGTTGTCTACATGTGATACACAATTCTCATGTTTTGAGACCCTTTCTGACACGTTTTAAATCTTTAAGCCCACTTGGACCACCCACCCTCTCCACTGAATAGCAGGCAGTGGAAGCAAAATTGTGATTGCGTTGCTTCCTTCCAAACCACTCATTGTTGAATTTGAAATTTACAACTTGTTGTGTAAACGTTTATGTCCAATGGTCGATGTGCACCGAGACATTTTATCTTTAATATCTCTTCATATTACAGTGATTGAAAAGGATTTCCTAGTAGATTGTTGACATAATTCATGATGACTGCTTATCTAGCTAGGTAGTTTGCTAGCTAAAATTTAGAAGTATGATGTTAACATGATCAGTCCAATCAAAGCTACAAGGAGATATAACGTGATTTGACGTCATTTTATCTGTGGCCAATGATCTTGAGCTTTCTTGGACGGGCACTTCTCCTGTAAATCTATGGCAGCACCATAGGGGGTCTTGAAGTGCCTAGCTCTCCTTTAGATTCTGCAGTGATGTACAGTAGTGTCCCCATGAGCGACAGAACCATAAGCCAATCACAGCACAACCAGAGATGATTAACAACGCCTACTCTCTGGGCTTTCGCTGGCTACCTCTCCACCATAGAAGGCACTGAGATAGTTTGAAACAGATGCATTTTGCACAACTTAATACATTCAACTGAAATGTGTCTTCCGCATTTAACCCAACCCCTCTAAATCAGAGTGGTGCGGGGGCAAAAGAGACCAAGTTTGTATGCTGCTTTGTTAACTCAAGGATTTCTTTCAATACATTGTTTGCTAAAATGTGACACAAATTAATGTCGGAATTACATGCAAAGCAGGCCAACTTTTATTTTTTTTAAACAGGTGGCTCTGCCCTACCTGCCCTGAAAGACGGGTCTACACAAATAGAATGTCTATGTCTGTATTAATCATCTGTTAAAGGTTAAGACGAAGTTTGGATATCGTATTTGGGATGAACAACTGACTGAATTGCTGAAGACAGTTTCTGGGACCCCCGTGTTAACGTTGTCTTGGATGCACATCTTTTTCCCATCATGCACCAGTGATTTGGAGCCTATTTAGCCTCTGGATGTAAAGATCGAGGAAAAAAAATCTGTCCTCTGAAACTGGCGCTTGATCAGATTTTTGTCCAGTAACTTACTATGGTAAAAGTTAGGCCCAGGTGCCCAGACGCAGATCCTATCACAGTGCTATGTGCGTACGTACCGGTTTAGTTAGGCACCTTCTCCCCGGATTTGGGAGCTTTCAGAACAGACGCTGACGAGGCCAACGTCGTCGAAGGCAATATTACCATAACTGCATGAGTCTATCAGCTTAGCTGCTCCCAAATGCCAGATCCCTGTCAAGCGTGTCGCTGTCATCGCCGTGTGTCATGTCTGCAGCTTTACTGCAAATTCATTAGCCGAGCAACTCTGAGAAATTAAATACGTTTCAAGTGTTTTTTTCTGCTTCCTGAGTATGTTTCAATCTGAGCGTGGTTACGTAAACCCAAACCTAAATTTATCAACGCTCATTTTATTTAAAGCCTGAGCTCCCGGCGCAGCCTGTATGTGTGAGACTTGCTCAGAACTGGAGGATGCCTTTTGTTTCCCTTCGAGCCATTTAGTTTCTATTTTGGTCTGTGAGAAAAACAAGATTTAGAAAGGTCATGCTAATTTTAGTGCAGGTTCTTGGAGGAGGAAGATTTATGGCTTTCGGTTCACACTCGTGCAAACAATCAAAGCAGACCTCAATCATGTTACAGATGTGCAGCAGTTTACAGTCGACTATGAGTGAATGAGGTGAACGTTACATCTGCACATGCTGCATGCCTGCGCGTGTGTGTGTGCATGAGGTCATTGCCGCATGCATTTATATTTCTCTAGTTTGTGTGGCTGGAGAAGTGCTCTATTTCTGCAGGAAGCTGTTAGCATCCCTCTCCTCTCTTTCTTTCCTCCTCTCCTCGCCAGTCTGGGAGATGTCAGACTGAAATGTGTTAAGGTCATGTATCTCAAACAAGCAGTGACAGCACACAACTACCTCAGCTTAGCCAAGACTAGCGAAGACCGTTATCATTCTTTCAGGTGTTCAGTCAGTGTGCCACTCAAACGGCCATTCAACTCTCTCTTTTTGACAGATGGCTAATTACAATTCCCAAGTTATCTACAATAAGGACATATATTTATTGCTATATCTTTGTGAATAATGTTGTATCATATGTTGCTTTTCCGTGTTCATTTTCCACAGATACTGTATCTATTTAGAATGACTTACCTGGTGATTTTTTTTACTGTCCTGTTCCCCAGTAAAGGGTATTAGCAGGTGATCAATATCAAGATACTTCTCTTTTGTCGGGCTCATGCCATGGACTGAGAGACACCTTCAAAAGGCTTAGTACAGTGTGCAAACCAAAGAGCATACCACTAGAATGGTGAGTTGTGATATGCTCTGACGTAAATTCAAGGGCACATACTGTATTCCCATCCTTCAAAACATGTAGTTATTTACTATTTATGGCAGTTCAAAAGCGTAATTTGTCACCATAGACCAGGGATCATCAACTACATTCAGCCGCGCGGCTGATTTTTTTTCTTGAGAGGATGGTCAAGGGGGCCAGATCAAGGGGGCCAGAACATAATTACAAATCATTTGACTACAAATTGATCGCAAGAAGCCCAAACAAATATAACATTTCACTAAAACCTAATCATTTCAAACCTTGGTTACATTTGTATACAATCACATATACAGAATCTCTCTATTACACATGGAAATTCTTTGGAACAAATTTCTAAAATTAAAATCACTTGGAGCTGATTTGCTGGTGTTTTTTACAGTCTTTTATGTCAGAAAACTTGGGTCGCCAAACAAAATCACATGTAGGCCGTCAGTTGGGGAACCCTGCCATAGACAGTGACAACTTGCTACACAGAAGGATTTTTATTCTTGCCCTGCTAACAGTAATAAGTAGTTAGGAAGTCCTGAAATGATCACCAAAAGTCATATTTTGTCATGACCCTGTGGATGTTTTGCCTAGCTCCCGGTTGGTCCCCGGGACGTCCCTGAGGATGTTTTTAGGACATTCTTGGGACGTTATGTCATGGTCCCCTTGAGGTTTTGTCTTGTGCCCGGTTTGTCTCAAAGACGTTATGAGGATGTTTTTAGGGCGTTCTAGGGACATTGTGTCATCTTCCCCTAGAGGTTTTGTCTCGTTCCCGGTTTGTCCCGGGGAACGTCCCGAGAACAAACCGGGAACAAGAAAAAGGTCCCCCAGAGAACGTTCCTTTGTGACCATCACACAACGCCCTAAGGACTAGTTAAATTAACCTCCTGAGAACATTCTAAAAAGGGACGTCCCCAGGAACTTACCGAGAACTCGACAAAGGTCCCCCAGAAAACGTTCCCTTGGGACCATCACGCGACGTCCTAAGGACTAGTAAAACGAACATCCTAAAAAGGGCCTGACAATGTCCTCAGTGATATCCAGGGAACTTACAGGGAACTAGACAAAGGTCCCCCAGAGAACATCCCCCAGAGTGCTGGAATCAGAACGTTCTCAGGATGTTCATTTTGCTAGTCCTTAGGATGTCGGATCTTACAATGAACTAGACAAGGTCCCCCAGAGAACATTCCCTTAGGAGCATCACACGATGTCCTAAGGACGAATAAAGGACAATTAAAAATTAACTAAAAATGTCCTGACATGGTCCTTATTGACGTCCTGGGAACTTACAGGGTACTAGAATAAGGTCCCCCAGAAAACATTCCCATGGGTCCGGCACGCAACGTTCTTAGAGCGTCAGCGGGGTAACGTCAAGCCGAAACCTTTAAGGGACCTAATGGGAACGTCACCGCATGTCCTCAGGACATCCCCTGTTTGCTGGGTATGCACTTTACCTGGAAATCCAGTGGCAGGTTTTGATTGAACCGGGTCTTAGCCTTTGGTTCTTCAAATTCTGTGCACAACAGAACGTTTAGCCTTTTCAACAAGATAAACGTCTCTTTCAAAATGGAGGAGAGCTCTCCTCTGAATCAGTCCTGGAATCAGACTAGCCCCTTGCCAGGGTATGTTTTTTTTGCTCCAGACAAACCATACTGGCAGTTACCATGACAACAAACACAATTTTCCCTTCACACGTCACCCAAATGCATTTTCGCTGCCAGAGCAACACAGCGCACTCTCTCTACGCACAAACCGTTTCACTCTTGGCAGCATCCTCTAGAGACAAGGGAATGAGCTCAGACAGAGCTCCTGCAGACAATTGGAGCAAAACATCACGTGTTACATAATGCCTACTATCAAACTGATGTCTTATTTGCAGCCATTTCATTGATAGGCTGTGATGAGCCCAGAATATTACATAGTCATCTCAAAGTGCACACGTGAATGGCTAAACATTTGGATCGACTGCACTAGATCATACACAGACTCATTCTGTAGGTAACTGCTAAACATATTTCTAGCTCAGCACGTTAGAATGACAAGGTGACCACAGATGACCTAGTTGAATTGCCATTGCAGTGTAATGTATCATGATGTGTGTATTGAATATTATTGTCTTTAACATAGATCTTTAATGATTTGCTTCTTTTTTTAAAGACTGGTGTATATAGTCAAGCGAAGTTTATTCAAGCAGCAATTTTTGAAGAAAATTATTTTGTCCAGCATCCTTTTTTCTCTCTCTCCCTCTCTTTTCTTTTGCAACGGTAGACAGGGAGTTAAAGGAGTAAAGCCACCTCATCACAAAGCACTCCTCACATGACCTTACAAAACATGTTTTTAAATCCATTCAAGAATAGAATTCTCCCAAACCTTGTGGTTATCTTGGATCTGTTGGGATTACGGAACAGTAAAGACATAATAACATGCTCCAAAGCTCTGGCTGGCATATCAACGCAATAGTCCAAGACCTCTTCACTGGACCTTGACCTTCCTTTGGCAGTTGACCTGTTACCACCTAATCCCAACCACACAGAGGTGCCATGATGAATGTACTGTTGTGAGTTGATTACAGATGTTATGAGTTCAGTGTCAGGGGTTCAACCACAGATAATGATATATTGTACATGAATGGGCTTAATCTGTCTGCCTGTTCATCACATAGTACCAGATTGTTCCAACTTTATATGAAGGATCACCATTTGTAAGCAGTTAACAATGTATACTTTCAATGTAATTATAACTTACTTGTTTATTTGACTACCCTGCAAATGCATGATTTTAGTGTCTCCAAGGTGGGAGCACATTATTTTCTGTCATCTAGGGTGCCACCTCTTCCAAGTTAGGCAGTCCCAGCATATAGCAATTTCTGCTTACATTAAGATTTGATTTGTTTTGTCAGATGACGGCCTGAACAGTTGACAACTGAACAATGAGTGTAGGCACTGAAAGAGCATATTTGTATTTTTATCGACCCCCCCCCCCTTTTTTATCACACTCAAGTTTGCATTTCAGTATTCTCAGTACAGTATGTAATCACGGGGAAATGCTTCCCGTTCTCAGAATTAGACACGTGCAGGGTTAACAGTTGTGTCAACAAAGATAGTGCATGAACATTTAGTCTTTTCAGAAAAAACACCTCAGCAAACACTACTGCATCTCAAAACATATTTTTACATTATTCCGATGAAGGCCTTCAATGTGCTCACCTTAACAGTTTTATATTTACTTATGCGAGCAATATGTGATGAGTTGACAGAGCAAGAAAAATGTTATTGCTCAACATCCAAGGTCAGGGCCAGTCACACTGTCTGCAGTTCTTTGTAAACACACCCTTGAGGAAGGTTGGTGCTTGAGTCATATCACAGTTGTCTTTGACTATTATCGTTTTCAAAAAGTATAAGAACATCTTATCCATCAACATGACATGTTATTTTGTCACCTGTTGACATTAGTGGTGATTTGGTAGGACATATACGTAAGTTATCTCCATATATTTGACAACCTGCAGTCCTATTGTAAACACCACTATTGCAAATGGTAAGATAGCTCGTAGGAGGGAGGGATATGAAGGAACAGTGGTGTGTTTAGTAGTTAGACAGGTACCATTGGGGATTTGGGGTGTCCCATTTCAGGGGCCGGTACTATACAGAGGCATTATGTTTCCAGTGCTCCGAGTAGAAGGCGGCAGAAAAGAGGAACACCACATTTGCTGGCATGGGAACGTAGAGCTGGGCCTACCATGTGCAGGGATATTGTTCCCTGTCAAGTCTTGTGTTACGCCTTTGAGTGATGGAGCCTATTCCTGGAAGACGGTGGCAGGCGCGAACAAAAGCTATGGAACCGACGTCAAACATTACTCTATATGCGGTCTTGGTGTGTGTGTGTGTGTGTGTGTGTGTGTGTGTGTGTGTGTGTGTGTGCGTCGACATGTGTTTGTGTGCGCAGCAAGTGTATATAACCAGAACCTTTTGTATCCCCCTCTACAGGTTCACCCAGTTTCAGAGGACAGCTGTGATGGGCGCCCGGCTATATATAACTCCACACAGGTCTAATTTACGCCCCCGTGGTCTGGCCCCAGTGTCACACATTGACCTTTGAGAGAGAACACCATCCCACACAAAGACAAGTGCATTATTACCTCATTCCTTTTCTTAAAGGGGAGAGGACATTTCAAATACACCTGAAGCAAGGGTAACAAAATAATTGTCTCCTTGATGATCATTATGATAAGAATTCAGAATCTTCAAGGAGACAATTGTTTTGTTACCCTTGCTTTTGGTGCATTTCAAATGTTGTGTCCTCTTTAAAAAACATTACGAAGCAATATGCACGTATCACTTATTTCATGTTTCCTTCAACATTTTCAAATACTTTAGCTATTTGTACGATTTACGGCTTCAGTGGTATTTGTCTAAAAACAGCTGGGTAAAATGTCCCTGTGGTCAAGCTCGTGGTTTGGCTACTGCGAACAGTGGCTGCTGCTGTGGACGTGTCCCTGTGGAGCTAATTGTGACAAGCACAGAGAGCAGGTACAGCGCAATGCCTTTGACGAGGGCTTGACTGATGCGGCTGGCGCTTGTCCAAGAATCAAGTAATTGCAGCACGACGGACCCATTTAAAATATTTAAACAGCGCCAAACATGAATGACTCGAGCATCAGGTTTCAAAAACAACAACCTAAAGACCCTTTTGGAAGAAAACGCTATCGTGATTCTCAGTCTCTAGTGCTGAGTGAGAGACAAAAGGTGCCAGTTATTAAAAAACATGCTGGATCATTTTATCTAACTGAACAGTAACTGAGGGAGAGACTCAGAGCCAGCGAACCACTGCCTCCATGTTGGTGTCAAATGTTCCATGACATTAACATTCTGCTTTTATAATAAATGAATCATGATGCAACCAAAAGGGACAGTTCACATTCATTCCAACCAGCAACAGTTGATAGCTTACTTGCTGAAGTGGTTGACGATTTTGAACAACAAGATTCATATTTAGATGTGAGTTTCAGAGATTACACTGGTTATAGTCTCGCGATGCCGTACTTCCAAAAGCACATCGTTGTCACGCCTCCCTTGGCGGTCTGGAGAATTCTGTATAACAAAAATGTTTTGAATTGTCCGCTGGCTCACATCGACAAGATTTTGATTGGATATTACATTTCAAGAACCCTCCACCCACATGCCCATAGAAGTGGTGCTGTGTGTTATGTGCATCACTATTTTCCATCCGGGTAGGACACACTTTGTAGAGGGTTGCTAGTTTCAAGTGCTCGTTTTCAAGTTATCAAGTATGGCCGACAGTCTGCAATTTATATTTCTTAAAACTGAAAGTGGATCATGCTGGTAAAGTCAAACGTCACAACACATTCTAAACCGCTCTGGCGACAATTCCATTTGTCCACATGGCTGCGCTTTGCTATCACTTGAAAAATCTTGAAGATTATTATTTTGTTTTTGTAAGGATCCAAAAACAGAGTCGGTGGGAGACTCTATTCAAGTCAGTAAATACATTTTGAAAACTTTGAAAAAAATGATCTATTACCGTGCTAGTAGTAGGCCACTTTGAAAGCTAACTCAACTGAGCTGCTAGCTAGCTAACTAACTTTACACAATGTTTAGCTAAGGGAATTAAGTACATAACAATGGCTAACTGTGAAATTTAACACCTTCTCACAAAGAAACTGTGCATACCAGCGATATTTCTGTATACAACATTCGCTAACATAGGTAGGCCTACCTACACTCAGAGGCGTGAAGGTGTGGAGGTGTGGGGAATGTTTTCCTGGCACATGTAAGGTCCTTTGATACCAATTGATCAACGTTTCCATGCCCTGAAGAATTCAGGCTGTTCTGGAGGGGAATGGGGGGTCCAACCCGGAACGAGATGGGTGTTACTAATAAACGAATAACTAATGTATATGCCATGGGTTATATGTGTGTATGCCTACCTATGTAAGCGCATGTTGTATACAAAAATACCGTTAAACATCACACACAAGGTATAAACCTATTACAATTGGAGCAGGCCAATCCTGCTGAAGGTCTGCTGGTGTGTAGGATTATGTTTCAGCCCAGCAATAACACACCTGATTAAACTTATCAAACCTAATGAGTTGATAATCAAGTGTGCTATTGCTGGGTCAGAACACCCAGTAGATCAGGGATCAGTGGAGCAAGGTTGGCCACATAAGGAGTTTTTTTTGTTCACCTGAAATTATGCTTTAGCAATAATAGCCTACTTGTTACTACTCAATTATCTATTGTTGTTTATACCAGGGGTTCCAAAACTTTTTCTCTCAGGGCACCTCTTCCAGCATTGGGGAACATCCCACGCCACGTCTATTTTAATGGGCACAAGCACTGTTTATGACATAAACGGTTCACACCCCTCTTGTTGGTGGAGAGAATTTTGAGAGTAGCAGCAGCGTGGGGGGGGGGCAATGAAAATAGTCTGGGTAGCCATTTGATTAGGTGTTCAGAAGTCTTATGGCTTGGGGGTAGAAGCTGTTTAGGAGCCTCTTGGACCTAGACTTGGCCCTCCGGTAACGCTTGCCGTGCGGTAGCATCACATCACAGTACATCACTGGGGCCAAGCTTCCTGCCATCCAGTATCTCTATACCAGGCGGTATCAGAGGAAGGCCCTAAAAATTGTCAAAGACTCCAGCCACCCTAGTCATAGACTGTTCTCCCTGCTACTGCACGGCAAGTGGTACCCGGAGCACCAATTCTAGGTCCAAAAGGCTTCTTAAGAGCTTCTACCCCCAAGCCATACGACTTCTGAACAGCTAATCAAAGGGCTACCCAGACCCCTCTTTTACACTGCTGCTACTCTCTGTTTATTATCTATGCATAGTCACTTTAACTCTACCTACATCTACATATTACCTCAATTACCTCAACTAACCGTTGCCCCCGCACATTGACTCTGTACCGGTACCCCCTGTATATAGCCTCGCTATTGTTGTTTTACTTGTTTATTTTTCTTCTATTTTTTACTTAACACTTATTTTTCTTAAAAGTAAGCGCTTTCACTGTCAGGTCTACACTCGTTGTATTCGGTGCATGTGACAAATACAATTTGATTTGATTTGGATTTGATTCCATTTAGCAGCTTATCACATGGCATGCATCGTCAATGCAGCCATAGGCCTACAGTATGGTGGCGTTACTGGCCTCATGGGGACCTGTCATCTGAAACAGAGAATAGCTCAACTTTACATGTTGAGCTCTATGTTCTCAATTTAAAATGATACCAGCAGACACTGTATATGAGGCAAACCATATCCCAGATTTTGCACATGCCTTGTAAGTGCTGACATATACAATTGTTTTGTACAAATCCAACCCTTGTAATTTAGGTACAGTATGAAAATAAAGAGATGACAATTTGGCTACAGGAGATTGTCATTACAAGTAACATATTATGAGGTTTCATTTAATTTTATTAATTTTAACAATTTTGGTTGCAAAAGGTTTGCCGTTGTTCCCATAGTAGATAGACCAGGGGCATTCAACTCGTACCCTACAAGGTCCGGAGTCTGCTGGTTTTCTGTTCCACCTGATAATTATTTGCATCCATCTGGTGTCCCAGGTCTAAATCAGTCCCTGATTGCAGGGGAACAAAGAAAAAAGCATTGGAACTGGCTTCCAGGTTGCAGAGTTGAGTTTTGAGGGAGATAGGACTACATAGAGCAACCTTGTACTGTCTATCACTGACCCCAGATAAGCTAGATACTGGGTTCACAAATATCCTTTTAGGTCAGTAACATGCTGTTTAAAAAAACATGTAATGGCTTTCTACACGTGAGAGAAATTGAACTAGCTAGTAGCTAACGGTAGCTAGTTATACCTAGGTAGCTTACAAGGTTAGCTGACTTTTCTCAAAATGAACTTCATTGTGGCTAGCTACTTCCTATCCCTCATGCTAGCCTGCACAGCCAAATATCACTCCAGAAACATAATTGATATATATATATATTGATATGTTCAATATGTAGATATCTTTGGTCCTCACTGAACTATTCTGGTGTGCACCTTTGGAGCTCAGCCCAAGCAAGGCATTTGATTGGTTTGGCATAGTTTGACCCCTCTTTAGCTCATTTCCGCCATGGAACTTCCCCAGGTTTACTGTTTTTGGGAAGCCTGTTTCGCAACGAGGCTACACTGGTTATAGTCTCGAGAAATCCATGCAGCTCTTAAGATTTTTTTGAGGACATTGTTGTGGACTAACACATTTTAGCAATGGTGTACAAGGTCTTTCAAATGATGAGTTCAGAGTAAAATACAATTGTCAAGAGAAGTTTATACAGAATATGTCTGGTTATTGGGAAGCCTTCGAGGCAACTGGGTGACAGATGTAAGAAAGCTTGGCACATTCTAAAAGACCCTGGGTGACGCTCCGTTTCCAAATGTGGAAAAACTGGGATGAGTCACAGAATGCCTACGGCAACAATAAACATTTTTAATGTGAACATCTTATTCCAAATTTAATTCATAAAGTCCTTATTTATTGTAACTGCCATATGCGTCTTTGGATTTGTAATATTGTTGTACTGGTCAAGCAATGCTCTTGATGATGAAGTGCTCCTCAATGTTATACACATTGGAATCCCATGTCATTGTTTTAGATCTTTTGGTGCCAACATGGGTCCTATTACTGTAAAATTCTACATCTTGAACCCTGCAAAACATGTCCAACAGGTGCTTCTTGCATAAGGGCATAACCAGTCAATTACGAGGTAACATATGAATACCATTCATAGATCATGTTGTTGCAATCCCCTACAAGTCACTCTCGCAAGTTGTTTTTATTTCATATATTATATTTTTTCTTTATTCAACATTGCACATACTCCGTTCGATGACATCTCATATTGCTGCCTACAAAAATGATATTGATGTAGAAAATCCAAAAGTCTGAAGATTTACCTAAATAAAAAAAATAAAAAATAAAATAAAAATAAGGGTAGGAAATGAACGAGCTCCAAAGATAGTACAGAGAGAAGAAGTAACTGCAAGAAAATAATACAAACATCTCCATTTAGGATGCACTTTTCAAAAACAAAGAAACATGCAGAAAAAAAGCAAGGCTGACCAAAACATCGGTATTTTATCACATTTGGACTGTAGGAATATTATAACATCTTGAAATACACTTCTACGGAGTTGTTTTAATATCAACTTTAAGAGACAGTTTTATTTTGATTTCGCTCCCTTAAATGACCCTCCAGTGTTCATGAAAATGAATGGTTCAAATACACACACACATACTGGGACAGCATTAACATTTAGTTACATTTTAACAGAAAAATAACCCATGTCATTTCCATGTGGATGTTCATGGCAAACGTACTTCGTGATGGTACAATGATTCCATGGCTGAAACATATTACTGTAACCAAAACATACACACACACTCCCTACGTACGCCCACAAACACATAACATGCACGCACATTTATATTGACGCAACTCACACACACACACACGCACGCTGCTGCTACTGTGTATTATATATCCTGTTGCCTAATCACTTTACCCCTACCTATATGTACAGCACATACCTACCTCAATTACCTTGTACCCCTGCCCATTGACTCGGTACAGGTACTCCCTGTATATAGCCATGTTGTTTTTATTTGTTATTCACTGTGTATTTATTCCTTGTGTCACTATTTAAATGTTGTATTACATTTTTTAAAATCTTTAACCGCATTGTTGGAAATGAACGCGTAGGTAAGCATTTCACTGTTCGTCAACACCTGTTGTCTACGAAGCGTGTGACAAATAAAACTTGATTTGATTTGTTTATGTTTGTTATATTCATATATACAATGGACCCTTAGTAGCTACCCGATCTATACCCAAGAAGGCACAACTTTAAAATGTACACAATAGTTAAACATGTCATTATAATGATTTTCAAGTTGTGAACTTGATTTGATTTGTATATGTTTGTTATATTTGGGGCCGTTATGTATCAAGCATGTCAGAGTGCCGATAAAGGATCGGTTTGGCCTTTTAGATCAACAATGAATAAGATAAACTGGACAGGGGAACTGATCCTAGATCAGCACTCTTGAGACACTTTGCATGAACAACAGGTTAGTGTTCAAAGACAGACCAGCTATAGTTGTCAATTTTCTGGACCTTTTCACTGTAACTATGCACACCTTGAAGCAGGCCTCATATCTATACTAAAGATGCGTGTAGATACTGCAGGCAGGGCTAAGCCCCATCTTTGATATTAGGGCATTGTGAAAAGCCTTTTCATTGACTTTGTCTTTTCAGTTCGGTCCAATCACAGTTCATCCATTACCATAATGTAGTCAAATATCATTGTTGTGGTCTTGAGGCTACACAGGCTATACGGATGACTTAGAATGGCTTTTTGTATTTTTTTTTTTTTTACAGTCTCATCATTATGCGTAGTGCTTTAGGCCGGGACATAACACTGATTGATATTGCCAAAAGAAGCCATCCCTTCGGAGTTATACTACGGATTGGGCAGATAACTAGGGAGAAGGTCAGCTTTGCTAACAGTATACAGTATCTAACAGTATAGAAACATTGTAATATCCTAGAAAAACTTGATGTTGAAAGATACCTCTTTCTCTTCCCTTAAGTCACTGCTTATTCAACTACAATTTGGGAATCCAGAGTATTTTAGCGTAACTATGGCAAGACACAACAACTTCTTGCTAGGCACACCTAAATGATACCATTAACTGCTGAGGGATTTAGCCTTAAACTATTACACTTCGACAGACATCAATTATCAGAATGTGCATGGGCTTTGTGTTTGCTTCAAAATGTAAAACAATGGGACTATGGGATCAGGGAATAAACAGCACTTACTTTTTCTGCAATCATTGGTAAATAACCAGTTATGCTTAAAGAATTTGATAACAAAGTACATTTTAGCAGAGGCTAGCATGGCATATTTGATAGGGTTTTCTGAACATTGAGGAAAATCTTGACCACAGACCTTCACCTATTTTGTAATAGAGGAATATAGGGTCTCCAATAACAATAGACATGTATATGGAGTAGGGGTGGTTGGGGGTATAATTAGGATTTTCTATGTAAGCAGATGAAGAACAGACACTGATATGAGAGCACTTTTCATCTCCAGATTCAAGTGTTCTATGTCTTTTCAGACAGTACAATGAAATATGTATGTTTTCTTTTTATGGAAGAGAATAGAAATGCAGTCCATTGTCTATGTCAAAAATACTGTACATAATATTAGGTTCCACCCCTTTCAATAACATAAAAAGAATAAAGAACTCTGGTGTTGTTGGTGCCCTGAAGCACGGTCATCTTGGGCCGACATCACAATAATAGACAGCACGCCCAGGAGCGAGAATTACTAAGATCTTGGCTGTTGACTGAACATAAGAAGGATGGGCTTAAACATAAGCTGGCATTTATGTTTTAAAAAAGCAAACACTTGATTTGTCTGACAAAGCTGCAACAAGCAAGCAGTGCATACAACTATGTGTCTTTGAAAGCAGACCAAAAGAGAGCGGGCGGATTTTCTACGAGCAGTTATATGAGAACAGCACAATAAGAAACTCAATTGAAAAATCTCAAATCTAAATTGAAGGGCAAAATCACAGATCTTGTTGGAGCAGCATCCACAACATGTTCAATGTTCATGTAAATAAATATGGAACATGTCTTCTGAAGATATGAACATTGTTAACAGTCAAACTAAGTAGAATTGTCTCAAATGTCATGATTTGCGACACATTGTTGGACACAGAAATATAAACATCGGCATATGTTCTATTCAATGTGTATCTATTTTCACAACATCTCCAGAGGAAGTGTACACCACGTACAATAAAATCAGGGTTTAAACTTTGGTTAAGTAATAGTCAAGGCTCGGTTTAAAAAAATATATAACACACATCCATGTTACTTTGCATACAGTTAACTTTAAATGGATCGAGGTTTGTGTCAACAAAGCAGCTGGTCAATTATATCACTAACATAATAAAATTTGCATCTTAGGGAAAACCCTTTTGTGTCCCTTCGGTAGATCATTCTGTGTGTTTGTGTGTGTGTATGCGCACCTGACATCTTTTGTGTTTGAGAGTGTGTGAACAGATGCTTACAGTATGTGAAAAAAAAGGAGGACAAAAATAATCAGATATGTTTCATGTATATTGTAGAGTCATTTTGTCTCGTTTTTGACTCCCTACTCCTTTCTGAATTGTAATATAGTTGTCATAACATGATGTTGTGAATTGAAAGACATTGTAGCTGGTAGCTGAGCGAGCAGCTCCGCCTCAAGCCAGCCTTATTTTGGTTGACAATACGAAACAAGATAAAAATAGATCAACTCATTCTGCTTGCTGCACATAAGCAGAGAGAAACTCCACCATTTGGTTATCAATGACAACTACAAAGCAGACCCAACTAAAACATTGTCAACATTACAACCAAACAATTTTTCTCTATCTTAATAAAATATTCACATCTGTTCTTTACAAGACACTGTTTCACACATAAAGAAAAACATATTTGAACTCGGATAAGTCTCTAGTTTCATCACTTCATATATAGGTATATATGTAATAATTAAGGCAATCATTTGGGCCATGACTTACTCATTTCCATGCCTCCAGGCTTTCTAGGAAATATCTTTGTTCCTTGTGCGCTCCGTATAATGTCCCAATGTCTAATTTGTCCATTCAAACTTCTGATGTCCGATCGCTGGGTTCACTCTTGCAGTAGACCTGTTGGTTATCGATGTCCGTTGTCTCACCCCAGATGACCAGTCATAATATTTGCTCTTTCTCTGCCAATTCCAAGAATACCAGCCAGCACATCCTCTCCTAAGCCATCAACTGATAGCACTGTAACAAAAAAAAATAAAACAGGACATGAATACCAGGTTATCATTCCAGGTTATCTACAGATACCAGGTTATCAAAGACCATTCCCGGTTATCATTCCAGTTATCTACAAAGACCAATTTATCATTACAGGTTGTCGTTACAGGTTATGTATGGGTACCAGGTTATCATTACAGGTTATCTATTACCAGATATTATCATTCCAGTTATCTACAAATACCAGTTTATCATGCCAGGTTATCTAACAGCAGGTTATCAATATAGCATATACAATATCTATCAGGTTAGCAACTGGTGTCAGCGTTTATGAACATGAAACCATTCCCATATTTGAATCTCATGGGTACCAATACACTGCAGTCTCTCCTTTTTTTTATTATGGCCCAGTGGAATATCTGCAGCATACCACATCAGATAACAATCGCCCTCGCTCGGCCATTAAGTCTGAGTTATTGGGTCCCTGACACCCTTTTGTCCTCTGTTCAGCTCGGAGCCAAATGCCTCATGTAGTTCCAAAACATTAACCTGGTTTGCCAAGGGTGGGAACTGGAGGCCAACATGGAGGGGTGCGTCATTCCACTACTGGTGAACTGCATGCTCCCTCTGCGGCTAGGGCCTCATTGGGAAAATAAACCCAGATTTAAACATTTGGATAGATAAAATGTATTAAATATATGTTTTATTGCCTAGAGCATATCGTGAAAATGGACTCTTCTCGTAATATCTATATATGAGACATTGATTGAATTAGCAATACAATTCCTTAGCATTGCACTTCTTTTTCTGTGTAATGTAAACATACCTAATTTCATGTGTATTTATTTAATAGTAAAGACATGATCAATTCAAGAGCCCTCTTCTTTGAATGAAACAGCTGGTGTTTCAGTATATCAGTAATTGCAGGATTCCCAGATTTCTCACACTGTCTCGGGCCTAGACCCAGACGTTCTGTGTTAACTCCAAGCTATGCCAGAGACTAGACAACTACAACTTTCTTACTGAGTGGTTGTGTTGTGAATGGTCAGGCTCAAGGACAGTCATGTCTGTCCTTAGGCTGCTCTCCGAAATAACTGAATTAGCATTGCATCTATGTGACATGTCCTGCTGTCTCATTTTACAACACAAACGGTACATTGTTTCCATGCACTGAAGCCAGAACCTAGTGTTGTAGAGTTTCTTCTGATGACTTTATGGATATTTTATGACTGGTTAATGCCACTTATGTTTATACTAAACCACTTATGGGTAAACATACCAAGTGTGTAAACATTCTTCGTCAAACAATTGACACACTAGTAGCAAAGTCCAGAACATAGGTCTAGGAGAAGCAAAAGTGTTAGCTTTTCACGGGTTTCACACTAGCTAGTGTAAGTTATACAATTATACAATGGATTATATAGTAGCTCCCCAGTCTATACCTAAGAAAGCACTACATTCAAAATGTATGCAATGTCATTATAAAGATTTTCATGAGTTCCATGAGCGTAATCACTATTGTTTATGTGTCTCAATTCTTCAACACGGCCACATAAATCTTCATGAATTCAAAGTGGAAATCCCAGTCTCAATTGAGCTAATTGTGCTGCCACAATACTATCGTACAGCCACTGTCTCCCCTGCCACGATATACCATCATTGATGATGACAACATTTAAAACTATTCCCCTGAATAGGTAGAGGAGAGGGACCGTAAACCTGTGACCTCAGAGACTACTTTTGTCTAGAGTTGTCTTTTTCTCTGTGCTCCTTAATAAGTGTTATATGTGTCAAAGCGCACTCGATGAGCTGTATAGGGCCCTAAGCAAACAAGAAAATGCACATACAGAGGCGGCACTTCTCGTGGCCGGGGATTTTAATGCCGGGAAACCAAAATTAGTTTTACCAAATGCTTTCAAGGAGCGGGACACTAATCCGGACGCTTATAAGATATCCTGCGATGCCCTCCAACGAACCATCCAACAGGCCAGCTTCTATCCCCAAGCCATCAGTACAGGACCCGAGATAGTATCCTACTACACCGGCTCTGGCGCTGTAGTGTGACAGGGCTTGCAAACTATCACGGATTACAAATGGAAACCCAGCTGAGAGCTGTCCAGTGACGAGAGCCTAACAACGAGCTAAAATTATTCGATGCTCGCTTCGAGGCTTGCAACACTGAACCATGCATGAAAGCACCAGCTATTCCAGAGGAATGTGTGATCACACTCTCCAAAGCCGATGTGAGAAAGAACTTGTTGAAAGATAACATTCACTAGGCCGCAGGGCCAGATGCATTACCAGGATACATACTCAAAGCATGTGCTGACCAGCTGGAAAGTGTCTTCAATTACATTTTTAACCTTTCCCTGACCCAGTCTGTAATACCTACATGTTTCAAGCAGACCACCATAGTGCCCAAGAATGCCAAGGTAACCTGTTTTAATGACTATCACCACGTAGCACTCACATCTGTAGCCATAAAATGTCTACTCTAACAATTTGCATTGTATGTCCACCCCAACCCCTATTTTTACGCTGCTACTACTCTCTGTTTATCATATATGCATAGTCATTTTAACTATACATTAATATTATTACTACCTCAATTGGGCCGACCAACCAGTGCTGCCGCACATTGGCTAACCGGGCTATCTGCATTGTGTCCAGCCACCCACAACCCACCACCCCTCTTTTACGCTACTGCTACTCTCTGTTTAATCATATATGCAAAGTCACTTGAACCATATCTACATTTACATACTACCTCAATCAGCCTGACTAACCGGTGTCTGTATGTAGACTTGCTACTTTTATATCCTCGCTACTGTATATAGCCTGTCTTTTTATTGTTGTTTTATTTCTTTACTTACCTATTGTTCACCTAATACCTTTTTTGCACTATTGGTTAGAGCCTGTAAGTAAGCATTTCACTGTAATACCTGTTGTATTCAGTGCACGTGACAAATACACTTTGATTTGATTTGAAAATGCTTTGAAAGGCTGGTCATTGCTCACATCAACACCATCATCCCAGACACCCTCCAATTCGCATACCGCCCCAACAGATCCAACAATAATGCAATCTCTATTGCACTCCACACTGCCCTTTCCCACAAGGACAAAAGGATCACCTACATGAGAATGCTGTTCACTGACTACATCTCAGCGTTCAACACCATAGTGCCCTCCAAGCTCACCACTAAGCTAAGGACCCTGGGATTAAACACCTACCTCTGCAACACGATCCTGGAATCCTGACAGGCCGACAACACATCCGCCACGCTGACCCTCAACATGGGGGCCCCTCGGGGGTGTGTGCTTAGTGAAATTTCTTGACACTTTTTGCACTAACTATTTTGACTCATCATATGTGCTGCTGTTACTGTTTATTATCTATCCTCTTACCTAGTTACTTTACCCTATCTATATGTACATTTGATCTGGCCAAGACTTTCGAAACTGTCAATCACCACATCCTCATCGGCAGACTCATCAGCCTTGGTTTCTCAAATGATTGCATCGCCTGGTTCACCAACTACTTCTCTGATAGAGTTCAGTGTGTCAAATCGGAGGGTCTGCTGTCCGGACCTCTGGCAGTCTCTATGGGGGTGCCACAGGGTTCAATTCTTGGACCGACTCTCTTCTCTGTATACATCAATGATGTCGCTCTTGCTGCTGATGAGTCTCTGATCCACCTCTACACAGACGACACCATGCTGTATACTTCTGGCCCTTCTTTGGACACTGTGATAACAACCCTCCAGGCAAGCTTCAATACCATTCAACTCTCCTTCCGTGGCCTCCAATTGCTCTTAAATACAAGTAAAACTAAATGCATGCTCTTCACCCGATCGCTGCCTGCACCTGCCCGCCTGTCCAATATCACTACTCTGGACGGCTCTGACTCAGAATACGTGGACAACTACAAATACCTAGGTGTCTGGTTAGACTGTAAACTCTCCTTCCAGACCCACATCAAACATCTCCAATCCAAGATAAATCTAGAATTGGCTTCCTATTTCGCAACAAAGCATCCTTCACTCATGCTGCCAAAAATACCCTTGTAAAACTGACCATCCTACCAATCCTCGACTTTGGCGATGTCATTTACAAAATAGCCTCCAATACCCTACTTAACAAATTGAATGCAGTCTATCACAGTGCCATCCGTTTTGTCACCAAAGCCCCATATACTACCCACCATTGCGACCTGTACGCTCTCGTTGGCTGGCACTCGCTTCATGCTCGTCGCCAAACCCACTGGCTCCATGTCATCTACAAGACCCTGCTAGGTAAAGTCCTCCCTTATCTCAGCTCGCTGGTCACCATAGCATCACCCACCCGTAGCACGCGCTCCAGCAGGTATATCTCTCTGGTCACCCCCAAAACCAATTATTTCTTTGGCCGCCTCTCCTTCCAGTTCTCTGCTGCCAATGACTGGAACGAACTACAAAAATCTCTGAAACTGGAAACACTTATCTCCCTCACTAGCTTTAAGCACCAGCTGTCAGAGCAGCTCACAGATTACTGCACCTGTACATAGCCCATCTATAATTTAGCCCAAACAACTACCTCTTTCCCTACTGTATTTATTTCATTTTATTTATTTATTTTGCTCCTTTGCACCCCATTATTTTTATTTCTACTTTGCACATTCTTCTACTGCAAATCTACCATTCCAGTGTTTTACTTGCTATATTGTATTTACTTTGCCACCATGGCCTTTTTTTGCCATTACCTCCCTTATCTCACCTCATTTGCTCACATCGTATATAGACTTGTTTCTGCTGTATTATTGACTGCATGTTTGTTTTACTCCATGTGTAACTCTGTGTCGTTGTATGTGTCGAACTGCTTTGCTTTATCTTGGCCAGGTTGCAATTGTAAATGAGAACTTGTTCTCAACTTGCCTACCTGGTTAAATAAAGGTTAAATAAATAAATAAACATATCTGCCTCAATTACCTTGTACCCCTGCACATCGACTCGGTACTGGCACCCTGTGTATATAGCCAAGTTATCGTTACTCATTGAATATTTATTCCTCGTGTTAATATTTGTATTTTATTTTTCTCTCTGCGCTGTTGGGTAGGGCCTGTAAGTAAGCATTTCACTTACAAAAGCATCTGAAAAATACAATTTGATTTGTTTTGAAACTAATTATACCAAATAAGTAAATGATATAATATAATAAAATAAAATAAATTATATCAAATATACCAATAAATGTGAAGAGCAACATAGATCTCTGACTGGACTTCCCCTTTAAGGGTTCTAATTATATTTTGTTGAAAAGAAACACTTTACTTGTACAGGACTGAAGGTGACTAACGAGGCAAGTGCAGGGCTTAAATACCTATCGTCAGTCCCTTCACCCTGACAGAGATTGATATGAATATATTGCCAAAGTCAAACAGGAGCCTATTAGCGTGCAAAGAGGAGTGGATCTGTGTGCCCAACGACTTCAGAACCAAAGCTGATGCCATACATTTCTCCTTAAGCACAATACCACAAATTCCACTTCGGTAACATTTTACTTAAAACCTGCAGGTGTAATGCATTATGACGCAATTATCATAATTCACCACAGAATACACATGAACTGTGACACTATTTGTTTTGTGCTTTCTTTTTGATTCTTCAATTTATTTATTTTTCTCTTTTATTTTGATGTTTCTCCCCTGTGTACTGCTTGTATTTACCGCTTCTACGTTACCTTATACTCAATATAATACAAGATAATTGTTCACAAAAGAATATGCAGTTATCATGAGCAGTTGTCATGAGCATGAATGACCCCACTTAAATCTATTTCTAATAATCTCATAATAAACCACATTAAATACCATCCTGGTATTGGAGTAATCATTTCAGAAGTTCTAACTTCAAATATAAGACATTTTAAACTATTGACGTGTTTTATGATGCAGCTAACTCCCAAACATAGCTTCCCAAGGAACAACGTACCCGCAGTAAGACTGTAGCAGCTCCTTTTTAAATTGCTGTGGGAAAGGCCATGCTTGGGCTTTCGTCGAACAGCAGCGGTATCCCACAAACTGCTCCAAATAACAATCATTTTAAAAAAAGAAGGAAAAAACATTTCCTGGCCAGAGGAAAATCAAAACATGGCTTAATAGAATGTTTTCCCTGTGACATTTTATTTACAACATTACTTCCGACCTTCGGGAATCTGCAATACCAAACAACATTCTTCTCGAATGCAGCTACGAGCTGTGTTTCATCGGAGTCAAATGTGTGATGAATGCTGATTGGCTTGTTAGATTTCATGGAGTGGGCTTGAAGTAGGCGAGTTGTTGTCATAGAAATAGAATGTGATTCAGGAAATAAGAGAAGGAGGGAGGGGTTTGATGGGTTAATAGATTGGAGAGGTTCCGCATGAGGCGTCGCAATTTAGGCAAAACTCTCATGGGCTTCCCAGTGGACTGTTAAAACATTTTAGAACACTAAATGCAGTCTACAGTGGTCCAATAACAATTCTGCCACCAAATGTAAGTTACCTGTGACATTTGGGGAGTTACAAATGAAACACTCGCCATCTTTTTACTAACAGACCAAGAAAAAGGCCCAAGGGAGGAAAGGCATACAGAAGCACTGTAGAGGAGCGCTGTGATCTCTCATCGCGAAGAATAAGCGACAGTGTGCAGTGTCCTGCGATGCGTACAGATCGGTGGCAGAGCTCTGCCGTAATGTCCCCACACCTCCTCGACAACTTCAGGATGAAGTCGCCACTCCCCTAGTAGGAGGTTCCCCTTCCCATGTACCTTGCTCTATGTTTAAGGACATCTGGGCCCATCTGGGCGCAATGCGCACATCTAGCATGGTCCACATAACCTGCCATTGCATGGTCCACACCAAGGCAGGCAGCACATAACAGATGGGAATCAGAATGGGCCATGTAATTGCTGAAATTGCCAGGACAAGCCTTGTTAGCCTTGGACTGCTTTCTCTCCCCCTTCCCTGATGACTTGCTCGTTAAACCTGTCGCCATCTCGTTTCGACCGGGAGCGAAGCGAAGGATACACGCACCACAAGCTGCTATTCAACAAAGGTAACATTAGCTGGAAGCTAGGTAAGCAGAAAAAGAAAGCTTTATTCACCAGGGGAGTGGGAAATAAAGCAATTCTATATACTTTCAGGCTAGTGAAAATAGCTCTAAGAGTAATGCTAGCTAATTAGCAGGCTATAACCACCTGAGTGACGATAGGCAGCTAGCCACGCCAGTGGGTGTTAATAACCACTAGCGTGGGTACCCACTGGCATGAGGCGGCAGGGTAGCCTAGTTGGACTAGTAACCGGAAGGTTGCGAGTTCAAACCCCCGAGCTGACAAGGTACAAATCTGTCGTTCTGCCCCTGAACAGGCAGTTAACCCACTGTTCCCAGGCCGTCATTGAAAATAAGAATGTGTTCTTAACTGACTTGCCTAGTTAAATAAAGGTAAAATTTAAAAATATATATATATGCCGACTGTGTTTAAACCAAGTAACTTGAGGTAAAAATGCACTGCTAGGCTTATCTTTTACAAGGGGATGGTGCTTCAATGTTGGGGTAACACACTTTGAAGAAACAGCCACAATCCTGTTAGCCAAACAAAACAAATGGTGGCTTAGCATGAAAGGTTGCTAGCTTTGACACGTGTGGTGCCGTTCGCTATCTATCTAGATAGCTCGCTGAACTGTCGAGTGACCTAACTCTAAACGGTGGGAACCAACGTAGAGCTAGAGACCTTGAGTAGAAGCTGCTAAAACTAGTGGAAACCTGTTCTTAGCGGGATGCTAAAGCAGTGGCGCTAGCGAGTCAACAGCACTAATTGCATGCAGGCTGGCTACGTACTGTGGCTGGGTCGTTCCACCTAACGCACCTAACTCCACGTAATTGTTGCAGATTGTGGCAAGGGTTTGAATCTCACATTCGTTTTTTCCCCCCCTTTGAAAATATAGAATTACATTTATTGTGTTAGTGTGTTGAGAAGAGCAGGAAAACCTTGTAAATGAAAATGATGAATACCTTTAATGAGGAGTTTCTTGTTGGAATACCTCTTGCAGATGTCACATAGGCTACTACATACATAGCACAGCTACATAAATAATAATCGCTACTATAGGCTATATTACATAGACTACACTAACATGTACTATTTCTATGCGTTATTATAATCATCGACTTTGTCACATATGCGTTATTTGAATCAAGCATCGAGGACCAGCAGTGAACAGTGTTATCCTTAACAGAAATGCTTGATGCGAGGGGTGCTGAATCCAATGTTAATGTGCACTGTTGTTTCAGTGTCAACCGCTTTAGCAGTGTGTGCTACCAGACAGAAATGATGAAGACAGTAAATTACAGCTATTTGATAAGTCCATAATGATCTTCAAAAATGTTTTTAGGATGAATTAAAAACTTAAACGTTGTTGATAACTGCATATTTTTTCTCTCCATAAAAGCACATGGATGTGTGTGAAATGGATGAGCAAAAATGTGGGATTAGGTTTCCATCCAATTGGCGACAGATTTTCATGTGAATATTCTAAAATACGCATAAAGGAAATATGCACAGTTGACCTATTTTAAGAAATGCCATTGGTTGGTGGATATAAAGTCTAAGATATTTGATAGGCTGATGCAGAATTTGTTACAGGAAATAATCACTGCCACCTGCTCAGGTTAGCATAGGGCTAAATGTGTCAGGTTGTGTAATTGGAACAGCTAACGTAGCGTTTGATCACGTGCAAATAAGTCAACAATTTAATTGGCTGATGAGCATTTTGATGTCCAGGTTAAACTTAAACTTTTTCTAATGTTCGCAAGGAGGGACCCTGAGAGTCTCCTTAATGTACATATTGTCATGAATTTTACTTGTGATTCCAACTTGAATGTGTTATTGTGTATGTATTGTAATATCCATGAAATTCAGTATCTTTGACTGCCATGTGGATATTGGTAAAAACTTGAACTTGAACATGCGTGTGTCGGCTATCACCGGTTAACGCTTGATCTGATTGAATCTAGGCCTTGCCAAGTACAGGCATATCCAAGCAGTGAACAAGAGGTAGGCCTATACAGTGTGTTTCACCATAACTTTACTGATCTAAATTACCTGTGAAGAAGCTGCCTACCCTGCCTTAAAAATTCAGATTTCTTGGTACCAATACTCATAGATACGACAACCTCATAGGCAAAGCTTAATAATGACCAAAACCCAAGGCACATCTTTCTCAGATATAATTTGATAGACTAACGTAGGGACCAAATCCCTTGAGCCAGTGACACAGACTGACTGATGAAATGCAGAATTATCTTGGACTGCTAAGAATTCTCAACAGCCTCATTCAGATTCTTTGAATTCGTTCTCTATTGATGTTCAAGTGGCACGGATTTCAAGTGGATACAAACCGATATGGAGAGGACTGAAAACCTGAACTAATGGAGGGGATGATGGCTGTCATGAAGGGCTTCAAGACAATCGAGAGACTATAATGGAAACACTATGTACTGTAGTATGGAGAGAATTAAAACAGACAGCCTTAGAGACCCAACAGACACACGTAGCTCAGGAGGGGGGGGGGGGTGCAGCCTTCGCTTCCTGCACACTGACACTAATCCAAAGGCTGGAGGATTCTTTCCTCATTCTCCTGCAGGCACTGCTCTCAGATCAGTCCTGACATTCACAGTCACACAAAGCAGACTATAAATATGCAGGCCACACACACGCAAACGCACACAAATAATCAACATTCGGTTCACCATTCTCAAGCTCATTTTAAGCCCACAGCCGCCAATTGTCCGCAGAAAATATTCAGACGTCGTTTTGCTACGGTTCATCAATGCAGATTTATCTGCAATGTACTCTTTTGCTGCCATGGTTGAGTGCCCACACAGACGCTGTTTCTTTTTCTCATTGGCTGTGCTGTGTTGGTCAGCTGTGCTAGCCAAGGCAGCCCATGCAAACAAGCGTGGCGTATGTGACGTTTGTGGGACTCAAGTTGATTCAAAGCGACTAAGGGGGGGCACTCGGAAAGCACATGTGCAATGCACTGTGAGTCATATTACACCATGACAGACCATCACGGCGAATTAAAGGCATGGCGCTGGCGGGGTGGCGGCGGTCGGTAAACATCATTAATGCAAAGACGCCCTCGTCCCATGTAAACAAGCTCTGTGCACATGGGATGGCAGGACTGGCAAGAGCAGATCTACGAAATACGGTGTTTACGAGTGAATTCACTACAAACCGACTAAGGGAGCTTATACAGCCGCAACTCAAATAACTTCAGTCCTACAATAGCTTTTTTGTTGGAACATTGCTGTGAGGTTGAAGAAACTATGTTTAGACACTTTTCTACTGGTGTAAAAGTGGAAAGCAAACCTGGCTACAGTCAGGTTGCTAGGCAGTGACAAACGCTCCAAATGCACTGTGTTTATGGGATGTAGGGAGGTCATTGCTGGTATAATAAAAGTCCATAGCAAATATATGCCAAAAGATATTGAAATAATAACAACTAATGGCAGCTATACACAGTTATACATGTGCAATTCTACCATGGTTGTGCCACATTGTACAATTCACAGACACATTTTTTAAAGGACCAGGGCATCATTACTGGCACAGAGTGAGAGGTTCAACCATGAATAACTCATATTTATTTATGCACCAACTCACAAGGGCAAACAGTAAAATGACTGTGCATGTCTACCTTATAAGCTTAGGAAGGATATACTACTATTAAGAGCCATATTTCTACTTTGCACATTCTTCCATTGCAAATCTACCATTCCAGTGTTTTACTTGCTATATTGTATTTACTTTGCCACCATGGCCTTTTTTTGCCTTTACCTCCCTTATCTCACCTCATTTGCTCACATCGTATAAAGACATGTTTATACTGTATTATTGACTGTATGTTTGTTTTGCTCCATGTGTAACTCTGTGTCGTTGTATGTGTCGAACTGCTTTGCTTTATCTTGGCCAGGTCGCAATTGTAAATGAGAACTTGTTCTCAACTTGCCCACCTGGTTAAATAAAGGTGAAATAAATAAAAAAATATATAAAGTGTTGACAACGAAGTACAAAGTTTACACCTATTTGTTCAGATGGGGTTAAAATACCTCCCTAAAAACTAGAAACAAAACATCAAAATGTGAGGATAGAGGATTGCGAATGCACGAGCAGGACAAACCTGCATCGTGTGAAACCACAGCCAAAATGGGAAAGTTCAGCGAGCATGTCTGATTCTGAAGCCTCTATACAGCCAAAAGCAGAAATGGTAACATGTCTGTGACTCCCTAGCAGAGGAGAAATGCCAGAATGGTTGATTTATAGCCCCACTTCCCACATAAATCACACAGATGCATCTGAAACAAAAATTATATCAGCAGTCATCTCTACCCAGACTTCCATCCCTCCTCTTCGAATTAATTTATACTGTCAATGACCTTCATCCATACGAGAATGATAAAGCCATTTGTTTCCAATGAATTGCAGCTCATACAAATGATCTGTCCATGAATGCCGTTGTTTATGTATGTGTGCGCGTGTATGTCAGTAAAGTATTGAGTTAGCGTGTAGTAGGTCCCTGGTTTTATCGCAGTTACAGTTAGGCAGCAAACCACACAAATATGCTACACTGGTGTCAGAAGTGGGATGGATGGCTGTGGTCAGGTATTTTACATGAATGTTATATGACCAATTAGGCCCATGGGCCTTACTGAAGTCGCAAGATCAAATCTGGCTCACACGAGTGGAATTATTGCTTATTGCTTTTCCATTCCTCTTCATTACCACAACTCTGTCTGCCTATTGGATCATATTACGCTGGGGTCACTAGACACAGCTTTCTTTGTAACGCCTTTGGCCACAAGTGCCTTTCCTGACCGCACAGCACTGCTGAAGCTCCTTTGCCTAATCTTACAATAACACCTGAGAACAACTTAGTCCTCTTTACCTCCCACATTCGCCTACCACAGAAGGCCAATGCAATAAACAAAGGTTTGAGTTAGCGACGGCAGTTGGTGACACATTAAGCATAACTTGTAGTAAATAAAGCAAGAAATGTAGGAATGACCCACTTACACACATTAAGTAAAGAGTTCGGGTCAAGCAAGCAACTCATAGGACATAGGACACACATAAATAAAGTAAAATGCAAATGAAAAGTGCATTGTGCAGTCCATTTGGCGTGAATAGTGAAAAACCTCATTTCATAATTATCTTGTGCCAGGAATCCAGTAAGCCATGAAACGCTGCCCAGGCGTCTGGACCTGACTGAAACATTTGGACTTCATTAATGAGAAGGAAAAGGTGGATGTAGGGGGATGATTAAGGGGGTGCTGTGAATGAGAACAGCTGAGAAAAAACACATAAAATTGTTGCTTTGCTCTCTTTCTTGGCTTATTCCATTGATTAGCCATTTTTTTTTGTTAACTACAAAGGGGCTGGGAGCGGGTGAGCGTGATTAGCCAATGTGATTGACCACACAGTGATTGTTCACACAGGAACTTTCTGGAATTTTCTAACTATCTTAAGATGAATGCACGAATTGTAAGTTGCTTAGAGGGTCTGCTAAATGACTAAAATGAATCCGCTGCAGAACAAATACCATTCCCTCAATAATAGCATTTCACAGATGTAGCCCTTTGTAACAACCAAATGGTTTTGCTGTAATACTCGAGAACTTCCTAGAAGTGATCATATTAGTCAGAACCACAGGTCTCCAGTGGCTATCCGGATGCCAAGGAACCAATCTGAGCAGCATTACTTGATTGATGGGCGGTAAGGAAAGTCGATGAAGGAGTGCACGAAGACGTTTTGAAAACCAATACAAATTTCAATGTGGGTGATAACAGTATTTACACTTTCCCAGTCAGGAGCTAAAACACAGACAGACATGTATAAGGAGGAGTTCAATAGATGTTGACAGTGCCAAGGTCAGGAGTTCTGGGATAGATAGAATAGGATAGTTCCATCAGCCAGAGTGCAAAACACACGTTACACTGGTATCACTAGGCCTAGGATAATACGGTTATTATTCCACTGTTTTTACACCGTTACTCTATCCTTCTAATTCACAAACGTTGTGGGGTGGATACATCTCAAAAACAGTACATACACAAAGAAATGCAGGTACACAACCAAACAGTAACAAACACACACTTCCCGTGTGTCCATAGCTGTGTGAAATCTTGCTGCGCGACATAGAAATGACAGCGAAGTGCCACATTTTGACACGTGGCGTTGCAACTCTGAAAGTGTGATGAATAATGCAACCACACACTGAGAGTTAAACCACGCTCCCCAGTCAGAGGGCAGAAACCACTTAAGGGCACAACATGTAACACATCAAAAAGGATCAGAAAAGTGATATTAAGAGTTTTCCCAGTTTTGCTGAATTGCAGTTGGATTTCAGACTCCAACCCACAGGTGCTGTAACTGCTAGATGGAGTCACAAAATAAATCTCTCATATATTAAGTTGCAGTCTGCCAGTGGTTTGTTTGTGGGGAAACTGCACATATTTTCCAAACAGAGGGTGAGAGTTGGAAAAACAGACTCTCAAACCACTTAAAAATACACATATACAGATGAGCGTACACACACACGCACAGGCATACGCACACACACTTTACTCCGACACAGTATACATCAGAAAATTCCAGTCACGGTTGCTATGACAATGCTTACACCACAAATGTTCTCCTCTGCAGCTTATCGTGGCCCCCAGCCCCCTTGGGAAAAGTGTTTTTAACTTTAGGCCTGGGAACATAACAGTGGAGGAGCATAAGCCTCAACTGATTGATCAACTCTGATTGCCCAATTTGTGTTCCAAAGCTACACCGGAGAGCCTGGTATACAGTTAAACCTTCCAGATGTTAATATTCCCAATTATTTCAAAAAGCAATTTGGAAATGACGTAATACTCAATGATGAAAGTATGAAAAGGTCATGTGTTTGAGCTTTTGTTGGCATATGTATTGAGAGAAAACCAGAACTCTCATTGACTTGAATAGGAGCTCTTACAGTGTATTACAGATCGTTATCCTTCTCTTTTGAACTTACATGAATTAAGACAAAGGTAATCTCGTGCCACAAGGTTCTCTCTGTTCTCTGTGATGACACCCCTTGGTGTGTCTATACAGAATAAAGATAGCTGGCAACGCAACAACAAATGGCATCAAGACAGGTTATTTTCAAAATACAAAATCTCTCCCCAGCACAGCAGGAAATGCTATCAGCTATTTATAGCCTCAAACGTGCAATTTTTCAGCCAGCACTCAAGGGAGGGCACAAAGTCCCAATTAACTCACCGGAAACTCACCAAGGCAAACAGTGAGATTACTAATGATAAGGCAGATGCTCAAATACAAGCTAGAATATTTTATCTCAAAAGGCAGCAAGTACCACAGCCTCGCAGATGTGTCGTACAACAAAGGTGTTTGGCCTTAATACTATTAATCTCCTAAACAATAGCAGTCAACAACAAATGATTGTGGTTCAGTAGACTATGTGTAAATGGCAGCGGGGAGGAAATTGGACCGTTTTTAAGTGAATAATGTGGAAAATTGAGAATTCTTTGTGACCTTGTTGAGTGGGATAAATGTTCATGAACAGCATTTAAGCCACTTCATTCAGGATATTGCAGATTTGATCATTTCTTTACACCTCGGTCATTTTGTTAAATGCAGGTGTTTCGTTGCTTTTGGAACATTGAAAGAGTAGGCCCAATTCTACATAGGACATAAAGTGGCAGTTGCCCCGAACACAGATTAAGCTGAGTTCTGGACTAAAAATCTGTGTCCAGGAAACCAACCCAAAGAGTGCTGTGTGCATCTTGAGTATTTCTTGACATGCAGTGAAAAGTACAGTAGACTGGCTGTATGATCTGTTAATCGATGTCAAATAGTTAGAACGTGTTAACCAAACCATTAACATCATTACACTGCAACTATCTACAGTACAACCAGCTACCAAGTACACAAATAAGAAGCTGCTATGTTAATTGGAATTAAGGATGGAAGATCCCTTTATAAATCACCAATAAAGAAGAAACAAATAATACTTTGTCTTTCATCGTGTTTACGTTACCTAGTAATTGTTAGATAAACATAATTGCTGTATAATCATTTACTCGAGAGATCCATCTTTAATCTTTCTCTTTCCACCTGCCGGTGGAGCAGAGTTGTTTCTCAAGGATGGGTAAAAAGGATTATAGAAGAAAATAACAAATAAACAATTTGTTATTTATAAAAATGGAGATGGAATTTTCCATCACACGAGCAGTGTTTTAACGTGCCAGCTGTAGAAGACCTCTGACGAATGAGCAGAAAACCATGACTGTATAAAAACCAAGACTTGGCTTGAGGGAGAAAGGACTTACTGTTAGTGGCTCGAGAAGTAAAACAAAATCCTAAAAGAGAACTTTGTCGTTTCCTGCGTAATCCACCAAAGAAGTGAACGCCTTCCCAAAATAATTCTGTGGATCTGGCCAAATAAAATTTGAAGACATACAAAGCCCTTGAGCACTGACTGTTACTTGTAAAGAGAAGTAGCATGTTTTGCCAAGGGGCATATCTGCAAGTCTCCATCAAAACCTCTGTGAGGAAGCCAAAACCAATCATATTTGACCATTCAAGTGCTTACTGGTACATTTTTGTAACATGAGTTTTTATAAAATCAAAGACAAGGATAATTGTAAAGCAAAGGTTCCACAACGACTCCTTAGGAAAATATATCCCAAACATTTATGGTCGGGGGTAACGACATGTCTATGTTATCTGACGAAGCCGTGAGAGACTCCATAAGTAAATAAATCATTCAATTATGGATGTTAATGACATCAGCAATATAAAGTAAACAACAGCATTCTCCACCCCTCAGCAGTATTTCTGTAACTATTTACCTCAGTTGGTTTAAAAACAGCTCCCTTTGACTATGTACTAGACCAATTACAACCATGCGTTTCAACTTTTTCTTTAAAACGGCCAATTGATTTTTTGGGTAACACTACATTGAAGCATACTTTATAAAGGGTTTATAAAGGGTTTATAAAGGGATTGTAAGTAGCTTATGGACTGTTCATTAAAAATGTATGGTTAATAATAAGCAGTTATCACTAATATTAGTCTCACAATTTGTCAATCAAAATCTCAATGAGTATAGCTGTTTATTATATTACCTATAAACATATAATACATAGTCAATAAACCACTTACAAACCCTTTACAAAGCATATCTTGATGATGTAAAATGTTACCTGGTTTGAATCATTTCACTTTGAGAAAATATGATTCCGCTTGCTTCCCTTGACCTAAGCATATCTTTGAACAAAACCACGTGGTTTGTCAAGCACCATAACAATAAGGGTTCTCTTTCATTATCAGAATGTTCATAATTTTTTACAAAAGACCAACTCCCATGCACTTTATGCGGGGGATCTTGGTCTTTGTAGTCCTCCGGGTTGCCTTCTGAGTCATTTACAGTGAGTGGAGGCCCCTATAGGCTGGCTCCTTGTGTACACACGCATGGACTCACACACGCACTCACACATGCACCGATACACCCCGGGCCCTGGAGAGCTAGCATTAGTCACTCCACATAAAAGCTTCCAGTCACTCCAAAGCAGGAGAGCACAGAGAGTGAGTGGGAGACTAGGTCTACTTGGTCTCCATTTATGGCATCCATTTTGGCTCCACCTGGACGAAAGATGCCACTGCTTTGATTTTGGGAATACAGGCTTACGTTTATATAACTGATCAATAGAGAGGGAGGCTCTGATCACGTATCACGGGTCATCCAGGGTTGATGGTTTCAACGTCCATTGGGAGTGGCCTTGATTAGTCATGAGTGAAAAATGACTATGCTTGATTACATATATCCCTGACTAGGAACATGATCATGTTGCTCATTGCATTTCATAACATATGGTATCCATCGTAAAACGTGTGCTGGTTAACGTAATCGATTTGTAAACCATGATATTACTTTGGATGAAATCATGGGAAAACAAACTAATTAAGTGGTTTACATCCTTCACATACATTGTCATTTCGTGGTTGGATTACACAAATAACCTGGTTGCATTATCTAGGTCTAGGATCTATTTTTGAAGCAACCCACATTTGTAATGTGTAACATTTACACTATAGGCCTTCATTATATCAACTGATATTCAAACCTCTATCTACTTTACCTTTTAACCTTGTTGCTTTACCTGATTGTTCGACATTGATTGCGCAATCTTGGATATGAACACTACATGAAAAGTTTACACTGTACAGCTCATGTGACGTTGTTTGTTAGGTGTTTACGACAACCAGCGAGGCCCTGCTTACTCGTCCCTTACTTATCTCAACGCTCTGTTCAAGACTCCCAAAGCTGATGACACATCTGGAGCCACTAAAGTTTACCAGCAGGCCACTAGCCTCCCAGCCAGCAGCCCGCATCGTCAGGAGGAAAAAGTTTGATGGTTGAGCAGCTGTTGCATTGCATTAAATCTCGAGCTTGTTAATATACTACCACTGCTTCTCTGCAGGGCCTTCGCTTGCACCCCTAGGGACAACCAAGTCTGAGTAAGACTCCATGTGACAACTCTGGGAAGTGCTTACCTGTCCAGCGGTGTGCTAGGATTTAATTTCCTCCTGCCCCAGTTTACATGTGTGACTCCAAACTTGAGTCTATTCTAAGGACAATATACACACTTCCTAGCTACGCTCATTAAGACTACAAAGACTCATAAAGACAAAGACTTGGTAGCATTGTTGTGCCAATTTATGTCACCTTACCATAAGTCATGCTTTTTCATTACTCTGTAATAAGAGTTTAACTACTGTCCTTACACCGTAACATCACGCAACAACCGTTGTCTCCATACATGTGAGTCAGGAAACCCTGAAACCCTACACTAAAGCATATGTGTAACTAGCAACATTATCTACACGTCTAGAATGAGGTAACATAATCGACTCCTGCGCGCACCATCCGATTAATTCAGCTCATTGGAAAGATCTGTGGTGAGATTTTGTGTTGTTAACAAAGACTCAGGTTGCTATCTTTCAATGGAGGCATATTGTGTAACTTCAACATTGAAACCCCAAGGGGGGGTTTCATTTACACAGAGGTTAGTCTCCTTAAGCGCCCACGTGTACATTAGTCAATCTCTTCCGCAATTGAGAACTACAGTGGGATTGTTTCCATACAGATCAGCCTTTCAGTTTCCATGCACACACAATATTTGTGTAACTTAGAATTGCAATGCAATACAACATAACATAGTCTATAAATATGTCAGAGGGAGGCCCAGACATACTGCACATGTCCAAAGAGTCCTCTGTAGCTCAGCTGGTAGAGCAGGATGTTTGCAACGACAGGATAGTGGGCTTGATTCCTGGTACCACCCGTACGTAAAATGTATGCACAAATTAAAGTATTCAGACCCCTCTGAATTATTTTATTGTGTTACAAACTGCGATTAAAATGGATTAAAATGTACTTTTTTTGTCAAGAATATACACAAAATACTCTCATGTCAAATAACTCAAAATAGTTGTTGTATACAGTAAGAATTCAGCCCCTTTGTTTAGGCAAGCCTGAATGACTTCAGGAATTTTTAAAAACTAAATCCATTTTAATCCCACTTTGTAACACAATGAAATCCAAGGGGTCTGAATACTTTTGCAAGGCACTGTAAGTTTCTTTGGATAAAAGCATCTGCTAAATGGCATATATTATACTGTATATCATAAACTGTACTAGAGAAGGCTCCAAACAGAAATGTACTGTTTTTGCATCAGAGCAAAGTTTGCACCTATTATTCTCCCAAGGGAATAAAACATAAAAGGGAGAGACAACTTTGTGCTAAGTGAACTGTTTTTATCTTTTCGATCAGATCTGACCCACTATGTAGATTCACAGAGTATTCCACACATACAGTACGTAGCTTCAGTCAGACTGGTTGTACATACAGCCTCAATGGGAAAATGCACTAAACCAAATACAGTGTACACAAATTGACTTGCCAGGGTCACCAAAGGTCACCTATAGCAACAGCCATCCAAATGAACACTGTATCCTTTGAATTGATGCCTGGAGATGAAGAAACCCCATGCAAATCTGAAAATGTTACACTAATTTATCCTACTCTTCATATGAGGTGAGTGTATGGTAACAATTGACACTGCAAAGACCGTCACGCACATGAAATCAGAGGTCAAACACACTCATAATAATGTAAACTTATGACGCCTGACTTAACATTGGCATGTGATGCCCCAACCTCTTTTTAACCAAGCTTGATGGCAAGCAGTAGCCGTAGCTGACACAGGCTTAAGTAAAAATGTTTTAAGTTAAAATTGAAGGCATTGATGCCATGCTGGGGAAACGGCAAGCAGATGCTGAGTAACCTTTTTGATGAGTCTGGATATGAGTCTGAATGTACTGTTTCAAAAGAACAGTGAATGCCAGTGAATGTTTTTGTCTGACAGGCATTGACAGGTTTTCTGGATAAAGACCCAGAGCTCTGAGTGCAAAGAGTATACAAATACTGCTTTGTACAACTCAGTATTAAATATTAAAGTATTATATTAGGCAGAATGTCAGGGCCCCAAAAGCATCAATGCTGTCAAACATTAAGAGTGTGTGTTTGTGTGTGTGTGTATTGGGGCTGTACAACCAAGTAGTTTCGGGTGACTAATTAAATGAATGCAATCAGCAGGCTAGTAGTGGCCTGTGCAGCACATTATCGTTTGTTTTGATATAGTTGGCCTAGTCTATTCATATTTAATGGGATTACTACCGTCAATGGAAAAAGTGCGTGAAGTTATACCTTTATGTACGCGCATATCTTACTTTTTATAATGTTGCATTATTGAATATAGTTCAAAATGTATGTATATCCTACTATAAAATGTGGGTGTAATATGGCAGTACCTGACCTGATTCAAAAGCATTCAGCAAGCAACTAAGGCTTTCATCAATTCATTTGGAACGTCTCCAAATGGTTCCAAAGTGCGTCACATCAAGTGTGCGGTGACATCAGTGTGTGTGTCATGCTCATATACAGAAAACCCCATCACAAAAATGTGTATCTGTGAATGGTGATTGTATTTAAAAGGTGAACATACCTTGAAAACAATCGCCTGCTGGAGATCTTGGTGCTTTCTGGGATGACCAACAGACCTTCCTTTCTTTCTTATATTAGAGAACTGTGCACTAGGTCCAGCGAACAAGAGATAAAGTTCACAAACCCAAAGTTTCCATGATGACAGTCGTTTTTTCCCATGTTGGTTTCAGTCAACGTCCGTGTAAAGGGATATTGTCAGTTAGTTTGAGGTGGTTTTAAAGGGACGGGGTTGTAGTCGCGCAAGATATCCGTGCAGGACCTCCCGTGACAGCCCGTGTGGAGCAATTTCTCATGTCAATCTGCAGAGTATCTATTGTAATTCTTGTGCTTCACCTCCGTGGTTGGTCAATAAAAGGCTTTATTTAGGCCTAAGCGTTGCAGAGAATGTTGTTTGCCAAGCGGTTCACTTGTTGACCGCAGTGTGCTGCCGAAATAGATATCATGCTCATTTACTCAAGAATCTCACACATGATTTAGCTATTTCAATGTTTCCGATCGATATTGAATGTTTATTTTTTTTGTGTGTACACAGATAGGTTAGACCTACACTGAAACGCAATGAGAATGGATTATTGTTCACAATAAAAAAAAAATCTCAATACTCTTTAGTCAAACGAAGGGTGTATAGGGTGCCCTATGGCCTACAGTTTCTGTCTCTCAACATAACTTCAAAGTCTATCTCTCTTGAAAGTCAGCGACTCAAACAAGCTTTTACAAAAGTGCAAACAAGGCCTACTATGAACGTTGCCTTTATCGCATAACAGCAAAACGACATCTATATCTCCCCTTCCATTATTGACAAATGAAACTCATAAAGTGCGTATGCATAGCCTGTCTATTCAATATTTTCGATTTCATTTGTAGGTTTACGAGGCCCAGATAGGTAGCCTATATCTGATATCATATATATCTGATTACATTGGTGATAATAGTTATAAAGCTTTTGATTTGGACGTATATTTTCCCGTAGGCCTATATTCCTCTAATCAGCCACATGGCAAAATAAAACCCCATATTTGAACTTCCCAAAATCTAGCTAAATATAAAGTATGTGTGCGTCTGTCTGTGTGCGTCTGTCTGTCTGTGTGCGTGTGTGTGCGTTCCTGTATGCGCGCAAGTGCGCACTTGTGTGAGTCTGACCACCTATGTGTGTGTGATTTGACAGCATATCTTTCTTCACGGGAATAATATTTGTTTTTGTCATCACACATCAGTCTGTTGTGACTTTGAACATGTACTGTTTTTCCTGCCAATGTCTGTCCCATTTCCTTTACTCGGGCTTTTGTCCACCCCACACAGCGACTCCGTTACCCCCTCTTCCATCTCCATGTACTCCGCTTTATCACCCAGCGAAGAGCCTGAGGGGGAACCTTTACATTTTTTTAGAAAGTTGGGGAAATAGGGGCAGGCAGGTGGTGGGGTTTCAACAACCGGTGGCGAGTCTGCTTCATTATCAGTCTCCCTGTGGTAGAAGTAATTGAAGTTGGATACAATGACGGGCACTGGAAGAGCTATGGTTAACACACCCGCTATGGCACAGAGCGAGCCAACTATCTTCCCACCGACAGTTATTGGTTTCATGTCTCCATATCCGACCGTGGTCATAGTGACGACAGCCCACCAAAAAGCGTCGGGAATACTTGTGAATTGAGACGCGGGTTCGTCTGCCTCGGCGAAGTACACTGCACTTGAGAACAAAATGACACCAATAACGAGGAAGAAAATCAGAAGCGCTAGTTCCCTCATACTGGCGCGGAGGGTATGTCCGAGGATCTGCAGTCCTTTGGAGTGCCTGGAGAGTTTAAATATGCGAAAGACTCTGACAAGGCGGATTATTCTCAAGATTGCAAAACTCATTGCCTGGTCCCCTTTGCCTTGCTGTTGAGCAAGATCTGTGCCGAGCGTGATGAAATAAGGCAAAATGGATACAATGTCTATAGTATTCATAATGTTTTTAAAGAAATCCGTTTTACTTGGACTTGCAAAGAAGCGCACAATAATCTCAAATGAAAACCAAATAATGCATACCGTCTCCACAATGAAAAATGGGTCGTTAAAAGGGGTCTGTCCATGGGGTTCTGTCGAATTATCTCGTGGTTTAAGGTATTCTTTTTCGTCCCTGAACTCTGGCAACGTTTCCATACAGAAAATGACTATTGATATAACAATGACTAAAACGGACACGACTGCAATCCCTCTCGCAGGCTGTGAGCTCTCTGGGTATTCAAAAAGAAGCCAAACTTGGCGTTTGAACTCGTCCTCTGGTAAGGGTTTCTCTTCCTCTTTGACAAAACCCTCATCCTCCCGAAACTTCAGCATTGCCTCCTCCCCAAGTTCATAGAATTTCACCTCCTCAGAGAAGATGTCAAAAGGTACATTTTGCGGTCTCTTCAATCGCCCCCCCGACTGGTAATAATAAAGAATGGCATCGAAGCTTGGTCGGTTCCTGTCAAAAAAATATTCGTTCCTTAGAGGGTCGAAGTACCTGATTCGTTTGTCCGGGTCTCCCAAAAGAGTGTCAGGAAACTGTGTGAGAGTCTTAAGTTGAGTTTCAAACTTTAGTCCGGACACATTAATAACAACTCTTTCACAGCACCCATACTCACTGTAAACATGTTCGTATCCTGATTGGGGACGTCTATCTGTGAGTGAGACAGTCTCTTCATCATCCATATTACAGAGAAAACTGGAACTCTTGCTTCCCCCGTCCTCCTCTTCTCCGCCTTCCGCCTCGTCCTCCTCTATCATATCCTCCTCGGATCCAAGTAGCGCCAACTCCGAGTGGCGCAAGTCCCCACCGAGAGTCTGGCGACTCCTTCTCCAACGTCCTACGCCGCGTTGCTTTTTCCTTTCTCTGAGAACCTGCTGCTCAGACTCATGGTGGTGCTGCTGTGGCTGTTGCGAGGAGGAGGGGCGCGAGACGGTACTGCCGCTACTGTTGTTGGCATTTGATGAGGAGGCGGTGCGAGACTGATGCTGCTGGTGGTTGTTAAGGAGATGGCCAGAGGACTCCCCTCCTTCTCCAATTGCTGCACCCTCAGCAGCGGCTGTTGCCTGTTGTACCTGTCTCTCCCTTTCGTGCTCCCTTTCCCGTGCGCGAGCATACCCGTAAGGCAGTCGAGTTTTGCATCCATTATCTGAACCTATCATGGCAAACTCCATTTTGAGGAGGGTGTAAATTCAGTTCCCAGTGAATGATGTGATCCCTTTAGCGACTCGTGTAGGCTAATGGAAAGTAACAAGTTGTAGCAAAGGGCGCACAGGTTGGTTGATCCTGCTTTGACAGATAGCAGGCACCTGTTATTCAGTGAGGCGTAGGTGAGTTAAGAATGCGTAATTAAAGGTCCATTTTTGAACACAGTTCACGTTGTCGTTGACATAAAACACATTACTATATTTTTGTAAAAGCGAACTCATATTTTATGACATCATTATTACAGCCAAGAAAATATAGGCTGTGAATGTGTAGGCCTTAAATTCTTTTCAAATGTGCAGCCTATTAAATCACCAGTTATTGGACAATATATTCACAAAACCACCTCATGTGTCCCTCAGGTGGTTAACTCCAGTGTGAATACTTGCAGAAATACGGCATTTTTGCATTTTCGTGGTCCCTCCTGGTTGCCATCTTAGGTGATGAGAAAACCGGCCCTTTTATCCTGTACACCTTCAGTGATTCTGAATGACTTTATTCTACTGACGTCTTCAGCAGCTGCAAGGGAGAAAGAGCAGTTCGATTAGACAACCTACAAATGTATGTATTCAAATGCATGTCCTGTGTTTGGGCGATACATGCACTATAGCCTACGCATCACCAACTTAAGACCAGCAAAACACGACAAGTCTAATAATACTAATAATTATAATGACAATATTTATAACACGAATTAATCATTAATCGTAATAATAACAATAACTAGCATGGTAACAGGAGACAGACAACGCATGATAACGGCAACAATAGTCTGTGCAGTTAATCATAAACATTCCTTCAATTACGCACGAAATTGTGTTCACTCTGTTAAAAAAAATACCCCACCTTCATTAATTTAGACATTCTCCTTACATTTGATAAAGGCCGAACGAAATCGTTTCAGCACCTTACAAAATGTGCTGTAGGTGAGGATGCAATTCCCTGGTTTGCCCAATTTCGCATCTTGTTTTGGGAATATTAAAATCCCTCGACGTATCCAACCGGCTAACATATCACCTATACATCTGTGTTCGATTGCACTCGGGGGATGACACTTTTTTGACGCGTCTCGACGTTGTCTTGTCTCAATTCAACAGGATCTATCTACTGAGTATCACCCCATTCCCGAAAAAAGGTCCACCGCTGCATCAGTGCTGGAAGCGAAACAATATAAAACGCAGGTCTAGCGAGTATCAATAGCTCAGCCTATTCAAAGAAGCTGCGTCGGAGAGAGGGCAAATTAAAGTTTATGTTCATATGTGAAATAACCCACGGTTAAGTTAGCGCATCACATATCTGTCCGTTGCCTCTACCTCCCCTATTTCCCATTGTGCGTGTTATTGAGGAGTTGTGCCTCGTCCAAATCGAGCATGTGCCGCAGCGCATGCAGAGCTCGATCATCCCCCAGTGGATAGAGCGGGTCACTACGCACCTCAGCCACCACCACTTCTAACACTGGGAGAGTCAAATGCAACTGTTGTCACCTATCAAAGGTAACCCTCCAAAGTGCCATTGATATAATTTGACCGTCTACTATGCAACCAGATTGAAAGACACATGGAGCACATGCATCCTGCACCTGCTGAGCACCTCATCTAATAACATCTCGAAGCGAATGCAAAACAAAAATATATATAAAACATGCACATCAAATGATAAACAAATGGATAGCAAATCTGTGTCTCTAGTCAGCTTCAGGCAGAAGTGGAGACAGTTTTTGATCTGTCTTCAAAGTATTGACCTAATGGACTAGTTGCAATTAACTTATGCCTATATTTACAGAATTCCATCATCAAATAGCATAGTATAGAATAGATACTTTATTGTTCATTTGGTTAGAACGGAAATGTCAGCCTTTTCCCCAACACACCCAGAAACATGCTAGAGAGACAAGTGGTCAGCCTTCATACAGTGTGCCTGGATGGAGAGCTAATGTCAGTTGTGCCAGCAACCTCTACGGCCAAAGTCAGCCTGATTTTATGGTAGCTGTATACTGATATTCTAATGCACTGTTTTATATATATATATACACACACAGTGCCTTCGGAAAATATTCAAAGCCCTTGACTTTTTTCCACATTTTGTTGCGTTACAGCCTTGTTCTAAAATGGATTAAATAAATAACAATCCTCAGCAATCTACACACAATACCCCAAAATGCAGAAGCAAAAACAAGTTTAGACATTTTTGCAAATTAATTAAAGATAAAATACAAAAAGACCTTATTTACATAGGTATTCAGACCCTTTGCTATGAGACTCGAAATTGAGCTGAGGTGCATCCTGTTTCCATTGATCGTCCTTGAGATGTTTCTACAACTTGATTGGCGACCACCTGTGGTAAACTCAATTGATTGGGCATGATTTGGAAAAAAGTCAAGGAGCCTGAATACTTTCCCCGGTGGGCCTGGCACCTACTACCCCATTCAAAGGCACTTAATAATTTTGTCTTGTCCATTCACCCTCTGAATGGCACACATACACAATCCATGTCTCAATTGTCTCAAGGCTTAAAAATCATTCTTTAACCTGTCTCCTTCCCTTCATCTACACTGATTGAAGTGGATTTAACAGGTGACATCAATAAGGGATCACAGATTCACCTGGATTCTCCTGGTCAGTCTATGTCATGGAAAGATCTGGTGTTCTTAATGTTTTGTACACTCAGTGTATATGTGCGTAAATACACTCACTGGCCAGTTTATTGGGTACACCCATCTAACACCGGGTCGGAACCCCCTTTGCCTCCAGAAGAGCCTGATTTCTTCGGGGCATGGAAACATTGCTCAATTGGTATCAAGGGACCTAACGTGTGCCAGGAAAACATTCCCCACATCATTTCACCACAGCCACCAGCCTGTACCGTTGACACCAGGCAGGATGAGGTTATGGACTCATGCTGCGTACACCAAAATCCTAACTCTGCCATCAGCATGACGCAACAGGAACTGGGATTCGTCGAAGCAGGCGATATTTTCCCACTTTTCAATTGTCCAGTGTTGGTGATTACATGCAGAGTGGAGCCGCTTCTTCTTGTTTTTAGCTGATACACTCTTAGAAAAAAAAGGGTTCCAGAAGGGTTCTTCGGCTGTCCCCATAGGAGAACCCATTTGGGTTCCAGGTAGAACCCTTTTTGGTTCCAGGTAGAACTCTCTGGGGAAAGGGTTCTACATGGAACCCAATAGGGTTCTATCTGGAACCAAAAGGGTTCTACCTGGAACCAAAAATGGTTCTTCAAAGGGTTCACCTATGGGGACAGCGGAAGAACCCTTTTAGGTTCTAGATAGTGCATTTTATTCTTAGAGTGTAGGAGTGGAACCCGTTTTGGTCGTCTGCTGCAATAGCCCATTTGTGACAAGGACCAACTAGTTGCGAGTTCGAAGAGCCCATTCTGCACCCCGCTTTTGTTCTGCGCCATTATTTGCCATTTTCCTTCTACCTCTCTTCAACGAGCTGTTTTCGCCCACAGGACTGCCACTGACTGGATGTTTTTTGTTTGTAAATACCTAAGTCCACCACCGCTCGTTGGATCTACAGTTAAAGGGTAACATGTCTCAGGATCTCAAATCGAGGGTAATACTTCTCAGAGGATAACATGACTCATTAGTAATGAGAATAACATAACATGTCTCATTAGAGGATAACATAATAACACTGTCTCAGACAGTAACATGTCTCATCAGCGGAGTTTGATGGTATGAGGTTATTATGTATGTGGAAATATGAAAGGAGAAAGTACTATTCCCGAATATGCTGTTACCAGAGATAAAGTAACATATAAAGAGCATAATGGGTTCCTAGAGATTTGATTAAGTAACAATAGAAAAAAAATATATAATATACAACTTGCACACACACATGTATACGTCCGTAAGTGGTGTAAAAGGTATTAAGAGAAATTAATAGTGTAATGGGTTACTAGATTATGATTTTTTTTTACATCAAGTTTTTATTAATTCAAGTCATAGGATTCATACAATACATTTAAACATATATACATATATTTTTTAACCCCACCGGCAATCTGATGGCATGTAAAATAAATCATGAGATAAAACCAATAATATTACTTAGTAAATCTGTTGAACAGTCATCATATAGCCTCAGAGATAGTGTACAATTAATGATACACATTCATGGATGTTAAGGCCTATTGGTTAAGGGTTCAGAAATGTCCGCTGCTGCTTTTTTCAATGTGTCCAGAGTGGACACCGTGGCCCTATGGATTCTTGTCGTGGAGAGTTCCATAAGTACAATTTCCTTAAATGTGAGCAGCCAAGCGGGTGGCGCAGTGGTCTAGGGCACTGCATCGCAGTGCTAGCTGTGCCACCAGAGACTCTGGGTTCGAGCCCAAACTCTGTCTCAGCCGGCCTCGATCGGCAGGTCCATGGGGCGATGCACAATTGGCCTAGAGTCGTCCAGGTTAGGGAGGGTTTGGCTGGTAGGGATATCCTTGTCTCATCGCGCATTAGCGACTCCTGTGGCGGGCCGGACGCAGTGCAGGCTGACCAGGTCGCTAGGGGCACAGTGTTTCCTCTGACACATTGGTGCGACATGACTCTCGACCTTCATCTCTCCCGAGCCCGTACGTAGTAACTACTAAAAACAATTAGATACTATGAAATTGGGGAGAGAATTCTTTTATTATTTAAAAAAATATAAGCAGCCATTGTTTCAATGGTAACTGATGAGGTGGAATACATTTAAAAAATATATATATTTTAATTTTACCCACTTTTTCTCCCCAATTTCGTGGTATCCAATTGTTAGTAATTACTATCTTGGCCTCATCGCTACAACTCCCGTACGGGCTCGGGAGAGACAAAGGTCGAAAGCCATGCGTCCTCCGAAACACAACCCAACCAAGCCGCATTGCTTCTTAACATAGCGCGCATCCAACCCGGAAGCTAGCCACACCAATGCGTCGGAGGAAACACCGTGCACCTGGCGACCTTGGTTAGCGTGCACTGCGCCCGGCCCACCACAGGAGTCGCTGGTGCGCGATGAGACAAGGATATCCCTACCGGCCAAACCCCCCCTAACCCGGACGACACTAGTCCAATTCTGCGTCGCCCCACGGACTGCGACAGAGCATGGGCGCAAACCCAATGTCTGCGACAGAGCCTGGGCGCGAACCCAGAGTCTCTGGTGGCACAGCTAGCGCTGCGATGCAGTGCCCTAGAATGGAATAAACCTTTGTACAATAATTTTCTTAGCAGCTGTGGTTCCTGCCAAACACACTCTCCGTTGGCATTCTGACAAGTACAAATCAGACTCATCACAAAGCAACATCACTATTAGATATATTGGCAGTATTTTATCTATTAGTACAGAGATGACATCATTGACTTTCCCCCAGAATTCAACCACCCCAGGCATTTCCACAGCACATGCTGAAAAGTACCAAGATCCCATGTGGTGCAGAACACACATAATGGCAATGGACTAATACCCATGTGATGTATTTTTTGAGGTGTTAGGTTCTATCTATGTAAAAAAAAAATATATATATATATATTATTTGGTGATTGGGGTTTCTAGATGATCCAGATATATTTTTACATACTGTCTCCCAATTTAGCAAGAGTGAAATCCTTTTCCCATACAGTGGATAGAGTTAATGGTTTTTGTGCTGCTAGAATTAATTGACTACAGATATTAGAAACAACTCCTTTTTAGGGGTGTCTGTCCGTTAGAAGTTCGACCAATGGGTATAGTGCTAGTTCTGCTCCCCAGGAGACCCCATATGCTCCCATGGATTAGCAGAGTTAAAGGTAAAGACAAAATGATGCGCAGGTGTGCGTAATGACGCAGGTGTGCGTAATAATGGGCAGCCTGGCATCCTTGAGAACCAGTGAGGGGGAGCGGGAGCAGGCATGACAGTACCCTTCCCTCTAGGGGTGCCACTCGGCGTCCCACCTGGGTGAGCCTGACGGGCCGGCCGAGGCACGGGTGCTGGACAAGCCGGCTGAGGCGTAGGAGCCTGAATATCCGGCTGAGGCGTGACAGCCTGATGATCCCACTGAGGCGTGGGAGCCTGACGAGCCGGCTGAGGCACCCCCGTGAAGCATCAGCAGCAGCACCCAGAACCAACGTCATCAACAAAAACAAAAACTCCCTGATTCTTCAAAAACTGTGGTGTCAGCATTCTGTTAGGACAGACGCTTGGAGACGAGAAGCAAGTACAGGGAGTAAACATTGAATTAATTTAATGACATGGGATGGGAGCCTGCTGAGCCAACTGAGGCAAGGAAACCACTCCAGCCAGCTAAGATGTGGAAGCCCGATGAGCCAGCTGAGGCACCCCCGGTTCCATCGGCAGCGGCACCCAGACCTGACGTCACCAACAAAAACAAAAACTCCTCGATGCCTCAAATTGTGGTGTCATCATTCTGTGAAGACAGACGCTTGGAGACGAGAAGCAAGTTACGAAGGTGACAGGTTTGCTGGAGCAGGCATGACAAATTGAGATTCTAGCCTGCCAAGTGGCCATAGCAGACCATCTTTTGGATTTTTGGATCTTTTGAAAGGTTTCTAAGTCGTTCTTCCTGCAAGTAGTGTGAATAGAGGGGGATATGGTAATGCCTAAGTACCCAGACCATGAGCTGAATGCTGTGAAAGTAGACATTATTGGCTGGAGGGATTTCTGAGCGTTTGCGATGTAGACCAGTATGTCATCTGCATACAGAGAAATGTTGACGAATGCTTTGTGCCAGTGGTTCAAGAGAAAGAGTAAATAGCATAGGGGAGACGGGACAACTTTGTTTACATCCTTGTTGTATGATAAATGGAATAGAATGCGTAGTGCCTGCAGATATAATAGAAGGATTCACATACATGGTGCTAATCACATGCATAAATCTAGCTCCTAAACCAAAATGTTCAAGAACAAGCCATAAATATTCCCACGCTAAGCGGTCAAAGGCTCTCCCTGCATCTAATTGTAGCCTGGTGAAAGTAAACCCAGCACAGGACACAAACTAATTTGGGGTTGTTTATTCCGTCGAAGCTTACATTTAAAATAGGATAAATCATCACAAGACGAAGTCACCATGAAGTAAAATTCAGTCTAAATCACAATCAAGTGAAATAAATCTGTTAGTAAAGTGCATAAAAACAATCTGAGTGCAATAAGTACAAATGCACTGCCCACGAGATACCATAACCCCACATGGAACAGTAGATCCTCATCTCACCCATACAGCAGCTTCAAATAATATTATCATCAATGCCACAATGTGGTTCTGAGAGCACTGGTTTTCAGCTAGCAAGAAGCTAACATCCTCATGTCACTCCATCTAAGTAATGTTGGACCCACAATGGATTTCATCAGCTCTCCAGTGTAACTGCTTGCACTCACTCTTACACACTGCGCATGCGCAATCCCATAAGCGTTTGCACACCTTATTTATGGATCTCTTAAAGAGACAGTGCCATCTGGTGTATATAAATGAATACAGCTATGCTCTTTTACCACCTGGCTACAAAATGATTACACAGCACACTGGGTATCCAGATTGGAAGCCTCAGCAACCACATGAAACAGGCGGTGAATGTTATCGGTTGCCTGACGACCCTTAATAAACCCTGTTTGGTCAGGATGTATGAGCTTGTTACTAACTTTCTCTAGGTGCATGGCTAGAACTTTTGGCATACATCTTAATTTCTTTTCCGATTAGACTGATTGGCAGACAATTAGCACAATTTGTGAGGTCTTTTCCTTTCTTAGAGATTAGGGATATAATAGCTGTATTGATGTCTCTGTAGAATTGTCCACAGAGTTGAGCGAGTTGAGAATGAGTTTGGTAGGTATTCCATCAATACCAGGATCTTTCTTCATATTTTAAAGACCAGCTTTCAGTTCAGATAAAGTGAGAGAGTTTGGGCAACGTAAGGATCTCCAATAACTGCCGACAAGCAGAAGTATCAAAGCTATGTGAGGAATTGTATAAATCTGCTCTCTAAAAGTTGCATTAATTTTTGTAGAATCCGATATCAGTCCCTTAGTAGGGGATCTGATCAGCTGTATTGATGATCTTGTTTCAGCATGTTTAGGCTGCAGCGCCAGTAAGTGGCTAGGCCTACTCCTTTGAAAATAGTATTTTTGTCGTACCCTCTGCATAATGAATTCTGCTCTACGTAGCAACAGGTCTACGTCTTCTCCAGTTGAAGTCGGAAGTTTACATACACTTAGGTTGGAGTCATTAAAACTCATTCGGTTAGGACATCTACTTTGTGCATGACACAAGTAATTTTTCCAACAATTGTTTACAGACAGATTATTTCACTTATAATTCACTGTATCACAATTCCAGTGGGTCAGAAGTTTACATACACTAAGTTGACTGTGCCTTTTAAACAGCTTGGAAAATTACAGAAAATGATGTCATGGCTTTAGAAGCTTCTGATAGGCTAATTGCCATAATTTGAGTGAATTGGAGGCGTAACAGGGGATGTATTTCAAGGCCCTACCTTCAAACTCAGTGCCTATTTGCTTGACATCATGGGGAAATCAAAAGAAATCAGCCAAAACCTCAGAATTGTTTTCTTTACACCTCCGCAAGTCTGGTTCATCCTTGGGAGCAATTTCCAAACGCCTGAAGGTACCAAGTTCATCTGTACAAGCAATAGTACGCAAGGGGGAGGCTTGCAAGCCGAATAATACCATCCCAACCGTGAAGCACGGGGGTGGCAGCATCATGTTGTGGGGGTGCTTTGCTGCAGGAAGGACTGGTGCACTTCACAAAATAGATGGCATCATGAAGTCGGAAAATTATGTGGATATATTGAAGCAACATTTCAAGACATCAGTCAGAAAGTTAAAGCTTGATCGCAAATGGGTCTTCCAACGCATACTTACAAAGTTGTGGCAAAATGGCTTAAGGACAACAAAGTCAAGGTATTGGAGTGGCCATCACAAAACCCTGACCTCAAATCCTATAGAACATTTGTGGGCAGAACTGAAAAAGTGTGTGTGAGCATGGAGGCCTACAAACCTGACTCAGTTACACCAGCTCTGTCAGGAGGAATGGGCCAAAATCCACCCAACTTATTGTGGGAAGCTTGTGGAAGGCTACCCGAAACAATTGACCCAAGTTAAACAATTTAAAGAAAATGCTACCAAATACTAATTGAGTGTACGTAAACTTCTGACCCACTGGGAATTTGATGAAATAAATAAAAGCTGAAATAAATCACTCTCTCTACTATTATTCTGACATTTCACATTCTTAAAATAAAGTGGTGATCCTAACTGACCTAAAACAGGGAATTTTTACAGAGATTAAATATCAGGAATTGTGAAAAACTGAGCTTAAATGTATTTGGCTAAGGTGTATGTAAACTTCCGACTTCAACTGTACATATGCACACACTGTACATCGATCTTTCTATTTTTCTTTTCTTTTGTGTTATTGACTTTGTTTATGTGTCACTCTGTGTTGTTGTTTTTTCTGTGTTGCTATGCTTTATCTTGGCCAGGTCTCAGTTGTAAATGGTTAAATAAAGGTAAAATAAAATAAAAGGTCAGTTAGTTCCAGTACTTGTTTTTAGCTCAATTTCTCTCTCTGTTGAATAGTTGTTTTTAAGAGAGTCTTCCAGGATTTTACAAGGAATTTCCAATTCCTGAAACCTTAATTTCTGTAAATTAGAGGATAATTAGAGGATGTGTAGTGTTTCCTCATATGACACATTTTACAACTAATCATACCATAGTTGAGTCCTCCACAGAGTGGTAATTTATTAAAAACAATTATTTTAAATTGGATCTAAACTGAAAGATTATGTCAAGAGGTGTGTAGTAAAGTGTTATTAAACCTCAATCTCAGCGCACACGTTTTCATTGGGAAGAATTGAAATGTACAAAGAATGGGATTATGATCAGATAAAATGCGTTCTGAATGCGTTCAACTGAAACATGTCTTCCACATTTAACCCCTCAATGAACCATAAACAATTAATGAACATGCACATGTGGAACAGTCGTTAAGACACTAACAGCTTACAGATGGTAGGCAATTAAGGTCACAGTTATGAAAACTTAGGACACTAAAGAGGCCTTTCTACTCACTCTGAAAAACACCAAAAGAAAGATGCCCAGGGTCCCTGCTCATTTGCGTGAACGTGCCTTATGCATGCTGCAAGGAGGCACGTGTGGCCAGAACAATAAAATACAATGTCCATACTGTGAGACGCCAAAGACAGTGCTACAGGGAGACAGGACGGACAGCTGACATGTAGCAATACCTACACAGGATCGGTACATCCGAACATCACAACCAGCAACAACGTCGCCTATGGGCACAAACCCACCGTCGCTGGACCAGACAGGACTGGCAAAAAGTGCTCTTCACTGATGAGTCGCGGTTGTCTCAACTGGGGTGATGGTCGGATTTGCATTTATTGTCAAAGGAAGGAGCGTTTACACCGAGGCCTGTACTCTGGAGCGGGATCGATTTGGAGGTGGAGGGTCCGTCATGGTCTGGGGCAGTGTGTTACAGCATCATCGGACTGAGCTTGTTGTCATTGCAGGTAATCTTAACGCTGTGCGTTACAGGGAAGACATGCTCCTCCCTCATGTTGTACCTTTCCTGCAGGCTCATCCTGACTTGACCCTCCTGCATGACAATGCCATACTGCTCGTTCTTTGTGTGAGTTCCTGCAAGACAGGAATGTCAGTGTTCTGCCATGGACAGCAAAACTATATTAGACTGCACCAGATTTGCCAGTTCTTGCTGTGAGATGTTACACCAGATGTGTAAGATGTTAACCCATTATAAACTCATAAAAAAAATAAACGCCCTCTCACTGCCAACTGCGTTTATTTTCAGCAGATTTCATGTGTAAATATTCTTCCATCAAGGCACCTGCAAGTTCCCAGACATTTCTGGGGGGAATGGCCCTAGCCCTCACCCTCCGATCCAACAGGTCCCAGACGTGCTCAATGGGATTGCGATCCGGGCTCTTCGCTGGCCATGGCAGAACACTGACATTCCTGTCTTGCAGGAAATCATACATAGAATGAGAAGTATGGCTGGTGGCATTGTCATGCTGGAGGGTCATGTCAGGATGAGCCTCCAGGAAGGGTACCACATGAGGGAGGAAGATGTCTTCCCTGTAATGCACAGCATTGAGATTGCCTGCAATGACAACAAGCTCAGTCCGATGCCGGTGTTCAGCTATGGTATAACTGAACCACCATCAGAAAAAAATTGGCCCTAGGACGAGTTACGGTTTACAATGCTTGCCAAATATCAGAACTCAAAATCAAACTGATCATGCAGTATAATGTGCGTTGGGTGTATTTTGGACCATTTTCAATGATGTTGACTACTTTAACATGCAAACGTCACGCCTCTCACGCCATGTGTTAGCTAGCGTCCAAAAAATTGGTACATAGGTCCCTCTTCACACAAAACATATTTGTAGAGAAGGTGGAAAGTTTTAAGTTCCTCGGCGTACACATCACGTACAAACTGAAATGGTCCACTCACACAGACAATGTAGTGAAGGCGGCACAACAGCGCCTCTTCAACCTCAGGAAGCTGAAGAAATTTGGCTTGTCACCCAAATCCCTGACAAACTTTTATAGATGCACAATCAAGAGCATCCTGTCGGGCTGTATCACAGCCTGGTACAGAAACTGCACCGCCCTCAACTGCAAGGCTCACCAGAGGAATATGTGGTCTGCACAACGCATCACTGAGGGCAAACTGCCTGCCCTCCATGACACCTTACAGCACCCAATGCCAAAAAGATCATCAAGGACATCAACCACCCGAGCCACTGCCTGTTCAAACCGCTACCATCCAGATGGCGAGGTCAGTACAGCTGCATCAAAGCTGGGACCGAGAGACTGAAAAACAGCTTCTATCTCAAGACCATCAGACTGCTAAACAGCATTCACTAACTCAGAGAGGCTGCTGCCTACATTGAGACCCCAATCACCGACCACTTCAATAAATGGATCACTAGTCACTTTATACTATGCACTCTAAATAATGCCACTTTAACCCCCAACAACAACTATTTTCCAGACGTCGATTAAGGCAGCCCCCTGCACCGGAAGTGGCCTCTCCCGTGGTGGAGGGGAGACTGACCGGCAGTTTAACAAACCATGGCTGCCGCAGAAATAGTTACTGTCACCGCAGGGTCACTAGACTATGGTGCATTTTTCTCGGTTGAAACCTGCAGGACTGACTTTACTGAATGCAGCAGAGCCTGGCCAGCTAGGGACATGGCTAACTTTCCCTACCATTGCTTCATTGGTAACATAAGCTCCAGATCTCTTTGCTCCAGCGCAAAGTGTACATTTTAGTAACAATTTATTTGACAGTCTGGTTAACAACGTGTTTAGTTATTGTCCATCAGGAGACCTACAGACACTAGCCACCACCCTTCTTGGTTTGGTCCAACCAGTGGTGTAAAGCACTTACATAAAAGTACTACTTAAGTAGTTATTTGGGTTATCTATACTTTACTCATTTATATTTTTGACAAGTTTTACTCCACTACATTCCTAATGAAAGTAAGTTTTACTACATACATTTTCCCTGACACCCAAAAGTACTCATTACATGCTTAGCAGGACAGAACCAATTCACAGACTTATAAGGAGACCACCCCTGGTCAACCCTACTGCCTCTGATCTGGCAGACTCACTAAACACAAATGCTTTGTTTCTAAATTATGTCTGAGTGAAGGAGTGTGCCCCTGGTCCTGGCTATCTGTAAATGAAAAAGAAAACAAGAAAACGGTTTGCTTAATATAAGGAATGTGAAATGATTTATACTTTTACTTTTGATAGATAAGTGTATTTAAAACCAAATACTTCTATACTTTTTCTCAAGTAGCATTTTGCTGGGTGACTTTCATTTTTACTTGAGTCATTTTCTATTAAGGTGTTAACTTTTACTCAAGTATGACAATTGGATACTTTTCCCAACACTGGATTTATCTTCAAGTGTGAGCAAGGTTGGTGAATGTGTCAGAAATGATAAAATACTAGAGTCACTGACTTAGCATATTCCCCTATAAAATGATTAATATTAAACTGAATAATGGTTTAGTCAAATGATCGCACTTTCATGAAAATTAACCTATGCCAAATAAGATTCTTTAGAGATAAGCCTCAATTTAGCCATTCTTATGCATCGCCAACATATAAAGGCAGCCAATGGTTCAGAAGGAATGCAATAATTATGATACACCACAGAATGGGATTGTCAACCGAGTGCCTCCATTGGTCAAATAGACAGAACCTCTACAAGTGTAGTCACACAACCATCTCTGTTACATATTAATGTATCCAAGGAATATCTATAGTGCGGACAACACTGTTTCGAGTCGGAAATGACAGAGGATTTGGTGTGCTGTCCTCTTTCTGAGAGGGGGCTGACAGGCACCTACGTTATAAGAGATGGAGGCGTTATATGTGTTTCCCATGCGTTGGCAGTGTTACATGTTGTTTCTAGTGGGAGCACACACATTGCTAATGCATTTAAGCCATTCTGCTTTGACACAGATAGTCTAAAGGTGTGAGCTTGCTCCCCTTGTGTGGGTGAATTGACCTTGAGTTACAGACCTGAGCCTGTCCACGTACCAAAGGAGCTAAACCACTATATTTACACTTAGACAGACAGGTAAGACAAATCTCACTATTCCAAGGCAACAGAGCTTAAAAGATTTGAGTCCACCCCCGTGCAAGGTATAAGAAAGGTCTTTGTCAGATTAAAGCAATCATATATGGAGCAATACCCTTATGATAATATCTATACGTGCAGAGGATAACAGAGCTGGGGCAACCCTTCTCTAAATCAAAAGGGAGAACAGGTGAGCATGTTGACTTTGCAGACTCTTGTGTTCATTGCTGATTTCATTGACTATCTCTGCCTCTAAATGTCAAGCCTTAGTGTGTGTGTGTGTGTGTGTGTGTGTGTGTGCGTGCGTGCGTAAACTAGTGGATATCTGAATGGCATGCGTGTTACCCCTGAATATTTATGTTTGACTGTAATTTTTGTATTTGACATGCTCAAAATAGATGATACAACTTGTGGGGAGGTAGAACTTGATCTGGAAATGTTCCAAGGCAGTGTGATCTTTTCAATGTGACTAAACGGAATAGAAGAAAAATACAGGACAACTGCCATTGATAAATTGATTGATTGATAGTGTAATGTTTATTTGAATTCTAATGGTTTTATATTGTGGGAATGTTAAATTGTTACTGTTGTTGAAAAGTTGAAAAATTCAATGAGATTTGATTTTAAGATGTACTGTACAAATATAATCTCTTAATTGTCTCCCCTTTTCACCTTCTAATTTGCTTGGGTACCCTGACTGTAGCGTTTTATAATGCAATAATATAATAATACAATAACAACAATACATTTTTCCTCATTTCAAAAGACTCCGTGTAGCACAGATTATTTGATCAACTAATTGACGATTTAATCTGAACATTTCATGTAATCTAATTCAACATCATTTTGGTGATACATTTGTCCTCCCTTCTTCCCTCCCCTGGACGCCTGCATTGACTTACATCAAATTACTTTTTATAGATGATCTTATCTTGTCCACCGCACAGTAACAATAGCCTGAAGCTGTCACTCTTTGCACCCTTCATCCTGGCCACAAACATCTAAGAGTGCTATGTTGATGTAGAATAATCTATTCTCTTAATGAGTGAAGTAGCTTCCAACGATATACCATCTTTGTCCTCCCAAACCTACTATTGGTTTTGGCTCATGACCAAACAGAAAATGACTCATCTGACTGTCTGTATTCTTCATGTGATTTGATTAGAATCTCTCTTTGCGCATCTGAAGATCTCAGATTTTGATGGCATTATCTCTGACAAACATCTTTAACAGAGCCACAGCAATGTCCTCTGAGCGGTTGTGAGTCACTGATTGAAATGGTAGATAAAGGCCATCATTTTAGATGTCCATTTGGGAGACCAAGAGGGAATGTTATGTGGTCTGAGAAAATCTCATTTAGGAAACCCGCCACTATGGCCATAATCATATTCAGGTTATAATAGAAGTGATACAACAGGTACAATACTTTTGTCTGGTGCTATGGCAAATGTGGCACACATAACCCTATATGCCACCCTTCATATAGGATGACATTTCCTTAATGATTTGGGGTGCCCTTATAAAGGGAGTCTGAAGGCCTTATAAGATAAACGTTGTTTAAAGTGTGACCTAACATGCTGACCAGACCGCTTGGGCACATCTGCATGCACCATTGCACGCATGTTGATTTTGTCCACCCACACCAGATGCGATCAGGACATACAGGTTGAAATATCAAAACGAACTCTGAATCAACCACATTGTGGAAGCATTATGTACTGCAGCCACTTAAGGAAGCTGCAGCTGGCCATCATGGCAACACTGTGGATGACACCAGTGAGGGCGGGGACAGACTGCAGATGTGGCAGCCGACTAAACAACATGAGTCACGGAAACATCACCTTCTGCGCCGGCCTGTGCGAAACAACGGTAGCGAAATAGGGATAGACAGTACTTATTTAGGATTGTGTGTTTGTTTATTAGGTACCAAACTGGACAAGACTGACTGAAACAGGGAGGGCCTACCTGGACATATTTTTATTTTCTGATACAAAAAAATCTCTGTTGAGTGCACTAATGAACAACACTGTTGTTTATCAAAGGTTACAATTGTTTTTCATTACATTGAGTTATATTATGTTGCATGTGAGATGTTGTGTAATATATTGTAGTGTAGCCATGCTACAGTGTCTGCTGTTTAATTTAATTGTCTAGGACTATGTGCTAATTGAGCTAAATCATTAATTATACTATTTGATGTTGCACTAGCACCGTTTGATAAATACTGAACAAAAATATAAACACAACATGCAACATTTTCTAAGATTTTACTGAGTTACAGTTCATATGAGGAAATCAGTCAATTGAAATACATTCAATAGGAATCTAATCTATGGATTTCACATGCCTGGGCAGGGCAAAGGCCCACCCACTGGGGAGCCAGACCCAGCCAATCAGAATTAGATTTCTCCTCACAAAAGGGCCTTATAACAAACAGAAATATGCTGTCACACAATGGCGCCGACGGAGATGGCAGCATCGCGACTAGCTCTTAAGCAACTCTGCAGTATTTTGTTTGTTTATGTACTATTTTTTTAACGTTATTAGCTCAGGAATTGTTTTGTGTCATTACATACAGCCGGAAAGAACTATTGGATATTAGAGCAGCGGCAACTCACCAGAACATCCAGCATCACGGCCAGGATTACGACTTCCCTGGAGCGGATCCTTTGTTTGCTCTTCCCGAAAGCAATCACACTTATTCCAGAGGCTGACCCAAAACAACGCCGGCGAAGGAGAGGTACTAGAGGCGGTCTTCTGGTCCAACTCAGGAAGCGTGCACACCACCCACCGCTCCCGAGTATTTTACTGGATAATAAAATTGATGAGCTCAAGGCGAGAGTTGCTTTTCAGAGGGACACCAGGAATTGTAACATATTCCGCTTTACGGAAACATGGCTCTCTCAAGATATACTGTCTGACTCTGTAAAGCCAGTTGAGTTCTCAGTACATCACGACAACAGGAACATCTCTCCGGGAAGCAGAAGGGTGGAGGTATATCTTTTATGATTAACAACTTATGGTGTAACTGTGATAACATACAGGAACTCAAGTCCTTCTGTTCACCCAACCTAGAATATCTCACAATTAAATGCCGACCTTACTCTCTCCTGAGATCATTTATGTCAATAATAGCCATAGCGGTCTATAGATGGGATCCGTGGATAGATGGGAGCATTCGCGCAAAACTGACAGCACGAACTACTACATTTAACCAGGGCAAGACGACTGGGAATATAGAAGAATACAAATAGTGTAGTTACTCACTCTGGAAAGTAATCAAGCAGGCTAAACGTCGGTATAGGGACAAAGTTGAGTCCCAGTTCAACGGCTCAGACACGAGACGTATGTGGCAAGGTCTACAGAGAATCACGGATAATAAAAGGAAAACCAGCCATGTCGCGGACACTGACGTCTTGCTTCCGGACAGGCTGAACACCTTTGCTCACTTTGAGGTTAATACAGTACCACCGATGCGGCCCGCTACCAAGGACTATGGGCTCTCCTTCTCCACGGCCGACGTGAGTTACAGGCTGACGACACTGCTCGCATCGAATACTCGAGTGTTGCAAAATAAATTTAGACATCATATTCAGTTATTGTGCCAATGAGCATCTGCATTGCCAAGGGCTAAAATAGACACAGATCGCGCTGCAAATCCTGCCTCTCCCATCTCATTGGTTTGTAGAAGGAGGTACCCACGTCCCATCTCCTCATTGGTTATACCCACGTGGGTGACTGAAAAACGAACGAGGTCAGTGGTGGTAATGCACATAATTTATAAGTTGCCAATCGCAATATAAAGAGCAGAAAAAGCCTGGAAGGAAGAGAAATTACTAGAAACGATTCGGTTGACCGTTTTATGTGTGGATTCATTGGCGGAGTAGAGGACCTTGTGCATTTCAGGTAAAATAACAACTCAATGCTTGTATCCCAGGACAAATCAGCTTGCAATAGCAAGCTAGCTAAATAGGACAAATTAGCTAGCAAGTGCCAGCTAGCTAGCGAAATGCCATAAATGTTTAATGCTTTTCGACCTGTCCCCAAATTAATATAATTGGTTCAGAGTTTGTTTTGATATTTTAACCTGCGTGTAGTGATCGCGTTTGGTAGTGGGGGAACAAAATACATTTATGCACAATGGCGCACTCGCACAGCAGGTTTGGGTTCCATGTAAGACATTAAAGAGTGTTAACCCTCGCATGGCTGACAGCCCAGATGGTATCCCTAGCCGTGCCCTAAGAGCATGCGCGGACCAGCTGGCTGGTGTGTTCACAGATATATTCAAATCTCTCCCTATCCCAGTCTGTTGTCCCCACATGCTACGAGATAGGGACAATGGTGGCTAAGAAAGCAAAGGTAATTTAACTAATTGACTATCGCCCCATATCACTCACCTCTGTCATCATGAAGTGCTTTGAGAGACTATTTAAGTATCATATCACCTTCACCTTACCTGCCACCCTAGACCCTCTTCAATTTACTTACCGCCCAAAAAGATCCACAGACGATGCAAATTGCCACCACACTGCCCTGTCCCATCTGGAGAAGATGCATACCTATGTAAGAATTCTGTTCATTGACTATAGCTCAGAATTCAACACCATAGTACCCTCCAAGCTCATAATCAAGGTCAAGGCCCTGGGCCTGAACCCCGCCCTGTGCAACTGGGTCCTGGACTTCCTGATGGGTCACCCCCAGGTGGTGAAGGTAGGAAACAACACCTCCTCTTCGTTGATCCTCAACACTGGTGCTCCACAAGGGTGCATGCTCAGCCCCCTCCAGTACTCCCTGTTCACCCATGACTGCGTGGCCAAGCACGCCAACTCAATCATCAAGTGTGCAGATGACACAACAGTAGTAGGCTTGATTACCAACAGAGATGAGACAGCTTACATGGAGGAGGTAAGGGCTCTGGGAGTGTGGTGCCAGGAAAATAACCTCTCACTCAACATCAACAAAACTAAGGAGATTATAGTGGACTTCAGGAAACCGCAGAGGGAGCATCCCCCATCCTCATCGATGGGACTGCCGTGGAGAAGGTGGAAAGCTTCAAGTTCCTTAGCGTACACATCACTGACAAACTGAAATGGTCCACCCACACAGACAGTGTTTTGAAGAAGGCGCAACAGTGCCTCTTTAACCTCAGGAGGCTAAAGAAATGTGGCTTAACACCTAAAACCCTCACAAACTTTTACAGATGCACAATTGAGAGGATCCTCTCGGGCTGTACCACAGCCTGGTACGGCAACTGCACCGCCCACAACCGCAAATCTCTCCAGAGGGTGCCTAACGCACTACCAGAAGCAACATTTCCACCCTCCTGGACATCTACAACACACACTTTTTGAAAGGCCAAAAAGATCATCAAGGACATCAACCACCCGAGCCAGAAGGCGAGGTCAATACAGGTGCATCAAAGTTGGAACCGAGAAACTGAAAAACAGCTTCGATCTCAAGGCCATCAGACTGCTAAACAGCAATCACTACTGGCTACCTATAGACATAGATTAGGATTCAATGGCCATTTTAAAGAAATAAAACACTAGCCACTTTAATAATGTCTTTGTATCTTGCATTTCTCATCTCATGTGTGTAAACTATACTCTATACCATTCCACGGTATCTTAGTCACTTTCATTGTTTTGGAATATTGCATCACCCATCTAATATGTATATATACTGTACTCTATACTATGCCACTGTGTCTTAGTCCAATGCCGCTCTGACATGTATGTATATTCTTAATCCATTCCTTAATTAGATGTACGTGTATTTTGGGTATACAGCTGAAGTCAGAAGTTCACATACACCTGAGCCAAATACATTTGAACTCAGTTTCTCACAATTCCTGACATTTAATACTATTAAAAATTCCCTGTTTTAGGTCTGTTAGGATTACCACATAATTTTAAGAACGTGAAATGGCAGAATAATAGTAGAGAGAATGATTTATTTCAGCTTTTATTTCTTTCATCACATTCCCAGTGGGTCTGAAGTTTACATACACTCAATTTGTATTTGGTAGCATTGCCTTTATATTGTTTATCTTGGGTCAAACGGTTTGGGTAGCTTTCCACAAGCTTCACACAATAAGTTGGGTGGATTTCGGCCCATTCCTGCTGACAGAGCTGATGTAACAGAGTCAGGTTTGTAAGGCCTCCTTGCTCTCACATACTTTTTCTGTTCTGCCCACAAATGTTCAATAGGATTGAGGTCAGGGCTTTGTGATGGCTACTCCAATACCTTGACTTTGTTGTCCTTAACTTCCTGGCTGATGTCTTGAGATGTTGATTCAATATATCCACATAATAGTCCTACCTCATACCTTTTTTGTGCTTAAAATTAGAGCGAAATAAGCTTTTTGTGTGTGTATGGAACATTTCTGGTTTTTTTAAATTTCAGCTCATGAAACCAATACTTTACAAGTTGCGTTTATATTTGTGTTCTGTGTAGCTCACAACGGCAGCAAAAAAGTAGCACAATGAATCATGCAATAAAAAAAATGGTTTTCATTAACCGAATTGCAGACCGGTTTGAGCTGTCTTGCCAAGTCCTATGGTTATTGCCATGCCATTAGTTGACTATACATCACAACAGATCTGGGACCAGGCCAGTGTTTCAACTTACTGGTATGAATGCGGTCATTGACAGGATTTGAACTATCAGAGCAAACGTTTGCCACGCTCCCAGGGGGTGTGTAACTTCAAGGAGTGGTCCTACGAGGTTGACCTGAAAGGTTGTCCATCCGGGGCCAACCCCTACATTATACCTGTTGCCAAAAGCTGACTACATCAAATGCAAGACAGACAACTCCAACTGTGATCGCATAAGCATGGCAACACCCAGCTGTGTAGTTAACCCACTAGAAGCGTAATACTGTAGAGTTGAACTGTGGCTGCTCCAACACTCTGTGTAAAGCAACAGTTGGACTATTTTATGATACTGTTGTCATCATTGATATGCTCACAGAATAAAACACTTTAGTCAAAGTATTTGCTTTTAAATACTCAAGTATCAAAAGTAAATGTAATTGCTACAATACACTTAAGTATCAAGTAACAGTATAAATAAGACAATTATATTAAACAAACCAGAGCCGCGTGTTCTTTATTTATTGATACCCAGGGGCACAGTCCAACACTAAGATATACTTTACAAACGAAGCATGTGCTTAGCGAGTCCGCCATATCAGAGGCAGTAGGGATGTTCTCTTGATAAATGTGAATTAGACCATTTTCTTTCCTGTTACACATTCAAAAAGTAACAAGTACTTTTGGGGGTCAAGGAAAATGTTGACTAAAAAGTACATTATTTTATTTAGCAATGTAGTGAAGTAAAAGTAGTCAAGATATAGTAAAGTACAGAACAAATGAAAACTAAAGTAGTACTTCCCAGTATTTTTAATATCACTGTGACTATGGGTAATTTATCACTACCCATAAATAGACCTAATATGTCACAGAAAAGAATTGTGAAATTGCACAAAACACCCTTTATTGGAGCTCATCTGTGGTAAACCAGCACACTAGTTTTAGCCGCTTAACACCTCGTGGACATTTGAAGGAAATTGATGCAAAACCACACATACAATACTGAGGAAGCCACCAGTCACATCACCGATAATTATTCTAAACATTTTGTAGACCTGACCACAAGGGTTGGATTCTGGACACTCACATTTTAATAATGATTTAAGACCAATGTAATTGACAGCTGTGGGCACAAAACAAATACAGTGCCTTGCGAAAGTATTCGGCCCCCTTGAACTTTGCGACCTTTTGCCACATTTCAGGCTTCAAACAAAGATATAAAACTGTATTTTTTTGTGAAGAATCAACAACAAGTGGGACACAGTCATGAAGTGGAATGACATTTATTGGATATTTCAAACTTTAACAAATCAAAAACTGAAAAATTGGGCGTGCAAAATTATCAGCCCCTTTACTTTCAGTGCAGCAAACTCTCTCCAGAAGTTCAGTGAGGACTTCTGAATGATCCAATGTTGACCTAAATGACTAACGATGATAAATACAATCCACCTGTGTGTAATCAAGTCTCTGTATAAATGCACCTGCACTGTGATAGTCTCAGAGGTCCGTTAAAAGCACAGAGAGCATCATGAAGAACAAGGAACACACCAGGCAGGTCCGAGATAATGTTGTGAAGAAGTTTAAAGCCGGATTTGGATACATGATTGTGTCCCACTTGTTGATTCTTCACAAAAAAAATACAGTTTTATGTCTTTATGTTTGAATCCTGAAATGTGGCAAAAGGTTGCAAAGTTCAAGGGGGCCGAATACTTTCGCAAGGCACTATGTAAACCACTAATCAAAACAAGGGGAAAATTGCAAAAAACAATGCAGAAAACGAAACAGAAAATTCCTCACGCATGCCTACTTTCGAAAAAGGTCCAAACAAATCTGTCATATACCTTTTTCCCCCCTTGCATGAGTTCTTGTAGCGAGGCACCGGTGAAGTGTATGTGCATACACTTTCTTGAATTGAACCTCTGTACAGGAATTAAACTACATATGCAGTGTCTATAACACCTGGTTGAAACCATTGTGGGAGTATTATTTCTTATTCATTTACTCTTGATACATAATCAAATCAAGTTTCTCTTTTCGCAACTTCAGACCATTTCTTATTCTCGCTTTACAGAAAGATGTATTTATTATTGATCTCAACAGTCATAGTTGAAGGTCTAAGTGTGGGGAGACCCGCCAGCGTACTTGTTGTGGATGATCTTGCCCTCGCCCCCACCTGCTCATAGAGCCGCTTGCGGTCACAGCGGCACTCCACACCTGCGAGGGCTGCACTCGGGGCAGGGGTAGAAGCAGCCCATACATTCCGCATCCAGGCAGTCACATGTCCTTGCCGCAGGAGAGCAGGCGCCCTTTGCTGTCATACACTTTGCTCTTCGCCCCTATAGTCTGTCTGCAAATACACAAAAACGGGAACGTATGACAGCCCCGTCAGTTCTCTCTGACCTGCAAGTAACTAAATTCTGCATCTTGCACCATTTACAGAATGACACTGCTTTCTGTTGGATTACCTTCTCCCTTAGACCAATTTGCACTGACTAGTCTCTCCAGTAAAAAAGGCAACAATTTGAAACGCAATAATGAAAACAAGCATACATTGCAGCCTTTGAGGAAAGTAGCAGAGCAGTGCACCAATGCAGTGATGGATTCTGGAAACATGTGTCCACTCTTACCGGTCAGTGTTTGAGGAGACTCCTCCTCGTTGTCTTCTGCCATCACCTCTTCCCTGCAAAAAAAAAAAAAAAAAGAACTGAGTGAATGTTGATGACAGGGGGAAGTATGCTCTTGTGCATGTGAAAAAAGCCCCTGAAAAACAGCACTTAACTGTGCAAAAATGCACAAACTCCCTATATGCAGCAACAGGATTTACACTAACATTCATTTAAACATCATTGAGGGGTGATTTACCAAACAAAGTAAAGTATGAAATGTACGCGAGCTGTGAAAACATGACACACACACCTTGCCAGTATCCCGGGTACTCTTTGGCCTTGCTCTTCTCCAGCGCCTTAGCCCTCTCCCGGTCTGATGGTGCCCCGAAGCGATTAGCCGCATTTGTGTCTTTGGTCATTATCCCCCTTTTTCGTAATTCAGGCTGCAATGTTAACATGCATCTTATAGTCTAGTTGAATAAAAAAATTAAAAAGACAGTAGGCAAAGCTCGATGGAGCTACTATGAAACCACCTATTATCTTCGATTAATCAGCACCGAAAATGGTGGGCACTACATCTTCCCTAAGAAACTGTTTGCCATTGTAGTCTCGGAAACAATCTGGGTTAAAATGCTCTGAGCAGAGGCAAGTGTTAGGTGTAGGGATGAAGTTTTTCATCCCCAAACCTTGTACCCAAAGGTTGGCAAGCTGAGGTTTACTGATGGGGAACCTCAGAACAACAGGACAAGAAACACTGCTTAACACAAGCAAGCGCAGCTGACACATGCATTCCCTCTCTCGCACGTATAAACACACCTAATTTAGCTAGCTTGCTAACTAGACTCAACAGCGACGATCTAGTTAGCTGGCTAACAACTAGCGACAACAACATTTGAAGAAAGAGTTTGCTAACGATAGTTTGAAGTCCTTTACTCCTTACCTGTAAAATCTTATTTCTGACCCTTTGATAAACTTGTTGGTGCAGCCGTTTACTGCACAGATGACGGGCATGATGAACCTCCTGCTCGTATGGTCTGATGCCAATTTATTTAGTAACAATACAAACTATCAGAAGCGCGCGTCCACAACTCCTGTGATTCTTCTTCTATTATAAAATAGCTGTCTGCAAACAAACGTTTGCCGCCACCTACTGTGCTGGAGTGTGTAGTCAATCACGGTTTACAACATTTGCGCCACATGTCTAAATCCTCTTACCTAACTCAGTGCTTCTGATAAAATAAAAAAGAGCCCTACGAACTTCCAATAGACCCTTCCCAATCACCAAAATTCCTTCCAAACCCCACCAACCTCAATGACCCTACACTTCAATATTTCCCTCTCTTCAACATACTTACAACAATGTAACACATGCTCCACCATTTCATGACCACACACATGCTTGCCGACCAGCTGAAATGAGGAGTGCAATGTCCTAGGCACATTGGAGCAAACACCTCCTCTTTCTTCCTAATCAGACCTATGAATCTTGGTCCACCGACCTTTCTTTGGAGGGCATATTCTGTAAATGCCAGCTCTTGGGCTCAGAGTCCCATCACTTCTGCCACACATCTATCAAAATAGCTCTATTCTTACATTTGCCTCACCTCTAACCAGTGGAACATTAGTATCAATTATATCTTGTTTTAAAGCTCTTTTGGCTAACTGGTCTACAATTGAATTCTCTTCCACACCCGAATGGGCTGGGACACAGCAGAATCTCACTACCACACCCAGTCTCTCAATTCTGCATAATAACCTTATTACTTCCAATAGTAGGGCACTCCTATTAGATTTTTCCAGATGATAAACAATTCAATACAGACAGGGAATCTGAGCCCACCATAATTCTGACAAGTTGTATGTCCTCCACCCACTAGAGGGCAACTACTATCGCCAACAGTTCAACTGAGTATACTGACAATTTGTCTATTAGTCTTCAACATATCTGCACATCAAATTCAGGAATGTAAACACCTGCTTGACCCACTATCTGGATCCATCTGTGAAAAGTGCAAAAAAATTTACTTGTCAATCAGTTTCACTATATCACTGACTTCTGACCAATCTTTCCTTTTCTCTGCCAAAGTTGGATCTGGGAGTAACCATGGAGGAACATTCTCTATCACCACAGAAGGGCCAACCTCAAACCACTCTCATCAGCAAGCATTTCCAACTGTCTAACCAAAACCACTGCCTTGTCTATTAGTATATTCCCAACAGTCATCTAGAACAGTAGCAGTGGGATGGTCAACCTCACAGCCTAACCCAATAAGCTAATAACTATTTTTTCCGCTGTTTTTCCAAAGGCATCTCACCTGCCTCCAGAAGTAAGAAACATAAGGATATTGATTTAAAATGCACCATTACGTATCCTTAAAAACATATATAAAACTATGTACTGGATTCTGTCCAGCCTCTGAAGCCAAGTATTCGCTGCTGTTTCATAAACTATACACCAGTAATCAATTGTCGTCCTGACCAGAGCTCTATAAAATATTCATCAACGATTGTTTGCACCCTACTCATAACCAGACACCAAACACATAAGATTCACCACCTTCTCACACTTTGTTTCAAAATTTATGACATGCTCTTCCCCATGTATATCGCTCATTGAACCATAGACCTAAATATTTGTACTTAAAAACCCTCCCCATAAGCTGTCCATACAGAAACAACGGTATATTATCAGCAACTTTCTTCTTCGAGAAGAACATACAGCAAGATTTCACCGCTGACATTTTAAAACTGAACCATCTTTCAACATCCATTATAGCTTGTTGAATAGATATGGTCACATGAGAGATATTCCTTCCCCTCTTCCAAATAGCTCCATCCTCAGCATATAGGGAAGCCCCAATACTTTTATTTATTTAACCTTTGTTTAACTAGGCAAGTCATTTGAGAACTAATTCTTATTTACAATGACTACCTACACCGGCCAAACCACGAAAATGCTAGGCCAATTGTGCGTCGCCCTATGGGACTCCCATTCACCACTGTTTGTGATACAGCCTGGAATCGAACCAGGGTGTCTGTAGTGATGCCACAAGCACTGAAATGCAGTGCCTTAGACCGCTGGAACCGCTCCAGAAGTTCCAGCTCGGCAGGCTAACGTTATTTGGCTAATTCAGTTGCTAGCTATCACACAGTAAGCATATATTAATCATTATATACATGCCATCACAATTTACTGTAGCTAACGATGGCTGAAAACACAATCCTCGCGGGATGAACGAGTGTAAGGGACAGCCATTAAAAAAAAAAATCCTTCATTTTTTTTCTTAACAACAAATCAATACAGGAGGTACATGTGGGTTTAAAAGCACGAATCAATCTTTCCTCACCTTGTAAGTGTGTACTCGTTAGACGGCACCAGCAGTGTCCAATTAATTTGAGGGTTTGTCTTTTAGGTGTTTGGACTGAAGCCATTGTTTCCTTTTGATTTAACCAGGCAAGTAAGTTAAGAACAAATTCTTATTTACAATGACTGCCTACCGTGGGTTAACTGACTTATTCAGGGGCAGAACGTCATATTAAACTAATATTTTTCTATGGCTTTCGGTAGCCAAAGTAATGCTCCTTTTCGCCGCCTGGAGGATGAGCATGGTTCCAGACCACCATGACCTCTGTGATCTAACATGGAAATACATTCTTTGACCGTGTTTTCTTTCTGCTCTGCTTTTCGTATGTATATTTTGATGTGTATTGTCTGTAATTTGTCACCCAGGGCTCATCTGTAGAAGAGACATTGGTCTCAGTATGACTCCCTGATAAAATAAAGGTTTAACAAATTAAATAAAACCATGGCAGGAATGATATCGTTTGCTAAAGTCCCCACATATTCCAGAAATACTACCGCGTTCAGAACAACTGGGAGCTTGGAACTCGGAAATAACCGACTTCAGTGCGTTCAAAACAACTTGGAACTCGGAAAAAAACTAACTTGGATTTGAACGGTCCGAAATTTGAACCGTCTTCCAACTTGGAATTCCAACTCCAGAACTCGGGCCTCTTTCTTATATATCCACATGAAGATCACCGCGGTCACAATTTGACCTCGTAGTTTTCCGAGTTCACAGTTGTTTTGAATGCAGCATACATTGCGATCCCTCTTCAAAATGGAGTGAGTTTATAAATTGTCGTCGTGCTATCGATCAGAAGGTTTTGGACAAGACCGGGGCTGGTGCAGTTAAATATGTGGCATTCGTAATAATGCATTTTTGTTGTGTTTAGCTATGTGTCAACTCTGACAAATCTTTGCGTCGGTTGAAATTTATTTAGGCCTAGCTCTACCCATTTCCTGCTCAAGTCACATGATTGAATACACCAACCGTGCAGCAGGACTTCGTGGGATCTGTCTGGCTAGTCGCTACGAAACGGGGTAACTATCGGTTACAAACTCAGGCAAGCCACCAATTCTGACCTTTTTGTGTTGCTTAGGATAATTTGTCTTGTGATGCCAGTTTAGACATGATACAGTTGTCTTTTTCGGTCTACTGAAATAGCTAGCTGACGAACTTGGTAGCTAGAATCCACCACCAGCCAGAGTTAGCCCTTGAGCCTTAGTTAACGTTAGCGTGCTAAGCCTGTCTGTATTCGTTTACCGAACGAGCTAACATTAGCTAGTAAGCTCTTTTCTAATTAACTAGCAATAGAAAAACAGCGCATGACGAGCCACAGAAGACGTCTAACAGCTGAAATGTGAAGTGTTTGTCAAGTTTAAATGAGTTGTGCCTAGCTTGCTGCGTTAACAACTTGCTAACTACTAGTAGTTACCTAGCTAACGCTACCTATTTAGCCAGTTAACGTCAACATTACTGATGTCATCAGAAAACAATCTAGTTTGCTGGCGGTTAGCTAACTAATGTTAGCTATCTAACTACCCCAATGATCGTGATGACTTGATTGCGAAATCGTACGTTGGGATCTTGACATATATTGCAACAGAACTTCAATAGCAGGACAGTGTTGTCACATAAGTTAGCGAGGTACAATTTTATAGGTACATTTTAGCCGTTTTAAACAGACGCCCAGAGCGATTTACAAGAGCAATTAAGGCACATCGGCGGATTGTTCACCTAGCCGGTTCGGGGATTCGAACAAGGTCGCTGTGCTACCCTGCCGTTAATTTTGACATCAAAGATGATGGTGACTAATGGAGCACACTTTTCAGACAGAATTCTTACAAATGAGATTAGTTGTGTTTTTGAACATAGGTTGTTCAAATGTGTTTGATTAGCTAGCAGATTGTAACGGGCGAACAATGTTATGTTCCATTAGCCTTTATTTAACTAGTTAAAAACATTATTAATTTCATGGAACAGTGCCTTGTTAAATGCGGAACAACAGATTTTTACATTGTCAGCTCGGGGATTTGATCTTGCAACCTTTTGGTTACTAGTCCAACGCTCTAACCACTAGGCTACCTGCCGCCCCACACTGTGTGTGGAGGAAATAAAGGCACAGCACAGCACACCAACATCAAAACCTCAACCCAACTGTAAATGATTGTAGAGGGAGCATCATGGTTTGGGGCTGCTTTGCTGCCTCGGGGCCTGGACAGCTTGCTGTCATTGCCCGATAAATGAATTCCCAAGTTTATCAAGACATTTTGCAGGAGAATGTTAGGTTATCTGAAGCTCAACAGAAGTAGGTGACTCAACAGGACGACAACAACCCAAAACACAGAAGCAAATCAACAACAGAATGGCTTCAACAGAAGGAAATACACCTTCTGGAGTTGCCCGGTCAGAGGTACTGTTTGGTTTAACACAGTTAAACCAAGTTTTTAAATCAACCGTAACTTGGTGACACTAACTTCATTTTCGATTTGGCCAAACACTTATCTTGTAAAATGTCTGTCTAGTTGCAGGTGGTTCATTTGAATTTAGAAAATGCTCTGTTATTAAAATAAATGTTTTGCTCCATGAAGTAATCCAACAATGTGTAGGCTGCCATCTTTTCCATTTTAAAATCTAATCTCAAATTTTATTGATCACATACACATATTTAGCAGATGTTATTGCGGGCGTAGTGACATGTGTTCCTAGCTCCAACAGTGCAGTAATATATAACAATTAACAACAATACACACATCTCAAATTAAATAAGGGAATTCAGAAATGTATAAATATTAGGATGAGCAATGTCGGCGTGGCATTGACTAAAAGTAGAGTTGATGACAGTTTACATGAACGAAATGAGTAAAGCGGTATGTAAACATTATTAAAGTGACCAGTGGTTCTATGTATATAGGGCAGCAGCCTCTAAGGAGCAGGGTTGAGTAACGGGGTGGTAGCTGGCTCGTGATGGCTATTTAACAGTGATGGCACTGATAGAAGCTTTTTTTTTTTTAGTCTCGGTCCCGGCTTTGATGCACAGGTAAGTTGCTCGCTGGCATTAAACGTATCTTATAAAAAACAATCAATCACTAGTTAACTACACATGGTTGATATTACTAGTTTATCTAGCTTGTCCTGCGTTGCATAAAATCGATGCAACGCTGGGGGATGATTTAACAAAAGCACATTTGTGAAAAAAGCACACTCGTTGCATGACTACCTAACCATAAACACCAAGCCTTTCTTAAAATCAATACACAGACGTATATATTTTTAAACCTGCATATTTGGCTAAAAGAAATCCAGGTTAGCAAGCAATATTAACAAGGTGAAATTGTCACTTCTCTTGCATTCATTGCACACAGTGTCAGGGTGTATGCAACAGTTTGGGCCGCCTGGCTCGTTGCGAACTAATTTGCCAGAGTTTTACGTAATTATTTACATTTACATTTAAGTCATTTAGCAGACGCTCTTATTATGACATAACATTGAAGGTTGTATAATGTAACATGAATATTTAGACTTAGGGATGCCACCCGTCAGATAAAATATAGAACGGTTCCGTATTTCACTGAAAGAATAAACGTTTTGTTTTGGAAATGATAGTTTCCGGAATCGACCATATTAATGACCTAAGGCTCGTATTTCTGTGTGTTGTTATGTTATGAAAGTCTATGATTTGATAGAGAAGTCTGACTGAGCGATGGTATGCACAAGCAGGCTAGTAAGCATTCATTCAAACAGCACTTTCGTGCGTTTGACAGCAGCTCTTCCCTGTGCTTCAAGCATTGCGATGTTTATGACTTCAAGCCTATCAACTCCCGAGATTAGACTGATGTGAAATACTAGCTAGCGGGGTGAGCGCTAATAGCGTTTCAAACGTCACTCGCTAAGAGACTTGGAGTGGTTGTTCCCCTTGCTCTGCATGGGTAACGCTGCTTCGAGGATGTTTGTTGTCGATGTGTTCCTGGTTCGAGCCCAGGTAGCGGCGAGGAGAGGGATGGAAGCTATACTGTTACACTGGCAATACTAAAGTGCCTATAAGAACATCCAATAGTCAAAGGTATGTGAAATATACAAATGGTATAGAGAGAAATAGTCCTATAATTCCTGTAATAACTACAACCTAAAACCTCTTACCTGGGAATATTGAAGACTCATGTTAAGAGGAACCACCAGCTTTCATATGTTCTGAGCAATACTGCAAATGTATTGCTATTTGAGGTTCCAAATATATTGCTCAATATACACTATATTAACAAAAGTATGTGGACAGCCCTTGAAATTAGTGTATTTGGCCATTTCAACCCCACCCGTTGCCGACGTGTATAAAAATCGAGCACACAACCATGCGATCTCCATACACAAAAATTGTCAGAAGAATGGCTTTACGGAAGAGCTCAGTGACTTTTAATGTGGCACAGTCATAGAAAGCCACCTTTCCAACAAGTCAGTTCGTCAAATTTCTGCACTGCTAGATCTGTCCCGGTCAACTCGAAGTGCTGTTATTGTGAATTGGGAAGGTCTAGGAGCAACAACGGTTCAGCTGCGAAGTGTTATGTTATAATAAAGTCTATGATTTGATAGAGCAGTCTGACTGAGCGACGGTAGGTAGCAGCAGGCTCGTAAGCATTCATTCAAACCGCACTTTTGTGGGTTTTGCCAGCAGCTCTTCGCAAGCACAGCGCTGTTTATGACTTCAAGCCTATCAGCCTAATGGCTGGTGTAATCGATGTGAAATGGCTAGCTAGTTAGCGGGGTGCGCGCTAATAGCGTTTCAAACGTAACTCGTTCTGAGACTTGGAGAAGTTATTCCCCTTGCTCTGCAAGGGCTGCGGCTTTTGGGGAGCGATGGGTAACACTTCGAGTGTGGCTGTTGTTGATGTGTTCCTGGTTCGAGCCCAGGTAGGGGCGAGAAGAGGGACGGAAGCTATACTCTTACACTGTTAATACTAAAGTGCCTATAAGAACATCCAATAGTCAAAGGTATATGAAATACAAATGATTTAGAAAGAAATAATCCTATAAATACTATATTAACTACAACCTAAAACCTCTTACCTTGGGATATTGAAGTCTCATGTTCTGAGCAAGGAACTGAAACGTTAGCTTTCTTACATGACGCATATCAGTTTACTTCTCCAACACTTTGTTGACCATTGACCATGTTTCATTATTTATGAGGCTAAATTGATTTCATTGATGTATTATATTAAGTTAAAATAAGTGTTCATTCAGTATTGTTGTAATTGTCATTATTATTTTTAAAAAATGTCCGGTTAATCGGTATCAGCTTTTTTGGGGGTCCTCCAATAATCGGTATCGGCGTTGAAAATCATAATCGGTCAACCTCTAGTGTCTACCCCTTCTATAAGATTATAGCGGTCCGGGAACAAACGTTAGAGATGCATGCCGCCACCTACTGTAGTGTAGTCAATCACAGCTTAGAGACTAAATTAATAAAGAAACATTAAGAGAAACTAAACCCTCTTACCTAATCCTGTACTACTAAGAAAATAAGAGCCCAGCTAACTTCTAACAAACCCTCCCCCAAATCCCTTCCATCCCTGTCCAACCTCAATAACCATACACATCAATCTTTCCCTCTCTTCCACATACCGGTTTATATAGAACAATACATAAACGCATGCTTCACATGGCAGGTAGCGTAGTGGTTAGAGCGTTGGGCCTGTAAACGAAAGGTTGCTGGCTCGAATCCCAGAGCTGGCAAGGTAAAAATCTGTCCTGCCCCTGAACAAGGCAGTTAACTGTTCCTAGGCCTTCATTGAAAAAAATAATTTGTTCTTAACTGACTTGCCTTGTTAAATAAAGGTAAAAAATAAAAAATACACTCCAGTGGGTCCACCCCAAAGTGCAGTATGCCATTATGACACTCACCTGTCTCGCTCAATGACAGAATATTTTAAATAGACAAGATGGCGACGTACACATTGTTGGATTTCTTCATGAAGGAAAACATGGAGTTCTTTTAATAACTGAATTTAGGAAATGCTCCAACGAACCACTTGCAACTGGACACTGACTTTTTTAGAAGATGGTGTATTCAGACCCCTTCACCTTTTCCACGTTTTGTTAAGTAACAGCCTAAAATTTATTTTTCTTCCCCCTCATCAATCTACACACACTACCTCATAATGACAAAGCAAAAACGTGTCACATTTACAAAAGTATTCAGACCTTTTACTCAGTACTTCATTGAAACACCTTTGGTAGCGATTGCAGCCTCGAGGCTTATTGGGTATGACGCTACAAGCTTGGCACACCTTTTTTGGGGAGTTTCTCTCATTCTTCTCTGCTGATCTTTAAGCTCTATCAGGTCTCACCAGAGATGTTAAAGTCCGGGCTCTGCCTGGGCCACTCAAGGACATTCAGAAACCTGTCCTGAAGCACTCTTGTGTTGTCTTGGCTGTGTGTTTAGCGTCATTGTCCTGTTGGAAGATGAACCGTCACCCCAGTCTGAGGACCTGAGCATCCTGGAGCAGATTTTCATCAAGGATCCTGACTAGTCTCCCAGTCCCTGTTGCTGAAAAACATCCCCACAGCATGATGGTGCCAAGTTTCCTCCAGACGTGACGTTTGGCAATCAGGGTAAAGAGTCAATCTTGGTTTCAGCAGACCATAAATCTTGTTTCTCATGGTCTGAGAGCCCTTTGTGCCTTTTGGAAAACCAAGTGGGCTGTCGTGCCTTTCACTGAGTAGCTTCCATCTGGCCACTCTACCATAAAGTCCTGATTTGGTGGAGTGCTGCAGAGATGGTTCTCCCATCTCCACCAAAGAACTCTGGAGCTCTGTCAGCATGACCATCGGGTTCTTGGCCACCTCCCTGACCAAGGCTCTTCTCCCCCGATTGCTCAGTTTGGCTGGGCGATCAGCTCCAGGAAGAGCCTTGGTGGTTCCTAACTTCTTCCATTTAAGAATGGAGGCCACTGTTTTCTTTGTGACCTTCAATGCTGCAGAAATGGTTTGGTACCCTTCCCCAGATCTGTGCCATGACACAATCCTGTCTCGAAGCTCTACAGACGATTCCTTCGACCTCACAGCTTGGTTTTTGCTCTGACATGCACTGTCAACTGTGGGACCTTTTATATAGACCGGTGTGCCTTTCCAAATCATGTCCAGTCAATTGAATTTACCACAGGTGGACTCCAATGAAGTTGTAGAAATATCTGAAGGATGATAAATGGTAACAGCATGGACCTGAGCTCAGTTTACAGTCTCGTGGAAATAGATCTGAATACTTAACAGAAATACCTTATTTACATAATACTTTTGTAAAAATGTCATCTGTTTTTGCTTTGTCATTATGGGGTATTGTGTGTAGATTGCACATTATTCATTTAATCCATTTTAGAATAAGGCTGTAACGTAGCAAAATGTTGGAAAAAGGGAAGTGTTCTGAATATTTTCACAATGCACTGTACATGTTTGGCCAACTTGAGAATGAGGATAGTATCGTTATGGTTGGTCAAAAGTTCTCTGTGCTACTCCAAACAGTACCTATACGGTAACTGATAATTGAGCATCACATTATCCCTTTACTAGCTAGCAAAGCTAGTGGTTGTGTCCGTGTCCAATTCTACCTGTGTGTGTGGGAAATTTTATTCAATGTTACTTTTCTTTCCTCAGTGGGTCAACAGAGGCTAAACTCATAGGAATAGAATGACTAGTTCTCTACCTTAAATTCCCTAAAATGTGATTTTTGGATAGTCAATCTGCTAACGTTACTGTATCTTCCTTTCACACACTGTTTTCGGTGCTGAGTATGGAGTACTTTTGCTTAACCAGTAGAGTTACATCTGCTGATGTGACGTTCAGGAGAAAAATAAAAGTTACACCCAATTTGCTTACTGGCACTAGATGATCTACTGTGAGGGAGCTCGGTCTTCTGCTGCCTTTTACTGTGAGGTTGTACGTGCTCACATGCATGCTCCATCAAAGGAGGTACTGAAACTTGGGCATTAGCAACATTTTGTATTTTTATTAATGCTTTGAATGGTATCATCACCATTGTTCAGTAACAATCCCATGTTTACAAGTGAGGGGATCGTTCCATATAGTTCTCATGACAGGCTTAGAATAAAGTACAGAATAAAATAGGTTAAAGGGCATATTCCTAACTTCCTACCTCAATGTCCACTCCCTCAAGCCATGGGAATAAATTCATAATCTATTATGACCAAAAGGATATCTTTCAGGTTTTTGAATTAGGCCTCTTCAGGAATTAGTGGGTGTATATCATGAATTAAGGGGAAATCTGCATCCATTTTTTTTAAAGATTTTAAAATGTATTGTGAATGCCTCCTATGATGTAAATTCTACCTGTCTTTGAGAACAGTAGCACTCATTCCCTGGACAAAGGTACCTGACAAGCTCAACAGAGCATTGGACTTGAGTGAGGTGACTTTAGGTAGATGGTTACATATTACAATATTTCAATAATGTTTGTGAAAATACTACTTCATTAGTTCTTTGGAGTTCTGTACTTTACTATGTAATTATTTGAAAAAATGTTTTTCTCCCCAATTTTGTGATATTGGTAGTTAGTCTTGTCCCATCGCTGCAACTCCCATACGGACTCAGTAAAGGTCAAGAGCCGTGCATCCTCCGAAACATGACCTGCCAAACTGCACTGCTTCTTGACACAATGTCCTCTAAACCCGGAAGCCAGCCGCACCAATATGTTGGCGGAAACACTGTACAGCTGGCGACGAAGTCGGTGTGCATGTGCCCGGCCAACCACAAGGAGTCGCTAGAGCGTGATTGGACAAGGACATCCCAGCCTGCCAAACCCTCCCCTAACCCGGACGACGCTGGGCCAATTGTGCGCCGCCTTGTGGGTCTCCTGGTCACGGCCGGCTGTGATACAGACCCGGGTTTGATCCTAGGCTGTGGCGAGAGCCCTAAATTGTGTAGACACATTTGAGGTGTTGGCAGCTGCGAAGGCTATTCTCGTTGAGCGTGGCGACATACTGTTAACGTTTTATCCACTCCCTGTCCTTCGCTGTTGTAATCTGGGAAGACGCAGTGTTCTCAAACTGGAGGTTTAAACTAGTTCCTGGCTACGTCTCACAAAAGCACAGTTCAAATTTGCCAATTTAGATTAGAATTGATTTACAACGTGTTTTGTTTTAACGGAATAGCCTGAAATGTGTTTTTCAGCTCAGATTTACTCACGGCATAGGCCTGCAACCCGGCATAGCCTATACAGTGGGGCAAAAAAGTATTTAGTCAGCCACCAATTGTGCAAGTTCTCCCACTTAAAGATGAGAGGCCTGTAATTTATCATAGGTACACTTCAACTATGACAGACCTTATGAGAAAAAAAATCCAGAAAATCACATTGTAGGATTTTTTAAATGAATTTATTTGCAAATTATGGTGGAAAATAAGTATTTGGTCAATAACAAAAGTTTCTCAATACTTTGTTATATACCCCTTGTTGGCAATGACAGAGGTCAAACGTTTTCTGTAAGTCTTCACAAGGTTTTCACACATTGTTGCTGGTATTTTGGCCCATTCCTCCATGCAGATCTCCTCTAGAGCAGTGATGTTTTGGGGCTGTTGCTGTGCAACACGGACTTTCAACTCCCTCCAAAGATTTTCTATGGGGTTGAGATCTGGAGACTGGCTATGCCACTCCAGGACGTTGAAATGCTTCTTACGAAGCCACTCCTTCGTTGCCCGGGCGGTGTGTTTGGGATCATTGTCATGCTGAAAGATCCAGCCACGTCTCATCTTCAATGCCCTTGCTGATGGAAGGAGGTTTTTCACTCAATCTCACGATACATGGCCCCATTCATTCTTTCCTTTAAACGGATAGGTCGTCCTGGTCCCTTTGCAGAAAAACAGCCCCAAAGCATGACGTTTCCACCCCCATGCTTCACAGTAGGTATGGTGTTCTTTGGATGCAACTCGGCATTCTTTGTCCTCCAAACACGACGAGTTTAGTTTTTACCAAAAAGTTCTGTTTTGGTTTCATCTGACCATATGACATTCTCCCAATCTTCTTCTGGATCATCCAAATGCTCTCTAGCAAACTTCCGACTGGCCTGGACATGTACTGGCTTAAGCAGGGGGACACGTCTGGCACTGCAGGATTTGAGTCCCTGGCGGCATAGTGTGTTACTGATGGTAGGCTTTGTTACTTTAGTCCCAGCTCTCTGCAGGTCATTCACTAGGTCCCCCCGTGTGGTTCTGGGATTTTTGCTCACCGTTCTTGTGATCATTTTGACCCCACGGGGTGAGATCTTGCGTGGAGCCCCAGATCGAGGGAGATCATCAGTGGTCTTGTATGTCTTCCATTTCCTAATAATTGCTCCCACAGTTGATTTCTTCAAACCAAGCTGCTTACCTATTGCAGATTGTCTTCCCAGCCTGGTGCAGGTCTACAATTTTGTTTCTGGTGTCCTTTGACTGGTCTTTGGTCTTCGCCATAGTGGAGTTTGGAGTGTGACTGGTTGTGGACAGGTGTATTTTATACTGATAACAAGTTCAAACAGGTGCCACTAATACAGGTAACAGGTGGAGGACAGAGGAGCCTCTTAAGAAGTTACAGGTCTGTGAGAGCCAGAAATCTTGCTTGTTTGTAGGTGACCAAATACTTATTTTCCACCATAATTTGCAAATAAATTCATTTAAAATCCTACAATGTGATTTGCTGGATTTGTTTTCTCATTTTGTCTGTCATAGTTGAAGTGTACCTATGATGAAAATTACAGGCCTCATCTTTTTAAGTGGGAGAACTTGCACAATTGGTGGCTGACTAAATACTTTTTTTGTCCCACTGTAGGCCTAGTGTTTTTTTTATTTTGTAAATATATTTTTTATATTAATTTGGGTTCACATTGAGGATAGACCTGAGGTCCCCGTACCAAACGGTTCCGTACAAATAGTCTACTGTTACACCCTAACTTGTGATTTGTTAGCTCTGTTAACTAGCCTACTTTAGGCCCCTTTTTTGTTGTGTTTGTGAGAAGTGGCTGGTTAGATACACTCCAAGAGGAAAAGACTTGAGCAGCAACAAGGCCCTATGGGGATTTCAGAGCCATGCAAATGACCGATAGTTACCTCTCCTGTGTTCCCGTTTTCACCCTGCCTCCCCTCACTCCCTCTTTCTGTTTCTCTCTGACTCCCACAGAGTGTTGACAAGCAGAAGGGTTTGTTTCTCTGAAGATATTATTCTCGTAAAACTTCCACGTGACCGAGGACAGAGGGATTTAGTATTTTTTGTTGTTGAGTGGAACACACAAGCCTGTCCTTTCAAAGCTGTTCATCTGTCAATGCCAGGGTAGCAGCCACATTGAATGAGGTTTCAGTCTCACATGGGCAAGATGGACCGATCATAACAATTACTTCAAAGGTATGTTGAACACCAGATGCCCAATTCAACGGTCCCTCTGGTAAATCTCCTAAACACACTGACACACAATACTTGTGCCGCTCAAACGAGTAACAGGTCTATGCTACGTCTGTTTTATTTTTAAAATATTTTTTATTATGCCTACATTTGCCAAAATGTTTAATTGAATCAATGTCAATGCTCATATCTGAAGATAGGGCAGACGGCAATCAACTAAAAGTGTTAAAAATCTTAGTAATTTGCAGACGCTCTTATACATAGTGATTTACAGGAGCAATTACAGTTAAGTGCCTTGCTCAAGGGCACATCAACAGAGCCTAATCGGCTCTGGGATTCAAACCAGCAAACTTTCGGTTACTTGCCCAACGCTTTTAATCTAGGCCACCTGCCGTCCTGATTTTTTCTTAGTTGATCATGTTTGCACAATGCTGATGAAGGAAAAATACTGGCGTTTTTGTTGCAGGTACAGCCAACTAGTGCAAACTTTAAATTTGTCAAAATTATACAATGTCGCAATCATTAGTTTTGGGGCTATACAGTTTGTTTACTTACTTTACTCTAATGTTTGTAAACAACGTAAGCTTTGGGTTCTGATGGGGACAATTGAACTAAACTCATGAGGCATTTATGTTCTTAAAGAATTAGTTGGTATCAATGGTTCTACAAATAGAGTACAATTCTCATCCCTTTGGTATTTTAATTTTGTTAGATTAAATGAAGCGTCCTTTAATAAAGACCACATGGAACATTCTATATATATTTATGAATAAATACAGCATTTTTGTAATGTTTTTCAGACTTCTAGGAAGATTTCAACCCACTTAACCTCAGTCTCCTAATTTTCAACATCACTAAAGCCCTAGTTATGGGCAGTTCCACAGTAATGGAGACCCTTAAAATGGATACCAATCAAAAAAAGGTCTACTTTTAAGAATTGACCCAGAACTTTTTATAAAAACACATTTACTCAACTGTGCAGATGCAAAGTTTGGTAGCAGAATTTCAGTAACAAGTCATCACGTTTTCCTAAAAATGTTAAATAACTGCGCCAAATTAAGATTCAAAGATGTCTGCAGAAAAAATGGGGTGACAACTGACATGACATGTTGAACATCTCAGTTGGTTTTCAGTTAGTTATTGAACTACATTAAGTGAAGTGGATTTACACCTGGTAACAGAATTGTGCTAATACCAGAGATTCCTACGTGGCCCATTTTTATATTAGGCTGGTGGTAATATTGGGCTATATCAGCTAACCCGGGTAGACTTAGTTTGAAAGAGGAGTTGGGGCGAAATAAAGGAGAGTGGACACTTTTTGACTTAAGCTACATTTTGCATAAGTTGTGGCGGCAGGTAGCCTAGCGGTTAGAGTTGGGCCAGTAACCGAAAGGTTGTTGGTTCGAATCCCCGAGCCTTCAAGGTGAACCTGTCTGTGCCCTTGATAAGAGCATCTACTAAATGTGAACTGGATGATTTTCAAGCAGTGTGAAATCTATTTCCAGTCAGTGTTGGAGTCTATTTAAACTATAGCCTGTCATATTTAGGAAGTTAAAGACTAGTGCTCTGCTTCTGCATCCTATATAGCCTAGTCTACAGGCTATTTAATTGAGAACACACGTAGAGGCGCACTTGATCTGGCACACTTTCTACTTTTTCACTTCTTTATGGCATTTTCCTTTACATAAAGTATGGTCTTTTGTGTCTATTGGCTCTTATATTAGTTATATGATATTATTTTATTACCCCCCCAGGTGCAGATTTGATTTCGTAATGACAAGCTGCTGTGCAGAAGATGTCCACACTGTCTGCGACTGATATCACAGATGTTGGTCATGGTAAGAGAGCCCCATGTTTTAGTCATGACCTGACTGAGTCCTTGAACTGTTGATGTGAATTTACATTATCTCCCATTCATCAGCTGGGTTCTCAGTCGACCCCGCGTGTCATTACACTGATTGGGAGCATTGACATTGTAGGTCACTCCACAAAGTACACTACAGAATTGTAATCATTTTGACGATTTTAGATAATTATTTAAGAATACAGATGAAAACAACTTGAGCAGGCTTAGTCTCGTATTGAAAATATTAAATGTTTAAATAAATGAAATGGCTTAGTAAGATTACTTTCTTACCTTTTCATAATCTAAAACCCATCCGTTTCAGGGATGTGAAGTATTACTATTGTTTGTTTTCAACCTCCTAGAACCAATAGTGTAACAGGAAGACATTGCTGTTTGTGTACATTGTCGTAGAACCTAGCGTTGCCAGCCGATCGGCAGTAAAACATCTACTTTATAGCTTCATGTTGTTTACAACTACAGATAGGCCTATATCATTGGCATTTAGGACTGTTTTCAGGTGGAATTGTTGCATGTTGTCAGAGCCCATTTAGGCCTAAAAGGGAACTTCTCACAATCTTGTGACTTTTAGTATTAGAACTGAGTGTCATATGTGGCCATGTATGATTTCAAAAGTAAAGCCACAGTAAAGTGGTATAACATCTAAATTTGTAGGTTGTCCACCCACTCTGCCCACAGTGGGCGAAATGTTTTCTTATGTTATAAAATATATTTTACAGAGATCAATATTCTTGTTCCGAATCGTTCAGTGTGATCTTTCTCTAGCATATCATTTAACGTTATATCCAAAAAGTCAGATTTCGTAACCTAATACATCCCATAATAAGCACCGGGCTCTGTTGACATAGCTGTTCAGGTTTCCCTTAACTTTTTAGGATAAAAAATATTGTGGTTGTTTCCACGGGACGCAAAAAGCTAAATTAGCATGACACGAGCAGAATTACATTTTAAAATATTAAGCCTGGTATGCGCTCGGTTGACATTTCAGGCATGCGCTTGTTTTTGTAATAAAAGTGAGACGGTCAGGAAGACAGTTGCCTTAATTATTGCACAGAGGGGAGGAGGGGGCTCTTTTTATTCAGTCACCCTTATTCTGCCCATCCTACAAGGGTAAAACATTTATTGGAGTTTTGAAGATTATTTACAACCAGCGATTCTCAACTGAAAGTTTTGAATGGGTCGTGGGTAAAATACAATAATACTCCAGTCTGAATTTAAACCAGGTATGTGGAATGTTAATGTACTTTTTCACACTTGTTTTTCTGATGTATGAACTCACTACTGTAAGTCGTTTTCAATGCAGCGCTAATTAGTGCTATTTTTGGTAGATCTGTGGTCTCAAACCAGTGAGGTTATCAAGAATATGGGCATCATTTTATTATTGACATTGAAAGAGGTGGAAAGGATGAGCCCTTGTCATATAATTGCTACATTTGCTATCAATATAGCATAAAAAAATAGTTTTCCAGATTGTATTCTGGTGACTCTTTTTTTTTGTTTTTTTTTGTGATGTGAATATTGGGTTGCTACTGAGACAACCTGGTTCAATTTGGGTCCTGAGGCAAAACCAGTTGACAACCACTGATCTACACAATTTACATTATTTTACCCATTGGTCAAAATATGTGTTTTTGATTGGACACCCTACAATGTGTGTTTCTATTTATTTGTTTTACCTTTTTATGTAACTAGGCAAGTCAGTTAAGAACAAATTCTTATTTTCAATGACGGACGAGGAGAAGTGGGTTAACTGCCTTTTTCAGGGGCAGAGCGACAGATTTTTAAATTGTCGGCTCGGGGATTCGATCTTGCAACCTTTCGGTTCCTAGTCCAACGCTCAAACCACGAGGCTATCTGCCGCCCCGTATCACAGGTGAGGTGTTTGACGGGGACCCAGAGCTGCAGCTGGACTGCCTCTGCAGTGGTGACGACCGCAGCAGTGCAGAAATGAAGCATGAGGGCAACCTCCTCCCCCTGGAACCACCTGACCATGCAGGGTTTTCCAGCTCCCCCCAGAAAAGGCCTCCCTCACTAGCTGAGGATAGCAGCCCATTGCCCATGGAGCCCAGTGACATCAAGGCCGACCCCGCCGGCAGCATGCCTGCCAACACAGGTGCGCATGTTTTTGCATTTTGGTTTGATTTAACCTTTTGTTTATCTATAAATTCCCATTTGAGTTCAAGAGACCTATTTTGTGAGGGAGACCTGACACCTGTGTTCAGTAACGTCATCAAACCAGTCGGACTGGTCCAAGCATCAGGCTAATCTGTCTCATTTTATATATTTAGAATACATACCTATATTTTCCCAGATAGTTCCATATATTATATTGACAGTACATGTATGCATTTACTGTTTTCTCTGATATCTGCATATCATCTATTGATAGTACATATATTTTATATATTTCCACAGAGGGCCAGCCGGTGAAGAGGAAGAAGGGTCCAGCCCCCAAGATGCTGGGAAACGAGGTGTGCAGCGTGTGCGGGGACAAGGCCTCAGGCTTCCACTACAACGTGCTGAGCTGCGAGGGCTGCAAGGGCTTCTTCCGGCGCAGCGTCATCAAGAGTGCCCAGTATTCGTGCAAGAACAACGGCCGCTGTGAGATGGACATGTACATGCGCCGCAAGTGCCAGCAATGCCGGCTGCGCAAGTGCCGTGAAGCGGGCATGCTGGAGCAATGTGAGTTGTGGTTGCCACTGTTCCTTTTTATATATATATATATATCACACCTTTAGCTTCGGCAATACCTGTGCTTTTTTTGGGACCTTTTCCTTAGATCTGTCGGGAAATGTAGGATTTTTTCAAAATAACAAACAGAAGATGCTTCTATAAAAAGCTGAAGTACATCATTGAAATTTACCTCCCAAACTATGGTAGTACTTATTTTTCCTACTTTTCATTACTGTGCTGATTGTGTTCCTGGCACCCACAGGCGTTCTCTCAGAGGAGCAGATCCGAGTGAAAAAGATGAAGAAGAACGAGGAAGAGACTGCACGCACGTCTGCCGTGGTGACCCCCACCCCGGTGCCAGAGGTGGTCCCGCTGGCGCCCGAGCAGTTGGAGATGATCGAGAAACTGGTGGCCATGCAGAAGCAGTGCAACAAGCGCTCGTTCATCGACCGGCCCAAAGTCACGGTGATTGTCTGAGTGTCCCAATCCTTTGACGCCACAGGGCAAACTACAAACATATGTTATGCTTAGATATCTTAAACAGTTTGGATTGATTGACAGTTGCACTAATGTAAGAATTGGTATGAAATCGTCATCTTGATGTGGAATACAACATTTCTACATTCCACAATATTTACACACCACCTCCATGTTCAAAGACATGTTAGCCAAGAATACTGCAAATATATTCTTACTGTTGAATTTTGGACAAATTAACTGTCATCCAGACAATTTTTGGTAGTTCAGCAGCTTTGAGCACATGGTGAAATTCTTTTTCTCATCTAATTTCCAGCCGTGGCCCCAATGTCAGGACCCTCAGAACAGGGAGGTGCGGCAGCAGCGCTTTGCCCACTTCACTGAGCTGGCCATCATGTCGGTCCAGGAGATAGTGGACTTTGCCAAGCAGTTGCCTGGCTTCTTAGAGCTCACCAGAGAGGACCAGATTGCCCTGCTGAAGACCTCAACCATTGAGGTGAGTTTTTCTAGTGTATTGCTCTTTCCCCTCATATTCTCCCAGGTTTGTTAAAGTGGTAAATATAGTAATACCAAATGCCGGCTTGATATTGTCTTTCGCCTATTAAAACCCCCCCCACAAAAAAAACACTTGTAGTCAAGACCACTGGGAGGGGGGAATCATGTCTGGCTCAATAGCATTATGTTGGTTTTCAGGATCACATATCTCAATATGTCAAGTAGATTATCTACTTTGCAGGATGTTTCACACTTGATCCCCAGTCACTGAGATGTGCCTTGTTTTTTGGCAGATCATGCTGCTGGAGACATCGCGGAGATACAACCCTGCCATTGAGAGCATCACGTTCCTGAAGGACTTCAGTTATAACAAGGAGGATTTTGCCAAAGCAGGTACAGCATCATATTTTGTTTGTCTGAGATGTTCATGGTCTACATTCAAGCTGCAATCAGTCAAAAACAAGCTGCTCGCCTTCAACTCCCTTTTGTTCTGTACCCCATACTCCAGGGGCTCCCACCCTTTTTCCCCCAGGGTCTCCTTTTTAACATAAATTACTTTTATTTTTTTGAAGGTCATTTCCTGCAATTCCATGTAGTTTAAGAAGATCCATGACACATTTTAGGTAGGCTATTTGATGAGGATAATAATGGATAAGGAAAATTAAGTCTATACCAGTCTTCCCAAAAATGTTATTCCGCTTAAATGTTTTTATTATAATTTATGAACCCTCAATCTTAAAAATAAAAAGGTGAATAGATCAATTGAAAGCGACAGTCACACAAGATTACTTTGACTTTACTTTAGGTCGTAGCTCAGCTTCTGATTGTCATGGAGACAAACCAAATATATCCCCATGTGCATCAGTCGTGTCTTTATCTGACATTTTACCACTTAATCATTTTTTTTTTTATATATACAGTACCAGTGAAAAGTTTGGACACCTACTCATTCAAGGTTTTCATCAGGTCATCACTCGCCTTAGCAAATAGCCTTAGCAAATAGCCTTGGCAAATAGCCCTTACACAGACTGGAGGTGTGTTGGGTCATTGTCCTCTTGAAAAACAAATGATAGTCCCACTAAGAGCAAATCAGATGGGATGGCGTATTGCTACATAATGCTGTGGTAGCCATGCTGGTTAAGTGTGCTTTGAAATCTAAGTAAATCACAGGTAGTGTCACCAGCAAAGGATCATCACACCAACTCCATGCTTCACGGTGGGAACCACACATGCGGATATCACCCGTTCACCTACTCTGCTTCTCACAAAGACATGGAGGTCAAATTTGGACTCCAGACCAAAGGACAGATTTCCACTGGTCTAATGTCCATTGATCGTGTTTCTTGGCCCAAGCAAGTCTTCTTATTATTGGTGTCCTTTAGTAGTGGTTTCAGAAATTTGACCATGAAGGCCTGATTCACAGTCTCCTCTGAACAGTTGATGTTGAGATGTACCTGTTACTTGAACTCAGTGAAGCAGTGGTGGTCCTCATGGGAGCCAGTTTCATAGCGTGTGATGGTTTTTGACTGCACTTGAAGAAACTTTCAAAGTTCTTAATTTTCTGGATTGACTGACCATGTCTTAAAGTAAAGATGGACTGTTTTTTGTTTGCTTATTTGAGCTGTTCTTGCCATAATATGGACTTGGTATTTTACCAAACAGAGATCTTCTGTATACCATCCCTACCTTGTCACAACACAACTGATTGGCTCAAATGCATTAAGAAGGAAACATTCCTCAATTTAACTTAACAAGGCACACCTGTTAATTGAAATGCATTCCACCTCATGAAGCTGGTTGAGAGAATGCGTAGTGTGCAAAGCTGTCAAGGCAAAGGGTGGCAACTTTGAAGAATCTCAAATGTAAAATATTTAGCTTTAACACTTTGGTTAGTACATGATTTCATAGTGTTGATGTCTTCACTATTATTCTACAATGTAGAAAATAGTAAAACATGAAACAAGTTTTGTTTGGTCACGTAGAAAAGTCCTAGTTTTTGAAAAAAGCTTTTTTTCCCACCATTAAAATAATGTAAAATTGATCAGAAATAGTGTAGACATTGTTAATTTTGTAAATGACTATTGTAGCTGGAAACAGCTGATTTTTATTTAAATTTATGGAATATCTACATAGGCGTCCAGAGGCCCATTATCAGCAACCATCACTCCTGTGTTCCAATAGCACGTTGTTAGCTAATCCAAGTTTATAATTTTAAGACTACTTGATCATGAGAACCCTTTTGCAATTATGTTAGCACAGCTGAAAACTGTTGTCCTGATTTTAAAGAAGCTGATGCTCAACTAGTCTAAAGGCCAGTTTTATCGCATTTGTGGGTTCGATTACAGCTCAAAATGGCCAAAAACAAAGACCTTCTCAAATTCGGTGGTATATTCTTGTTCTGAGAAATGAAGGCTATTCCATAGATATTACATAAATCAGCTGTTTCCAGCTACAATAGTCATTTACAACATTAACAATGACTAGACTGTATTTCCGATCAATTTGATGTTTTTGTAATGGACCAAAAAAATTAGCTTTTTTTCAAAAACAAGGGTATTTCTAAGTGACCCCAAACTTTTGAACAGGTATGTATATACACATACACACACCTCCCTCAAATCAAGGAAGATCACGCACACCCCCCCCCAGGAAACTTTGGCGCCACCCCTGCCATACTCTGTAGAGACATTGACCTGTTACCCTTAACCCATATTTGTTTCCCTCTGTCTGTATTTCCCTCTCCTCTCATCCCCCTCAGGGCTGCAGTTGGAGTTTATCAACCCCATTTTTGAGTTCTCCAAGGGCATGAACGACCTGCACCTGGACGAGGCGGAGTATGCTTTGCTCATCGCCATTAACATCTTCTCTGCAGGTCAGAGGTCAAGTGGTATGCTAGTGTGGAACAGAGCCCATATGCAAGGTCCCTTTATTACAAAGGTCTGGACATTGTCGTAATCATTAGGGACTCACGTATGTGGATATTCTGGGCCGATACCAAAATAAAATATTTTCTTTGTAATATCGATTTTTTTTTTTAAATTTTTTTTTTAAAGTTATCGGCCGTTATCAATATTGTCACTGACATATTGTGCATCCCTAGTAATCATATGCGGAAGCGTCCCGAAAACAAACAAATTCATGGGAACAGAGCTGTTTTTATAGATTCTACAGGGTTTCAGGTGAAAATATGACCAGGGGTCAGGAAATTAAGTAATAAGGTGGCTGTAGATATTTTGAAAAACTTTTCAATAAATAGAATGACAGCTAATGATGCAGTGCCTTCAGAAAGTATTCATACCCCATGACCTATTTTAAAATGGACTGAATGTTATCTACATATAATATCCACATAATGACTAAGTGAAAACAAGTTTTTAGCAAATTTATTGAAATATAAAAAACATATCTAATTTCCATAACTATTCACAATACATGTTAGAATCACCTTCGGCAGCGATTTACAGCTGTGAGTGTCTGGGTAAGTCTCTATGAGCTTTGCACACCTGGATTGTACAATATTTGCACATTATTACAATAATTCTTCAAGCTTTGTCAAGTTTGTTGTTCGATCATTGCTAGACAGCCATTTTCAAGTTTTGCCATAGAATTGTAGGCCTATAAGTCAAAACTGTAACTAGGCCACTCAGAAATATTCAGTCATCTTGGTAAGCAACTCCAGTGTATATGTGGCATTTTGTGTTATGCTATTGTCCTGCTGAAAGGTGTATTTGTCTGCCAGTATCTGTTGGAAAGCAGGCTGAACCAGGTTTTCCTGTAGGATTTTGCCTGTGCCTAGCTCTGTTCTGTTTCTTTTTATCCCAAAAAAGTGTGAACACCTTCTGAAGGCACTGCATGCGTTTGCTGAGGAGTTCACTATGTATGTCTATTATCCACTTTGAGTGAATGGTAGCGGCACGGAAAGTTCACCATCAAAGTTATTTTCACCCGCCTCGCTGGTCTCCTTGCCTAAAAGCGAAAGAATTCTAAACAAAGAGTTTGGGATATCAAAATATTAATGTCTTGACCTGGGTACTACAAAGACCTTCCCCATATGTAGGAAGTAATATTCAACAGATATCTATGCATTGTATTGGGTGTAAAACATTCAGCTGTATATGTATGTTTCCCAGACCGGCCCAATGTGCAGGACCATGAACTGGTGGAGCGACTGCAGCAGCCGTATGTGGACGCACTTCGTTCTTACATCATGATAAAGAGACCAAACGTGAGTGTCCTAGTTATATATATGATTTACCTTGTACAAGCCGCCATGTGTAGGTTTTGAGGATTCAGTTGTCACATGCACCCTTGAGTCCGCGTTGAGTTCCGTTTTCAATTCCAGTTGGTGCAGGAAATGTATTGAAATGCAGGTCATGAGTGGGAAAATCCAAATAGAAAGTAATATGAAAATGTTGGGTTTAAAAATACAAAATGTATTGATCCCCACAACTGAATTATGAACAGGGTTAAAATAATCCTTCTTGGGCCTCCCGGGTGGTGCAGTGGTCTAAGGCACTGCATCGCAGTGCTAGCTGTGCCACCAAAGACTCTGGGTTTGAGCCCAGGCTCTGTCGCAGCTGGCCACAACCGGGAGGTCCATGGGGCGACGCACAATTGGCCTTGCATCGTCCGGGTTAGGGAGGGTTTGGCCGGTAAGGATATCCTTGTCTCATCGCGCACTAGCGACTCCTGTGGCGGGCCGGGCGCAGTGCACGCTGACCAGGTCGCTAGGGGCACGGTGTTTCCTCCGACACATCGTCTCTCCTGTACGGGAGTTGTAGCGATGAGACAAGATAGTAACTACTAAAAACAATTGGATATTACGAAATTGGGTAAAAAAACAACAATTATTTCTCTTCCGTCTAGGATCACCTGATGTTTCCACGCATGCTCATGAAGCTGGTCAGCCTCCGCACCCTCAGCAGCGTCCACTCTGAGCAGGTCTTCGCCCTGCGCCTCCAGGACAAGAAGCTCCCGCCGCTGCTGTCTGAAATCTGGGACGTCCACGAGTGACTCCACTGACACCCTCACGGAACTCTGCTGCGCTTCGCAAACGTGTGTACTTGGATGGACATTGGATCTGTCTTTCAAGTGTCGAAAAAAAGACTTGAGAATGAAGCGATGCCTCCAAGGCTAACCAAACACGACGAACCTACAGAACCTACAGATTGGAGGAACTTTTTAAAATTATATATTTTTTTTAATGTCTTCTGTGCAGTTTGGCAGGATATTGATGGCCCTCTGTCCTGCAGACTGGGACACTAATCTCATGGGGGAGGTTGGGGCACAGAAATGGAATGAATATAATTGGTATTTCTATGGGTTGAGGATTGTGCACACCTGATTTCTGTCCCTCGCCCATTCCGTTGTATTAAAGGTGAGACGGCTTGTGGTGAGATTGTGCTGCCATGGTCAGTTTGGCTCAGACTTGCTAGCCAGTGTTAACCATTTAAATCTATTGATATCTGTTGATAGTCAGTCTCGTGATAGACATATCTTTAATGACAATTGCCATGAAGCTTCAATTGCCAAGAAGCTCCACTCTCAGATCCACATCATCGATGATAACCCATAGTGAAAATAAATGGAAAAATACATGTTATAGCCCTGTGTTGCAATGGGATAGGATAGAGGTATTTTAACTGCTGCCCAATGTTAAGAAATGTCTTTTTGGTGTCCACTGTCCAGATGTATATTAGAATGGTAGGTCGCCTGCTTGGTACTGTTGCGATTTTAGCAGTTTAATATTCAGCCATCTGATTTGTTCTCCTCTCGGGGAAGGAACAGGAAAGCAATTCTGATTTGAATTGTTTAAGGTAAAGTGATTGGAAGTGTTGGTATCGTCTACCACTTTCAAGCACAGGGCCCCCCACCAACCGTTTGTAAATGCACTCAAACATTGATTTACATGTACAAAGTATATATTACTATGACAAAATATATATATTTAGTATGCCCACAAGTGAAGACATCCATACAAAACGACTGTACAATCAACACTCACTAACGCACAAGCTAGCGGTGATTTATTTTTAAGCATGACTGGGTATGTCACGGACAAGCTGAGACCTTATACACTGGAACAACTTCAATGCTACGCTTAGCTAAGCTTAGGCTATAGGAGGGGGCACAAAAAAACTGAACTCATCATGCAGTGGCTCGTGGATCTGCTTACCCACAATCTGCCCTGTCTACCTTGCGAGCAAAACATAGTGCTCCTTCCTTAGTGCTCCTCCCGGAATGACAGTGAAGAGAACACATTTTAGTTTTAAAGTCAATTTCCTGCAATTCTACACTTTTTGCCATAGGGCGGAGGCAAATGTTTGCAGTTTTTAATATGGTAACTGATTATCAACCGGTCGGTCATTCGACCATGCTTACTACAAGTTTTGTAAATTAGCTGGCCGCTAGACTGTCTAATTAAGCTGACCTGGGCTAATTGACTGATGCACAACCCAATTTTTTTTTTTAAATTGCACTTTGTCTTTTATTGTAACTCGCAACAGTAAGTTGAGACCCCATCCCTGGTCTAGTCATATGTACTGTCCTCCCCTCCACCAGATCAGCATGATTCAAGACATCGGAGTGGAAACTTTGTCTAAAATGTGCTTTGCATCCCACAATAGTTGGAATATCAAATTAAGTAATTGTGCTCCTTGTGTGGGCAGTACTTTCTTCAAAGGTAACATTTGTGGGTTACACTTTATAACTTCAATGAATAAACCATTGTAAATGTTTAAACGCTTATATACATCTATGAATGTCTACTAATAATGAAATACTTAATAGTTTTAAACTATTTATAAATGGTTATTCGTGAATGTTGTTATTCTTACCCATTTGATTACTAATAAGGCCATTATAACGTTTCACTCGACTAAGCTCTGTTATTCATCTTTTTTTCCCTTCATGTTTCTATCACAGTCCTTTTGTATGATGACGACTTCTCTAATGTGACACTTTTATTAAACAAACGTTCAGAAGGAATTAGAGAAGGAAAGCTTTTTTTGGTTGTGATTTGAGTGACAGTTTTGTCCATTCCTTACCTTACAACTCAAATCAGTGAAATAGAGGAGAGTTGAGGACTCAAGACAAAATGGGGCGATTTATCATAAGTTGCACAATATGTCAAAGTAGCACAGAGATAAAGGAGTAAGATACATTGGGGCAAAAGGTTTTCACACACTTCTACACTATTCAAAGGGTTTGCGCTTCCCTGGGCATGTGTGGAGCCATCTATTTTCAATTACTCTTGAGACCCAAATGTCAAAACCATACAATCATTTTTTTTTTTTTTTCATTCAATATGTGACTCATACCAGTGAATGATTGTCTGCATTGAAATTACATTATTTCAATATTAATAGAAACCTAAGCATTAACACAAGGTATGCAATTTAATGGTATGGAGTCTTGGGTCTAAATTATGTTTTCAGTTGTTTGGAATACACAATGTTCCTTGAAATTATTGTTAATACTGTTGGTAACTGAAAGTTGATTGTAATAGAATTACCGACATTCTGGTGTACAGAACTCATTTAATTCCCTTCTCTACATCTTAAAAGGGTGAAGCTGTAAACAATATTGTCATAAATGCAAACTTATTTGAATGTTTTAACACTTTAGGACCTTCTATATTCTTTTATATGCATAAATTAAAACAGAAATATTGTAGTCTATTGCCAGATAATGTTTCCGAAACACACATTTTCCAGATTTTTGTTCTATTATTATTACAATTTCAAAGTGATTTAAGCTCATACAACATTAATAAATTGTAATTGTTCCTAGTTTTTTTTCAATATGCTGCTTTTAAATATTTCAACACTAGGTGAAAGAAATGAGTTATTTCTCTTAAATGTAGCACGGCCAGTAAACCGGTCTTGGGAATTTATTCACCCACACTTGTTTATTTGGTGTTCTGTGGTCAAATAGCAAAATAACTGTTGACTGCTCTATTTATACTTTTTTTTTTTTTAAATCAGAAGCGCTTGTAAATACAGAATGAATTTGGTTAAGTTGGAAACTACCTTGGTATTTTACTGTATTGACAACCATTTACTGTATTACACAGTAGGCTTCATGCAATTATAGTTCTAGTCTGTTTGGGGTCTATTCTTGTCATTTAAATTATGCTTAGTGAGAGCTCCCAAATATACTGAACAAAAATACAAACGCAACACGTAAAGTGTTGGTCACATCTTTCATGAGCTGAAATAAACAATCCCAGTAATGTTCCATGTGCACAAAATGTTTCACGCAAATGTTGTGCACAAATTTGTCCTTGTTATGGCGCATTTCTCCTTTGCCAAGATAATCCATCCACCTGACAGAAGCTGATTAAATAGCATGATCATCACACAGGTGCATCTTGTGCTTGAGACAAAAGGACACTAAAATATGCAGTTCTGTTACAACACAATGCCACAGATGTTTTGAGGGAGTGTGCAATTGGCATGCTGACTGCAGGAATGTCCACCAGAACGGAATGTTAATTTCTCTACCATAAGCCGCCTCAAGTTGTTTTAGAGAATTTTGCAGTATATCCAACCGGCCTCACAACCGCCGACCACGTGTAACCACACCATCCTAGGACCTCCATCCGGCTTCTTCACCTGTGTCTGAGACTAGCCACCGTCCGGATGGAGGTCCTAGGATGGTGTGGTTACACGTGGACGGCGGTTGTGAGGCTGATGAAACAGGAGTAATTCTCTCTGTAATAAAGCCCTTCTGTGGGAAAACTCTATTTCTGATTGGCTGGGCCTGGCCCCCCCAGTGGTTGGACCTATGCCCTCCCAGGCCCTTCAGTAACTGGGCCTATGCCCATCCAGGCCCCTCAGTGGCTGGGCACAGGTGAAGAAGCCAGATGGAGGTCCTAGGATGGTGTGGTTACATGTGGTCACGTGGTCGGCGGTTGTGAGCTGATGAAACAGGAGTAATACTCTCTGTAATAAAGCCCTTCTGTGGGGAAAAACTATTTCTGATTGGCTGGGCCTGGCCCCCCCCAGTGGCTGGGCCTATGCCCTTCCAGGCCCTCCAGTGACTGGGCCTATGATGCCCTTCCACACCCACCCATGGCTGCACCCTTGCCCAGTCATGTGAAATCCATAGATTAGGGCCTACTTCATTTATTTCAATTGACTGATTTCCTTATATGAACTATAACTCATTAAAATCTTAAATTGTTTTATGTTGCGTTTATATTTTTTGTTCAGTATACATTGTAATGATGATTAAAAGTACACTAATCAAGTTTTAGTTGCTAATGAATTCAGTGTTGACTTTTCTCCTTAAACTACACAATCCTTACAATATTTCTGGCCATTTAGGAGACCCTTTTTGACCATTAACTAATTTCAATGAATTAGTCCCTGTATTAAATTCCGGAGACACCTGAAACCCCACCTCTTCAAGGAATACCTAGGATAGGATAAGTAATCCTTCTCACCCCCCCTTAAATGATTTAGATGCACTATTGTAAAGTGGCTGTTCCACTGGATGTCAGAAGGTGAATTCACCAATTTGTAAGTCGCTCTGGATAAGAGCGTCTGCTAAATGACTTAAATTTAAATGTAAATATTGGACTAAGAACTGGCAATAACACATCCACCCAATGTTACACAATGCAATCATTTGACAATCAATGCAATCATTTGCTGTAGTGGCAGCAAAGAGACTTTCAAGCTCCCTGTTCCGTTTTCCCAATGACCTATGTGAAGCTAGCCATAGTAAGGATTACCCACAAAAAAAGTCCCTCATTGAAAGTGATGCAAATGGATACAAATACACTTCAGAATTGCATTTGGGGCATACTTGTAATTCCCTTTACAGCCTTACCTATGGATTGGGGATCAATGAAATGGGGTGTCAGTCTACTCAGTGACACCTACAGAACAGTGAAGAGTTTACACAAATATTAGCATCGTAGCTCATATTGCGGGACTCTGAAGCGCCAACTCTAGGTCCAAGAGGCTTCTAAACAGCTACTTACCCCCAAGCCATAAGACTCCTGAACATCTAATCAAATGGCTACCCAGACTATTTGCATTGCCCACCCTCCCCCTCTTTTACGCCGCTGCTACTCTCTTATTATCTATGCATAGTCACTTTAATAACTCTACCTACATGTACAGTACATATTACCTCGACTAACCGGTGCCCCGGCACATTGACTCTGTACCAGTACCCCCTGTATATAGTCTCGCTATTGTTATTTTACTGCTGCTCTTTAACTACTTGTTACTTGTTTCTTATGCATTGTTGGTTAGGGGCTTGTATGTAAGAATTTCTGTTGTATTCAGCGCATGTGACAAATAAAATGTGATTTGATTTTTATTTGAAACCACTGTGAAATGAGCCACATTAAGCTTACCAATTAAGCCACTATGTGTATTGGAAATTCATTTTGCACAGTACAGCCTTACCCATGGATCCTGGATCAATAAAATGGGGTATCAGTCTACTCTTTGACACCCACAGAACACAACTGAAGGATTTCACAAATATTAGTCTCGTAGCTCATATTGCGGGACTTTGACTGTGGGAAATCACCTCCCCGTCAGTCTCTTGTGCGTATTGACATTCATATTGTACTGTACAAGTGATTTCCCACAGTCAATGTCTTGCAATAAGAGCTACACCGCTCATATCTGTGGCCCTAGGTTTCACTGAGTAGACTGATACACCATTTAATGTATGCACAATCCATAGGTAAGGCTATACAGTGCAATATGAATATAAATATGCACAATAGGCCCACAGTCAAAGTCCTACAATAAGAGCTAAGAAGAAGAATACCCCTCTCCCCACATGTGTGTTTACTACATCTGAGGGTTTAGAGATCGAGGTAGTCATCTCATACAAGTACTTGGGAGTATGGCTAGATGGTACACTGTCCTTCTCTCAGCACATATGTCTAGTTAAATAAAAATAAATAAACATATCAAAGCTGCAGGCTGAAGTTAAATTTAGACTTGGTTTCCTCTATCGTAATTGCCCCTCTTTCACCCCAGCTGCCAAACTAACCCTGATTAAGATGACCATCCTACCCATGCAAGATTACAGAGATGTCATTTATAGATCGGCAGGTAAGGATGCTCTCGAGTGGCTAGATGTTCTTTACCATTCAGCCATCAGATTTGCCACCAATGCTCCTTATAGGACAGATCACTGCACTCACTCTATACTCTTCTGTAAACTGGTCATCTCTGTATACCCGTTGCAAAACCCTCTTAGGCCTCACTCCCCCCTATCTGAGATATCTACTGCAGCCCTCATCCTCCACATGCAACACCCATTCTGCCAGTCACATTCTGTTAAAAGTCCCCAAAGCACACACATCCCTGGGTCGCTCGTCTTTTCAGTTTGCTGCAGCTAGCGACTGGAACGAGCTGCAACGAACACTCAAACTGGACAGTTTTGTCTCAATCTCTTCATTCAAATACTCAATCATGGATACTCTTACTGACAGTTGTGGCTGCTTTGCGTGATGTATTATTGTCTCTTCCTTCTTGCCCTTTGTGCTGTTGTCAGTGCCCAATAATGTTTGTACCCTGTTCTCTGCTGCCATGCTGTGTTGTCATGTGTTGCTGCCATGCTATGTTGTTGTCTTGGGTCTCTCTTTATGTAGTGTTGTGTTGTCTCTTGTCGTGATGTATGTTTTGTCATATATATATTAAATCCCAGCCCCTGTACCCATAGGACCTTTTGGTATATATATTTTTTAATTTACTTTAATTGACTTGTCTAGTTAAATAAAAGGTAAAAAAAAGACTGATACACTATTTTATTGATCCACAAGCCATAGGTAAGGCTTTACCGTTAAATAAGTATGCCCTAATGCAATTAGGAAGTCTTATACATCCACAGTGCGAATTCAACTGATTGTTAAATGTGTATAACAGTCCCACCTTGTTAAACATGTCGTCAAAATATGACATGACCGAAATATTTGCATCACTTTCAACGAGGGACTTTTAGTTTGAAGACGAACAGCAATTTCCACTTTGTGGCTAATCGTTATTGTGGCTAGAGTCACATAGGTGTCACGATGGTACAGTCTGCCCCCATCCGCGGAACTCCAGTCCCTGCAGACGATCTGGTGGAAATGTTATGAAGGCAGGTTTTAAGCCAATAATCATACGCGAGCAAGCATTTCAGTCTAAAATTAGGTGTGGATTTAAAGCACACATTGAAGAGCTGTTGAATCACCATCTCTGGAAAATGGATCCAGGATACTTATTACATATCGCTATTTGAAATACGTCTCAATTCATCTCACTCACTGGCTTTCATTCTACCATCAATAACATACCAGGCCGACGACGATTGCTAACTAGCTAGCGGGTATTCCTAGCCACCTATCTAACATACTGGTAAGATGTTCTTGCATTTTTCTATTCGCATCTTTTTTGGGAGCAAATTTCACAAATGTGACGTCAATTAGTACTGACGATAAAATGTTACTTGCCATGGTAAACAAACTTGAAGATCGACAGCCAGCTACTTATGATAGCTAACGTTAGCTACTTACGATAGCTGTTAGCTAATGCACTCGTGACGTACGTATGAGTGATGGAGTTGGTTTGCTCTGTAACTGTGTTCTGGAGGATGCTGATTATTTATAGATGGTAATAATCAGCTAAATACTGGAACAATAATTAAATGCAGGTCGTTGTAGATAGAATATCCACGTCCATATTGACATTGTAATTAAACATGGCATGGTACTTGTTAACCATTTGCCGGTAGCTTTTCCGTTAAACATAATTAAGTCACCATCACCACGGTCTTCGTCATTATTCCGTCAAGACAGTGTGAGGTAGTATTATAACTAAGCTCTATCTAGCCAGCAACCCAGGCTATGTAGCTATCCGAGAAGGGTGCCATTGCGGCTCGCAATTCAGGGCGTTCCTGCACCCCTCTTTATTACTTCGATTGATCCATTTTTAAGCTAGGACTCTGGTACAAAAGCTGGAGTTAGTCGCCCCAGTACAGTAGGTGGCGGAAATGCACTTTAACATTGGACGCCAACCACTGATAAAACCTCCGTATTTTATTTTTAAAATTTAACTAGGAAAGTCAGTTAAGAACAAATTCTTATTTACAATTACGGCCTACCGGGGAACAGTGGGTTAAAGGCCTTGTTCAGGGGAAGAACGACAGATTTTTATCTTGCCAGCTCGGAGATTCCATCCAGCAACCTTTTGGTTACTGGCCCAACGCTCTTATCACTAGGCTACCTACCACCCCTAGTGATGGGGAAACTAAGCTTTGAGGTTTTCCACCCAATTCTGTCGAAAATAGGTTAGTTACTCTAGGCTTTGACCAACAAACACAGTTACTATTGGCACCTGCTGGTCAAAATAATTTAGAGCTGCCAAATTGTTAGAGATGATGTCCCACATCCCTAGCACGTGCGCAATTAGCCTTTTTGTCTTCTACCAAACCAATACCAAACCAACCAGGTGGTGGTGCTTCGGATGTCATTGATCACATGCTCTGATAAATTGATACAGGGATTGGCACACTTCTTTGAAGTACACTGCTTAGCTATTTTGACACGTGCCTCGGAGCTCCGGGATCAAACGTACCATCACCAGGTAGACGGTGTCCTTCGCCCTGGCTATCAGGCACTGCTTTCCTGCAGTTTTGTTAACGATGGCGATGCTGTTGTTCGGGCAGGTGGGAGCGAAGGATACTGTGTTAGCTAGCTAGCTAGCTAGGACTCCTGTACACAGCAGGCGGGATAGGTAGCTAGCACAGCAGCAGACTGCACTTTGCTCACGCCTGTCGGGCACTGTTTTCCCGCAGTTCTGTTAATGAAGGCGAGGGCTGGTGTTAGTGAAGGACACTGGGTGCTAGCTGGCTGGCGGAATAGGTAGCTAACAATAGCTAGGACACCAGTGGACGGTGTACTTCGCCCCCGCCTGTCGGACGCGGCTTTCCCACAGTTCTGTTAACGACGGCGAGGCCAGGTGTTCGACAGGGAGCAAAGGACATGGTGTGCTAGCTAGTAAGCTAGCTAGCTAGGCGGACTCCGGTACACAGCTGGCGGTTGGCAGGTGCAACATCGCTAACTAGCTAAGACACCTGTAGACAGTGTCCTTCAAACTCAGATAATACTTATTTCCCCTTTGACCCACATTTTAATCCATAGACAATCAGAATATCCAGAATATCAAAAGTGTCACTCAAGCATGAAGAGGGCGTGCTTAGGGGGGCGTTCATGCAGGAACAATGAGATGCTCGAGGAGGGGGGCGCTCATGTACGCCGCAATCACACACTGAGTTAGCCTGCTTCTAGCAAGACACGATGTGGATGCTACTCAGAAGTCTTTGAGGGAAAACCTTTCTAAAGTCCCTATTTGTAGTTAAGTAAGGTAAAGGCTACCTTGGATCTTGGGGTCAAGGGCGTTTTGACCCATTGTCACCAATGATGTATTGTCACCTATGCAGAAGAGTCTTGCACTGTCTGGCTGCAGTTGCACGTCATCAATTATGATGACATTGCAAGAATGAGAGAATCTCAAGCCTATAGCTTAAATACTTGCGTGAGTACTATTAAAGCAGTTTTGCTTGTACTAGTCAGTGTCTTATTCATTTGATAGAGGGCATAACATATAGGCACCTAGGCCTAATATAATATATTAATTCTGCCTATGTCTGATTGCTGACACACTAGCCACAACATCAAGATCCGTTCCTTTAGGCAGCCCAAAAGAGATGTGAAGAAATAGCCACAGTTGTTTATTTACTATAAGACCATGGCCAGCCAGCTGGTGTGATGGAGTCATTTTCATGTTTTGAAACACCATCAAGAGCACCAATTTCCAGTGAATGGTGAAAATGCAGTATTTTAAACTGCAGTATTTCAGAATATTTCCGACTGTACAGCACTTTTGTGTACTTATGTTAAATGTTTCTCGGTGTCTCTCCACAGTTTTAGTTTTGTACGCAGCAAAACTAATAAGACATTGTCTTGTCCAATAAAGGGACAATCTGGCTATTTAAAAATGTGAGGCCACTGCAATAGGCTACATCCTTTCCATTTTGGTTGCAATTCAGTGTTAGAGTTGGTTTGCATGTTGTGTGAATCATATCTCCCCTCAATGCTTACATAACCAGTCAGTACCACCTGCAGAGTCGACCACTCTGACCAGATTCAGCTGTTGCCTTAACCTGGGCCATTATTTAGCCTCTGAAGATCATTCGATTGGCGGGGACCTGCTTTCTCTCACATGGTTCAGTCATTACGCTAGCCTACTCTGATTTTAAGCTCTCTGGGAAAGGAAGGCTTTGATTGCTTGACCCAGAGCTCACCTCTTGTCAGATGGTTTACAGTGTATCTTGTATTTTGTCAGTGTTGCTGTTGGATTGGTAAACTTGACCAGGAGCTCTAGCTCTGTCATCCCTACTTTAAAATGTGTATTTTCAATAACCCTATTTCAATATTATGTCAGTGTTAAAACTTTTTGTTGTAGGTGTTTATTAATATTTCCTCCCGCTGTCGAAACCCGACATGCAACGCATAGTGTACACAGTGACGTTATAATGAAGTAGGGTTATTGGTTTTGGTGAGGAAATTGTGTATGTTGTCAGCCCTGTATGTTGATGCTGGGGGCCTTCAATTCCAGGCCAAATATAAAAACTCTGGTGTTGTCATTAATGTGGCATAATGAAGGTGGCAGTTAAATGTTTTGCTATATATTGGACAGAAAATAACTGCCTAGCTGGGCCTTAACTGTATACATTTAGGCCTGGTTCGCAGTCGGTGTTCCAATTCCTCCCAAAGGTGTTCGATGGGCTTGAGGTCTGGGCTCTGTGCAGGCCAGTCAAGTTCTTCCACACCTTATCTCAACAAACCATTTCCGTATGGACCTCGCTTTGTGCACAGGGTCTGAAACAGGAAAGGGCTTCCCCAAACTGTTGCCCCAAAGTTGGAAGCACAGAATCGCCTAGAATGTCATTGTATGCCGTAGCATTAAGATTTCACTTCACTGGAACTAAGGGGCCTAACCTGAACCATGAAAAACAGCCCCAGACCATTATTCTTCCTTCACCAAACTTTGCAGATGGTACTATGCATTGGGGCAGGTAGCATTCCCCTCTCATCTGCCAAACCCAGATTTGTTCGTTCGACTGCCAGATGGTAACCACTAGGCTACCCTGCCACGCTTATGCGCTTCAGCACTCGGTGGTCCTGTTCTGTGAACTTGTATGGCCTACCACTTCGCGGCTGAGCCGTTGTTGCTCCTAGACCTTTCCACTTCACAATAACAGCACTTCTAGTTGACCAGGGCAGCTCTAGCAGTGCAGAAATTTGATGAACTAACTTGTTGGAAAGGTGGCTTTCTATGACTGCGCCACATTAAAAGTCTGAGCTCTTCCGTAAAGCCATTCTACTGCCAACTTTTGTGTATGGAGATTGCATGGTTGTGTGCTCAATTTTTTTTTTTTTCACGTCAGCAACGGGTGAGGTTGAAATGGCAAAATCCACTAATTTAAAGGGTTGTCCACATACTTTTGTTAATATAGTGTATATTGAGCAATATATTTGGAACCTCAAATAGCAATACATTTGCAGCATCGAATCGCAATAAGTCTCTTCTCGGCAACTATGTATTGTGACAATATTGTATCATGAGTTCCCTGGCAATTCCCATCCCTAATTTTTGCACACAGATTCCATCTCAGCCTCATGAATCATATTCAGTAGAGTTGAATCCAATTGGAGGAAGGCATCCTAATGGTAGTTTGTTACTTGGACAGGTTTGAATTATTTTGTAATGGTTGTCTAGATCCTTGAGGCATTTAAATTTAGCCTTTTGCAGTCTGCTACAGGCTGTTTTCAGTAGAGGTCGACCGATTATGATTTTTCAACGCCGATACTGATTATTGGAGGACCAAAAAAAGCCGATACTGATTAATCGGCCAAATTTTTATTTATTTGTTCATTTATTTGTAATAATGACAATTACAACCATACTGAATGAACACTTATTTTAACTTAATACAACAAATCAATAAAATAAATTTAGCCTCAAATAAATAATGAAACATGTTCAATTTGGTTTAAATAATGCAAAAACAAAGTGTTGGAGAAGAAAGTAAAAGTGCAATATGTGCTATGTAGGAAAGCTAACGTTTAAGTTTCTTGCGCAGAACATGAGAACATATGAAAGCTGGTGGTTCCTTTGAACATGAGTCTTCAATATTCCCAGATAAGAAGTTGCACGACTATTTCACTTAGGCCTAGTAGGCTAATATTTGACCCATCAGATCAAACACAACCATCTTTATCAGATATAGGCTACTGGTAAGCTGATCTGGTTGTGGAATGTTTGTCTTTCTGGGTGGAGTTTCAAAGGCACCACTTGCAAATGTATCTAGTTTATAGTGCAGAATGCACTGAGTAGTTGTAGGCACTGGACTACTTTGTTAAATGGTCACGTGGTCTGGCACTAGATGTAGCCTAAGCCTAACTTCTGAGTTATAGATTTCTAGGTGGAGCCAACATTTCAACACCATTAAGAAGGGCTCCCGAGTGGCACAATGGTGTAAGGCACTGCATCTCTGTGCAAGAGGTGTCACTACAGTCCCTGGTTCAAATCCAGACTGAATCACATCCGGCCGGGATTGGGAGTCCTGGGTTTTGCCGGGGTAGGTCGTCATTGTAAATAAGAATTTGTTCTTAACTGACTTGCCTGGTTAAATAAAAAAACTAAGGGAGGCTACTGGGAACAAGATACAAGCGTGCACAGTTTTTACATTGCCACAGATTTGTTATTTGCTGCCACTTCACTGCTGAGGTCCCTAGTGCATTAGCGCCCACACATTTGTAAATTAATTATGCTACTCCAACAAGGAAGGTAAACAAACCAGTGAAGAAGGCTCAGGCAATATTTCCTCTGTGTTATTGATATAAAAAAGCTAGGCCAGTGTACATGCGGTGGCATCTTAAATTATGATTCTAGACCGTTTATAGGCCTAGTTGCTTTGTTGACCATTCATAGGAGTGGGCCTTTTTTGACACCTGAGAATAACCTTCCATTGACATTTGTTTGTACCAGCCTTTGACGTCTGCTTAATATTGTAAGGGCATGACCTGAAGTTGAGCACACAATTAAGCATTATCCATATCCGAGGCCTGTGGGTAGGTAATTAGGCTTTATTGTGAAAGGAGCAACTAAACAAATGAGCTGCAGGCGTCATTGAGGAAATTGAATGAACTAGAGCTGCTGTAATCAAACATTCGGCTACATTTCAGTGAAAGGCCAGTTATGTACAGATTCTGCCAGAGAAACTCATCAGGATTCATGCCTATTTTAGATTGCAGCCTCAAGTTTTTAATGAACCCATTCACATTATTCTTTGAGTCTACTCGAGGTACTTGTCTTCTTCCCGTTTTGTGCTAAGTTTGGTCAGGCCTTGTCCAGAGCCATATATAGGCCTCATTCTTCCTGGTTTTTTTGCTTTGTAGCTGTCATGGTTAATTTCCTCATTTGACCTCATCGTATTTTGTAAAATGGCCCCTTAGCCTAGATAATAAAACCTTTGGTGCCACTGATAACATGGTGCCCTGCCCACTAACATTCTCTGATTTTAAGAATAGCCGACACACAGCTGAGCAAGAAAGAAGCAGGTTTGGGTTGCTATGACAACTATGCTGATTGTTATTACCTCAGGGCTGATCCTAGGGCTGTAGGCGGAATAAAAGATGATAGACTGTGTAGCAAGCAGGTCACATGACCAGTTGAGCAAGGCTGTTAGACTTCCATTCTCTTCTTTCTAGAAATGTTTCTCTCAGATCCAGCAGGTTTTACACAGACTCAGTATGCTGATATTTCCTTTATGAATTGTGCCTTAAGCCTAGTTTATATCCTATGTACTGATGCGTGGAAGAACTACAAGTAGCTATGTAAAATGGTGTTGCGTAGCAAACCTACACAGATATGCGCAGCCCAACAATTCATAATTTTGCACAAGAATGCAGGCTCTCATTTAGCATACTGTTTTTGTGTTGCGTACGTAAGGTATAAACCAGCCTTAATTGTTTTAGATGGGAAGGCAAGATGGCTATCCAATACAGTGGGGCAAAAAAGTATTTAGTCAGCCACCAATTGTGCAAGTTCTCTTACTTAAAAAGATGAGATGCCTGTAATTTTCATCATAGGTACACTTCAACTATGACAGACAAAATGAGGAAATAAAATCCAGAAAATTACATTGTAGGATTTTTAATGAATTTATTATGGTGGAAAATAAGTATTTGGTCAATAACAAAAGTTTATCTCAATACTTTGTTATATACTCGTTGTTGGCAATGACAGAGGTCAAACGTTTTCTGTAAATCTTCACAAGGTTTTCACACATTGTTTCTGGTATTTTTGCCCGTTCCTCCATGCAGATCTCCTCTAGAGCAGTGATGTTTTGGGGCTGTTGCTGGGCAACACAGATTTTCAACTCCCTCCAAAGATTTTCTATGTGGTTGAGCTCTGGAGACTGGCTAGGCCACTCCAGGACCTTGAAATGCTTCTTACGAAGCCACTCCCTCGTTGCCCGGGCGGTGTGTTTGGGATCATTGTCATGCTGAAAGACCCAGCCACGTTTCATCTTCAATGCCCTTGCTGATGGAAGGAGGTTTTCACTCAAAATCTCACGATACATGGCCCCATTCATTCTTTCCTTTACATGGATCAGTCGTCCTGGTCTCTCTCAGCCCCAAAGCATGAGATTTCCACCCCCATGCTTCAAAGTAGGTATGGTGTTATTTGGATGAAACTCAGCATTCTTTGTCCTCCAAACACGACCAGTTGAGTTTTTACCAAAAAGTTCTATTTTGGTTTCATCTGACCATATGACCATTCTCCCAATCTTCTTCTGGATCATCCAAATGCTCTCTAGCAAACTTCAGACAGGCCTGGACATGTACTGGCTTAAGCAGGGGGACACGTCTGGCACTGCAGGATTTGAGTCCCTGGCGGCGTAGTGTGTTACTGATGGTAGGCTTTGTTACTTTGGTACCAGCTTTCTGCAGCTCATTCACTAGGTCCCCCTGTGTGGTTCTGGGATTTTTGCTCACCGTTCTTGTCATCATTTTGACCCCACGGGGTGAGATCTTGCGTGGAGCCCCAGATCGAGGGAGATTATCAGTGGTCTTGTATGTCTTCCATTTCCTAATAATTGCTTCCACAGTTGATTTCTTCAATCCAAGCTGCTTATCTATTGCAGATTCAGTCTTCCCAGCCTGGTGCAGGTCTACAATTCTGTTTCTGGTGTCCTTTGACAGCTCTTTGGTCTTGGCCATAGTGGAGTTTGGAGTGTGACTGTTTGAGGTTGTGGACAGGTCTATTTTATACTGATAACAAGTTCAAACAGGTGCCATTAATACAGGTAACGAGTGGAGGACAGAGGAGCCTCTTAAAGAAGAAGTTACAGGTCTGTGAGAGCCAGAAATCCTGCTTGTTTGTAGGTGATATTTATTTTCCACCATACTTTGCAAATAGATTCATAAAAAAATCCTACAATGTGATTTTCTGGATATTTTTTTCAAATTTTTGTCTGTCATAGTTAAACTGTACCAATGATTAAGATTACAGGCCTCTCATCTTTTTAGTGGGAGAACTTGCACAATTGGTGGCTGACTAAATACTTTTTTGCCCCACTGTATGTGTAGATGAGTTTGTCATAGGCCTTATTAAATAAAGGTGAAATATATATATGTTTTCAAATTCACATGTCAGAGACATGCCTCCATGAAGTCGCTTCAGGCTCTTCTAGTATGTTAATCTGTTCTGTAGCCTAAACGGTACTTGGAGACATGTTTATGTCTTGCCGTATTTACTATCCAAATGGCCCATTTCGTGTTAACTTACAATGTCAGCCCAGCTATCTATCTCAAATCTCTGTCCACAGGCTGATTTGTGAGATATTTTGACTCTTAGCAAAAACTGCTTTCTGAGCAGAAGTGTCTGCTCTAATCACTGAATCATGCCTTAATTTCCACCCATTGCCATCGAGGCAGATTGATAGTTTTGCTTGGTCGAGTGCTGCGAGAGACTTGCAGCCCAAGTGATTCTCCACAAGCACTTCCTAATCAGAGTATTTCATTATGATAGCAGTATACGTCTTACCAAAATGTATGTTTTTGGAAGAGGAGTTCTAGGTCTTTGAATGTGGCACAATGAGACCTATAGTTTATGATACACAAACTCACTGGTCACTTTTCCTGATTTATGTTGAATTTGCAACGTGTGTTTTGAATTCCTACGTCTTAGTCATGGGTTGGTGAAGTTGTAAAGGTTGGATGTGTAGAAAGCTTATTTCCACGTTTCAAATCCCCTGTCCTTTGGGCTACATCTCCATAAATGCTTAGCTGGATTACTTCTCATGTTCTCAAACACTTGAGTTTGCAGTCCTCACTACAAATTATTTGACAGACCTGATCTGTCGTCTGTGAGATAATGCAGTACTATCGCTCAGCAAATGCCCTCTCTCTAGCGTTAGGAAAGTGCCTCATCAGATGGGCTTATAATTCAACATCAGCACAGCTTTTCTGGGAATATCAGATACCTGTTAGGCATACCAGAATGCCACAGGCCTTGCAAGCATTACTTTGTGGTGTCATGCACAATGAACGTAGCTCCCTTTAAGTAACTGTCCAGGGTTTCCAGATTTCTATGAAATATACAATATTAGTGAAATAGTTGTCCTTTCATTTCAAAAATGTTTTAGTTAAAAAGCAGCTTTACTGTGTTGGAATGATGAGGGCGTACCACAACAATGATGTGGTCATTATAAATATTCATGCGAGTTTAGGCTGTCCCCGAAAAAAATAATAAACTCTTGGTCGACCAAGAGTTGTTTGTTCTGTTATCGAAATCTGAAATGTTACCGAAATTTGTTTAGGAAAAACATTCCCTATTCCCTCAACCCATGCTCTCTTTATGTGACAGGTATGACCAAAGACCAGTGGTGGGGAAAAAGTACCCAATTATCATACTTAAGTAAAGATACCTTAAGAGAAAATGACTCAAGTGTAAGTGACCCAGTAAAATACTACTTGAGTAAAAGTATTTGGTTTGTAATAAACTTAAGTATCAAAAGTAAATGTAATTGCTAAAATATACTTAAGTATCAAAAGTAAAAGTATAAATCATTTCATGTTCCTTATATTAAGCAAAACCAGACAGCACAATTTTTTTTACAGATTGCCAGGGACACACTCCAACATAATTTACAAACGAAGCATTTGTGTTTAGTGTGTTCGCCAGATCAGAGGCGGTAGAGATGACCAGGCATGTTCTCTTGATAAGTGTGTGAATTGGACCATTTTCCTGTCCTGCTAAGCATAAAAAAATTAACGAGTACTTTTGGGTGTCAGGGAAAATGTATGGAGTAAAAAGTACAATATTGTCTTTTGGAATAAAGTCAAGTAAAAGTAATCAAAAAATATAAATAGTCAAGTACTACTTAAGTACTACATAAGTACTTTACACCACTGCTAAAGACCTATTCGCAAAGGACTATAATTACTAGAGAACGATATAGATACAGAATTACAGTATATGTCCAGGTGATGGGGCCATACTGATAATTCAAGCTTGGTTCCCAAGATTCTAAACCACACCGAACCGTCTTTGGTATAGTGTCGCCATAATATTTGAATTGAGGAAGTGTGATCATAATCATTAGGATATTTTAGCGATCCGCAGTACGTCCTAAATGGCCCCCAGCCTTCAGATGTGAGCTAAGTAGTGCAATTGCACTTGATGTGTTTTAAAGCTATGGATGAGAAAGTTAACTAGTGCCTACTTTGATAATAATAATAATAATTTTCACTTTTTGCAATGTAAAAATTTGAATAAAAGCCTTCCATGTATATTTGAATTGCCTCTTCGTTAATTCTCCTGACCCCACAAAAATTGTTATGTGAAAAAGTAGATTTTCACCCCGGGCCTAATATTCTAAGAATCAATTTGGGTTGGGCGGGCCTGGGTTTAGGGTTTGCGCAACATTGTAACCTATGTTTGAGACCAACGCGTGGCTGTGTGAGAAGCGCGCCAGTATCTCTCACATAACTAGAATGAGATTCACTTTCTATCATCTCTGCTCTGATAGACATGAGCCTGCAACTGTCATCTCTCCAGCGTTGCACTTAATAATTTATTCTCTTATAGATTCACAGCTGCCTGAAGGGTTCTGAACAGACTGCAGCACCCCTTAAAAATGGAAATACATTTGCCAAAGTTATAGAATTACTGCTGTCTGTTCAGAAATAAATGAAATCATTCAGAATAGCCTACTACACCATGATAAAGCCTATAATTTAGCCACAGAGGTTCAGTATCTTATTTAAATTGCTGCGCTGTGGATTGTAGCCCAATAACAAGGAATAGCCTACAGGCGGGAACGCGCGGCAAATCTCAGTGAACAAACAGCTGCAGACAAAACGGGCCTTAAGCAATATTTCAAATACAATCGAGGGAAAGCAAATGGCTCCTGCTGAAAAGAGAAGACTATGCTGTAGACTACCAAAATATTTTTATCAAATTATTTTGTTTTACAAAAGAGAGAGCGAGTGAGTTGCGCATCATTGGGCGAGTCTGTGAAACTGGAAAGCATTTTTAGGACTCATTTCCTCATATTGTAGCCTACAATGTGGCTCCACACACCTAGACCTAGGCTATTGATGGATTCAAGACAAGGTCGTTTTTATTGATCTCGGATTACTAATGTCAGAGTAGCCTGCCATTTCGATAATTTTCGCGGTATTAAAAAAAGATTATGCCAAAGTCATGTAAAATTACAGTCATGTAAAATTATGTAAAACTGCATGAAATGAGTTTATAAAAGGCCAAAATTTCCCCCGATCCTAGGCTACAAAAAAATCTCCCCATGTGTGCAACTTCTGTAACACGCTGACCAGACTGGACACGTCGCGTGCGCCGGAAAATAAATGTAGAAATCCACGTTATTCAATTATTGCACCCACACTGCTCGCGCGTGCCAACGAGCGTCTGCGACGCCAAGGGCTAAAATAAAACTCATTCCTATTTCTGACGCAGATCGCGCGGCAAGTCCTGCCTCTCCCATCTCCTCATTGGTTTATAGAAGCAGGTAACCACGTGCCTTCTCCTCATTGGTTGTACCAACTTGGGTGATTGAAAGACTAACTGTTTTGCCGGTAGTGGTGGTAATACAATGAACGTTTAGATGCGATCACCATATAAATTAAACGATGAAAAGGCCTAGAAGGAGGAGAGATGACTAGAAATGATTCAGTTGGCCGTTTTATGTGTGGATAAATTGTCGGAATAGAGGTTCTTGTGCATTTCAGGTAAAATAACAACTCACTGTTTATATTCCAGGACAAATTAGCTAGCAAAAGGAAGCTAGCTAAATTGGACAAATTAACGTTAGCTAGCAAATTGCCATACATGTTTAATGCTTTTCGGCCTGTCCCCAAATTAATGTCATTGGTTCAGAGTTTGTTTTGATATTTTAACCTGCGTGTCGTGACCATGTTTGGTGTGGGGTGGCAAAATAAATGTATGCACGATAGCGCACGCCTCTACTCTAATGCTACTATGCAAATGCAATGATATACATGCAATGCTTTATTATAAAGTTTATTTATTCATTTGTTTATGCATTCGTTACCTCAGAACTCCCCAGCCCCCCCCCCCCCCTTTGCTCTCACTTTTTTTCCCGGCACCTCCCAATTTACAAATGAAGCACTGAAGTTGTCATTTCTAAACATTTAGTTCAGCTATGCTGCTTTCCTATCTAACAGCAAGGATTGCATTTAATAGGCTCAATAGTTTTTACTGATGCATTTGGCAGTATTCAGTTATATAAACAAAAGCATTCACTGTGAAAGTTGATAGTCTACATGTAGGCCATTCATATATAAAGCTTATGCGTAGCACATAGTTAAAAAAATGTAATTTATTGTTGTACGAACCGCAAGCTGTCAAACAGACATTTCTCTCAAAACACAGGGATGTCGATTCGCACGGGACTAGTATTGTCAGAGGACATTGGAGTTCGCCAAGAAATAGTAGGTTATTCTGGCTGGAGTTGTTACTCTCATGCCATGTAAAACAAATACTGACATGGCAGATTCGGACAGAACTAAAATGACAGATATGGTGTTGTATACTTGTGCACATGATCACATTTCCCGACCTCCCCCAGTAAAACCTATCCGGTCCGAATATGGGGCCTGACTATGGGGCCCAAATAGAGGACGTGAAAAATAAACTGGGAATGGGGGAATGTTTACTGGTTGCTCAGGAGGTAAATGGAAAGTCAGATGGGTGGAATACATTTGACTAGTTGTGGAAAATACTAGAGAACAAGAAAGATAACATGCACCCAGCTCTTGCTCTTTATCTTATCTGTGCCAAACAGGTGCTGTATAGAAAACAATACGATTTTTCTGACCCTTTGGAACAATGTAAACAACACTAAATAAATTATAAGCCGACCAGAGACTCTGTAAAATTGTGTTTTTGTTAAGCCTTTATTACAGCAAAGACTCAAAACAGGAGCATTCATTATTGAATGCAATTTCCGTAATGGAACGGTTTGTTTATTGTTTAAACTAATTATTCATAGTTATATTTTAAAACAAATGTTTGATTGCATTTCAAATCATGAATGACTTGTATGCTGTGTGATGACATGAATGAATGATTGATACAGTAGCCTCTAAGTAAGTATTGAAATGTAGACCGAAGTAAGTTACGGTATTCAGACTAAACAGGATGAGCTCTTAGGCCAACAGCTCAATGGTGTTTATACAAGGCTGCTATCCTAAGGGTACTAATGACAATGACGTTACTTATGATCATAATAATAGTAATAATAACAAATATACATTTCATTTTGGAAGTGTAAACCACACTAAATAAATTATAAATAATACCAGAGAGTCTGTACTAATGAAAAAAGTGTAAAGCCTTTCTTACAGCAAAGCAAAGATTAAAAACAGCCAAATTTGGGAAGTTGTTTACTTGACATGTCATTCATTGCATGAGGCTTGGTGCTCACGGAATCAGCAGGCTATTAAACAAACAGTCACACTCAAACAGGCAACAGAAGCAGGATCTGTCTTATTTCTATAGATATATTGTTGATAAAGCCAGGCACATTTAACAGTTAGGCTACTGATTATAGACCTAATTAAGTTGGTTTCCTCTCTCCTCACTTTTCTTAGACAATAAGGCAAGGTCTGTTTTGTCATCTCCTCATTCTTCTACTGCCTCTGCTGCATTGTTCTCAACACCAATATGCTGGTTAACTTGGTCTAGGAAAAGGCGCCAATTCAACAGTGCACTGATGTGTGTTTGGATGTCAGAAGGTGAATTCACCAATTTGTAAGTCGCTCTGGATAAGAGCGTCTGCTAAATGACTTAAATGTAAATGTAAATGTTTGAACCGTGGACTGCGACTACTATCCAATGCTGGAGAAAGCGCATTTGTTATAAAATAATAATATTTTTATTCGTGTTGCATCATTGTTTTTACTTAATATAACCGTCTATATTTTCAGTAGCACATCTGACTGATGGACTGTGCCATCCCTATGGCCTCCACGATGTATCAGTCATTCGTAAAGTATTCAGACCCCTTGACTTTTTCCACATTTGATAAGGTTACAGCCTTATTCTGACATGTATTAAATCCTTTTCCCCCCTCATCAATCTACACACAATACCCCATAATGACAAAGCAAAAACAGTTTTGTTGAAATTTTTGCTAATTTATCAAATAAAAAAACTGACATCACATTTACACAAGTATTCAGACCCTTTACTCAGTTCTTTGTTATAGCACCTTTAGCAGTGATTACAGCCTTGAGTCTTCCTGGGTATGAACTACACGTTTGGCACACCTGTATTTGTGGAGTTTCTCCCATTCTTTTCTGTAGATCCTCTGAAGCTCTGTCAGGTTGGATGGAGAGCGTTGAGGTACAGCTATCTTCAGGTCTCTCCAGAGATGTTTGATCGGGTTCAAGTCCGGGCACTGGCTGGGCCACTCAAGGACATTCACAGACTTGTCCCAAAGCTACTCCTGCGTTGTCTTGGCTGTGTGCTTAGGGTCATTGTCCTGTTGGAAGGTGAACCTTCGCTCCAGTCTTGAGCTCTCTCAAGCAGGTTTTGATCAAGGATCTCTCAGTACTTTGCTCCGTTCATTTTGCCCTCGATCCTGACTATAGAAAACTATATACTTGCCTTTTTATATAATTTGATAAGTATTAGCTATCAACACTGCACTTTCAAATGGTGAATGCATGACGTTTGGTGCTTATAGACAGCTAGCTAATACAGCAAGAAAGAAATCACATTTTGTTGCGTGATAAAAGTATGTAGCCAAGGCTATATACAGTTGAAGTCAGAAGTTTACGTACACCTTAGCCAAAGACATTTAAACTCAGTTTTTCACAATTCCTGACATTTAATCCTAGTAAACATTCCCTGTCTTAGGTCAGTTAGGACCACCACTTTATTTTAAGAATGTGTAATGTCAGAATAATAGAGAGAATGATTTATTTCAGCTTTTATTTCATCACATTCCCAGTGGGTCAGTAGTTTACATACACTCAATTAGTATTTGGTAGCATTGCCTTTAAATTATTTAACTTGGGTCAAATGTTTCGGATAGCCTTCCACAAGCTTCCCACAATAAGTTGGGTGAATTTTAGCCCATTCTTCCTGAATGGGCTGGTGTAACTGAGTCAGGTTTGTAGGCCTCCTTGCTCACACACACTTTTTCAGTTCTGCCCACAAATGTTCTATAGGATTGAGGTCGGGGCTTTGTGATGGCCACTCCAATACCTTGACTCTGTTGTCCTTTTGCCATTTTGCCACAACTTTGGAAGTATGCTTGCTTGATGTCATTGTCCATTTGGAAGACCCATTTGTGACCAAGCTTTAACTTCCTGACTGATGTCTTGATGTTGCTTCAATATATTATCCACATAATTTTCCTACCTCATGATGCTATCTATTTTGTGAAGTACACCAGTCCCTCCTTCAGCAAAGCATCCCCACAACATGATGCTGCCACCCCTGTGCTTCACGGTTGGGATGGTGTTCTTCGGCTAGCAAGCCTCCCCCTTTTTCCTCCAAACATAATGATGGTCATTATGGCCAAGCAGTTATATTTTTGTTTCATCAGACAAGAGGACATTTCTCTATGATCTTTGTCCCCATATGCAGTTGCGAACCGTAGTCTGGCTTTTTTATGGTGGTTTTGGATCAGTGCCACTTCACGTCTTGCGCAACTCACAAAAGTGTACCCAGTTCCTAGTTGGCCTACTTCTTCATTGCACAAAGGAATATCCTCAACCAAATTCCAAAGACTGGTGACATCCAGTGAAGCGGTAGGAACTGAAAACAGGTTCCTAAGAAATATCCCTTGGCAATAACACCTCAGGGAACAGAGAGAGGCAAAAAAAAATCTGAACAGTTAGTCCTCTGGGTTATGCCTGCTACATAAGTTCTGTTATACTCACAGACATGATTCAAACAGTTTTAGAAACTTCAGAGTGTTTTCTGTCCAAATCTATGAATAATATGCATATCTTATATTCTTGGCATGAGTAGCAGGAAGTTGAAATTGGGTACGCTATTTATCCAAAAGTGAAAATTCTGCCCCCTAGCCCCAAGAGGTTCCTCTTGGAACTACCCATCCCGGATCCGGGAGATTTGTCATCAACTATACTAATTAGCATAGCGCAACGGTCAAAAAATATTACTAGAACATATTCATGAAATCACAAGTGAAATATAGTGTAACACAGTGTAGCCTTTTGTTAATCACCCTGTCATCTCAGATTTTGAAATTATGCTTTACAGCCAAAGTAAGACAAGCGTTTGTGTAAGTTTATCGATAGCCTAGCATAACATTATGTCCAGCTAGCAGCAGGAAGCTTGGTCACGAAAATCAGAAAGGAAATCAAATTTTTTGTTTACCTTTGATGAGCTTTGGATGTTTTCACTGACGAGACTCCCAGTTAGACAGCAAATGTTCCTTTTGTTCCATAAAGATGATTTTTTTTATACCCAAAATACCTCCTTTTGTTGGTCACGTTATGTTGAGAAATCCACTGGAAATAGAGGTCACGATGACACCGAAAATGTTTCCAAATTATGTCCATAATATTGACAGAAACATGGCAAACGTTTTTTATAATCAATCCTCAAGGTGTTTTTCAAATATCTATTCAATAATATATCAACCGGGACAATTGGCTTTTCAGTAGGAGCGAGAGGAAAAATGACTACCTCTGCCTTTTAAGGAAGAATCACTCAGAGCCCTCAGCTGGCCACTGACGCAATGTAGTCGTTTACGCTCATTCTTCAAAATAAAGGCCTGAAACTACGTCTAAAGGCGGTAGACACCTTAGGGAAGCCACAGAAAAAGGAATCTGGTTTATATCCCTTTCAATGGGCAATAGGGATGTATAGAAAGACGGGGGTTTCAAAATAAGAGTCACTTCCTGATTGGATTTTTCTCAGGATTTCGCCTGCAATATCAGTTCTGTTATACTCACAGACAATATTTTTTTTACAGTTTTGGAAACATTAGAGTGTTTTCTATCCTAAGCTGTCAATTCTATACATATTCTAGCATCTGGTCCTGAGAAATAGGCGGTTTACTTTGGGAACGTTATTTTTCCAAAAATAAAAATAGTGCTCCCTAGTTTCAAGTGACATCAATAAGGGATCATAGCTTTCAACTGGTCAGTCTGTCATTGAAAGAGCAGGTGTACCTAATGTTTTATACACTCAGTGTATATGTGTCCTTAACTTTATGCAGAAATGTGGTGGAAATGTGCCCCTTAAATTACTGTTCCATAGGCTTGGGCGATACCCTGGTATACGATACCCTTGCATAATAAGTAATGGTAGCCTTAGTATTGTGTACCATACATCCCATTCAAAAAGGTAGAGTTGTATTGTTCCATTTTCAACATTCAGGGAAAGTACAGGGAAATCCAAATGGCAGCCATTTAATTCAAATGACCACCCTTGTTGACTGACACGCTTCCCAGACTGCCTCCTATCTTTAAAATGTTCCTTAAGTGGGCGGCAGGTAGCCTAGCGGTTAAGAGGTGAAAAATCTGTCTACGTGCCCATGAGCAAGGCACTGAACCATAATTACTCCTGTAAGTCAGTCTGGATAAGAGCATCTGCTAAATTACTAAAATGCAAAATGTAACGGTATCTAGTAATGTACCATTTTATCATAAAATATACAATTTTGGGTATATTTGATTCTTATCCAAGTGGTTCAGCAGTGGGGGATGGTCATGGTTACTCCTGTTCGCTGAGCCTGCTGCCAGTACCTGTTAGAGTGATGGCTGGACTATAGTGCAAGCTCTGAGGGAGCTTACATTCCCGGAAGATCTCTCGCACAGGACCCCTTTACCCCCTAAGCTGCTTACTTTGAGACCCGCTATTGAAAAGTCTCCCTAAGTCCTACAAGTGCCTCCAACAGAAAGGAGGCTCAGTATAGAAATTGCCTGAAGGAGAGCTTATTGTCACATTTTGCAGTAGAGGTGACACAGAAATGCCACTGTTGGTGTTTGTTTTCCTTGTATTCATACTTCCATGTGCAACGCAGTTATCAAGCACTAGTTAGCACTTTCATTAGCTAGCATCAGCACACTCATGCACACTCATGTATATAGCCTTGGCTGCATATTTTTTCACACAACGAAATGTGATTTCTTTCTTGCTGTATTAGCTAGCTGCCTATAAGCGCTAAACGTCACCATTTGAAAGTGCAGTGTTGATAGCTAATACTAATCAAATTGTAGAAAGCTAGATGTACTCGCCTTTTTATCTAGTGATTACCAATAGTGTTTATTGACTAGCAACAGTAGTTGCTAACCTAGATACAGAGACAACTGATCATTATTAGGACTTAGCCTAAAGGCCATGATTTAATTATTGTGAATATCTAGATTATAGAATGTATTTTTATTTTTATACATAGAGCACATGCACTGAGTATACCAAACATTAGGAACATCTTCCTAATATTGAGTTACACCCCCTTTTACTCTCAGAACAGACTCATTTTGTCAGGGCATGGGACTCTAAAAGGCATTGAAAGCATTCCACAGGGATGCTGGCCCATGTTGACTCCAATGCTTGCCACAGTGTGTCAAGTTGGCTGGATGTCCTTTGGGTGGTGAATCAGGGAATGGAAGGTTGGGGAGGGAAGTGGTTCGGGGGGGGGGTTATTAACACTAAAGATAACAATTACATTACAAATATATATATTTTTTTATATTTCTTTTTAAACAATGGTAATGCTAGCTATTCTCTCTTGGAATCTGAAAGGCTTAAACGGTCGTATGAAATGTTCCAGCTGTCTTGATGTCCTAGCAAGAAACCATGTTGATAAAGCAATGCTCCAGGAAATACACCTGGTTCAAAAGGACTCGCATGGAATAGAGAACCATTTGTATTAACTGGCTGCTTTTTCATCACCCCCAAACAAAACTAAAAGTGTAATCATAATGATGCATAAAGGCTAACTAACTGAAAAGTTGGTCACATAAAAGAGACAACTGATCGTAGATTCTTAAGATATTTGCCCGGAGTGGACATGTTTCCAATGGTAATTGTCTGCACTGTCTGAGGTGGGGTGGGAATCAAATCAAATAAATTTTTATAGCCCTTCGTACATCAGCTGATATCTCAATGTGCTGTACAGAAACCCAGCCTAAAACCCCGAACAGCAAGCAATGCAGGTGTAAAAGCACGGTGGCTAGGAAAAACTCCCTAGAAAGGCCAAAACCTAGGAAGAAACCTAGAGAGGAACCAGGCTATGTGCGGTGGCCAGTCCTCTTCTGGCTGTGCCGGGTGGAGATTATAACAGAACATGGCCAAGATGTTCAAATGTTCATAAATGACCAGTATGGTCAAATAATAATAATCACAGGCAGAACAGTTGAAAGTGGAGCAGCAGCACGGCCAGGTGGACTGGGGACAGCAAGGAGTCATCATGTCAGGTTGTCCTGAGGCATGGTCCTAGGGCTCAGGTCCTCCGAGAGAAAGAAAGAAAGAAAGAGAGAAAGAGAGAATTACAGAGAGCATACTTAAATTCACACAGGACACCGGATAGGACAGGAGAAGTACTCCAGATATAACAAACTGACCCTAGCCCCCCGACACATAAACTACTGCAGCATAAATACTGGAGGCTGAGACAGGAGGGGTCAGGAGACACTGTGGCCCTATCCGATGACACCCCCGGACAGGGCGAAACAGGAAGGATATAACCCCACCCACTTTGCCAAAGCACAGCCCCCACACCACTAGAGGGATATTGTCAACCACCAGCTTACCATCCTGAGACCAGGCCGAGTATAGCCCACAAAGATCTCTGCCACGGCACAACCCAAGGGGGGGCGCCAACCCAGACAGGAAGATCACATCAGTGACTCAACCCACTCAAGTGACGCACCCCTCCTAGGGACGGTATGAAAGAGCCCTAGTAAGCCAGTGACTCAGCCCCTGTAATAGGGTTAGAGGCAGAGAATCCCAGTGGAAAGAGGGGAACCGGCTAGGCAGAGACAGCAAGGGCGGTTCGTTGCTCCAGAGCCTTTCCGTTCACCTTCACACTCCTGGGAACTCTCCTTTCTGTAGAGTCCGTAAAGCTGTGCATGTGCACGGCACACACTACCTCAAATTAGTAATTTTTTAACAAACTTTTTCAAGCTTGTCATAGCAGTATTAGCTAGACAAGCTTGAATTACAAAACAGTGTTAAACAAATAAGCCTTGTGTGGTTAGCTGCTTTTTCAATTTACCAACACTTTTTTTTAGGCAATAGATTTCCATTAAAAAAATGTACAATTACCCTAGCTTTAGCCTTGTTCACACAGCAGGCCTTAGTGCTCAAATCCGTTTAGAAATACTGACTTTTCAAACTGTAAGTTACAATTGATCAAATTGCATTTGTGTGTATTCAGACCGCAGTCATTTGCTGACATGGCTATGCTAGTTTTCATAGTAACGACGGGTGTGCGCGCAATGGTGTAGGTTGATTGGTGGTGCTCGTGCTTTCTATCAAAACGAGTCTTTTTAGGCGGACCACAGCAGTCAACTAGCTATCTAGATAGTTTTTCAGCTTTCTAACACTTTCTCTAATTTGTTTGGTAACAATTAACAAGCTAGTTAGCGACCGCATGTTCTTGTCAAACTGTCAACAGAGTAGCTAGAAAGCAACAAAATATGCCAAATAACAGTCTAAAAACTTGAGAGAAAATAAATCGCATGGCCAGGAATCAGATTTGTATGTGGCTTGAAAATCCCATTCCATGTGCTTTTGGGCTGTTCAGACTGCAGGAGTTTTTCATATTTATTTCTCTCTATTGTGTTATTGACTGTACGTTTGATTGTGCCATGTGTAACTCTGTGTTGTTGCTTGTGTCGCACTACTTTGCTTTCTTGGCCAGGTCCCAGTTGTAAATGAGAACTCGTTCTCAACTGGCCTACCTGGTTAAATAAAGGTGAAATAAATAAAAAAAGACTGCAGGAAAAATGTGTGTGCCAAAAAATTGGATTTGAGTCACTTCAAACTGCCAGTGTGAACAAGGTTTTAGTGACCGAATAAAGCTGAAAACCATAACCGTAGACGTAACACACTACATTTTCTTGTTTTACAGGTTTCCCCATTCTTTTCTCAGATGTCCACAATGACCACTAAGGTCCTGCATGCTCCTCCCACACCTAGCCCTGCCTCTTCGTGATTGAACAGCTGCTGACTGACCAGAGAGGTGATATATGTCTGTGTGGCCATGACTTAAAGACGTCATCAATCAAAGATGGAGAAAAAGAAAATGTGCCCCCGTCTGCTGGACTACCTGGTGGTGGTTGGAGCCAGGTGAGGACTTCGTAGGGATGGTTGGGAGATAACAGTCCAATCCCAAACTGATTCCTACTACCTCACATTATATTGTTAGGCCTTTGTTTTTGTGATTTTTGCATATTTTTTTAATACAATACTGTTTCTATGCCAATTCTCCCGCCATCCTACCTTCCAGGCAGCCCAGCACTGATACCGGGTCCCAGACCCCCCAGCTCCTTCGTCGCTACCCGCTGGAGGACCACCCGGACTTCCCCCTGTCTCCGGATGTGGTCTTCTTCTGTCAGCCTGAGGGATGCCAGAGCATCCGGCAGCGCCGGGTCAGCCTGCGTGATGACGCCTCCTTCGTCTTCGCACTCACTGATAAAGACTCGGGCATCACGCGCTACGGCATCTGCGTCAACTTCTACCGCTCCTTCCAGCGTGGGGGGCACCGCCGTGACAAGGCAGGTAGTGGTGGAACGGCGGCACAGACAGCGGAAGCGACCAGCGAGGGTTCTGATGGCAGTGGTGGCTGCCCCACTGCCTCCACGTTGCCGACACCTGCCAGTGCCGACACAACAGCCACGTCCACGCCAGGCACGGAGCCGGGACCGCCCGGTGGTGAGCCAAATGCCGGCAGGTCCCCTCGGCACAAACGCAGCACTGCCAAAATGGTTAATCGGAACCGCGACAGCACGCTGACCTCGCTGTGCATGATCAGCCACTACCCCTTCTTCTCCACCTTTAGGGAGTGCCTGTACATCCTCAAGAGAATGGTGGACTGCTGCAGCCACAGGTTGACCCAGCGCGCCGGCCTGCCACGCGGAACTCAGAGGTTAGACCTATGCATAGTGCCAGGCTTATCAAACAATGCATCCCCCTGGTTTCCATAATTCCTTTCAGGAGATTCAGTTGAGTAAAATCACAACGTTGCTAAAACTATCCTAAAACTACCCAGACTAGAACACTTCCAACCGTAGGCCTATCCCTACCAAAAATGTGATTCAAAGGTATGTGGTCAATAGTTTTTTTATTTAGGCTGTTTTTATTTTAAACCACCCAGCTCAGTTGCCACCACATGTGGTTGTCCACCTCTATTTGAAAGCAAGAAAAGTATTAGTCGTAAGCACTTATTTTGGAAGATTTGTTTGTAAAGTTTATAAATCCAGAGCTGATATTTGGGATCTGGTCACAGTATGATACATTTTAAATCCAGATCAACATCCAGATCAACAGATTCAGTCTGATCGGGTTGTAATATACACAGCCCAAAACAACATTTTTATTTGAGTATTTGACTGATTATTTGTATAAAAATAATAATAATAATTTAAAAAAAAACAGTCAACCAAATTGTATTTGGAAGTTTTCATTAAAACAATTATTATGCGTGGGAATGTATTTGTGTTTTTTCAAATACATTCCAATATGCAACTACTTGTTTTTAAAAATAAAAGTTATTGTTTTGAAATCCAGGAATTAGTTGAAATTGAGTTAATGAATTGGGAATAAAAAACTATTGAAAATACGGTAATGGATAATGTACCAATTTCTTATGGCCTTTCAACCCCACTCATGACATTTAATGGACTAGATGGAATTGCCTCACTCATTACATTTTTAAACAACACTATGGTCTCCCTTCAATTCTTGGAGGGAGTGTCAGTGAGTCAGCATGGCCTTGCCTTGTCCCCTATTGTGGGGTCTCCTAACAAAAGCAGCCTATCATGCTGCTGTCAGCTGGTGTTCATGCAAGGCAATTGATGAAAATCCGAGAACATTGTGTGCGTGCACCTTTACGCACACAGGATATGAGCCATTCCCATGCAAAAGCATTTAGTTTTATATACAATAAGCAAAATGTTAATGTTATTATAGAACACAAGTTCTATTATGTTTCCTTAGAGATTATATTGAAAATAAGGCTGCAATTGGAACTTATTATTTTAATAATTTTAACTTATTTATTTGCTCTAGGCAGCCTATCTTGTTTGAGCAGTGTGGAGAAGAGCGTTGCGGTGAAACACTATTAGACATGTATTTATTTTAGATTTTCTTTTAGTTCCACTGGTGCTCCCATAATAAAACCCCAGGTAGTACAGCAAAATATTAAGTCGTATATGCGTCCAAATTGGTGAGCACTTTAGAGCCCTGGCTGTGCTGCCTTACATAACACTGTATCAGTCTACTGCGTTGCAGGTTGCTGCTGCAACACACATACACACACACACAGGCGCACAGACAGACACACACACACATACAAACGCTCACACAGTCACACTTCCACACTCCCTATAAGTCTATGACATGCACCAATACACCCCCCCTACACACACACACACACACACACACACACACACACACACACACACACACACACACAGTGCTCGGCTGACAGATTGAGGTCTCTGACTGCCTTCAGGGAGTAGCTGCAGTGGGCGGTGGCCCAGGGCGAGCTCTGACGAGCTAATGATTAATCTCCCTCCTTCGGCAACAGATGCCAGGCAACTGCAAAGAGGGTTTAATGCCGCCAGGTTGTGTGTAAGGGTGTGTACGTTCAGAGTTGGAGGGCTGTCGACATATCGGCGGCCTATATCGGCATGTTGTTTGCTCATTACACAATGACAACTTACAGTAGAATGCACAGGGAATGGTGTTTTGTCTGTGTAAATGTAGTTATAAGGTTTTGATGATGTAGCGCTTGCCCAATATTAGAATAATTTATGTAAACAGGTGGAGTTGTGGTACGGTTTGATTGGGTGGATTATCTCCCAGGATGTGCTTGCTTTTATCACCTGTTGAGAAATATGATTGTGATATGATTTGTTCACTGTCTCCTGTCAGGGACACCATTTCCCTCTCCATCTGTATCTAAACTGTCTGTTGTCAGTTTGTTGACTGACTTGTCATTCTCCCTTCAGGGACACCATGTGGCGCGTGTTCACGGGGGCCCTGTTGGTTGAGGAGAAGGGCAGCCAGCTGCTGGCTGACCTGCGGGAGATCGAGTCCTGGGTCTACCGCCTCCTGCGCTCTCCGGTGCCCGTGGCGGGCCAACGGCGCGTAGATGTGGAGGTGCTGCCCCACGAGATGCAGCCGTCACTCACCTTTGCCCTGCCCGACAACTCTCGCTTCTCCATGGTGGACTTTCCCCTGCACCTGCCCCTGGAGTTGCTGGGTGTGGATGCCTGCCTCATGGTGCTCAGCTGCATCCTGCTGGAGCACAAGGTTAGGGGAAAGGGCTGACGTTTTTAATGGAGTTTACCTTGAGAACTACTTTATAGCCGTGTTTGAGAGCTTCAAATCTGCAACTGAGCAGACTGATCTACAAATCATAATAAGTAGTTATTTAGGATACAAAGTGGTTTGTCGATCAGTCAGTTGGTGCAGTCGGTGATCAGCGACTCAGAATAATTTATTTTTTTCCAACAGCTCTGGGCGTGTTCCACATTGCAGCCAACTTTAAAGGCAAGTCAAGACTGACTGATCTACAAATGACCTTGCATCATAAATAACTACTCAATATTATTTGTAGATCAGTCAGTCACAATTAACTCATGATATATCAAGGTTTTGATACTCTCGAACATGGCCTCTGCCTTTAAATATGGCTATTGCCCAGTCACAAATCAACCCATTGCCTTCTAGGTGTGTCAGTGGAATGAGTACTGTTGTGTGTTCCTGCCCTCAACAGCTATATGTTAGGGATGTGGATTTTGCTTAATGTTTAAACTGCCATTTTTTTCCCGTTAACTATCTTTTTTTAAATCATAAAATTCGATGTCAATTCACAATGCAGAATAATATTCCCATTACGTATCTAGTAGTAGACAAATATGGGAAGAAAGTTGGCACGGCCAAATGCTTTTTAGCATTATCATTACTGTATATCATTGTCATTGTAATGCATATTTATCTAAACTAGTTCTTTAAATATGCAAAACGTGTTTAAAAAAAATTCTGTTTAGACATTTTCGTTGGCTGAATTAAGTTCGATCTGTCTTTTGAATTGTGTGCTCTGTATTTCGTTTAAGATGCGTTCAAAGTAGGCCTATTGTAAAATAAATATAGTTAGCCTATTGCTGTCATTTGTTGGGTACGGTAGGCACTAGCCTTTCTTGGTGAATGCAGCAATACAGGCTGTTCAAAACTTATGAGATTTGTTTCATTCTGAGTAATTCTTTTGGCCAAATTTAAATTCCAACTGTAATTTTTGCTCCAATATGCTATCCTGCTCGTATTTTCCATATAAAAGTTTGACTTACATTTTGATACTGTATTGAACCTAATGAAGTTTAGGAACTTTTGTGAAGGTTTGTTGTGGCTATTAGCCTGCTATACTGCAGGCCAATGATATGAAGGCAGTGTGCACCGATGCTCTAATTGACTCCAACAGTTGAACTTGATGTGGGGAAGAATGTTTTAGGCCTACCAGAGTTACTCCTATAATCTTACAATACAATGCTTATCTTTATAAAAAAAAATGTAATAGAAAGTTAATGAATTAGTCACATACCTTTTGAATCACATTTTTGGTAGGGATAGGCCTGCCGTTTGAAGTGTTCTGGTCTAGGTAGTTTTAGGATAGTTTTAGCAACGTTGTGATTTTACTCAACTGAATCTCTTAGGCAAATGCAGCTACAAGCAAGGAATAAGAGCGGATCATTTGGAATGAGTGACTGGGTCGTGTCCATAGATATAGAACAAAAAGACTTAGCGACTGGGTCGTGTCTCGGGTAACCTAACCGATAGATTGAAAGGCCAACTGGCCGTAGATGTCGATACTAGGCCTATATTTTTGTTGAGGGATGAAATAGTAGCCTATGAATACATTTATCAAAATAAAGTTTTTTTAAATTTAATCAGTAACCGTTATAGGGAAGCAATTGTGCACTCTCGAGTTGTGCAAAATGACTCTTTTAGCACGACCGTGTAAAAAAAGCTGTTTAGCACGCCCTCTTGTTTACAATTTCTTTAATCTCGATCTCTCGCTGGGGATAGGCCTAAGCTTCTATTACTTTGTTATAAAATCCAAAATTGGACACCTACTCAGTCAAGGGTATTTATTTTGACTATTTTCTACATTGTAGAATAATAGTGGTCATAAACTATGAAATAACACATGTAATCACATTGTAGAATAATAATGAAGACATCACAACTATGAAATAATTTTGAACCAGCTTCACCTGGAATGCTTTTCCAAATGTCTTGAAGGAGTTCCCACAAATACTGAGCACTTGTTTGCTGCTTTTCCTTCATTCTGCGGTCCAACTCATCCCAAACCATCTCAATTGAGTTGAGGTCGGGTGATTGTGGAGGCCAGGTCATCTGATGCAGCACTCATCACACTCCTTCTTGGTTAGCCAAATCAAATCAAATTTTATTTGTCACATACACATGGTTAGCAGATGTTAATGCGAGTGTAGCGAAATGCTTGTGCTTCCAGTTCCGACAATGCAGTAATAACCAACAAGTAATCTAACTAACAATTCCAAAACTAATTTCTTATACACAGTGTAAGGAGATAAAGAATATGTACATAAAGATATGAATGAGTGATGGTGCAGAGCAGCATAGGCAAGATACAGTGGATGGTATCGAGTACAGTATATACATATGAGATGAGTATGTAAACAAAGTGGCATAGTTAAAGTGGCTAGTGATACATGTATTACATAAGGATGCAGTAGATGATAGAGTTCAGTATATACGTATACATATGAGATGAATAATGTAGGGTAAACATATTAGGTAGCATTGTTTAAAGTGGCTAGTGATATATTTTACATCCTTTCCCATCAATTCCCATTATTAAAGTGGCTGGAGTTGAGTCAGTGTGTTGGCAGCAGCCACTCAATGTTAGTGGTTGCTGTTTAACAGTCTGATGGCCTTGAGATAGAAGCTGTTTTTCAGTCTCTCGGTCCCAGCTTTGATGCACCTGTACTGACCTCGCCTTCTGGATGATAGCGGGGTGAACAGGCAGTGGCCTTGATGATCTTTGTGGCCTTCCTGTAACATCGGGTGGTGTAGGTGTCCTGGAGGGCAGGTAGTTTGTCCCCGGTGATACGTTGTGCAGACCTCACTACCCTCTGGAGAGCCTTACGGTTGTGGGCGGAGTAGTTGCTGTACCAGGCGGTGATACAGCCCGCCAGGATGCTCTCGATAGTGCATCTGTAGAAGTTTGTGAGTGCTTTTGGTGACAAGCCGAATTTCTTCAGCCTCCTGAGGTTGAAGAGCCGCTGCTGCGCCTTCTTCACGATGCTGTCTGTGTGAGTGGACCAATTCAGTTTGTCTGTGATGTGTATGCCGAGGAACTTAAAACTTACTACCCTCTCCACTTCTGTTCCATCGATGTGGATAGGGGGGTGTTCCCTCTGCTGTTTCCTGAAGTCCACAATCATCTCCTTAGTTTTGTTGATGTTGAGTGTGAGGTTATTGTCCTGACACCACACTCTGAGGGACCTCACCTCCTCCCTGTAGGCCGTCTCGTCGTTGTTGGTAATCAAGCCTACCACTGTTGTCGTCTGCAAACTTGATGATTGAGTTGGAGGTGTGCGTTGCCGCGCAGTCGTGGGTGAACAGGGAGTACAGGAGAGGGCTCAGAACGCACCCTTGTGGGGCCCCAGTGTTGAGGATCAGCGGGGTGGAGATGTTGTTGCCTACCCTCACCACCTGGGGGCGGCCCGTCAGGAAGTCCAGTACCCAGTTCCACAGGGCGGGGTCTAGACCCAGGGTCTCGAGCTTGATGACGAGCTTGGAGGGTACTATGGTGTTAAATGCCGAGCTGTAGTCGATGAACAGCATTCTCACATAGGTATTCCTCTTTTCCAGATGGGTTAGGGCAGTGTGCAGTGTGGTTGAGATTGCGTCGTCTGTGGACCTATTTGGGCGGTAGGCAAATTGGAGTGGGTCTTGGGTGTCAGGTAGGGTGGAGGTGATATGGTCCTTGACTCGTCTCTCAATGCACTTCATGATGACGGAAGTGAGTGCTACGGGGCGGTAGTCGTTTTGCTCAGTTACCTTAGCTTTCTTGGGAACAGGAACAATGGTGGCCCTCTTGAAGCATGTGGGAACAGCAGACTGGTATAGGGATTGATTGAATATGTCCGTAAACACAACAGCCAGCTGGTCTGCGCATGCTCTGAGGGCGCGGCTGGGGATGTCGTCTGGGCCTGCAGCCTTGCGAGGGTTAACACGTTTAAATGTTTTACTCACCTCGGCTGCAGTGAAGGAGAGGCCGCATGTTTCCGTTGCAAGCCGTGTCAGTGGCACTGTATTGTCCTCAAAGCGGGCAAAAAAGTGATTTAGTCTGCCTGGGAGCAAGACATCCTGGTCCGTGACTGAGCTGGATTTATTCTTATAGTCCGTGATTGACTGTAGACCCTGCCACATACCTCTTGTGTCTGAGCCGTTGAATTGAGATTCTACTTTGTCTCTATACTGACGCTTAGCTTGTTTGATAGCCTTACGGAGGGAATAGCTGCACTGTTTGTATTCAGTCATATTACCAGTCACCTTGCCCTCATTAAAAGCAGTGGTTCGCGCTTTCAGTTTCACGCGAATGCTGCCATCAATCTACGGTTTCTGGTTAGGGAATGTTTTAATTGTTGCTATGGGAACGACATATTCAACGCACGTTCTAATGAACTCGCACACCGAATCAGCGTATTCGTCAATGTTGTTGCCTGACGCAATACTAAACATGTCCCAGTCCACGTGATGGAAGCAGTCTTGGAGTGTGGAATCAGCTTGGTCAGACCTTCTTATTTCAGTTTCTGTCTGTAGGCAGGGATCAGCAAAATGGAGTCGTGGTCAGCTTTTCCGAAAGGGGGGCGGGGCAGGGCCTTATATGCGTCGCGGAAGTTAGAATAACAGTGATCTAAGGTTTTGCCAGCCCTGGTGGCGCAATTGATATGCTGATACATTTTAGGGAGTCTTGTTTTCAGATTAGCCTTGTTAAAATCCCCAGCTACAATGATTTTTTTTTATTTTTTACCTTTATTTAACCAGGCAAGTCAGTTAAGAACAAATTCTTATTTTCAATGACGGCCTGGGAACAGTGGGTTAACTGCCTGTTCAGGGCAGAACGACAGATTTGTACCTTGTCAGCTCGGGGGTTTGAACTCGCAACCTTCCGGTTACTATTCCAACGCTCTAACCACTAGGCTACCCTGCCGCCCCAATGCAGCCTCAGGATGTATGGATTCCAGTTTGCAAAGAGTCAAAAAAAGTTAGTTCAGAGCCATCGATGTGTCTGCTTGGGGGGGAATATATACGGCTGTGATTATAATCGAAGAGAATTCTCTTGGTAGATAATGCGGTCTGCATTTGATTGTGAGGAATTCTAAATCAGGTGAACAGAAGGATTTGAGTTCCTGTATGTTTCTGTGATCACACCACGTCTCGTTAGCCATAAGGCATACGCCCCCGCCCCTCTTCTTACCAGAAAGGTGTTTGTTTCTTTCGGCGCGATGCGTGGAGAAACCTGCTGGCTGCACCGCCACCGAGAGAGTCTCTCCAGTGAGCCATGTTTCCGTGAAGCAAAGAACGTTACAGTCTCTGATGTCCCTCTGGAATGCTATCCTTGCTCGGATTTCATCAACCTTGTTGTCAAGAGACTGGACATTGGCGAGAAGAATGCTAGGAAGTGGGGCACGATGTGCCCGTCTACGTAGTCTGACCAGAAGACCGCCTCGTTTCCCTCTTTTACGAAGTCGTTTTTTTGCGTCGCCGGCTGGGATCCATTCCGTTGTCCTGGTTGAAAGGCAGAACACAGGATCCGCTTCGCGAAAGTCATATTCTTGCTCGTAATGATGGTGAGTTGACGCTGATCTTATATTCCGTAGTTCTTCTCGACTGTATGTAATGAAACCTAAGATGACCTGGGGTACTAGTGTAAGAAATAACACGTAAAAAAACAAAAAACTGCATAGTTTCCTAGGAACGCGAAGCGAGGCGGCCATCTCTGTCGGCGCTGGAAGTAAATAGCCATTACACAGCCTGGAGATGTGTTGGATTGTTGTCCTGTTGAAAAACAAATGATAGTCCCACTAAGCATATTTCTGCAGAATGCTGTGGTAGCCATGCTGGTTAAGAGTGCCTTGATTTCTAAATAAATAATTGACAGTGTCACCAGCAAAGCACCCTCACACCACATCACATGCTTCACTGTGGGAACTACACATGTGGAGATCACCCGTTCACGTACTCTGCATCTCTTCTTCTTATTGGTGACCTTTTAGTAGTGGTTTCTTTGCAGCAATTCGACCATGAAGGCCTGATTCCACTCTCCTCTGAACAGTTGATGTTGAGATGTCTGTTACTTGAACTCTGTGAAGCATTTATTTGGGTCGATTTCCACAACGTCTAGGAGCGTTGAAGCGCGAGGCTAAACCTCTCTGCTGTCTTGCATTGTGCTCATCTCATTTGCTTATTGTAAGGTAATCTCGCTAAGTCTCCCTTAAAGTGAATCCTTCCTATTAGGCAAAACACAGATCTACAGTACCAGTCAAACGTTTGGACACACCAACTCATTTCAGGGTTTTTCTTTATTTTGACTGTTTTCTACTTTGTAGAATAATAGTGAAAACATCAAAACTATGAAATAACACACATGGAATCATGTAGTAACCAAAAAAACTGTTTAACAAAAAAAAAAACTCTTGGCATTCTCAACCAGCTTCATGAGGTAGTCACCTGGAATGCATTTCAATTAACAGGTGTGTCTTGATAAGTAATATATATTTTGATTTATCACTTTTGGTTACTATGTGATTCCATATGTACAGTTGATGTCGAAAGTTTACATACACCTTAGCCAAATACATTTAAACTCAGTTTTTCACAATTCTTGACATTTGATCCTAGTAAAAATTGTCTTCGGTCAGTTAGGATCACCACTTTATTTCAAGAATGTGAAATGTCAGCATAATAGTAGAGAGAATGATTTATTTCAGCTTTTATTTCTTGCATCACATTCCCAGTGCGTCAGAAGTTTACATACACTCAATTAGTATTTGGTAGCATTGCCTTTAAATTGTTTATCTTGGGTCAAACGTTTCGGGTAACCTTCCACAAGCTTCCCACAATAAGTTGGGTGAATTTTGGCCCATTCCTCCTGACAGAGCTGGAGTAACTGAGTCAGGTTTTTAAGGCCTCCTTGCTCGCACACACTGTCAGTTCTGCCCACACATTTTCTATGGGATTGAGGTCATGCTTTGTGATGGCCACTCCAATACCTTGACTTTGTTGCCCTTGCCATTTTGCCACAACTTTGGAAGTATGCTTGGGGTCATTGTCCATTTGGAAGATCCATTTGAGAACAAGTTTTAACTTCCTGAGTGATGTCTTGAGATGTTGCTTCAATATATCCACATAATTTTCCTAGCTCATGATGCCATCTGTTTTGTGAAGTGCACCAAGCCCCTCTTGCAGCAAAGCACCCCCACAACATGATGCTGCCACCCCCGTGCTTCACGGTTGGGATGGTGTTCTTTAGCTGGCAAGCCCCCCCCTTTTCCTCCAAACATAACGATGGTCATTATGGCCAAACAGTTCAATTTTTGTCTAATCAGACGAGGACATTTCCCCACAAAGTATTATCTTTGTCCCCATATGCAGTTGCAAACCGTAGTCTGGCTTTTTTATGGCGGTTTTGGAGCAGTGACTTCTTCCTTGCTGAGCGGCCTTTCAGGTTAAGTCGATATAGGACTCGTTTTACAGTTGATATAGATACTTTTGTACCTGTTTCCTCCAGCATCTTCACAAGGTCCTTTGTTGTTCTGGGATTGATTTGCACTTATCGCACTAAAGTACATTCATCTCTAGGAGACAGAACGCGTCTCCTTCCTGAGCGGTATTGTGGCTGTGTGGTCCCATGGTGTTTATACCTCCGTACAATTTGAATCTTCAGGGTCACTTGTCCGGCGGAATATTTCCCCAATGGACCGCAGTCAAATACCCTTGAAAGCGTCTCGGCTACGGCATGTTTGTTTGTCTGTAAGGGTACACTATGGAACTATCAATCAAATAATCTTAAACTGCCTGCGTGCAGCCTGCCTGCCTGCAATCTGTGCGCAAACCACTCTCCTAAAAAAGTACTTTTATAGTTTGTTAAATAATGTGAATTGCCAAGACATTTAGTAGAAACAGAACACATTTTCATCTAGGAATCGACTCCTAAGATCCAGTATCCTTGGAACGAAGGAGGCTGATTAGTTGGTGTAGTTTCAAAAACACGAACACTCGCATCTTTCATAGTTAGCTAGAGAGGGACAGAGCGAGAGCGGAGGGGCACAGTATAGGCAGGTCGGCTACCAACCAGACTGTCAGATCTGTGCACTAGGCCTGTCTATCAGCAGTCAACGCTGTATCTCGCTATGGAACGCTGTATTTCGTAATTTCTTGGCTTGCAATGTCTCGCAACTTCAGTAAAGCAGGGCCTATCATTAATGAATAGGCTAGGATATCTACATGCAACAGACTGAACACACACTCGCATCATTAATGAAATAGCAGGCGAGCCAGCTGCACTGAGATTTGAATTTTTATAGAAAAAATAAAGAAAAATATAAATAATAATATTGCCGTTAGGGTTTTTTCTTTACGTTAAGGATCCCAATATCGTTTAAATATTTAAACGTTCTCACCCCTATTATATGTCCAACTCTTGATATTGATTTAAATGGCCAACTCAAAAATGTTGTTCACAATCTCACTGGATTATTGAAGACCTAGTCCCACACTACCCATACATTGATTTTATATATAGCAGGCATATTTTATTTTATTATGATTATTATTTTTTTCTTTATTTAACTAGGCAAGTCAGTTAAGAACAAATTCTTATTTTCAATGACTGCCTAGGAACAGTGGGTTAACTGCCTGTTCAGGGGTAGAACGACAGATTTGTACCTTGTCAGCTCGGATTCAACTCTTACCCTACAAGGTGCGGAGCCTACTGTTTTTTTCTGTTCTACCTGATATTTAATTGCACCCACCTGGTGTCTTGCCAGTCTGATTAGAGGGGAACAATGGGGGGAAAAAAGCAGTGGAACTGGCTTTGAGGTCCAGAGGTCCAAGATATATTGTATACTACTCTATACTCTAAACTGTGTCAGGTTACCCTTGAAGCACCTCCTTTTGCTGTTCAAGCTTTAACATGTCACTGTTGTATATTGAAAACAGCATATTTTGGTCTGTATGTGGCTGTTGAATCAACTAGTCAGTGCTACATCTCTTATTGTGAAGGAATAAAACTAGGATGGTCATTGAATGTAATTGAGTATCTTGTATGGAACAAGCTGCATGTGATCACCTATGGCCAACAGTCTCATGAAGTATCAATTTACAATTGAGATGTTTAAATGCACTTCAAATAGTTTTTTTGGATTTGTGTCTTCCAGGTGGTCCTCCAGTCGCGGGACTACAATGCCCTGACCATGAGTGTCATGGCGTTTGTAGCCATGATCTACCCCCTGGAGTACATGTTCCCTGTCATTCCCCTACTGCCTACCTGCATGGCCTCCGCTGAACAGGTACGTCAATCAAACCAATGACTGCAGTACGGGTAGTTGTAGTACTATTAGGGAGAACAAATAGAGGGCTTTTTAATAGCTGGAACCAAGAGTTTATTTTTTATTTATTTATGGGATACACTTCTGCACACTGTTGTATTTTGGGGGGAATTCCTGCACCCTAATTGATTGCCTTTGAACGTTTCACTATTTTTATATGATTCGATTTGCCAATTTTATCATCCATTGCTTTTTTTGTGATTGTAGCTGTTGAAGAAGAGATTAGTCCCTGTATTATGTTGGGAGTTGTACCTGGGATTTGAATGCATGCCTAGTGGAGTTCTAGCCCACTAGCTTTAGTCTATGGTGTGAGGCTCCTCCTATTGGAGCTATTCTTGCTTGTGTGCTGATTTTGATTTTGTCTGATCGTGACGTCATACAATGTTCTTTCTACTCTCCTTTGTAGCTTCTCCTTGCCCCCACCCCTTACATCATAGGTGTGCCTGCCAGCTTCTTCCTCTACAAATCCGATTTCAAAATGCCCGACGACATTTGGCTCGTGGACCTAGACTGTAACAAGGTAAGTGCTCCAAAATGGAGGTGCGCTTCAGCATCCCTGCCACGGTCTCTGCAGATCTATGCTATTATTTTGCAGATCTATGCTATTATTTTGCAGATCTATGCTATTCGTTTGCAGGTCTATGCTATTCGTTCACAGGTCTATGCTATTTGTTTGCAGGTCTATTTGAGTTCCATACGGCATTCTCTCTGTTTGGGAGACAAGTCTAGACACTTGCTTGAGATGTATTTATTTTCACTGCTAAATCCCATTTGGGGTTCAGTTCTCTCATTGTGACCGTTATTGTGTTAGGCTAGATATCGACTTTATGCAGGAGGGAAAAACCTAGCTCTTGTCATCCTAATTTAAAACCTGTGCAGAAACTGATTTCAACATAAAAGTCCTCCCACTCTGTGAGACCGAAAGCATCCGGTGCTAAAACACACACCCACAGCCCAGACTGTCTTTCTAGGGGCAAACTCCTTCCCTTTCTACTATGTAGTAGGTAATGGTGACTGATGTATGCTTTGAACATTTGAAGGGGTATTTGTGTACACTTGTGAGTGTGTAGTGTACATGGTTGTTTTGCAAAAATGTTACAATTGAAGCATGCTTTGTTGCTCATCAGGTCAAAGCACCCACCAATGCAGAGCACCTACCCCCTCTTCCCGAGCCAGAATCCACAGAACTCAAGAAACACCTGAAACAGGTAAATATAGCCTGTCGCAACATACCTGAATAGCACTATTTTCAGTGGTCGTTCACGACGCATGTATGTTAGCACTGCCGACAGTTAACTCTGTTTATTTCATCCTCTTGTATTGTTTTATTACATAACACAAGAAAACCTGCAATATTACCATATGTGTTAACTATTTGTTTTCAAGTGATCAACTTCTCTTCTTTCAGTTTTAGATATGTTTCAAAAGAGGTTTGATGAATTGCTCCAGGCACATCGGTGTCCTTGTTCTCTCACCGTGTTGTATGTACTAACTATGCATATAGCGTGGGAGCATTGTTGAGTTAAGCGTTGTAATGTCCTAACGAAAACAAGTGTTGTTTTTTTTGTTTTTCTCTCTCTTTTCTTTGCATGCGCTAGCTCTTGGAGGTAAAAGCAGATACTGAGGTCTTACTCCCTGAGACCTCAGTAACAAGCTATAGCAGTAGAACTAACCAAATCCTCTAAGCCCAAATAACAATATGTAGATTAGAAGCTGGTTCTGATTCATAAGCCTCTCTTTCACATGTTGTGAAATGCCAATCAAACATTCCACTGTAGTACCACATCAGTTTAGCATTGTAACTAACACTACCTTGAATTATCAGTGAACATCTAGTAACCCCCACCTATCATTAGCATATTTTGCCAGTAACTATTCCTACCCAACATTGTCATCGTCTGTTTTTCGAGTTTATTTGATTTTTAAAGAGCATATTAAGCACAAGATGCTTTATGAAGAAAAGTTCAATGAAAAGAACAACAAAATGTATAAAATCCACCATATGAACAAATGTCACATTTGAGCGTTCGAGGCATAATTCATCATCACTGTTAAAATGCATCACAACTCGTCACCAAATGTCATTCAGTGGTTGTTTTTTAACATCCAAACCCACTAACCCCAATTTGAATCCCTAATCATACCTCATCATGTTGAAAATCCCTGCATATCATAGTTTGTTGATATGCTTTGAATCAGAATCAGTGCAGTATTTGTGTGTGATACACTTTGCTCTATCCCAGAGTGTGTGTGCGATTGATTTAAGACAGACCTGTATGTTGGCAGAGCCAAAAATCTGATATGGCAACATGCCATTTGAGTGAAAAGATATGGGTAAAGGTGAATTTTCATGGGTTCTATTGTTTTGAGGATTAAAGCAGTCCTCAGCTCTCCAAAACAGTAACAAACAAGTGGTAGCTGGTAGGTCCTTGCAGTCCCGCACAGAGAATGGGTTAGTATGCACTGAGTGTATAGAACATTAGGTACACCTTCCTAATATTGAGTTGCACCCCCTTTAGCCCTCAGAACAGCTTCGATACATTGGGGCATGGACTCTACAAGGTGTCTAAAGCGTTCCACAGGGATGCTGGGCCATGTTGACTCCAATGCTTCCCACAGTTGTGTCAGGTTGGCTGGATGTCGTTTGGGTGGTGGACCATTTGTGGAAAAACCCAGTAGCTTTACAGCTCTTGACACACAAACCTGTGCGCCTGGCACCTACTACCATACCCTGTTCAAAGACTCTTAAATATTTTATCTCGCACATTCACCCTCTGAATGGCACACATACACAATCCAGGTCTCAATTGTCTCAATGCTTAAAAATCCTTCTTTAACCTGTCTCTTGCCCTTCATCTACACTGATTTCAAGTGGATTTAACAAGTGACATCAATAAGGGATCATAGTTTTCACCTGGATTCACCTGGTCAGTCCACAGTTGAAGTTGGAAGTTTACATAAACTTGGGTTGGTGTCATTAAAACTCGTTTTTCAACCACTCCACAAATTTCTTGTGAACAAACTATAGTTTTGGCAAGTCGGTTAGGAAATCTATTTTGTGCATGACACAAGTATTTTTTCCAACAATTATTTACTGACCGATTATTTCACATTCACTGTATCACAATTCCAGTGGGTCAGAGGTTTACATACATTAAGTTGACTGTGTCTTTAAACAGATTGGGAAATGATGCCATGGCTTCTGATAGGCTAATTGACATCATTTGAGTCAATTGGAGGTGAACCTGTGGATGTATTTTAAGGCCTACCTTTAAACTCAGTGCCTCTTTGCTTGACATCACAGGGAAATCAAAAGAAATCAGCCAAGACCTCAGAAAAAAATTGTAGACCTCCACATGTCTGGTTCATCCTTGTGAGAAATTTCCAAGTGCCTGAGGGTACCACATTCATCTGCACAAACAATAGTACGCAAGTATAAACCATGGGACCACGCAGCAGTCATACCGCTCAGGAAGGAGGTTCTGTCTCCTAGTGATGAACATACTTTAGTGCGATAAGTACAAATCAATCCGAGAACAACAGCAAAGGACCTTGTGAAGATGCTGGACGAAACCGGTACAAAAGTATCTATATCACAGTAAAACAAGTTCTACATCGACATAACCTGAAAGGATGCTAAGCAAGGAAGAAGCCACTGCTCCAAAACCGCCATTGTCCCCATGTGCAAAATGTCCTCTGGTCTGATGAAAAAAAAAATAGAACTGTTTGGCCATAATGACCATCGTTTTCTTGGAGGAAAAAGGGGGAGGCTTGCAAGCCGACGAACACCATCCCAACCGTGAAGCACAGGGGTGGCCGTATCATGTTATCGGGGCGCTTTGCTGCAGGAGGGACTGGTGCACTTCACAAAGTAGATGGCATCATGAGGCATGAAAATAATGTGGATATATTGAAGCAACATCTCAAGACATCAGTCAGGAAGATAAAGCTTGGTTGCAAATGGGTCTACCAAATGGACAATGATCTCAAGCAAGCATACTTCGAAAGTTGTGGCAAAATGGCTTAAGGACAACAAAGTCAAGGTATTGGACTCACAAAGCTCTGACCTCAATCCTATAGAAGATTTGTGGGCAGAACAGAAAAAGCATATGCGAGCAAGGAGGCCTACAAACCTGTCTTAGTTACACCAGCTCTGTCAGGAGGAATGGGCAAAAATTCACCCAACTTTTTGTAGGAAGCTTGTGGAAGGCTACCCGAAACGTTTGACCCAAGTTAAACAATTTAAAGGCAATGCTACCAAAAACTAATTGAGTGTATGTAAGCTTCTGAACCACTGGGAATGTGATGAAAGACATAAAAGCTTAAATAAATAATTCTCTCTGCTATTATTCTGACATTTCACATTCTTAAAATGAAGTGGTGATCCTAGCTGACTGAAGACGGAGAGTTTTTACTATGATTAAATGTCAGGAATTGTGAAACTGAGTTTAAATGTAGTTGGCTAAGGTGTATGTAAACTTCTGACTTCAACTGTATGTCATGGAAAGAGCAGGTGTTTGTAATATTTTTTTTACACTCATTGTATGTCAGCATCTCACAGGTTAAGAGAGGGGATAATTTGAGTTGGGGGGTGTATGTACAGGAAACAAAGAGCCAAAAGGTTTTTAATTATTTTTCGTTATTGTCAAGAGATCTGCTCCCTTCTGTGTCTAAGTATCACCTCTCCATTGTAGCCACCGGTTATCCTCCCAGTTGGTAACCATTGATAGCCTCTTCAGGCTAACCTTGGCTAACTTGTGTTGGGTGTGGTATGGTGCATTACTGTTCCTTTTTGTGTGTTGTTTTGTCTCACTCATGTTTGTTTGTGTGTCTCTGTCATGGTTTGATCTCTGTAAATGTGTTTGTTCTCTTTCTCTCATGCACCACCTCTTCTCTCTCTACTTTTCTACTTCATTTTTTTTCTCTTGTTCTTTGGCTATGTCCCAATTCTTTAAATCTGCACCCTTCCTTTTCTCCCTTCTTTGGCAACCATTTAGCTGAAAGGACTGTATGTGAAAGCAACATGGAGGCATCTCCTTTTCCCCACTAGCCCACTTATTGGCTCGTCCAGGTTTCCACGTTGCTTTCCAGCACCCCGTCCTTTCAGCAGTTTTGTAGTCAGGCTTGAGAGGAGATTAGGAAAGGAATCCATTTAAAGGGAATTGGACATACAGCCTCCAATCTTGACCTTTTTTTGTCATGTGTCGTTTCAATTCTGCTCAGCAATTGGTCAGCTCAGCCTTTTCATGTGATCCTCTTCCTGGCATCTCTCTTGTCCCCCTCCCTCCTCCCCTTCCCTAGTGTCTGGTTAGGTTGACCGTGATCACCCAAAAGCAGATCTTCTCCTCTGACAATAAGGTTCCTAAATTCTCCTTCTGCGGAATGTGCCATGCTCCTTGCACGGATATTCTTCCTCACCAAACGTCAATATTTTTGTTGTTGCTTGTTATTATTTTTTTCTGAAGTGTCATACACTATTGTTGAGATGTTGTAACAGACTGGTGGCATAGAGATGGGTCATTTTTGAAGACCCACTACTGGCTGCTTAGTTTTGGCTTGAGCATGCTGGAATGTATGCACATCTATCTTTTCATCAGTGAGTGTTCCTTTAAGCAAACGCAGTGGATATGCATATTTTTGCTGTAACACATAGGTTGCGTCCAGGACTGACCTAGCCATCAAACGATCCACTGTGCTAACCCATCGTGCAAAACCCTGAATGAGTCTGCAGAAATCCCAGAGTGCTAGTGAATTCCCCCTGCTGTTACTTCTTCCCCCGACCTCTCCCAAATGACGCTCCCATTTCAGGCATCTGCAGAAACATGCACTCTTCAGATTCATTTGCTGGGAAACGGGCTTCCTCATTTTGTCCCGCACTCTCACCTGTCAGCTTATAACGGTCACATTGTGAGTCCTCCTAACTTAGTCCTTGTGTTTTATGAATGATTTATTCTCAAATGAGAACTTACATCAATCAGACAAAAAATAATGAAGCAGCACTACATAAAAAAATAATAATAATTAAAAAGTATTAACAAATAAAGGGGTAACCAAAAATAATAAATTATAATAGTTGGGACTCATTTTTATCTAATTTTGAGGTCTCCGAACCCCTGTACTACTCTCTTGCACCGTTTTGAACCCCAAACAGACTGTTCCACACTGGTCCTAGTGAGGCCATTCTGTTGCCCCACCCTTCAGCTGATGCCTGAGGTGAGAGTGCACCCTAGTGGGGCCGAGTGACCCCGTCATCTCTCCACGACAGTGTGTTGATTAAAACCTTCCTCACCTCTACCCGCTCCAGGCCCTGGCCAGCATGAGTCTCAACACCCAACCCATTCTGAACCTGGAGAAGTTCCAGGAGGGCCAGGAGTTACCCCTGCTCCCCCCCGGCCAGAACAAGGCGTCGCCCTCCTCCACCGAGTTCAACCCCCTCATCTACGGCAACGACGTGGACTCTGTGGATGTGGCCACCAGGCAAGGCTTAACAAAGTTTCTCTCTCCTTTTTTAAGTAGATCTCATATTATCCATGCAAGGCAATGTGTGGGGTTGGTTGAATTTCAATTCTTACACTCCATTTGATTTAGTCCCTGAATAATGTAGATATTTTATAGATATGAAGAGCTATTTGCATATGCACAATTCATGGATTGACTCCTGTTCCCACTTGAATTCTTCAAATCTGAAGTGCGTGCGGGGTCCTGCAAAATTAAGGCAGTTATACATTTGAAAAACGCTACAGTATATTCATAACAGATGTCATAACATTGTGTGGCCTCTACTACCCCATATCTATAACACAAAATCAATGTGTACATGTGTGTATAGTGTCTATGTTTGTGTTGCTTCACAGTCCCCGCTGTTCCATAAGGTGTATTTTATCTGTTTTTAAATCAAATTTTACTGCTTCCATGAGTTACTTGATGTGGATTAGAGTTCCATGTAGTCCTGGTTGCCTCCCATAGTCTGTTCTGGACATGGGGACTGGGAAGAGACCTCTGGTGGCATGTCTTGTGGGGTATGTATGGATGTCTGAGCTGTGTGCCAGTAGTTCAAACAGACAGCTCGGTGCATTCAACATGTGTTGAACATAGTGATGAAGCTAATCTCTCCTCCACTTTGACCCAGGAGAGATTGACATGCATATTATTGTTAGCTCTCTGTATACATCCAAGGGCCAGCCGTGCTGCCCTGTTCTGAGCCAATTGCAATTTTCCTAAGTACCTCTATGTGGCACCTGACCACATGACTGAACAGTAGGCCAGGTGCCTTTTGATAGTGCTGTTAAGAATGCAAAGCAGTGCTTTATTCTCCCGATCCGAGCAACTGTTGTATCAATGTTGTATATGACTCAACAGTCATAGTGTCATGTGAAACAATGTGTTTCATTTGAGCCGCATACCAATAACAAATGTCTCTCGTACGTGAATTTGATTAAACTTTTTGAATTTAAACACGACTAATTGAAGCGTTAACACACCCAACTTTCCTTCTTTCTCCAACAGGGTTGCCATGGTGCGGTTCTTCAACTCCCCCAACGTGCTCCAGGGTTTCCAGATGCACACACGCACGCTGCGCCTTTTTCCCCGGCCTGTGGTGGCTTTCCAGGCCACGTCCTTCCTGGCCTCTCGGCCCCGCCGCTCAGGCTTCGCTGAGAAGCTGTCGCACACCCAGGCCGTGGAGTACTACGGCGAGTGGGCTCTCAACCCCACCAACCTGGCCTTTCAGAGGATCCACAACAGTAAGTCCCTTACCCTAGCCTACACACCTGCTGTACTGCATATAGCATGCACTGACTGACAATTGGTGTGTTTGTGTTTGGAGCGGACACGAACCATACTGCTGCTAGCTTGGGATATTTATAGTGTGAAGTGAAGTGTAGCCCTTTACACTCGTACCAATATACGAGTTGAAAACGGCAGATTTGTGCACTAATTGTCTAAATTGGAACATAGTGGCTGTGCAGTAACATGCTATACATGAAGTTAGAGCTCTGGCTCTGCGCTTCACAGCGCTGTATGGGTTTTGACTGACAGGCGTTCTGAACTTGAGCACTAAGCGACTTAGAAGTTGCCCCCATCCCTCCTGGTAATTGGGCAACTTTAGCACATTTTTGGTTGTCTGAGTGAGGGAGATGGTGTAAATTTAAGATGACTCGATGTATTTTGGAGGATTATAATAAATTATAATAAGTCCTGCTTTGATGTCATAAAAGTAATCCAAACAGTCCAAATGTGCACTTAACATTTCCAAATTCTAAAACTTATCATCTACGGTGTCAATGTTTATGGTCACTATGTTTGATGTACAGTTACACGATTACATGTCGTCATACCCCTGGGTTGTTCTGATCAGAATGAGCCTCTGTTTGTTTATTGTGAAGAAAATTTGCCGCAGCACACGTACCTGAATGTACTAATGACTCCTTTCTATGCACACCAAAAATTCTTAATCTGTCTCTTGTGAAAGCCTAACACGGTAAGATAATATTTTATAACTTAGCTTGTCATGTTGGCAATAGAACAAGCTTTCAAATAATGCACATCTGACCCAGATTGCGATTTGTAATGGACCATTTTGGACTGGGTAAACAACAACAGTAATTTGTGTGACCGCACGGTTGTGTTCCAGGCGATACGACTACAAGTATTCTTGCTACAGTTCCTCGATCATCACAGCAGGAGTGCTCAAAAAAGTACCTTTTTATAGTTGAAGACTCTTCTTTGAGTCATAAAAGTGCTTTGAAATTGCAACCTTTAGAAAGGTGTGTGTGGCCACTTAGTTCTCTCACTCAAACCCTTTTCAATGTTTGTGTGTAAAATGAAAAAATGCACATGAAATCAACAGTGTAATGTTTGGATTCAGTCTTGTCAGGTGAACTGTTGTGTACTCAACTTTTTGGACTAATACTTGTACAATTATCTCCAAAATGTTCAATTGTTATGTATATGCGTTTCATATTTCTTCTCTAAGAAACATTTCAATTTAGCCCTATCCGTATAGGCCAATTTCCACGTGTGTAAAGGGTTAAGTAAAAAGATAATTATGCTATCAATTATTGCACTTTCCTTAGGTCAAATGAGAATATATACTCAGTTGTACAAAACATTAGGAACACCTGCCTAATATTGAGTTGCACTCCCTTTTGCCCTCAGAAAAACCTCAATTTGTCGGGGCATGGACTCTACAAGGTGTTCAAGCGTTCCACAGGGATGCTGGCTCATGTTGACTCGAATGCTTCCCACAGTTGTTGGGTGGTGGACCATTCTTGATAACACACAGGAAACTATTGAGCATCAAAAACCCAGCAGCTTTGCAGTTGTTGACACAAACCGGTGTGCCTGCCACCTACTACCATGCCCCATTCAAAGGCACTTAAATATTTTGTCTTGTCCGCTCGCTCTCTGAATGGCACACATACAAAATAAAAAAAAATGTCTCAATTGTCTCGAGGCTTAAAAATCCTTCTTTAACCTGTCTCCTCCACTTCATCTACACTGATTTGAAGTGGATGTAACAGGTGACATCTATAAGGGATCATAGCGTTCACCTGGATTCAACTGGTCCGTCTGTCATGGAAAGAACAGGTGTTCCTAATGTTTTGTGCACTCTGGTATATTTCTCTGAGCAATACAGGAAGTCTGAAGGTTTCCTAGTGTTTCTGAGCGTACCTCTGTATTCTGCAGACGTGTATGACCCATCTTTGATCGGAGACAAGGGCAAGTGGTACGCCCACCAGCTGCAGCCGGTGTTCTACCGCGTGTACGATGGCAGCTCCCAGCTGGCCGAGGCCATGAGCGGACCCCTAGAGGATGAGGCTAATGACTCGGACCCCACAGACGACAGGTAAAAAAAAAACACTGACCCCTCCACGTTTGGAAGGCATAACGATTCTTTGATTACTACTGTGATAACATAATTGATAATTGACATAATTGTTTCAGTGCCAGGTACTGCCAAAGGTCGAAAAGCAATTTTGCAATGTGGAAAGCATGTTAGTGAGCCATTTAGCATATAAAAACTAGATCTGAAGGGAGGTCCTTTCCTGTGTCTGATCTGTGAGTTCTCTGTGTGTCTGCAAGTGCGGCCGACGGAGACAAAGCAGAAGCAGCGGCATGGTAGGCTATAGAATGTTGATAGACAACACATTAGCCAACAGATGGCGAACTCTAAACATTAACTGGTAGATTTTCTAGTTGGCTCAATAGTTAGCTTGCTAGTCTTGCTAGACATGATGTATAATATCAGTTGAGGTTCATTTGAGTCTGAGATAAAGGTTTAGCTAGCGTTTTTTTGTTAGCCTTCTGTAGACGTGTAAGGTGTCACCAAGATGGCGTCCAGGGTAATGCCACTCTGTTTTGTTTCTGTGGCAGCGACAGCGAGGCTGGCTACGACGACTCCAGCTCTTCCTACTCGTCACTTGGAGACTTGGTGAACGAAATGATCAAATGTGACATCCAAGGGGACACGCCAAGTAAGTTTCTGTGCTATTTCACCAAGGCTGCATTTACACAGGAAATCCAATTCTAATATTTTGCCTAATTATTGGCAGAAGAGCTGATCTGAATCAGAGAAATTCATGAACAAAAGATCAGAATTGATCTGCCTGTGTAATTGCAGCCCAAGAACCACCCAGCTTACACATGCTTACTGTTGTGACAAAAAAATGGTCAATTCCCCCTTATTATAATAACTGACAGTTGTTTTCATCTTGGAAAAATGGCAACCTAAAATGACTATTTCCTTTTAGATAGTCACTAGCTAAACATTTTATTTTGTGACCCTTTGGCAACTAATATCTGTCTTCTGGTGTCGTAGACCTGGATCCCCCTACCCACGCTGCACTGGGAGATGCCAGCGAAGTGGAGTTCCAGGACTTCCAGGAGTTCAAGGGAGAGGGTCCCCTCCCTCAAGAGAAGGCACTGCCCGAGGGGGGCGATGGACCTCCTGAACCTCCTGATGGACAAGCCCTCCGCTCGAGCTCCAGCACAACCGCCAGCTCCAGCCCCAGCACAATCATCCAGGGAGTCAACAATGTCAGTGAACCGCTCAATTTACACCAGTATAAAATTATGCAGTTAACACTGTTTTTAACAACTGACATTTTTGGCGAGTGACGTTTGAATTCGTTCATAACTCTTGACCATGAGAACACAAAATTATATATTTGCTTGAGTTGTTTTCCTTCCTTTATAAAGTGGCAATTTAAGTGTATTTAGTATCAACCATTAGTAACCATTTGATGTTCATTGTGTCCAGGAGCAGGCAGAACCAGTGGAAATGGAGGCGTTGGCCAGTGCAGCTCTACAGAACCCTGTCCCGGGATTGGGCGTTCCGCCCTTCTCCAGACCTCCTCCAGACGCTGCCCCTGTGGGACCAGCCAATAAGAAGGGAGAGTACGACAACCCCTACTTTGAGCCTCAGTATGGCTTCCCTGCTGAGGAGGACCCTGAGGCAGAAGACCAAGAGGAGACGTACACGCCACGGTTCAACCAGAACCTCAACGGCAACAAGTATGTTACAACACACCTACGCCATAACACTGTACACACAAACAAGCATCATAAGCCACACATTCTGAAAACCATAGTTTAAAAAAAAACAAAACAATGATGTATACATCTCTTAAACATACACACCTAATTAAGTCTCTCAGCTTCTGAATTCTGCATCTATGATATGCCTCTGGTATAGCAGTCGAAAAACTACGCTAACAAAACATGACACTCCCTCCGGACCTCTAACACATGTTCTGCTCCACAGAGCCCAACGCCTCCTGAGGCCCAGCAGCCTAAAGCTGCCTGGAGAGTCGGATGGAGAGGGCGACTCCCGCAACAGTTCTCCAAATTCCACCATCTCCAACAACAGCAGCGATGGCTTTGGGGGCCTCATGTCCTTTGCTAGTGAGTCTCCTCAACCAGGGCCTATTTTAGTTGTATGATAATCACAGACCTGAATGGGCTGGATTGGTGACAGATACACTTTGTCCTCCAAAACACTGAAGGGGGAAATGTGTAAGGGTTACTCAGCGGGTAATACTGGTTGCTGGTCTTCTCAACCAGGAAGACAACCAGAAATGTACAGTTTACAACCAGAAATGTACAATATTTGCTAGGTAGGGATTGAAATGGAACTTGACGTTAGGCTGCAAGTCATCATGGGTATACTATAGGATGGTGAGACATGGTCAAATGTTGGTTTCTTTGTGAGACTTCATCGGTCATCAGCGACTCTTTCTCCATCACTGCAGGTAATCTGTACAAGAACCACGGCACCAGCTTCAGCCTCTCCAACCTGTCTGTACCCAATAAGGGGGGGCTGAGGGAGAAGGCCGCTGGGGCTGGGCCCTTCCCCAATCTCAAAGGTACATTACTAAATGGAGCCCTTTTCCCTGTTTTGTCCACCTTTCATGTTATCTTCACTCACCCTTCTTTTTTCCCCTTTTTTTGACCTTTTATCCATCTCATCTCCTTCTCAATTTCACTCTCTGTGGCTGTGTTCCCCTCTTATCTGTTTTCTGTACAATTGTTGTGCCCTACAGCAGATTGCGGTCAGGTTTGTCAGTTGAAGGCAGTAGAGGCAGGCTGTCAAAGTTCAAATGATTGTCATACAGCTCTTGCAGTGGTTACAAAGTATAAATGTTTTCGTTTTGTCATGGGCATTAAAAATAATATTATTTGGAGTGCAAATATCACCAGAGTGCACATTTCTACAATATTGTATACACCGTATCATGAAAAGACACATTGAGCATAAGCTATTCCCATTTGAAGTCATCTTAATCATTTAAAGTAACTGTTCAGTGATTCCAGATTTCTTTGAAATATGACCTATAATTAATTACAATATGAGGAAATATTTTTAATTCCAATTTTCTATTTAAGTTTGTTCAAAAGTAGCTTTTCTGTGTTTGAATTATTTGGGCATACCCCAACAACAGAATGGTGTCCGCATATACCAGTCTTTTAAAACCGCTGATTGGCCAGCTGAGTCTATGGGCCAACATGATGTCATATTCGATGAGGAAATGGCAAGCATTTTTGAAAAACTAAGTGTTTTATACTTTTTTCTCCAATTTGTGCTTTGGCCACAAATACAAGTATGGGATGAGTTAACATTATTTGGATATGAGTTAACAGCATATATTTTATTTTAAAAGTAAGATGTTCTCTTGATGTTTAGGCCTACTTCCAATGGTGTGGAGAAGGAAGGAGAGTAGAGATTACCATAATGTGTAACTCTGACTGACATGTTGAACTTCGTTAATTTCTTCTTCAGAAGCTGCTGCTTTGTTTGCACTAAGTAGAGTAGCCAGGATTAGTATTGACAGTATGTCAAGTAAGCATTCAGTGCTCATGCTGAAATGTCTGACAAGCCAGTTTAGGCTACACAGTATGGCATTTATGCAACTTTATATTGTAGATTTTTACCTTCTTTCCATTTGCCTTTTCCCCTCTAATTCTTACATTTTTATTTTACAAAAATATAGAATATTTTAATTTTGACGTAGAGGTCGACATTGAGGAAGGTTTGTAGAAATGTTTATTTTTATTATATATTTGTATTTTTTTTTGAATGAAGACTTTCATTCTACATTTGTATTTGTCCCCCTCTTGACTGCCATGTTGATGTATGGCATTAGGTGGATATTGAGGACCTGACAAAAGTTAGAATTTTCTCTCAAGTACCCTGTTTTCTATGTTCCCAATCCCACATGGTTGCCTGATTTTGTTATGAGAACATTTGTGAGAGAAAATAAGAAATGCATGTGTTAAACTCAATAGCCCCACACTGTGTGTGACAGCTGCCATAGCAAACCAACATTTGTTTCTTTTTTCCTTTGATGGTGATTTGTTTTGAATTGACTGTTCAGATGACAGCCCGACTAGTAGCCCTGGCCCAGACAGTCCGGGTATGTTATTGTCTGGTGTGGTAGTTTGTTTTGCCCTACAACTAGCTCCAACTTTGACCCTTATTCGACCCTACCTACCGGAGTCCATATTACTCAGGTTGCATACTAGGAGATATACCTGTATTTTCATTCATGTATATCCATATCCTTCCCTCTGTTTCCTTGTTATTCCTCTCTGTTTGGTGGGAGTCTGATGCGCGATGATGCACACATTTATAGACGACAGATCTCTTAATTTGCATACATATTATCCCCTTTATGTGGCATTTTCACTGGAATTTGGTGTTTTTCTCTTGGTTTCCCAGCAGGGTTGGGGTCAAGTCTGATTTCAAGTCCACTCAATATTTGAAGATGAATTCAGTTCCTGAATGGCAAATTACCCATCGCTTTCGATGAGGATTTTTCATTTCATCCATTGAAGTACAATTGATTACCCAAGTGGACTGGAATTGAAATTAAACTGACATGATCTCCTTGCAGTCTGTTGCCTTGCTTGCTGGCCTGTTCAGTGGCTCTCCATCATTCTTGTGTGTTCTCTGTCTGAGTTCTCTATGGTCAGAGAGCCCATAAACTCACGCTCCTCTGGACATAGACCCTTAAAATTGGCAAATACTTTCTCCCACCCCAAAATATGTCGGGATCCTAACAGAAGTAACCTAAATCTGATTGGTCATGAAATTTAATGGCTATAACCTTTTTAGGTTATGTCACGCATTATTTTATTTTTTTATTATTATTATTTATTTTTTTAAATGTGCTGCCCCCTTCCTTGGTCTGTCTCCCTCGCACTTTCGTTTTCTCCCTCTCTCTTTCCTGCTTTCTTTGTGTACTCTGTCAGTGTGTTGCGGTGCATGTGTGTTGTGGGTTGATGTTCAGACTGGTCCGGTCCGGTGTCCCTCTCTGTCCCTCTTTCCACTTCTCTGCACTAATTCTGGGTTTTGTGTCCAGTATTTGGACTAAATTCTCTAATGGAGATAATTACAGAGGCCGGCCCGGGGAGCGGAGAAGGTGGGTTCCGCCCTTTAAAAACTGTGTGGGCTGCATGCTTCTCCTAGCCAGTCAACTACGTCTCCCAGCATTCTCCTCACTCACCCCCTCAATCCTCTGTCACCTGACATGCACCATCGAGAGATCATTCATCGTCATACATCATCGAGTCTGTTCTGTTGTCTTTCACCATCCACAGTGACTGTTGCCCCAATCACTAACCTTTGCAGAGTCACTCCATCCATCTACACGTCTTTGTATTAGTTTGGGTTGGGCCCTCACAATCTTAGCTTGTTAGAAGCTGTGCATCCCATATTAACAGCTGCGAAGATGATGCCATTCATTTTTTTTGTGCCAATCTAAGTCTGCATTCCACAGTATTGTATGGGACGTGACAAGATGTTGATTCGAATTGGTCAACATCAGCTTTCCCATTATTCTCCAAGCCAAGCAAGAAGTTATATTTGCATGTTTGGCCACCTCTTTGGTCTCTCACATACACACCTAGACCTCCCATCACCTTTCCAGTGGAGGCAGGCCTTAGCCAATCAAAACTGCCACCCTGTAGGTAAGGCATAACATCATTCTTCCAATGCTGTGAGTTAGTTTTAATCCGTGTTTAATTGATAATTGAATTAAGCAGTGCAGTTTCGCAGCACCAAGAGTGCTGTTCTGTCTTACTTCCTAAACTCATAGTCACCGGTTTTGATTGGAATTGTCATTGGACACTTAGTTGGCTTTGTGGTTAATGAGCATCTGTACAAGTACCACAGTGATCAAATGGAATGGAATTATTTGAAGTCCTGTGATGCATGTTGTACAACTTATGGACGATACTTCGGAAAATGTTGGGCAAAATGTCATCATTGTCAGGTGAGGTCTTTGGTAACATGTGGTCATAGAGCCTACAATAATGCACAAGTAATGCCATGACAAAATCGGATATACCGGTAACAGATGACGTCTGTTTATGACAAGGAACCAATACATTTTTGGTGGGTGTTTTTTATTTGTATCCTCACTTTCAAGGCATTACCTTTAGCCTAAATGTTCAGTGTCAAACAGGTGACCCCCCTCGCTGGGCGAAAACATTGTTTCCAAGTCATAAAAAAAGTGTGATGTTGAATCAATGTGGAAAACTGATTGGATTTGCAAAAAGTTATCAACGTAAGGGAATCAAAATGTGACAACTCAACCAAATGTAAACCAAAAAAAGACGTTGAACTGAGGTCTGCCTAGTGGGTAGGCTATGTAGGCGCAACAATATTATAATCAGTTTGATAATAATATTGTTCACAGGCCCAATCTCTGCAAGTGATCCACCATACCTTTGTATAACATGGCACTGTGCGTTCATGTGAGTGTGTGTCTGTCTAACTGTACAAGGTGACTAACAGTGTGAACACTACAATATGTATCTTCCCGTTAGCCCTGTGTGTGATTGTTGACCCATCTTTATTTCTAGTTATTTTTCTGCATGACACAACTTGTCGGTCTTGTTGCCATGCAGATTCCGCTCCAATCTGACATCTGCTAATGTGTGATGCCCAAACACAGCGCAATTTTGACTCCTCCTTGATCTGTCCCTCACCTTTTAGTGTCTGAATATGAAACCTGTAGCTCATTAGCTCATTAGCTACTGTCCCTGAAAATGTGTGTGTCCTTTCATATATGCAGGATGTGTTCCATCTTCTTTGTCTAATAGTCTTTGATGTGGTTATCTAATTAGTACATCGTAGTGTGATTTGGGGGCTTTGTAGTGAAGTGTATAAGCTCATCCTGTATCAAGTCAGCTAGTATTTCTGTTTGTATGTCTCTGACTTGTCGTTTGTTATGGCTTTGTGCTTTCCATGGTATTTACTAGATACCTCACTGTTCTATATGGCTCCTGCAGGAGGCGCCCGCGGTCCCCCCAGGGCCCTCGTTGACCAGAAGTCGTCGGTCATTAAGCACAGTCCCACGGTCAAGAGAGAGTCCCCCTCTCCCCAGGGTCGTGCCAACAATACCAGGTAACAGACCCCTATGAGACTACTACCAGGACATTGCTGACTGACTAATGCTGACTGACATTTATTTAAATTAGTTTACCACCTTCATGGCATAAAGTCTTCATGGTATAATGTTGGCCATCAAAAACAAAAGCTGGTTGTCATAAACTTTCAATATAATGTCAAATTACAGACTTGGATAGGTAATATATCAATCCCCTTTAGGAGAAGGGTTGTCTAACTTAACTCTTGGAACTACCCATCCCGGATCCGGGAGAATTGTCATCAACTACACTAATTAGCATAGCGCAACGGCTAAAAAATATTACTAGAAAATATTCATATTCATGAAATCACAAGTCAAATATAGTGAAACACAGCTTAGCCTTTTGTTAATCACCCTGTCATCTCAGATTTTGAAATTATGCTGTACAGCCAAAGCAAGACAAGCGTTTGTGTAAGTTTATCGATAGCCTAGCATAGCGTTATGTCCAGCTAGCAGCAGGAAGCTTGGTCACGAAAAGCAGAAAAGCAATCAAATTATTAGTTTACCTTTGATGCGCTTCAGATGTTTTCACTGACGAAACTCCCAGTTAGACAGCAAATGTTCCTTTTGTTCCATAAAGATCATTTTTATACCCAAAATACCTCAGTTTGTTGGTCACATTATGTTGAGAAATTCAGCGGAAATCGCAGTCACAACGACACCAAAAATAATTTCAAATGATGTCCATAATATCGACAGAAACATGGCAAACGTTTTTTATAATCAATCCTCAAGGTGTTTTACAAATATCTATTCGATAATATATCAACCGGGACAATTGGCTTTTCAGTCGGAGCGAGAGGAAAAATGACTACCTCTGTCTTTAACGCAAGAATCACTCTGAGAACCCTCAGCTGGCCACTGACGCAATGTAGTCGTTTACGCTCATTCTTAAACATAAAGGCGCGAAACTACGTCAAAATGCTGTAGACACCTTAGGGAATATGTAGAAAAAGGAATCTGGTTGATATCCCTTTCAATGGCCAATAGGGGTGCATAGGAACACAACGGTTTCAAAATAAGAGGCACTTCCTGATTGGATTTTCCTCAGGGTTTCGCCTGCAATATCAGTTCTGTTATACTCAGAGACAATATTTTGACAGTTTTGGAAACTTTATAGAGTGTTTTCTATCCCAAGCTGTCAATTATATGCAGATTCTAGCGCCTGGTCCTGAGAAATAGGCGGTTTACTTTGGGAACGTTATTTTTCCCAAAATAAAAATTGTGCCCCCTAGTTTCAAGAGTTAAGAGCCAATGGTGACGTACAAAAAAAGGGGAGTGTAAATGGAGTGACTGAACCAGAGCTGTGTGTGTCCCAGTGAGAACCAGCAGTTCCTGAAGGAGGTGGTGCAGAGCGTGTTGGAGGGCCAAGGCGTGGGCTGGCTCAACATGAAGAAGGTGCGCCGCCTGCTGGAGAACGAGCAGTTACGCGTCTTCGTGCTGAGCAAGCTGAACCGGGCCGTCCAGTCAGAGGAGGATGTCAGGCAGGAGGTCATCCGTGATGTGGTGAGTAGCTCCACCCACCGAGGTGGGGAGAAAGGAATGGGGCAAGAGAGGTGGAGAAAGAACATTTTAATTAAATAATACTTTACAATTAAACTGTGTGTGTGTTCTACTCTTCAGGAAATTAGCAGGAAGGTGTACAAGGGCATGTTAGACATACTGAAGTGCACCGTTTCTAGTCTGGAACACTCGTACACCAATGCCGGGCTTGGAGGCATGGCCAGCGTCTTCGTTCTACTGGAAATAGCACGCACCCACTACCAAACCAAAGGTAACGTTCAGAGAACCTATACTCGACTGAAAGTGTCAACATTTTCTCTCAAAGGACACATTCAGTCAGCATGTTATGCCCCCTCCCAAAACTATTTCCTCTGAACAAAATGAAAGGTACTGATGCTTGATTCTTGTTTGAAAGTGCTTATCAGCGTTTCATATACTCCACTTATTTAAAGGCAACGTAAGTATTGGATAGGAAAAGGAGTACAATCTGGAGAATTTCTTCTAGCAACTCATTTGAAAAGTAAGCAATATGTTTTTACAGCAGTGAGTTCTGGTTTAATCTCTCTGAGTCAGTACCGCCAACGCATGCCTCATTTTTAGGTGACTTTTGCAGTTTGTTTAAGCATTCACCGAGCAAATTTGGGTCATGAGAGCAGAAGACAAAACAACTAGGGATATGACAAACGATAACATTTAATAAAATTCCACTCAAATTCACAGTGCAGCTTTGCTGCTGCCAGCAACGAGTTGGGTCTCAGTGCGTCCCTTTCAGATTTTTAAGCATTGCACCTCTTCCACCATTACTGTACCTCCCACCTTGCAAAGTTTACATTTCCTTCCTCATCTAACTTCTTAAAGTATTGCAATACAGGACTTCGCTGCTGTTTCTTGCCTTTCTCTGCCTTTTTTCCGAACTGTTAACGACGATGACGTAGTGGTGGAGTCGAATACAAAATAATTGATTCCTCAACTCCATGCATGTCGAGTCACATTTCTTAGTGTTAAGATTCGACTCTTAAGATTCAGTATTTTTGGAATGGAAGTGACTGATTAGTTGCCGTACTTCCGAGAACACAAACACTCGCATCTTTCATAGATAGCTAGCAAGGGATGGAGAGAGAGGGGAGGGGCACAGTATAGGCAGATCGGTCACCAGGCAGATAGGTCTAGTGCTATCAGCAATCAAAAGCTGTATTTCTTAGCTTACAAAGTCTCGCAACTTCAGTAAAGCAGGGCCTATCAACAATAAATAAGCTAGGATATTCTACACGCAACAGACCGAAGACTGAACACACTCGCATCACTAGCGAAGAGAAAGAGCAAAGGCGTGTGTAATCATTAGTCCAAATAGTTCCAGGCGAGCCAGCGTAATGGAGAGCGAGGAGGGAGCAGGCAGTAAAACAAATGTGTGCAACTATGGGGCAAAACAGACTGGGTTGGCTTAGATTGTTGTCTTGTAATCTATAGTATCCAATGTTTATTGAAAACATAAATACATTTGCACAATGAGCACATGTTGTCTCTCAAATACATCTTTGCAGTTGACGATTAGCTAGCTAGTGCATTCTTTTTGCCATATTTGCATTGACATCAAATCAGTCAAAATACCTCGGAACAAGAACTAGCTGAAATGAGTTACTTATAATTCCCCACATGGCAGTTTCTTGTCACAACTCACGGACGTATGCGCGTCATTTTCGTGTCAGCTAACCCATCTATATGTCTTGGTAATCTGTTTTGCATGCCTCGCAAATTCACCAATGTAGACTAAAGTTATATTTAAATTAAATTACACAACTTGTCTAGTTAGGCTATAACATGGAAAATAATATGTTTTGTGATCACTCCACTGCTATTTTAATTATGTGTGGTGGGGGGGAACAGCAAAACAAGTTTTTTTTTTTCTTCGGTTTGGGATTTTTCTAAACGTTAAAGAACCCAATTTCATTTTAGCATTTAAACGTTCACACCCCTACAAACAACTGTCTATTCTAACCTTCAAACCTCCCACTGCAACTCTATACTTTTTCTTCTCTTGTTACTATCTCTTCCCCTTCTTCCATTTTCTTCTCCCTTTTTCCTTCTTGGTGGCCCCAGTAGACCCAGAGAAGCGCAAGCGGAGCCCCAGTGACTCTGCAAGCAGCCCGGGCAGCAAGGGGAGCCCGTCTCCCCGCATGGAGGGCACCAAGCCCCCGGGGCTCCTTCTGGTTCCCCGTCTTCAACTGCCACACCCCACCTCCGGGGGCAAAGGCACCCGCCACTTTGACACCCGGAGTCTGAACGAGGAGAATTTTATTGCCTCCATTGGTGTGTAACCCACCCCATCCCCCCTTGCATGCACTCTGAGAGCACCCCTTGCCCCCCTGCTCACCAGTCTAAACCCTGCCCTACCCCTTGACCCACCTCTCTCCAACCAGGCAACAAGGGGCATGCTGTCCCCTTCCTTAGAAAAAGAGCCCCTTATGATATTCCATTCACTTTGACCCACACCAGTGATGTGCGCCCAATGGTCAGCATTTAAAGCTGTAAAACTCTAAAATATATTTAGAACGTAAATACGCTATGCTGGTTTGCCATAATATTTAGACACAGGTTGCATATTTGCACATCATGCAACTCTAATTCAATTTGACAAATAACCACATTTGAATTCCAGATCTGGCCTTGGGTAATATGTTGCTATGTGTGCGAGATTGGAACAGCCTTGAGCGGTGTAGGCGTGTGTGAAATATTGCATTGAGCCCACCACCCACGGCCTAGATGTGTTGTCCCTCCCCACCCTTCTCTGAATGTTGAGTGCCCCTGTTTGCTGCCACCTCTCGTGGAGTCCTCCTTTGTTTGCCTTCTAGCACCTTGACTGCATGTCTTCGTTTTCCGTTGTCTTCTCGAAACTCCAAATCTGCAGTACTGTGCTAAGGAGTCTGAAGACCTGTCTCTGCCTTTACTGCAGGTTTCCTTAAAGCCCTCTGTACAAGTAGCAGCTCTCTCAGCTCTAGCATGGAGGGTGGAGCGTCACTCCCCAGTAAACAGGCCCAAGGAAGAGACAAATTTCATGCTCACCGTTAGCAAGCCACGGTTGGAGTTTAGCTTAGGGATAGGGCTAATTAACACTGAACATCGTGGAAAAGGAGCGCTGCATTGCTTCTCCTTTCGACCACCTTTCTACCTCAAATGTTACTTTGGGTCTGTATACAGGGGACAGATTCACCCAACTCCCTCAATCTCCCAACCTAAGCTCACTTCACCAGCCCCTTTTTTCTCTTTGGGAAGATGCAGCTTCAATTCTACGGAATGTCTTTTTGAGACTTGCACCCCTGCTTCTGCAACAGCTCCATTCAACCTGCTGGCTAGCTGGCTGGCCACTCCACCCCCATCTCATGCCCTTCACAAAGCCCTGCTGCCTCTGTCACCCTGGTTCTGGAGAGCCACACACTGCTAGACAATAAGTTAGCGCCTCGGTCACAGAACATTTTAAAGGAACCCCAGTATTCCACCTTGTGTGGTTCTCCAGGACCATGGTCCAGGAGTGTTGGGTGTGTTGTAATGTTACACCTCAGTAGCAGTAACTGGCAATGGATCAAACTCTGCATACATATAATTATGTCATAGTGTTCCATATTGCCAAGCTGAAATGTGACTACTCTCAGACATTACAAAACATCCTCTATTGTTAAAATAACAGAATTTTTTTAATGCCTAATTTTGTTTTATGTTATGGTTTATCTAATGCTCATCCTCCATACCTGCCTACTCAACCAGCTCTCTGACACTCTCTCTGTCTTTCTCTCCTTGCTTGCAATGCATCTTGGGTAGAATTGTGGAGCAGGCACCATGAAAAGGATAAGCAAAAAGCTATGGAAAAACAACAGAGTAAGATATTTTTCACACACAAAACAGACTGGGGTATTGCATAACTGCCAGCTCTTAACATTTCCACGCCCTTCTCTCCACCTTTCCCCAACTTATGTTTACTAGTCACAAATTATTTAAATATTTAATATAAGTGATCATGTTGACATGGATAATGATTCTAGGACTAGGTCTATAATCTTGATTTGAGGTGTGTTCGTAATTTTTTTTGTGTGTAAATTCTGGGTGAATCAAGTCTTGATATCGGTGGATATCGGTGGAAGTTACGCTTGCATATCTCAAATCAGGAGTCCGAACATAGTGAGTCTCTTACTCTCCATAGAGATACTCTGTCATACGTTTGCCAACAACTTGTTCCATTCCTATTCCCTGAGTTGTGAAGAAGTCATTGGAAACGTAGTCTGTCAGACACATACCCAATCGTTCCCTGTTTTTCCTGGGCTCCTGAGGTTCTATCAAGGTTAAGACAGTTGTGGCATTTCATTTAGCAAATGTCCTTTTCTGGAAAATCACTACGCGGCCAGAAGGTAAATTGTACATAGTACTTAAAAAAATATATCTGATAACTGAGCCATGAATGAATACACAATAGAGTACAAACATTGCTTGCAGGTTTGTTGGCTGCATGACCAAATGTATCACAGAAGTCATGGTTACATTTGCATTGAACTATTATAATTGACTGTACTTTCTTCCAATGTCAAGGTTTGATATCCTGGACTCTTCGAAATGTACAGATTGCAGGCCAGCATTTGTTTCATTGTAGTAAAATGTTCCTAGAGGTGCATTATGTGAGTCATAACAAGGTGTTTCTGCAACAACTGACTGATATATTAACAACAGCGCTGTTGTTCAATGCTTGTCTAAAAGCAAACTTGTGCAGCAAATGGTCCCCTATTTTGACTGTCCCTCAGTTTGTCTGCATGCCTAACTGCCTGAGTCTGTATGTCAACTTTGACCTCTTTTTATATTGGTATCTGCCTTTGTCAATTACAGTTTGATCTACATCAATCAATATTCCTACTAATTTTGCACTCTCCACTTGCCTCTAAATAGTCACATGCTTGGTCCTTTGAAAGCTGACCACTGGATCATGTTCATTAGGGCACACGTACCAATGTTTTGCAACCAAAAACACATTAGATAGTATCTCTCTGTTTTGGGCTATTTACTTCTGTTTTGGCCTACTGAACATGAGCTATTGTTATTTATTTATTTTATTGATCTTTTTTTAATGCTTCCTGAATATAAAAAACAACAACAACATAGCTGTTGTTCATTGAATTCCACAACAAAAAAAGAAAGACAAGATCCTCCGGCTGAATGGAAGTGTCCCTATTTTAGTGCCAGTATTTCCGGTCAATCCCAAAGTTATGGTGTTCGAGGTCAGACACACACCAATAGCGTTTGCTGGCAGAGAGTACCTTGCACCTCTGAACGTAATTTGCAAACAGAGTGCGCACCAATTCCACATGGAGAATCGTGTGAAAAGTGTCGTCAGTCAGATCGGAAGACGAACGCTAAATCCACATTCAGTGTGACGTGTGCGAGCCTTTCAATAGCAGTTAGGTCACCATCCCCCCCTACCTCTCTGCCAGTTGCCAATCATGTGACACTTAGTAAGGGGGCAGTGTGGACGTGCGCATGGCACCCGTGCTGACCTCAACATGTATCCTGCAGGAGCGGAGGGGGCTAAGAAACAGCACCCTGAGCTGACCGACTTGGAGGAGAAGAAGTCCCAGATCAGTGCTGACAGTGGCCTCAGCATCACCTCCGGATCCCAGGTCTGTTCTTATCCAAAGCCAGCTCTTGTAACTAAGCAAACCACAAGTGGAATCTGACATTTTTCACGTCGGTTATCTCCCAACTCTGGCGCTTAGGGGCCACAATGTCTGCTGGTTCTCATTCTTGCCTTTTAATCTGAGTCTGATATAGACCTGGGCAACCAGGGTTGTAGACTGAGTGTTTGGATTTCGATGACATGGACTCATGAATTAGTATTAAGGAGATGACAAAAAACAGGAGTCACTACGGCCCTTGAGAAGAAGTTCATTTCCAATGTTTCTATATGCCTCTGTCTGCTCACCTCTCTCTTTCTCAGTCTTTCTCGGTCTTGCTTTGCAGAAGAGTGACACAGAGTCTGTGACCAGCACTGAACCGCCAGTCCTTACCCGAAGCACCAGCCAGGACTCAGAGGCCAGCACAGTGGTAGGGCATAGCCAACACAGATAAACAATCTCACCCCAATCCTAAACCCCTCTCAACCTTATCTCCATGTGACTCATCCCAAGGACCGCTTACTCCCAAAGTGTGATTTTTATCCTTAGTCTAGTCTTACAAGGTTTACACTCAAGCTCAAGCCATACATCCCCAGTAACACTCATCGCAAACCAGGTTGCTTCCCAATTTTACTATATTCTGAGCTTGATTAATTTCTAGTCTTTGCTAACTTTGGTCCTACTCATCTCTTGTCTTGCTTTGTCTCAGCCTGGCACAATGGCTCTTGCCAAAACCGTACGTGTCATACTAATCTACCTCATCCCCGGTGTTTCTTAGCCTTAGTGTAACTCAGTGATCCTCAAAAAAAACCTGTAGTACTGTAGCTCTCCAAGAGCAGGGTTGAGGAGTACTGATCTAACTCTTGTCTCTTTTGGCCTCAGTTGAACACATCCTGTGAGTCTTTTAGCCTTAGCCTTACTCAGTGTGAGTTCTCTGTCTCAGTATGCCTGATATTCACTAGTCTCCTGACACTTTGACCCCTGACCCTTCCAGATAAGTAACAGCTCAGGGGAGACGCTGGGAGCTGACAGTGACTTGAGTAGCACCGCTGGAGAGGGCTTGGGTGGCAGGCAAGCCCCCCACCTCAACCTTTCCAGGGGAACACTGTCCGACAGCGAGATTGAGACCAACCCGGCCACCAGCTCAGTGTTTGTGAGTGGAAAGTCCTTCCTGGCTGCTTGATTCACCAGTTAATATTAGTGCAATTGTTTTGTTTTTTGGGGGGTTTTCTAGATGTGCAAATGCATTCCCTGCAGGACATGAAGTCTTCCTGTGGATGTCAAACTTGTAAATGCAGGATTGAGGGGTGATTCCAATTTTTGAATGTCTTTGGCAAGATGAAATTACTCCATGATATGTTTTGTGGTGTTTGCCCAGGGTAAGACCCAAAAGATGAAGCCTGGTGTGAAGGAGGCAAACTCTAAACTTGTGCCTGTCCTGGCTAAGGGGCCTCCCGCCCAGCCCTTGGAGGATATAAGCATGAGGATTTACCTGTGTGATGGCCTGCTGGGTATGTTCCAAGATGGCTGAAGTTTTAGAAAGGCTGTGGTTTAATATCTACTCGTGTCTTCTTTAGTCTCCCTCTGTTCAACTTTGTGGTAAAAAGTTACAGTAAATATGTAGTAGACTCAGCAAGATGTTGCATGCACAAAGAAACAAAATATTAGGTCAATTTTCACATCTAAGAGCGTTGAAGTGCGAGGCGAAACGTCTCTGCTGTCATGCTCATCTCATATCTGCGGTGCTGCTCGTTGTAACGTCATCTCGCGAAGTCTACCTTTTTTTAAAGTGAATCCTTCCTATAAGGCAAAACACAGATATACACAACCGGTCAAAAGTTTGGACACGCCTACCCATTCCAGGATTTTTCTTTATTTTTACTATTTTATACATTGTAGAATAATAGTGAAGATATCAAAACTATGAAGTAACACATGAAATCATGTAGTAACCAAAAAGGTGTTAAACAAATCAAAATACTCTTGGCATTCTCAACCAGCTTTTCAATTAATGCATTTCAATTAACAGTTGTGTCTTGTTAAAAGTTAAATATTTTTTGATTTGTTTAACACTTTTTTTTGGTTGGTACGTGATTCCATATGTGTTATGTTATAGTGTTGATGTCTTCACTATTATTCTACAATGTAGAAAATAGTAAAAATAAAGAAAAATCCTGCAATACCAATGGCACGTTGTGTTAGCTAATCCAAGTTTATCATTTTAAACGGAAAACACCAGTCTCAACGTCAACAGTGAAGAGGGGACTCCGGGATGCTGGCCTTCTATGCAGAGTTGCAAAGAAAAAGACATATCTCAGATTGGCCAATAAAATTAAAATATTTAGATGGGCAAAAGAATACAGACACTGGACAGAGGAACTCAGCCAGCATCCCGGAGTCGCATATTCGCTGTTGACGTTGAGACTGGTGTTTTGTGGGTACTATTTAATGAAGCTGCCAGTTGAGAGACTTGTGAGGAGTCTGTTTCTCAAACTACTGTAGACACTCTAATGTACTTGTCCTCTTGCTCAGTTGTGCACCGGGGGCCTCCCACTCTTTCTATTCTGGTTTGGAGCCATTTTGTCCTGTTCTGTGAAGGGAGTAGTACACAGAGTTGTATGAGATCTTCAGTTTCTTGGCAATTTCTTGCATGGAATAGCCTTCATTTCTCAGAACAAGAATAGACTGACAAGTTTCAGAAGAAAGGTATTTGTTTCTGGCCATTTTAAGCCTGTAATAGAACCCAGATACTCAACTAGTCTAAAGAAGGCCAGTGTTATTGCTTCTTTAATCAGGACAACAGTTTTCCGCTGTGCTAACATAATTGCAAAAGGGTTTTCTAATGATCAATTAGCCTTTTAAAATGATAAACATGGATTAGCTAACACAACGTGCCATTGGAATACAGGAGTGATGGTTGCTGATAATGGGCCTCTGTACGCATATGTAGATACTCCATAAATCTGCCGTTTCCAGCTACATATATATGTATATGTGTGTGTGATTTTGTCAAACTCTTTATCACTATTTGACTAACACTGCATGAACTGTACTATAAAGCGTGAAGGTAGGTCTGAAGTGTATGAGGTTGGGTCCATTTATTTGTTCTTTCACCCCTTCTCTCTGCTTTTGGCTTGCCATTAACCCACTCAGCTCTGAGCGTAACCCTCTTTGCTCTGCTGCTCCTCTTCCTCCCTGCTGCGTGTCCCGGGAACACCTTGCAGGGCGCGACAAGAGCTCCATGTGGGACCAGCTGGAGGATGCTGCCATGGAAACCTTCTCTCTGAGTAGGGCTGACATCTTTCATCTTTTGACCTTCTATGTTTATGCTTGGATGCAATGCCCACCTGGGTTCTGGTGCTCATTTCTGTATTGTCTGGTGCTTTGATGTGGTGCTTTGATCTTTACTGCCACTGGATTGCCCATCACACTGAGGGGTTTGTATTGTAAACAATGTCGCAAGGCTCCTATGAATAAGAAAACAAGAGAAAATGTCTCTTGGTTGAAAAAAATACTTTTCAACAATCACATGGTCAGGTGTGTTGTGTTTGTATGGATGTGTGTTTGTATGGGTGTTTTGTATGGGTGTTCGTGTGTGTGTGTGTGTGTGTGTGTGTGTTTGTGTGTGTGTGCAGTTATGTAAGGTTCTGTGGGATCATGTGTCTGTTAATGCATGTCTACTGGCGAGTGTAGGGTGACATGTCGTTGTCAGTGTGAAGGGGATTTTGACCTAGTGATGAGTTTGTACAGTAACACTCGTTTTGTGTGCCCTTGTGATTGTGGTCATGATGTGTGTGTGTGTGACCTTTGGACACAGATAAGCCCGTGTGTGTTATATTTGTGTAGGTAAGGAGCGCTCTACACTGTGGGACCAGGTCCAGTTCTGGGAGGATGCTTACTTGGATGCTGTCATGTTGGAGAGGGAGGGGATGGGTATGGACCAGGGACCTCAAGAGATGATTGACAGGTACAGGTTGCCTAATAGATTGGATCTGTATTTTTGAAATGTCAGCCATCCTTGTATAGCTGTGTTTCCTGTTTCGAGTCTGATGGTTACCACTGTTTACACAGATACTTGTCACTCGGGGACCATGACCGTAAGCGCCTGGAGGACGACGAGGACAGGCTGCTAGCTACTCTACTGCACAATATGATCGCCTACATGCTAATGGTTAAGGTGGGTCACACACAATGTTTGACTCTGTAACCCCCGTATGTCAACTGCAGCAACTACAAATGTTAAGATAGGTAGGCATCATATATGTATACATATATCATATACATATATCAATGTGTCTTGCTAAATTTGTTTGTCTGTCTGTTTCTGTCTGTCCAGGTGAGCAAGAATGACATCAGGAAGAAGGTGAGGCGTCTGATGGGGAAGTCTCACATCGGCCTCAGCCACAGCCAGGAGATCAATGAGTGTCTGGACAAACTGGCTAATTTGGTAAGAACGAACCAAGGGTTCTCTCTCTTCAATAAAATAGGAGCCACTAAGGGGAGGGTCAACTGTTCTACCAAGTGGCATATAGATTAAAAGTTTTTTATATGGTCCTTCAAGCCAGATAATTTTATGCAACACATGTTTTTAGTGTATGTGAGATTATCAGTGTTGCTGATACAGTATCTCTGTTTAACCCGCTAGAGTCTAAGCCCTGTCTAAGCCAGGAATGAAACATTTGATTTGGCATTCATTTTTTTACTCATAGAAAAGCATTGAATAATAGATTCACTACATGGAGCAAAAATCCCCTAGAAAAATCTAAAGGAAGTTTTTTTCTTATATCTGAGAGATATAAGAAAGATCAGGAAATGTGTATTATAATTTGACATGTATTTAACCCTTATTTTAGTCACTAAACAGTCTCCATATATACTTCCATAGATTATTTTAAAACTGGTACTGGGGACCTTCAGATGAGGCTTGTGGGCTTCCTAAAGCAAAACAACTGACATGTACAGTACCAGTCAACTTTGGACACACCTAATCATTCAAGGGTTTTCTTTATTTGTACTATTTTCTACATTGTAGAATAGTAGTGAAGACATCATAACTATAAAATAACACATATGGAATCATGTAGTAACCAAAAATGTGTTAAAAAAATTGAAATATATTTTATATTTGAGATTCTTCAAAGTAGCCACCCTTTGCCTTGATGACAGCTTTGCACACTTGGCATTCTCTTCTCTTTTTCAAAAATAAAGAAAAACCCTGGAATGAGTAAGTTTGTCCAAACTTTTGACTGGTAGGTGTGTCCAAACTTTTGACGTGTTCGTGAGAGACTCACCTTTCTACAGAGGGGTCATATTACTGTGTAGCTCAAACTGTTTGGATGCTACAGACAGAAGTTGGCAGATGGGTCTGTTACAACTTCGTAGAGCAAAACGGAGAACACCATCGGGTTTGTGAGAGTCATATTTCCACAGAGGGTTCATAATAGTTTTATAGGCTAAACTGTTCAGACGCTACAAACATTTTTGTGAGAAGACCAATTTTCTGTGTATCTCGTAGTCTGACAAACACCGTTCTTCTAATTCTGCCACCTTTCACCACAGATGTGGTAGGGCGATCTCGGCGGATGCGGTGGATTGAGATGCAGCCCATGCAACAACAAAAAACATATCTCTAGCTTAAACAGATGTATTTTGACTCAGATTTATTTATGTTAATTATATTTCCATGGGGCCTCATAAATTGTAGGAGAAGGGTTAGAGTATTGTTCACTCACATTTCAGAATGGCCGCGAGCTGTCCATCAGACCTAGCGGAAGCCGTCACATCAAGAAGCAGACCTTTGTGGTGCATGCTGGGACAGACACCACGGGGGACATCTTCTTCATGGAGGTATGAGATTCACTTTCCCGGACCTTCCTTGTACTTAGGCCTTGTTCATGTTTTTTTATTGTGCCCAAGAGATACATGAAAGCCAGACAAGAGTATCTGAATAGATCAAATTTACCAATCATTGTCAAGAACTGTCAAAATGCTGTAATTTGTAGTTTCAGTAGATCAAGCGTTTAGGTCTACAGTAGATATCAAATAATTGCATCCTTTTCCTCTCTCGTTTTCCCCCATTCAGGTGTGTGACGACTGCATAGTCCTGCGCAGCAACATCGGCACAGTGTATGAGCGCTGGTGGTACGAGAAACTCATTAACATGACCTACTGCCCCAAGACCAAGGTGCTGTGTCTGTGGAGACGCAATGGCCAGGAAACTCAACTCAACAAGTTCTACACCAAGAAGGTGAGCCTCTACCGTCCGCTCGCGTACTAAAATGCGGCTAGCAATTATGAACACCATGATATCCGTGTTAGTGGACCCTCTGATTAAGGTGACTGTAAATGTGGTGACTTTTGTGTCAGACTTTGTATAGACACTTTTCCTATTCCATAGTGCATAATCTGAATTCAAATGTTTTCTTGTCTAGTGTCGTGAATTGTATTACTGTGTGAAGGACAGCATGGAAAGGGCTGCTGCACGACAGCAGAGCATTAAACCAGGTATGTGTGCATGTTGGCTAGACCCTTTGAGGCAGCACCAATGTATGATTGCTCTGCGTTTTGAAAATGTATAGCCCTTGGGCAACGGTATTCAAAGTCTAGGTCGGGACCCCTAGTGGAGTTGCAGAGGAATAGCAGTGGGATTGCCTAAATATATTTAAAAAATATATTTAAAAAATTTAGATTTTTTGTTACTGTTGAGAGTACAGATTATTGTATGGCACAATACACAAACGTTTATGAGAAAGATCAATTTAAAAATGAATGTATTGGATTCTTTTAATTTTGATAAGAGAGATGAAAATGTAATGAATTGAAGGTTATTTGTTTATTTAAAAATGGACATTTTCCAGTTTTAAGATTGGGTCATTGCATTTGTCAAAATAAAATGGTGTCCCCAGAAATGCTGGCAAACAAAATGGGGTCCCCAATGAAAAGGTTTGTATACCATTGCCCTAAGGGCTAATTGCAGTTAGTAATAGTTCATAGTCTATGGAAAAGTATACTCAGAGTTATTCCTACACCCTAAAGTTAAAGGTGAGCTCTAGATTACTGCTTTATCATCCAATAAATTCTATAATCTTTTGAGTCAATCAGCTCAGTTGGCCAAGGAAAGAGTTTAATATCTGTCATCACTAACACTTTTCACAAGAGATGTACAGCAGAATGGATAGGGGAGGGATCCTTTGGTTTAAGCGATCTGCCCCTCTCTCCATAGGTCCAGAGCTGGGTGGAGAGTTCCCTGTGCAGGACATGAAGACGGGCGAGGGAGGACTGCTGCAAGTCACCCTGGAAGGCATCAACCTCAAATTCATGCACAGCCAGGTAGGAGGCCTGTATTACCACATACACACATATACAATATATACACACACGCACACATACACACACGCAAAACCACTTAACCTCTTTCCACCCACCTCAATTGTTCTCTTTCTATTTTCTTTCTTTCTCTCTCTCACACACACACACACACACACACAACTGTGGCTCACTTCCTCTAAGGTCCCTTTAAAAAAAAGAGAGAGAATAGATGGCATTTAGGGTTGTTTATGTTTGACATTGATAAATATTTTATAGCCTACTGAATTGAGTGCAAAAGCAGAGTATATTTTGAAGGTACTTTCAGTCACTGTTTTGATCATGACCTTAGAGGAAGAATACATTTTTGTGCTTTGTCTTTCTATGATTTAAAAGATGTTATGTTTTATTTGTGCAGTCACTACGATGTGTGGTTCAAGAAGAAAACGCATATCCACTTAAACATTTCTGTTAAAGGCCTCCCGAGTGACGCAGTGCTAGAGGCGTCACTACAGATTCTGGTTCAATCCCGGGCTGTGTCGCAGCTGGCTGTAACCGGGAGACCCATGAGACGGCGCACAATTGGCCCAGCGTCGTCCGGGTTAGGGGAGAGTTTGGCCGGCTGGGATGTCCTTGTCCCCATCGCGCCCTAGCGACTCCTTGTGGCGTCCGGGGGGCATGCACGCTGACTTCAGGTCGCCAGCTGTATGACACAGGTGCGGCTGGCTTCCGGGTTAAGCGAGCAGTGTGTCAAGAAACAGTGCGGCTTGGCAGGTCGTGTTTTGGAAGATACATGGCGCTCGACCTTCGCCTCTTTCGAGTCCGTACGAGAGTTGCAGTGATGGGACAAGACTGTAACTACCAATTGGATATCACGAAATTGGGAAGGAAAAAAGGGGTTAAAAAATATAATAATTGGACATTTCAAAAATATATATAAAATACAAAAATATTATGTTAATACTTAGCATTCTTACTTGTGGTGCCCAAACCTTGTCGTCTGTTCGTGTGTGTGGGGGAAGGCGAGTGTTCTGTTTGTGTTGGAGAGATTTCAGAGGTCAGAGATAAGACGGATGACCTTGTGCAAAGACTTTTCATTAATAATTGCCATTTTATTTTACTGTTCTTTTAAAGTTTTGTCCCCTTCAATTCCCTTGACCTGCATATAAAAGTTGGATGAAAAATACCTCAAGTATTCACATCTTTTGGGGGTGGGGCAATTACATTTCCTTAATCAACTTGAGTAAGAATATAATTGACCTAAATTCCTCACCACTGTCACAAGTAGATATTTTTGGACTGAAAGGAAATGCTTGGATCTGAAATAACAATTATACAATTGCTCCGCCAATGATTGAGGGTCATAGGAGTGGGCACTCATTTAATATAAGCAAAGTGACAAAACACACTGGACATATCACACTGTAGGATTGGGGCAAAAACGCATTGAATCAACACAGAATGCCTACTCATAAGGTAATACTCAATTGTAGTAGAATAGAAAATAATGTTTCTGAACACTACATTCTTTATGAAAGGTCCTATCTCTTTGAACTGCTTTCTTGATTTCTTTAGATCACACAGCGCACCTAATTGAAAGTTGAGGCTAGACATTGCAGCGGCCAATCGAGAGTGTATTTGATTGTGCCTTCTTTTTGATGCAACACTTCAACACGTTGGTCTAATTTGAGCCACCTAACAGGTTAGAACACGTTGCTATGCTTGAAGAACAGTTACATCATTGTCATCATCATATAGAATTTAACAAGGGTACAAGAGTCATAAGTTTGTAAAAACCCTTTTCCTACTACAGACGCCTAACTTACCTTTTAAGGAACAACACATACGTTTGTGCAAACCAGCTTGTGCAACCTAATTGTACGACAATGGTCATGGCTCTCATTGAGATGCTGCTTGGCAAATTCAAACCACCTCTTTTTCCACCGTCAGCTCTGCAGGAGCTTAAGCACCAGTAGTAAATGTCATATTCATAGACATCATTCACGCAATAACAAACACTTAACAATCTTGTTGTAAAGAACTTTTTCATATAATAGTTAACGCCAACACACTACATTTTCCCAGTGCAGGCCCACCCAAGCTTCCAGTGTCAGACATGGGTCAACGTAGGGTTAAATACGTGGGCATGTTACAGAGGGGTGAGGTTGTTATTAGTGACAGCCCGTTTTGTTGGGGAGGCGATGTGGCAGAGTGCCCTCTTGTACCTGTGCTACTGAGCTGTTGGTGCCAGCCCTTGTTGCTGGAGGAGGGGGCATGGAGGGCATTGGGGGTGGGAGTGGGTTCCCAGCAGTCAAAACGGGTTGAAATAATGTAATTACATCGTGCATTATTATTGGTTTTGGTAAGCTGGTAGTAACTGTCATTTTCTGGGTTAGGCCCAGGAACAAACCAAAAAAAGGACCAGCTGTTAAAAGTATAGACTCGACCAACTTTCAGTAGTTATTATTTTTTCCACCTTTTTGTAGTTTAGCATTTTATCATTCCAGTAGAAATGTCTGTGATGGGTATATTATATTGCCATTGATAGCTGTTAATACATCAAGTCCTGTCCATTAGGTTGATTGTTTTTTGGGGGATAGTGCAGCGCCCTCTTTGAGCGCCGCCCAGTGTTTGTGCTCTTCTGTCCGGTAATAATTCGATCCGTTTCTCTTCCATGCTCTCTCCCCCTGCAAGGAGCGGAAGGTACACAACCTCTGCTGTGTTTATTTGTTAGCGGTTATGCCATTTTTTGGTTGGGTTATTTTTCCACAATTGTTTTAGCTGTGTGTGGCAAACTTTATTTTATGTGTTTATGTGTTTTCATATGGAATTTCCATGTATTCTAAGCATTACATGGGCCACAGTGCATTTGCATTAGTCGGGAAAACCGGATTTAATAGCAGTCACCATTGCTTCACTGTTGCTTCACAATAGCTTCGCTGATGCACACGAAGGCACTATAGTGAGAACAAATTGCCATATTATAGTTTCATTCAGTAAGTAATCATTAATAGCACTCACTTCATCATAGACCTTCCCACAATGCATTTCTACTCACCTAACCCCAGCCCATGTAAGCATTCAATCATGGAAACTTCTGTTTTGTGCTTTCCTATTTCTTTTTGGTAGCATTTAAAAGCTTGCATATACCATCAATTTTTCCCTTTTAGTATTGACTAGATGAGAATTTAACGTTGTTCATTTTCTATCTGAAATGTTTAATTTCAGCCTGTTGTCATTGAGTTGCTAATGTTCTGTCTTGCTGTTTTTGTTTGTTTTTTGTTTTAGGTTTTCATAGAGCTGAATCACATTAAAAAGTGCAATACTGTGAAGGGAGTCTTTGTCCTGGAGGAATTTGGTAATTACCCCATCTATTGATTCTAGGTCTGTACTCGACACGGCAGTAACTCAGCTTCACGACAAACGCAACGCTGACACACAGAGATAGCAACTGTCACGACTCGGGGTTCAGTGGATTCACAACAGCTCTTGCTTACCTCGGGGCAAATATAGTCCGTGTTAGAATTAGCTAGTTTCATTTGGCAATTGAGAAGTCCAGCCCTCACGAATAGGCATGTTTGCTAATTTCATATTTATTGCTGATTTTATAAAATAAGACAAAACAACCCTATTTGTGAGATTTCTGTTTTTATTTGCTGTCATTTCATTTTGTCCAAAACTATTTTTAGTTTTTAACCATGAGATCTTAGGAGTTAGAGCTGTCATATTATAATGGAAGACTTAGTGGAATGGAAATTAGTGCTTTTGGGTTGGAAATCGTTTTAGGGTTCACTCGACCAAATAAGATGGTATGTGCATGAGAGGGAAATTCATCAAAGCCCATCAAAGGGAAGCAGAGCCCCAGATCTTGTTTTAACGGTTTTAAAAACGCTCATTAAGAATAAAGGACACCTACGTTGATTTTATGTTCTCAGCTCTCAGTTGAAGCTGAATTATCTTGAAAAATTGTTTCAATTTAGATTCCTAGGGGGTACTTGATCTGCTTGCTTGATCTTCAGGATAAAAGGATGCTAACTTGTTGGAAATGGCCACATCTGGGTTGCTTTGAGGAGGCACAAAAAAAAAACATTAAGAAAATGAAAATGTGCTTTCTTAGGCATGTTCAGGTAGTATCTCAGCCATTTCAAAACATTTTTGCTCAATGGTGCCTACTAAATGCGATTAGTGATTCCTTTCCTGAGACCAGGGCTACTATTTAGATATTTAGAGCATTTCCTTCTTGATGTGTACAGTAGATGGTTTGTCATGGCTTATTATACTGCCATATTTGAAATCGATAACCAGTGACCAGCGAGATTGTTAGGAGAGGCCTAGATCTGTGAGGTTATAGCCCACATTAATATCAGCGCTGGACTGGGTTACTGCCGTGTCTCTGTGCTGCTTTTGTAATACGTTACCCTCATCTTTGCCGCTATGAAAACCTTCATTCTCCAGCAGGTAAAGTGCTGTCAAATTTCTCTTCTCTTTTCCTCACTTAAGAGCATTCCTCCTCTCCGTTCCCACCTTCTCTCATGCCCCTCATTCTTTATGCAGAATCCCCCTCGTTCCTTTCTTGTACCCTTGCCTGAGTTTCTGCCTGTCTTTCTGACAGTTTATGAAACTTTCTGCTCCTCTCCCATCACTTGAAAAAAGCAAACCCCTCTAGCGTTGTTTTTCCCTCAATGTTTTGGGGGTTTTGAGATGAAGAAACCTGGCGACTTGACAATGTGGGGAGCTGAGGGTTTTGAACTGCCCCTTTCCCTCCCCATTTTTTCCGACCCCTACATCTCTTTCGTAGGTTCAGTTACTAATGAAAAGTCTGTCCTCCGACACTGGCTTTGAACTTGGTCTAGGAAGTTGGGCCTCATTTAAAGGACACTTCGGGATTTTAGCAATCTACTTCCCCAGTCAGATAAACTCGTGGATACCATTTTTATGTCTAGTATAAAGGAAGTTAGATGTAGTTTCGTGAGCCCATAAACGCCGTCATTACGCTAACGCTAGTTAGCAATTGATTTAGTTAGCAACTTCCTTCAAACTGCACGCAGAGACATAAAAATAGTATCCATGAGTTAATCAGACAATGGGGAAGTAGATAAAGGGCCTCAATGCCAAAATGCCAAAGTATCCCTTTAACAGCTTATGTGTTTGTGACATCTTTAAGTGTTCAGTTTGTTTTTCCCCTATAATGTCCTGCTTAGTTTCTTTCACATTCTCCACATTGTTTTTGTTGTTGCTGTACACATTTGTTCGCACTGTGACTCATGCACAGTCTCAGATTTTTTTGTATTTTCAAACCATTCGTGTGAGTTCTTTCCTTTTCCGTGGGCCATGTATGTCCTTCTTTACACAATAATTTTGATGCCTGTATTCAAATGGTTTGCTGCTACAAACAGTTTAATCTATTCACCAAAACAAATCTAGGAACAGTAAGTAAGGAGGGCAGGAAAAAACACTTTTTAGGAAACAACCAAACTATATATTTTTTTATCAGGTGAGAAACTGAGCCAACTCATACAGGTATACTGTTTGACATGTACCACAAGGACAAAGCTGGCGGCAAGCTAGAAGCGAGGTTGAAGTTTGGGTGGTTCTCGCAAACTAAGCAAAAATAAACAAACTAGCCAGCTTTTTGTCAGAGCTGTTTGCCACTCGCTGTGGACTGGGCAGATGAAATTCTCTAACTTTGTGAACTCATCTCTGGTGAACTATGCAGACAGTCATCAAGATGGTAGTCCGGTATGCAAACATGGTGGAAACATAACCAAACTGTCCCCAAGTTTTATTCACACACAAGCAGTTTTCCATAGTTAGCTTTAAAGGTGATAGCGAGCTACGTAACTTAGCTGTGGCTGTTTGCCAGTCAGCATAGCTTGTAGAAAACTGCTTTTTGCCCTGGGATAGTGCGACGCTAGCCCCTGTGTCTTTGTTCAAAAAGACATGCAAGCCGTTGATTCACTGTGAACACCTCAATAACCACAGTAACCAGAATAATGGTGAATATATAGTAGTAAAGATGTGTGTGGTTTCTACTAGAGAAAATTAATAATAATACAATATTAGTAATGTATATGCATTCACTAGATAAGACATTGACATAAGTATAGAATTGGTAATATGCATGAACAGTCAAAAGGAATGTATACTTAAACATAATGGCAATAATACCTAAGAAATAGGCATACATAATAAGTGGCTGTGATGTATACATAATAGGTGATACACGTAAACAATATGCATATATTGGTTGCAATAATAAACTGTGCCACTAGGCTGCAGATGAGCCCTGTAATAGCTCTAATTGCAAAGGCTGACTGACATCCGGGAAGATTCCGGAAAGGGCGGCGCTAGAGAACGACATCTCTTAATTAGGGCTGCGTTTCAAACTCAAAGCAGACCTAGGCACTAAACCCTCAGGCCTTGAATGACGTTTTTCATTGTCACATCCGAGTGTTCTTTTAAATGTCCCTTGCCCAAGCGAGGGAGAGTGATGATTGGAGAGGCAACGTCCTTGGTGGAAATCTTGGAAGTTGAGCTTAAAAACAACCAACCTAAAGCTATTAATCTTTTATTACATTTTTATTTAATCAGGGTCTGTAGTAACGCCTGTAGCACTGAGATGCAGTGCCTTAGACCTCTGCGCCACTCGAGCACAATGTACCTAGTAAGATAACGTAGCTAGCTGCAGTTACCCATAGCTGGCTAGCTCGTTTTATAGTTTGGTAACTTACTCTAATGCATTTCTGAATTCCAAAAAATATGTTTATGACTATAGCTACGTTTTATAGGCTCCTCACTACGAGACTATGCCAATTTTCCAATGCTAAAATCAATGTTTATATATTATTTAGCAAGCTAGGTTCGTAGGTTGTTTTCTAACATGCCGAAAATGCAGCCTTGTTGATTTAAATGTAAAACTTTGTGGCCATCAGAGTTTGACATGTGACTACAAATTGAATTGTGGGTGATATCCTGATACCCTGCAAGTGACCAAAGTTCTTCACTCGCTCAGATGGCAATCAAACTGCGTCCAGTTTCACTGGAGATTCCCAGAGGGGAAAATTGCTAGACCAAGGGCTGAGTGGGTAAAAATAACGTGTTTGGACTGCAGCCTCGTGGGTGCCGTATTTCCCCATAGAGAATAACAGGCATAAATGGCGAACTGCCTAAATGGCCTGCAGTTACATACAACACTGTAGAATAGGAATTTACAGGTACAAATAACATGCAGGGCGTAAGCATACATGGTAACAAAATGGATAGAAGTAAGATTATATGGAATATAAACCTGTACAAGATACTGTTCTGACCACAGTTTACCGCAACAGTGAATAGACCAGTTAGAGAAACCTTAATGGAAGCCTACATAATATACAGTTTAACAAGGAACTTGAACTATACGTCGTAACCCAATACTGATATATTAATTTGTAATAGACAATATATAAAAATGAGTAGCAAGGCTACATTAACTGGGAACTATCATAGGCTAACCAGGATAAATTAGCAAGGCAAGATAGCAATGATGCAGTAGAATGTTACAGGAGTAATAACTTGGTTTATCTGTGGCGACTATACAACAGGCATAGTAAAAAGATTCTAATCAGATTACAGCCATAAACATTTTTTTTTTTAAATTGCGCTAACACCACTTTGCTTTCTAAATCACATTCAATTCAGCATTGGAAAAAAGACGCGTTTAAGTTTATTCCACCTGAGTGAGTCTGACCACAAGTCAGAGACCACTATAATGATGCACCAAATGCATTTGGATACTTTTTGTCTTCTACTCTGTAGCGGTGCATGGGTAATATCACTGGGGAAGCCAAGCCAGGGAAAAAGCCATGATATTTGCATTGTTTGCTCTGTAACCTGTTAGTTCATATGCCTTGCGACCGTGTTATATCGGGCCTAAGGCCGAGACAATAAAAAGACAGTGGCAGAATAAATTCAACCAACGATGCAACTTTCACTGGGGATGGGGGGGGGCATTCTGAAATAGCATTTTTGTCCCACCCACTTTTAACAAAACGAGGCAACGGGGTACTTTAGAACCATGTGGATGCCTCTGAACGGTCGGGTAGGCTGTTTGGATTATTTATCCGAAAGGATTAAAAATGTGTCCCCTTCACTTCTAAACCAAAGTTGCGTCCTTGAATTCAACCACTTTGGTTTCATCACAAAACCGGAACCGGAGCGTAACCTCTGTCTGTTGAAGTCCACAAAGCATACTGCATGTATAACACAGTCACATGACCTACAGCATGGTCAAGCAAGTTGATGTTTACAACATTTTCGGACTACTAAACAACTGTTGATTAAGAACAAAGGAGCGTTACCACAAGTTGCAAAGAAAACGGGAGTTGCCTCCACTATTCCAACACCATTTCAACTTCAACATTTCAACATCATCAAATCATCTATGCTTAGTCTCGAATACAGTGACAACTAAAAGATACCGAAAACAATTTAGTCCAATCAACGTAAGCTAAATATGATGTGGCTGTCCATGGTTTTATTTGTGTGTGAGAATGCAGAAAAAAACATGTTGACTCACCCTACTACAAGCATTTCACTACACCCGCAATAACATCTGCTTAATATGTGTATGTGACCAATAACATTTGAAACGTCAATGACATCCTCTCATGTTGACAAAACAGTCTGACTGTCATACACTATACGCTTTTATTTGTTGTTATCCTAGACTACCTAGCTAAAATGCTCGCGAGCCTAACTTCCTTTTGCGGGAAACGTTAACGAGTTAACATTAGCCTTCTCCGTATAGCTACATAGCTATTGAACTATCATCCTCTCAGTACAGGGTAACAATGTATGGATTTATGGTTGGATCAGAATTGCCTTTAGAATTATTGCCTAGTACGGAGAATATTTTTTTTTTTTTTAAGTCCAAATCCCTATCTCCATCCATGACAAGGAAAGGGCTAATTTTAGCAAGCTAGCCACTGAAGGACAACAACTCGAGATGCAACAATTCAAATCATCACATTTTATTTGTCACAATACAACAGGTGAATACAGTGAAATGCTTATTTACATGCCCTTAACCAAAAATGCAGTTAAGGAAAAAAGTGTTGAAGTATTGACTAAAATAAACTGAATTTAAAAAAATAACAAATAATTAAAGAGCAACAATAAAATAACATTGAGGCTATATACAGGGGGTACCGGTACAGAGTTGATGTGCGGGGCACCGGTTAGTTGAGGAATGTAGGTAGAGGTAAAGTGGCTATGCGTGGATAATACACCGAGAGTAGCAGGAGTGTAAAAATGGGGGGTGGGGACAATGCAAATAGTCTGGGTAGCCATTTGATTAGCTGTTCATGAGTCTTATGGCTTGGGGGTAGAAGCTGTTAAGAAGCCTTTTGGACCTGGACTTGTCTCTCCGGTGTCTTTGGCAATTTGTTGGGCCTTCCTCTGATACCAATTTGTATAGAGGTTCTGGATGGCAGGAAGGTTGGCGCCAGTGATGTACTGGGCCGTACACACTACCCTCTAGTGCCTTGCGGTTGGAGGCCGAGCAGTTGCCATACCAGGCGGTGACGCAACCATTCAGAATGCTCTCGATGGTGCAGCTGTAGAACTCTTTTTTTTTTTCTCTCTCTTTTTTCTCCAGAGGACCCATGCCAAATCTTTTCAGTCTCCTGAGGGGGAATAGGTGTTGTCGTGCCCCCTTCACCAACTGTCTTGGTGTGTTTGGACCATGATAGTTTGTTGATGTGGACACCAAGGAACTCAACCTGCTCCACTACAGCCCTGTCGATGAGAATGGGGGTGTTTTCGGTCCTCCTTTTTCTGTTGTCCACAAACATCTCCTTTGTCTTGATCATGTTTAGGGAGAGGTTGTTATCCTGGCACCACACTGCCAGGTCTCTGACCACCTCCCTATAGGCTGTCTCATCGTTGTCAGTGATCAGGCCTACCACTGTTGTGTCGTCGGCAAACTTAATGATGGTGTTGGAGTCGTGCTTGGCCGTGCACTCATGGGTGAACAGGTAGTACAGGAGGGGACTGAGCACGCACCCCTGGGGGGCCCCCGTGTTGAGGATCAGCGTGATGGATGTGGTGTTACCTACCCTTACCACCTGGGGGTGGCCCGTCAGGAAATCCAGGATGCAGTTGCAGAGGGAGTTGTTGAGTCCCAGGGTCCTTAGCTTAGTGATGAGCTTTGAGTGCACCTTGGTGTTGAACGCTGAGCTGTAGTCAATGAATAGCATTCTCACATAGGTGTTCCTTTTCTCCAGGTGGGAAAGGGCAGTGTGGAGTGTAATAGGGATTGCATCATCTGTGGATCTGTTGGGGCGGTATGCAAATTGGAGTGGGTCTAGGGTTTCTGGGATAATGGTGTTGATGTGAGCCTTTGAAAACACAACATGGCTACAGATGTGAGTGCTATGGGTCGGTAGTCGTTTAGGCAGGTTACCTTGGTGTTCTTGGGCACAGGGATTATGGTGTTCTACTTGAAACATGTCAGGGAGAGGTTTAAAATATCAGTGAAGACACTTGCCAGTTGGTCAGCGTATGCTCGGAGTACAACAGCCTGGTAATCCGTCTGGCCCTGTGGCCTTGTGAATGTTGACCTGTTTAATTCTTAACGCTACCCATCCCTTAAGCGGGATAATTGTCATCAGCAACCGCTAAATAGCATAGCGCCTCAGTCAAATAATATTACTAAAAATATTCATATTCATGAAATCACAAGTGCAATATTGCAAAACACAGTTTAGCCTTTTGTTAATCCATCTGTCGTCTCAGATTTTGAAATTATGCTTTACAGGGAAAGCAATCCTAGCGTTTGTGTAAGTTTATCGATCGCATGACAAAACATTAAGTACACTTAGCATCAGGTAGCTTGGTCACAAAAATCAGAAAAGCAATCAAATTAATTGTTTACCTTTGATCTTCGGATGTTTTCACTCACGAGACTCCCAGTTACACAACAAATGTTCCTTTTGTTCCATAAAGATTATTTTTATATCCAAAATACCTCCGTTTGTTTGGCGCATTATGTTCAGAAATCCACAGGAAAGAGCGGCCATAACAACGCAGACAAATTCCAAATAATATCCGTAATGTCCACAAAAACATGTCAAACGTTTTTTATAATCAATCCTCAGGTTGTTTTTAAAATATATAATCGATAATATATCAACCGCAAATGTCTTTCACAGTAGGAGAGGAAAAAACAATAGCTGTCCAAATTCTGTTGCGTGAGCAAAACTCATGTGACCACTTGGCGCGATGTTATCGTTCTGGCTCATTTTTCAAAATAAAAGCCTGAAACTATGTCTGAAGACTGACACCTTGAGGAAGCGATAGGAAAAGGAATCTGGTTGATATCCCTTTAAATGGAGCAATGGAAGGCTATGGAACATGGAGTTTTCAAAATAGAAGCCACTTCCTGGTTTGATTTTTCTCAGGGTTTCGCCTGCAATATCAGTTCTGTTATACTCACAGACAATATTTTGACAGTTTTTTGGAAACTTTAGAGTGTTTTCTATCCTAATGTCAATTATATGCATATTCTTGCATCTGGTCCTGAGAAATAGGCTGTTTACTTTGGGAACGTTATTTTTCCAAACATAAAAATAGTGCCCCCTAGCTTCAAGAGGTTTAAAGCTATGGAGAGTGTGATCACACAATCGCCCGGAACAGCTGAAGCTCTCATGCATGCTTCAGTGTTGCTTGTCTCGTAGCGAGCATGGAAGTTATTTAGCTCGTCTGGTAGGCTCATGTCACTGGGCAGCTCGCGGCTGTGCTCCCCTTTGTAGTCTGTAATAGTTTACAAGCCCTGCTACATCAAACGAGCGACGGAGCTGGTTTAGTACGATTCAATCTTAGTCCTCTATTGATGCTTTGCCCGTTTGATGTTTCGTAGGAGGGCATAGATTGTTTTCCCATAAGCGTCCAGGTTAGAGTCCCTCTCCTTGAAAGCGGCAGCTCTACCATTTAGCTCAGTGCGGATGTTGCCTGTAATCCATGGCTTCTGGTTGGGGTATGTATGTACAGTCACTGGGGACGACGTCATCGATGCACTTATTGATGAAGCTAGTGACTGATGTGGTGTACTCCTCAATGCCATCGGAAGACTCCCGGAACATATTCCAGTCTGTGCTACCAAAATAGTCCTGTAGCTTAGCATCTGCATCATCTGACCACTTCCTTATTGAGTGAGTCACTGGTACTTCCTGCTTTAGTTTTTGCTTATAAGCAGGAATCAGGAGGATAGAGTAATGGTCAGATTTGCCAAATGGAGGGGGAGGGAGAGCTTGTACACGTCTCTGTGTGTGGAGTAAAAGTGGTCTAGAGTTTGTTTTTATTTTCTCTGGTTGCACACTTAATACGCTGGTAGAAATGATGTAAAACGGATTTAAGTTTCCGAGCATTAAAGTCCCTGGCAACTAGAAGCGCCGCCTCTGGATGATCATTTTCTTGTTTGCTTATGGCCTTATGCAGCTCTTTGAGTGCTGCCTTAGTGCCAGCATCGGTTTGTGGTGGTAAATAGACTGCTGCGAAAAATATAGATGATTAACACTCAAATAGTCTTGTCTACAGCTTTTCATGAGATGCTCTACCTCAGGCCATCAAAATCTTGAGACTTCCTTAATATTAGATTTTGTGCACCAGCTGTTATTTACAAATAGACACAGACCGCCACCCCTTGTCTTGCCAGAGGCAGCTGTTCTATCTTGCCGATGGACTGAAAGCCCCGCCAGCTGTATGTTATCCATGTCGTCTTTCAGCCACGACTCGGTGAAACATAAGATATTACAGTTTTTTATGTCCCGTTGGTAGGATAGTCTTGATCTAAGCTCATCCATTTTGTAATTCAATGATTGCACGTTGGCTAATAGGACTGATGGTAGAGGGGGATTACTCACTCGCTGTCGGATCCTAACAAGGCACCCCCCGACCTATGTCCCCGATATCTCTGTCTCTTCTTCATGCAAATTCTGGGGATTTGGGCCTTGTCGGGTGTCTGAAGAAAATCCTTTGCGTCCGACTAGTTAAAGAAAAAATCTTCATCGAGTACGAGGTGAGTAATCGCAGTCCTGATATCCAGAAGCTCTTTTCCATCATAAGAGACGGTGGCAGAAACATTATGTACAAAATAAGTTGCAAAAAAACACAATTGGTTAGGAGCCCGTAAAAACGGCAGCCATCAACTCCGGCGACCATCTCTACATCAATTCAAGTTGTTTCTATCAATTACGTAATTTTCTTGATTCACCCAGGAGCTTTCAAAGTTGAGCTCACTCAGTTCAGCGCCACGCTGATTGGCTATTATTTTATTTACAAAATATCAAGGGAGGTCAAATCCTCGCTGGCTTCCCTTGCATTCAATGCTACGGGTGGCAACTATGTCATACTCAACAATGTCATAAGACCAGACTGCATCAGATACGGTGGGGAGAACAAGTATTTGATACACTACCGATTTTGCAGGTTTGTCCTACTTACAAAGCATGTAGAGATCTGTAATTTATATCATAGGTACACTTCAACTGTGAGATACGGAATCTAAAACAAAAATCCAGAAAATCACATTTGTATGATTTTTAAGTAAATAATTTGCAATTTATTGCATGACATACAAATATTGTATTTGATACATCAGAAAAGCAGAACTTAATATTTGGTACAGAAAACCTTTGTTTGCAATTACAGAGATCATACGTTTCCTGTAGTTCTTGACCAGGTTTGCACACACTGCAGCAGGGATTTTGGCCCACTCCTCCATACAGACCTCCAGATCCTTCAGGGTTTGGGGCTGTCACTGGGCAATACGGACTTTCAGCTCCCTCCAAAGATGTTCTATTGGGTTCAGGTCTGGAGACTGGCTAGGCCACTCCAGGACCTTGAGATGCTTCTTACGGAGCCACTCCTTAGTTGCCCTGGCTGTGTGTTTCAGATCGTTGTCATGCTGGAAGACCCAGCCACGACCCATCTTCAATGCTCTTACTGAGGGAAGGAGGTTGTTGGCCAATATCTCATGATACATGCCCCCATCCATCCTCCCCTCAATACGATAAAGTTGTCCTGTCCCCTTTGCAGAAAAGCATCCCCCAAAGAATGATGTCTCCACCTCCATGCTTCACGGTTGGGATGGTGTTCTTAGGGTTGTACTCATCCTTCTTCTTCCTCCAAACACGGCAAGTGGAGTTTAGACCAAAAAGCTCTATTTTTGTCTCATCAGACCACATGACTTTCTCCCATTCCTCCTCTGGATCATCCAGATAGTCATTGGCAAACTTCAGACGGGCCTGGACATGCGCTGGCTTGACCAGGGTGAGCTGCAGGATTTTAATCCATGACGGCGTAGTGTGTTACTAATGGTTTTCTTTGAGACTGAGGTCCCAGCTCTCTTCAGGTCATTGACCAGGTCCTGCCGTGTAGTTCTGGGCTGATCCCACACCTTCCTCATGATCATTGATGCCCCACGAGGTGATCTTGCATGGAGCCCCAGACCGATGGTGATTGACCGTCATCTTGAATTGAATAAATAAAATAAAATGCAAATGAATTACTTAAATCATACAATGTGATTTTCTGGATTTTTGTTTCAGTTTCCGTCTCTCACAGTTGAAGTTGTACCTATGATAAAAATTACAGACCTCTACATGCTTTGTAAGTAGGAAACACTGCCGATTTTGCAGGTTATCAAATACTTGTTCTCCCCACTGTAGATGTCCTACACATACAGAGACAGAGGGGCACTGTGTTGCTCTCTCGGGTGCTTTCTACATTCAGCCTCTTGCAAATTGATTTAAAATTATGAAAAGACTAAAGATATATTTTTGGTCAATTTTTCAGGGAAGCCTGGCTTCCCTTAGCATCCATGAATACACACCACTGCTTCAAATGCCCCATAAGGGGTAAGTAATCCAAAAGTAACTGAACGTAATCAGATTATGTTACTGAGTTTGGGTAATCCAAAAGTTAGGTTACTGATTACAATTTTGGACTGGTAGTAATTGTAGCAGATTACATTTACAAAGTAACCTATCCAACCCTGCTCGTGACTGAGGTAGAAGGGGATTCTTCACCGAGCTAGCTAGCTTATTAGCTGGCTAGCTACCTACAGTGGCTTTCTTAGCGCATTATTGAACTTCGCTTCGCAACTCTATAATTTGAGAGGGTTTATGAAGAACATATTTTATGTCTGCAAGAACCACCCAAAGTTGCAATTCGATTCTACTGTCCCTCCCCCTTAAATATCAAATATATTTGCTAGACCTAGCAGTAGCAGAAATGTAATGTTGACAATACCACACTTTTCAGATAGTATATGAAAGTATCCACCGTCTTGGACTTCAGGTTTTTATCATGCCCAAGTAAAGCGTGTCTGTGTTTTGATTTGGTCCAATGTAGCATATACCCAAAGCAAATCGGGTAGCATCATTTTCGAGATAAGTGTCAACTCTGAACCAGTTCAGTACTTGTGGACTCTCTTGGCCCACAGCCTCTTTTGCGCACCCTCTCATAGTCTGAAAACATTGGTCACATGCTACACCCCTGCTACCCCCAGCTCTCACTTTTTTTCTTAAAGGGGGGTTTCAACCTCTTGAATCCTTTGTTTTGTCTCTTGCACCTGCACTTGTAGTTCCTGAAACTAAAGAAGTGGTGATCCACAAGTACAAGACACCCATGGTGAGTTGAACTCTTCCGCTGTCGTAGCTAACGCCATACTCTTGCCATTCAATAGCCACCAGATCTGTTTTAACAGTACTGCATAGCGTATATGTCCTGACACAATTTTGAAGAGTAATACCTTTTAATTTCTAAAATGCATGTAATATATATATTTTTTCAAATAATATAATCCTCTTTTTGTTCATAAAACGATTAGTGTAAGTTCTACAGAGCCATGACACCAAATAATAAAGAGTAAGGAGGCACAAGTAGTATGACTACGCCCCAAGTAGCTATGTCAAAGCTACACTTCCCTCATGCTCTTTTTTTTATCTTGCTCTCAAACAGGCACACCAGATCTGTTACTCCGTCCTCTGCCTTTTCTCCTACGTGGCTGCGGTGAAGGGGAAGGAAGCAGAAGGCAAGTCCAAGCTCCTATCTCCAAGACCCCTGCCCAGCTAGTCTACGACCCATCCAATCTACCCCCCCCTCCCACACACACACACACAAAACCCCCTGTGCCTCTCACTCTGCAACAAAGTGGAATCTCGGTCCCACTATGCCATTGAGTTCTGACAATCCTTGACCTACTTAAGCACACACCTCTACTCCTCTTTGCACCCTGTACATCTCCAAGAAATACCCTCTACTCTTTGTGCATGGCCCTGTAAGTAAAATCCCGTGTGTGTGTGTGTGTGTGTACATAAACTAAGCAAAAAAAGAAACGTCCTCTCACTGTCAACTACGTTTATTTTCAGCAAACTTAACGTGTAAATATTTGTATGAACTTAACAAGATTCATCAACTGAGACATAAACTGAACAAGTTCCACAGACATTTGAATAACAGAAGTGGAAGTGTCCCTGCACAAAGGGGGGGTCAAAATCAAAATTAACAGTCAGTTCCTTGTGTGGTCCACAGCTGCATTAAGTACTGCAGTGCATTTCCTCCTCATGGACTGAGCCAGATTTGCCAGTTCTTGCTGTGAGATGTTACCCCACTCTTCCACCAAGGCACCTGCAAGTTCCCGGACATTTCTAGGGGGAATGGCCCTAGCCCTCACCCTCCGATCCAAACAGGTCCTAGACGTGCTCAATGGGATTGAGATCCTGGCTCTTCGCTGGCTTTGGCAGAACACCGACATTCCTGTCTTGCAGGAAATCACGCACAGAATGAGCAGTATGGCTGGTGGCATTGTCATGCTGGAGGCTCCTGTCAGGATGAGCCTGCCGGAAGGGGGTACCACATGAGGGAGAAGGATGTCTTCCCTGTAACGCACAGCGTTGAGATTGCCTGCAATGACAACCAGCTCAGTCCGATGATGCTGTAACACACCGCCCCAGACCATGACGGACCCTCCACCTCCAAATCGATCCTGCTCCAGAGTACAGGCCTCGGTGTAACGCTCAATCCTTCAACGATAAATGCGAATCCGTCCATCACCCCTGGTGAGACAAAACCGCGACTCGTCAGTGAAGAGCACTTTTTGCCAGTCCTGTCTGGTCCAGCGACAATGGGTTTGTGCCCATAGGTGACGTTGTTGCCGGTGATGTGTGGTGAGGACCTGCCTTACAACAGGCCTCCAGCCTATTGCGGACAGTCTGAGCACTGATGGAGGGATTGTGCGTTCCTGGTGTACCTCGGGCAGTTGTTGCCATGCTGTACCTGTCCCGCAGGTGTGATGTTCAGATGTACCGATCCTGTGTAGGTGTTATTACACGTGGTCTGCCACTGCAAGGACGATCAGCTGTGTGTCTTCACTCCCTGTAGCGCTGTCTTAGGCGTCTCACAGTACAGACATTGCAATTTATTGCTCTGGCCACATCTGCAGTCCTCATGCCTCCTTGCAGCATGCCTAAGGCACATTCACTCAGATAAGCAGAGACCCTGGGCATCTTTCTTTTGGTGTTTTTCAGAGTCCGTAGAAAGGCCTCTTTCGTGTCCTAAGTTTTCATAACTGTGACCTTAATTGCCCACCCTCTGTAAGCTGTTAGTGTCTTAACGACCGTTCCACATTTGCATGTTCATTGTTTATGGTTCATTGAACAAGCATGGGAAACAGTATTAAACTCTTTACAATGAAGATCTGTGAAGTTATTTGGATTTTTACAAATTATCTTTGAAAGACAGGGTCCTGAAAAAGTTTCTCTTTTTGCTGAGTTTATATATGCATGTATGTATGTATATGTGAACCCTGGTCTGTGGCATCATGCGTAAAATTTCCCAACCCAGGTCACGTCCTCTAGACTCCTCCCATACAGGCCCAGCCTGAGGCCTTGGCTGTAAACGTGCTTGTTCTTCAAGGGGAGACTTGGTCCGTCCGTCCCCCATCTTTGTCCCCTCTTTGTGACTGTCCTCTCGTCCTGGCCTGCTGCCAAGGTCTCATTGGTTGATTTTTAATGGGATGGAGACGGCGAGGGGGAGGGATATGTGAGGCACAGCCCTGCAAGTCGATATGAAAGCAACCAAACCTCCCTGTCCACTCTGCGACCGTGTGATGAATATTCTATGTGCTACGTGGTATTACTGTAAAACTCCAGTCTGTCCCAAGTCCAAACCAGTGAAATGTTTAAAAAGCACTCTAGTACTGATGGGTGTCACTTTGTTAAATACTACTACTGTTAAATACTACTACTGTATGGTGCATCAAACACTGCATGTAAAAGCTTTTTAAAGGTTTCGTTCCTTTTGATCACAAAATATATTGTGTGGTCCAAGATGCGCGTATCTCTTTAGCTTGCCCGGTGAGGCTAAACTACTGTAGTTCTACTGTCAAATTTCTTGTCTGTGGTCCTCTTTATTGAATTGCATGTTACTATGGAGAAAAAAATATTTGAAGAGAAGCAAAATGCTGTACATTTCACCATAAAATGTTTTACAATGTGTGGTTTATTCACTAGATGTGCAATACTTTACATAGTTAGCCAGAGCCAGATCATTGTTCTGATAAAACATCTCAGCTATTCTGGCTTTCAAAGTGCAAAGAATGTAAAAAAAAAATATTTAAAAAAGGACTTCCTTGTCTTACATATTTATTGAAGTGAATAAATGATGACCTCTTGTTTATAAGTGCAAAATCACTATTTGGAGATTCTAGACCTACTGCTGCGCTATCAAGCCCTGCTGTTATGGTTTTGTCCGTTAAGTCTTCATGTTGTGTCAGTACTGTGGTAAGAGAAATAAATACATTCTAGCCCCATTTCAGCCCAACTGTAAATCCCACAGTTTGAGTGTGTACATGCAGTGTATTGTTTTTCCAGATCAGCAATATATGAATAATACAGCTATATGATCAGGATATTGTTTTTAATGTTTAAGTGGCTTTTATTTTTTAGAGAGGAAATGCTTGTGTAAGGAACATAGTTACAAATTCCATGAGGCAATTATTTAAGGCATTTCATTATTGACAATAAAAACACTGGTGTAAATATGAGGGTCTCAAGAGTTAAGACTAGGTATAGTTTCTTAGACTAGTTACATATGAGAACCTTAAGAAACGGGAGTATTTGAAACCAACCAACCCTATTATTGTGGTAGCTAGCCTGCTGCTGTGGTGAAAGTGATGGAATAATTGAAATGGGTGTGAAAAAAAGTATTTATAGAACATGTACAGCTTTGGCAATATCAAAATAAAAGTTGTCAAAACTAAAGCCCTCCATTTTGTCTCAAGTCATTATTATGTCACAGTTTGGATGAACACAAATGATGTAGCACATCCAATGTGCATACATATATTTGGAAAACATATCAAGAATGAAATCTAGAGTAACATTTGTGAATATTTAATGCAATACCCTTTTTTTAAATTAACATCACCACAAATTATTACAATGAGCGCTGTTCGCATGAACTACATATGTAATATAGAATAGACAATTGACACCTATGATTGTAACAAACAATAACAAATATTTGTTGCTACTGGAACAATGCCAAGTTGCACAATATTTGTGGCTTTCAACATGCACATGTATTGTAGAGGGCAAGTTGCCCTCCATTGAAGACAAATGGCAGATCTATTCATTGACAAAACAATGTAAATAATCTATGCCATTTAGGGAGTGAACTTTGCGTGTGCATACATTTTACGTATAGAGAGTTATTAAAAACGTATTGATTTGGGGGGCTAATACTATTGCTATACACTTTTTTCTTAAGGTTAGATGGCTGGAACTGAACGAGACACAATATTATATTGTGACAGGTAGAAAATGTCACAAACTTAAGACATTGAGAAGTAGATGTAGTGAAGTGCTACCAAATTTTGACCAGCAGAACACAGGCCAAGAAAAATAGATTAGAGCAAAGCGAAAGATAACGAAAATATTTTCACTTTCATAACCCTAGGAGCAAAGGCATTATAGTCTACCTGCTTCATACAGTAAATTACAGATTGTTCATATGTATGCTACTCATACAGTTTCTATGCCTCTGTTAGCACTTATGAAGAGGAGTGTTATTCATTTACGGAAGTGCTAAACCCTTTTCCCTCAAATTTCACCCCATCTTCTTGCACTTTGCCCACTTGTCACTCTGTTCAAAAGACTGGCAGCCATCTTGACCCACACAGGGGTAGCCGTAGCCTACTCGAATATTAGCCTCTTTTCCCCGCTCCGAAATCCTCTCTCCAACCCTGTTCCTGGAGAGATACCCTCCTGTAGGTTTTAATTCCAACCCCAACTAATTATTAGAATCAGGTGCACTAGGGTTGGAGTGAAAACCTACAGTACAGTAAATCTCCCGGAACAGGGTTGGAGAGCCCTGCTGTAGATCGATGCTGTTCTATATAGTTGGAGGCCTCACTCTGGGGGCTTGGTGGGTCTAGCTCTCTCCATTGACAGACTTGCAGAGTATTCGCAGGCGAGACATGACTTCGTCCCAGTCCAGGTAGGCTCCCTCCAGGTGTCTCACCCGGTCTGGGTGGCTCAGATAGCTCTTCCGCCCATGGAGCAGGCGCCAGTTGTCAAAGGTGACCAGGTCGCCTGCAGGAGGAGGTGGAGGGATATGCCCACTCAGTACTCACCCATGATATACAGATATTTCAAGATGAAAGTTAAAACAAATAGGCTACCTCTCAAGTGCCTCTTCAGTATGCCATATAAAAAAGATAACCAATAGTCATAGACGGTAAGTCTACCACCTCTACAACATTTGTAACTACAATTCATGCAAAATCTTACAATACAATTCCTATTGCCAACTTTTATCCAGGGAAGCTTCAATTGAACTGCTAATCTTGAAGGGGCACACTCATGCACACACACACTAACCAGGCTCCATCTTGTAGGTGAGCATGTTTTCTGGTTGCGTCATGAGCTGGATGTAGGCCTTGAGGGAGCTGTAGAAGGCCTGGACCTGGTGCAGGGGGAGGTCCAGCACAGAGTCCCTGGTGGCATTGTTGTAGTTGATCCGTACCACCCGCCCATCACTGTCAACACTGCTCAGAGAGAGGAGGGGTGCCAATGTTAGTGTGTGTGTGTCAACCTTTAGAAACTATGAAAATGACTACATGATGGACATCTAGGTCTTGTTGCATAACAAGTTGACAAGTGTCAGATGCTCATATCTGATACAATCATATAAGAATGATCAGTGTCCATAATTAGAAATTCCCACAGTGACCTTGCTTGCTCACTTAAAATCACCTTCTCACCCATCAGTTGAAGGCAATGTTCCCTCAAAAAAAATTGGGCACTGAGCAAAATTCTGTGCAACTTCCGGGGCACGTTTACTGTGAACACTGAGGCTTTAACGCTTTAAGTTACAGTTTTAACAGTGGCCAAGTTGGTTACTGTGGGTATTTGATCATAATGTAGGCCTATTAGAGTGGCCTACCATCAAAAAACCATGGAGAATTTTAACATGTAAATAGTTGGTCTATCATTCAGCCTACGGTAGCAGCAAATGTGTGGTGTACAAAGTAGGTCTACATTCCATGAGACTTTTGGAGAAAAAAAAACATGCAAGGCTTGACATTAACCTGTTTATCCACTTGTTCCTCAGACAAGGAGGTGACTGAAAATGTTGTGTGGTTTGATGCAAGAAACCAAAAATAAAATGTATTATTATTCCCATTCCACTTTACAGATAACCAGAAAAGGTATGCTACCCTCTACCTATTGGCTACTTAGCTTATTCAAGACCATCTCAAAATATAACACTGCCCCTTTAAGACATAAACAAGCTCTTTACCTGACTTGCTTTTCAAAGATGGCTAGAAATGCGCAAATTTTGTGTTTTTGCTTCAAGCAACCAGTCCCCCATTGCTGAACAAAAAAGTGGCTATAACTGGGATAATAACTCACTAACTAGCAAAGAATATGAACAAATGTGCACAAGTGGCTACATAAACTCTCGCTTTGATGTAAAAACAAGCGCATCTACTCACGACTGCTCACGCTGTAAACACAGTCCAGTTCAAAGTAAATGGAACAGATCCATATGGCAATGTTTTTGCATATAGGCCTACTGCAGCTCTGATTGTTTATGGTTCACTGGTCTATCTAGAGTATGGGCCTGAGTCGTGCCTGTCAATGCAATTGAATCCTACTCCAATGCGCTCTTCCTACAAGAAAATCTCTTGCACAGTTAGTTTAGCATATTAAGTCTTGCATAGTTCGTTTTGTTTCTGTATGTTACATTGAAAGTGGCTAATATTGGTTGATTCGAGCACAATTTCCACAGTAGAGTGAAATGTTGAGTGTTAACTAAAGGGGAAAACTCTAGAAAGTTGTGTGAATTTCAATCTCATGCTTCTCTGCACGGGCTGATATTTATTCTACGCACAGCTCCTTAGAGTGAACATGGGTTGCAGGTTGTGCATTATACATTGATTCTGCGGTTTACATTCTGAGCAGCAGATGGCGACACATATCCATCATGCTCCTAAATCACATCCATGTAGCTTTGAGATAATCTTGAGAATGTAAGTGAGTGAGTGTCCATATCCGTGTGTATTTTGGTCAGTGTGCAACCTGGAGCAGTTCTAGACTGACCTCCTGTCAAGTCACATTAATATGTAAGCTGAATGATGGCTATTATGTGTGCAAAAAAACAGGCCAATGCATCCATGTCTTATGTATTTTAATGGTGTGGCGCTCACTCACTCTATGATGTGGTTCTTGGACTGCACCATGAAGTCACAGTAGTCGGACCCTGTGTCGGTGAAGTCCACCTGCAGGGAGGTGAGGGTCCTGAAAGCCTCTGGGTCTTCTCTTCTCAGTTTTTCTGCCATGTGGAAGCCGTCCACCACTTCACTCTCCCCACCCTCACCAGCCTGGCTCAGGCAATGCAGGAACTGCACCTGCAACCAGCCATACAGGATATTAGTACTGTTGCTAACAGCCATCCCATACAGGATACATACATCTTAAAATATGGGGGGTGGGGACTGTGTGCAGTAAACGGCTTAAATATATGCGTGTGCGTGCACAAGAGTGTTTTATCCAGATGTGACTCAGCTGTCTGACTGATAGTGGGAAAGTAGAGGATTAATGTAGATTTCACGGAGATGACGGTGGATCCTGTCTACTCACTCCAGGTGGATAGTGCAGTGCTGGATAGTCAGTGTGGAGACTGAGTTTGCCAGCGGTGTAGGCCACATTGTTAGCCTGGGATTTGTCCTGCACCTGCCATGTGTGTCTGAGGAAGGAATGAGAAAAATTTAAGAAAGGCCTGTTATTAGTGATTATTAACTAATTATCTAATCACAAAAGGTGTTGAGAACTAAGGACCAAGTCATTGTCTTTGGAAACATTAAAAAGGTTCAAGAGCAACAGGATGTGGAAAAAGTTATTCATCGTCCTACATTTCTAGCATTTGTTAAATGGATGCTGTTAAAATAGTATGCCAATTATACTAGGTGTCTTCTTTGCTCTTGGCATGGAGTTGCTGTGCTCAAATATATGCAAATATGTGCCCTGGTTTTATGTTGTGTCTCTTGGGTTGTTGATTGCGGAAGAATTCTTTTTTTTTTTCTTTACAATAAATAAAAACTGCAGCTTCTTTAATGACATGTCTCTTGCTTTGGTTCGCAGCTGTTAGCTTCCTCTGACCTGGGCTAAACTGCTGGCTGTGGGATGCTTGTTGTTCCAACCTCAGCTTTATTGGCCCACGTGCAATCATTGGCAAACAAACTGGACGATTTACGAGTAAGACTATCCTACCAACGGGACATTAAAAACTGTAATCTCTAATGTTTCACCGAGACGTGGCTGAACGATGACACGGATAATATAGAGCTGGCTGGCTTCTCTGTGTATGGGTAGGACAGAGCAGCTACATCTGGTAAGACGAGGAGCGGAGTGTGTGCCTATTTGTCAATAACTGCTGGTGCACAATGTCTAATATTAAAGAAGTCTTGAGGTATTGCTCGTCTGAGGTAGAATACCTTATGATAAACTGTAGACCACACCATCTATATTATTCATAGCCATCTATTTACCACCACAAACTGATGTTGGCACTAAGACCACACTCATGAGCTGTATAAGGCCATAAGCAAACAAGAAAACGCTCATCCAGAAGCGGTGCTCCTAGTGGCTGGGGACTTTAATGCAGGCAACCTTAAATCCGTTCTACCAGCATGTCACATGATGGATGGAAAAAGAAACTCTAGACCACCTTTACTCCACACACAGAGACGCATACAAAGCTCTCCTTAGCCATCCATTTTACAAATCTGACCATAATTCTATTCTGCTGATTCCTGCTTATAAGCAAAAACTAAAGCAGGAAATACCAGTGACTAGATCAAAACGTAAGTGGTCAGATGATGTGGATGCTAAGCTACAGGACTGTTTTACTAGCACAGACTGGAATATGTTCCGGGATTCATCCAATGGTATTGAGGGATATACCACCTCAGTAACCGCTCTTACCACACCGGCTCTGACGCTCGTCGGATGTGGCAGGGCTCGAAAAATATTACAGACTACAAAGGGAAACCAAGCCACGAGCTGCCCAGTGACGCGAGCCTACCAGACGAGTTAAATGCCTTTTATGCTTGCTTCAAGGCAAGCAACACTGAAGCATGCATGAGAGCACCAGCTGTTCCAGACGACTGTGTGATCACAGATCAACAAGACCTTTAAACAAGTCAACATTCACAAAGCTGCGAGGCCAGACGGATTACCAGGAAGTGTACTCAAAGCATGCGCGGACCAACTGGTAAGTGTCTTTGCTGACATTTTCAAACTCTCCCTGACCAAGTCTGTTATACGTGCATGTTTCAAACAGACCACCATAGTCCCTGTGCCCAAGAAGGTGAAGGTTATCTGCCTAAATGATTACCGCCATGTAAGTCAGAATAGGGCATGACAACACCTTTTCCCCCTCAGGAGACTTGGCACGGGTCATCAAAATCCGCAAAAAGTTCTACAACTGCACCAATGAGAGCATCGCGACCGGTTGCATCAGCGGCAACTGCTTGGCATCTGACAATAAGGCGCTACAGAGGGTAGTGTGTACGGCCCAGTACATCACTGGGGCCAAGCTTCCTGACATCCAGGACCTATATACTAGGCGGTGTCAGAGGAAGGCCCAAAGAATTGCCAAAGACACCAGTCACCCAAGTCATAGACTGTTCTCTCCGTGCTACCGCACGGCAAGTGGTACCGGAGCACCAAGTCTAGGACCAAAAGGCTCATTAACAGGTTCTACCCCCAAACAATAAGACTGCTGAACAATGAATCAAATGGCTACCCGGACTATTTACATTGACCTCCCCCCTTTATTTTTACACTGCTGCTATTCCGTTTATTATAAATGTATAGTCACTTTACAAACTACCTCGACTAACCTGTATCCCTGCACATTGACTTGGTACCGGTACCTCCTGTACATAGCCTCGTTATTGTTAAGTAATTATTTTTTCATTTGATTAGATTTTTTTTAACTTTCGTTTATTTAGTAAATATTTTCTTAACTTTATTTCTTGAACTGCATTGTTGGTTAAGGGCTTGTAAAGAAACATTTCACGGTAAGGTTGTATTCGGCGCATGTGAATTTTTTTATTTGATTTGATTGAATGTATTGGGTAATACCTCGGGTTTAACATCCCCTGGATTAATTTTGGACTGAGGCCTACCTACCAAAACTCAGTTAGGTTGCATGTCCATAAAGTTAGGTTGCATGTCCACTTCTGGATAATCCAGACTGATGGCAACAATAGTGAGCGTAGCGTTCAGTCTGGTTTAACCACGCTGTCCATGTTATCCTCAGTATACAAAAGGAGTGGATAGTTGAGAGTAGCAATGGGTTTCTAGAATTAGGATATTTAGGAAAATGAGACATGATGGCAAAGTTCAAACGCACCCTAATGAATCTGCTGCAGTGGAAATATAAAGCTGTGTGGAAAATGCAGAGCTTTTAGAAATTGTGTGCCCGTGGTTTGGCTTAAGATTGTATGAAGCTAATACAGTCAGAGGGCATGGTTTCTCACCCATAGAACGTCAGTCTTAGGTACCCGATCCTCTGGCTGAGGCGGGCCACCTGACCCTGCTCCACCGGCGCCCCCTTCAGGTAGACGATTCCCACGCGGCGTAGAGCCAGCAGCCAGGCCAGGGCGGCCTTGTCATCGTGGAGGACCTCCTCGAAGTTGGCCGTGGGGATCTGTAGCTCTGAGTCCCAGTACATACGCTCTGAGTGAGCCAAGGAGATAGATGCACTTCATTAAAGTATTGTATCATCCTGTATAGTCTGTATCATATAGTCTGTATTATACCGTCCTGTATCATTGTTTGTCAAAGTTCCCAGGTTTTTCAGAAATTCCAGTTGGAGGTTCCCCAGAATCAGGAGGGGATGAGTAGGGAGGGAATCCTTCAACTGAAAATCCTTGAAGCAGGATTTCTGAAAACTTGGTAAATCTCCGGAATTTTTCAACGTAAGCATTTTGCAATACAACATTTCGGCCATTTTCTACCAATGCTTGTTTGCCTTGGTATAGGACAGCTCAGGTTGCCACAACCATATGGACACATGAACAGAAACCACAGTCTGTCAATGGACAATGGACTCTAACGGCAATATGTGTAATGCTCCTGGACACAGTCTGTACTGTCTGTAAATAATGTGTCTGTGTCCATGAAACGTTTCCTCCAAGGGATAGGAGGGAGGGAGGGAAGCCAGCTCGCTACGGTTGGAATACTCTGTGAGGAAGAAGGGGAAGGGGAGAGAGGGGTGAGAAGAGTCTGCATGTCTCGACTGACAGCAGTGGAAAAAGCCTCCCACTGCTTCGCTTCGCACCCAGCTGGCTTCAGCCCTTTTTCCATAGAGGCTCTCTCCAGTGGCTCCTGCATTGCAGACACAGCTGCCGAGCACATTTAGTGTGTGTGTGTGTGTGTGTGTGGGGGGGTACAAAGTTAGTGTTAATTAATTATTCAAAAACAAACCAAGGGGGTACAACAAACCTCTTCAGTGGCAATTCATCTGGATTAAGTGGAGTACAAAAGCAAGTCAGATGTTAGAAAGCTTGACTTTGCATCAACTCAGTTGACGTAAATATTTGTGTGGCGTAGTCAATGGATTTTGCTCCGTGAGTATAGCTATGGTAACGCATGGAGTCTCTGTGTGTGTAGGGGCTTATGCAGGAAGAAGCTGCAGCTTGATTGCCACCCCTGGGAAATGATCCTGACCCTTTTCAGCTGAAACAATGAGTCATCGAGATACAATGATACCCTTCACTGATACTGATGACTTAACCCACAGCAGGTTTTTACATCTCCCCTCACGCTGTCATCTCCCCCAAAAAACTGTAGCATAGGTCAAAAAGTTAAATAACTCTTTATTAAAGGCTGGCTGATGTTGAGGGTCACCGATGAAGAGAAGGTTGAAGTATGGGTAACTTCTAGAATATAGGCTAGTTCCTTCCATTATTATAATGTTCCAAGTACTCCCGTGAAATCAGACTAGCCCATAGATAGCATTTGACAGCTAGTATGTATCTGCACACAAAGGAGGACATAAAGTTCTTGGCTAGAGGCAGAACGGTGATTCAGGGACAGCACTGAGGTTTTGGATATCACACATGACGGAGTAAGCCATAACAGCGGAGGTAAAAGCATGTCATATCAAATTAGGAGTTTTGGCTGAACTTGCCTTCCCCCCCTGTAAGTGGACATTTTCTTGTCTGGTAAACGTGGCTGGTTATCTCCTGACTTGACTCAAGACCAGTACTCACTACCTTCACTGTTACGTTTTGAACAAATCGATTTTCAATCCTTAAGAGACAAGAAAAATGAAGAGAAGAGAGTAAGGAGAGAGGAAATGAGAGGAAGAGAGAGACAAATTGAGAGGGAAGAGAGTGAGAGAAAGTGGAGAGTGGAAAGGAGCATAGAGAGAATCAGAGCAGAGAGAGCTAAACCCAGGTAGGCCCTTTAGTGGATGATGGATGGGGTAAGAAAGCGGCTGGCTGGGCAGTGGGCCCGGGCTGGGAAGGTTCAGATGGTGCAGGGCCCAGAGCGTTCTGCTCGGTTATTACCGTGTAATGCTTGACACTCAAATTCTCACCAAGCGCAAAATCGCTGCTCTGATTTCCGGGAACGTGTAGCGTTGGTCCACCAAGCCAATTAGCGATTAGGCTCCCTGACTCTTACATAGTTTTCAGCCAGGGTTAACTGAGATACACACACACGCAGCCTGAGATTGTGTGTTTTGAGAGAGCTAGTTCCTGTGTCGGTCCTAGTATGTATGTGTATTAGAACCCAGGAGTTTTTATGTGACACTATTATGCTTGTGTACGTATTATGTGTTATCTTTCTGTTTGATGGAAGTGTGTGTATGCACACACGTTTATGTGAGTGTATTCATGTGTGCATAATGCCTTTCCTCCCTTCCGTTGGTCTTGGTCTGCTGCTGTGGCTTTTCCAGACGAGAGAACCTGAAGCTGCGGTTCCTGTTGCTGACGGCAGTCTCTCTCCCTCTTATTTTCTCTCTCTCCACATCTCCCCCACCACCCGCTCTCTCTCCTCCATCCCCCACCCTCTCTCTGTCTGCTCTCCTCTCGAGCTGGAAGTTCTCTCAACGCTCTACTTGAGTCGTGGTTCTCCAAAAGGCTGTTTTGTGTGTAGGCAGGGTCTTTCACAATTCTAATCCACTAGATCAACTTCCTCAGAGGGTCAAATTGTGGAGTTCAGTCTTTCTGACGCCCCTCTGTTTCGACTGAAGGAATTAGACGCCGTATTGTATGTGTTGTAAAGGCCTTCACAAACATGGTGGAATTCATCAGTGCTTTCATTGCAAAGGGGGCTGAGGCCAGTGAGTGTGCCCACTATAATTATCAGGACAAGCTTGCAGCTGTACTGACATTTTAGATGAATGGAATTGTGTGGTATATCGGCCGGAGGAATGTTAACATCTAGTGGAATACGGAGGTTTCCTCAAAACAACTACAATCCTGCATCCAATCATGTGAGAAGCGAAGTCACATAAACACACACACACACACACACGTCACCTGCAGTGTATCACATTGTAGCTGTTATAGTCTTATTTACAAAGTGTCTGTCTTAAACTGACGTGGCACAGCTAGTCCTTCTCTGGAGAACGCTTCCCACCCTCCGTCCAATACAACAAACTAACCTTTCTCTGTTTAATGGAGAGACCTGCACCACAGAGCCACCTCTGCCTTCTCAGCTTTAATAACACAGTGTATACAGTGTTCTTACTGGAACGCTCAAGGACTCTGATGACCAAATCCAAACCGACCCCTAATTCCTACCTCTGCCCCATGGTACTTTTTATAGATCTGGAAGACTTGGATAGGAGTCAGCAATAATAGCTTGCCCCTCTGATTATAGCTTGACCTAGCCCTCAGGTGGGCTGGATGGAATTTCCCCATGTTGCTTACACCTATTCAGTCCTTCCAGATGTTTAATATCATTTTCACTCTCCTGAGCAGTAAAGCTGAACTGAGCTGAGCTGTACTGTGCTGCGCTGGCCTGGTTACACATCCACTTTAGGATACCACACACATCCAACTGTGTGTGTGTGTGTGTGTGTGTGTGTGTGTGTGTGTGTGTGTGTGTGTGTGTGTGTGTGTGTGTGTGTGTGTGTGTGTGTGTGCGCGCATGTGCTCAGCGGGGAGATTCATCTTCTTGATAGACAATCAGTGTGTGTGTATATGGAAATGGTGAGGTTTGGGGAAAGATGCGTGTTTTTCCATTGATGCACCACTACAGCTATGTTTTCAGGGGCCTTGTTTTTTTTAAACTGATGTGTTCTCACGCATCGCCACAAGAGCACATAGATTCTACATTCATGAGTCAAGGAAGATCCAGACTCCCATTAAGTCAAAGGAAAGACATATCAGCTGCTGTTTGGATGAGGAGGAACCAATCAAGTTCCATTAGGACTAACTGAGGCCCAGTCGTGCAGATTATCATCACATTCAGACAGTTTGCTATTAGAGCTGATGAGAGTATTATACAGTGCCTTGCAAAAGTATTCATCCCCCTTGGTATTTTTCCTATTTTGTTGCATTACAACCTGTAATTTAAATTGATTTTTATTTGGATTTCATGTAATGGACATTCACTACTTTGTGTAAGTGAAATGAAAAAACATAACTTGTTAAAAGAAATTCAAAACTGAAAAGTGGTGCATGCATATATCAGTAGGCACTATGGTCGTGACCAAGCAGACAGTGAGTAAAGGTGTTGACACATTTACTGGCAGCAGTCGGTGGAGAAGAGTCCAGTGGAAGATGTGTGAGAAAAGACTGTGGCCTCTTGGGTAAGCCAGCCAACACTGCTTCGTCACCTCACGGTAGGTAAAAGGCTCAAAGTACACTAGCCAGAAAGTGAGAACACCACATCACTCACCGAGGATAATCATTATCCTCCTCAAGCGTTCAAAGAGGCCTTAAGGACACAATAGTGGCAGTTTACAGGCTTTATTACTGTTCACAGGAGGCGGCACGATGGAACATTTGATAAACATACAGAAGGTAATGACTACTACACTCTCAAAATAAAAAAGGTGCTATCTGGAACCTAAAAGGGGTATTCGGCTGTCCCCATTGGAAAACCCTTTGAAGAACCATTTTTAGTACCAGGTCGAACCCTTCTGGGTTCCATGTAGGACCCTTTCCCCAGAGGTTTCTACATGGAACCCAAAAGGGTTCTGCGTGGAACTAAAAAAGGGTTCTCCCTGGAACCAAAAAGGGTTATCCTATGGGGACAGTAGTACCCTTTTGGAACCCTTTTTTCTAAGAGTGTACTGATAATGTTAATAATGTAGGTCTAGATAGATAATGCCTAATAATAATGGTAATAATAACTACACTACTGTTGGAGGTACAGTGTCAAGAAAAAGTATGTGAACCCTTTGGAAATACCTAGACTTTTGCATAAATTGGTCATAGATGAAGATCAGATCATATTTTAAGTCACAACAATAGACAAACACAGTCTGCTTCAACTAATAAACACACAAAGGGTAGCCTAGTGGTTAGAGCGTTGGACTAGTAACTGAAAGGTTGCAAGATTGAATCCCCGAGCTGACAAGGTACAAATCTGTCATTCTGCCCCCGAACAAGGCAGTTAACTCACTGTTCCTAGGCCGTCATTGAAAATAAGAATTTGTTCTTTAATGTTCTTAACTGACTTGCCTAGTAAAATAAAATAAAAAAAGATTGGATTTTTCTTGTCTATACTGAATACATAATTTAAACATTCACAGCGTAGGTTGGAAAAAGTATATGAACCCCTAGGCTAATGACTTCATCAAAAGCTAACTGGAGTCAGGAGTCAGCTAACCTGGAGTCCAATGAATGAGACGAGATTGGAGATGTTGGTTAGAGCTGTCTTGCCCTATAAAAACTCACAAAATGTAAGTATGCTATTCACAAGAAGTATTGCCTGATGTGAACCATGCCTCCAACAAACGAGATCTCAGAAGACCTAAGATTAAGAATTGTTGACTTGCATAAAGCTGGAAGGGGTTACAAAATTATCTCTAAAAGTCCACGGTAAGACAAATTGTCTATAAATGGATCAAGTTCAGCACTGTTGCTAGCCTTCTTAGGAGTGGCTGTCCTGCAAAATGACTGCAAGAGCACAGCACAGAATGCTCAATGAGGCTGAGAAAAATCAACTAAAGACTTACATAAATCTCTGGAACATGCTAACAGTCTACGATACGTAAAACACTAAACAAGAATGGTGTTCATGGGAGGACACCACGGAAGAAGCCATTGCTGTCCAAAAAAAAAACACTTTTCTGCACGTCTAAAGTTCAAAATATTCTGTGGACAGATGAAACTACAGTTGAGTTGTTTGGAAGGAACACACAACACTGTGTGGAGTAAAAAAGCACAGCACACCAACATCAAAACCTCATCCCAACTGTAAAGTATGGTGGAGGGAGCGTCATGGTTTGGGGCTGTTTTGGTACCTCAGGGCCTGGACAGCTTGCTATCAACTACGGAAAAAAAGAATTTGCAAGTTTATCAAGACATTTTGCGGGAGAATGTAAGGCTATCTGTCCGCCAATTGAAGCCCAACAGAAGTAAGGTGATGCAACAGGACAACGACCCAAAACACAAAGTAAATCAACAACAGAATGGCTTCAGCATAAGAAAATACTGAGTGGCCCAGTCAAATTCCAGACCTCAACCCGATTGAGATGCTGTGGCGGACCTCAAGAGAGCGGTTCACATCAGACATCCCAAGAATATTGCTGAACTGAAACAGTGGTCCAAAATGCCTCCTGACCATTGTGCAGGTCTGATCCGCAACTACAGAAAATGTTTGGTTGAGGTTGTTGCTGCCAAAGGAGGGTCAACCAGTTATTAAATCCAAGGGTTCACAATGTTTACACGGTGTGTTCAATAAAGTCATGAAAACATTTTGTTTGTGTGTTATTAGCTTAAGCAGACTGTCTGTTTTGACTTATGACCAATTTATGCAGAAATCCAGGTAATTCCAAAGGGTTCACATACTTTTTCTTACCACTGTACTTCAATATAAGAGCGCTATCCAATATTTCCCATGGAGGGGTGATTGAAACAGATCCATAAAATGATTGAATCAGATCCACAGCCCCCAAAGCCACATCTCCAAGACAAGGGTTTCGGAAACGAAAATGACTACGGTACCATTCCTAAAATGACTTTGGAATAAGAAGGCAAAACAACTCGCGGTTGCTAAGGCCCTCGGTAAGATAAACAGGAAGTGTAAACACTAACAAATATAATGATGACAAACACTGCTTGTAGATTCCAATCTCCCTGTGCACAAAAGTCTTTGAGTGTTTGTTTGTATACTATACACACACTATGGCTTCAAGCTCTAGCCTAGATGATTGAGTGAGGTCAGAACCAGACCTGGGTTTAAAATATTACTTGAAATAATTAAAACACTAATGCTGTGCTCGACTGAGCTTACATTGCATAATATAACCAATGGAATAGTCTCAAAAGTGCAAACCCCACTCGCCTGGCACTCCAGGCAGGCTCAAAAATGCCAAATAGCCTACTATTTGAATAGCTTGACTGGTCAGAACAAGGTCCCCTCAGTTGCAGAGAGAGTTGAGTTTGGCTTTCAAAATGGTGTCTCTAAGCATCCACTTCCACTAAGCCTCCCTATAATCAGTATTCCATATGGCAGAGGCAGAAGAGGGGATTTGTACAGGACTGCACACAGACTTTATCCCTTGCCGAAGGTCTCAGGTTATTAAGCTATTTCACATACAGCCGCTGCATACCTCAGCGATGTAGTCTGGTCTACGTGTGAAAGCGGCATCCTCTGGGCTAGAGATTGACAGGCTGCACACTTTGACAGAAGCAGCCGTGTCTGGGGAACACCATATCCTTGGAAAGGATTGGGGCATGTGGACCCGGAGGTTGGTCTAATGGTCAACACAGCCGCCTCCGGACTACATGTGCCCTCAACTGCGGGGGTTCAAATCCAGCTTCTATACTGTCCATTCTCCAAATCTCATTTCTATGCTGTCTAAATATAAATATGTTTTATTTAAGTAAATGGTTAGGGGGAAACTCCTAATTCCTACTGACACTAAAGGACAAAAAACAAGTGAGTTGTGATTCAGTCTGAAAACACCTCATATCATATTGACCTCGGCGGGTGCTACACTTTCACAATCTTACCCATCTTCTGGGAAAACATACAGATGTTCAAAACTAGGCCCATATATGTGCGTGGAAAGAGAAAGAGAAAGAGAGAGCTATAGGGAGCTAGGTAGGGATGTGAACTAAACTTGAGTAACAAGACTTCCACATGTGAACATTATTTCACCATCCATCCATCTCAAAATGTAAACTTTTCCAGGATTTTTCGGCAGGAGGAATTTCAGACCAGACCTCAGGAGGATATAATTAAACCCAGAGACAGGGGGGCTGGTGTGTGTGTGTGTGTGTGTGTGTGTGTGTGTGTGTGTGTGTGTGTGTGTGTGTGTGTGTGTGTGTGTGTGTGTGTGTGTGTGTGTGTGTGTGTGTGTGTGTGTGTGTGTGTGTGTGTGTGTGTGAGAGAGAAAGAGAAAGAGAAAGAGAAAGAGAGAAAAAGAAAGAGCACAGAGCCAGACAGAACATGAGCTAAACTCTGTCTGGTAGGAGCACTCCTGGTGTCGAGCTAGCAACCGTGGAAGAACAGAAACCCTGCACTGACAAAGTGTGTGTGTGTGGGGAAGGGGACCTCTTACACTTGTACTAAAGGAGAGAGTGGAGAAGGGGGGGTTGCTATTGACACACTGCTTTTAAATCACTCGAGTGGAGACAAAGCAGGAGCCACTCAAACCTGTGGGTCCTTCAGGACCACGTGTGGACATACAATAGTCTCTCCTCATTTGAAATGCAGCTACAGCTTTCATTTCACTTTTACACAGCTTTTTTTTCTTCTTTTTTACAGACTGACCAGGTGAATCCAGGTGAAAACTATGATCCCTTATTGATGTCACTTGTTACATCCGTTTCAATCAATGTAGATGAAGGGGAGGAGACAGTTTAAAGAAGGATTTTTAAGCTTGAGACAATTAAAACATGGATTGTCTATGTGTGCCACTCAAAGGGTAAATGGACAACAAAATATTTAAGTTCCTTTTGAACAGGGTATGGTAGTAGGAGCCAGGCGCACCGGTTTGAGTGCGTCAAGAACTGCAATGCTGCTGGGTTTTTCACGATCAAAGGTTTCCTGGCCCACCACCCAAAGGACATCCAGCCAACTTGACACACCTGTGGGAACCATTGGAGTTCACATGGGTCAGCATCCCCGTGGAATGCTTTCGACATCTTGTAGAGTCCATGCCCTGACGAAGTGAGCCTGGTGGGTGCAACTCAATAATAGCAAGGTGTTTCTAATGTTTTGTACACTCGGGTGCATTGAAGTGTATTTACGTTTTTTAACGGCGTGTGATTAGATTCATCCTGCTCAGTTTTAGAGAGAACAGATTATCAACTATGTTAATAATGTCAATGATGTTAAACTTAGTTTATAACCGTGTGTTTGTGTGTGAGTGTGGGGGGGGGTGCATGAAACCTATTGGATATGCAACAGATATTACAGAAATGTTATCTTGGATGTTACACATATTCAAGATTAACAGTCTGTACTCAACCCTTAGCTAACCAGCTGACCATTTAGATAACTTGTAAAAACCCTAAAAACAGTAAAAACCCTTAATATCAATAATGGTTTTCTAAATTACTTGTAGCCTGTAGCATATGTTTTTTAAACAACTGAAAATTCAGTTTGTATTGCACAAAGAAAATGCCAATCAAAAAGAAACATTGGAATTTGCAGGATTCTTGCTTTAAGTACTGTATGAGGGCACAGACCATTATTTTCTTTTTCAGATAAACTCTTAAGGGATATTTTCAAAAACGAAAATCCTTTATCTCATGGGTCTTCAAAGTTACGCAGGAGTCAGCTACTGCTACACCAGACTAGAACGGACACTGTCAGCATGACTGAATTGGCAATGTATGTATGCATGTACTGTACTGTAGCAGTCAATTTCAATAGACAGAGACACATGCTCAACCCGAACTAACAGCTATGAAACTATATAGGCCCTACCAGTTTGGGATTGGACCACAATCAATAATGAAATAAACAAAAGATTTATCCTGATTTATTCCAGAATATCTACTTTCAGCAACAGTGGGGAAATTGCCATATAGCAGTCCTAGGCGTAATAGTCTTACTGTTGAGGAAGAGCTCCTCTTGTAGAGCTTGTCTGGCAGCAGGAGAGAAGCACCGTTTCCTCAGCCATTCTGGGTCAAACTCGCTGGTGTGCTTGTCCGGCCACACTATGGACACCTGAGGGCAACCACAGAGGTTGGTTAAGCCTTCCTTAAAGGCAGCTCACACTAGTGTAGCACATGGGGATGTGTAAAACTTGCTCCTCAGCCTTTAGTGTCCCCATTTGCACCAGCGCATAGCTAGCTTTTTGTGTGTTGCCGACTGTTGAGACGCGTCAAGAAGGCGGTCACGTGTGCTAGCAAGGCAGAGGTCCCGAGTTCGCACCGGGTATGAGCCGAGGAAGTGGTACTCGCTACGCAAGCAGCGTGATGTCCTTTACAGTGGTGCCTAGTGACTCAGTGGTGCCTAGTGACTGATCTACAGTTGCGCTCAGCTCAACACTGGGGTCGGTGTTGAGTAAGTTTGAGGAGTGAATGTAGCACATGTGGATGTGTGAAACTTGCTCCTCAGCCTAAAGTGTCCCCACTTGCGCCAGTGAAAAGCTAGCTTCTCGTGTTGCGCCAACTGGTAAGCAGCGTGAAATCCTTTACACTAGCAACAATATTGCCATCTACACTGAACAAAAATATAAACGCAACCGGTAAAGTTTTGGTCCCACTTTTCATGAACTGAAATAAAAAGTGCCCCAAAATTTTCCATGCGCACAAAAAACGTATTTCTCTCAAATGTTGTACACAAATTTGTTTTCATGCCTTTAGTGAGCATTTCTCCTTTTCCAAGATAATCCATCCACCTGACAGGTGTGGCATATCAAGAAGCTGATTAAACAGCATGATCATTACACAGGTGCATCTTGTGCTCGGGACCATAAAAGGACACTCTAAAATGTGCAGTTTTGACACACAACACAATGTCACAGATGTATCAAGTTGAGGGAACATGCAATTGGTATGCTGACTGCAGGAATGTCCACCAGACTGTTGCCAGAGAAGTGAATGTTCATTTCTCTATCATAAGCCACCTCCAATGTCATTTTCGAGAATTTGGCAGTATGTCTAACCGGCCTCTCAAATGTAGACAAGTTGTATGGCGCCATGTGGGCGAGCGGTTTGCTGATGTCAACGTTGTGAACCATGTGCCCCATGGTGGCGGTGGGGTTATGGTTTGGGCAGGGATAAGCTATGGATAATGAACCCGATTGCATTTTATCAATGGCAATTTGAATGCACAGAGATACCGTGACAAGACCCTGAGGCCCATTGTGGTGTCATTCATTTGCCGCCATCACCTCGTTTCAGCATGATAATGCACTGCCCCATGTCGCAAGGATCTGTACACAATTCATGGAAGCTGAAAATGTCCCAGTTCTTTCATAGCCTGCATACTCAACAGACATGTGACCAATTGAGCATGTTTGGGATGCTCTGGATCGACATGTTATGACAGCGGTTTTCAACACAGCCATTGAAGAGGAGTGGGACAATATTCCACAGGCCACAATTAACAGCCTAAATCAACTCTATGTTAAGGAGATGTGTAGCACTGCATGAGGCAAATGGTGGCCAGATACTGACTGGTTTTCTGATCCACATCCCTGCTTTATTTTTTCGGGTATCTGTAACCAACAGATGCATATCTGTATTTCCAGTCATGTAAAATCCATAGATTAGGGCCTAATACATGTATTTCAATTGACTGATTTCCTTATATGAACTGTAAATCTGAGGAAATTATTGCATGGTGTGTTTATATTTTTGTTCTGTACGAAATTAACTTAAGTGGAGTAAGATGAGTGCCATTAGATTGACACTTGATATAAGGTAAGTTTTACATTTTCCTCCTTATGGTTACATTTAGAATTGGGGAAAGATAAGTTGATCCAAGATCTGTTACCCTGTTGTTGTCAATGACTTGGACCCGGTCGACCCCAGTGTGGATGTCCAGTTGGGAGAGCAGCAGGCTGCGGGCCTGGGCTGACTGCAGGGTACACAGCGGGCATTGACAGTTGTCCCTCAGCCATGTGTACGGGTACATGCTATGCCTGCTGTCCTCCCACTCCACCTCCAGTTGCCTTTCCTGCTCCAGGGCACGGACCTGCCTCACCCCAGGGCTGTTCCCCAGAGCAGTGGAGGGGAGCGGGGTGGGTGCCTGGGTCCCATACCCACAGAGCTGCCTCCAGATCAGGTGAAGAGAAGGAGATGGAGAGGTGGCAGCTGTGGCAACTGCCCATCTAGGCCTACCCTCAGCCCTCAAGGCATGGCAGGCCAAAACGGAGCTTCGCTTGCGCATGCTCGGCAGGGTGCATCGTGCTATAGTGGTCGTCCACATCCTCGAACCAGGACCTCCGGATGAGCTGCTTCTCCAGAAGAGAAGGGGTGTCGGAAGAAGCAGGGGAATAAGAAGGAGTTTATGGAAGGGTTTAAAGTTTCAAAGGGTGATTATTGCTGCATTGGTTTATTATACCTTATGCCACCTTCTTATAAATGGCCTAATAAAACATGAGGAAAAAATACAGCCAAGCAAGTGCGCTTCACAGTCACAGCCATGGAAACTAAGACACATCATTAGGTTTATCTGATGTTCCGAAGACTAAATACTTTTATGCCACGACACGCACCAGGACAGTACACTTTGGGTTCCAAATCAACATAAATATTCCAAAGGTTAATAAGGTTGCAGGTCAGAAAACATGTAGACCTGTATTACTTGTTTTTTTTACTTTTATTTAGAATTTATTTAGAATTATTGTTTTAATGTTTTGTATTATCTAGGCATATTTCACCATAAATGGAACTGAGAGGTTTTAAAAATGCACTTTAATTTAAATCGTTTTGATTTAAAATAAGCTAGTTATATAGGCAAAATGTGTTATAATACTAAATGCACCTTGCTACCACACTGATGAAAATAGGACCTTGCAACTTTTGGTATCCAAAATTGCTTTCACTTGTTATTAAAAGCGCGAAAACATTGGGTTGTCACTAGTTACCACAGCCACAAAGTCAAAACCCCCGCCTATTTCTAAAATGTATCTTCTAAATGTGATTTTACACATAATCCTAACCTTAAACACACTGCTAACCCGAATCTTAAATTAAGATAAAATACGACAACAAAAACTATTTTTGTACGATAGCACACCCAGGTCAAAATTGACTATCTAGTGGAAACCACAATATCTCGCGATATAATAGAACATTATTATCAAAATATTTTATTTGTGAATGTTTCAGCGTTGGAATCTAGTTGAAAGGTCAAAACAATGAGCAAGCGTCCCGAAAGCGCTACAGATTTACAAAAATTGCTAATATATATGTATGTGTATATGTAATAGATAGCCAAATGTTTTTATTTTGAAACCTTACAAACTATATATTTTTAACTATTTGTACTTATGCGAATCTGAACTGCTAGGCTAGCTTTACTGTAGCTATCTTCTACTAGTATTACCATTTAATTTAGCCTCCAATTACAAAATAGTTGCCATTAGACGCTCGCTTGCTGACATTAATAGGAGGATTTACAAAAAGCCATTGTTTGTAGCGAGCTAGCTAGTATTAGCTATCGTTAGCAAATATCCCATTAATTTATGTGGAGACAGGTAACAAATTCATTACCTAGCTTTCACTACACAACAAGACATTCCAGTGACAACACATGCTATATTTACCCGCAACATTACAATATGTAGTACCTAAAAAATTATGAAAAATGGATTTACCTGTTATTTTGGTAGGCTTTTTAACTTTTGAATGTGTTTTGTCAAGGAAGCGTCTTATCAACAGCGCAGGTTAGGTTAGCACGTAAGTGAGTGACAACCACTGTCGTGGCATCAGATGGTGAGTCAGTGGATTTTGCTGAGATGACATCAAGGCCAATGCACATTTATTGATAGCCACAGACCAGTGTTATAGTGTCCCAATATCAAGGTTGGGAACTCAGGAAGTTGATTACAATTAGAATAGCTTAATTAATCATTAAATAAAATCCATATCATTCTCCCACTCGGTTTCCATATTACAGAATATGGCAGAGCAATCTCTTACCTCTCAGCTCTTCAGTTGTGTCAGTGAGACAGTTTGGACTTGTCCAGTGTAGTTTGTCAGTAACAGGTTGAATTAAACCAGCCTGGGTACAACTGCTTAAAACTATATTTACATCACTCAGAACCCTGTTAGTGGAGAGTTACAGTGTTCAAATTATATCCTAATAAGGTAAAATCACATTTTATTTGTCAAATGCGCCGGGTACAGCAGGTGTAGACATTACTGTGAAATTCTTACTTACAAGTCCTTAACCAACAATGCAGTTAAGAAAATATAGTTAATAAGAACATATACAAAATAAACTAAAGTAAAAAACAACAATAATGAGGCTATATACAGGGGGTAACGGTACTGAGTCAATGTGCTGGGGTACAGGTTAGTTGGTCAAAAGTTTTAGAACACCTACTCATTCAAGGGGTTTTCCTTAATTTTTTTACTATTTTCTACATTGTAGAATAATAGTGAAGACATCAAAACTATGAAATAACACATGTCATCATGTAGTAACCAAAAAAGTGTTAAATCCAAATATATTTGAGATTCTTCAAATAGCCACCCTTTGCCTTGATAACAGCTTTGCACACTTGGCATTCCCTCAACCAGATTCATGAGGCACCTGGTATGCATTTCAATTAACAGGTGTGCCTTCTTAAAAATTAATTTATGGAATTTATTTCCTTAATGTGTTTGAGCCAATCAGTTGTGTTGTGACAAGGTAAGGGGTATACCGAAGATAGCCCTATAATGGTAAAAGACCAAGTCCATATTATGGCAAGAACAGCTCAAATAAGCAAAGACAAATGACAGTCCATCATTACTTTAAGACATGAAGGCCAGTCAATACGGAACATTTCAAGAACTTTGAAAGTTACTTCAAGTGCAGTCACAAAAACCATCAAGCGCTATGATGAAACTGGCGCTCATGAGGAACGCCACAGGAATGGAAGACCCAGAGTTACCTCTGCTGCAGAGGATAAGTTCATTTGAGTTACCAGCCTCAGATTGCTGCCCAAATAAATGCTTCACAGAGTTCAAGTAACAGACACATCTTAACATCAACTTTCAGAGGAGACAATGTGATTCTATGAGGACAGACTCTGGGAGACGAAAAGCAAGTACAGAAACATCAACTGTTTAGAGGAGACAGACCATGGTCGAATTGCTGCAAAGAAACCACTACTAAAGGACACCAATAAGAAGAAGAGACTTGCTTGAACCCAGAAACACGAGCAATGGATTTATTTAGAATTCAAGGCACACCTAAACAGCATGGCTACCACAGCATTCTGCAGCGATACGCCATCCCATCTGGTTTCGGCTTAGTGGGACTATCATTTGTTTTTCTACAAGACAATGACCCAACACACCTCCTGGCTGTCTAAGGGCTATTTTACCAAGAAGGACAGTGATGGAGTGCTGCATCAGATGACCTGGCCTCCACAATCCCCCGACCTCAACCAAATTGAGATGGTTTAGGATGAGTCGGACCGCAGAGTGAAGGAAAAGCAGCCAACAAGTGCTCAGCATACGTGGGAACGCCATCAAGACTGTTGGAAAAGCATTCCAGGTGAAGCTGGTTGAGAGAATGCCAAGAGTGTAAAAAGCTGTCATCAAGACAAAGGGTGGCTATTTGAAGAATCTCAAATATAAAATATATTTTGATTTTGTTTAACACTTTTGGTTACTACATGATTCCATATGTGTTATTTCATAGTTTTGATGTCTTCACTAATATTCTACAATGTGGAAAATAGTACAAATAAAGAAAAACCCTTGAATGAGTCGGTGTTCTAAAACTTTTTCTTGGGTATGACACTACAACTTTGGCACACCTGTATTTGGGGAGTTTCTCCCATTCTTTTTTGCAGATTCTCTCAAGTTCTATCAGGTTGGATGGGGAGCAACGCTGCACAGATATTTTCAGGTCTCTCCAGAGATGTTTGATCGGGTTCAAGTCCGGGCTCTGGCTGGGCCACTCAAGGACATTCAGAGACTTGTACCGAAGCTACTCCTGCGTTGTCTTGGCTGTTTGCTTAGGGTCATTGTCCTGTTGGAAGGTGAACCTTTGACCCAGTCTGAGGTCCTGAGCGCTCTGGAGCAGGTTTTCATCAAGGATCTCTCAGTACTTTGCTCCGTTCATCTTTCCCTCGATCCTGACTAGTCCCCCAGTCCCTGTCTCTGAATAACATCCCCACAGAATGATGCTGCAATCACCATGCTTCACTATAGGGATGGTGCCAGGTTTCCTCCAGACTTGATGCTTGGTTTTCAGGCCAAAGAGTTCAATCTTGGTTCATCAGACCAGAAAATCTTGTTCCTCATGGTGTGAGAGTCTTTAGGTGCACTTTGACAAACTCCAAGTGGGCTGTCATGTGCGTTTTACTGAGGAGTGGCTTCCGTCTGGCCACTCGACCATAAAGGCCTGATTGGTGGAGTGCAGAGATGGTTTTCTTTCTGGAAGATTCTCACATCGCCAAAGAGGAACTCTGGAGCTCTGTCAGAGAGACCATCAGGTTCTTGGTCACCTCACGTACCAAGGCCCTTCTTCCCCGATTGTTCAGTTTGGACTAGGAATTGTCTTGGTGGTTCCAAACTTCTTCTATTTAAGAATGATGGAGGCCTCTGTTTTCTTGGGGACCTTCAATGCTGCAGATATTTTTTAGTACCCTTCCACAGATCTGTGCCTCGACACAATCCTGTCTCGGAGCTCTACGGACAATTCCTTCGACCTCATGGCTTGGTTTTTGCTCTGACAAGCACTGTGAACTGTGGGACCTTATATAAACAAGTGTGTGCCTTTCCAAGTCATGTCCAAACAATTGAATTTACCACAGGTGGACTCCAATCAAGTTGTAGAAACAGCAAGGATGATCAATGGAAAGAGGATGCACCTGAGCTCAATTTCGAGTCTCATAGCAAACAGTTCAAATACTTACGTAAATAAGGTATCTGTTTTCTTGTTTTGTTTTTAATTTTCAAAAAATATTAAAAACCTGTTTTGCTTTGTCATTATGGGGGTATTGTGTAAAGATTGCTGAGGATTTGTATTTGATCCATTTTAGAATAAGGCTGTAATGTAACAAAATGTGGACAAAGTCAAGGGGTCTGACTACTTTCTGAAGGCACTGTAGGTCCTGGATGGCAGGAAGCTTGACCCCAGTGAGATACTGTGCCGTACGCTCTACCCTCTGTAGTTTCTTACAGTTGGATGCCGAGCAGTTGCCATATCAGGCGTGGATGCAACCGGTCAGGATGCTCTCGATGGTGCAGCTGTAGAACTTTATGAGGATCTGGGGACCCATGCTAAATGTTTTCAGTCTCCTGAGGTGTTGTTGTGCGCCCTTCACGACTGCATTGATGTGTTTGGACCATGATAGTTGGTCGGTGATGTGGACACCAAGGAACCTGAAACTCTCGACCCACTCCACTACATCCCCATCGATGTGAATGAGAGCGTGTTTGGTCCTCCTTTTCCTGTAGTCCACAATCAACCCTTTTATCTTGCTCACATTGAGGGAGAGGTTGTCCTGGCACCACACTGCCATATCTCTGACCTCCCTATAGGCTGTTTCATCTTTGTCTGTGATCAGGCGTTGTCTACAACTGTTGTGACGTCAGCAAACTTAATGATGGTGTTGGAGTTGTGCTTGGCTACACAGTCGTGGGTGAACAGGGAGCACAGGAGGGGACTAAGAACTCTGAGGGGCCCTTCTGTCGAAGATCAGCGTGGCAGATGTGTTGTTGCCTACCCTTACCACCTATGGGCGCCCAGTCAGGAAGTCTAGGATCCAGTTGCAGAGGGTGGTGTTTAGTCCTAGGGTCCTTAGTTTAGTGATGACCTTTGTGGGCATTATAGTGTTGAACGCAAACAATGTGATGAAGGTACAAACAATTTAATGGAGCCTGCATAAATAGTAGCCTACATGAACTCCACAATAGTTTTTAAATGTTGTGCAGTTCCATTGGTGATGGTAAGTTAGCCCAGGATGTTCAACAATGAACTTTATCAGATAATCATGACAAACAAGTTGTCTGTGCTCTGTTTAAAACATGTATCCTTCCTATAACAGGATACTGGCCTGCATCTGAAGTCCATGCATTGGAATCTTTCAAGGTGTAGAAACAGCAAGATATTTTTATTCTGTTTCCATGATCATAAATACAGAGGGATCATAAATACCAGCATAATAAACAATAAAGTGCATACTGTTTCTAATAAATCAACTAGAGCCATGCCAAGAGTAAATCTTTGAACATTGTGTTCTCACTGGCCTAATTGCTCATATCGCTATTGCACGCACAGCCCTTGACTTCTGTCAGGCTACCACCAGGGTTGGGATAAATTCCATTTTAACTCAGTCATTTCAGGAAATGAAAAAAAATGTATTGAGTTGGAAATCAACTGCATTATTACACATCAAGCCATGAATCAGGGTTTTTCAAATCTTGTCAATCAAGATGTGACATTTAGATGTCTACACGTAGCCTACTTTATGTAACACATTGAGCGTTACATATCTACTTTTTATTGTGTCACCATAAGTCTAGAGCAGTGCTTCCCCAAAATATTATACACAAATAAAATGTTTTTAAGGAACTCAGTCCGACTTTAAACTTACTCTTGAAAGTTGTAACAGTAGAATTCACAAGGTGCAATTTTGAAATTGGGGAGTGCATCATCAGTTCCTTTTGTCATGTTAGTCATTGCATACCTTAGAGCTATTTATAACTTGTCAGAAATATACAGATCAACTAGCCCAAGCCAACTAACGTTTTTATTTATTTTTTTTAGCACAGATTCTGTTGTCATTTTTAATATCAAATGTATAGAATTGCAAGAATATTTGCTTTAGTAATGAAAAATTATTTCCACCAACAAGAGGGATATGAACAATGTCATGAAGAGTGCTATTTTAGTTGTCAGTATTTATTATGATTTAAATGGCAAAGCAGAATAAAAATATCCAAATATGAGTTAAACTCCCAGCAGAGCCCCAAGTCCAATGGGTATATCCTCTGGCCTGTTGATGTTAATGCGTTGATGTTCTCCGTATCCATAGCCAAAATGATTTTGCAGTGCATGGTGATCAAACAGGTTTCCTGTTATATTCATCAGAGATGTACGGGGGTGAAGTCTGTGAATCCACAAAATAGCACATGACAGTATTCATACCTTGGATTTTGTTCAGATACCTGCAGACACAGACACAAAAGTGAGCAGTTCAGTCATCTGCACCCAATACAGCTAGCCTTCAACATATTCTCATAGTATTCAGTACATATTCTTACCTCTTTGTTCATTGATGTCCATTTTCTGTTTTAGAAAGATTTGCACAAATATTAAAAAATAGATGGTATCATTATACAACAATATCAATTTAGGTCATACAAGAGATGAACCTGTAAAGAGGCCAACTACCATTTGACATAGAAAGCTGTGCAAATCATTGGTTTCACCAGCTGTAGTTCAGTCTTGTCTATAATAACGAGTTGTCCCAACACCTGAGTAGAACTTCAAACACAAAATCTTTAATTAAAAACGGAACACACAAAACCTTTTAGGAATGTTGCCACAGACATCAGTGTTTGAAGTCCATGAGTGCTGCCTGCAGTCTTAAGTATTTATCATACTTGTTGCCATATATATAATTTTAAAAAGAAAAACAATATATATTGCAGATATTGAAACATATTAGCCAAAAATAACGAATACAATTAAGCTCTTCCGTCACATAGATATTGACACGCACAGCATTTATTCCAATAACATGCTCTGAACATTTCCCCAAATGATATTGCATTCACAAAATGGCAAAGGGATATAGAAATAATAAGTCACAACCTTACATGTTTAACAAAGTCAAGAATTGTTCAAAGTATTATTTAAAGCTCGTGTTAATTGGCCTTACTGTAAAAAGAAAAATGCAAATTGTGATGCATTGTAAACATTTCAATAATTTCCAGCCAAATTCACTCAATTGAAGGCAAGATTTATGAGAGAAAAATGCTGCCAAGTAGATTCTGTTGGCCTATGTCACATACTGTATAAATAACACCTGTTGCAACTGTTAGACAACGTCACCGCTATGAATGAATAGTCATCTTTGAAATCTCTGTCAGAGCAAGGCATCGACAATTATCAATTGCAAAGGCATTTTAACGCAACGCCATATTGCAAATGCCCAAATAATGTTGCCACAAGTAAACCTACCTACACAAAATGAACCGACAACATTGTCAATTAATTACATTTTACTAGGTCTATTGTTTTTTTTGAATAAATAAAACACTGGTATCATATCTGTCTCTGCATGTTTTATCTCTCCGTTAATATAAATATGCAATGAAATTCGACATGACTTCGACAATATTATTTTCCTCGTAGTCTACTTTTACAACTAGGTTTAACCGATTTACCCAAGTTTAACCTTCATGTATTCATTTTTCAGTCGGCCTAATCTGGTCCCGTGACTTCGAATTATGAGAGAGAGAAGCTCGTGTTTATCCTTCAACCCCACAGATATGTCCAGTGTTCCCTTTAGCACGTCCCTTGTGTGGACAACCATGTTCAGAAAGTCGTCGTTTATGCGGTGCTCCTCCTTCAGCTCGTTCTGCTGACTCTGTTTGAATTTCACCTCCAGTTCTAACAGAGCCTTTTCAGAGTTTGTAAAAGCCTCGCCAATCTGAGTCGTCTCCCTTCTCAAATATTTTCCATAGCTGTCCTCTCCGTCCAAATCAAAATAAATACTTTTTCCGATCCCCTCCAGCATTCTGGCCGCGTCTTCGATGTGTCTCTTGATGATCGTGAAATCGTCTCGGATGACCGAATCTTGGTCCTCGTCAAGAACGCATTTTCGGTCGTCTGTCATTTTAAAAAGCATTTGACATTTTTCCGGATCATCGTTATTCTCATAGTCGCCGTCTGGCACAAAGTAGTGGTGGAACGTGCCGTTAGACATCTCGGGATACAGAGGTCCATTAAAAAACGCACCGCAGAGCGGCAATGAAAACATCCCAATAGCGAGTAAGTGGAGAAAAGCCATCCTATCCACTTCTGGCAATACGTGAGAAATAGAAGAGGCTTTCCTTTATCGCGCAAGAATTTTTTTATTTAATTCCCTCACCAATCACAACATTTCCAAACGTGCAGTGCATGTGGTATCCAAGTGTTAAAAGACCGAAAGTAGCTAGGTGTCCAGTCAGGCTTTGTGATATTTGTAAGTCTTCTTTAAGGTCGCTCCTCGTGTAGCCTATGCAGCAAGTGTTGCCAACTATTTTTCAAGGAAAGTAGCTGTTGGTTCAGCCACAGACAGTCACGTGAAAGTTTGGAATACTTTCCCAACACTTTACACAGATAAACCCCAAAGACGTCACGCAGGAGTAATATACCAAACGCATCCAACTGAAATAAATTGAGAGTGGCCGACGTAGCTTTGTACCTCAATTTCAAGTTCAACATCTGGATTTCTCAAGCACCGCGCTTGGTTTTGACTGATGATAGCCTACCCCCTCTCAACTCTCAAATTACATCCCCGCTCCGTCACTTAAAAGGAAGCGCAGTCTCATTTGACTGCAGGTCCGGTCCTGGCCTATATGCAGATAAATATAATACAGTCTCGGCCTACAATACACTTTAAAGTTTAATGAATGCCTATCCATGTGGTAGCCTACTTTTGTAAAACAGGCAGTTACATTGGCTTTATAGTCGTGATACCTGACAGACTCGTGACTAATTATACTGAACAAAAATTAAATGCAACATGCTAAAATTTCAAAGATTTTATTGAGTTACAGTTTATAGAAGGAAATCAGTCATTTGAAATACATTCATTAGGCCCTTTCACATTACTGGGCAGGGGCACCGAATCAGAATCAGTTTGTCCCTACAACGGGATTTAATTACAGGCAGAAATACTCCTCAACAAACCCCCCCTCCTCCCCTCCTCAGATTATCCCGCAGGTGAAGAAGCCAGATGCTGAGATCATGGGATGGCGTGGTTACACGTAGTCTGCGGTTGTTAGGCCACTTGGATGTACTGCCAAATTCTCTAAAATGACATTAGTAGCTTATAGTAGACAAAAGAACATTAAATTCTCTGGCAACAGTTCTGTTGGATATTCCTGCAGTCAGCATGCCGATTGCACACTCCCTCAGAACTTGAGACATCTCTGACATTGTGTTGTGACAAAACTGCACTAGAGTGGCCTTTTCTTATCACCAGCACAAGGTGCACCTGTGTAATGACCAGGCTGTTTAATGAACTTCTTGATATGCCACACCTGTCAGGTCGATGAATTATCTTGGCAAAGGAGAAATGCTCACGGTGGGACACTGATTTATTTAGAATTCAAGGCGCACTTAACCAACATGGCTACCACAGCATTCTGCAGCGATACGCCATCTTTTCTAGTTTGGGCTTATTGGGACTATCATTTTTTGTTCAACAGGACAATGACCCAACACACCTCCAGGCTGTGTAAGGGCTATTTTACCAAGAAGGAGAGTGATGGAGTGCTGCATCAGATGACCTGGCCTCCACAATCCCCTGACCTCAACCAAATTGAGATGGTTTGGGATGAGTCGGACTGCAGAGAAAAGCAGCCAGCACATGCTCAGCATATGTGGGAACTCATTCAAGACTGTTGGAAAAGCATTCCAGGAGGGTGGCTATTTGAAGAATCTCAAATATAAAATATATTTTGATTTGTTTAACATTTTTTGGTTATTACATGATTCCATGTGTTATTTCATAGATTTGATGTATTCACTATAATTTTACAATGTAGAAAATAGTAAAAATAAAGACAAACCCTTGAATAAGTAGGGGTTCTAAAACTTTTGACCGGTAGTGTATGAGGAACCATAAATAATTCATGTGTACAAGTTTGGATAGATTTGAGCCATGTTTTCGATTTTAATTTAAAATTAAAGGGGGTGGAGGGGCAAGACCATGCAGGAACTTAAAGACAAGGCTTGCATCTGCTTAAAGCTATCCAGATTGAAATAAAATATGTTTGTGAATGATGTGACAATGGTGGTAACTGTTTGGTTATCAGAAATCTTAAGTGTTTGTTTGTAGATTCAATTGGTTTCAGAAAAGTAGCTCCTGATTGTGACCAGCATGTGAGGCAATATTGCAGATGTGAAGATCATAGCATGCATATATCGTTTGGTGGCCTCCAGAGGAAGGTAAGGTCTTGTAAACCTAATGTTGGATAATCCAAACTTGACCGTGTTAAGCACCTTCTTCACATGTTTCTTAAATGTCATGTTGGAGTCCAAAATGATGCCGAGATACCTGAAGTTAGACACCAGCGGAGCTTGTGTCTTCACACTCCAGACCAGACACTGGGCGCCGACAGAGATGGTCGCCTCGCTTCGCGTTCCTAGGAAACTATGCAGTACTTTAGTTTTTTTTACGTGTTATTTCTTACATTGGTACCCCAGGTAATCTTAGGTTTCATTACATACAGTCGGGAGGATCTACTGAATATAAGACCAACATCAACTCACCATCATTACGACCAGGAATATGACTCTCCCGAAGCAGATCCTGTGTTTTGCCTTCCACCCAGGACAATGGATCGGATCCCAGCCGGCGACCCTCAGGCGCCGGAGACAGGCACATCTCGCACCACTCCCTAGCATACTACTCGCCAATGTCCAGTATCTTGACAACAAGGTGGATGAAATCCGAGCAAGGGTAGCATTCCACAGAGACTGTAACGTTCTTTGCTTCACGGAAACATAGCTCACTCGAGAGACGTTAACGGAGTCGGTGCAGCCAGCTGGTTTCTTCACACATCCGCCGACAGAAACAAGCATCTTTCTGGTAAGAAGAGGGGCGGGGGGGTATGCCTTATGATTAACGAGACGTGGTGTGATCATAACAACATACAGAAACTCAAGTCCTTCTGTTCACCTGACTTAGAATTCCTCACAATAAAATGTCGACTGCATTATCTACCAAGTGAATTCTCTTCGATTATAATCACAGCCGTATATATTCCCCCCCAAGCAGACACATCGATGGCCCTGAACTAACTTTATTTGACTCTATGTAAACTGGAAAACACATATCCTGAGGCTGCATTCATTGTAGCTGGGGATTTTAGCAAGTCTAATCTGAAAACAAGAGTCCCTAAATTCTATCAGCATATCGATTGTACTACCAGGGCTGGTAAAACCCTGGATCATTGTTATTCTAACTTCCACAACGCATATAAGGCCCTCCCCCGCCCTCCTTTCGGAAAAGCTGACCACGACTCCATTTAGTTGCTTCCAGCCTACAGACAGAGACTAAAACAAGAAGCTCCCGCGCTCAGGTCTGTTCAACGGTGGTCCGACCAATCTGATTCCACGCTTCAAGACAGCTTCGATCACGTGGATTGGGATATGTTCCGCATTGTGTTCAACAACAACATTGACGAATACGCTGATTCGGTGAGCGAGTTCATTAGAAAGTGCATCGGCGATGTTATACCCACAGCAACGATTAAAACATTCCCAAACCAGAAACCGTGGATTGATGGCAGCATTTGCGCGAAACTGAAAGCGAGAACCACTGCTTTTAACCAGGGCAAGGTGACCGGAAACATGACTGAATACAAACAGTGTAGCTATTCCCTCCGCAAGGCAATCAAACAAGCTAAGTGTCCGTATAGAGACAAAGTAGAGTCGCATTTCAACGGCTCAGACACAAGAGGTATGTGGCTGACCAGGATGTCTTGCTCCCAGACAGACTAAATAACATTTTTGATCGCTTTGAGGACAATACAGTGCCACTAACACGGCCCACTACCAAAACCTGCGGGCTCTCCTTCACTGCAGCCGAAGTGAGTGAAACATTTAAACGTGTTAACCCTCTCAAGGCTGCAGGCCCAGACGGCATCCCCAGCATGCGCAGACCAGCTGGCTGGTGTGTTTACAGACATATTCAATAATCCTTATACCAGTCTGCTGTTCCCACATGCTTCATGAGGGCCACCATTGTTCCTGTTCCCAAGAAAGCTAAGGTAACTGAGCTAAACGACTACCGCCCCGTAGCACTCACTTCCGTCATCATGAAGTGCTTTGAGAGACGAGTCAAGGACCATATCACCTCCACCCTACCTGACACCCTAGACCCACTCCAATTTGCTTACCGCCCCAATAGGTCCACAGACGACGCAATCGCAACCACACTGCACACTGCCCTAACCCATTTGGACAAGAGAAATACCTATGTGAGAATGCTGTTCATCGACTACAGCTCAGTATTTAACACCATAGCACCCTCCAAACTCGTCATCAAGCTCGAGACCCTGGGTCTCGACCCCGCCCTGTGCAACTGGGTACTGGACTTCCTGACGGGCCGCCCCCAGGTGGTGAGGGTAGGTAACAACATCTCCACACCGCTGATCCTCAACATTGGGGCCCCACAAGGGTGCGTTCTGAGCCTTCTCCTGTACTCCCTGTTCACCCACGACTGCGTGGCCATGCACGCCTCCAACTCAATCATCAAGTTTGCGGACGACACTACAGTGGTAGGCTTGATTACCAACAACGACGAGACGGCCTACAGGGAGGAGGTGAGGGCCCTTGGATTGTGGTGTCAGTAAAATAACCTCACACTCAACGTCAACGTCAACAAAGGAGATGATTGTGGACTTCAGGAAACAGCAGAGGGAGCAACCCCTATCCACATCAATGGGACAGTAGTGGAGAGGGTAGTAAGTTTTAAGTTCCTCGGCGTACACATCACGGACAAACTGAATTGGTCCACCCACACAGACAGCGTTGTGAAGAAGGCGCAGCAGTGCCTCTTTAACCTCAGGAGGCTGAAGAAATTCAGCTTGTCACCAAAAGCACTCACAAACTTCGACAGATGCACAATCGAGAACATGCTGTCGGGCTGTATCACCGCCTGGTACGGCAACTGCTCCGTCCACAAGCGTAAGGCTCTCCAGAGGGTAGTGAGGTCTGTACAACGCATCACAGGGGGCAAACTACCTGCCCTCCAGGACACCTACACCACCCGATGTCACAGGAAGGCCATAAAGATCATCAAGGACAACAACCACCCGAGCCACTGCCTGTTCACCCCGTTTTATCCAGAAGGCGAGGACTGTACAGCAGGGACCGAGAGACTGAAAAACAGCTTCTACATTTACATTTACATTTAAGTCATTTGGAAGACGCTCTCATCCAGAGCGACTTAAAAATTGGTGAATTCACCTTATGACATCCAGTGGAACAGCCACTTTACAATAGTGCATCTAAATCATTTAAGGGGGGGGTGAGAAGGATTACTTTGTCCTATCCTAGGTATTCCTTAAAGAGGTGGGGTTTCAGGTGTCTCCGGAAGGTGGTGATTGACTCCGCTGTCCTGGCGTCGTGAGGGAGTTTGTTCCACCATTGGGGGCCAGAGCAGCGAACAGTTTTGACTGGGCTGAGCGGGAACTTTACTTCCTCAGTGGTAGGGAGGCGAGCAGGCCAGAGGTGGATGAACGCAGTGCCCTTGTTTGGGTGTAGGGCCTGATCAGAGCCTGGAGGTACTGCAGTGCCGTTCCCCTCACAGCTCCGTAGGCAAGCACCATGGTCTTGTAGCGGATGCGAGCTTCAACTGGAAGCCAGTGGAGAGAGCGGAGGAGCGGGGTGACGTGAGAGAACTTGGGAAGGTTGAACACCAGACGGGCTGTGGCGTTCTGGATGAGTTGTAGGGGTTTAATGGCACAGGCAGGGAGCCCAGCCAACAGCGAGTTGCAGTAATCCAGACGGGAGATGACAAGTGCCTGGATTAGGACCTGCGCCGCTTCCTGTGTGAGGCAGGGTCGTACTCTGCGGATGTTGTAGAGCATGAACCTACAGGAACGGGCCACCGCCTTGATGTTAGTTGAGAACGACAGGGTGTTGTCCAGGATCACGCCAAGGTTCTTAGCGCTCTGGGAGGAGGACACAATGGAGTTGTCAACCGTGATGGCGAGATCATGGAACGGGCAGTCCTTCCCCGGCAGGAAGAGCAGCTCCGTCTTGCCGAGGTTCAGCTTGAGGTGGTGATCCGTCATCCACACTGATATGTCTGCCAGACATGCAGAGATGCGATTCGCCACCTGGTCATCAGAAGGGGGAAAGGAGAAGATTAATTGTGTGTCGTCTGCATAGCAATGATAGGAGAGACCATGTGAGGTTATGACAGAGCCAAGTGACTTGGTGTATAGCGAGAATAGGAGAGGGCCTAGAACAGAGCCCTGGGGGACACCAGTGGTGAGAGCGCGTGGTGAGGAGACAGATTCTCGCCACGCCACCTGGTAGGAGCGACCTGTCAGGTAGGACGCAATCCAAGCGTGGGCCGCGCCGGAGATGCCCAACTCGGAGAGGGTGGAGAGGAGGATCTGATGGTTCACAGTATCGAAGGCAGCCGATAGGTCTAGAAGGATGAGAGCAGAGGAGAGAGAGTTAGCTTTAGCAGTGCGGAGCGCCTCCGTGATACAGAGAAGAGCAGTCTCAGTTGAATGACTAGTCTTGAAACCTGACTGATTTGGATCAAGAAGGTCATTCTGAGAGAGATAGCGGGAGAGCTGGCCAAGGACGACACGTTCAAGAGTTTTGGAGAGAAAAGAAAGAAGGGATACCGGTCTGTAGTTGTTGACATCGGAGGGATCGAGTGTAGGTTTTTTCAGAAGGGGTGCAACTCTCGCTCTCTCAAGGATATCAGACTGTTAAACAGCCACCACTAACATTGAGTGGCTGCTGCCAACATACTGACTCAACTCCAGCCACTTTAATAATGGAATAATTGATGTAAAAAAATGTATCACTAGCCACTTAATATAATGTTTACATACCCTACATTACTCGTCTCATATGTATATGTATATACTGTACTTTATATCATCGACTGCATCTTGCCATCTTTATGTAATATATGTATCACTAGCCACTTTAAGCTATGCCACTTCATGTTTATATACCCTACATTACTCATCTCATATGTATATACTGTACTCTATACCATCTACTGCATCTTGCCTATGCCATTCTGTACCATCACTCATTCATATATCTTTATATACATATTGTTTATCCCTTTACACTTGTGTGTATTAGGTAGTAGTTGTGGAATTGTTAGGTTAGATTACTTGTTGGTTATTACTGCATTGTCGGAACTAGAAGCACAAGCATTTCGCCTACACTCGCATTAACATCTGCTAACCATGTGTATGTGACAAATAACATTTGAGTTGATTTGATTTGAACGTTCAGATTCTTCCCATTATCAAGAACAGCTTGTTGGGAAAAAATCTATTAATTTCTTAGAGAAGTACATGCAAACAGTGTTGTTGATATTTATATGCAGGCAAGAATCAGTCATCCATTTAGAAACGTATACCATAGCTTCAGTTAACTAGTTAACAACTTGTCTATTTTTTGAGTGTACATACAGGACTGTATCGTCTGCATTCATCTGTATGTTAATTTGTGGGCAAACAAGTGGAATATCATTTATATAGATGGTAAACAGAAGGGGGCCTAATATTGACCCTTATGGGACCCCAATGTTACAGTAAAGAGAATCCGACTGAGTGTCCCCCAGACGAACCCTTTGACTTCTGTTCATCAGATAGGAATAAGTGGCTTCGGTGGACACATTAAGGGAGGATAGTTTGGATAGGAGAATAGTTTGGATAGTTTGGATAGGAGAACCATGATTCACAGTATTAAAGGCCTTTTTAACATCCAAAAAGACTGCACTGACTTCACCACCTATGTCCAGTTTAGATTTAAGCAATGAAGACCCAGTCTGGATACAGAACATTTCTGTCAGCTATTGACAAAGTAGATGCCTCTTTTACCAGGACATTTCAATGTAAGCCAAGACGGACAACCTCTCTACCATGGCTCAGCGAGGACCTCTGGAGGTAGATGAGAGAATGCGATCTTTCCTTGAAAAAAGCCCGAAGTTAAATCTAACTAACTGGCTGTAGCTCAGGACCTGAAGCAAGGATATGTATATTCTTGATTCCATTTGAAAGGAAACACTTTGAAGTTTGTGGAAATGTGAAATTAATGTAGGAGAAATAACACATTAGATCTGGTGAAAGATAATACAAAGAAAAAAACGTTTTTTTTTCTCCATCTTTGAAATGCAAGAGAAAAGTCATAATGTATTATTCCAGGTTAGGCACAATTTTGATTTTGGCCACTAGATGGCAACAGTGTGTGTGTGTGTGCAAAGTTTTAGACTGATCCAATGAACCATTGCATTTCTGTTCAAAATGTTGTATCAAGACTGCCCAAATGTACCTAATTGGTTTATTGATACATTTTCAAGTTCATAACTGTGCACTCTCCTCAAACAATAGCATGGTATTCTTTCACTGTAATAGCTACTGTAAATTGGACAGTACAGTTAGATTAACAAGAATTAATGTGTTCTGCCCATATCAGATATGTCTATGTCCTGGGAAATATTATTGTTACTTACAACCTCATGCTAATCACATTAGCCTACATTAGCTCAACCGTCCCGCCGGGAGGGACACCGATCCTGTAGAGGTTTTAACAGATCAGACCAGTCAATTTGACTTATAGCTGCATCGTGATTACTCTGCTCACCTTTCTGGATTTTTTTTATCGCACTGTTGCACATTAATATGGTTCTTAAATATCTTTTTAGTTAGCTTTCTAATCACCAATGTAACGTTGTGGTCAGATATGCCAGTTGGTAAGGTAACGGACTTAGTTATTCGATCAGGTCTGTTAGTAAACACCAGATATATTTGAGTCTGGGATGTCTGTGTAACGCTGGTTGGTCCTTGTATGATCTGGGGTCTGCAAGTTTTGTTTTCCTAGTTTATATTGAAATCACCCATGAAGATGATCTACTTATGTTCACATTCTTTAAGCATATCATTTAGATGGTCATAAAATGAGATTGATGTTGGTGGTCGATATAATCCAATAACAGTGAGACACATGAGGGGAGAGGAAGAGATTCAGCCCCATACATTCAAGGTCATTGGCATGTTTCCATATGATAATACAATTGCATTTAAAGCGATCTTTCATGTACATAAGCAGTCCACCCCCTATATATATATATATATATATATATATATATATATATATGGCATATCCAGGGATATTAAAGACAGAAATAGGAGAAGATTTCTTCAGTCATGTCTCAGAGAAACAGAAAAAAATCAAGATTAGTCATTCAATAAATGTTCTACCTGTTCACTCTTAGAAATAATGCTATGAAAATTCAGTTTACTGCTTAATATTCCTATAGACTTGGAACAAGTGTCCCAGAGAATTGTAGCCTTGATTAACAGTTTGAAAAAGTTTCATGGTACAATGTTTTCTAATAGCTGGATTACGGGAATTTAGTTTGTCTCGAAGGTGGGTTTTATTTGGGACATTTATCAAGAGTTTGCATTAAAAAGAGATTATCTGCAGATTGCTTATTCTCTTGAAAAGCCATGTTAGTGACAGAGGTTATGCTCACATACACATAATATCCTTCTCTGAACCAGATAAAAATATAATATAGGCTACTAAAATATAGATTATTAATGCTGGCTTTACACATTAAACTTTCAAATAACTCTTTGTTGACTGTTGCTGTGTGCTATCGACCACCATCAGCACCGGCCTGTACCCTAAATGCCCTAAACTCTCTCTTAGCCCCTTACACTAAGTCTGAATTTGTCCTGCTAGGTGACAAACTGGGACATGCTTAAACCACCGGACTAAATCCTAAAGCAATGGGACTCCCTAAATCTTTCTCCGATTATTACCAATCCCACAAGATATGACTCCAAACACCCAGAAAAGGCTACGCTCCTTGATGTTTTCTTTACAAATAATCCTGATAAGTATCAGTCTGGTGTTTTCTGTAATGACCTTAGTGATCACTGTTTTACAGCCTGTGTTTGTAATGGCTGCTCAGTGAAACGACCTGTCCTGATTTGTCATAGACACTTGCTAAAAAACTTTAATGCGCAAGCCTTCCTTCATGATCTGGCCTCTGTAAATTGAAATAGAATCAGCTTGATCCCCTCTGTCGAAAACGCTTGGACCTTCTTTTTAATAGTTTCAGTGGTATCAGTAACAAATACGCTCCCACAAAGAAAATTAGAATTGAATAGAGGTTCAACCCCTGGTTTGACAGTGATCTGGCAGAGTTACTCCTCAAGAATTCATTGCCAAATCGCTCTGCACACGCATACTCAGGCTGACTGGGTCTCGTTCAGGCAAATTAGAAATAAGTGTCACGATCGTTACAATGAGTGGACCAAGATGCAGCGTAGTATGGTTCCATCCTCTTTATTTTGAAGTGAAACTCAAAGAAAACAATAAATGCAAAATGAAAGGTGAAGCTGCCATAGTGCTCACAGGCAACTATACATAGTCAAGATCCCACAAAGCACAAAGGGGAAATGGCAGCTTAAATATGATCCCCAATCAGAGACAATGATAAACAGCTGCCTCTGATTGAGAACCATACCAGTCCAACATAGAAATATAATCACCTAGATGTCCCACCCTAGTCACACACCGACCTAACCAACATAGAGAATAAAAAGCTCTCTATGGTCAGGGCGTGACAGTACCTCCCCCAAAGGTGTGGACTCTGACCGCAAAACCTGACTCAATAGGGGAGGATCTGGGTGGGCATCTACCGTTGGGGGCAGCTCCAGTGCGGGGCGAAGTACCCACTCCGCTCGTGGATATGTCATCCTCAATGGCGGCTCTGGTGCAGGGATCGCCGGAGGAACCAGACCACAGATCGTCGCCGAGGACTCCGGACCGCGGACCGTCTCAGGAGGTTTTGGGCCGCGGACCGTCTCAGGAGGTTTCAGACTGTAGACTGTATCAGGAGGTTCCGGACTGTAGACTGTATCAGGAGGTTCCGGACTGTGGACCGTCGCCGGAAGCTCTGGACTGGGAACTGTCGCCGGAAGCTCTGGACTGGGAACTGTCGCCGGAAGCTCTGGACTGGGAACTGTCGCCGGAAGCTCTGGACTGGGGATCGTCGCAGGAAACCTGGTGCGTGGGGGCGGCACTGGTGGTACCGGGCTGGTGACACGCACCTCAGAGCTAGCACAAGGAGCAGGCACAGGACGTACTTGACTGGGAAGACGTACTTGAGGGATAGTTCGAGGAGCAGGAACAGAACGCACCTGACAGGTAAAGCGCACTTCAGGGCGAGAGCGGGGAGGAGGCACAGGACGTACTTGACTGGGAAGACGTACTTGAGGGATAGTTCGAGGAGCAGGAACAGAACGCACCTGACAGGTAAAGCGCACTTCAGGGCGAGAGCGGGGAGGAGGCACAGGACGTACTGGACTGGGGGCACGCACTTCAGGGAAAGTACGAGGAGCAGGCACAGGACGTACCTGACTGGGAAGACGCACTTGAGGGAGAGTGCAAGGAGCAGGCACAGGACGTACCTGACTGGGAAAGCACACTTGAGGGAGAGTGCGAGGAGCTGGCACAGGACGTACTGGGTGGTGAAGGTGCACTGTAGACCTGGTGTGTATAGCCGGCATCAATTGTTCCGGAACTTTAACACACTTATCAGGACTAGTACGGGGAGCTGACTCAGGTAGAACCAAACTGACAACACGTTCCTTAGGGCAAATACCGTGCATCCTCCACCAACTCAACAACTCCCCCATTTCTCTCTCCTCCAAATTCTCCCTCTTCTCCCAGACTGGCTCTGGTTCACTCCTCGGCTCTGCCGACTGCTCCATGTGCCCCCCCCAAAAAAATTATTGGGGTTTCTGTGGCCTTCCTCCCCGACCTCGTCGCTGTCCCTCCTTCGCTGATTCCGCCTGCTTCCATTTCAGGCTCTTGTCTCCTGCCATTATTTCTTCCCAAGTCTTTATTAGAGAGGGGTAAAGAAAGATTTTGTTCGGGCGCCAGGCAGGTATTAACCATGCCGAAAGGAAAAGAGTAGAATAGAGAGAGTACCACTACCAGACCCACACACATCAGCAGAAGAGACTGCCTAGAGTGTAGCCTGTTTATCAGATAGCCAGTGGAGAGAAAAGAGAATACACACCATATAAAACCCACATCACAGCACAGGGGTAACCCCAACAAGATTACCTCATACAATAATACTAATACTAATAATGGCAGAGCAATTCAACAGCGACTTCATACAAGAACGAACCCAGTCATCAACAGAGGATTTGCAATAATCTGTATTATTTTCTAGTGGATGAGTGCAGGGGGTATGAATGTGGGGGAGGGGTGTTCATCGACACAACAAAGGCCTTAAAAATGTCCACAGTCTTCTCGGCCACATGTCATTAGTACACCTCACCTCAATACAGTTCAAGTGAACAATACACAACTTGCAAGCAACCTCCCTTTTAACTAAAATGTCCATCCAAATACTTCTAGCAGGGCAATAATAGTCCAGCTCTAATGAACTTCAATGGGAAGTGCATTGGAAAAATAGAGAGTCTGTTGCAGGGTAAAGGACTGGAACGAGAGGGAAGAGAAAGAGAGAAAGAGAAAAAGAGAAATCTTAGCTGTGATCTTCAGGCTTGCTGGTGTACTGTCTGACTGTCCGATGGTTTGTTGGTTTGTATGTTAAAGCTTCGCAACAATGTTGCTACTAATCCATGCGATCCATAACGGGCACGGTCCCAAACAAAAACAAAAACAACCACGATCTAGAGCGATCACACCGATGATTGAGTTAAATACTTTATAAACTTCACACGCTGAAAACAAAACAAAAACAACCACGATCTAGAGCGATCACACCGATGATTGAGTTAAATACTTTATAAACTTCACACGCTGAAAACAAACAAAACTTCTGCAGCACAGCACACACAATCAAACTGTCGCGCCACCCAAGAGCTCTTCCCCAAAGAGCTGAATGAGCTCTCTTTTATTTCCTCCTTCCTTACTGCTCATGCGCTCTTAAAGTGGCAGTGCACGGTGAAGGCTCCGTGCAGATTTCGCCACACTCCTCCCCCCATGAAAAAACAAAGCCTGTAGAAACAGAGAGGACGCAGGCTTTGACAGGTTCATGTTCCTGCTACACAAAACCAGGGAAGTCCTCCTCATCAGAGTCCTCCGCGAAGAGGTCCTGCAGGTATTGCATTTGCCTGCGATCCAGCTCTTCTGCCGTAGGGTAGCAGGGCTTTAGGTAAACAACATGCACTGTCCTGACACCTTCACCAGTGTCCTCCAAACAGACCAAGTAGTTCACTGGTCCCAACTGCTGCACTACACGGTATAGACTTTTCCATCTCGAAGCTAGCTTGGCAGTAAACTTCTTAGATGCCTTTGACAGATGATGTGAACGTACCCAGACACGAGACTGGGGTGGAAAACACACGTCTCGTCTATGTTTGTCATAGTTTCTCAGCTGTCGTTGTTTGGCTTTGGTTTTGCTGGACTCCACTCTGGCTAGCAAGGTGTGGTGGTGTTGTACGGCATCAAATGCTGGGCAGTCAGGTGAAACATTCGAACTTTGCAAGACCCTGTCCATCGGACCTTTTAGTGGTCTTCACAGGTGGAGTTCGGCGGGAGTGACCCCAGAAGTCTCCTGCACGGCAGAGTTCAGTGCAAAGCGAAATTCTGGAAGATGCTGATCCCACCTTGTGTGCTGATCCCGCACGAATGAAGCAATCATCCCCTTCAGGGTTCGGTTTACCCTCTCGATCAGGTTGGTCTGAGGATGGTAGGCTGTGGTCAGCTTGGCAATTACACCCCAGTAGGTACAGAGCTCTTTGTATATTCCTGATATGAACTGCAGACCTCGGTCAGAGAGGATTTGGTCGGGAATTCCGAATCTGGTAAAAACCTCCCTAATCAAATCAAATCAAATCCTTCGCAGAATTAGAGCAATGGCTGATGCAGTGGCTTTGCTGAGGGGAAACAACTCCACCCAGTGTGTGTAGTAGTCCACTACCACCAATAAAAATTCATTCCGTGTCCCCCGGCTGGGAGGAAAAGGTCCCATGAGGTCAATTCCCAACATTTAATTTGGATGGTTCACCACGGTCTGCTGCATTTTCTCCTCCTCACAGCTGCCCATGCCCCTTAATGTTGATGATGTGGTTGTTACTGATAAGGAGCACATGGCATATTTCCTCATCTCTCACCCTTTCTAATGCGACTATCCCCGATGCGCCACCCTCTTTTTCCCCTGCTCCGCTACAACATTTCTCCCTGCAGGCGATCACTGAGTCCGAGGTATTAATGGAGCTCCTTAATCTTGACCTCCCCCCTCCCAAAATAAATATCTGGGTCAGATGGTTTAGACCCTTTCTTCTTTAAGGTGTGAATACTACCTCTAAGGGTTTAGAGCTTGAGGTAGTCACCTCATACAAGTACTTGGGAGTATGGCTAGATGGTACACTGTCCTTCTCTCAGCACGTATCAAAGCTGCAGGCTAAGGATAAATGTAGACTTGGTTTCCTCTATCGTAATCGTTCCTCTTTCACCCCAGCTGCCAAACTAACCATGAATCAGATTACCATCCTACCCATGCTAGATTACGGAGATGTAATTTACAGATTGGCTGGCAGGTTAGGGTGCTCTCGAGCGGCTAGATGTTATTTTCCATTCGACCATCAGATTTGCCACCAATGCTCCTTATAGGACACATCCCTGCACTCTATATTACTCTGCAAACGGGTCATCTCTGTAGGCCTCACCCCCCCCATCTGAGATACCTACTGCACCCCTCATCCTCCACATACAGCACCCATTCTGCCAGTCACATTCTGTTAAAGCTCCCCAAAGCACACACATCCCTGGGTCGTTCCTCTTTTCAGTACGCTGCAGCTAGCAACTGGCATGAGCTGCAAAAAATACTCAAACTGGACCGTTTTATTCCATCTCTTCATTCAAAGACTCAATCATGGACACTCACTGCTTTGCGTGATGTATTGTTGTCTCTACCTTCTTGCTGTTGTCTGTGCCCAATAATGTTTGTACCATGTTTTGTGCTGCTACCATGTTGTGCTGCTACCATGTTGTTGTCATGTTGTGTTGCTACCATGCTGTGTTTTCATGTGTTGCTGCCATGCTATGTTGCTGTCTTAGGTCTTTCTTTATGTAGTGTTGTGGTGTCTCTTGTCGTGATGTGTGTTTTGTCCTATAAATATATATATATACTGTATTATTATTATTTTTTATTCCCAGCCCCCGTCCCCGCAGGAGGCCTTTTGGTAGGTTGTCATTGTAAATAAGAATTTGTTCTTAACCAACTTGCCTAGTTAAAATATATTATATTATATTATTATTATATTAAAATAAAAAATAGATTAATAAACATACAAATAATGAATAATAAACAAAAATATATATAATTTCCACCATTCATCAATGATTTCGGTCTGGATGGCTACTTAGGGGGACTTTTCTCCACTTCTCCCAGAATTACATCCTCCATATCAGCCTTTTTTCTGCAGGTGACCTAACTACAGACTCTAATGGGGAGCTTGGAACCCTGGGCTGCTTGGGTGTTTGTTGAATGCGGATTGTTTTAATGAAGGCCACCATTTATGTTTGGCTGCCTTGTTTTGTGTTCCGCAGAGAGTTGCACCGCCTTTGGGGTCCCTTACTGTCCTCAGAGTTTTCTATTGGATTATAATTGTCACTGGTCTCAGTAGCCACTTTCCCAGCTTCATTTTTAGCATTTTCCCCCTTATTCTTCTTGGAATGAGAGGTCATTGTTGTAGACTCTGGCTCACCAGGTACCAACTCCAATGTTTCATTCACTCTGTCTTTGTCCTTGGGAGCTGAGAAATTATGCTCTTCAACCTGTCTCACTTTCTGTCATTTCAGCTGAGATATGTGATAGTCTTTCACGGGGAAAGGATTGTTGTCCTATATAGTGTGAAAAAGTTGTCTATGCACCTTACATTGCCCAGTGTAGTATGACTGTACTCTACCATCCCCTAACCCCCTCTAGTGTGAGATTGTGTCTCACACTCGCCACCACCTTGCATACAGCTTTTGCCAGAAACTGAGTCACAACACTATCATCTGTTGATTCAGGTAGTTCTTTAATTATAATTTGAATTGAGTTCGGGTCAGCCATGCGTGACTTCAAATTGAAAGCACTATTCTCTTTGAACATGTTTTCCTCTGATCAGAAGCTTTGCCCTTGCTTCCTTACTAAGAAGATATATATGCCAGAGTGTACGTACTCTGTACTGACCTCAAGTGGTTTGGATGATTTTTATGTATGAGACTGTGGTAGAGCTCCTCCTCAGTGAGGTTGGCTATGGCCTCCTCCTTTGTCAGAATGACTAAATCCATGATAAAAATTGGTAAAACAGTGTCCTTTCGGGGCATTTCGTCTCACAATCTTGTTCCAGGTCTCCATGTTTTTGCATCGCTGGAAATAGCCACAACTACAGCAGCCATTTTAATTGTAGTGTTAATGTTAAAAGTAATTAGTTTAACATTGAAATGGATCAACAACACTATTCATCATTATATAGTGAGGATATTTCATACTCAAGAATTGATGAATGGTTGATACTCAAATAGATATTTGTTTTCTCCAGCAATTGAAGCTTCTTAGTTGGGCTGAATACTGAGACAAAAGGAGATGTCAAAACATAACAGAAAATATGGATATACCTTTGTGGACCTGACAGGCCGGCTGTATATTTTTTGTATTTTCTACATTTTAGAATAATAAGTGAAGACATCAAAACTATGAAATAACACATGGAATCATGTAGTAACCACAAAAGTGTTAAACAAATCAAAATATATTTGAGATTCTTCAAAGTAGCCACTCTTGGCATTCCCTCAACCAGCTTCATGAGGTTGTCACCTGGACTGCATTTCAATTAACAGGTGTGCCTTGTTAAAAGTTCATTTGTGGAATTTCTTTGAAACACACAGCCATGCAATCTCCAAAGACAAACATTGGCAGTAGAATTGCCTTACTGAAAAGCTCAGCGATTTTCAACGTGGCACCGTCATAGGTTGCCACCTTTTCAACAAGTCAATTCGTCAAATATCTGCCCTGCTAGAGCTTCCCTGGTCAACTATAAATGCTGATATTGTGAAGTGTAAATGTCTAGGAGCAACAACAGCTCAGCTGCGAAGTGGTAGGCCACACAAGCTCACAGAACGGGACCGCCAAGTGCTGTAGCACATAGCTCGTAAAAATTGTATGTCCTTGGTGGCAACACTCACTACCAAGTTCCAAACTGTCTCTGGAAGCAACGCCAGCACAATAACTGTTCGTCGAGAGCTTTATGAAATGGGTTTCCATAGCCAAGCATCCGCACACAAGCCTAAGATCACCATGTGCAATGGCAAGCATCAGCTGGAATGGTGGATAGCTTGCTGCCATTGGACTCTGGAGCAGTGGAAATGTGTTCTCTGGAGTGATGAATCACACTTCACCATCTGACAGTTTGACGGGCAAATCACATTTTTGGTGGATAACAGGAAACCTCTACTTGTGCGAATGCGTAGTGCCAACTGTAAAGTTAGGTAGAGGAGGAATAATGGTCTTGGGCTGTTCTTCATGGTTTGGGCTAGGCCCCTTAGTTCCAATGAAGGGAAATCTTAACGCTGCAGCATACAATAGCATTCTAGATGATTCTGGGCTTCCAACTTTATGGCAACAGTTTGGAGAAGGCCCTTTCCTGTTTCAGTGTGACAATGCCCCCGTGCACAAAACGTGGTCCATACCGAAATGGTTTGGACCTAGCTTTAAGATGAGTGTGGATGAACTTGACTGGCCTGCACAGAGCCCTGACCTCAACCCCATCGAACACCTTTGGAATGAATTGGAATGCTGACTGCGAGCCAGGCCTAATCGCCCAACATCAGTGCCTGACCTCACTAATGCCTCTTGTGGCTGAATGGAAGCAAGTCCCCGCAGCAATGTTCCAACACCTAGTGGACAGCATTCCCAGAAGAGTGGAGGCTGTTATAACAGCAAAGGGAGGACCAACTCCATAATAATGACCTTGATTTTGGAATGAGATGTTTGATGAGCAGGTGTCCACATACTTTTGATAATCTAGTGTGTATATACATATACACTACCGTTCAAAAGTTTGGGGTCACTTAGAAATATCCTTGTTTTCCATGAAAACATACATGGAAATAGTTGCAAAATTAATAGGAAATATAGTCTATTTGTGGACAAGGTTATAAATAATGATTTGTTATTGAAATAATAATTGTGTCCTATCAAACTTTCGTCAAAGAATCCTCCATTTGCAGCAATTACAGCCTCGCAGACCTTTGGCATTCTAGTTGTCAATTAGTTGAGGTAATCTGAAGAGATTTCACCCAATGCTTCCTGAAGGACCTCCCACAAGTTGGATTGACGTGATGGGCACTTCTTACTGTCAAGCTCCTCCCATAACAGCTCAATAGGCTTGAGATCCGATGAATGTGCTAGCCACTCCTCTCTCCAGTGTCTGTGTTCTTTGGCCCATCTTAATCTTTTCTTTTTATCGGCCAGTCTAAGATATGGCTTTTTCTTTACAACTCTGCCTATAAGGCCAGCATCCCGGAGTTGCCTCTTCACTATTGACGTTGTTTTGCAGGTACTATTTAAAGAAGCTGACAGTTGAGAACTTGTGAGGCGTCTGTTTCTCAAACCAGACACTCTAATGTACTTGTCCTCTTGCTCAGTTGTGCACTGGAGCCTCCCACTCCTCTTTCTATTCTGGTTAGAGCCATTTTGCGCTGTTCTGTGAAGGGAGTAGTACACAGCATTGTACGAGATCTTTAGTTTCTTGGCAATTTCTTGCATGGAATAGCCTTCATTTCTCAGAACAAGAATAGACGGACAAGTTTCAGAAGAAAGTACTTTGTTTCTGGCCATTTTGATCCTGTAATTAAACCCACCAATGTTGACGCTCCAGATACTCAACTAGTCTAAAAAAGGCCAGTTCTATTGCTTCTTTAATCAAAACAACAGTTTTCAGCTGTGCTAACATACTTGCAAATGGGTTTTCTAATGATCAATTAGCTAACACAGGAACACAGAAGTGATGGTTGCTGATAATGGGCCTCTGTACACCTATGTAGATATTCCATAAAAATCTGCCGTTTCCAGCAACAAAAGTCATTTACAACATTAACAATGCCTACACTGTATTTCTGATCAATTTGATGTCATTTTAATGGACAAAAATGTGCTTATCTTTCAAAAACAAGGACATTTCTAAGTGACCCCAAACCTTTGAATGGTAGTGTATGTATAAAGGAAGTGAAGTTTAGGCATAACCCCAGAGAGATAGAGATGTGCCGGTGCCATGCTACGACACCAACATGCATTTCTTTATGTCAGATGGCTACTGTGTCTGCTATACAGATATAGAGTGCATAAGAAGGGTAATTTGTAAATATTCAATCTGAATATTTTGTATAAAGATAAGCATTATATTGTTAGATTATAGGAGTAGCTGTCAGAATTGTGTGTATAGGTGGCAGGGAAGTCAGGCGCAGGAGAGTCAAACACAGTGTAAAATGGAGTCTTTTAATGAATGTCCACGTAACATGCTCCATAACTAATAAGAACAGAATATAAACAAACATGGGTACGAGGACCCATCGCGCACCTATACAACAAACACAACACTGACAATAAACAATCTCTGACAAAGACATGAGGGGAAACAGAGGGTTAAATACACAACAGGTAATGAATGGGATTGAAAACAGGTGTGTGGGAAGACAAGACAAAACCAATGGAAAATAAAAAATGGATCAAATGATGGCTAGAAGACCGGTGACATCGACCACCGCCCGAACAAGGAGAGGCAATGACTTCGGGCAGAAGTCGTGACAGTAACTATGGTATGCCTGAAACAGTCTTCCTCATCTCAAGTTCAATTGTCAGAGTCAGTTGGAGCGCCAGGGTGCACTGTCTTCATATCATAGGCCTGCAGTAGCTAAAGCTTAGCCACACCAAAGCTACAGCCACACCATACTAAACCTTCACAAACATTTATAAACTTTATTATGGTGATATCAAAAGTAAGTCCAGCCATTGTTTATAGGGAAAATACAAGCAGAAGAGCAAAAGTAAACCAGGGAAAAAATGCAGTACCCTCTCCTGTTCCCTCCCAAAAATTATACACCCAAAAGTTTGGCCTCTTCAGTAAATTTCGATCTGTCACCAAAGTAAATTTAAATACATTTGCCAAAGTTATATAATTACTCCTGTCTTTACAGATGTAAATGAAATTATTCAAAATACCCCCAACACAAAGCATGACAGCCACAGAGGATCATTAGCTTCTTTAAAAGAAAATAGGTATGGATTGTGTCAAATCACAAGCGAGGAGGCCTATGCCTAGTTGGGAAGTCCACAGTTTGGACAGCACATGTGGCAATAGGCCTAGCTGATTATTGAGTTGCTTTTCAGTGAAAAAATAAACAAGTGTGAAGATAATGTGTCTTTGGAACATCTCTCTCCAGAATGCACTCAGCTCTTCAGAATGTGTTCAGCTGCCTCCCGCCAATTCTTGTACATTAATTCTTTATTGTGTGAGTTGTTTGCCCTTTGTTTTTTAAAATATAAATTCCTCATTATATACAGTGAGCTGAAAGTATTGGGACAGTGACACATGTTTGTTGTTTTGGCTCCAGTACTTGAAATAATACAATAACTATGAGGTTAAAGTGCAGACTGTCAGCTTTAATCTGAGGATATTTTTATCCATATCGAGTGAACGGTTTAGAAATGACTACACTTTTTGTAGATAGTCCCGCCATTTTAAAAGGGACCAAAAGTATTCAGACAAATTCACTTATATGGGTATTAAAGTAGTCACATGTTTAGTATTTGGTCCCATATTCCTAGCACACAATGATTACATCAAGCTTGTGACTCAACAAACTTGTTTGGATGCATTTGATGTTTGTTTTGGTTGTGTTTCAGACTATTTTAGCCTACATGATTTTGTTGGGAACTATTTCGCAATGTGTGTATCTTGAAGTGGAACATTGATTGTTCCAGTCTAATTCGAAAACAAATAGTCTTGGGTGTCATTTTTATGACGGATAGACTGAAATGGCAACAATAATATAATAGTGTTATACCACACAAATTTAAATAATAAATAGGCTTACATTAAAACTTTTACACAAATGTAAGCTTTAGTGCTGAGCGATTAGTGCTTTTTGATGATGGTTCAGTTTCGGATAGTCACAGTTTTCGATTTCAATTCTATTTTTTTACAACATTAGATGCACTATGTATTATGTGGGTTGAATGCTGTAACAAGAGAAAAAAAACAATTAATACAAGTCCCATGATGGTAGGAACTACTCATTACTACTTATCAATTATTAACCATCATTTATTTACATTTACTTTAATGAAATATTTCAGTTGTTGTACATATTACATGCTTTATTTGATGACTAGTATTTCATTCCAAGTCATCCTCTCATCTCGTCTCTATAGAGCTGCGGTCTATGCTGTCTGACAAAATCACTCCTTTAGTAGTTATTCAAAGTAAATAAGGCCTACTTTTATAACTGCTGAATACCAAATATCAATCACTTAGATAATGTATTTTCAGGTAGCGATACCGAGCTAAGCAGCTGCTCTCTATCCCTCTCGACTGTGCAGTCTCTCCTTTCCCTCTCCATGTTTGGCCCCAGGGATATGTAGGTTACTTTCTACTAGTTACCTGCCCAAAATTGTAATCAGTAGCATAATTGATGAATTACCCAAACTCAGTAATGTAATCTGATTACTTTTAGACTACTTTTTGAAGAAGACAACAATGTATGTTACCAATTGAACGACATCTAACATCTAACGACATCTATTGCAGGATAAATCAATGTTAAAGTTTACATAGCTGGCCATATATACAACCACAATCTGTAAAGCGCAAAAAGCTCAATGAGAGAGCAGCAGTGTGCTATGTAGAAGACATAGCTTGGACTGTAGCCTACAAAAGCCTATTTCTGCTCTTTTCCCGCAATCCATCGCATTGCGGGAAAAGACACATTTGGTGTGTCATCATAGGGGTCTCTGATTTGTGGTCAGACTCGCTCAACTTTCTTTCACAAACATCCTTTCTGAATTTAAAAGTAGTCTCGAAGTAATCATCTAGTTTTTCAAAAGTATACGTAATCTGATTATCACGTGTTAGGGAAGACCCAGATGCAGACAGTGTCGAAGTAACAAAAATGTATTACTAGAATAGGGGGTAGGAAAAACGACAGGTCAAGGGCAGGCAGAGGTTGGTAATCCAGATCAGAGTCCAAAAGGTACAGAACGGCAGGCAGTCTCAGGGTCAGGGCAGGCAGAGGTCAATAATCCAGTGTGGTGTGACAAGGTACAGAACAGTAGGCAGGGTCAGGGCAGGCAGAATCATCACAACTGGGAAAACTAGAAAACAGGAACCAGAAACAAACAGGAGCAAGGGGAAAACCGCTGGTAGGCTTGACAAACAAAACAAACTGACTGGGGAAGATGGGCGACACCTGGAGGGGGTGGAGACAAGCACAAAGACAGTTGAAACAGGTCAGGGTGTGACACTGATTGCAATATTTTTGCTGGTAACATAACATATTACAGATAACGCTTTTTTGTAATCCCTTACATGTAATATGTTATTCCCCAACACTGTCTGCCCCACACTAACCTAAAGTAGCAGGCATAAAAGAAACACACAGACTGGACAAGTAGGAGCCCAATGGATTATGGTCATTGTAATTAATTACCACATTAAATAAAGCATAATATTTGCCTGTTGGAAACTATATCTCCCTACATCATCGCACATTTCGGGCTTGATCTGATTTATCTCTAGAGAAACTGTGCAATATGCGCATTGAGCTCTCAGAAAAAAACGAACGAAAGGAAATTCAAATAGTCAATTAGTTGTTTAAAAACTGAAAATTAACTGAAATGTTGGTTAATCGCTCCGCACTAGTAAGCTTAGACTCAAGTATCCACATTTGCAAAGCCCACCCTCGCCAAAAGTAATTCCCAAGAACTACATGCCACCTGTCATTTCCATTGGGAATGTCAGTACTGCACATGCAGCCTAAAACGGGCATGACTGGTTCCTATTTTTGAGTGAGTGAAAAGAGACAAAACAGTTTAGCTTATGTCTCTAATACATGTGTTACATAAAGAGTACATCTAAAAATAATTGTGAACATTTTTAACGTTGAGTAGTATATGAAAAGTTGTTCTCGCCACACAGCTCAACATTTGATGGCAACTAATCTATATCGAAGACAGTTATCGTCAACAATATACTGTACCTCTATCAATTTCGTATTTATGGTAGTATTGTTTTAGTTAAATTTCTACAGAGGGTGAACAGGCAGATTGCAGCATGGCTTTATTTTCTTATTATGTCGATATTATATTGATACAACTTTTACGATAAATATGTACCATATTAGACTGTGCAGATTCTAGTCAGTAATGTCCAGTGGAAAAGTGGTGAACCACATTTTCTTTTAAATTGGAACATTTTCATTCAACATTTTTGCACCACGGTGTCATTCACTGAAAGTAGCATTGTCAAGATGGCTATAAAACCTTGAACAATGGCTAAAAGTTGGTCACGGAACTTTAACCCACATGTCCAACACATGGAGACATGGTATTTAAGGAAATTATGACTGCTTATTGCTTTTATAAAGCAGGAAATTACTATACAGTTGAAGTCAGAAGTTTACATACACCTTAGCCAAATACATTTAAACTTAAACATTTAAACATTTAAACTTTTTCACAATTCCTGACATTAAATCCAAGTAAAGTGTTCCTGTCTTAGGTAAGTTAGCATCACTACTTCATTTTAAGAATGAAATGGCAGAATAATATTAGAGAGAATGATTTATTTCAGATTTGATTTCTTTCATCACAATCCCAGTGGGTCAGAAGTTTACATACACTCAATTAGTATTTGGTAGAGTTGCCTTTAAATGGTTTAACTTGGGTCAAACGTTTCGGGTAGCCTTCCACAAGCGTCCCACAATAAGTTGGGCAAATTTTGGCCATTCCACCTGACAGAGCTGGTGTAACTGAATTAGGTTTGTAGGCCTCCTTGCTTGCACACGCTTTTTCTGTTCTGCCCACAAATTTTCTATTGGATTGAGGTCAGGGCTTTGTGATGGCCACTCCAATACCTTGACTTTGTTGTCCTTAAGCCATTTTGCCACAACTTTGGAAGTATGCTTGGGGTCATTGTCCATTTGGAAGACCCATTTGCGACCAAGCTTTAACTGATGTCTTGAGATGTTGCTTCAATATATCCACATCATTTTCCTTCCGCATGATGCCATCTATTTTGTGAAGTGCACCAGTCTGTCCTGCAGCAAAGCATCTCCACAACATGATGCTGCCACCCCTGTGCTTCATGGTTGGGATGGTGTTCGTCGGCTTGCAAGCCTCCCCCTTTTTCCTCCAAACATAACAATGGTCATTATGGCCAAACAGTTCTATTTTTGTTTCATCAGACCAGAGGACATTTCTCCAAAAAGTACGATCTTTGTCCCGTGTGCAGTTGCAAACCGTAGTCTGGCTTTTTTATGGCTGTTTTGGAGCAGTGGCTTCTTCCTTGATGAGCGGCCTTTCAGGTTATGTCGATATAGGACTCGTTTTTACTGTAGATATAGATACTTTTGTTCCCGTTTTCTCCAGCATCTTCACAGGGTCCTTTGCTGTTGTTCTGGGATTGAATTGCACTTTTCGCACCAAAGTACGTTCATCTTTAGGTGACAGAACGCGTCTCCTTCCTGAGCGGTATGATGGCTGCATGGTCCCATGGTGTTTATACTTGCGTACTATTGTTTGTACAGATGAACGTGGTCTCTTCGGGCTTTTGGAAATTGCTCCCAAGAATGAACCAGACTTGTGGAGGTCTACAAGGTTTTTTCTGAGGTCTTGGCTGATTTATTTTGATTTTCCCATAATGTCAAGCAAATAGGCACTGCGTTTGAAGGTAGGCCTTGAAATTCTTCCACAGATACACCTCCAATTGACTCAAATGATGTCAATTAGTCTATCGGAATCTTCTAAAGCCATGACATCATTTTCTGGAATTTTCCAAGCTGTTTAAAGGCACAGTCAACGTAGTGTATGTAAACTTTTGACCCACCTGAATTGTGATACAGTGAAATAATCTGTCTGAAAACAATTTTGGGAAAAAGTACTTGTGTCATGCACAAAGTAGATGTCCTAAAGACTTGCCAAAACCATAGTTTGTTAACAAGAAATTTGTGGAGTGGTTGAAAAACGAGTTTTAATGACTCCAACCTAAGTGTATGTAAACTTCTGACTTCAACTGTACATGTAGCACCATTTGGGCCCCAAAAGGAATCCAAGAGGTGGTGCTATTATTGTACTTTCAAACTTAGTGAATGGTCTTAACTTTCACGATGCATACAAGGTCCTACCCCGCCCTCCTTTCGGAGAATCTGACCATGACTCAATTTTGCTCCTCCCTTCCTATAGGCAGAAACTCAAACAGGATGTACCTGTGGTAAGGACTATGCAATGCTGGTCTGACCAATTGGAATCCATACTTCAAGATTGTTTTGATCACGTGGACTGGGATATGTTCCGGGTAGCCTTAGAGAATAATATTGACGTATATGCTGATTCGGTGAGTGAGTTAATAGGGAAATGTATAGGAGATGTTGTACCCACTGTGACTATTAAAACCTACCCTAACCAGAAACCGTGGATAGATGGCGGCATTCGCGCAAAACTGAAAGCACGAACCACCGTATTTAACAATGAAAAGGTGACTGAATGAAAACGAGTTTTACTGAATAATTTTGCACGCCCAATTTTTCAGTTTTTGATTTGTTAAAAAAGTTTGAAATATCCAATAAATGTCATTCCACTTCATGATTGTGTCCCACTTGTTGATTCTTCACAAGAAAATACAGTTTTATATCTTTATGTTTGAAGCCTGAAATTTGGCAAAAGGTCGCAAAGTTCAAGGGGGCCGAATACTTTCGCAAGGCACTGTATCGCCGAACAAACAGTGTAGTTATTCCTTCCGCAAAGCAATCAAGCAAGCAAAATGTCTGTCTATAAACTATGTGGAGTCGCAATCAACTGCTCAGACACGAGGTGTATGTGGAATTGAAGGAATGATGGATGGCGCTAAATACAGGGAAATTCTTGAAGGCAACCTGTTTCAATCTTCCAGAAATTTGAGACTGGGACGGAGGGCTGGAGCAGGATGTCATAAGGTGAATTCACCAATTTGTAAGTCGCTCTGGATAAGAGCGTCTGCCAAATGACTTAAATGTAAATGTAAATGTAAATCACGGACTACAAAAGGAAAACCAGCCACGTCACGGACACCGACATCTTGCTTGCAGACAAACGAAACACCTTCCTTGCCTGCTTTGAGGATAATACAGTGCCAAAGACGTGGCCCGCTACCAAGGACTGTGGGCTCTCCTCCTTGGTGGCTGATGTGAGTAAGACATTTAAACGTGTTAACCCTCGCAAGGCTGCTGGCCAAGACGGCATCCCTAGCCGCGTCCTCAGAGCATGCGCAGACCAGCTGGCTGGTGTGTTTACGGACATATTCAATCTCTCCCTATCCCAGTCTGCTTTCCCCACATGCTTCAAGATGGCCACGATTATTCCTGTACTCAAGAAGGCAAATGACTATCACACCATAGCACTCACTTCTGTCATCATGAAGATCTTTGAGAGACTAGTCAATGATCATATCACCGCAGTGGTCTAAGGCACTGCATCGCAGTGCTAGCTGTGTCACTATAGATCCTAGTTCAGAGTCCAGGCTCTGTCGCAGCCGGCCGACCGGGAGACCCATGGGGTGGCGCACAATTGGCCCAGCGTCATCCGGGGTAGGGGAGAGTTTGGCCGGCAGGGATGTTCTTGTCCCATCGCCCTCTAACGACTCCTGTGGCGGGCCGGGCGCAATGCACACTGACACAGTCGCCAGGTGTACTGCGTTTCCTCCGACACATTGGTGCGGCTGGCTGCCGGGTTAAGCGGACATTGTGTCAAGAAGCAGTGTGGCTTGGCTGGGTTGTGTTTCGGGGGACACACGGCTCTCGACCTTAGCATCTCCTTCGTGTCCGTATTGAGTTGTAGCAATGGGACAAGACTGTAACTACAGTACTACTGTACCAACGAAGTTGGGGAGAAAAAATTATAATAAATAAACCAAAAAAACATATTAATTAAAAATAAATAACAATATTTAAAAAAATTACAAAATAAAAATAGGATCATATCACCTCCACCCTACCTGTCACCCTAGACTCACTTCAATTTGCTTACCGCCCAAATACGTCCACAGACGATGCAATCGCCATCTCCCTGCTCACTGCCCTATCCCATCTGCACAAAATGAATACCTATGTAATAATGCTGTTCATTGACTATAGCTCAGCATTCAACACCATAGTACCATCCAAGCTCATCATTAGGCTTGAAGCCCTGGGTCTCAACCCCGCCCTGTGCAACTGGGTCCTGGACTTTCTGATGTGCCGCCCCCAGGTGCTGAAGGTAGGAAACATCTCCATTTCACTGATCCTCAACACTGGGGCCCCACAAGGGTATGTGCTCAGCCCCCTCCTGTACTCCCTGTTCACTCATGACTGCGTGGCCATGCATGCCTCCAACTCAATTATCACGTTTGCAGACGACACAACAGTAGTAGTAGGCTTGATTACCAACAACAACGAGACAGCCTACAGGGAGGAGGTGATGGCACTCGGAGTGTAGTGTCAGGAAAACAACCTCTCACTCAACGTCAACAAAACAAAAGGAGATGATCTTGGACTTCAGGAAACAGCCGAGGGAGCACCCTCCAATCCACATTGACGGGACAGCAGTGAAGGTGGACAGTTTTAAGTTCCTCGGCGTACACATTATGGACAAACTGAAATAGTCCACCCACACAGACCATATAGTGAAGAAGGCGCAACAACGCCTCTTCAACCTCAGGAGGCTGGAGAAATTTGGCGTATCACCTAAAACCCTCATAAACTTTTATAGATGCACCATTGAGAGCATCCTGTCGGGCTGTACCACCGCCTGGTACGGCAACTGCACGCAAGGCTCTCCAGAGGGTAGTGAGGTCTGCACAACGCATCACCGGGGGCAAACTACCTGCCCTCCAGGATACCTACAGCATCCGATGTCACAGGAAGGCCAAAAAGAACATCATGGACAACAACCACCCGAGCCACTGCCTGTTCACCCCGCTACCACCCAGAAGGCGAGGTCAGTACAGGTACATCAAAGCTGGGACTGAGAGAGTGAAAAACAGCTTCTATCTCAAGACCATCAGACTGTTAAACAGTCATCCCTAACACAGGGAGGCTGCTGCCTACATACAGACATGAAATCATTGGCAACTTTAATAAATGGATCACTAGTCACTTTAAACAATGCCACTTGCATAATATTTTGCATAATATCTTGCATTACTCATCTCATATGTATATACTGTATTTTATATAATTTATTCCATCTTGCCTATGCTGCTTTGTTATTGCTCATCCATATATTTATATGTATATATTCTTATTCCATTCCTTTACTTAGATTTGTGTGTATTAGGCAGTTGTTGTGGAATTGTTAGATTACATGTTGGATATTGCTGCACTGTCAGAAATGGAAGCACAAGCATTTTGCTACATTCGCAATAACATCTGCTAACCATGTGTACAGTATGTGACCAATACAATTTGATTTGATTTTGATTTGATTGAATAGGGTCCCATAGTATTTAGTGCTACCTAACTCCCATGCGTCTCCTGTCCTGAATATGTGCACAGTACTGCAATGGAAACATCAGACATACCACCATTTTCTGTTCAACCCCATCCTTTTATACTGAAGAAGTCCTTCTGTTTTTAAACGTTATATCCCTGTGCAGTCCAAACCCTCCACCTGATGATATTCTAGACAGGCCTGTTGAGTGATGACTTGGAGGTCATGACCTCCAGGAACTGAGTCTGAACAGACCCTGGTCCTGCATTTACATCACCATGTCTTTGCTATGGCCTCTCATTTTACATCCTCCACAAGGAAAATGTTCAATAAATCAACTAGGATGTAGTCGCCAAAAAAGTGAAGTCATATATTCCAGCAAATATTGTTTAGCGTGAAGTTTGTCTCCTGTCCAAATCATGGGCTTTAAAAGGTGTTTGAGGCTGCCACTGCTGCATAATGATAGAGGCAGATGTATTATTCTCACACAAATGGGTATTTATATACAAACTTTCCGACGAACATAGTTTATGGGTTTATGTGATTTTGAAATTACAGGCACTTTTGGCATTTCTTATTTTCTTGAAGAAAACTTATCAACAGAAACATTTTTCCCAGTTTGTCAGGAACCATAAACTGGTATTGGCTGTGGACATTTTATTCGACAATACATGGATTTTACTCAGTTTTTCCATAACCCCTTCTGCTGATGTCGTCACCATCAAATCACAAATCATTACTTTTTCTTGTACTGAATGACATGCCCAATGGGTTTTTGGATTACCTGGTTAATCTGTACTGCAGCATTAAGAATTCATTATTGTAATTCCTTAATCCATAAATATGGGCCTGCATTGGCTGTGCTGTATACTTGCATGTAGGCTACCATCAACAGTGCAAGTTTCTTGTTAAAATGTATATATACTTAACAAAGATAGAAATGCATCATGCAACAATTACAAAAATTTACTAAGACACAGTTCATATAAGGAAATCAGTCAATTGACATAGATTCATTAAACCCTAATCTATGGATTTCACATGACTGGGAACACAGTCATGGATCTGTTGGTCACAGATACAGTTGAAGTCGGAAGTTTACATACACTTAGGTTGGAGTCATTAAAATTTGTTTTTCAACCACTCCACAAATTTCTTGTTATCAAACCATAGTTTTGGCAAGTCAGTTGTCTCATGCACAAAGTAAATGTCCTAAGTAATTTTTCCAACAATTGTTTTCAGACAGATTATTTCACTTATCATTCACTGTATCACAATTCCAGTGGGTCAGAAATTAACATATACTAAGTTGACTGTGCCTTTAAACAGCTTGGAAAATTCCAGAAAATTATATCATGGCTTTAGAAGCTTCTGATAGGCAAATTGACATAATTTGAGTCAATTGGAGGTGTACCTGTGGATGTATTTCAAGGCATACCTTCAAACTCAGTGCCTTTTTGCCTGACATCATGGGAAAATCAAAAGAGGCCAACAAACCTGACTCAGTTACACCAGCTCTGTCAGCAGGAATGGGCCAAAATTTGCCCAATTTATTGTGGGAAGCTTGTGGAAGGCTAGCCGAAACGTTTGACCCAAGTTAAACAATTTAAAGGCAATGCTACTAAATACTAATTGAGTGTATGTAAACTTCTGACCCACTGGGAATGTTATGGGAATGTTATGAAGGAAATACAAGCTGAAATAAATCATTCTCTCTACTATTATTCTGACATTTCACATTTTTAAAATGAAGTGGTGATCCTAACCGACCTAAGACAGGGAATTTTTACGAGGATTAAATGTCACGAATTGTGAAAAACTGAGTTTAAATGTATTTGGCTAAGGTGTATGTAAACTTCTGACTTCAATTGTATATTAAAAACACCCCAGTTTAATCCCAAAGTCATTACACACGTTTTTATAGTGACAGTCCATGGTCAGTGCATGGACAGTGCATGGACAGTGCATGGACAGTGCATATGGAGCACGTGTCTGATCATTAGAAGAAAACAAAGGCAGGGTGACGTAGACTTAATTTAACTTGTACCAGGCTTCTTAGAAGCTCCCATAAAGAGGGTTTTGTCGGGCTTCTTTTGCAGTAATGCCTGCGTTCTGTGCTAAGGATCAATTTATATAAGAGATCTGGCGCTGTAAAAAACACATATTTATTAAATTTACAGCTTGGCATGCTTGTCTGACAGCTTTTCCAGCCAAATGTTATCAGAGTAATCACCCGGCTTCCATTTTCCGTTCAACTCCCCTAACAAAAAGGCTTTTTATTGTCCTGTAATAAATGTGCTCCTTTTTTGCCACGCTCATGCTGTCTCATATGGGATCAGTATCATGCCAAATGTATTTGCAAATGTAAATCACCAATGCACAAATATAAATCACCAATCCACAAATGTAAATCCCTTTCTACAAATGTAAATCACTTTCCACAAATATAAAACCCTTTCTACAAATGTAAATCACTTTCCACAAATGTAAATCACCAATCCACAAATGTAAATCACTTTCCACAAATGTAGATCACCAATCCACAAATGTAGATCACTTTCTACAAATGTAAATCACTTTCCACAAATATAAATCCCTTTCCACAAATGTAAATCACCAATCCACAAATGTAAATCACCAATCCACAAATGTAGATCACTTTCTACATATGTAAATCACTTTCCACAAATATAAATCCCTTTCTACAAATGTAAATCACCAATCCACAAATGTAGATCACTTTCTACAAATGTAAATCACTTTCCACAAATATAAAACCCTTTCTACAAATGTAAATCACTTTCCACAAATGTAAATCACCAATCCACAAATGTAAATCACTTTCCACAAATGTAGATCACCAATCCACAAATGTAGATCTCAAATCCACATATGTAGATCACTTTCTACATATGTAAATCACCAATCCACAAATATAAATCACTTTCCACAAATGTAGATCACCAATCCACAAATGTAGATCAGTTTCTACAAATGTAGATCACCAATCCACAAATGTAGATCACCAATCCACAAATATAAATCACTTTCCACAAATGTAAATCACTTTCCACAAATATAAATCCCTTTCCACAAATGTAAATCACCAATCCACAAAAGTAAATCACTTTCCACACATGTAAATCACCAATCCACAAATGTAAATCACCAATCCACAAATGTGAATCACCAATCCACAAATGTAAATCGCTATCCACAAATGCAATTCACTATCCACAAACAAACACCTTTTGATTTGTATTTGTAAATTGAGGGTCTTAAGTAAAATGACCGCCATAAAGATTTGCACATTGGAGCGATATGCGCAAACATGACAGATACGGAAAACCCTGCAACTCCATATTTGGAAGCGCTTTAAGGTCACATGACTGTTGGCAGGGATGGACGACAAGAAAAAGACAAGTTCTTACGAGTAGACAAGAAGTTCTCACACATAGAAAAAAGTTCTCACGGTAGAAGGCGATAAATAGTTCTCACGCATATTAAAAAAGGGAGCACATGTGTCTGATTATTCAAAGAAAACAACGGCAGGGTGACAGACTTAATTTAACTTGTACCAGGCTTCTTAGAAGCTCCCATAAAGAGGGGTTTGTCGTGCCTCGTTTGCAGTAATGCCTGCGTTCTGTGCTAGGGATCAATTTATATAAGAGATCTGGTGCTGTAAAAAACACACATCTTATTAAATGTACAGCTTGGCATGCTGTCTGACAGCTTTTCTAGCCAAATTTTACCAGAGTAATCACCCGACTTCCATTTTCTGTTCAACTCCCCCAACGAAAAGGCATTTTTTGTCCTGTAATAAATGTGCTCCTTTTTTTTGGCACAATCCTGCTGTCTCTTATGGGATCAATATCATGCCAAAAGTATTCGCAAATGTAAATCCCCAATCCACAAATATAAATCACTTTCCACAAATGTATATTGTTTCAATATGCTTTGTGTTGTGGTCATGACAGACAAATATATAAAGGTAAGCAAACTTTACAAGGCATGTTGTCAACCAGCACAATAATAAAGTAAATAACAATTGGTTTCTGTTTCCTGTGTAACATCAATATGATTAACATCAATTTGCTACATGTTCTCTTTTTTTTTTCTTCTTTTTTTTCACAACAAAGGCAGACTCCACCTAACGTTGGCTTGTAGTCCATGTCTGAAATAAACTGGAATGTGAACTGAATGTTTGTTTACTGTCTCTGACTGTCCATTAATTATTATAATTTTATACCTTCACACAAATTCTTTCAGGTGTATAAGTTTTCGGATGGCCTTACCAGGCCTTGTGTGGGGAGTGTTGATTACATCAGGAGGTGCTTGACTTGAGATGTTTGGATCTTCTTGTTGAGGTGCAGCGTTCACCTCTAGGTTGTGTTCACCACCCTGCTGGGCATCAGCTGGTGCTCTGTTTACTGGCTCTGTGCCAGGCTCCTCAACAGTGGGGAAATCCTCCTCTATCTTTCTGCTCTTCCTCAGGTGTCCTCCTGAAGACTTGTCCCTGTTCTGTCTTCACCTCATAGGACCTTTGCTCCACAGGTCGGACTACTATAGCCCTCTGCCACCACTGTTTCTGTCCTGTAAGTGGCTGAACTCTTACCCTGTCATCTCGTTGCAGCTATGTGAGGTCCTTATCAGAGGTGTCATAGTACTTTGCCTGTTTCTGCTGTCTTTCTTTGAACTTCTCCAGCTGACAGTTTGCCATCCCCGGGTCTCAGAAGATTTTCACTCATTATAAGTAATGCCTTTGTAAGTCTTCCCATGAGCAGCATTGCAGGGCTGCTGTCTGTTCCTTGTGACGGGGTATTTCTGTGATCCAGCATAGCCAGGTATGGGTCAGCACCTGCTCTCTTTGCTTTTGCCATCAGTCTTTGGCTGTTTTCACTGCCGATTCCACTTTCCCATTAGTGTGCGGGTATCCTGGAGATGATGTTTTGTGTGTAAAGTCTCAAGCCTTGCTGAAACTTTGGGAACTTGTCTGAAGAGTACTAGGGACCATTGTCTTGAGTAAAGGATGTCAGGTATCCCGTAGCGTGCAAAGTGTGTCTTCAGTTTTCGAATGACGGTGTTCGACTGTGTGTTCTCCAAATGGTCCACTTCTCAGAGGTTGGAGAGATAATCTACTGTGACCATGTAGTCGCTGTCGTTGAACTGGAACCGGTCAGTCCCTATTTTTACCCAGGAACACTTTGGTGCTTCGTGTGGCCTCAACGTTTCTTTCTGCTGCTTCATACCCCCATGCAGTGCAGGTGCTACATTGTGCCATGTATGTTCTCAGCTGTGCATTCATGCCTGGCCAGTAGACACAATCGCAAGCTTTTCTCAGACATCCCTCTGGTCCTATGTGTGAGGAATGGATTCTCTGCATCATCTCTTCTCCGGATTCAGCTTGATATTGAGTTTCTGCATCTGTCCAGGAGCATTTTCAGGTTTTTGTCATGGTCCAGAGTCACCGCTTCATCGTTGTTTCCTTCTCCCACAATTTGACTCCTGGAAGACCTTCCATTGCCTGGTTCAACTTCCTCTGAAAGATATCTGGGGCTGAACTGATTCCCATTTGCATGCGCAGCCACCTGTAGCGTCCCATGGGAGTAGAGAATGTGGTGAGATAGCTGGATTCCTCCTCCAGTTCCACATGCCAAAATCCATTTTTTACATCACAAACAGAGAACATGCATGTTCTGTTAAGATCTGGCAGAACGTCTTCAATAGTGGGAAGTGGGTAATGGCTCTTGAGCGCCTTGTTGAGAGGTTTCGGATCAATACACACTCTTAGTTTTCCAGACGGTTTCTTCACTACGATCAGGCTGCTAATCCAATCTGTGCTTTTTTTCAACTGCTTTTATCATCCTTCTTGTCTTTAGACCACTGAGCTCCTATTTGAGTGGTTTATATAGTGCTACTGGCACTCTTCTCTGGCAGCTGGACGGGCTCCACTTGCTCATCCACTTCCAGCTTCAGTTTGCCAGGTAAGCATCCATCTCCCTGGAATACATCAGAGTACTCTGGTTTAATTTGCTCTTTAGTCCAGGATCCTGTTGTTTTCTCGATGGCCAGGATGTTGTGATGCTGCACAGTAATCAACTCCGTAGCCTGGATAGTCTTACTGCCTAGAATGGACCTGTGCACATTCTTGTTGGCTACGAGGAACTCAACTCGGTAGGTTTTCTTATTGCTCGGATTTAATTGCACACTTTAAGTGTACACTTCCCCAGTGCCATCAGAGTACTCTTGTTATACATTACCAATACCTGACTGCAGGGCTCTAGGTGACTGGCTTTTATGAGGTTTGCATGGTTAACATTACATCTAGCACCACAATCTAGCTGAAATCTGTTGACCAGCATGTTTACAAAGAGAGTTGCATTGGGGTCTGTGGAGTTCTCCCGCACCACGTTGATGCTTTCTGACTTTGGCCCTAGTGCACAGAACATCCTTACTGCTCTCTGAGTCCGCTGACGCATTTTCCATTGCCAGAACTCTGTTTCTCTTGCTGGTCCCTGTGTGTTTGCAAACCGTAGAAAAGTGATTGTATTTTCCACAGGATTTACATTGTCCATATGCAGGGCATTTTTCCTTTTTTCTCTCATGTGTCTGTCCACAGTATCTGCATTGTATAATGCTCTGTCCCTCTGTAGGGTCTCCTCTCCCTCTCGGTCTCCCTTTCTATGTTACTGCATGCACTGTACATTTATGACTTTAGCTCTCTGTCTGGACAGTTCTGCAGCTCTTCCAATCTGTATGCATTTCTCTAAACTGAAATCAGTCTCTCTGAGCTCTCTTATGTGTGGGTCACACATGCCACACATAATCCTGTCCCTGATAAGAGTCTGTGATTACTCAAGTTGCAGGTGGCCACTAGAGTCCTCAGTTCAGTGAGATATATCTCTAAATTCTCATTTTGGCCCTGACGTCACATTAAAAAATTATCTCTCAATTGTTTCATTTTTCTTTGGATCACAAAATGCATCCAGTACTGCAATTACTTTCTCAACAGAGATTGTCCTTTGTACTGCTCACTCATAGGGTCTCACAAATCTCTCTTCCTTTTCCCCCAATGAGATAATACAGTAGCTTCACTTTGTAGTCCTTAGGTTATTCTCTCATTGTAAGAGCCATGTACAAATTGAATTAATCTTTCCATCTTTTCCAGGTCAGTGCTAAATTACAATCATCAAAGTCTATTTTTCCCGGAGGTTTCAGTGCGTTTGCCATGCCGATTTATTTGTAGAATGGAATGTTAGCTACTCACAAATCTGCTTGTATACAATAGCCAATAGCTATCTTTTAGCATAGAGTCACTCGCAATAGCCTGCTAACTTAGACGTCATCGGCGCGATGACTAGTCTGTAAATGCAGCACTTTCTCAAACTGCCGCCTGGAATGTATTCTTAATTTACATCGATGAGATCCAGGTTATTTTGAGTACCACTGCCACCATGTTTCAATATGTAACATCGATATTGCTACATAAATCACCAATCCACAAATGTAAATCACTTTCCATAAATGTAAATCGCTAACCACAAATGTAATTCACTATTCACTATGTATTTGTAAATTGAGGGTCTTTAGTAAAGTGTTTAAGAAGCGTTTAAGTTCACTTGACTTTTGGCAGGGATTTCACAACAAGTAGACAAAAAGTTCTCACACACAGAAAAAAGTTCTTACGGTAGAAAGTGATTTGTAGTTGTAGAAAAAAAGTTGATCCCATTGATGCTGTTGACCCGGATGCTATTAGCGGTGTGTGCTAATAGCGTTTCAATCGGTGACGTCACTCTCTCTGAGACCTTGAAGTAGGTGTTTCCCTTGCGCTGCAAAGACCGCGGCTTTTGTGGAGCGACGATGCATCGAGGGTGACTTGTCCTTCAAGCCCAGAATGGAGTGAGGATAGAGACAGAAGTAGTACTCTTACAAAGTCTGATCACATATCCTTCACCTCCCCTCTACCTTTAGCATGCCTCTCCTGGGAAAACGGTTAGAGGCCTCAGGAATACTAATGCCTCCTTAATGCTCATTGTTTGTGCAACATGAGACAGCGGATGGATTATAATCACTTACGCTATCACACTGGCCAGCTAATTCAACTATTTGGGTGATGAACGGGTGTACAGCGCAATAGTGTTGCAAACATAAATGAATCTAGGGCTAGGGTTTCGATTATTTACGTTGGACATACTATGATTACACATATGGTTAACATATTATGGAAAGGCAGGCATCAACATGGCAGAACGAGAGGCTGCCAGCGATTTATAGAAATCGCTTTCTATGGGTACAAACCTTCTTTTTTTTTCTATGACTACAAATCACTTTCTGCCGTGATAACTTTTTTTCAATGTGTGAGTACTTCTTGTCTTATTCTTGTCGTCAAATCCATGCCAAAAGTCAGGTGACCTAAGCTCTTCCAAATACGGAGTTGATTGGTGATTTACATTTGTGGAAAGTGATTTACATTTGTGGAAAGTGATTTACATTTGCAAATACATTTGCCATGATATTGATCCCATAGTCTCTGTGCACATCTGTCCCCATGAAAATTTGACACATTGTTTTAGTGACTCAATGTGAACCAATGTTCGCTTGCTGAAATGTGGAATAGACTGCATGAAAAAAAAGTATCCTGACATTTTAAGCATACACAATTTCGATTTTTTTGCAGACATTAATATTGGTGCTATGCAATCTTTGCAAAAGGGGACAGGTACAGTAGGGATGGATCATGCTTCTTCTCTTTGTACATCAACACATTTGTACTCATAATGGCTGCCTGTCTGAATCTTCCAGGTAACCAACAGATAGGCAAGCAAACAAACTACTATAACTTGTTTCGTACAAGCTCACTGTCTGACTTAACCCCTTTCATGGTCTCCACTTTCTAATTGCTCAGAAATAGCAATCATGTTTCTGCTGGCAACCGACAAACAGAGATTACAGGTATACATTCCCTGGAGATAATGGGAAGTTGGGCGACACCTGGAGGGGGGTGGAGACAAGCACAAAGACTGGTGAAACAGATCAGGTGTGACAAACTCTCCCATTCCATTCTTCAGTAAACTGATCAATGAGCACACCATATAACCCAGGGACCTTAGAATGCCTTCCTAAGAACTCTAAAGATGTATTTTCTAAAGCTGCCACCCCAAACTTGTCTTTGTTGTATTGTTGTTTTTTATTATTGCATATATATTTTAGCATTGTATTATATTAAAAGTGTCTTGGTAGTTTAGGTTTTTACTATTTGATCATTATTTATGATTGTAAATTGGTGTACAATTGCAATAATTGTAATTGAAATTGGTTTATGACTGCGAGAAACCAATAACACCTATTACTACTTTAATCTACATCTTGTAAAGGCAAAGTAAATAAAGTCCAAAGAGGTCCTGCTGTGTTTCATTGGCCTTTTAATTCCAGTGACAGCCTCTCTGGCATCTAAGGAGTTCATTGCTGTCTAATGCCATGGTGTTTAAAAAGGGAGCTGCAAATAATGAAACTTGCTGCGAGCCCAAACAGCAATGTTTTATCGGGTTCCACAATAATAACGATGAAACAACAACCGCACAATAAATGTAGTCCAGATCAGTTCAACTGGCATAGGTACAAGTTCACGTGAGGTTCGCGGGTTTATGAATTGTCGCCTACTTCCCCTGAGATGCTATGTTGTAACTTGTGTGAGATGAGTCCAGCCTCTGATGCATTGAACAAAGTTTAATTAAGTCGTATGGTCTTTAATATTTTATAGAGGAGGTGACAAACAAGGATGTGGTGAGGTGAGCTTGAGACTACAGTAGATTAATGCCAAAGTAGAGCTTCATGGCCATCTGCAAGGGAAGGAGATCAAAGTTGGTACCTTTCACATTGATGTTGCATAAGGCTGGATTTACAGCCTCACCACACACCTCACAGCGGGCTCTGAAAAGAGATGTTAATGCATGCCAGAATCTTATAAATCATCAGTCAGTGACATTTTTCTGAGAAGAACGCTTGGAGAAGTAGAAACATTGGAAGTGCCCCTTCATCCAGTACTGTAACTATAGTCAAGAATTTAGGATATGTTGACGGTTCTCAAAATGTATTTACCCAAGAAAGGTAAGGTATGTACCGGCAGTAGGGCCTACAGGCAATTACAGACTACAGTAATGTTATATTTATGTTATATTTTTTAAAGTATTCCTTACCTGCATGAACGCTCTAACTTGGTGCTTACTCTGGTCTAGGGCCTTTATAATGTAAAGCGTGGCCAGGACCTCCTCTTTAAACAGATACAAGGACATCTCAGGAGGGACCCGGACCTAAAGGGATGTAAAAGAAGCCAAGGGGTATCTTGTGTTTAGCTCTGTCATAAAAGTTCAAAGAGTCTCTGGAGGAGGCCACTCTGGCGGACTGCAGAACTCATCACTGACAACACATATACACACACCAAACCTCTTTTCCAGTCTCCGCAGTATAATGACAGTGAGGTCATGAGCCACTTTGTAGGATTTTTACGAGACGAATTATCTTGCGCAACTATTGTAGGTGGAGGAGTCAATCCTGAATGCGTCATGTACAATATGTTGTGTGCCACAACAGGGTTCAAACGAAATTAAGCAGACACACCCTTATGACTCACTTTTCTCATTTTCCTGTCAGGATTTCATCTTGACAGACACCAGACTGGAATTCCTTTGTCAGACTAAGCCTTTTGGGTGGAAGTTGTTGTTCTTCTCCAGGCTTATAAGGGGTTTTGCCATTACCTTACAGTGGCACACAGCGGGACACACCCTTGCAACTTATTATACAGTACATTTATTACACCATACCACAATACATTTAGATGTTTTAATTTGTCATATATATTGGCACCCTTGCACTTTTCTTGAATAATTCCCTATTTCTTCGAAAGCAATTTCAAATAGAAAAAACAACTTTGGGTCCCCACAAATTGATATTGGATTGCCAACATTGCAGAACCAAATTTGTTTTTGTAAACTTAAGTTTACAATTTTACACTGAACAAAAATATAAAATGCAACATGTAAAGTGTTGGTCCCATTTTTCATGAGCTGAAATAAAAGATCCCAAAATACATACAAAAAGCTTATTTATCAAAACTATTTGTCACAAATTAGTTTACATCCCTGAGCATTTCTACTTTGCCAAGATAATCCATCCAACTGACAGGTGTGGCATATCAAGAAGCTGATTAAACAGCATGATAATTACACAGATGCACCTTGTGCTGGGAACAATAAAACACCACTCGAAAATGTGCAGTTTTGTCATACAACACAATGCCACATGTCTCAAGTTTTGAGGGAGTGTGCGATTGGCATGCTGACTGCAGGAATGTCCACCAGACCTGTTGCCAGAGAATTTAATGTTTAATTTATCTACCATAAGCTGCCTCCATCATCGTTTTAGAGATTTTGGCAGTACGTCCAACCGGCCTCACTACAGCAGACCACATGCAACCATGCCAGCCCAGGATCTCCACATCCAACTTCCTCACTTGCGGGATCATCTGAGACCAGCCACCCGGGTCTAGGGTCTGACTGCAGTTAAGCATCGTAACCGACTTCAGTGAGCACATGCTCACCTTCGATGTCCACTGGCTCGCTAGAGAAGTGTGCTCTTCACGGATGAATTCCACTTTCAACTGTACCGGGTAGATGGCAGATAGTGTGTATGGTGTCGTTTGGGCGAGCGTTTTGCCTACAGAGTGCCCTATGGTGGTGGAGTTATGGTATGGGCAGACAAAAGCTATGGAAAATGAACACAATTGCATTTTATCGATGGCAATTTGAACGCACAGAAATACCGTGACGAGATCCTGAGGCCTATTGTCGTGCCATTCATCTGCCGCCATCACCTCATGTTTCACAATGATGTACGGCCCCGTGTCGCAAGGATCTGTACACAATTCCTGGAAGCTGAAAATGTCCAGTTCTTCCATGACCTGCATACTCACCAGACATGTCACCCATTGAGCATGTTTGGGATGCTCTGGATGGACGTAATCAACAGCGTGATCCAGTTCCCGCCAATATCCAGCAACTTCGCACTGCCATTGAAGAGTAGTGGGAACAACATTCCACATGCCACAATCAACAGCCTGATCAAGTCTAGACGAAGGAGATGTGTCATGCTGCACAAGGCAAAGGGTGGTCACACCAAATACTTTTTTTAAGGTACAGTTGAAGTCGTAAGTTTATATACACCTTAGCCGAATACATTTAAACTCAGTTTTAAATTATTATTATTATTATTATCTATTTTTTATTTTATTTTATTTTTTTACAATTCCTGACATTTAATCCTGGTAAAGATTCCCTGTCTTAGGTCAGTTAGGATCACCACTTTAATTTAAGAATGTGAAATGTCAGAATAATAGTAGAGAGAAGGATTTATTTCAGCGCTTTTATTTCCTTCATAACATTCCCAGTGGGTCAGAAGTTTACATACACTCAATTAGTATTTGGTAGCATTGCCTTTAAATAGTTTAACTTGGGTCAAACGTTTTGGGTAGCCTTCCACAAACTTCCCACAATAAGTTGGGCAAATTTTGGCCCATTCCTACTGACAGAGCTGGTGTAACTGAGTCAGATTTGTAGGCCTCCTTGCTCGCCTTTTTTTCAGTTCTGCCCACAAATCTTCTATAGGATTGTGATCAGGGCTTTGTGATGGCCACTCCAATACCTTAAGCCATTTTGCCACAACTTTGGAAGTATGTTTGGGATCATTGTCCATTTGGAAGACACATTTGCGACCAAGCTTTAACTTCCTGACTGATGTCTTGAGATGTTGCTTCAATACGCCATCTATTTTGTGAAGTGCACCAGTCCCTCCTGCAGCAAAGCATCTCAACAACATGATGCTGCCACCCCCGTGCTTCACAGTTGGGATGGTGTTCGTCGGCTTGCAAGCCTCTCCCTTTTCCCTCCAAACATAACAATGGTCATTATGGCCAAACAGTTCTATTTTTGTTTCATCAAACCAGAGGACATTTCCCAAAAAGTACGATCTTTGTCCCCGTGTGCAGTTGCAAACCATAGTCTGGCTTTTTTATGGCGTTTTTTTAGCAGTAGCTCCATCCTTGCTGAGTGGCCTTTCAGGTTATGTCGATATAGGACTCGTTTTACTTTGGATATAGATATTTTTGTTCCCGTTTCCTCCAGCATCTTCACAAGGTCCTTTGCTGTTGTTCTGGGATTGAATTGCACTTTTTGCACCAAAGTATGTTCATCTCGAGAAGACAGAACCTGTCTCCTTCCTGAGCGATATGACGGCTGCGTGGTCCCATGGTGTTTATACTTGCGTACTGTTGTTTGTACAGATGAACGTGGTACCTTCAGGCATTTGGAAATTGCTCCCAAGGATCAACCAAACTTGTGGAGGTCTACAAAAAAGTTTTCTGAAGTCTTGGCTGATTTCTTTAGATTTTCCCATGATGTCAAAATCAAATCAAATGTATTTGTCACATACACATGTTTAGCAGATGTTAATGCGAGAGTAGCAAAATGCTTGTGCTTCTAGTTTCGACAATGCAGTAATAACCAATGAGTAATCTAACCTAACAATTCCAAAACTACTACCTTATACACACAAGTGTAAAGGGATAAAGAATATGTACATAAAGATATATGAATGAGTGATGGTACAGAATGGCATAGGCAAGATGCAGTGGATGGTATCGAGTACAGTATATACATATGAGATGAGTAATGTAGGGTATGTAAACATTATTAAGTAGCATGGTTTAAAGTGGCTAGTGATATATTTTACATCAATTTCCATCAATTCCCATTATTAAAGTGGCTGGAGTTGAGTCAGTGTGTTGGCAGCAGCCACTCAATGTTAGTGGTGGCTGTTAAACAATCTGATGGCCTTGAGATAGAAGCTGTTTTTCAGTCTCTCGGTCCCTGCTTTGATGCACCTGTACTGACCTCGTCTTCTCGATGATAGAGGGGTGAACAGGCAGTGGCTCGGGTGGTTGTTGTCCTTGATGATATTTTTGGCCTTCCTGTGACATCGGGTGGTGTAGGTGTCCTGGAGGGCAGGTAGTTTTCCCCCGGTGATGCGTTGTGCAGACCTCATTGCCCTCTGGAGAGCATTACGGTTGTGGGCGGAGCAGCAGCCGTACCAGGCGGTGATACAGCCCGCCAGGATGCTCTCGATTGTGTATCTGTCGAAGTTTGTGAGTGCTTTTGGTGACAAGCCGAATTTCTTCAGCCTCCTGAGGTTGAAGAGGTGCTGCTGCGCCTCCTTCACGACGCTGTCTGTGTGGGTGGACCAATTCAGTTTGTCCGTGATGTGTACGCCGAGGAACTTAAAACTTACTACCCTCTCCACTACTGTCCCATCGATGTGGATAGGGGGGTGCTCCCTCTGCTGTTTCCTGAAGTCCACAATCATCTCCTTTGTTTTGTTGACGTTGAGTGTGAGGTTATTTTCCTGACACCACACTCCGAGGGCCCTCACCTCCTCCCTGTAGGCCGCCTCGTTGTTGTTGGTAATCAAGCCTACCACTGCAGTGTCGTCCGCAAACTTGATGATTGAGTTGGAGGCGTGCATGGCCACGCAGTCGTGGGTGAACATGGAGTACAGGAGAGGGCTCAGAACTCACCCTTGTGGGGCCCCAGTGTTGAGAATCAGTGGGGTGGAGATGTTGTTACCTACCCTCACCACCTGGGGGCGACCCGTCAGGAAGTCCAGTACCCAGTTGCACAGGGCGGGTCGAGACCCAGGGTCTCGAGCTTGATGACGACTTTGGAGGGTCTATGGTGTTAAATGCTGAGCTGTAGTTGATGAACAGCATTCTCACATAGGTTTTCCTCTTGTCCATATGGGTTAGGGCAGTGTGCAGTGTGGTTGAGATTGCATTGTCTGTGGACCTATTTGGGTGGTAAGCAAATTGGAGTGAGTCTAGGGTGTCAGGTAGGGTGGAGGTGATATGGTCCTTGACTAGTCTCTCAAAGCACTTCATGATGACGGAAGTGAGTGCTACAGGGCGGTAGTCGTTTAGCTCAGTTACCTTAGCTTTCTTGGGAACAGGGACAATGGTGGCCCTCATGAAGCATGTGGGAACAGCAGACTGGGATAAGGATTGATTGAATATGTCCGTAAACACACCAGCCAGCTGGTCTGCACATGCTCTGAGGGCGCGGCTGGGGATGTCGTCTGGGCCTGCAGCCTTGCGAGGTTTAACACGTTTAAATGTTTTACTCACCTCGGCTGCAGTGAAGGAGAGTCTGCAGGTTTTGGTTGCGGGCCGTGTCAGTTGCACTGTATTGTCCTCAAAGCAAAGAGGCACTGAGTTTGAAGGTAGGCCTTGAAATACATCCACAGGTACACCTCCAATTGACTCAAATGATGTCAATTAGCCTATCAGTCAATTAGCCTATCAGAAGCTTCTAAAGCCATGACATCATTTTTCAAGCTGTGTAAAAGCACAGTCAACTTAGTGTACGTAAACTTCTGACCAACTGGAATTGTGATACAGTGAATGATAAGTGAAATAATCTGTCTGTAAACATTTGTTGGAAATATTATTTGTGTCATGCACTAAGTAGATGTTCTAACCGACTTTCCAAAACTATAGTTTGTTAACAAGAAGTTTGTGGAGTGGTTGAAAAACGAGTTTTAATGACTCCAACCTAAGTGTCTGTAAACTTCCGACTTCAACTGTATATATATATTCCTCCATGAAAATGAAGTGATGTTTTTATTATTATTTAGGAGTGTGCTAGTCTTAAGGGATTGCATTTATATGGTGTGTGTCACTACCATAGGCCTTAAAACGATTTATACAGGTAGGGGGTATTCGCCTCATCAACCTGTAATTTGAAGCTCCCACCGAAGTGGTGCAACGGCAGCCATTTTGCAGCTATCAGAATGCAGAAGTGATTCATTCATTTTGTCATGACAATACAACAGAACTGTTGTTTGTAATACAGTCACCTTCAGAAACATTTACACATTCGATATGTGACTTATTTAGGATGGAGTCAGAACTACTATCGCAAAAGAAGATAAGGTATAGAACACCCCTGTTAATTCTGGAAAGATTGGCATGTTTCTGTCTCCTCCATAGTTAGTATAAAATGTACAGTATGTTCTGTTGACAGCCATCCACCAGGAATACCTTGAGTTCTCAGGAAGAGTATTGTAGTGCTTTTACTTATGACACAGACTGTAGGTCAAGGATCTCAAACAGACAGATAAACATCCATTCACCTTAAATCGTTGTGAGATGTCTCCTTGTCTAGAGTCAGATGCCAGAACAGCATTGCAATATTAACTGACATCTTGTATTTAGAAGCAGTGTATGGAATAGCATTTATAAACTGAGTATCAAGATGTCTAAAATCACTTGCCCTCTGAGTGAGCCAATTCAGTGAGGTAGGCAATACGTAATGTACTATGGGAAGAAATATTGTCTCAGACTGTACAGAAATCAGAAATTGCTGTTGATGGATCATTAGATGCTCGTTGTTGTCACCAGCATCAAAAAATGTGATCTCAATTTTATTATTGGATGTGATTTAACCTTAAAAAGTTCAATGTAGACATTTTTATCTCAATATCAAATCATTTCTGGGCAACAATTAAGTACTTTACTGTGATTGTTTTCAAAATAAAATAGTCAAAAAGAAACAAAAATAGCTTCTTAGCAAGAGCAATTTCTCAAGCAAGAATTTCGCTAGGACTGCCTGGGAGTGGTCTGAGTGGTGAGGGGAAAACCCAAAACTAGCTTCTATTGTTTTTGTCAGAGTGGTTTGGAACTGTTTCTTATTTGTCTGTTAACTCATTTACTGCGCTGGTGATGTCACCAGACAGGCCAAAACTTTAATCCCACCATAATAGGCAGATTTTTCAGTCTATTTTTAAACAGCTCTAACACTAAAAGGGCATTATCATAATTTCACAGTATTATTCCAACATCATAGGGGCGGTTTCGCTGTCAGATTACGCCTCATCCTAGACTAAAATGCACTTTTAAACTGGACTAATTGAAATGGCATTTCTCAGACATGGTTTACAATAGTCTCAGACTTGCCCTCGTCTAGATTTTAAGTCTGATTTCCAGAAGGTCAATTAGAGTTAATCTAGATCTATGTGAAGGCGTGAAGTTAAACCTGCCTCTGGCCAGGTTTAATTTAAGCCTTCACTTAGATCTAGATGAACTCTAATTAATGGATGTTGAGATTAATGGATGTTGGCCCCCAGGTTGATCTTTGCAATAGAGGAAAATAGATTACCTGGACTATTTCAATGATGATCAAAGAGCACCACCAAGGCCAGACAGAAGGGTGGTTATAATCAGGAGCAACACACACACTGAATGACTGTTTCCGTATGTACAAAGAAAATCCAGCTGACATCATTTGTTTGCATGAGCCAAGGCTATCTGACTCTCTTAGGGGAAGGCCCATCCCTTCTTCCCTGCAAGTACTGATCCCCTTGAGGTTTTTGGCATCTGGAAGCTTCCATTGCGAAACAGGAGATTTGTGTGATGTAAGTGAACCGACTGTATGCAGAATAGTCCACAAAGTCTGAAATGCTATATGTGAACTGAAAGACAATTACATCAACTTCTCAGATGCAGCTGCCCAAGCCACCTACAAGGTAGATTTCTATGAATATGGGAACTTGCCTGGAGTCATTGGCTGTATAGATGGATGTCATATTCCCATCAACTGTCCCTCTACAGCAGATGCTGAGGAATACCGGAACCGTAAAACTGGTTCTCAATAAATGTACAAAGTGTGTGCGCTCCCAATTTGCCGTTCTCTAACATTGATGCATGTTGGAAAGGTGCAACTCGTGACTCAAGGATTTTCCAAAACTCCTCTTTGTATGCCCAGCTTGAAGGACGACAGACAACATAGTGGAATCATACTTGGTGACAGTAGTTATGCACAGACCAACTACTTGTTCACCCCTATCTTCATGCAATAAGACCTGAGCAACAATGGCACAACCAATCTCATATCTGCACCAGAGGTGTTGTGGAGTGCATGTTAGTTGTATGGAAGAATTGTTTCCAGTGTCTCAGAAACACATTGCACTTTCAACCAAGAAGATGCTGCATTGTCATAATTCCAACAGCAGTGCTTCACAATTACCCCAAACAGCATGTCTGCCTAGGTCCTCTCATTGAAGATGAGGATGACCCAGATGTTCCCATGGTTGAGGCAGACAATGACAGTAATGGACTAGCCTGCAGAGATGCTTTTACTAGGCACCATTTCTCACAACAGAGATAGCTCAAGTGGTTGAAGCAAACAACAGCCATGAATGAAAGGTTTTTAATTCACAAATGGAAATATCGGTACCCAGAACTAGTGCTTGTTTGAGAACGTTGGTACTGCTGTTGCTTCATGTTGCTCTCCTCCTCCTTCAACTCAACACAAAGGATGTGCATCTTCATATCATGCTCCTCTTGTAAATACATTTGTTGGTGCTCATGAAATTCCAATGGCTAGTTTCTCATGCATGCTCAGCCTCTTAGTGACAGAATCTTCCCTCCTGGCTGCTGCAGATGTAGCGGGCTGCCTTCATCCTGTCTTATGCCCTCCGAGCCACGGTGATCATCTGTCTCTAGAAAATGATGACATTCCTGCATTAGAGAACATTGTTTCTTCAAGAGTTGAGTTCATTACGAAATGTATATTATGGGAGTGCAAGAGATGACTGACAACATTACATATTCCCGGCAGTCCGGGGATGGCACATGTTGAATGAATGTGTCCTACCAAATGAGGATTGGAATGGTGCCTCATATGAACTGTCCAAATGATCACCATCGGGGATACCTTCCAGGAGTTTCTGGCTATCAATGATCCCAGTCAACAAGTCTCCCAGCTCATCTGTCTCTGGTCTTACTGGGGGTCCACCACCAGTCTTGAAACACTCCCTGTGTGCAACAGCATTTGTCTTCTTTGTTCGAGATCGATGTCCCGTCCACGTGATAGTTGAGCTGAGGTAGGCTTATGCGATTAGCATGAGGTTGTTAGTAACAAGAACGTTTCCCAAGATGTAGACATATCTGATATTGGCAGAAAGCTTAAATTCTTATTAATCTAACTGCATTGTCCAATTACAGTAGCTATTACAGTGAAATAATATCATGCTATTGTTTGAGGAGATTGCACAATTTTGAACAAATAAGGCACATTTGGGCAGTCTTGATGCAAAATTTTAAATAGAAATACAATGGTTAATTTGATCAGTCTAAAACTTTGCACATACAGTGCCTTGTGAAAGTAATGCACCTGCACTGTGATAGTCTCAGAGGTCCGTTAAAAGCGCAGAGAGCATCATGAAGAACAAGGAACACACCAGGCAGGTCCGAGATACTGTTGTGAAGAAGTTTAAAGCCTGATTTGGATACAAAAAGATTTCCCAAGCTTTAAACATCCCAAGGAGCACTGTGCAAGCGATAATATTGAAATGGAAGGAGTATCAGACCACTGCAAATCTACCAAGACCTGGCCGTCCCTCTAAACGTTCAGCTCATACAAGGAGAAGACTGATCAGAGATGCAGCCAAGAGGCCCATGATCACTCTGGATGAAATGCAGAGATCTACAGCTGAGGTGGGAGACTCTGTCCATAGGACAACAATCAGTCGTATATTGCACAAATCCGGCCTTAATGGAAGAGTGGCAAGAAGAAAGCCATTTCTTAAAGATATCCATAAAAAGTGCCGTTTAAAGTTTGCCACAAGCCACCTGGGAGACACACCAAACATGTGGAAGAAGGTGCTCTGGTCAGATGAAACCAAAATTGAACTTTTTGGCAACAATGCAAAACGTTATGTTTGGCGTAAAAGCAACACAGCTCATCACCCTGAACACACCTACCCACTGTCAAACATGGTGGTGGCAGCATCATGGTTTGGGCCAGCTTTTCTTCAGCGGGGACAGGGAAGATGGTTAAAATTGATGGGAAGATGGATGGAGCCAAATACAGGACCATTCTGGAAGAAAACCTGATGGAGTCTGCAAAAGACCTGAGACTGGGACGGAGATTTGTCTTCCAACAAGACAATGATCCAAAACATAAAGCAAAATCTACAATGGAATGGTTCAAAAATAAACATATCCAGGTGTTAGAATGGCCAAGTCAAAGTCCAGACCTGAATCCAATCGAATCTGTGGAAAGAACTGAAAACTGCTGTTCACAAATGCTCTCCATCCAACCTCACTGAGCTCGAGCTGTTTTGCAAGGAGGAATGGGAAAAAATTTCAGTCTCTCGATGTGCAAAACTGATAGAGACATACCCCAAGCGACTTACAGCTGTAATCGCAGCAAAAGGTGGCCCTACAAAGTATTAACTTAAGGGGGCTGAATAATTTTGCACGCCCAATTTTTCAGTTTTTGATTTGTTAAAAAAGTTTGAAATATCCAATAGATGTCGTTCCACTTCATGATTGTGTCCCACTTGTTGTTGATTCTTCACAAAAAAATACAGTTTTATATCTTTATGTTTGAAGCGTGAAATGTGGCAAAAGGTCGCAAAGTTCAAGGGGGCCGAATACTTTCGCAAGGCACTGTACACTGCTGCCATCGAGTGGCCAAAATCTAAGTTGCACCTGGGCTGGAATAATACATTATGGCCTTTCTCTTGCATTTCAAAGATGATGGTACAAAAAAAAATACAAAAGAACAGTTTTTTCTTCTTCGGATTATCTTTTACCAGATCTATTGTGTTATATTCTCCTACATTCCTTTCACATTTCCACAAACTTCAAAGTGTTTCCTTTCAAATGGTACCAATAATATGCATATTCTTGCTTCAGGGCCTGAGCTACAGACAGTTACATATGGGTATGTTATTTTAGGTGGAAATTTGAAAAAGGGGTGGATCCTAAAGGTTAAGTAGATTTGCATGTTTTTCCACAGGACCTTAGAAAAACAAGACAATATAGGAATTATATTGTTTGTGTTACATTTCTGTTACACAAATACATTTAGGCCCCACTGTGTAGTGTTATACAAGAAAACAAACATTTCAAAGTGACTTTGATTTGTAAATGTGGGCTAACAATAAATACAGTATCTTACCTGAAGTTGTTGTAGTGTCCTTTTGTTAACTTTTTAATTTGAGTTGAATTCATTACAAATGGTAGTCCAGGCATTCTTTTTCTTGTTTTCTGTCGATGAATCATGCTGTTTGTTCTCGATAATTGTTTGGTTTGACACAATTCGCTTCAAGAGGGTCACATTCTTTGAACATTTTCTTTTACCTCTGTCCATTGTTTGGTTTAGGTGACTTGCTCCAATTCCACACAATACTTATGTATTAGTGTCCCATCCCTGGTTTTTGAAGCATCCTCAGGTCAGCACCAAGTGCACATCATTATTTTACTTAGGCTTCACAAAGATTAATTGGTTAGTCCTTACTTAACTTAGTCTGGGACTCCCTAGTCTAGATTGAATTAATCTGAAGTTAAGCAATTTCTCAGAAAGCCATTTTTTAAATATGGATTAATTTGAGTAGAAATAACCTTGTCCTGACTTAAATTGAACTCTGTCCGGGAAACTGCCCCATAGTGTGGAAATGTATGTTATAACGCAGATAAATTACGTATTTACGACTGCACTGGGCCTTTACGTGAGGTTGCTGTGGGATGTGTCATTGGTGTGCATGTTGCACACCCGCTTGTTCTTATGTAGCTACAATAGAACAAATGAAAGATTGGGTTGAAACTTGCTCCTTTTTCTTGCTTAGCAATCACTTTAGTAAATACAAGGACCCACCTTCATCTTTGCCTCATCTACTTGAACTCCTTCCTCACACGCACACGCACACGCACGCACACACACACACACACACACACACACACACACACACACACACACACACACACACACACACACACACACACACACACACACACACACACACACACACACACACACACACATTTACAGTGACATATCCATGACCTGGGTTTGTCACTGGTTGCACAGATCTAAGAATTTTGCTTTGGGATATATGACTCACTGCCATTATGGAAACATAGGAAGAAAGTTTTACATTTCAAGCTGAACAGAATGTTTCTCATGTAGGGCCACTTTCAAGCAAAGCAATACTGAAGCAATTACACTACCATTACACTGCAGGAACAGAAAGGGCACAACACAATTACAATATCATTATCCTAAATGGATGTGGAGGGAGTATGATTGCCTCTCTTACTCTTTGAAAGTGAGTTAAGTTCATAACAATTAGTGCATTTGCGTTTGAGTAATTCACAGAAAAGGTTGACTGGTCACTGATGTGTTCAAATCTGTGCACAAAGTCCACTCTTTTATTAGCCCATATCAACTACTGATACTACTAGGACATCTGTCTGTTGATGAAAAGACAACCGTTCCCTGTACACAACGTAATATTATATAATAGCAGTGAATGAATGGGTCATACCAGTTCACGTTTCTATTGAATGTCCTCCAACAAATATCCACATGCTTTTAAGAGTTCCTTTTAACAGCCTGTTGGTGTTTTATGAACCTCTGGGGCTGCCATGGCGAGAACCCGAGCCCAACATCCAGTTTTAGCCTCCAACGTGCCATTCAATATTTAGGGGAGAAGCCATATCTCCCTCTTTGAGAGGTAAAGAGAGGAAAACTGACTTCAGAAAAGATTGTCAGACCCTTTAACAAGGAGCGTTTCCTTTGGACGAGCACCACCAACCACACAATGTGGCTAGAGAGGGAGAGAGTGAAATATCAGACTCCGATTGATGTTTATAATGACGCTAGACACAGCAGACAGGGAGCCAGCACATTTCAGAATGGAAAGAGCAACCAGAAAAACAAGGCATCCATCTTTTTTTATGAACTGAATTGTTGGAGTAGCTGGAGAAGCAGAATATGATCTCCTTAGAAGAATCACATTTTACATTCCGACTGAGGCTGAGAGGAATCTTTCTTGCCCATTCATCACTAGTTAACCGAGGGGACGGATTAATCACGAGAACAATTTGTTCTGACTTGTGGATACTGGCTCAATGGTGCACCTGATCTCACTTCTTCTGATCTTTCATTTAAATGAAAGTAGACATCAAGTGGAAATCAACAGCGCTATAAAAAAAGCTATTCATGACTTTGTCTCTCCCATGATCAAGGGGGACATATTTCTACTTAAGTTTTTGTAGCATGTTTAAACACTTATTCTACAGCAACATCAATACCCTTTCCTTAATAGTCCCAATTGATGAATGAGAACTAAATGAGTGCATGTGATGATCAATACAGTGGTGTCTGAAATTATTGACCCCCTTGATAAAGATGAACGAAAATTACTGTATAAAATAAATAATTCAAGATATATTGTAACCAAAACAATTGGGAAATTCTATTTTATACTAATACAATTGCTCAGAGAAAGAGATTTGTTTTTACAAGTAATGCTTTTTTTCTTAAAAAGGTAGGGGTCAAAGTTATTGACAGCCCTGTTTTAATACCTTTCAATACCTCGCCTTTTGAGAACACATTGTAAGGGATCTTAGACCATTCCTCCATACAAAATGCTTCCAGATACTTGATATTGTTCGTCTGTTCGTCAAACCACATACTTTCAATGGGTTTCAAGTCCGGAGACCAAGATGGGCATTGCAAAATGTTGATTTTGTAGCCAATTAACAATTAATTTGTGGATGTTGATGTGTGCTTGGGGTTATTGTCTTGCTGGAAGATCCACTTGTGGCCAAGATTCAGCCTCTTAGCAGAGGCAACAAGGTTTTTGCCTTAAATGTCCTGGTACTGGGTAAAGTTCATGATACCGTTGACTTTAACAAGGGCCCCAAGACCAGTGGACGAAAAATATCCCCATAACATTAAAGATCCACCACTATATTTTACAGTAGGTATGGGGTTCTTTTCTGTTTATGCATTCTAAATTTGACGCCAAACCCACCAATGGTGTGCATGGCCAAAGAGCTCTATCTTCATGTAATCTGTTAGATGACATGAGAATAAAACTATTTTATACTGTCATTTTTGCTCACCTTTATCAAGGGTGACAATCATTTCAAGACCCCACTGTATATTAGGAAATGTCCCCCCAAAAATCCCATCATGTTTGCTTCAATAATTTTTAAACGATCCATATTGTACAATATAGAGGTACACAGAAATCATTCTGCACATCCTACCCTTCTGCTGAGCATTGCTGCCATTGGCAGGAGCAGCTGTTTTGAAACCAACTTAAGAAAGTCACAATACAAAAGACTTCAACAAACCAGGTTGAAACAACCACTGCTTGCCCCAAGTCTATGGAACAAAACAAATAGATTACTAATCCCCGGGGATGTTGTAAGGAGAACTTGGATGTTCTGCTTTGCTTTCATATTGAACGTTGTAAATCAAACCAGTTGCCTGCTGGCACAAAGGGATGACTAATGGAGAACAGAGGTTAGAGATGTTTCCAATCAACTAACGGAACATAACAGCGTAATGGTATTCATCTAGTAGAACATGGGTAGAATGTAATCTCGGTTGATGTCTTATTGCCCCCCGAAAAGCTACATACATTTGTAAAGAAACAAACATTGAGGATGATCACAAGCTTTTTATTTATTTAAATAAATATTTATTACGTCTTTCTGCAACAAAGCCAACCTTATGTGTGAGGGTGCGTGTGCATGATAGTGATATAAAATATATGTCATAGTTTCCTTTCTCATGATCACAATCTTGTGACTCTCCAAGATCCCCCACAGTTCCCTAATAGCTGTCCCTCAATCATTCGAGACGCCTCCCACAGTCCCCCCCCCCCCCCGGAATAAAAAAAATACAAAAATACAATTACAATTCCATTCCCCACTCCCAAGAACCCCCCCCCCAATGCACCAATAACCAAGAGAATGAACTAAAGAGAAAAAAAGGAAAAGACAGGATGATCCCAAGCTTAATGTATAGATGGAATTCAACAGTAGGGGGAAACAGTGCCACTGGCCATTGTTTTTGTTGCTGAGCTGAGGAGCATCGCACATCATGGTAAAACAAAACTGCTCTTCTATCACGCATGCAATGATATTCAAGAGTGAAAAAACTGTGTTCATTGTTTGCAGTAACTTTTTGTTATAGTTGTAATATTGCAAACGGATGTGGTTGATTCACAATTAAGGATTCCAGATTTAAAAAGACTGGGGTAACAACATGAGCCAGTCTGATTCCCCTTCACCAGGAACCAAGTAAGCCAAACAGTCTGGTGAGACCCAGATGACTGCCAGGATCACAGAAAAGGGCTGAATCAGATACGGTTGACAATCAGACAAAACTGTGGAGCGAATCGAACATTCGCCCTCAAGAATCAGTCTGACAAGGTAAGGGATAGATCAAGGTAACCCACAGAATCAGACAGACAAGGTGAGGGATAGATCAAGGTAACCCACAGAATCAGACAGACAAGGTGAGGGATAGATCAAGGTAACCCACAGAATCAGACAGACAAGGTGAGGGATAGATCAAGGTAACCCACAGAATCAGACAGACAAGGTGAGGGATAGATCAAGGTAACCCACAGAATCAGACAGACAAGGTGAGGGATAGATCAAGGTAACCCACAGAATCAGTCTGACAAGGTGAGGGATAGATCAAGGTAACCCACAGAATCAGACAGACAAGGTGAGGGATAGATCAAGATAACCCACAGAATCAGACAGACAAGGTGAGGGATAGATCAAGATAACCCACAGAATCAGACAGACAAGGTGAGGGATAGATCAAGATAACCCACAGAATCAGACAGACAAGGTGAGGGATAGATCAAGGTAACCCACAGAATCAGACAGACAAGGTGAGGGATAGATCAAGGTAACCCACAGAATCAGACAGACAAGGTGAGGGATAGATCAAGGTAACCCACAGAATCAGACAGACAAGGTGAGGGATAGATCAAGGTAACCCACAGAATCAGTCTGACAAGGTGAGGGATAGATCAAGGTAACCCACAGAATCAGACAGACAAGGTGAGGGATAGATCAAGGTAACCCACAGAATCAGACAGACAAGGTGAGGGATAGATCAAGGTAACCCACAGAATCAGACAGACAAGGTGAGGGATAGATCAAGGTAACCCACAGAATCAGACAGACAAGGTGAGGGATAGATCAAGGTAACCCACAGAATCAGACAGACAAGGTGAGGGATAGATCAAGGTAACCCACAGAATCAGACAGACAAGGTGAGGGATAGATCAAGGTAACCCACAGAATCAGACAGACAAGGTGAGGGATAGATCAAGACAACCCACAGAATCAGACAGACAAGTAGGGTGATGAATTAATTCATGGAACAAGCTAAAGAATGAATCCGAGGAATTCTAGAGGAATTTTACATTTGTGACATCTCCACTTTCCATGGCATATTGGGGCTCCTGAGTGGCACAGTGGTCTAAGGCAATGCTAGAGGTGTCACTACAAACCCTGGTTTGAAATTCCAGGCTGTATCACAACCAGGCTGTGATTGGGAGTCCCATAAGGCGGCGCACAATTGGTCCAGCATTGTCTGGTTTGTAAATAAGAATTTCTTCTTAACTGACTTGCCTAGTTAAATAAAGGTTAAGTAATATATTTTACATTTTTATTGGACCTGGCAGATTTGTGAACTCAGTGGAGTAACTCATGTTACATAGCATTTGTTAGAGTGGGGATTAAATGGGTGTAAAGTGTGTGCCACTTTGGATTCAGTCAAGGGAGACTGGGCAAAACTAGCGGGAAGGAAAGAAAACAAGAAATGAAGTCAGTGTTGAAAGTCCTTGAAAGACCCATGACTGCCTTTAATGAAGCTTATGCTTTTATTGCTGTGGCAGAGAGGTCCACGACGTGTAATTACATGAGAACACTCCGCCTTGGGAAACGGTCGCAGATGGTGCATGTCTGTTCCAAAAAAACAGGCGGTGCTATTTTTCAAGTCATACTGTTACAGCTTGATGTAGGACACCGTGTGTGGAGGATTGTTGCCCTTGTGAACTGACCTAAGGTCAGTTTTGCAATTTACCTCCTCTTGGTATTAGGTTTGAAGTAGATGATTCTAGATCAGAATGTATGTCCAGGTGGTTGACTGAGATTCATTGTAAACATCAGGTGTGAGTGACTCGAGCTCCTGTGTGGTGCAGCGGTCTAAGGCACTGCATCTCAGTGCTAGAGGCATCACTACAGACACCCTGGTTCAAATCCAGGCTACATTATATCACAACCGGCCATGATTGGGAGTCCCATAGGGCGGTGCACGTTTGGCCAGTGTAGACTGTCATTGTAAATAAGAATTTGTTCTTAACTGACTTGCCTAGTTAAATAAGAGAGAGTGAAATGCAGTTCCTCCATTGGGCCGATTTCCACAATAACTAAGAGTATGAGTCTCGTGACTAAACTTCTCTGCTGTTTTGGTCCCATAGCTATCACATTGCAGCAGTGTGAACACCTGTGCACATGCACATACAGTATATTTGTTTTGCAAGTGCAACGTCTTGCATCACTCTCATCTGCAATGTCCTGCTGCTCGTGGCATCGTCATATTGTAGAGTCTCAGTTTAAGGATGGGAGATGGCATACACTGATAATGTTATTTATTGATAATAGCACCTAAATACAAACCATCCTTGAAACAGTTGTTGCATCTACAGAATGTAACATACGACACACATTGTTCTCTAATTTTACTGTGCTGTTCCCAATTTCATGACAACACTCAGGAAATTGCAACGCCAATCATGTGGCATGTAATCGGATGAAAGCAGTCATGTCCTTCCACAAATAGACTAATGTTAAAAGGCTTGGTGAATGACAACTGAATTCATATGTTAATCATTTCAAGTCACATAAAAGAAGAGCCATTTCACATTCTGTTACTGTTTTATTCTTCAATAGGTGTGCAAGTTAGGATACTCGTCCTGTGGTAGCCATCCCTCCATGATCATTGAATCCCAACACCTGCAAATAGGTTGTAATTGCAGACCAAACCGTGTCCTTTAAAAGTGCAATTCAGACACACAATGGAGTTGTTGAGTGTCTTTTGAAACGCAGCCATGTGGCCTGCTTATTTTTGTTCGGTGAGCAGGGAGCACACATGCTTTCCATATGCAGTAAGCATTTTATGTGGTAGTTGGCAACACAGCTGAGCCGGTGCGGTAATCGTTGGACTGTGCTGCTGGTGAATAGTGGCAGTGGTGCTAAACTCTGTGCTGTCTGCCAAAGTGCCCACCACAGGAACGGACTCGTGTCCTCAACATCTGCCGGCTGCCAGCACCATTAATGTCTCTATTGTGCCCTGATGCTGGTCCTGGCATCTGTATGGGCACAGAAAGCTCTCCTGGGCAAATGTTACTGAAGAGAGTAAGTGCTTTCTGAAATACAGTGGGTAGTTTCCTGATTGGAGAGACCTATTGGAGATCCTTTCATGCTAATAATACCATCTTTGCATTTGATCAATTTCATTTCAGAGTCTAAAATAACATATGTGCAGAACGTGATCCAGATCCTTAGCTTTGAGAAGGAGATTTCTGGAGGGGCGGGGTGGTGGCAACAACTGTATTCGCAGCCAAGAGCTTAACAATAAAAGAGCCTACATATCACTTATAAGTAAGTACACACATTTATTTGACACTTCGCAATATAACTACTGACCACATACCTATACTGTGGTCAATTTAACATAATGAAGCTTTAGTTTCTTTTTTAACCACCTTTGTTACATTGACGTTTCTTGGCTGTAGTGCCTTTCACCTTTCTAAGTCCACCCGGCCCAGTGGGATCAACATAATCCAGATTTTTGGCATCAAGACTATCCTAATCATTACCTGTGAGTTTTGAAAAACGCCCAAAAAAATTACATTGAATCCTGATTAAAAGTCAGATTCGATTACCAAATATGAATTCTTATCCGGAGGATCAGAATAAAAAAAATGTAGTTTTGAAAAACCCAATTCTAACATTTAATGCTATCCAAGTGCTGAATTCTGATCAGATATCTTTTGAAAAACTGGGCCCTGGGGCTTGCTGAACTGAACAAATCGCCTGTAATTGTCACGAATATTACCGAAGGGGACTCCCCTTCTTGTTCGGGTGGCGCTCGGCGGTCGTCGTCGCCGGTCTACTAGCTATCACCGATCCGTTGTTCTGTGTTCCTTTGGTTTTGTCTGATTGGTTTCACCTGTTTCTTGTTTGGTTGTTAGGGTAGGGTTATATATAGTTTGTTCAGCCCGCTTCTGTTTCGTGCGGGCTTGGTCGTCTGTTCTATGTTTGAGTGTATTTTGGGTTTCGCGCTGTCCGTTAATATTGCTGATCATTTGTTTTCCTACTTTTGTTCATGTTATTTTTCCGGGACATTAAAGCGTGTTTTTTTTGCTCTCTGCACCTGACTCCACACCTCCTCACTCATTTGCCGTAACAGTAATGTCCGAACGGACGTGTCCACAAGCTTCACGGGAGTTGTCTGAAGGTAACCCGACATTTCCACATCAAAGTTATATTGGCCATTCCATGGTAAAAAAAAAAATACAAATACTGACCTTCTCTCATAGATATAGGACCAGTGGCAATTTTAGCATGCAAATCTTGGTGGGGCAAAAAAAATCAATTGTGGGATGCAAGCCAGCAAAGCCACTACACAACACAACACTAAACAATATGTTAATTGCACTATAACAGTGACAAACGGTGCCCACAAACTGTTAGGGCATACAGCAATCCCAACACCTTACCACTGCTACACCTGGCTTTCAGCGGAACAGTTCATTCAGCCTCATTTATTGCCTTTTTACAAAACATAGCTGACATGGCTGACTTGCTTGTTGGTAGAAACAAATGTGGTTTCTACTGACAATTGAGATGTCAAACTATGGCATAAGCAGACAAGTGGATAAGAGGCAATCTGTAATTTTGATTAAGACTTTAATGAGCGAGCGACGATGGATGTAGTCAATATAAATATTTGTTCAGCACTTTTGAAATGTACAGCAACAGAATTCAGAACATGGGACATTCTTACTGTGTACTACTATCAGTAGCACTGTCAAAGATGTACAAAAAAGTTTGCAAACAAGCACAGACCTGAAATGAATGAAGAGTTTACAATATTGCGTTGGTGAAAATAGACCAAATTATTTGGGTGAGGCACATGGGCTACTGACAGCTTACTACACAACATACACTTAGTATTACTATCTTAGCTACAGTATGCACATCTCTCTGGCATCCTACATAATTTTTGAAGCGGCATAAGACATTTTTGGACTCACGTTGTTGTGATGTGATTGTTCAGGAAAGTGGTACCGCGGTCCTTCGTGGGCAAATTTTGTCATCAAAGACAAAGATGCCGGATTTCCAATGCTGAGTTGATGACCATTCAAAACGTATTTTCTCAGTCGCATCTTGTTTTTCCAGAGTTTCTAGTTGTCTTGAAATCACAGTTAGCCACGGATTCCTTCCCAAACCACTAATTTTTTAATTTGCAATTTCCAACTTGTTATGTAACGTTTATGTCCAGTAGTCGATGAGCACCGATACGTTTTATCTCTAATTTATCTTCATATGACAAGGATTGAAAATGATTTTCCAGTAAATTGTCGACTTGATTCATGGTGATGACTGCTAGCTTGCTAGCTAAGTTTTTGAAAGTATGATGTTGACATGTTGGACATCAGTCCAATCAAAGCTACTGTAGATATAATGTGATTTGATTATATCTGTGGCCAATGACCTTGAGCCTTCTGGGATGGGCACTTCTAATATAACTCTATGGAAAAACCCAAAACCCAAAACATTTTCTAGCTCTAACCTTAGACAATGGGGTGACGTACTGTCCCATGAGTTACAGAAAACTGAGCCAATCGTGACAGAAAACTGAGCCAATAAGACGTAACGCTCTGTATTTTCTGCTGGTCAGCCCCACCACCACAGAAAGCACTGAGCTAGGCTGAAACGCCTGCATTTTGGAGCTGCCTTACTCAAGAAAGCAAAAAAGAGACCATGTTTGTATGCGGCTTTATAAACTCAATTAAAAAAATTTTTTAAACATTGTTTGCAAACTGATATGTGACACCCCACCAAAAGCATATACTGTATATTTGATTTGATTGATTGATTGATTGATTTATTACCTAAAAGTGTGGGGCTCAAAACAGGCTCTGCTCCACCTGCCCTGAATGACATTGCCACTGTATAGGACCATGGTTGGGTAGGTTACTTTCTTAAGGTAATCCGTTACAGTTACAAGTTAACTGTCCAAAATTGTAATCAGTAAAGTAACTTTTGGATTACCCAAACTCAGTAATGTAATCTAATTACATTACTTTTAGATTACTTTCCCCTTAAGAGTCTTTAGAAGAAGACAAAAAATGTATGTTACCAATTGAATGACATCTATTGCAGGATAAATCAAAGTTAAAGTTTACATAGCTGGCCATATATGGATGTTAAATGTTACTTTATTGGTTGATTATGTAGGCTTCTTCTAACCCATTGCTTTCTACTACATATAATAATACAATTAAATTATATATTTACATTAAAAACCAGAAAACCATTAAAAATCAGAATTCAGATTAAAAATCAGAATTCCAGTCATTCCAATATGTCACGAGTCCGACTGAGGGTGGTTTCCCTTCCCGGTCGGGTGGCGCTCGGCGGTCGTCGTCCCCGGCCTATTAGCTGCCACTGATTGTCTTTCCTCCCCCTCCTTGTATGTTTATTGGTAGCACCTGTTTGTGATGATTAGCTTGTCTTTATTAGACAGCCGGCCCACCTGGTTGTTGTGCGGGATTATTCATTGTAACCTTCGGCTCTGTAGTAGAGGAACATGTTAGTTCCTGGTCGTAAATTGTTCAGTAGTCATTTTTCATTCCCTGTGTTTTGGGGCCGTTATTATTGTGAGCACCCTGTGGTGCGTTGGTGCAATTAAAGAGCACAGCATTGTACTCTCTGTCTCCTGCGTTTGACTCCACACCCACGACACCTGGAGTATTACACAATAAATGTTTATACCCCTTGATCTTCAAGAATAGGAATTAGAAATATGGAAGTATAGATTAACCAAATTGTTATTTTTATTTATATTTTTTTATTTAACCAGGTAGGCTAGTTGAGAACAAGTTCTCATTTGCAACTGCGACCTGGCCAAGATAAAGCAAAGCAGTTTGACACATACAACAACAAAGAGTTACACATGGAATAAACAAACATACAATAAAAAATACAGTAGACAAATCTATATACAGCATGTGCAAATGAGGTAGGATAAGAGAGGTAAGGCAATAAATAGGCCATGGTGGCGAAGTAATAATGGTAGGATGTACAGAAGATGCATGTGCAAGTAGAGATACTGGGGTGCAAAGGAGCAAGATAAATAAATAAATACAGTATGGGGATGAGGTATATTGGATGGGCAAATTATAGGATGAGCTATGTACAGGTACAGTGATATGTGAGCTGCTCTGACAGCTGGTGCTTAAAGCTAGTGAGGGAGGTAAGAGTCACCAGCTTCAGAGATTTTTGCAGATCGTTCCAGTCGTTGGCAGCAGAGAACTGGAAGGAGAGGCCAAAGGAGGAATTGGCTTTGGGGGTGACCAGTGAGATATACCTGCTGGAGCGCGTGCTACGGGTGGGAGCTGCTATGGTGACCAGTGAGCTGAGATAAGGTGGGGCTTTACCTAGAGACTTGTAGATGACCTGGAGCCAGTGGGTTTGGCAACGAGTATGAAGCGGTGGCCAGCCAATGAGAGCGTACAGGTCGCAGTGGTGGGTAATATATGGGGCTTTGGTGACAAAATGGATGGCACTGTGATAAACTGCATCCAATTTGTTGAGTAGAGTGTTGGAGGCTATTTTATAGATGACATAGCCGAAGCCGAGGATCTGTAGGATGGTTAGTTTTATGAGGGCATGTTTAGTTGCATGAGTGAAGGATGCTTTGTTACAAAATAGGAAGCCAATTCTAGATTTCATTTTGGATTGGAGATGCTTAATATGAGTCTGGAAGGAGAGTTTACAGTCTAACCAGACACCTAGGTATTTGTAGTTGTCCACATATTCTAAGTCAGAATTGTCCAGAGTAGTTATGCTGGACGGGCGGGCAGGTGTGGGCAGTGATCGGCTGAGAGCAGTTGGAGGCCATGGAAGGAGAGTTGTATGGCACTGAAGCTCGTCTGGAGGTTAGTTAACACAGTGTCCAAAGAGGGGCCAGAAGTATACGGAATGGTGTCGTCTGCGTAGAGGTGGATCAGAGACTCACCCGCAACGACAGCGACATCATTGATGTATACAGAGAAGAGAGTCGGCCTGAGAATTGAACCCTGTGGCACCCCCATAGAGACTGCAAGAGGTCCGGACAACAGGCCCTCCGATTTGACACACTGAACTCTATCAGAGAAGTAGTTGGTGAACCAGGCAAGGCAATCATTTGAGAAACCAAGGCTGTTGAGTCTGCCAATAGAATGTGGTGATTGACAGAGTCGAAAGACTTGGCCAGGTTGATGAATATGGCTGCACAGTAATGTCTCTAATGGCGGTTATGATATCGTTTAGGACCTTGAGCGTGGTTGAGGTGCACCCATGACCAGCTCTGAAACTAGATTGCATAGCGGAGAAGGTAAGGTGGGATTTGGAGTGGTCTGTTTGTTGACTTGGCTTTCGAAGAACTTAGAAAGGCAGGGTAGGATAGATATAGGTCTGTAGCAATTTGGGCCTAGAGTGTCTCCCCCTTTGAAGAGGGGGATGACCGCGGCAGCTTTCCAATCTTTGGGAATCTCAGACGATAGGAAAGAGAGGTTGAACAGGCTAGTGGGGTTGCAACAATTTCAGCAGATCATTTTTAAAATGGCTTGTTACACCTGAGCATGATCCCAAAACTAAGGACTTATTAGACAGCCATACTCTGTTGTTCATGATTTTGTTGTTCATGGAGGACTGATTGGGCTCATTGATTCGAGTTGAAAAATAAATTCTGGCTCTCCAAACAAGAGTGTGCAAAGCTGTAATCAAGGCAAAGGCTGGCTACATTGAAGAATCTAAAATCTATTTTGATTTGTTTAACACTTTTTTGGTTACTACATGATTCCTCATGTGTTATTTCATAGTTTTGATGTATTCACTATTATTTTTCAATGTAGAAAATAGTGAAAAAAAAATAAAAAACCTTGAATGAGTAGGTGTGTCCAAACTTTTGACTGGTACTGTATATAAGTAACTACGGATTGCCCCTTTAAGTCTATCAAAAGTGTGCAAGTTTGAGCATGTGTCCATTAGGCCTATGGATTTTAAAAAATGTATTATCATCAATTAGATTGAGCAATGAAAGCCCCACTTTCATTCCATGGTCTTGGATCCGCACTATGCAGCTGTGAAAACAATGATTATTGGCAGCTTAAACTTCTTGAATTCAACCATTGTTGGGTTCAAATACACATTTAGATGTGTGAACAGCCATCCACAACAACCACAATCCGTAAGGCGCAAATAGCTAAATGAGAGAGCAGCAGTGTGATTCACATCAACGCTCTATGTACAGTAGATAGCAATAATAAGTGATATCCGTATCGCTGTAGACTCCACCACTACTGCCTGTATAATCTTTGGATGGCGAGAGCAGTCACACCATTGGAAGACATAGCTTGGATTGTAGCCGACTAAAGCCTATTCCTGCTGTTTCCCGTGATCCGTCAAACACATTTCATGTGTCATCATAGTGTTCTCTGACTTGTGGTCAGACTCGCTCAGGGGGAACAAATTTAAATTTGCACCTTTTTCCAATGCTGATTTGAATGTCATTGAGAAAACATAATTTGAACATGTGGTGAGGAGTAGAATAGGGAAGCAGTCCCAGAGACCCACTTCCACAACAAGATTAACTGAAATATTGTTCTAATAAATATCTTCACAAAAATGAGGAAATTGGGCCACTGAAATCCTTTGTTGGATATTTTGTCATCTTTCCCATCTCTCTCTCTCCTCTCAAACGGTCTGATCTCTGATAATGGCTAGGCAGTGATGTCATCACAGAGGAATTCCTCTCCTTCTCTGTGTCTCTCTCTCTCTCCAGGCCTCTCTCTCCAGACCTTGCTGCTCCACTCCGCATGTTGTTGCTGCACAGTGGTCTGTTCTAAACATGTTGACAGGCCTGCTCTGTCTGCTAAAGTCCTTCTGGAGAATCCTGGGTTGTATTCATAAGGCACCATATTGAAGAAAATGGACTGAAACACTAATTTTGTTTCCCGTTGCAAAACGTTTCAAAGCGTTTTCCATCGCATGCCCTTATGAATACGACCCAGTTTCAGCTGCTCAAATATCACCACAAGCCATTATCTGTTTTATGAAGACATCCCAGGAGACACTCCAGAACACAATAAACAGGATATTCATCTAAGATGATCTAACTAAATCAATTACAAATCAGTTATTGCAAGGCTTATGGACCTTAACAATTATGTTTATTTTACAATGATATTTAGATGATTATAATGATCGTAACTCAACATGTTCCTTATGCTATAGTTAATAGCATATTGGGGACTTGTAGAGCTTAATACTTAGCCTATGATGTTTCAATATAATTACCCATAGAAAGTTGAATTATGTTATATGAGGATAACAAATGAGTCTTACAGCAACAATAACTATTATTTAATAAGAAGACTTAAATGTTAGATGTAACATCAGCCTATTTTAGACTGAAATAGGTTTAAAAAGGAATTCACAGCGTGCTTCTACTAGGAATATCATTCAACTGAATAAAACATTTGTGCATGATTGACTTACTAATAGCGCTAGTATTTTACTTCTAGAGAGCCATAAGCAAGGGTAGACCACAAGCGAACAGTTCTACAAAAAAATATTGGGTGATAAATTATTTATCTCCTCAAAGACATGAATCGAACCGAAAAGTGATTTGTTTTCCTTTGAACTGTGAATAGAAAATGAGACGCATAAACACATTTGAAAAGTGTATACTGAAGTCCAGCTTACTGATATTTCCCTTGCCTATTAGTACGTTGGTTAGTGCTGACATCTGGTGGCAGGATAGAATTTCATACTGTTGAGACTTAGGAAAAGTAGGAATTCATACCGCGGAGGACATGGAAAATGATGATGATTATTATTCAAAGTGACTATGTGGAAAGCAGGTAACACTTAAAAACTGTGCAATAGAGCAAGCCAGTATTTCAGGACACCTTATAATTAAAGGCCCTATCTTAAAAAATTGCGATTTCCATCAAAATGAGCATCACCAAAGTGACATTGCTGAGCATCAAGATAGAGAGGTTAGATGTAGGATAAGGAGAGATGGGAATAACTGGAACCTGCACAGTAGGAAATCGTCTGAAATCATGTGGAAATTGAACACAGGGTCAGTGTCCCTTCCATTGACTCATTGACTTTAGTGTGGGTGGGTGGGTGTGTGTGTACTCTATGTATGTGAATGCATGCCATTTACAGTTTATCTGATGAGTGTTCTTAACCTATTGCAATATTGTGGTATTATATGATTTGTATTATGTGATATATTTAATGTGGAAGCAGCAGCACAAAGATAAAATACCCCTCAGGGACAATACAGTTAATCTTATCTTATCTTTCTATTTAGGTGAGACAAGGCTGAAAAATCCATCCCTCCAACCTTTTCCCTCCAAGTCTCAAAGTTTTGCTTGCCTGAGGTAGAGTATTGATGCAGGCACTAATACCGCACTGAATGAGCTGTATTCCGTAATAAGCAAACAGGAAAATGTTCAACCAGAGGCGGTGCTCCTAGTAGCCGGGGACTTTATTGCAGGGAAACTTAAATCCGTCTTACCAAGTTTCTATCAGCATGTTAAATGTGCAACCAGAGGGGGAAAAAACTCTGGACCACCTTTACTCCACACACAGAGACACATTCAAAGCTCTCCCTTCCCCTCCATTTGGCAAATCTGACCATAATTCTATCCTCCTGATTCCTGCTTACAAACAAAAATTAAAGCAGGAAGCACCAGTGACTCGATCAATAAAAAAGTGTCAGATGAAACATATGCTAAGCTACAGGACTGTTTTGCTAGCACAGACTGGAATATGTTTCAGGATTCCTCCGATGGCATTGAGGAGCACACCACATTAGTCATTGGCTTCTTCAAAAATTCATCGGGCCCACAATTCGTCAGTTCCCACAATGACCTGTCGTGTGTTTACTATCATTGAATTGAAGACATAGTTTTTATCAAAGATTCTCTATAATTAGTATTATGCGATCAACTGATTAATCATGTAACTAATTAACTAGGAATTCGGGGCACCAAGGAAAAATATTCAGATTACAAAGTTATAATTTCTAAAATAACTTTTCAGATATTTTTTCTGATCAATTAGTCTTTGAACTAATGAATTATTTACTTTACCTCACGTTAGACTCATTCCAAACGTAAATTGTTGGTTATCTGCATGAACCCAGTCTTCACTATGAGTCATCCATACATCAATTTCTTAAACAAAGTAGTTCAGAGTGACATTCATTAGTTTCGTTATAGAATGGTTGTTTCGGCGGTTGTCGTTCTTCGTGTTCAACGATACAGAATTCCTCGCTGCAGACTAGTAATTAATATCAAAGACTTGTTCTTATTCTGTCGGTATCGATAGTCTAAGAGTTTAACCACGTGGTATGGTTAAAAGATTCAGCAATGGTCTACAACCTTTGTCTCCCCTAATGGAGAAAAACATGGTTTGCAACCTTTAGCCATCTCGTAATTGAGGTAAGGTCTATTTGTAACTATGCTATTTCACAAAAGTTCCGAACATATATATATTTTACAGATACCTTATGCTTTACATTGTTTATCTTGTTATTAGTCCCACTCTTCAGCTCCATTAATTCCCTCACATATTTCTCTAAACATCATCCATTTTGGATTTCTACTTGCCATATATTTTTCAACTGTGCTTTGATGCTTCACAAAATAATTGAACCTTCCTATTCTCATAGCTTCTACAGATTGTAAATTAAAAATAAACATTTTTGCTAAAATAATTATTATATTATTGATTGATTGACTATGGCTTTTCAAATCACCCAGTATTGCTATCTGTAGTATTAGTTCCAGGCACATTTTGCAATTCTTCAGCCATTCCTGGACCTGTGCCCAAAAATGAGCTACATATGGACAATACCAAAATAAATGATCTAATGACTCTGCCTCTTCACAGCAGAATATGCTGTGCTGAAAAGATTGTATCCCCCATATATATATATAACATTCTATTAGTTGCAATAATTTTGTATAGTAATTTATATTGAAAAATTCTACGTTTTGAATCCGGCGTTGTTTTGCGTATCAATTCATAAACCATGTGCCATGGAGTGGGCACATCGAAAATCTCCTCCCAACTATTTTGCAATTTACATGGCACAGCTGTCAGTTTTTTGGTCCTTAAATGAAATTGGTATATGTTTTTAATTATCACACTTTTCTTTAACCATTTATGTTCTTTAATACAGGGCCGACATGCAAGTTCCTTACTTTTTTCCACTTCTACTTGCCTCTTCCATTTTTGTGGTAATGCTGCAATTAATTGGTTGTAATTTTGGGTAGAGCAGACATTTCCATATGTCTGTGTTAGCTGCATGTGTGACATAACTCCACCAGTCCTATTTATGATATAATTCACTACAATTATACCTTTTTTAAACATTTATTCGATAAATACAGTTTTTTTAATCAATTAGTATATTTGAATTTAACCACTATATTTGTTGTACTATTTGTTCTGTCCTTTCAGGTGGATTAAACTGAAATTGCAACCAATTTTCTAAGGCATGTTTAAAAAATAAAGATATTTTGGAGATTATTTCCTATTCAAACAACCGAAAGTGAGCATGTGTAATCTGAATGAAGGGGAAAAGGCCCTTCCTGAATATAGGATGAGACATTCGTACCAATTGACTAGAGAACCAGTTTGGATTTAAGTATAACTTTTGTATGACTGATGCCTTTAGTGAGAGGTCTAATCCTTTAATATTTCATAATTTCTGCCCACCGAATTCATATTCGTTATATAAATAGGCCCTTTTAATTTGATCTGGTTTGCCGTTCCAAATAAAATTAAATATTTTTTGTTCATATAATTTAAAAAGCAGGTCACTAGGTGTAGGCAAAACCATAAGCAAATAGATAAACTGTGATATAACTAAGGAGTTAATCAGGGTGATTTTTCCACAAATAGACAGGCATTTTCCTTTCCATGGTAGCAAGATCTTATCTATTTTTGTTAACTTTCTATAAAAATGTATTGGAGTGAGATCATTTCTTTCTTTTGGGATTTGTATACCGAGTATGTCCACATCTCTGTCAGACCATTTAATTGGTAAACTACATGGTAATGTAAAATGTGCATTTTTTTAGTGATCCTATACGTAATATGGTACATTTATCATAATTTGGTTTTAATCCAGAGACTTGTTCTTATTCTGCTATCCTCTCTGGAGCATAGCAGAATAAGAACAAGTCTCTGGATCCTCTAAGAGGCCGTGGAGAGACTCCAATTGTGGTTTTAAAAGCAAACATGAATCATCAGCGTACAATGACACCTTAGTTTTTAAGCCACGGATTTCTAATCCCTTAATATTATTGTTTGATCTAATCTTTGCAGCTAACATTTCGATGGCAATAATAAATAGATATGCCGATAATGGACAACCTTGTTTTACTCCTCTAGATAGTTTAAAACTTTCTGAGATGTAGCCATTATTTACTATTTTACACCTAGGGTTACTATACATAACCTTAACCCATTTTATAAGAGATTCCCCAAAATTCAAATATTCTAGGCATTTATATATAAACTCCAGTCGTACTTTATCAAAAGCCTTTTCAAAATCACCTATGAAAACCAGGCCTGGTGTCCCGATATTTCATAGTGTTCTATTGTTTCCAGTACTTGTCTTATATTATCTCCAATGTATCGTCAATGTAAAAAACCTGTCTGATTAGGATGAATAATATCTGACAATACTTTTTAAATTCTATGTGCCAAGCATTTTGCTAGGATTTTTGCATCAAAACACTGAAGTGTAAGAGGTCTCCATTTTTTTTAATGGACTGGATCTTTATATATACCACTTGGGTCCTGTTTCAGTAATAATGATATCAGACCTTCTTGTTGCGTGTCTGATAATCTACCATTTATATAGGAGTGGTTAAAACAAGCCAATAATGGTCCTTTGAGTATACCAAAAAAAGTTTTGTATACTTCCACTGGTATGCCATCCAGCCCTGGAGTTTTCCCATCTTTAAAGGCCCCAATTGCCTCAAGCAGTTCCTCCTCTGTAATTTGGCCTTCACATGAGTCTTTCTGTACAGATATTAATTTTACATTATTATTAGGAAAAAAATCCATACAATTGGTTTCAGTTAGTGGAGATGGAGGAGTCTGAAATGAAAACATATTTTTAAAGTACTTTACTTCCTCTTTCAAAATATAATTTGGTGAATCATGCGTGACTCCATCATTTGTAACAAGTTTTAATACATTTTTTTGGTAGCATTTCCATATTGAAGATTGAAAAAGAATTTGGGGCATTTTTCCCCGTATTCCATCCAGTTCGCTTTATTTTTATAATATATTGCACTAGATCTTTCTTGAATAAGTTCCTCCATTTCTTTTTGTTTTTCCTCTGACTTATTCTGTGCCTCTATAGTACCGTTTTTATTGCTATCTAACTGTACTGTTAATCCTTCAATTTCCTTTGTTAATATGGACTCTTTTGATCTACATTGCTTTGTTTTATAGAAGAGTACTGAATTGCATTGCCTCTCAAGGCACATTTAAAAGTGTCCCATACAGTAAGGGGATCTGCTGTACCTATGTTATGTCTGAAAAAGTCAGTTATAAATTCTTCTGTCCTAGTTCTAAACAATTTATCATCTAGTAGGCTTTGATTACATTTTCAATATCCTCGCCCACGTGGAAATTCTGTAAGAGTAATATATATGCCAATTATGTGATAATCTGACCGCATTCTGTCCCCTATGAACACTTTTTAAACTTTTGGTGCCAGAGAGAATGGTATAAGAAAGTAGTCAAGGCGACTAGCTTGAATAAGTGTCCGCCATGTATATCTCACTAGGTCAGGTTATTTAAGTCTCCATATATCCACTAATTCCAATATATCCATGACATTCATGATTTCCTTAAGTGCCCGAGGGTGATAGTTTGTAGTGTGATTTCCTTTCCGGTCCATAGAGGTATTTAAGACCGTATTAAAATCTCCCACCATAATAATAGGGTCTAGTGTTGCTTGTAGAGTTGATAGATTCTTATATACAGTGGGGCAAAAAAGTATTTAGTCAGCCACCAATTGTGCAAGTTATCCCACTTAAAAATATGAGAGAGGCCTGTCATTTTCATCCTAGGTACACTTCAACTATGACAGACAAAATGAGGGAAAAAAATCCATAAAATCACATTGTAGGATTTTGAATGAATTTATTTGCAAATTATGATGGAAAATAACATCTTTTACTTCTTCACAACAGTTGTGGGATAGACACATACACCCACACACACTCAACCCATACCCCCACACAACCATAAGCTCACTTACTCAACAATTGCACCACCCCAGAGCCCAACTCAAGATTGGTCTTGATTTACAAATGTACTTGCAGTTGCAGCTGCACGAGAAGGCCTGCAAGACCGCACAAAAAATAGGCAAAAATTAAGAGATTTTATTTACCATTGTCACATCCTAGACGATGGAGGTCAAATGTACACCTTTTCCCTGAAACACCCACAATACAGTCACCCGTATTGACCATATTCCCAAGCATCTCCATGCAGTCCAACTTTGATTCTGTGCCACTAGGGTCACAATAATATACCCCCTCTCTGAATGTCCTAGTGTGACCCCCTCCCCAAGGGTTACTGCAGCTAGTGTTGCCAGCACTGCCACTGCCTGGGTGGGGGCACCCCACCGGAATCCCCACCGGCTAGGTACAAGGTCATCAAGGTTCTCATTAGCAGCTTTGAGAATTTCCTTGTGTAGTATGCTCTCCCTTTAGGGGGCTTTGGCTTTGCAGGATCAACGCTGCCAAGCAGGCTCAGAATCTTGAGGGGGCAGTGCTGCTAAAGGCTAGAGCTGCTGCTTTCAAGGAGCGGGACTCTAACCCGGAAGCTTATAAGAAATCCCTCCGACGAACCATCAAACAGGCAAAACGTCAATACAGGACTACAAAGGGAAGCACAGCCAAGAGCTGCCCAGTGACATGAGCCAACCAGACGAGCTAAACTACTTCTATGCTTGCTTCAAGGCAAATAGTACTGAAACATGCAGGAGCACACCAGCTGTTCTGGAAGACTGTGTGATCATGCTCTCCGCAGCCGATGTGAGTGAGACCTTTAAACAGGTGAACATTTTCAAGGCCGCAGGGCCAGACGGATTACCAGGACATGTACTGCGAGCATACGTTGACCAACTGGTAAGTGTCTTCACTGACATTTTCAACCTCTCCCTGTCCGAGTCTGTAATACCAACATGTTTTAAGCAGACCACAATAGTGCCTGTGCCCAAGAACACTAAGGTAAGCTGCATAAATGACTACCGACCCGTAGCGTCTGTAGTCATGAAGTGCTTTGAAATGCTGGCCAGGGCTCACATATGCACCATTATCCCAGAAACCTTAGGCCCACTCCAATTTGCATACCACAACAGATGCACAGGTGATGCAATCTCTATTGCACTCCACACTTCTCTTTCCCACCTGGACAGAAGGAACACCTATGTGAGAATTCTATTCATTGACTACAGCGCAGCGTTTAACACCATAGTGCCCTCAAAGCTCATCAATAAGCTAAGGACCCTGGGACTAAACCCCTCCCTCTGAAACTAGATCCTGGAATTCCTGACGGGCCACCCCCAGGTGGTAAGGGTAGGTAACAACACATCTGCCACACTGTTCCTCAACACATGGGCCCCTCGGGTGTATGCTCAGTCCCCTCCTGCACTCCCTGTTCACTCATGACTGCACAGCCAGGCACAACTCCTCATTAAGTTTGCAGATGACACAACAGTGGTAGGCCTGACCACCGACAACGACGAGACAACCTATAGGGAGGAGGTCAGAGGCCTGGCCATATGGTGCCAGGAGAACAACCTCTCCCTCAATATGAGCAAGACAAAGGAGATGATTGTGGACTACAGGAAAAAGAGGACCTAGCAGGACCTCATTCTCATCGACAGGGCTGTAGCGGAGCAGGTTGAGAGCTTCAAGTTCCTTGGTGTCCACATCACCAACAAACTAACATGGTCCAAGCACACCGAGACAGTTGTGAAAAGGGCACGACAAAACCTATTCCCCCTCAGGAGACTGAAAATATTTGGCCTCTGACCGCAAGGCACTACAGAGGGTAGTGCACACGGCCCAGTACATCACTGGGGCCAAGCTTCCTGCCATCCAGGACCTCTACACCAGGCAGTGTCAGAGGAAGGCTGCTCAGGGTTTTATTTTCTGGCCAGACATTTATTTTATATCTTGGATTTGGGAAGTTTATGGCCTTTACATATTATATGGACTTTCATGGTCATGCTGCTCTTCTGTTGGCACGATGGCCTTTGTGAACACCAAGCGATGCCAGAGGAAGGCCCAAAAAATTGTCAAAGACTCCAGCCACCCTAGTCATAGACTGTTCTCTCTGCTACCGCTTGACAAGCGGTACCGGTGCTCCAAGTCTGGGTCCAAGAGGTTTCTAAATAGCTTCTAGCCCAAGCCATGTGACTCCTGAACAGCTAATCAAATGGCTACACCGCTGCTACTCTGTTGTTATCATCTATGTATAGTCACTTTAATATGTTCATCAACATGTACATACTACCTCAACTAACCGGGGCCTCCGCACATTGACTCTGTACCAGTGCACCCTGTATATAGTCTCGCTAGTATTATTTTACTGCTGCTCTTTAATTACTTGTTACTTTTATTTCTTATTCTTACTCATGTTTTTTTTTTAAACTGCATTATTGGTTAGGGGCTCATAAGTATTTCACTGTAATGTCTACACTTGTTGTATGTGGCGCATGTGACTTATAACATTTGATTTGATTTGATGGACGCTGTACTGCCCTTTTGTTGCCATGACGACAGAAGTTATTCCACGATCACAAGGGAGGAATGTTCCTGGGGGCAGATGCTCCGCCCAAAGGGGGAATTCAGGTGCTGCACACCTGGAAACCAAACTGAACTGAAATAAACTGATGTGTAGTGTACATCTCAGGAACACAGAAGATAAGCCGTAAAACCATGACATGTCTAAATAACCTTAGTTACCCTATAGCCAGTTCTATATTACCATTTAGGGATTGTCTGGATGTCAGGGTGTGTTTGTGTCAGGTGTAAAATCAGGTAGAACAGGTTCCTGGTTGTTCTGATCTGAATACCCTGCACTGCCCTCCCCCTTCCCTAGCTTATTGTTCCCTCTCTCTCATACGCTGGCTGTTTCACTGAGAGATCTCACTGCATTCCGCACACCTGTTAGCTGTAACCACCTGACCAAGCACCAGAAAAAGGTACGTGGTGATCGTGATTTTAGTAATGTAGAGCTATTTCACAATTTCTTCTGTATGGAAGATGTATGGTAGACATTGAATTGTGTGACCAATATATGTGTCTGGTACAGTTTGATTAGTAAAATGATAACGCCACCAAAACGAATGAGGAAAATCCGTCTGATTGCAAATGCCATACCACTTTCAAATGAAACAGAATGATCATATTGAGGTGTTGGTGGGTTAAAGTTGTACTTAATAGTTGTCCACGAGTCAGGCAAACCAATGTCCATGTGTCATCGCCTCCAGACTATTGTTTTATGCAGATTAAGGTAATTGTCAAGTGTATATATTTTTCTTGCATAATTTGCTGAGGGGACTCAAATGTTGTTAAACCAACTTTATTTTTACCAAACCAAATATGTAAAGTTGGAAGAGCACACGAACCTAACACAAAGATACTCAGAGTGATTGAAGGAGGATAACATTTCGGCAAAAAGATGGTCTACAGTGACTGAGTTAATCATGACACTTTCTCTATGCTTAAATGTAAATAAAATAAAGTAAGTAACCCCAACAGACAGAACACATGATTTCAGATATGTTATTTTATTTCTATCATGCTATCAAAACCTAATCAACCCTTGGCTTTAAGGATATTTCTGAAGGGGAAATGCTAGGTAGACATTCATGTGTGCTTTGAAAACGCTGCTGAATGCTTATTTAACATGCCAACAGGCAATATCGCTGTTCATCCCAGATTGACTCAACTAAAGTACATGGGAGTCTCCCCATAGTTACACCCTGAATGATTATTGCATTGGCATTCCTTTAGTCTATTGTCCCCATAACTGAGTTGGCAGACACTCAAAAATACAAGTTCTGGGAGATTTGATTAGAAAAACATTTGCTTCTATTCAGGGGAAATAATTGTCCTTCTGACCCTGAGTCAGCCTTAACAAAATTGAAATCAGAGCTAAACTGATAGCATCAACATTTTATCTCCTGGATTGGTATGAATAGATAATAATTCTATTAAAAGATAACCATAAAGTCAAATCAATCTTCCACCCATAGAGAGCTTGCTTTTTTTTGTAGTGTAGGGTGAGCAATTGTTCCAGAACATGGGGAATATGAAATACCATATGAGAATCTTGGGAATTCATAAAGTCCTTATCTGGCCTTAATCAGTTGAACTATTCATACATACTTTAATTGTTGGTGACTGGTTGCTTAAGAAAAATGATCTACATTACTGTATATTCTTTATTTATAATCAATAGTGGCCTGCAGACCATGGGACATTTGGGCCAAAATGGGATAATTAAGAAAACAAATTTGACATTTGTGGAGAACCAACCTTGACTCAATGTATCTAACAAAAATATTTTGTTTACGTGTTGATTGTTGTTCAGAATAGGAACAAGAGACAGGATATGGATCTTTACACAATTATCAGTGCTGTTTTGCTTCTGCAACTGCAAGGTTTTCATGTGGCCTTGCTCCAGGCACCAACAGACTCTCCAGGACAAACGATTAATCAAAGTTGGCTTCGTCAATTGGCCAAATCCAAGCTAAACAAGACAACATCACAAGCTCAGTCCAATGACATTGTTGATATGACCCTGGAGGGTACTGAGTCAACAGATGACTCTGAAGGGGTTATTGCAAATGGCTCTGTGTCATTTAGTGGGGAACAGGACAACATCGAGGACACAAATGAGACTTCAGGTGGTGTGACAATTGGCACCACAATGCCACCAGGGTTGCCAAATGCTACAGCAGAGGAACCTCCAGAAACCACTGTTGCACCAGAACCCCCAGTGAGTGTTGCCTTAAACTCAAGCCAAGTTTCCAATGCAACCGGAGAGGACAGTGGATTCCAAACTACCACCACTACTGCAATCACAGAAAACTCAAATGGCTCTAATTCCATGTCCAATTACACTGAATTAAATGAGACAACCACAGCTCCAGACACCAATAGCACAGAGCAGATTGGTCCAGATCCTGGTGTTGAGAACAGGGTAACCAACAGTACAGAGGACTTCCATAATGTAACGACTGCAGTACCAGAGCCATCCAGTGAACCATCCACAGCTTCCCCCTCCACAAAGCTTCCCTTGGACTCCCCTGGGACTACAACTGCCAAAATCATCCCAGAAACTACAACAACCACAGGTCCCAGCACAATAACAGCCATGATGGAAACTGGTGCCGCTTCAGGAAGCAACTCTGTGAGAGGTGAGGAGACAGTGTTCCAGTGTCTAAATATCTGGTACATTCTTTGTCTCGAGGGTACTGCTGTGTGCGCCTATAACCTACTTACTTGCTTGTTCAAGTGAGCCTGTAACAACTTTTAGGGAGATACCAAGAGATCACAACAATTTAAAGTTGGGTGTGTTCACTTAATTTAACCATTGTGACATTGTTTTAAATGTTTTGGGAGAGGCATTACTGCATGAGTCAGCAACCAGACAGAGCAGTCAAAATGTTACAAATAACCACACAGTATCAGATTTGAACATAGGAGCGACCTAGTTAGAGAGTTACACAATACACAACAACACTCAAAGGGCACTTATGATATATCATCATCGTCTTTTTTACACAACGCTTTCTTTCCAGTCTCTCCCTGACCCACATTTGACGTATCTGTTTTCTTTTTTGTTACTTGTAAAAATTAAAGTCAAAGCACAAACTCCCCTTCCTTAACCGGCTGGGTAGGGTTGACTTTCAGAAAATACTTGCATGCCCACAGTGAGTGGAGGCTTCCATTACAAACACCTTCTTCAGGGGACAAAAGACCCCTATGCTAGCCTGGCTACAGGAAGGAGGGGGTCAGTAGCTGAGGTTCGTTGCTGCCATACAGGGCGTGAGAGTACTGCTCTCCAGTTTCTAACATACCAAACAAGGGTTTATTTGAGTGGGTGATTGGAGACATTCATTAAAGGAGGATATCTCCAATTTTGACATGTTATAAATGATGTACGAATAGAACCTCTTGTAACTCACACTCAATTGTATCCTTTTCAAACACTTACACATTATTTGCCAAGTCCAATCATGGATTTGAATATGTAGTAACTACATCTATCAAACTGTAAAAACTTGGAAATGTTTAACGAAAAACAGTGTTACCTTTGAGAAGACCTCATCATACATTTCAGCCAGTGATTTGTTTAGACTGTGGCTGGTTTGACCTGTTTGTTTACCTCATTTGCATGTTGCTTTACAGATTTTCCATGGTTAGTACAGCTTACTAGTTATGCATCGCAGTCTTTATAGGCAATGTTTATTAATCTACTAACAACCAATACTGGCTAATTACTCCAGGGAACATGGAGTGAAAAGGTGTAGAGTTTCCCACAACCATGTCACACAAAAGTAGACAATATCCGGATGTAGATCATATCTTCTCTATTCCTGGATTGACCCGCCGTCACTTGGTAGCATCACGCCATTGATACACTAAACATAAAAGGTTCCTGGAGGATCCTTTAGGTGTTCTTCAAATTGATTAATTAACCCCTAAGTTATTCGAAGAACCCTTTAAAACGACTCTGGCATGTTGATGTTGGTGTCCTCTGTAGGTTATCCATAGCCAGAATGATCGGACAGGTTTCCTGTTATATTCATCAGAGGTGTAGGGTGAAGTTTGTGAATACTAAAAATACATGTAATTCTACAGATGATTAACACAACATACCTTGGTTTTTGTGGTAAATGTGAAAAAAACGGTTCATCTTTGACAAAGGTTTTCATACACATACCTTGTCCATAATGTAGAGGGCTCTGGGATCTTTATTGAAGAGGTAAAGGATGAGGAAGATGGCTGTTGTGACAGTCCTATATGATTTTATAGAAACCATGAATTAAAATTAAAACTGTAGATGATACATGTGATGTGCATAACATTATGATGCAAACCACTACTAATTGTACATACAAAGACAAACACAAATAACTACGCAGTTCAGTAATCTTTGCCCAATGCTGCTATATCCTTTAACATATTCTTACCTTTTTGTTGATTGATATCCATTGAATTGTGTTCATTTTCTGTCATAGAAAGAATTGTAAAAAGGGACAAAGTGTCAAGCAGCCATTTGCACAAATATGAAAGATAGACAGTATAATCATAAAATAATATCAATTTAGATCATACTAGGGAAAAACCTTACCTTAAATTGAGGAGATCTTTCAATTTTTCAGTTAAATGCCTGCACCTGCTGTCGTCTCAAATTCAATTACAAATGTTTCAATTGGGTAGTTAGGTTCCTGCAAGAACCCCCAAGAACTAAAGCGGTTCCTCTATGAACCCAACCTCCTATGTGGTTCTTGGAAGAACCTTTTTGTTGGTATTTTTCAGTACCAAGAACCATAAGGTTCTCCGATGAACTTTGAGGATCTTAGAAGAACCCTTGATGCACTTTTTTGAGTCTACATTCTAAAAAGACCTCAGCCATAGTGGCCCCCAAAAAAGTGGTGCCCAGTCATTCCAAATGGTGACTTTTTAGTCTAAATTACACTACATTCTTGGGGGAAAAAAGGTGCTATCTAGAACCTAAAAGGATTCTTTGGCTGTCCCCATAGGAGAACCCTTTGAAGAATTCCTTTTGGGCATCCATGTAAAACCCTTTCCACAGAGGGTTCTACCTGGAACCAAAACGGGTTCTTATTTTGTTCTTATTTTCTTATTTCAAAATTGTGTAGTTCAGTCCTTGAGCTGTTATTTTCTATTGATGTTCTGTATTATGTCATGTTTTGTGTGAACACAGGTAAGAGGAGCTGCTACTTCAGCAACAGCTAATGGGGATCCTAATAAAATACCAAAAAATACCAAATACTAAATTTACTTTAGACAGATGGCAATGTTGCCATTAGCTAGCAGTTCATAAAAAAATAGCTAGCAGTTTTAGAGTTAGCTAGATAAAATCAGTTGCTCTCCCCTCAATCTTAGCTAGCTAGCTAACGTAATACTACATCTAATGTCAATCTGAAAACATCACAATGATGACAAAAGGTTTTCCTACTAATTATGTTCCTCCTTTAGAAATGGCAATGTTTTCCCAAGCAACTATAATGCACTTCTTCATCAGTGCCAATCGACATTGTGTTTAGTCAGGAGTCAGGCTTAAACAGCCAAAACAATATTTTGACGAAAAGTGTAACACATGAATATAAACACCCCCCTTTCCTCTAATGTAAATGCAGGGTGTGCTCCTTTTTATCAAATAAAAGAAAATAGAAACGCAAGTGAGGTTAACAAGCTTGGTTTTCAGATAAGGAGATGTCAGGGAAGTAAACATTTGAATTTCCAAATGTGATGACTGAGATTGTGAAAGTTTTTTCGAAGAGGGGAAACTGTTGTTCATAGTAAACATGTTGTTAATCTTATTAACATATTGACTAGTCTGGTACTTTTCATTTAGTTGTATAAAGTTTTATCAAAACTGCCCTTGGAATAGTTAGATCTCATCTTTGTATACCACAAACCACATTATGCCCAAGAAGACAGTAGTATTATGGTAAACAGGTTTCCATGGGTAACACAAACAATCCATAGTCCTCCTTGCTTTATCTTTTCGTGGCATTTTTATCAATAAAAGTCACAAAATTAATGAGTACAACCTAGGTGCTGGATCCAAGGCATAAGGAACTGAATTTTTATCAATACATTAGCAGAACTAACACAGCCTGTAAATGCATTTCAGCCATAATGCTTTTCCTCTTACGTGGTTGGTTAACGTAATTCAATCAGAGATTCAGGGAGAGCATAATTTAATAAATCATGTTGGTCAAATGTTTTAAAGAATTCACACACCTTCACTTTTTTACATATTTTGTTATGTTGCAAAGTGGGGAAAAAATGTATTTAATTGTCAATTTAGTCAACGATCCACACACAATACTCAAGGTGGAAAAAAATCTGATCCCAAAAATATATATGCAAAATGAAACACTAGTTCAACCCCCCTGATTCAATACGTATTAGAATAACCTTTGGAAGCAATGACAGCTGTGAGTCTTTCTGGGTAAGTCTCTCAGAGCATTGCTCTTAAAAAATGCTCTTTGTAAAATTCTTCAAGCGCTGTCAAGTTGATTGCTGATCATTGCTAGACTGCTGTTTTCAAGTCTTGCCATAGATTTTCAAGCCAATTTAAGTCAAAACTGTAATCAGGCCACTCAGAAAAAATTACATGTCATCTTGGCAAGCAACTCCAGTATTTTGGCCTTGTGTTTTAGGTTCTTGTCCTGCTGATAGGTGAATTTGTCTCCCAGTGTCTGGTGGAAAGCAGACTGAAACAGGTTTCTTCTAGGATTTTGTCTGTGTTTAGCTAAATTCCATTTATTTTTATCCTAAATAACTCCCTAGTCCTTGCCGATGACAAGCATACCCATAAAATTATGCAGCCACCACCATGCTTGAAAATATGAAGTGTGGTACCCAGTGATGTGTTATTTTGGATTTGCCCCAAACATAATGCTTTGTATTCAGAACAAAAGTTAATTTCTTTACCACATTTTTAGCACTATTACTTTAGTGCCTTATTGGAAACAGGATGCATGTTTGGATTATTTTTTATTCTGCACAGGCTTCCTACTTTTTGCTTTGTCATTTAAGTTAGTATTGTGGAGTAACTACACTGAACAGAAATATAAATGCAAAATGCAGCAATTTATTTATTAGGCTTTCCATAACATAGGTTGAATATTCACTCAAGACATTTCAGCTTTAAATAAGTTATTCATTTGTAAAAAACTAAATTGTAAAAACTAAATTCCACTTTGACATTATGGGTATTGTGTGTAGATCAGTGAATCAAAATCTCAATGTAATCCAATTTAAATTCAGGCTGTAAGAGGACAAAATGTGGAAAAAGTCAAGGGGTGTGAATACTTTCTGAAAGCACTGTATCACTTCCGTGGTAATTTCACAAATGACATGAAATGGCAATGAAATACTGATACACTTTACACTTCATTTGACTGACATTGGTTAATTATTGGTTTCACTAATTGGTTCAAAATGGTAAAATAGATGGGAAACTTTTACTGAATTGTAATAAAACCTGTTATTTTCACGCATGGTTTTTGCACTGATTGTGGTGGCGTTATTACACGGCTGGGAAATAGTACTATCTATTGAGTTGAGACTACTCATGCAAAAGGGTGCTCTTTATGCACATTTATTTTTAAACACACATTTTGCTCCTCAATTACAGGAAGAATGGTACTTTATTTGAATAGTCACAAGTAGATGGTTTGTACTGTATATGATTTGTCGATGTTCAATAACTGTCAACAACATTTCAACTTACTATCCACTAACCCTAACCTTAACTCTTACCCTAACCCTGATTATAAACCTATCCCTAACCCTAAACGTAACCTTAGGAAGTATTTGCTTATCAACAGCCACTTTGTTGATAGTTTGACCATCTGTATATAATCTACAGTATATGAAACTATCCAAATAAAGTGTAACTGGATGAATATTTTGAAATACAGAGATATATCATCCCAGACAACATTTTATTGCACCATATATTAGAATTGCACCGATATTAGAATGTTGTATTTGCAATGTATTTCCCTATTTTTTTATGTATTCTTTTTGATACATTTTCTAAAGGCTTGGCCTCAGATGCAGTGCAGAACAAGAAGAGGAGTGAGGCATGGGCTGCCATCCTGGGCATAGGAGTGGCAGTGTGCTTCGTGGCGATGGTGGTTTACGTCATCCTGAGAAGGAGAGACCGACGGGATTTCACACACAGGAAGCTTGTTGAGGAAATCCCCTCAGACCCAGGTAGGAAGTTCCCTTAGAGATATTTCCCTTTTAGCATTTCCTGGCATATTTTCTATCTGATAGAACTGGATAAATAATAGGAAAGCTTCTGTTATCCTATCGGCCATGCAAAATGTCACATCTCTGTTTCTCACTCCTAGTTCTACGACTGAACAACCCTGAGCCTGTGGACTTGAAATATGATGGTTCCGCCTACTACAATCGTGGACTCCAAATGGAAAATATCCCAATGGACCACTTTCCACAAGGACATCAAAATTGAGAAGGACTCCAAGACTAACCTTAAACACTTTAAAGGAGACTTTCATATACAAAATACTTATTGAGACACGACATACACATTAACGTGCATAAGTCTCTATATAGCAGAATGTCAAGTCATGGATTTACTGCACCCTAATGCATTGGTTATGTGGGTTTGTACATTTTTCTAAATTCCAGGAAACTTTGAGATTTTGGAACTGTAATAGGAATTTATTATTATTTTGGAACATTTGAATAATATGTTTTTATTTCTAAAATTACATTGGTTTGGAAGGAAAGTTTTTACATTTGCTGGAAATATTCCCATTCGTTGTTACGCCTAGGACGAATACTACCTTTACATAACTTAGACTTCCACATAATTATCGCATTGATCTCAATGGGAGAAAACGTCATGCATGGATCTCAATTTAGGATTCTAGACACTTCAGCACAGTCTATTATAGAAGTACTAAAAGCCAAAAATGAAGTCTTAATTGTCTGCTATATTTCCAAGATGGTTCGACAAAGGTAATTAAACATTTCTTAGACATGAAGACCTACACTCAAATAAGGTTATAATCATGTCCATAATTATTGGCACCCTTGATAAAGATGAGCAAAAAAGACTGTATAAAATAAAAAATATCAAATACTGAGCTATATTGCATAAATCAATGGGGAAATTTGGTTATTTTATGCTAATACAATTGCTCAGAGAAAGAGATTTTGTTTAAAAAGTAATAAAAATACATCAAAAAAGATAGCAGGGCAGCAGGTAGCCTAGCGGTTAAGAGTGTTGGACCAATAACTGAAAGGTCGTTGGTTTGAATCTCCATGCTGACTAGGTAAAAAAATGTGTTGATCTGCCCTTGAGCAAGACCATTATAGCTCCTAAAAGTCACTCTGGATAAAGTGTCTACTAAATGACTAAAATATAGAGAGGGTTCAAAATTATTGGCACCCCTGTTTTCAAAACTCTAGCACCCTCCCCCTATGAGTATAATGACACCCTTTTTCCCAGTGGTGTAAAGTACTTAAGTAAAAAAATACTTGAAGTACTACTTAAGTAATTTTGAGGGGTATCTGTACTTTACTATTTATATTTTTTGAATACTTTTACTTTTACTTCACTATATTCCTAAATAAAACAATGTACTTTTTACTCCATACATTTTCCCTGACACCCAAAAGTACTCGTTACATTTTGAATGCTTAGCAGTACAGGAAAATGGTCCGATACACGCACTTATCAAGAGGACATCCCTGGTCATACTGTCTGTGATCTGACGTACTCACTAAACACAAATGTTTGGTTTGTCAATTATGTTTGGAGTGTGCCCCTGGCTATCCTTAAATAAAAGACTAAATTAAATTGATTGACTTATACTTTTACTTTTTAACAATTACATTTAGTTTTGATACTTAAGTATATTTAAAACCAAATACTTTTAGACTTTTACTGGGTGACTCACTAATACTTGAGTCATTTTCTGTGAAGGTATCTATACTTTTACTGAAGTACGACAATTGGGTACTTTTTCCACCACTGCTTTTTCTAAAATGTTTAATGAGATTGGAGAACACATTGGGACGGATTCAGGGCCGGCCCTCTCATTCGGAGGCCACCTATGGTGGAAGACACACCTCCAACAAGACATAAAACCTCATAGATACTGAACAAAATGGGTGGGGGGTGGGCCCACCGGGTGTGGTAACACGTGGTCTGCGGTTGTGAGGCAAGTTGTGCGTACTGCCAAATTCTCTAAAATTACGTTGGAGGTGGCTTATTGTAGAGAAATTAACATTAAATTCTCTGGCAACAGCTCTGGTGGACATTCCTGTAGTCAGCATGCAAATTGCACGCTCCATCAAAATTTGAGACATCTGTGGCATTGTGTTGTGTGACAAAACTTCACATTTTAAAGTGGCTTTTTATTGTCCCTAGCACAAGGTGTGCCTGTGTAATGATCATGCAGTGTAATCAGCTTCTTGATATGCCACATCTGTCAGGTGGACAGATTACTTTGACAAATGAGAAATGTTCACTACAGAGATGTAAACAAATTTGTGCACAAAATTTGAGAGAAATAAGCTTTTTGTGCGTATGGACATTTCTGGGATATTTTATTTCAGCTCATGAAACATGGGACCAGCACTTCATATGTTGTGTTTATATTTTTGTAAAATTCTGCACAAAAACAATGACAATTTGTGAAAGTGAAAGTAAAACAAAATACAACCAAATCTCTCTCTCTCTCTCTTGCTTCTCCTTAATTTTAGAAGAAATTAATTTGTTCAACTATTGTTTTTCTTTCTCTTTGAGTCAATTACTCATGATATTTTATGCACTGCAGTGCTAGCTTGCTGTAGCTTATGCTTTCAGTACTAGATTAATTCCCTGATATTTTTATTGGGTGGACAACATGTCAGTTCATGCTGCAAGAGCTCTGATAGGTTGGAGGATGTCCTCCGGAAGTTGTCATAATTACTGTGTTAGTCTATAAAAGTAGGTGAGAACAATGAGCCTCCTAGGTTTTGCTTTGATGTCAATGTACCCAGAGGAGGACAGAAGCTAGCTGTCTACACCATGGTGCTAATCTACAGTGTTGCTGAGGATACTGTAGACCTTCAATGCTAAACAGTGTGTTTTAATCAATTATTTGGTGACGTGAATATATTTAGTATAGTTTAATCTAAAAATGATTTTTTTAAATGTTTCACTTAAAAAAAAATGAAGTTCACTGAGGATGAGCCCTCCCCCCTTTCTCCTCCAAGGAGCCTCCACTGACCAGTAGCATATGGTTTTTAGGTGAGCGCTGATGCCAACCTGTAATTAGCAGTGCCCACTTTGTCAAAGGCAGGGGCACAAAATATTTATGGTTCACTCCCAGCGCGCCTCTCCAGGGTGCTGATGGAGAGACGCATCGCTGCGGCACTCCACCAATGTTCCGTCCCCCAAAAATAATCTAACATAAATCATGTAACAGATATAGCCTACGGTAGAAGAGGATGTGGCTTTTTCTGTAGCCTACAGGCTGGATATAAATTAAATGACAATGTAATGAGACAAACACTTTTTACATCATGCAGGTTTCTTCGATCAAGTAGCCTAACCTAAATGTATTTTTTGGTGCAGTCTTGATCTGTCTTGATTTCCACACCCACGGATCTTGGTTTTTGGTCTGGTCCGGAACAAATCTGAACCAATCATAGATGTCTATGATTGGCTCAGACTTTGTCCGATCTGGACCAGCCTTGATTTGGCCCAAACATAGACGTCTTTGTTTGGTTCAGATTTGGTGCAGTCCGGTCCAGATATGAACATTTCATAGACATCTATGTTTGGCTCAGATTTTGTCCGGTCTAGTCCAGCCTTGATAGGGCCCAAACATAGATGTCTATAAATGATGTCTTTTCAACGTCCCAGAAAATACGTATTTTAAATGTCTGGAAAGTACATATTTTTTTTACCTTTCATTCAGAACCTATAAATTGAACCTGACCTCAGTGTGTGCAAAATATGTATTTTAGACATATTTTCAACGTAATTTTGCTTACTGGGACTATTCTAGTTTTGTCTCACCAGGGGTGGTAGAACGGCCAGGACCGGGCCTGGAGGGACCTTAGACCATTCCTCCATACAGAATCTTTCCAGTTCCTTGATATCCTTTTTCTGCACTTATGGACTGCCCTCTTCAATACAAACCACAGGTTTTCAATGGAGTTCAAGTCTGGAGACTGAGATGGCCATTGCAAAATGTTGATTTTGTGGTTTAATAATTTATTTGTGGATTTTGATTAGTGCTTGTGGATATGTTCTTGCTGGAATGCCACTTACGGAGGCAACCAGGTTTTTGGCTAAAATGTCCTGGTACTTGGAAAAATTCATGATGTCGTTGACTTAAAAAGAACCACATGACCAGTGGAAGCAAAATACCCCAAAACATCAAAGATCCACCACCATATTTTACCGTAAGTATGAGGTACTTTTCGGCAAATGCTTCTGTTTTTCAATGCCAAGCATATCACTGGTGTGTGTGGCCAAAGAGCTCTATTTTTATGTCATCTGCACCAAACCACATTACCGCCTGGAGTTTATCAACTTACAAAAGACACATTCAGATGTGACAGCTCATAATCAGTTACAGTAATCATTACATCAAGACAGTTTGTGTTCTGTTTGTCTTCGTCTAGGTTGTTTTATATGTCTAACTTATTTTCATGAATTTTACAACAGTGCCTGAATTTGTATACCTTTATTCCTAATGGACTGTTCTATGCTTTTCCTCCCAAACAGGAAAGGCCACTTGAAGGAACACTATGGAAGTTTAGTTGCTAATTGTTTATGGGTTGAATGTCGGCTGTATTCAGATCAACATATATTGTTTTCCTCAAATGAAAGAGTTTTGTGCTTTCGTGAGATAAGGAGGAGGATGGCATTCACTTCAGCAGTGATACATTCATGAACTTCTTTGAGGAAAAGATCATGCTCATTAGACAGCAAATTACGGTCTCCTCTTTACATCTGCGTATTCCTCCAAAGTTCAGTTGTCCTGAGTCTGCACAATTCTGAACCTTAGATCAAGGGAGACACTCAAGTGTTTTAGTACTATATCTCTTGACACAATGATGAAAATAATCATGGCCTCTAAACCTTCAAGCTGCATACTGGACCCTAAGTCCAACTAAACTACTGAAAGGGTTGCTTCATGTGCTTCGCCCTCCTATGTTGACCATAATAAACGGCTCTCTATCCACCAGATGTGTACCAAACTCACTAAAAGTGGCAGTAATACAGCCGCTCTTGAAAAAGCCAAACTTAACCCAGAAAATATAAAAAACTATCGGCCTATATCGAATCTCCCATTCCTCGCAAGACAAATTGAAAAAGCTGTTGCACAGCAACTCACTGCCTTCCTGAAGACAAACAATGTATACGAAATGCTTCAGTCTGGTTTTAGACCCCCTCATAGCACTGAGATTCCACTTGTGAATGTGGTAAATTACCCTTTAATGGCGTCAGACCGAGGCTCTGCATATGTCCTCGTGCTCCTAGACCTTAGTGCTGCTTTTGATACCATCGATCACCACATTCTTTTGGAGAGATTGGAAACTCAAATTGGTCTACATGGACAAGTTCTGGCTTGGTTTAGATATTATCTGTCGGAAAGATATCAGATATCAGATTTCTCTTTTGATAAACATATCAAGACTGTTTCAAGGACAACGTTTTTCCATCTAAGTAACATTGCAAAAATCAGAAACTTTCTGTCCAAAAATGATGCAAAAAAATGTATCCATGCTTTTGTCACTTCTAGGTTAGACTACTGCAATGCTCTACTTTCCCTCTACCTGGATAAAGCACTAAATAAACTTCAGTTAGTGCCAAATATGGCTGAAAAATGTGATCATATTACTCCAGTGCTAGCCTCTCTACACTGGCTTCCTGTTAAGGCAAGGGCTGATTTGATGGTTTTACTGCTAACCTACAAATCATTACATGGGCTTGCTCCTACCTACAGTATCTTTCCGATTAGGCCCTTCCATACATACCTACACGTGCGCTACGGTCACAAGATGCAGGCCTCCTAACTATCCCTAGAATTTCTAAGCAAACAGTTGGAGGAAGGGCTTTCTCATATAGAGCTCCATTTTTATGGAATGGTCTGCCTACCCATGTCAGAGACGCAAACTCGGTCTCAACCTTTAAGTCTTTATTGAAGACTTATCTCTTCAGTATGATTGGGTGTAGTCTGGCCCAGGTGTGTGAAGGTGAATGGAAAGGCACTGGAGCAACGAACCGTCCTTGATGTCTCTGCCTGGCCGGTTCCCCTCTCTCCACTGGGATTCTCTTCCTCTAACCCTATTACAGGGGCTGAGTCACTGGCTTACTGGTGCTCTTCCATGCCGTCCCTAGGAGGGGTGCGTCACTTGAGTGGGTTGAGTCGCTGATGTGGTCTTCCTGTCTGGGTTGGCGTCCCCCCTTGGGTTGTGCCGTGGCGGAGATCTTTGTGGTCTATACTCGGCTTTGTCTCAGGATGGTAAGTTGGTGGTTGAAGACATCCTCTAGTGGTATGCTCTCTCTAAGCCCTTGGACCATGCCTCGGGACTGCCTTGCCTGATGACTCCTTGCTGTCCCCAGTCCACCTGGCCGTGCTGCTGCTCCGGTTTCAGCTGTTCTGCCTGCGGCTGTGGAACCCTGACCTGTTCACCGAACGTGCTACTTGTCCCAGACCTGCTGTTTTCAACTCTCTAGAGACAGCAGGAGCGGTAGAGATAATCTCAATGATCGGCTATGAAAAGCCAACTGACATTTACTCCTGAGGTGCTGACCTGTTGCACCCTTGACAACCACTGTGATTATTATTATTCAACCCTGCTGGTCATCTATGAACATTTAAACATCTTGGCCATGTTCTGTTATAATCTCCACCCGGCCCAGCCGGAAGAGGACTGGCCACCCCTCATAGCCTGGTTCAGCACTTTGAGATATCAGCTGATGTAAGAAGGGCTTTATAAATTTGATTTTATAACCAATTGTTATCTCATGAAAGCACAAAAATGTTTCATTTTAGGCAAACAATATACGGTTTTGCTCGTGGGTGTGGGAAGGTGTGACTCTATGTCCATTGATGTCATTTCTTGATAATATTTAGGGGACCGCTTTGGCTTAAGAGCACCCATACGGGAAAAAGTTCTGTATAGCTTCTTTAACAAAATTGACTGAACGAGCTGCGAAGGACAGTTGTAATAGGTTTGAATGTATACTCCAGATCCACAGTGATCCAGCTCGTGGATCTCGATGAAACACTGAGAGGAATGGCAAGCATGCCATTACTCTCTAACTGCAATTTGGATCAGTCCTGATAGAGCTGAGAGATTAGAGAGGATCGGTGGCAAAATGGGACATATGGGGGTGCAAGGTGCAGCTGCTGTCACAGAGGGTTTTCAGGAAGCGGCTTTTCTCACACGTCACCTCCTAACACCCCCACCAACCTGCTCTGTTGTTTTTGATGAAGAGAGAACTGTTTTCTTAAAAACAATAACTGCTTCCTGGCAGTGTATTGCAGCTCCTTTTCAAAAGGGGGCGCCATAGCATAGGTAATACTACAATCCTGCTAGTGCGTAAGAGATCTGGTTTGGCAGCTGCCTACCTGCTTCTTACAGTTCAGTAGGGGCTCTAGCGTTACAGATTATGTGATAGAAATGTTAAGGTAATTTACAATTGAGCTGATATATGCAGAATTGACCGTAAATGCAGTCTCTGCTGTAAAGCTGAACTTCCGCAATGTGGATTGAAAAGAGCCCTAGGTGTTAGACATGCCTGGGTAGCTGCTAGTTGCAGGCCAGACAGCACAGGACGGAGGAGAACAAAACACTTGTCAGCATTGATGAGGTCAGCTAAATTCCCTTCGCTTGTAAGGAAACCAAGCAGCCGTCAACAAAAGGCTTGCATGCCTTATTCACCCTGCTAGAGACATATTGCACAAAGGCAGCCTGAAAGCCCATAGCACATCCATTGAGACAGAGTGAAATTAACAATCACGTTCCAGAGGAAAATGGTAGGTTTCCTGTTTGCATAGACAGATAAATACGAAACTGGCACACTGGGTGTATTGTGCAGTCTCTACTCCCATGACTACAGGATATTTAAGCAATAAGGCATGGGGGGTGAGGTATATGGCCAATATACCATGTCTAAGGGCTGTTCTTACGCATGACGCAAAGCGGAGTGCCTGGATACATTAAATAGTACCCGCAAAACACCAGTCTCAACGTCAACAGTGAAGAGGCGACTCCACTGAAGAGGCGACTCCGGGATGCTGGCCTTCTAGGCAGAGTTGCAATAAACAGAAAAGATTAAGATGGGCAAAAGAACACAGACACTGGACAGAGGAACTCTGCCTATAAGGCCAGCATCCCGGAGTCGCCTCTTCACTGTTGACTTTGAGACTGGTGTTTTGCAGGTACTATTTGATGAAGCTGTCATTTGAGGACTTGTGAGGCATCTGTTTCTCAAACAATAAACTTTAATGTACTTGTCCTCTTGCTCAGTTGTGCACCGGGGCCTCCCACTCTTCTTTCTATTCTGGTTGGTGCCAGTTTGCGCTGTTCTGTGAAGGGAGTAGTACACAGCGTTGTACCAAATCTTCCGTTTCTTGGCATCTTATCTCATGGAATAGCCTTCATTTCTCAGAACAAGAATAGAGTGGTGAGTTTCAGAATACATTTCTTTGTTTCTGGCCAATTTGAGCCTGTAATTGAACCCACAAATGCTGATGCTCCAGATACTCAACTAGTCTAAAGAAGGCCAGTTTTATTGCTTATTTTATCAGGACAGTTTTCAGTTGTGCTAACATCATTGCAAAAGGGTTTTCTAATGATCTATTAGACTTCTAAAATGACAAACTTGGATAAGCTAACACAACGTGCCATTGGAACACAAGAGTGATGGTTGCTGATAATGGGCCTCTGTACGCCTGTGTAGATATTCCATAAAAATTTGCAGTTTCCAGCTACAATAGTAATTTACAACATTACCATGTCTACACTGTATGTCTGATCAATTTGATGTTATTTTAATGGACAAAAAATTGCTTTTCTTTTAAAAACAAGGACATTTCTATGTGAACCCAAACTTTTGAACGGTAGTGTATATATTTTATACAATTTTCATCATATTTATATTTCATACAATATCAAAGTGATGTACTTCTGCACACAAATTAACCCTCAAAACAGACTGTCCTTTACTAGCCCAATAATCCTTCTAGACCAGAAGTGTCAAACTCATTCCATGGAGGGCCTAGTATCTTCAGGTTCTGGGTTTTTTCCTTTCAATTAAGCCCTAGACAACCAGGTGTGGGGAGTTCCTTACTAATTAGTGACCTTAATTCTCATCATTCAAGTACAAGGTAGGAGCGAAAACCTGCAGGCCCTCTGTGGAAGGAGTTTGACACCTGTCTTCTAGACTTTAGATGTCCTTTTTGATGTACTGTAGTTATGAAATAAAAATGAGTGTTGTTTTTCCCTATACCTCCGAACTCATGTCGACCAGTGGGGAATGGTTTATGTATAGTTCCTTGAGCAGATTTCCCTCTGAGTACAAAGGCATCCACACAATTAATTAATTTGTTCGTACACTTGGCTAAAATTTAATTTCATACTAGAGGTAAAAAGACTGATTTGTAAAGAGTTTTTGATTAATTATATTTCTTTGCCAAAATAAGTGTTGAACTGAACAATTATTGCCCTTCAAAAGTAAGAAGACAATGAACAACTGCTATTATGAAATACTAATAATATTGAATCACATGCATCCACACACACAATACACAATCTAGAAAAAATTAGGCCCTATTCACTGTCTGGCAGCATAATCAGAAACCAATGAAAACCAGACTGGTTTTTGGAGAGAATTTCACTGTTTATAAAATTGGATTCCCAAACAAACAAGACAGTTTAGTGCTGTGTCTGAAATCATTACCAGCTGTCAAATTACTAGCCGTTTCATTCTGATTTTGTCAATTTCTCACCCTTCTCTCAAAGCACAGTGGAGGAAAAGGAGGTCTTAGGGACGAGGCCTTCGACCTTCCCTTCCAATACGCTTGAAAAGGAGTTGAGGAAATGAAGGTAAACAAGGACGGTGGAAGCAAGGATTCGACGGCTAGTAACATTTTGAGACAGCCCAGGGTTGTTCATGGCTTCTCTGTTGGGAAGGAGTTCATTCGACTTCATGCTGCTCCCATTGTGGGAGTCCTCATTTCTCCTCTAAGCTCGGTCGCCTTTAGATGTGCAAGGCAGGCAAAATTCTGCCACGGTTTCTCACATCTCACATTGCCCTCTCCTCAGCACCACAGCTGGATGTACTTAGACTATTGACAGTGTCTCGGACAGTTCTCCTGGAGACGACACCTGAGGCCTTGTCGACAGACAGCTTTTTATTTTATAACCACTTCAGTGAAAGAAAGGCCTTCTTAATTCTAGACTGACAGTTGGTTCAGGCAAAAGCTGGCGATAACAAAATAGTTTGACGACCCCATGAATACCAATATTTTACATAAAAATAAATGTGTGCTGCATTTTAAGCCAGTGGGCCCGACACATACATACAGTAGGTACAGTGCCTTGCGAAAGTATTCGGCCCCCTTGAACTTTGCGACCTTTTGCCATATTTCAGTCTTCAAACATAAAGATATAAAACTGTATTTTTTTGTGAAGAATCAACAACAAGTGGGACACAATCATGAAGTGGAACGAAATTTATTGGATATTTCAAACTTTTTTAACAAATCAAAAACTGAAAAATTGGGCGTGCAAAATTATTCAGCCCCCTTAATTTAATACTTTGTAGCGCCACCTTTTGCTGCGATTACAGCTGTAAGTCACTTGGGGTATGTCTCTATCAGTTTTGCACATCGAGAGACTGACATTTTTTTCCCATTCCTCCTTGCAAAACAGCTCGAGCTCAGTGAGGTTGGATGGAGAGCATTTGTGAACAGCAGTTTTCAGTTCTTTCCACAGATTCTCGATTGGATTCAGGTCTGGACTTTGACTTGGCCATTCTAACACCTGGATATGTTTATTTTTGAACCATTCCATTGTAGATTTTGCTTTATGTTTTGGATCATTGTCTTGTTGGAAGACAAATCTCCGTCCCAGTCTCAGGTCTTTTGCAGACTCCATCAGGTTTTCTTCCAGAATGGTCCTGTATTTGGCTCCATCCATCTTCCCATCAATTTTAACCATCTTCCCTGTCCCTGCTGAAGAAAAGCTGGCCCAAACCATGATGCTGCCACCACCATGTTTGACAGTGGGGATGGTGTGTTCAGGGTGATGAGCTGTGTTGCTTTTACGCCAAACATAATGTTTTGCATTGTTGCCAAAAAGTTCAATTTTGGTTTCAGCTGACCAGAGCACCTTCATCCACATGTTTGGTGTGTCTCCCAGGTGGCTTGTGGCAAACTTTAAACAACACTTTTTATGGATATCTTTAAGAAATGGCTTTCTTCTTGCCACTCTTCCATAAAGGCCAGATTTGTGCAATATACGACTGATTGTTGTCCTATGGACAGAGTCTCCCACCTCAGCTGTAGATCTCTGCATTTCATCCAGAGTGATCATGGGCCTCTTGGCTGCATCTCTGATCAGTCTTCTCCTTGTATGAGCTGAACGTTTAGAGGGACGGCCAGGTCTTGGTAGATTTGCAGTGGTCTGATACTCCTTCATTTCAATATTATTGCTTGCACAGTGCTCCTTGGGATGTTTAAAGCTTGGGAAATCTTTTTGTATCCAAATCCGGCTTTAAACTTCTTCACAACAGTATCTCGGACGTGCCTGGTGTGTTCCTTGTTCTTCATGATGCTCTCTGCGCTTTTAACGGACCTCTGAGACTATCACAGTGCAGGTGCATTTATACGGAGACTTGATTACACACAGGTGGATTGTATTTATCATCATTAGTCATTTAGGTCAACATTGGATCATTCAGAGATCCTCACTGAACTTCTGGAGAGAGTTTGCTGCACTGAAAGTAAAGGGGCTGAATAATTTTGCACGCCCAATTTTTCAGTTTTTGATTTGTTAAAAAAGTTTGAAATATCCAATAAATGTCGTTCCACTTCATGATTGTGTCCCACTTGTTGTTGATTCTTCACAAAAAAATACAGTTTTATATCTTTATGTTTGAAGCCTGAAATGTGGCAAAAGGTCACAAAGTTCAAGGGGGCCGAATACTTTCGCAAGGCACTGTATATCTGAAAGTAAGTAAGACTAAATAAATAAATTATGATTTTGGCCCAATAGGAGGCCTACTGTGTAAGACAACCCCCACAACAAAATCAACACAGTCTTCTCCGAATGTGCATTATATCCTCATATCGCTTCTAACTAAATGCGATGTGGGCAAGGAGCCCACCTCAGCACCTCCGCTCAACAGCTCAGTTAAAAATTAGGGGTTAACGCACCAACGGAACCACTGGGGAAAATGTAGAGCAAACGTAATCAATTATCACACCTTTCACTGCATTCCCTTTGCTGTGGCCCCTTGATTATGTAAGGGAATTAGCTATCGATCAGCTAAGTGAGCCAGCAGTACAGGCAACCAGCTAGCCACACAACTCAACGCTATCCGCCGAAGCAGAGCGTTGCTAGTTAAGCCTGCCACATTTCACTTGGTTTGAGTTATGACTGAGGAGGAATGAGTGAATTAACACCTGCCTAATTTGAAATGGGAAGGAGGCTAATACCAAGGTCAGCAAAAGTGAGGAAACAAAGCAAGATCTCACACCATATGCCATGCTTTGAGATGCACCGTGCATGCTGCAGCTCTCTCGGCGCACTGCTCATTATTACAACTATTATCCACCCGCGAGGACCTCTAGGTTTGTACTGTACGTGAGATTTAGAAACAAAATCCAATCTATAAAAGTCCAAACAAAAACAAGTAGATTCGATGCGATAATCGATATGCAGTGACAGAATTCACATAGCAAAATAAAGTGTAGTATTGAACGATTTTGTGCTCCATATGTGAAATGGACTTTCCTGCTTCCGGATACCATTGTGCCTATGAAAGCTATTGCTCTAGTAAATCTGCAGGGAGAAGCTACAGTACAGTAATGGTGGCTTAAGTGCAACTGGTCACTTAATTTGTTCATGGTTATGAGAATTAAGGACCCTGGGAGAGGAGATGTATGTTGCCGAGATAATAAATAGGCAGATGCATAAAGTCTTATATGTAGCCCATCACTGTACTCTACTCCATTGACAACAACACACACCTACTACTTCATAACATCACACATGAGATTGAGTCATCCTGTACTGTCAATGTTCTTTTGAACATTGTTAATAAAAGGTTCAGAAATCTTGTCAGCCCTACGAAATTAGCATGACGAAGTGAGTGTTCCACGAAAGACGTTTAACTAAATAAAAGCACTTTTGAAATTAAGGAATGATAGCCTCACACTTTTACCACAGCATGCATAAACAGCTAAATTAGTAGCTGTAAATGTAGCTGTGAAAAGCAGCTAACTACTAGCGCTTCTCAGTTGCCACCTTTATTACAGCTGATTAGGTGACTCACTGGAGGGCTACACTGCGTAACCTGGTCTCAGAGTAAAACGTATTGTATTTTACTAACTCCATTTAGTATGACACAGGATGTAACTTTATGTTAGGTTACATTACATTAGCCTACCAATATAATAGCGGTTGTAGGATGTATAGTACGTTACAAATTACAATTCATATGATATGTCATGAATTGCAATTCGTACAATATGTTACAAATTTGCAATACGTATGATATATTACAAATTACAACTTGTTGTAGCTAACGTTAGCTAGGTGGCTAGGTGGCTAATGCTACATTAGCTAGATGACTAACGTTAGCTCGGCTAGGGGTTAAGGTTAGTGGTCAAGGTTTTCCCAGTCGCCACGTTTTTCCAGTGGTAGCCATTTTGAATTGACTATTTGTTTTAGCTCTGTCTCTCTATGAGGCCCAGACATATCATGCTACAGTGGTCTGTTCCCATTGATTACTGTCACTCCTGCTTCAAAATAATTTTTGTATAAGCTCAGAAATAAACTAAGTCTAAATGTAAAAATGATTGTTTTTGTGCTCTAGTGAATTATAGTGTCCTGCATGACAGTTGTGCACCAATTAAGTGGCATATTCTGCTGTCAGTAATTTATGTCCTGCATTATTAGCCCCTTCCTTTTGCATAAGTGCTCCTCAGTGTCAGCCACTGGTTCCTGTGTGTTTCCAGGTCCCCAATCTCCCATAGTGTGTATCATGCTGTGGCGAAGGCAGGAAGCTGATTAAAATCGGCTACATCTGAGTGCACAGAGGACACTGAAAGCTATTCGGAGCCCTGCAATGCAGAGGATGATACTCTTTCAGATGACATACTGTCATCAAACCAATTGTACCTTCCTTCATGCCATTTTACTCATTCACTTCCCCACAAAAGTGGAAGAAAGACAGACTCTTCACTTCAAAGCAATGTTGAAGGATCTGAATCTATGTCTCAGAGCAAGGACACACAGTACATAACACACTAAGCTTTTAGAACACAAATCAAAGGGCCTGTTTTTCTTTAGTTGCAGCTACAGCAGCAGCAGCAGCAGTACTATGTAGCTCAGTCGATAGAGCATGGTATTTGCAATGCCAGGATAGTGGTTTTGATTCACGGGAACACCCATAAGTAAAATATTTGTACATTGCTCTGCTAAATGGCTTATAGTTGTAGTAGTAGTAGCCATAGTATTATCAATCCAAATAATTGTTGTAAGTTCCTGAAATCACAGATAATTCATCTTGTGGCCACAATTCCATCATTCAATAACTGTGTGGCTGGAAGACTATTAAAACGTTGCTCTCCCAACCAGACCCAAACCTTGTCAAACTCAACACCAACCCAACCCACTAACCATTTACAGTGCCTTCAGAAAGTATTTAGACCCCTTGACTTTTTCCACATTTTGTTGTGTTACAGCCTGAATTAAAAAATGTATTAAATTGAGATTTGTTGCCACTGGTCTACACACAATACCCAATAATGTCAAAGTAAAATTGTGTTTTTCTAAACGTTAGAAAATGTATTAAAAATGAAAAGTTGAAATGTCTTGAGTCAATAAGTGTTCAACCCCTTTGTTATGCAAACCTAAATAAGTTCAGGAGTCAAAATGTACTTACAAGTCACATAATAAGTTGTATGGACTCATTATGTGTGCAATAATAGTGTTTAACATCATTTTCTGTTGAGTACCTCATCTCTGTACCCAACACATACAATTATTTGTAAGGTCCCTCAGTCGAGCAGTGGATTGATGGCAGCTTTCAAGCAACTAGCCACTGCTTTTAATCAGGGCAAGGCTACCGGAAACATGACCGAATACAAACAGTGTATTCGGTCAGTGTACATTATTCATCTCATATGTATACGTATATACTGTACTCTATATCATCTACTGCATCTTTATGTAATACATGTATCACTAGCCACTTTAACTATGCCACTTTGTTTACATACTCATCTCATATGTATATACTGTACTCGATACCATCTACTGTATCTTGCCTATGCTGCTCTGTACCATCACTCATTCATATATCTTTATGTACATATACTTTATCCCATCACACTTGTGTATAAGACAGTAGTTTTGGAATTGTTAGTTAGATTACGTGTTGGTTATTACTGCATTGTCGGAACTAGAAGCACAAGCATTTCGCTACACTCGCATTAACATCTGCTAACCATGTGTATGTGACAAATAAAATTTGATTTGATTTTGATTTGATTTGATTTTTAGCTATTCCCTCCGCAAGGCAATCAAACAAGCTAAGTGTCAGTATAGAGACAAAGTAGAGTCGCATTTCAACGGCTCAGACACTACAAAAAGGAAACCAGCCCCGCCGCGGACCACAATGTCTTTCTCCCAGACAAACAACTTCTTTGCTCGATTTGAGGACAATAGAGTTCCACCAACACGGCCCGCTACCAAAACCCGCGGGCTCTCCTGCAGCCAATGTGTAAAACATTTAAACGTGTTAACCCTCGCAAGGCTGCCGGCACAGACGACATCCCTAGCTGCGTCCTCAGAGCATGCGCAGACCAGCTGGCTGGTGTGTTTACGGACATATTCAATAATCCTTATCCCAGTCTGCTGTTCCCACATGCTTCAAGAGGGCATGTGTTCCCAAGAAAGCTAAGGTAACTGAGCTAAATGACTATTGCCCCATAGCACTCACTTCCGTCATCATGAAGTGCTTTGAGAGACTAACCAAGGACCATATCACCTCCACCCTACCTGACACCCTAGACCCACTCCAATTTGCTTACCGCCCCAATAGGTCCACAGACAAAACAATCGCAATCACACTGCACACTGCCCTAACCCACCTGGACAAGAGGACTACTTATGTGAGAATGCTGTTCATCGACTACAGCTTAACATTTAACACCAATGTACCCTCCAAACTCGTCATTAAGCTCGAGACCCTGGGTCTGAACCCCGCCCTGTGAAACTGGGTCCTGGACTTCCTGACAGGCCGCCCCCAGGTGGTGAGGGTAGGAAACAACATCTCCACCCCGCTGATCCTCAACACTGGGGCCCCACAAGGGTGCGTTCTCAGCCCTCTCCTGTACTCCCTGTTCACCCATGACTGTGTGGCCATGCACGCCTCCAACTCAATGATCAAGTTTGCATGCGACACTACAGTGGTAGGCTTGATTACCAACAATGATGAGATGGACTACAGGGAGGAGGATGAAAATAACCTCACACTCAATGTCAACAAAACAAAGGAGATGATTGTGGACTACAGGAAACAGCAGAGGGAGCAGCCCCTATCCACATCAACGGGACAGTAGTGGAGAAGGTGGAAAGTTTTAAGTTCCTCAGCGTACACATCACGGGAAAACTGAAATGGTCCCCCCACACAGACAGTGTGGTCCCCTCTCTCCACTGGGATTCTCTGCCTCTAACCCTGTTACAGGGGCTGAGTCACTGGCTTACTGGTGCTCTTCCATGCCATCCCTAGGAGGGGTGAATCACTTGAGTGGGTTGAGTCGCTGATGTGGTCTTCCTGTCTGGGTTGGCGCCCCCCCCCCTTGGGTTGTGCCGTGGCGGAGATCTTTGTGGGCTATACTCGGCCTTGTCTCAGGATGGTAAGTTGGTGGTTGAAGATATCCTTCTAGTGCTGTGGGGGCTGTGCTTTGGCAAAGTGGGTGGGGTTATATCCTACCTGTTTGGCCCTGTCCGGGGGTATCATCGTGGGGCAACAGTGTCTCCTGACCCCTCCTGTCTCAGCCACCAGTGTTTATGCTGCATTAGTTTATGTGTTGGGGGGCTAGAGTATTTCTCCTGTCTTATCCGGTGTCCTGTGTGAATTTAAGTATGCTCTCTCTAATTCTCTCTTTCTCTCTTTCTCTCTTTCTTTCTTTCTTTCTTTCTTTCTTTCTTTCTTTCTTTCTTTCTTTCTTTCTTTCTTTCTTTCTTTCTTTCTTTCTTTCTTTCTTTCTTTCTTTCTTTCTTTCTTTCTTTCTTTCTTTCTTTCTTTCTTTCCCTCACTCAGAGGACCTGAGCCCTAGGACCATGCCTCAGGACTACCTGGCCTGATGACTCCTTGCTGTCAACAGTCCACCTGGCCGTGCTGCTGCTCCAGTTTCAATTGTTCTACCTGCGGCTATGGAACCCTGGCCTGTTCACTGGAAGTGCTACCTGTCCCAGACTTGCTGTTTTCAACTCTCTAGAGACAGCAGGAGCGGTAGAGATACTCTCAATGATCGGCTATGAAAGCCAACTGACATTTACTTCTAAGGTGCTGACTTGTTGCACCCTCGACAACTACTGTGATTATTATTATTTGACCATGCTGGTCATTTATGAACATTTGAACATCTTGGCCATGTTCTGTTATAATCAACACCCGGCACAGCCAAAAGAGGACTGGTTCCTCCTCATAGCCTGGTTCCTCTCTAGGTTTCTTCCTAGGTTTTGGCCTTTCTAGGGAGTTTTTCCTTGCCACCGTGCTTCTACACCTGCATTGCTTGCTGATTGGGGTTTTAGGCTGGGTTTCTGTACAGGACTTTGATATATCAGCTGATGTAAGAAGGGCTATATAAATACATTTGATTTGATTTGACGAATACGCAACAGTGCCTCTTCAACCTCAGGAGGCTGAAGAAATTCGGCTTGTCACCAAAAACACTTTTACAGATACACAATCGAGAGCATCCTGTCGGGCTGTATCGCCGCCTGGTACGGCAACTGCTATGCCCACAACCGTAAAGCTCTCCAGAGGGTAGTGAGGTCTGCACAACGCATCACAGGGGGCAAACTACCTTCCCTCCAGGACACCTACACTACCCGATGTCACAGGAAGGCCAAAAAGATAATCAAGGACAACAACCTCCCGAGCCACTGCCTGTTCACCCCTCTATTATCCAGAAGACGAGGTCAGTACAGGTGCATCAAAGCTGGGACCGAGAGACTGAAAAACAGCTTCTATCTCAAGGCCATCAGTTAAACAGCCATCACTAACATAAAGTGGCTGCAGCCAACATACTGACTCAAATCTCTAGCCACTTTAATAATTCAAATTTGGATATAATCACTTTATCACTAGCCACTTTAAACAATGCCACTATATATTATGTTTACCTACCATACATTACTCATCGCATATGTATATACTGTACTCTATACCATCTTTTGCATTCGGCCTTTGGCGTTCGGCCTTCGCTCATCCATATATATTTTTATGTACATATTCTTATTCATTCCTTTACATTTGTGTGTAGTTGTGAAAGTGTTTCATTACTTGTTAGATATTATTGCATGGTCGGAACTAGAAGCACAAGCATTTCGATACACTTGCATTAACATCTGCTAACCATGTGCATGTGACAAATAAAATTTGATTTGATTTGTATTTGTATTTCAAAACCATAGACCAGGGAGGTTTTCTAATGCCTGGCAAAGAAGGGCACCTATTGGTAGATGGGTAAAAATAAAAAGCAGACATTGAATATCCCTTTGAGCATGGTGAAGTTATTAATTACACTTTTGATGTTGTATCATTACACCCAGTCACTACAAAGATACTGGCCTCCTTCCTAACTCAGTTGCCAGAGAGGAAGGGAACTGCTCAGGGATTTCACCATTAGGACAATGGTGACTTTAAACAGTTACAGAGTTTAATGTTAGAGTTTAATGTCTGTGATAGAAAGATGAGGATGGATCAACAACATTGTAGCTACTCCACAATACTAACCTAATTGACAAATTGAAAAGAAGGAAGCCAGTACAGAATAAAAATATTTAAAAAAATGCACCCTGTTAGCAACAAGGCACTAAAGTAATACTGAAAAAATGTGGCAAAGCAATTAACTAAGCTGCAAAGTGTTATTTTTAAGGCAAATCCAATATCACACAGTACTGAGTATCACTTTCCATATTTTCAAGCATAGTGGTGGCTGCATCATGTTATGGTTATGTGTAAGGTTCTGCTTTTATTTTCTTAGTCAACCAACCTCTTTGTGTTCTTGAACGTAGCCCTGTTTCTTTGTGTTCTGGAACGTAGCCCTGTCTTTCATTTTAGTTCATTGATTTCACCTGTTTTTGTTTCTCACCTGGTCTCATCAGCTCCCTATTTAGTTCAGTTCTTTCTGTTTGTATGGTTGAGGTATTATTTCTTAATAAAGGCTTAATAAACATCTGTCACACTCTGAGAGTGATTCTACACCTTTTTCTCCCTGAGTATTCATTACATCTGCAGGGCAATAACCTAAAACACAAGGCCAAATATACACTGGAGTTGCTTACCAAGACAGTGAATGTTCCTGAGTGGGCGAGTTAGTGACTTAAACCTGCTTGAACATCTATGGCAATAACTGTAAATGGTTGCCTAGCAATGATCATCAACCATTTTGACAGAGCTAGAAGAATTTCAAAAACAATGTGCAAATGTTGCATAATTCAGGTGAGGACTTATAGACTTACCCAGAAAGACTTATCGCTGTAATCACTGCCAAAGGTGATTCTAAAATGTCTAGAATCAGGGGGTTGAATCCTTTAATCAAGATATATTTGTTTTTTTTATTGTTCATATATTTTGACATTACGTAGTATTTTCGTGTAGATTGTTGACAAAAATACAATGACATTTATTTTAACCCCACTTTGTAAGACAACATGTGGAAAAAGTCAAGGGGTGTGAATACTTTCTGAATGCACCGTATGTCACAATGTATGACAATGGCTAGCAGCCTACATGTACCTGTGCAGTCATGAGGAAGTGATTCGTTTCAAGCTGGACACAGGAGCAGCTGTGACAGCCATTCCCGAGAGCTTCTCCAAACGGGAACAAGATGGCAAGCTGGTGAAGCTAACCTAGATTCTGTATGGGCCAGGTTGAGAGAGGCTGATTTGTAAAGTAAGTTGAATTCAAACCTGGGCTACTCTGAAGAGTTAAGTACCGTCGTTTAAGTGAATGAAATTCTGAGCATGTTGGGAGCATGTCGGAAGTGCTTTGGTTGAAATTCTCCCGGGGAATCTTCGAAATCTTTGAGGTTTATTGGCAGACTACAACCAATAAGGTGTATTGTTGCCTGCCACCTATTGTACGGGGTAGTAAACATTGCAGGAAAGGGGGGGAATGAACAACCTCATACAAAATGCAAAAGCAGACACAAAAAAACATCCCACTCCTTCACAGAAATTTGAATCACATCCCTACAGACAGGGTTCCTTGCAAGGCCTCGGCTGTAAAATCCCTGAGTCCCGAAAAAGTTCAGATGCTCTCACAATGATGCCAATTTTCTCTTTCTTCTGTTTACTCTGTACAGTTTATGACCAATAAATTATACAAAGTCCACCTTTTTAACATGCATTATATCGGGATCCCTCGGTTGCTGAGAAACATACAATGGTAGTAGAGACTGAGAGACCAGCGAATCGTCAACACTACTCACTCCTTCTCTTCTCACCGCCTGTCAAGGCTCACGTATAGTTATATGATTACAAGCAGCAGTAGTTCCTGGTTTTGAGTTTTCATCATTGAAGATTTGGACAAACGTGTTTGGACGAAGGCCGTGTTTAAACTGGGACAGTGATTTTTAAGCCCATGTGCGGATGATAAACGGTTTCCTCTAGATTCCACAATCACAAAGACAACATTGACTACATCGTAAAAATGTATGAAAACAAACATTTAGAGGAAGGGAGTGGTTTGGCTGAGAGTTTCCCAGATTGCGGGTTCAATCCGGGATTTCCATCCACTGGTCTGATATACCGTGGCTGTCAGCATTCAGGGTTCAAGTCACCCAGTTTCTAATACAAAATATACCAGTCAAAAGTTTTGGACACAACTACTCATTCAAAGGTTTTTCTTTATTTTTACAAATTTTCTACATTGTAGAATAATAGTGAAGACAAAAAACAATGAAATAACCCATATGGAATCATGTAGTAGCCAAAAAAGTGTTGAAAAAATATATATATATTTAACATTTGAGATTCTTCAAAGTAGCCACCCTTAGCCTTGATGACAGCTTTGCACACTCTTGGCATTCTCTCAACCAGCTTCATGAGCTAGTCACCTGGACTACCACATGAAGCTGGTTGAGAGAATGCCATGACTTGCAGAGCTGTCATCAAGGCAAAGGGTGGCTGCTTTGAAGAATCTAAAAAATATTTTGATTTGTTTACTGTCTTTTAGTTACCACATGATTCCATATGTGTTATTTCATAGTTTTGATGTCTTCATGATTCTACAATGTAGAAAATAGTATAAATATAGAAAAACCCTTGAATGAGTAGGTGTGTCCAAACTTTTATATATATATATATATATATATATATATATAGAATTAAACATTATTTTATTGTTGGACATAAAAGACTGTAAAAACACAAGCAAATCAGCTCCAAGCTATTTTAATTTTGAAAATCAGTTCCAAAGTATTCCCATACATAATAGAGAGGCATACACTATGAGGACACACTCTGTACTCCTCTGTAAACTAGCCCTCTCTGTATACCTGACGCAAGATCCACTGGTTGATGCTTAAAACCCTCAGAGGCCTCACTTCTCCCTATCTGAAATACTGTACCTACTGCAACCATCATCCTCCACATACAGCACCCGTTCTGACATTTCCATTCTGTTAAACATCCCTACAGCACACACCTGGGTAACCCCTCTTTTCAGGAACGAGCTAAAAAAAAACACTTACACTGGACAGTTTTAGCTCCATCTACATTGAAAGACTCAATCATGGACACTCTTATTGACACTTGTAGCTGCTTTGTATGATGTGCATTGCCTCTAACATGTTGTCCTTTGTGGTAATGTCTGTGCTTAACAATGTTTGTGCCATGTTTGTATTGCTACCATGCTGTGTTGTTATGTTTCACTATATTGGATCACTCCAATAGATTGGTATCACTCCGCGGTGGAGGGATACATCCGAGGTGAGGATTTACAGATTTATTCCCATGTACGTACACAGTATGTCCTGGTGAGAACGGACAACACCACAGTGGTGGCTTACATCAACCGTCAGGGTGGACTGAGGTCCCACCACCTCAATCTTATAGTACAGGAGCTCCTTCTATGGGCTCTGGGCTGTCTAGCGTTTCTACGTGCAGCACACGTACCTAACATCCAGTGGCAGTGGATATGCTCTCAAGGGAGGGTTCCCTACCTTGGGACTGAAGCCTACATTCCCAGGTGGTGCAGCACCTGTGGGACACGTTCAGGAGGGCGCAGGTGGACCTGTTTGCCTCCCTGGACAATCAAATCAAATGTATTTATATAGCCCTTCATACATCAGCTGATATCTCAAAGTGCTGTACAGAAACCCAGCCTAAAACCCCGAACAGCAAGCAATGCGGGTGTAGAAGCACGATGGCTAGGAAAAACTCCCTAGAAAGGCCAAAACCTATGAAAAACCTAGAGAGGAACCAGGCTATGTGGGGTGGCCAGTCCTCTTCTGGCTGTGCCGGGTGGAGATTATAACAGAACACGCCCCCTGTGGTACTCCATGTCGGAGCCACCAGGGCCTCTGGGCTTGGATGCTCTGGCTCACGTGTGGCCAGGGCTGGAGCTTTATGCATTCCCCCCTTTTCCCCTGATCCAGGCTGTGCTGGACAGGACCAGGATGGCAGAGCATCCTCTGCTTCTGGTGGCCCCACACTGGCCCAGATGACCCTGGTTCAGCCTTCTCCTGTTGTCTGGGACATCTTGGCAACTTCCCTGAGTCTGGACTTGCTGTCTCAGGCCCGGGGGAACTGTGGCATCTGAGGCCGCAAGGCTGTGGGCTTGGTCACTGAACGGCACAAATTATCAATTTTTGGACTACAGGAGGGTGTAATGAACACCATGCAGAGCGCAAGGGTGACGGCTGCAACCGCGACATACCAGTACTGCTGGTGGTTGTTCTGCTCTTGGTGCACTGGTACTGAGGTTGTGCACGAGTCATGCACGAGTCATGCGGGGTTCTGTATGTCCTCCAATACCTGCAGTCTCGCTTGGATGAGGGCTTGGCAGTCTCTACACTGAGCGGGTATTTGGTTGCTATATCTGCCTGTCACGTGGGGTGGATGGACAGGCCAGTCGGGCACCACCGCTTGGTCTCCAGGTTTATGAAGGGGGTTTGTTGCCTGCGTCCAGCTAGGACCCGCTCAATGGAGTGCTGGGATCTGGATGTGGTCTTGGCAGCTTTGGCAAAGCCGCCTTTCGAACCTTTGGAGTCTGCCTCCCTGAAACACCTCTCTATGAAGGTGGCTTTCTTGAAAAGGGTGGGTGAGCTCCATGCTCTTCCATGCTCTTTCACTGGATTATGGACAGGATTACGACAGCATACCACTTGGCTGGCATGCCAGTGCTGGGATCTGTGGTGGCACGTTCAACACGAGGTGTGGCTGCATCCTGGGCTCTACTGAGAGGAGTGCCCCTCGCTGAGATCTGTGCTGCGGACAGCTGGGCTTCCTCTTGCACCTTTGCTAGGTACTATCGGGTAAAAGTGGCACCTCCCTCTGCGGTTGGTTCAGCAGTCCTGGGCGTCACCTCCCATTCCGTGGGACTGTGCCGGGACCCGCTTCCACATTGACGGCCCCTGCGTCTCAGTCCCGCGCTGGGACTTCGCCGCTGGCTGGCCAGGTCCCTCTAGCACCGACTAATCTGGTACGTGTATACCAATATATTGGAGTGATCCAATATAGTGAAACATAACGAAGGTTATGTATTTAACCATGGTTATGTGAGCTATATGGATCACTCCAATCCTCTACGGTGCTAGAGGCGCCTCAAAAATTATGTAGAGAACGTACTTCGGCCATGGGGTCTATATATAGGGTGTACACAGGTGTACACGGGAGTCAATCTGTAAATCCTCACCTCGGATGTATCCCTCCACCGCGGAGTAATACCAATATATTGGAGTTATCCATACAGCTCTCATAACCATGGTTACATACGTAACCTTCGTTATGCTGTGTTGTTGTCATGTTGTGTTGCTGCCATGTTGTGCTGTTGTCATGTTGTGTTGCTTCCATGTTGTGCTGTTGTCATGTTGTGTTGCTTCCACGTTGTGCTGTTGTCATGTTGTGTTGCTGTCATGTTGCATTGTTGTAATAGGTCTCTCTTCATGTAGTGATGTAGTGTCTTTTTTTCTTTTTTATCCCAGACTCTGTCCCCACAGGAGGCCTTTTGTCTCTTGCTAGGCCATCATTGCAAATAAGAATGTGTTCCTAATAGACTTGTTAAAATAGGTTAAAAAATCAATCAAATTCATAGTCCTATTGGGTAGCCTGGTGGTTAGAGTGTTGGACTAGTAACCAGAAGGTTGCAAGTTCAAACCACTGAGCTGACAAGGTACAAATCTGTCGTCCTGCCCCTGAACAGGCAGTTAACCCACTGTTCCCAGGTCAACATTGAAAATAAGAATTTGTTCTTACTTGACTTTATCTGCATTTTATTGAATTGGGGCCTACCTAATTATTTGTTATAGTCTCATTATGGCATGCTGGTAAACATTGCACCCTCCTGGTCAATTGACAAAGCGTGGTATAATTTCTGCATGCAGCTACACCTTCATTTATTTTCCATTTGACTGCACATTTTCTTTCAATAGGAACCCATTTGGGCAATAAAATTGGGACTTATCTCCAATTCAGCCAATAGTATTTCATTATTTTCCTCGAGCGATAACCGCAGCCCTTGAGAAGTTTTTTGAGAGGGACCATTTTTGTAGTTTCGAGTCATGTGCCGGGCTCGATATATCCAATCATTGCACACATGCTCTGCTGTGCTGGATTGGAAAGTAAAGCAGGAACCGCCTAAAACCTACAGTGGGATTAAAAGCAAGCTTTGCATAGCTAAACAACTAGATCCCTTGAAGCTGACAGTGGTTAGAGACTGCCAGCTTTGTAAATCAATAGCAACATCAAATGTGACAGCTATAGATTTAGCAACTTCTCCCCTCCTTAAAGAGAAAGTTCACTTCAGTAGCCCACTTAGTTTGTTCCAGTGTGGAGCCCTCCACTAAGACACTATTGACTGTGACTGCTAGTGTAAACTGGCTTTTCAATTCTCTTCTAATCCCCCCCCGGTTGCTTTTTCAAATCATCAGCAGTTCTGACACCTGCAGCTCTTTCCCGGGATATACGACTCTTTGTTAAAATTATAAACACGTAATCTATTGGAAATCTCTTTCCCTCTGTCTCTCTCCAAACCTGAATCATCCCGTAATAAATATGGCGAGAAGAAACACAGTCCAGGGGGAGGAGATCACTGGAGCTGCTTGTGGAATTTTAAAGATCCATTATCTCAAACTGGCCTGATTTAATAAGCACTGGGGGACACGGCAGTATTAAATCTATCCTTTCTCTAATGAGAATCCATCTAAATTATGATGTTTCCAATGGAAAAATCTTCCCCTGCTTCCTAGGGGTGTAGATTAAACAGCAAGGAGTAAATCAGTGTGGGAATTTCTAGATATGAGGAAAATTACACAGGTTTTTTTGCTGATGCAGCGTAGTGTGTGCAGAGATCGTTTTGAAAATGTGTGTTTTTCATGTCATGAAAGATGGAAACTTCCGAATTCAGCATCCCATGGACTCGTTTGTGTGACTTAAATTAATTTCCACGTTAATAAATTGCACCCTTTGTCATTTTGTCACCTGCAAGACCTGCAATCACCTGCAAGACAAGTTTCACCTCAAATCTTATCTGAGAAATAGCCGCAGGTCTACAATCCTTGTGTAGACTGGCATTTTCCTGAATCTAAGGCTATGGTTCTAGAAACAGCAGCATTTTGTTTTAAATGTACCTATTGATATTTGCTAATGAAATGGTTCCCGAAAATGCTTTTCATGCTAAAATAACAATTTTCTGACAGCCACATCCTCTGACAGAACCCAAAGGACCAACAAAGATGCATGTCTTTTTATGGTCACATTTCCCTTGTAGTTTCCTCTGTCTAATCCTGTCACACCCTGACCATAGTTTACTTTGTATGTTTCTATGTTTGGTTGGTCAGGGTGTGATCTGAGTGGGCATTCAATGTTGGATGTCTTGTTTGTCTATTTCTATGTCTGGCCTGATATGGTTCTCAATCAGAGGCAGGTGTTAGTCATTGTCTCTGATTGGGAACCATATTTAGGTAGCCTGGGTTTCACTGTGTGTTTGTGGGTGATTGTTCCTGTCTCTGTGTTAGTTTGCACCAGTATAGGCTGTTTTCGGTTTTCGCACTTTTGTTAGTTTATCATGTATAGTTTCTTTATTAAAATGAATAACAACCACGCTGCATTTTGGTCCACTCCTCCTTCTACAGACGAAAGCCGTGACAAATCCATCAAGCAATAACGAATCACGAACTGTTACTGAATTAGTGATGGGAATATGTGTATCACTGAGAAGTATTCTAATTCCTAATTATATTAAAAACAAAAAACAATGTTTTAAGTGAGAAGTGGGCATTGGTCTGAAGCCAAACAATTCACGAGCACCACCATGCCTATTCCACCCATGCTCTACCAAGGTTTTCCAGCACACAGCTTTGACCTACTACAGTAGCTATGTTGTTATTGTACTTCAAACTACTGTATGTGTAGGTTGGTTGCTTGGGATTCAAACCTTCTCAAAACAGGCTAACTCATACTCTTAGAGGAGGTGCTTACACAATAATGTGATTTGTACCAGATACAAGGTAAAGTATTGGATTCTTCACGCACCAGAGTAAGACATTAACCCATTACTCTACCTTGCTTTTATGCTTACAAGACCATCAGGCTTGACTGAGCTGTTTTGTCTTGTATTAATATGGTGCGTGCCTATATTTCCTTAAACCTTTACTTTAGCAATATATGACAGGTGGTGTTGTGTTGGACACAACATCTCAGATAGATTTCTGTAACTGTTAGCTTACCTGTGTATTATTGACATAAGATCAGAACCACAGAACCTGTTTCATCAGTTGCTGTGCTGATCAAGCTTATTACCTCTGTCAAAATAATATGTAGCTTAAAGTTATGTTTCTACTTCTATTTATTTTTGCAATTATGTTGAAGATGCAACAATAACACACAATTACAATATAACAATACACAAGATAATAATACACATTTACTATATCTAAAAATACATACAGCCAAATGTTATATATATATATATATACCGGTATACATCATTGTTTTTTATAGCAGGACACTGTAAAGTCCATTATCCTTATATGAATTAGGCTGTTTGAGAAGGTTTGGATCCTAAGCAACCTGCCTACACATAGGTTGAAGTACAATACCAACCGAGCGACTATAGTAGGTCAAAGCTGTGTGCTGGAAAACCTTGGTAGAGCATGGGTGGAATAAGCATTGTAGTGCTCATGTAAATTTCCTTTCTTTTTCGGCTTCAGACCAATACCTAGTTCTCACTTAAAACATAGTTTTTTGTTTTTAATTTCCATGGTTTGTACACACACACACACACACACACACACACACACACACACACACACACACACACACACACACACACACACACACACACACACACACACACACACACACACACGTATACAGATGTTCAAGAGTTGTTCCACCCCAGAGCCCAACTCAAGAGAAGACTTAATGTGCGAATGCATATACAGTTGTAGCTGTTTGAGAAGGCATGCACAATTTTGCGAGAATGGGGAGATTTGATTAACCAATGTCAAGTCCTAGCTGATAGAACTCAGATACACCCCTTTCCCCTGAAACATGCTGGTCCCCCATTGTGAGCCTTTACTCAAGCATCTCTGTGCAGTTGGACCTTTTGATTATTTTGTGCCACCAGGGCAGGTCCACAATAATTTGCCCCCTCTCTGATTGTCCAAGTGTGACCACCTCCCCATGGGTTACTACAGCTAGTGTTGTCAGCACTGCCACTACCTGAGTGGGGGCACCCCACCAGAATTCCCTAGGTACAAGGTCGTCAAGGTTCTCATTAGCAGCTTTGAGAAATGTCTTGCATATTATGCTCACCCATCCGTGGGCTTTGGCTTTGTTGGACCAACCCTGCCAGAAAGGCTCAAACTCTTGAGGGGGCGGTGTTTCTTTAGTGGATATCTTATTACGTTTATCTTTCTGTCTTGGCTGCATGTAGGATACTTGCAGTAGGCCTATAAAACAGATAAGGACTTTTCCTTAGTGTGTGGGTCGCTCAGATGAGTGTCAGGGATACAGGTGTGGGGACTATTCCATCATGATAGGACAATAAATAAATAAACTATATGTGACCGACCGCCTTGATTTGGTCTTATGTCGCAAAATTTGAAATTGTGTTTTTTACGTTGGATAAAAGCAGAGACACAGAGCTACAAAATGGTTTATCATACACTGCATCTGAGGAACAATGGGAAAGTAATTCTGCTTTGAGAGTTGATAAACTTGTAACCTCACTTTTGGAAAATGGCCTTTGAATGTTTTGGTACTTTCTGGAGAGCTCTCCTTTGTCTATACCCATCCAGCATTGTTCACACCCTTTTAAGCCAGCCCCACCCATCTCTTTAAGAATTCATACGTGAGGTCATGTGCTAAACAATGAGTAGTGTAGTAAAGATTAAGAATAAAAAGTAGTAGCCTACAGTGGTTCTTCCTGTAAAAGGTGTCATACTGCAGTACACCTTGCTTGCTGCCGCAGAATTATATGGCAAATTATAGTGTCAACCATTGTTACCATTAATGCTAGTTAGTGCTAGTTTGACTACCAGAGTGCATCTTTGAGAAGCAAATTTTTGTAATATTGGCTGTACTAGAGAATTTAAAACCTTTTTTGTAAGAACATAGTATATGGGATTGATTTTAAGAAATGTAGTTTAATTAATTTGATTGAATATTATGGTGTTTCTATTACACGGAAAATGAAACCCTCAGGTTTACTCATGACCGGTCGGGAGTAGGTTAGTAAGAGCAAAATAATCCTAACATTTTTACTCCCTAATTGTAGGCTAACCAATACCCAGTTAAAATAAGAAATCGAATTGATCTACCAAGACCAGTCCCCATGCTTGTCACAGAGTAGCGCGAAACGGTGCTGAAATAGTTGACCACACGCCGGTAGGCTATTGCATCAAATCCTATTGCTTCTATCTTCAATACGCTTTAAATGCAACAATGTCACAAATAATTGAACCCACACAATTCGTATAACTTTGAGAAGGGTAATAGGAGGTGATCTGCATATTAAACTGACATTCTTATTGCTATATTCCACGTTACTGTGTGTGTTTTGATCCTCTCTCTCTCTCGCACATGTGCACACACTTGATGTCTTGACCTCTGAATGCTCGGCTATGAAAAGCCAACTGGCATTTACTCCTAAGGTGCTGAACGGTTGCACCCACTATAACCACTGTTTATATTATTTGACCCTGTTGGTCATCTATGAATGTTTTGCAGGACTGACGCCTTTTAGTGAGAGGTCTAATACTTTAATATTTATGTCATGTCTGCTCCTGCTCCTCCCCTCCGGCGTACGACATCGCCAGAGTACTGACCAGCGATCCTGGGATTCATGATTACGCACACTTGGTACTCATCATTACGCACACCTGTTAATCATTATGATTCATACCTGGACTCCATTACCATCATCATTTCCTCCACTTTATATGTCACTCTCCCATGTTCACTCACCAGTTGGCATTGTTCTTGTGTATCAGTGTTCTGCGTTATGTCAGTGTCGTGTTCTTGGTTTTGTTGTTTTATTAAAATGTTTCACCTGTACCTGCTTCCGACTCACCGCCCCATCATTACAGAATACCAACTTAAAATATGGAAGCAGCAGGACAACCGGACATCTCCCAGACGATCGATGAACAACACCATGATCAGCTGGCTCAACTGGGGACGGCCATGGAAGATGTTCTCCGCAGTCTACAGCGTTTCAACAGCGGAGGATATTCTAGAGTCAGTCTATACAACGAGTTAGCACACCAGCCCATCCAGCAACCCGCTCAGGTCAGCAATGTCCGTCTATCCCTCCCGGAGAAATATGACGCAACATCATCCAAATGCCGTGGCTTCCTCCTTCCACCGAGAAGTCTGACTGTCCCTCATGCCCTGTATCTACAGCTTTAGTGGATTCCGGCACCGTGGGAAACTTTGCCCCCTCTCTCAATATTACTACCTACCTGCTCTCCTCTCCTTTTCCGTTTCAAGATCTCGACTAGGATCCAGAACCATCACACACATCGGGTCGCAGTTGTAAATGAGAACTAGTTCTCAACTGGCCTACCTGGTTAAATAAAGGTGAAATAAAAATAAACTGGCCAACATTGGCTTCAGCGCCATAAACCTACCATCTCAAGGTCGAGGATGAGAATCACCGACTGGTCACCTGAATGCCGGATGGCCTGCTTCCTTGTTCCCTGTGGTTCCACATTGGTTGAGAGTCCTGTGGTTGCCCTCCAGCCCACATCCCGGAGGAATATCAGGATCTAAGGGAGGTATTCTCCAAGACCCACGCTACCTCTCCCTCCTCATCGCCCCTGAGACTGTGCCATTGACCTGTTTTCTGGTGCTACACCTCCGCACAGACGCATCTAACCTCTGTCAGTGGCTGAGACCCAGGCCATGGAGGACTACATTCAAGAGGCGCTCCAACAGGGTTTCATCAGCAGGTCCACGTCCCTGCATCCGCTGGTTTCCTCTTCGTGGCCATGAAGGAGGGAGGATTACGCACTTGTATTGATTACCTGCGGAGTGCCTACAATCTCATTTGCATCCGGGAGGGGGATGAGTGGAAGACGGCGTTCAGCACGATGTCTGGTCACTACAAGTACTTGGTTATGTTGATATAGCCAATGCTCTGTCAGTGTTTCAGGTATTCGTCAACACGTTGTTCAGGGACATGCTCGGATGTCAGGTGATTGTGTACATCAATGACATCCTGATCTTCTCGACCAACCTGGAAGATCACATCACTCACGTTCGAGCAGTCCTAGAACGCCTCTTGTCTAACCACCTGTTCGTCAAGGCGGAGAAGTGCCAATTCCACCAGAGGGCAGTCTCCTTCCTGGACTATCAAATCAGCCTGCAGGGGGTGAGGATGGAGGACAAGGTAGATGTGGTAAGGTCATGGCCAGTCCCAACCACCGGTTTTCCAACTCTTACTGCCGCTTCATCAGGAACTTCTGCGGCGTTGACGCCCCTCTCACCTCCCTCGAGGGTGGGCCGCGTCGGTTGGGCTGGCCTCCAGCAGCCACCTAGGGATTTCATCTCCTCAAGGGGGGTGTTCACCTTCTCCCCCTTGCTCAAACACCAGGATCCCATGCCACATTTGTGGTTGAGGTAGATGCATTGGAAGGTGGGTGTGGGGGAAGTTTTGTCACAAAGACAGGGGAACCCATTCAAATTGTATCCTTGTGCTTCCTTCTCCAAGAAACTGTCCCCCGCAGAGGAATTACGACGTCGGGAATCGGGAGCACTTGGAGGTAAAGTTGGCACTAGAGGAGTGGAGACACTGACTGGAGGGCACCAAGGAACCATTCGTCATCCTCACCAACCATCGGAACCTTGAGTACATATGGACAGCGAGGAGACTGAATCCGTGCCAAGCCAGGTGGGCCTTCTTCTTCACCAGGTTCAACTTCACGCTGACCTATCGCCCAGTTTCTAAGAACATCAAGGCTGATGCCCTGTCCTGTATCTACGATTCGGGAGAGGGTCCTGTTCAGAGGGAACCCATAATCCCATCCTCCCAAGTCATGGGTCCAGTGGTTTGGGATGTGGACGTGTAGATGTGGACATTCACCAGGCTCTAGAGAGGGAGCCTGCACGCTGGAATTGTCCTCCCGTGCGCATCTACATTCTCACAGGGATAAGGGATCAGCTGCTGACCTGGGCACACACAGCTGGCGTCGCTGGCCATCCAGGTATTTCACGCACCGTCCATTCCCTCACTGAGAAATACTGGTGGCCCACCTTGGTGCAGGATGTTACGCGGTATGTCAACTCCTGTTCCGTGTGTGCTCAAACCAAGTCCCCGCAGAATGCTCCAGCAGGGAAGCTCCTGCCACTTCCCGTGCCTCAGCCATCTTGGTTCCATCTATCCGTTGACTTTGTTACTGATCTGATGGTCTCACCAACATTCTGGTGGTAGTGGATAGATTTTCCAGGTAATTTTGTTTAAACCCTCTTTCTGGTCTCCCCACTGCTCTCCAGGTCGCTGAGGCACTCTTCCAGCAGGTCTTCCGGCATTATGGCCTTACGGTGGACATCGTCTTGGACCGTGGCCCCCAATTCACATCCTGAGTATGGAGGGCCTTCTTGGAGAAACTCGGGGTCACAGTTAGCCTCACATCCGGGTATCGGCCTCAGTCTAACGGGCAGATGGAGAGGATGAATCAGGAGCAGGGGAGGTTCCTGAGGAGTCACTGTCAGGACCGGTAGGATGAGTGGGCACGTTTCCTTCCTTGGGGAGAGTACGCCCAGAACTCTCTACGTCACTCCTCCACTGGATTGACCCCCTGCCAGTGTGTTTTGGGTTTCCAGCCGGTCCTAGCCCCATGGACTCCGGCCCACACCACGGCTCCTGCGGTAGATAAGTGATTCCGACATGCTGAGGAAGTGTGGAACAATGCGCACGTGAGACTCCAGTCCTAACCCTGCAATGGGTAGCACCATAGAAAGAAGCTCGCTTGATGAAAACTGTCTGTAAGCCGGAAAAGGGTCTGCTCGGACCGAAACACACTGCCGCCCGGGTTTGCATTACAAATGAGGGCATAAACTGTGTCAAGACGCCAGCAGAGTAAGTAGACCTTTATGTAGTAAAATAAAGGTTAAATAAAAATTAATTAATTAAAGACCTACAGCACCTATGGTAGACCTACAGTATATCTAAAAACATTTTTTAAATCTCTACATGCATCGAACTTGTTCGGCATCAACTGAAAACTGGAAGTGTCGTTTGCATAGTTCACAATCTCATTTTCAAGTCCTTGTTTAAAAAATAACTATATTTTGGAGATGATTTCATTTTAAAATAACCGAAAGTGAGTGGTTGTAATCTGAATAAAGGGAAAAAGGCAATTCTTGAAGATGGGGTGAGATAATAGGCCCTTTTAATTTTGTCTGGCTTGCCATTCCAAATCAAATAGAATATTTCTTGGTCATATAATTTAAACAGGTCGCTCTCCACCTGACTCCGCCAATGCCGCCTGGCAATCAAACAGGGCAAATCTGGAAAATGACATGCGTAAGTGATGGTGGTAATATTTTTCCTTTTAGAGACTATAATACATGGCATCCCGGTCAGGATAACCAAAACATTTTTTTATTAAAGACTTTCAGAAAGAATGTTGGTACTAATTTATTTTGATCCAAAGCCATGAGTGAGTCACTCATGGCTATATAACTGGACCATCAACTTGATTATTTAGCCAGCATCACTTGCTTTTTTTCAGTCAACACATATATCATGGAATATAATTTAACATTTCCATTCCTAAATTCAATCACCTTCTTCATCCTCCTCATTCAGTTAATTGAAATTCAATTTTGAAGTCGTGCACAATTATCAGTTTCTATTTGGTTTATATCGCCCATTCATTGTCAGGTAGAGACACATTAGGCCTTTGAACCCAAAAACATAATCAGTGCTCTATCTTCCCCTTGCTGTGGTCTGGAGCAATGAAGCAGTGATGTGGGGTAACGTACTAAACCACAAATGACTTCTAAATTACTTCATAATCTCATAACTTTTAATTGAGGAAGCATTGTGCAATAAGGAAAAATTCCAGGTAAACTGAAAGTATGCAGATAAAAAATATGTTCTAAATATTAGATGATTCTTACCCAGACACACTTGTCTAAATTGATGGGTCATGTGAAATAAATGCTATAACCCCAAGCCACATCTTGCTAAGTGGATGGGTCTCTACAGAAGGTGTAAACAGTACAGTGAAATGGTTACTTGCATAGTAGCAATATCAGAAATAGAGAGTGTCAATATAAATAATACAACATACAGTATGTACAAGAACAAGAACAATATCAATAACGATAACGATATCAGTGATAGATGAGGTAGTTATATGCATACAATCAGGGGTAAAGTGGCTGAGCAGCAGGATGAAAAAAAATAGTAGTAGCAACGTATGACGTGTGTGTTAGGAGAGAGTCATTCGAATAGAGACACTGCAGATAGTGCTGATGACTGGGAACTTGCCCCCAGTGATGAACTAGTCCATCTGAACCATGAATGAACAAAGGAATCTATATTCGCAGAGTCTGTTTCTGTCCTTGACTTTGGTGCAGGGCATGTGATGTCCATAGCCTCTTCGTCGCAAAACTCCCTGATCTTCTCAAAAATATAAATTTGTCTAGCTGTGTCCAGTTCTGGTGGTGATTGTACAGGCAGACCATCTATGGGAGGAAGGATGTCAGCGTTGCGCAGCAGATGAAACCTGGTCTTGGCTGAGTCCGAACACTCCTTGACAACAACAACACCAGGCTCCAGAGCAACAAATCTATAAAACAGGAAATAACAAAAAAACTGATGTGAGATCAATAAAAGTAGTGCCAGTCATGTTGGAGCTAAATTAAATAATCAAAACCTGTTGTTTATGCCTTTCATACCAAGTGTTGTCATCGATTCCTTGTAGAGATGCCACACCGCTACTTTTGTCACATGGGATGGCAGCAACTTTCCACAAAGTGTTTGTGTCCTGGTAATACTATTGCATTATCCTCTGCGTAGTTGTTGATGTTCTCAACTCGCTGCAAGTCCTCATGCTTCAGGTGTGTCCTCTTCTTGTTTGGTCCAGCTCTATTTTTGATGGGAGGCATTTGACCATCATCCTTGTATGACTGGTGGAGGAGAGTCAAGCCTGTTCTACAGATGCTGAAAGACAAATTCCTGATACCAACATTTTGGCATTATTATGAAATAGATAGCCGTAATCACTGTCAGACACACCTGGCCAACTTGATGGGTCATGTAATCATCTGGCAAAGTGGAGTCTTTTGTATAGACATATTAGCTAAACAATGAACCATAATCCTAATCCATAACCAAATAGGTTCAACGTTAGCTAGTTAGCTAGCTAACATTAGGCTATAACTAGCAATGCGAAATGGCATTCTGAGATCATATTCTACACACAGATCATAAACATAATGTTAGCTAGCGAGCAAGCCATCTAAAGTCAGCTAGCTAGTTAACAGTAAACTTTAATTTGTAATGAAAACAACTTTCTGATAAAATTAGAAATGTATAATATCTGAAACTGTAGATAGACTCTTACCTGTATACATGGATGAACGCTTCACTGCAGACTGCAGCCCCTTTCATTAAATAAGACATCCTGTGTCATTTCTGTTTTGTTTGTACAGCTTGCTTGGCCCAGTGTTGTGTCAAGTCACTCTGGTTCACACTAACCGTGTACAATGCTATTAGAGTCATCTTAAGCTTTAGCCCCCACCCAAACTCTGACCATTTTACTCGCCATAGCAGAGCTGGTTAGGCTGTTTTCATGATATCTAGAGTGTTGGTGACTGTAACTGTGCTCCTGGCAACAACTTAATTATACTTTTTTTGACTACGTTTACGGACACCGGCCATATCCATCGGGTGATGAGCGCTCGTAAATTCATCAGTTATTCTGCGCTCTGGCACACTCAGACGAGAGTGCTCTGAAACAGTTCTTACAGTGAAATTCTATTGAAATGGATACTTGCTTAGTTGACAATTTTGTTAAGTTTTACTACGCAATGCATTAAAAAAAGCCCCATTAGACAAGATAACCTACACATACTGACCAGCTCAAATAGACAGAAGCATGCTATATGGCAGACCAATCCAAACTCCTCTCTTGGCATGTGCAGCCCACTCACTATCTCAGCCAATCATGGCTAGCGGGAAGATGGCTCCCTTTTTATGTGGCTAAACAAACTAGGCTCGTAATTTAACACATTTATTTGTATTTACAGACGGCATACAAGTTTGTTATTAAGGCACATGAAAGTTCACATGTTCGAAAAGGCATTTCTGCCAAAAAATGCATTTTGATAAAAAAGTTTATGTTCACTCATGTGCACGTAAACCCGCGACCCGCGACATACGCCAAGTTTTTGAAACGTGTCACATATTTATTATTTATTTTAAAATGTATATCCCATATCTGCAAAAAATTGAAGGCTCTGTCTGTCATAACTCCTACTCGCAGACACACATGGGCTCTGGCATTTGCATCCATTTTCACTCACTTAACTCCACAATTTTCAAAACACAAAAAAACACCCCATCTTCCATTACAATACACCCTCACATATTAAATTAAATTAATTTAATATAGCCCTTCGTACATCAGCTGATATCTCAAAGTGCTGTACAGAAACCCAGCCTAAAACCCCAAACAGCAAGCAATGCAGGTGTAGAAGCACGATGGCTAGGAAAAACACCCTCGAAAGGCCAAAACCTAGGAAGAAACCTAAAGAGGAACCAGGCTATGTGGGGTGGCCAGTCCTCTTCTGGCTGTGCCGGGTGGAGATTATAACAGAACATGTCCAAGATGTTCAAATGTTCATAAATGACCAGCATGGTCGAATAATAATAAGGCAGAACAGTTGAAACTGGAGCAGCAGCACGGCCAGGTGGACTGGGGACAGCAAGGAGTCATCATGTCAGGTGGTCCTGGGGCATGGTCCTAGGGCTCAGGTCCTCAGAGAGAGAGAAAGAAAGAAAGAGAGAATTAGAGAGAGCACATGTGGGGTGGCCAGTCCTCTTCAGGCTGTGCCGGATGGAGATTATAACAGAACATGGCCAAGATGTTCAAATGTTCATAAATGACCAGCATGGTCGAATAATAATAAGGCAGAACAGTTGAAACTGGAGCAGCAGCACAGCCAGGTGGACTGGGGACAGCAAGGAGTCATCATGTCAGATGGTCCTAGGGCTCAGGTCCTCCGAGAGAGAGAAAGAAAGAGAGAAAGAGAGAATTAGAGAAAGCACACTTAAATTCACACAGGACACCGAATAGGACAGAAGAAGTACTCCAGATATAAAAAAAACTGACCCTAGCCCCCCGACACATAAACTACTGCAGCATAAATACTGGAGGCTGAGACAGGAGGGGTCAGGAGACACTGTGGCCCCATCCGAGGACACCCCCGGACAGGGCCAAACAGGAAGGATATAACCCCACCCACTTTGCCAAGGCACAGCCCCCACACCACTAGAGGGATATCTTCAACCACCAACCTACCATCCTGAGACAAGGCCGAGTATAGCCCACAAAGATCTCTGCCACGGCACAACCCAAGGGGGGACGCCAACCCAGACAGGATGACCACATCAGTGAATCAACCCACTCAGGTGATGCACCCCTTCCAGGGACGGCATGAGAGAGCCCCAGTAAGCCAGTGACTCAGCCCCTGTAATAGGGTTAGAGGCAGAGAATCCCAGTGGAAAGAGGGGAACCGGCCAGGCAGAGACAGCAAGGGCGGTTCGTTGCTCCAGAGCCTTTCCATTCACCTTCCCACTCCTGGGCCAGACTACACTCAATCATATGGCCCACTGAAGAGATGAGTCTTCAGTAAAGACTTAAAGGTTGAGACCGAGTTTGCGTCTCTGATATGGGTAGGCAGAGCGTTCCATAAAAATGGAGCTCTATAGGAGAAAGCCCTGCCACCAGCTGTTTGCTTAGAAATTCTAGGGACAATTAGGAGGCCTGCGTCTTGTGACCGTAGCGTATGTGTAGGTATGTACGGCAGGACCAAATCAGATAGATAGGTAGGAGCAAGCTTTGTAATGCTTTGTAGGTTAGCAGTAAAACCTTGAAATCAGCCCTTGCTTTGACAGGAAGCCAGTGTAGGGAGACTAGCACTGGAGTATTATGATCAAATATTTTGGTTCTAGTCAGGAATCTAGCAGCCGTATTTAGCACTAACTGAAGTTTATTTAGTGCTTTATCCGGGTAGCCGGAAAGTAGAGCATTGCAGTAGTCTAACCTAGAAGTGACAAAAGCATGGATCCATTTTTCTGCATCATTTTTGGACAGAAAGTTTCTGATTTTTGCAATGTTACGTAGATGGAAAGAAGCTGTCCTTGAAATGGTCTTGATTTGTTCTTCAAAAGAGAGATCAGGGTCCAGAGTAACGCCGAGGTCCTTCACAGTTTTATTTGAGACGACTGTACAACCATTAAGATTAATTACCCACATACTGTGTCTTCTATTGTCCTCTGTTTGCTGTGTTTTTATGCCTACCGTGTAGATTCCTACCTAACTTGGGGATTTTGAGTAATTTTGTGTTCTATTTCCATATATTTGAAGATGTATTATTTAAATAATTATCCTTTCTTCTAATGCTGTCTTTTATCTATTTATAAATACTATAAATACAAAGTCAGATACTGATTATTTTACAACATTCCCTATTGTGAATGGTATAGCGTATTTGTAGATTATTTCTTCATTAATTGTTGTATTTAAATGTTTTCCTGTTTTTTTATTACAATCCCTACATGGATAGTATTGGGAGTTTTGTTATTCAACTCCTCTATGGGAACTTTGTACTATTCAGAATAGTCATGGAGTAGTCTTGGGATCTCGAAACAGTTGGTTATCAAGGTACAGTTTACAGACTGCGGGAGTTACAAGAACTTCTGCAATTTCCTTCGGGAACTGATCATTCACACCAATTTTCGTGCACGTGAGTCTTTTGCCCAGGCTTTTTATCATTATTTTATCTTTAAAGAATGCACATTTGGCAATGATTGGGCGCTCGTATCGCTGTCCTCTCTGTCCAAAACGGTGTACATGTTTGAGTTTGACTTTGTCGACAGTATAGCCTGGGATCTGCTAGAAGGAATTCTTTCACCACTCTCTCAGGATCTTCACCCTAATTTTCTTTAATACCGGTAAATACCAGTTTTTTTTCTCGCATAGATCTAGTCTGTATTTCAAGTAAGACTTCTCTCAGAAACATGTTCTCCTTTTTACGCTTTGTGCAAATTTGTTTGTGCTCTGATCACATGCAAGTGTCTAGGTCAGTAGTTTACACATGGTGTCTTTGGCCTTATATGAAAAACCTTACTTGGCTAAATATAGCTAGCTATATAGCTAGCTTTCCTTGGTTGTTGGTTAACTACCTAGCCAATGTTAGTTCTCATCTGATTGGTATAACATCATGTTAGCTAGCTAATCAAAACCAAGCCACATTAATTGGCTAGCTACCTTTCTTTGCCTGTTTGTTAGCTAGCTAGCTTGTTTGCATTCATTTAATAAACTCGGCTAGAATACCACCATATAGCTTGCTAACAGCCTAGGTTTGTTCCCATACACTTCTTATGACTGGCAGCCTGGTGCAAGCAGCTGTGTTGTTGCTGAGCAACCGACCCGGTGTTAGAACTCTGAGCTTTGGCAAAAAATATGTTAACATTGTTGAAAATGATACAACAAGGTACCACATCGTTGGTTCTTAATGAACAGAAACAATCATGTGAGAGCAGTAAATTATACAAACGTATTCAGTTCGAAAGGTGGCAAGTCTAAAGGTCACACAAGTCTAAAGGTCTCGTTCTTATCCGGTGCCTAAATATTTGAGGTAGTTCTGGGAGAGAAAAAAAAACGGTTAAAAATCAGGTAATGGTTCTAGGTAACGGACATACGGCTCATGACGAGAGGCGGGGAGTGTGCCGTATACCTCCAATTAAGTTGATTTTTAATCGAGATTGGTATCATATTGGCTTAGATATGATGGTATCGCCCCCACAATAATGTGTATTAGCACCAAATCCCAAAATTCTGTTTTGGTTGCTATGGAGATAAAAGCCAAAGAAAAAACTATTGGGCTGTCAAGCTGTTAATTAAAATCCATGATTGTGAATGAAGACATCAAGACAATAGATAAAGTAGTTACTGCAACCTGGCTACCTCCAAACCAGTCCTGAGCTATATAACCCATGACAAAATCATATAATTATAAAAGGGGTGGATCGAGTCCTGAATGCTGATTGGCTGAAGGCCATGGTATATGAGAAAATCATAAATTGTCTCCACCAACACTGTATAGACAGCTGAGCCAGAACAATACCTACTTATCCAGTCACTACCTTGCCACCACCCGCTGAGTTCCTCCTGTGTCCTCTCCTCTCTCTCTCATTGCCAGTACAGTAGACTGCTTTCCACATTGCTAAAGACTGATTTGTCATTAATAATGGGTTGGTGGACTCCCTGACCAAAGTGCTGGAATTAAGAACTATAACTGCATAGTGGAAGGGATGCACATCCAATCTACAACCCTTCAAAGAAACACACAGCATTTTAAACCCAGATTCCTGGTCAGATTAATTGTGGGGGCTGCTGCATGGCTCTGAGTTCCAGACTTACACTGAGAGTTTATCCTCTGAATATGAAATGGGTTAACTTCTCCCCGGTAATTGCAAGCCGTTCTCATGAGGAAACACAACGCAACAATTAACCCGGAGAGTCAACCATGCTGCCCCCTCTCGCAAGAGGCCCCTTGGATAGGCCTCTCTTCCACTCTACACAAGCTAGCAGGCCACGATGCAACCAGCCAGCAGAATACTAATGTGACTTTATGTGAAATAGGGCTTCCACAAAGCAGGACACTTCATCTCCCACAACATTACTCCGGGTACCTTCGTGACCTACACTTCACAATGTGTCACGACATCTTGGTTCCTATACTTTAAGGGAATAAAACAATAAAGTGTGACTCTTCACAACAGCAATCATTAATTTTCTTTGTTTCATACAAAAGAGAATACAAGATAACAGACCCTTCTGATCTGACAGCCCACTCCTGGAAAGTAAAAATATGTCTGTTATTCATAATTTAGAACAAAAACCCATGTAAAGCTCTATGGCTGCAAGGCCAAGGGTTAGTTCTTTAAAATTATTATTATTATTTTTGTGTAATTTTTACCCTCTTTTTCCTCTCCTATTGTCACGCCCTGACCTTAGAGAGCCTTTTTATGTCTCTATTTCGTTTGGTCAGGGTGTGATTTGGGGTGGGCATTCTATGTTTTGTTTTCTATGATTTTGCATCTCCATGTTTTGGCCGGGTATGGTTCTCAATCAGGGACAGCTGTCTATCGTTGTCTCTGATTGGGAACCATACTTAGGTAGCCCTTTTCCCTCCTTTCACCAATGTGTCGGAGGAAACACTGTTCAACTGACGTCCGAAAGTCAGCCTGCAGGCACCCGGCCTGCCACAATGAGTCGCTAGAGTGCGATGAGCCAAGTAAAGAATCCCCGACCAAACCTTCCCCTAACCCAGATGACGCTAGGCCAATTGTGTGCTGCGCTATGGGACTCATGGCTGGTAATGACACAGCCTGTGATCAAACCCCAGGCTGTAGTGATGCCACAACACACCAATGCAGTGCCTTAGACTGCTGTGCCACTCGGGAGGCCTAAGGGTTAGTTTTTATTCATTAGTCTCATTGTTCACCTGTCTTGAGGAAATATCTTTTAACTCTTCACATGGTATCCATTGAGTTTATTGAATGTAGTTTACCTGTTAAAACACACCAGTAATGCAAAATATTATAATTACTATTACCTTACAACTGGGAACAAGGCTAAATAAAAACCATAAAGCCCATCAATACAGAGTACCTATTACAGCAGCATTATATAACTGATACGGTGAATGTTTGATGTAAAAAACGGTTTATATCAGGTTGCCAATGGTTGACATTGGTTGCCCAGGTACAATAAACGTAATGACATATTTTTGTTCAATCTGGTGATGGGAAGCATGGTTGTCTTCAGCATGAGCTGCTTGTTAAACTGTTTTTGTTCATCGTTTTGTTGATGCTCAGTGAAATTAGGTGAAAAAATTATTTGTAATGACAAGCATTTAACAAAAATAATTACTTATTTTCAAGTAAAACACAAGTGAACCAAAAAGCGTGTGGATAGTGGGATAGCTTTTGGAGGAACATATTTTTGGCATACAAACAAGTTGCAAAAAATATACATAACTAAATGTACATTAGTATAACAATTATTTCATTGTAAAACCCCATATGAGATTTATCCTACATCATGATCAAAGAACCCATTTAAGTATTAAGAACGATTAAAGTATTAAATTCATATCTTTTATTTGTGTGATCATCTAATGTACATATTAATAGGGAGCTTAGTTAAGCACCAACATTTGCATTTTTCCATCTCTCTGGGTTGCCTGTTTGCTTATCTGCCAGTCTGCTCCATTCCTTCATTAATTTAGCCATTTTCTCTGCTCTACTGCAGATGAAAAAAATCAAAAAATCCATAGTTAACTGTCATATTATGTGTTTCCTCGCCAGAGACCTGGCTAGAGCCTCCTGAGTCCCATTCTTACTGGCAAGCACAACATTCCTCATCATTATGGGTTAAGATCACTTGAAAATATATTTATATTCTTTATATATTAACTTTGATGGCATCAGGCTTTTCATTTCTATCATTTTTGTTCCGGCATGGTAGAGCATCTGTTGCCCCACAAAGATGGACAGAAAGAATGCCCTCATTTAAATAAAGGGCATTTTCTCCAAGCTACACTTTGGAAAAGGGCAGGGAGTTGGAAGCTACACTAAATAACTAGTGAACTAACAAACTGTTAACATACAAACTAAAACTAACTAGCTAACAAATGAAATAACTAACTAACTAGCGACTAACTAACTAACTGACTGGCTGACTTACTATTTTCAGCATTATGTTATTTTACTGACTTTAATTCATCCAGGTTTACTATGTTTGTTTAAACTTCATGAACTCAAAGCCAACGAAAAACATGACACAATAATATTTATAAAATAGGATTAGATGGCTGAAGGACTGGGAAAAAAAGGCTCTGTAGGCACAACAACCACTAGAACAGTCCCCCCCCCAACGTTACAAATATTTTCACATGACCCTCCCCTTGGACTGTAAAATACATTGAACACCCTCACCCCGTTTATAAACACAGTGACCCTGTGTTTATAAACGTCTATATCTACTTTTCTTTTGTGGCACAGTCGATGCCACGCAGGGCTATGGGCCAGGAGGTTGAGGGTTCGCCGACCACCACAGAGGAGCTCACTCACGCTCCCTGCCTGTTATATTAGCCTACTTCACATCAGAGCCAGTTGCAGACAATGATGAGCTAGGAGGACGTCTGATTTTTAACATTTTGATGCCATATTTAGAATTATATAAAATACATGCAACAAATTATTAAGCAACAGGTTTCATTGCCAATGCATCACACAACAAATAAACAAAACATACCAACTTTGGGCACTTCAATATCATGGTTTGTATTTTCAACACCACAATGAATATACTGTGTCAATCTCGACAAACAGAAAACACATCCATCCCTACCTTGTAGGCTTACCCAGTATTGAAGGCTTGGATTGACATTCTTGAATGTCATTAAATGTTTTGGTATTTGTAACAGATGTCTCTTTCCATTCATCAAATTGCTGCTGCAGCTTGGATTGATTAATTCTATTTGTCCGGGGGAAAAATACATACATGGCCTTCAGAAAGTATTCAGTCCCCTTGACTTTTTCCACATTTTGTTATGTTACAGCCTTATTCTAAAATGGATTAAAAAAAGAAAATCCTCAGCAATCTACACACAATACCCCATAATGACAAAGCGAAAACAGGTTTTTAGAAATTGTTGCACATTTAGTAAAAATAAAAACAGAAATACCTTATTTACGTAAGTATTAAGACCCTTCGCTATGACACTCGAAATTGAGCTCAGGTGCATCCTGTTTCCATTGATCATCCTTGAGATGTTTCTACACCTTGACTGGCATCCACCTGTGGTAAATTCAATTGATTGGAGATAATTTGGAAAGGCACACACCTGTCTATATATGGACCCACAGTTGACAGTGCATGTCAGAGCAAAAACCAATCCATGAGGTCAAAGGAATTGTCCATAGAGACAGGATTGTGTCGAGGCACAGATCTGGGGAGGGGTACTGTGAATAGGTAGTGCACATAAAAACAACTTTTAAGGTTAAATTCCCAAATAAAAGTTAAATGGGTTTCCATCCCATTTTCAAGTCGAGGTCTACTGAAGGTTTTGTCACAAACATTTTTGCGAAGGTATAGTGAATGTGCAAACTCTGGTATTGGCACGGGCTGTCACACCAACCTTCGCTTTGGCTCCCCCCAGCTCAGGCATTCGACGTCACGGGACTTCTAGCTGCTGCCGAACCTGCTGCTGGCAGACGCCCTTCACCCATCAACCCTGGACTTGTCTCGTCATCATTACACACACCTGGTCCCAATCCCCACTCTATCACTGTATATATACTCCCTCTGTCATTTGTCTTTGTCGTCATTGTTGATGTTGCTTGTTTTCCAGAGAGAAATCTCTCCTACTATTTTCTGAGTGCTTTATTATTTTGCACTTTGGGATTCGCCCCGCTTTTATATATGGTGCTTTAACAAATTCAGTAGTTTTAAACCTGTGACTGCCTCCTGCCTACTCCTCTCTACACTTGTGACTGAATGACCGAGCCAAGAGAACAAGAAGTAGCAGGACATCCCGACCTCTCCGCTTTAGAAAGTTCCTATACTACGACTCGTGCCTGCAGCACCTTGGGACTGCCATGGAGGAGGTGCTCCCGACTGCACGCCAGCTGCTGGCTACACCATCACCTTCCCAACTCCCCACGGTCTTTCCAGCCACCCCACCACCATCAACATCACCGATCCAATCAGCAACGTCCACCTGCCCCTCCCGGAGCGGTTATACTGCACCCCAGCTAACTGTAGGGGGTTTCTCCTGCAGTGTGACCTCCGCCTTGCCCGACATGCCGGGACGGCCTGCGAGGGGGACAAGGTGGCATTGGTGATCTCGGTGCTGACAGGCGGGGCTCTGGAGTGGGTGCACGCCGTCTGTGAGAAGGACAGTCCAAAAGTGCAGTCCTGTGAGCACTTCACCCAACTCTTCCGTGCCGTATTCGACCACCCTACAGAGGGCCGAGAGGGAGGTGAGCGTCTCCTCCGTCTATGCCAGAGGTCCAGGACAGTGTCTGAGTACGCTCTGGATTTCCAGACGGTGGCTGCGCCCACTGGCTGGAACAACTAGGCCCTGTTGACGGTTTTCCGCAGCGGGCTACAGGCAGACGTCCAGAGCAAGCTGGCCTGTCATGATGGGCTCACGCTGGACCAGCTCATCGCCTTGGTCATCCACCTGGATAATCTCCTGAATGCCCGTCGTCGCCCATCCCGGGTGTTTGGGTCTCACCCAGGAACCTCCAGCGAGACTGAGCCCATGGAGGTAGGCACGACGCACCTTCCCTCAAAGGAACGTCAACGTCGAGTCAACAGGGTCTCTGATCCTACTGCGGGGAGTCGGACCACCCCTGGAACACCTGTCCCAGAAGGAGAACCAGGCGACAAGCCGAGCAGCGCACCTGCACCTTCTCAGGTAGGCGAGGACTTGCCTTGCTCCTCTCTGTCTACCCAGCCCGTCCTCCTTCCTGTCACCTTCCTGGACTATCCTGGCCCCCCACTGAGTCGTGCCCTAGTGAACTCAGGTTCGGCAGGCAATTTCCTAGACCGGTCAGTAGCCTTATCATTCCTCTAGTCGCTTCACAACCCCCTATCCCAGTCCATGCCCTTAGGAACGGGACTGGTATGCCAGACCATGAAAACACCCCATAGTTTTAGGTTTCCCCTGGTTACAGTTGCATAACCCCAGGATATCGTGGACAGAGAGGAGGTTGTTGGGTTGGTCGCAGGAGTGTCAGGGGAGGTGTATCTCTGTGTCTATCTGTATCACCCCCGTGGAAAGTCCGGACCAGGCCACCCACGTCCCTATCCCGGAGGAATACCGGGACCTACAGGTTGCTTTTTTGAAGACTCGTGCCACATGCCACGACCTACTCCCTGGTTCTACCCTCCTGCGGGTGCACATCTACCCTCTCTCGTATGCATGGAGGTTTATGAAGCCATGGAGGTTTACGTCCAGGAGGCGCTGGCCCAAGTATTCCTCCATGCGACTACCTCTCTGGCCTCCTCCAGCTTCTTTTTTGTGAAGAAGAAGGATGGAGGTCTCCGCCTCTGTATCGATTACCAGACACTGAATAAGGCAACTGTTAAATTCAGTTATCCCCTGCGTCTCATATCCACTGTTATCGAACAGATGCACGGTGCTCAGTACTTTACCAAATTGGATTTACGCAATGCCTACAACCTGGTGCGTACCAGGCACTACGAATACAGGGTGTATTAAATCCTTCATTAACAAGGTGTTTAGAGACATGTTGGGTCGCTGTGTAGTGGTGTACATAACCAACATCTTGGTGTACTCTACTACACGCATGTCTTACAACATGTCTTTCATGTCAAGTCCGTTTTGAGAGGCTGTACGCCAAGGCGGAGAAATGCCTTTTCTTCCAGCAGGGGTCTCCTTCCTGGGCTATTGGATATCCACCGTGGGAGTGGAGATGGAAGAGCAGAGGGTCAGCACAGTATGGTTGTGGCCTGTTCCATCCAACATAAAGGCGGTGCAGCGCTTACTACGTTTTGCCAATTATTTCAGGCACTTCATTAGGGGTTTCAGCACAGCGGTGGCCCCTCTCACCTCCCTCCTGAAGGGAGGTCCTCAACAGCTGTGCTCAACTGAGGAGGCCAACGAAGCCTTCCGTGCGCTCAAGGAACGTTTTACAAACGCACCTGTTCTGGCTCATCCTGACCCGTCTCTGCCCTTCATCGTGGCGGTTGATGTCTCCGAGGTTGGAGTAGTGGCTGTTCTCTCCCAACGCACTGGATCACTGCCTAAACTCCATCCATTCGCCTTCTACTCACGGAAGCTGTCGCCTGTGGAGCGGAATTACGACGTGGGGGATCTTGAGTTGACACCCGTTAATCCCTTGTCCCAGCTCCTGCCATGTGGAATGTGGACGATGACATCCATTGAGCCCTGAGACAGGAGCCCTCACCTGCCCACTGTCCCGAGGGACATACCTACATTTCCTCTGATGTGCGGGCTATACCCGGGTGCCCAGACACAGGTGCTGGATGTGACCTTACCTGGGCACACACAGCACCTGTGTCGGGGCACCCGGGTATAGCCTGTACTATCAACTGTTTCTCCGACAAGTACTGGTGGCCCACCTTGGCCCAGGATCTCCGGGTTTAGGTCTCTTCCTGCTCCAGCTGCGCACAGAGCAAGCCTTCATGGAACGCCTGGGGGTCACGGTCAGCCTCACCTCCGGGTACCGTCCCCAATCTAATGGGTAGGTGGAAACGGTAAATCATGAACTGGGTAGGTACCTTCGTAGTTACTGTCAGGACCGGCCAGGGGAGTGGGCTGGATTTCTGCACAAAATTAACACCTTCCACTAACTTAACACCTTTTCAGTGTGTTCTAGGCTATCAGCCAGCCCTGGCACCGGTGTGAGATCGAGGCTCCTGCGGTGGACAATTGGTTCCGGTGTGCCAAGGAGGTATGGAACACAACGCACACCCGTCTCCATCGCGTCGTCCTCTGGCAGAAGGTGCAGGCCTATCGTCACCACAGTGTGGCCCCGGTATTTCACCCCGGTGACAGTGTCTGGCTTCGGGCACGGTCCCGAAGAGTGGTGCTGGGTACTGGCGCGGAACGTCCTGGACCGTTCTCTCATTCGGGACATCCACAGGAGTCGTCCCAACCGACCCGCACAGCATCTCCGGGGTCATTCCCAAGGTCGGCGGCACCCTGCTGCTGGAGCAGCGCTTCGGGGTGTACTGTCACATAAGCCTTCGCTTTGGCTCCCCCTTCTGTCCAGTTCAGCTGTTCGGCGCAGCCGGCCTTCTAGCTGCCAAACCTGCTGCTGGCAAACGCTGTTCACTCATCAACCGATTCTTTATATTTGTGAAATGGCAGCCAAGCATGGATCATCATGTCACCAGAATATGACCCTCAAAATTTATTGAAAGGAGCATCAACCTTATCACTGTGCACTTTCACCACCCTGTGAAATTCATCGTAACTTATTTAATCTGTAGTCTAATAAACTGTATGCTTTCCCATGATGTGGTGCCATTTTTTATCAGACATGTAGGCTACTTTAATCACATAAAAGGTTGGATGTAGACCCACAACTGATCCAAATCAAATTAAACATTCAAATGTTTTGCATTGTTATTCAAATGACATTTTCACTGCAGTCTAGAGTAGAATGTTGTACTCACTTGAAAACAATAATGCAATTATTCATTGCATTGTGGTGTTGTAGGTAGTCTAGGTAGGATAATTGTATTGTCCCGAAACAAGATCAATAAGGTACATTTTATAGCTGTGTGTCTCATGTCTTCACTGTTCTTTCATGCGCAATGATGCACCTGGCCTCTCCACTGCCTATCAGCTATTCCTATTTGTTCTTGTCAATTCATATTCAAAATGAATGCAGCTTTGAATGTTTTTATGTGTGGTATGATTGCTAGTTAGCGTATTGCAGATCTGGACAAACGATCCACCTCCCACTGTTGTCACTCTGAATGGTGGATATTGGGCAGGATAAACTGTTAGACTGGTAGACTATACTGACCTGTGATATATTAAATATGGAAAAGCCTAGTGCATAAGGGAAATACCAAAACACCTTGATATAGGGGAGGTGCATGCAAGCAAATGAGGAAATTTGGTTAGGATGGAAGAAATGTTATAGCCTAGTAAAACCTGAAAAAGAGCTACTATAAACCAGGGAAAAAACTCACTACCCTCCGTGTGCCAAATAAAAAAAAACTCCACAAAGCAATAAAAAAAAATGACAACCCTCGCATATTTCGGACCCCCAAACAATTTTTATTTGTGGAGGGCTGAAACAAATACAGGCTGTGATTCAATCCAACACAGATTAACGCGCAGTAGACTTTTAAAGGCAATTTCCCACATGTTTGTAGAGATTACCCTCAATGTAAATATTGCGGTTGCTGGCTCAAGTAGAAATCACCTTCAAAGCAATTGCAGTGCACAGGTTCTTTATCTGCGTTTGTTTAAATCTTGGTATGCGATCTATGTAGGGAATCTTATTTAAATAATTCATTTATAATCAGAATACCTGCTTTCAGTGTAGAGCCATATTACAATGGATAACGAATAATGGATAACATTAAATAGTTATATGCATTATGGGGATTTTATCGTGGCTGTGCTGGTCAACAGTATTATTTTAGCTTCACCCTGTGTCTTTGACTGCATCACAACCGTGCTTAAGTCCCCCACAACGCACACCTTCTCGCATTGTCAAACTTGAACTATATACTGAACATATTTTCAAGGAGAGTCGTTGCACAATTTTGAGCGAGAGGTTCTCTGTGTCCATAGCCCCCACAACATGGAAGGAGGCAAGACATTCATTGCTATGCGCCATGGAGAGGCTTTTGGAAAGGCTTTTGGTTGACTACTGTGGTGGTTTTCATCTGAATGCATGTAATCCCTGCAGCTCACAGTCCTTTCCATTGAGTATGGTACATCTATTGAATGAATGATGGCTCCCTGCACCCCTGATCCAAACCTCTTGATCCCTAATTAAACATTCCCTACTTGCCACTCACTCTGAAAACTCCACTACTGACTACATACGCAGCTGTGACATTGTCAAGTTAAGGAATAGTTTAATGGAAAAACACTTAGTGTTCGGTTTCCCGAACCCAGATTGAGCCTGCTCCTGAGATGGCAGCATACACAATGGAGAATCTCCACTGAAAGTGCTTTATCTGGGTGCTCTGAATTTCAGGGTACAGGAGCTTTAGGGTTGGGCACAAATGCTTAACCACACCTGAATGCCCTGCTGTGTTGTAGGATGCAGGCTTCCAGGGAAAATATGGAAGTGCTGAGGCTAGATTTCTGCTACTGCTGATACACTCCCTTTGTGTTGGCTCAGCAATGAATTGTGATTTGGATGCAGGCTAATTATATCATCAAAAATGTTCCCAGAATCAGTTTACACTGTGCTCTAGGGAATATGGACAATCTATTACAGCAGGTTTTGCAAGTGATCAATAAAGGCTTGTTTTTTTTTTACACACTCCCTTTTCAATGTTAGATCAATTTCTGATTGATGTGTCTGTAAATGTACACCACTATCAAAGCACTATCAACATGCCTAGATTATGATATGCTGGCTCCAGGGTTGAGCAAGTATCTAGACATGTGCTTTTTGCTACTGAAGGATGGAGGCTGATCAAAGGTAATTGGACAACAGAGGGGAAAGAAAATGACTCAAATAAAGGAGACGTTGTGGTGTCTTCCACCCTATGGACTAATTTTGATTTGAGAACATAATTGACATTTCACTACTGCATGTCTTTAATTATAGCACTTATTCTAAGGTATTGAAATACATTAAGTTCTACCTGGTCTCATGTCTTGTAATCAGTCATATATTGACCTCAAATTCATACTATTCTCCAGATAATGACTTTTTGGTCAAATATCTCAAAGGCACATTTCTGACGAAAGACAAGTAAATAATACGTTATTATTGTGAAATTACCATTTTGCTTTGGAAATTTTAAGCAAATACATGGACAATCTTTGAAGCATAAATCCCTATCGTCCACTGTAGATTTAGCTTCTTTAGAATCACGGCGCAGTTGACGGTTCCTTCCAATTTCACCAACCAATACTTTGTCATGCACTGGCTGACCATGGCATACTGGTGTTATCAGGGGTGAAAGTATATTGAATTTATTACGCGTACGGGACACCCAAGTGCGCGCACGCATTTGTTTGAATACTACAAAAATTACAGGCTAGCCTACTCTGCTGACACTGACAAACAGCTCAATAAAAACGATGTTGTCTGAGACAAATAATCGGCCTACGAAAAGGGGAGACAAATAAAATATGACATCCATCTAACCTAAAGGAGGAAATGATTGTCCAAAAACAAACAAAAGTGGCACTGACAGTGACTATGCACACTCACCGGGGATATGGCAGATGTTCTCCGCTGGTGCCAATAGGACAGGCTTCTGTTCGCTCAAATAAGTTACGAATTTTGATAGGCTTGTAGCTAAAAGACAGATAAGAGTCTTTTCATTGTCATCTCTTCACAGCAATAGCCATTTGCTTTCCAAACAGTTTTTCCGTAATTGCACTGTATTTTTTAAAATTATTGCCGTATGCCTGTGTGTTGGACAGGCCAACAATTTTACACTCAAGCCTGTCTCTGATTTTCACTGACAGTTGCAACTCAACAATCCATCTATTTACGCGCTGCCCAAATTGCGGACCCTTCCGACCAATCACATTTTTTTTTTAAAGCTAATGATCCTCTGTGGACAAATCATGCTTTCTGGTGTAGTAGCCTATTTTGAATGATTGTATTTATTTCTGTAAAGACAGGAGTAAGCTAATTAGGCTATATCATTTTGCCAATTGAATTACATTTACTTTAGGGATAGCTTCCCCGAGCCTTAAGCACACGCCGCCTAAGCCTTTCAATGTGGCATAAACCCAACCAGTCATGATGTTTTCATCTGATTGTCAAACAATCACTTAACAACGGCGCTCCTGTAGGCTACCCGCACGCACATTCTGTATTAATTGTGATAATCTCACGTTTTACAGGTATGGAGTAGCCCCACTATTTATTTTGCCAGGACGCTGTACCAGACATTACTGCCTTACTTTCACCCCTGGGTGTTATCATTAATTGACAACTGATGGGCCAAAATGAATGGCAGTACTGTAAAATCAGCACCATTACACTCAGATACTAGTGGATTTCTCTTTAGTGTTAGTAGGCAAACAGGGCCCATCTTATCATGGATGCTGTTTCAGTGTTCAAATCTCTCTCTCTTTCCCCCTTTCTCTGTGGCTGTCATTAAACATGCTCTTTCTCAGCCACTTTTTCTTCTCCGTGTTCACTGTCAAGCAGGCATGACATTGTCTTGTGCGACGCCTTTCAAATATACATGTTCATCTGCATCAGAGGTTCAAATAACGTATGTGGCACGAAGGCCCTACGACAGGGAATGAGGGGTTGAAAGGGTCCTGTTGATGCAAATAACCAAGAACTGCCCGTTCCCTCCCCTCACTAATAATTCCAAAAGAAACCATCTCATGTATCTGCTTTCTTAAAGGGCTTGGGTACAGTTGCAGGACTACTTAATCTTGTTCTGGGATCAACAACTTCTCTGACTTCTTCCTTGACCTTTGTATTTTTGATCAGAGGGCAGGTTTTTCGATATGTCTCAGCATAATCTACGGCACCTCAACAGTTAGGAATAGCAATGAGGCAGATTTCATGGCCATGTCTGACGGCACGTTGACTCAGCTCGTCTTTGAAATCCATTCAGCCCTTCGAGTTTGACATTTAATAAGCCAGGTCTTAAATTAAAAGCCTGTTAATGCCACTTAATCGGCCTTCTTCCCATTCTCTCACAGCCATCTCTCTCCTTCCACAGCGGATTTAGCCGGACTGGGAGTCAGTGGTTGCACGTCTTATTAAAGGTATTCACACAGAAAACTATTTAATTAATGGCCAGCCATTTACGCTGTCTGGCCTTACCTTGAACAGTAGTCTGGCTTCAATGCAGCCAAATATTTTCTAGACATGCTGGGCCAGAATCATTTTGTACGGAAGTGTTTTTTAGTGTGGGTAGTTTGTCTCAAGAATGACAAAGTGTCTCTCTGCCCATTGTTTCAAAAGACATCAGAGGATGATAATACATTGTGGCAGATCCAATTTGTCAATGTGCCGCAAACTTTTCAACAACTGCAAAAGCTGTGCTTCCGCCCAGTGTTTCCAGATATGATTCCAAATAAACAAAGTATATAATGCGTGGGAAGAAAAATGGATCCTGTTTTGGCCCACTTTACTGAGTTAAGTGTGGACATCTTATTTTCTCTGTATGACAACAAATACTGATAAACTCAGAAAAAAAAGAAATGTCCCTTTTTCAGGACCCTGCCTTTCAAAGTTAATTTGTAAAAATCAAAATAACTTCACAGATCTTTATTGTAAAGGGTTTAAACACTGTTTCCCATGCTTGTTCAATGAACCATAAACAATTAATGAGCATGCACCTGTGGAACAGTCGTTAAGACACTAACAGCTTACAGACAGTGGGCAATTAAGGTCACAGTTATGAAAACTTAGGACACGAAGGAGGCCTTTCTACGGACTCTGAAAAACACCAAAAGAAAGATGCCCAGGGTCCCTGCTCGTCTGTGTGAACATGCCTTAGGCATGCTGCAAGGAGGCATGAGGACTGCAGATGTGGCCAGAGCAATAAATTGCAATATCCGTACTGTGAGACGCCTAAGACAGCGCTACAGGGAGACAGGACGGACAGCTGATCGTCCTCGCAGTGGCAGACCACCTGTAACAACACCTGCACAGGATCGTTACATCCGAACATCACACCTGCGGGACAGTTACAGGATGGAAACAACAACTGGCCGAGTTACACCAGGAACGCACAATCCCTCCATCAGTGCTCAGACTGTCCGCAATAGGCTGGGAGAAGCTGGTCTGAGGGCTTGCAGGCCTGTTGTAAGGCAGGTCCTCACCAGACATCACCGGCAACAACGTTGCCTATGGGCACAAACCCATCATCGCTAGACCAGACAGGACTGGCAAAAAGTGCTCTTCACTGAGGAGTCACGTTTATTTCTCACCAGGGATGATGGTCGAATTTGCGTTCATCGTCGAAGGAATGAGCGTTACACCAAGGCCTGTACTCTGGAGTGGGATTGATTTGGAGGTGGATGGTCCATCATGGTCTGGGGCGGTGTGTCACAGCATCATCAGACTGAGCTTGTTGTCATTGCAGTTAATCTCAACGCTGTGCGTTACAGGGAAGACATCCTCCTCCCTCATGTGGTACCCTTCCTGCAGGCTCATCCTTACATGACCCTCCAGCATGACAATGCCACCAGCCATACTGCTCGTTCTGTGCGTGATTTCCTGCAAAACAGGAATGTCAGTGTTCTGCCATGGCCAGCGAAGAGCCCAGATCTCAATCCCATTGAGCATGTCTAGGACCTGTTGGATCGGAGGGCGAGGGCTAGGGCCATTCCCCCAGAAATGTCAAGGAACTTGCAGGTGCCTTGGTGGAAGAGTGGGGTAACATCTCACAGCAAGAACTGGCAAATCTGGTGCAGAGATGCACTACAGTACTTAATGCAGCTGGTGGCCACACCAGATACTGACTGTTACTTTGGATTTTGACCCCCCCCCCTTTGTTCAGGGACACATTATTCCATTTCTGTTAGTCACATGTCTGTGGAACCTATTCAGTTTATGTCTCAGTTGTTGAATCTTGTTATGTTCATACAAATATTTACACATGTTAAGTTTGCTGAAAATAAACGCAGTTGACATTGAGAGGACGTTTCTTTTTTTGCTGAGTTTAGTAGGCCTACACAGTATATTTTCTCTGCACATATATCTTGACTGAGGTCCATATCAGGATCTTGATATGCTTTTAGATATGCTAAATCAGTAAAATTTCTGATACTTATTTGAGTTTTGAGGACACGTTCAATAATTTGACAAGTATTAAATCCATATAATTCTTTTAATTCTTTTAAATTCTTTCTTTTAATTTTGGATGCCACAAATGAGTGTGTGCTCGAACTGACAACTGGAGAAACAAAGAAGTGAGAAGCTGTTCAAAAAAGACTTAAAAGAAGTTAACGCTAAAGTGAGTAGCAAGATAAGTTTAGATGTTTTATTTATCTTAGTAACTAGAATCAAAAACATTACCTAATGTGGCTAGCAGCCAGAAGGGCTAGCTACCTAGCGAGGCTTGATAGGGCGGTAAACGCTTGGGGTGTGCCGACATGGCCATACTCGTATTTGTAATTGTATCCGTAAATTGACAGTTGGTAGTCGAATCGGATCGGATGATACTCGAAACTATGAAATAACACATATCGAATCGTGTAGTAACCAAAAAAGTGTAAAAAAGTGGGGCAGCAGGGTAGCCTAGTGGTTAGCCCGTAGGACTTGTAACCGGAAGGTTGCAAGATCAAATCCCCAAGCTGACAAGCTAAAAATCTGTGGTTCTACCTGCTCCTGAACAAGGCACTCTTCCTAGGCCATAATTGAAAATAATAATTTGTTTTTAACTTACTTGCCTAGTTAAGTAAAGGTAAAGAAATAAAAAATATGTATAGACGTAGCTGGTAAATTCGCTCTGACTATCTACTCCGATTTCAGAGCACTCTTGTCTGAGTGTGCCAGAGCACAGAATAACTGATGAATTTAAAAATGCTCAACTGCCGTTGAATATAGCCGTTGTCAGTAAACGTCAGCAAAAAAACATAATTAAATTGTTGCCAGCAGCACAGTTGCTGTCACCAACGCTCTGGATAACATAAAAACAGCCTAACAGCTCTGCTGTAAAATGGTAAAATGGTCAGAGTCAGCTCTTCTCTCATTTGTGTCTGGAAGTAGCTACCAAGCTAGCCAATGTTAGCCATTTAGCTTGAGTGCTTGACTGCTGTTGTTAGGTCAGAACGCTCAGATTAACACCTACTCCTCGGACAGAGCGTCCAGTGTGCGCTATGAACTACAAACTGACAATCTGACAGCCGTCTGAGTTTACTAATGCCCAAAGCACACTCTGGCACACCAGATTAAATTTACAGAGGGGGGGTAGATGTTCGGGACAAGTCTCTGAATGTCCTTGAGTGGCCCAGCCAGAACCAGGACTTGAACCCGATCGAACATCTCTGGAGAGACCTGAAAATAGCTGTGTAGTGATGCACCGGGGTCTCCCACTACTCTTTCTATTCTGGTTAGAGCCAGTTTGCGCTGTTCTGTGAAGGGAGTAGTACACAGCGTTGTATGAGATCTTCAGTTTCTTGGCCACTTCTTGCATGGAATAGCCTTCATTTCTCAGAACTAGAATAGACTGACGAGTTTCAGAAGAAAGTTCTTTGTTTCTGGCCATTTTGAGCCTGTAATCGAACACACAAATGCTGATGTTCCAGATACTCAACTAGTCTAAAAAAGGCCAGTTTTATTGCTTCTAAAATCAGGCCAAACAGCTTTCAGCTGTGCTAACATAACTACAAAAGGGGTTTCTAATGATCAATTAGTATTTTAAAATTATAAACTTGGATTAGCTAAAACAACGTGCTGTTGGAACAGGAGTGATGGTTGCTGATAATGGGCCTCTGTACGCCTATGTAGATATTCTATTAAAAATCAGCTACCATCAGCTGTAATAGTCATTTACAACATTACAATGTCTACACTGTATTTCTGATCAAATTGATGTTATTTTAATGGACAAAAATTTGAATTTCTTTAAAAAACAAGGACATTTCTAAGTGACCCCAAACTTTTGAATGGTAGTGTATGTAAATGTGATATTTCAGCTGTTTTATTAATACTTTTACAGAATATTCTAAAAACCTGTTTTTGCATTTGTCATTATTGGGTATTGTGTGTAGATTGATGAGGGAATGTATTTTTAAATCAATTTTAGAATAAGGCTGTAATGTACCAAAATGTGGAAAAAGTCAAGGATTCTAAATACTTTCTGAATGAACTGTATATGGGTTAAGATTTTTGAGAATTTCTTCAGCTGAATAGAATACTAGTGCGCGTGTGTGTGTGTGTCACTTTCCATCCATTAAAATTTCTACTATTTTCTCCATCTGTAGTTAGAACACCTGTTATGAGGGCAGGATGATAACACAGTAATTGATCAAATTCTTAAGGTACTAAAGGGGGACTAACTGTTCTCACCGTGTAAAAGTAAGAATTAGAATAAAAGAGAATGTCAGCGCTAATAGCCTTAGCACATGTTTTAAGCCATTCGACTTCTTGTTGTCAGAAAAATTCAGTCCGAGTAACCCCTCTCAGTTTAGACACTAAGGGAAATCATTTGAATAGAAGAGAGTTGGGGGATTCTCCCAGTACTTTCACAGCACATTTCACAGCATCAGCACTGCCTCAGGGTATGATATTGAAAATGGCAGACAAGCAAAGCTCTCGTGGAGCAGATAGGGTGAACCTGAGTCTGGTTAAGTGCATATAATGACTCTCTTTTGACACACTGTGAATACGAGATCACACCAGGGCGAGGCAACCACTTCCTGAGTGCCATGATTCCTAGTCATATACTATAGATCTCATCTATAGGGCCCTTTGTTTTTGGCATATACAGTTTCAGTTGTGCAAGGCAGGTCATTACACTCTTAGAAAAAAAGGTGCTATCTATGAATTCCAAAAGGGTTCTCCTATGGGGACAGCTGAAGAACCCTTTTGGAACCCTTTTTTTTTAAGAGTGTAGTGATCCGTGGCTCATTCCCCACTGCACCTGAACAGGACGGTAAAGCGTATTTAGGCTCTTGGGAATACTTAATCTCCATCAGAGATCAGCAACTTGCACTTGCCGATATTGAGCAACCTGGTCAGCCAATAATTTGGGAGTTGTTCAGCTATTTGCCTTGATTTATGCCCTGCAAAGTCATCCACCCTCCCTTTGGCAACAGCTTTGTCATGAGTTCAATAAAAGCTTAATTTCTTTTCACGAGATCTATGGACATCAACCTTGAAAACACCAAAATACTAAATTTGGACCAGGAATTTATCTCTTAGTTTCCAATTAAATGAATTTGCTCATCAACAAGCATGGTATCATCAACCATCAAAGGGAGTGGTTTTACTGATGTAACAACATAATCTTTAGTGGTCGTCTATTGATTTTGACTAAAGGTTCTGAGTGACACACATGATTGAAATATATCAGATACCATTTTATAAGGTAACGAACAAAACCAAAAATATTAACTTTATCGAATGTCTGCTTTTATTAATCGTCCTTGTGAATCAAAAAGCTGACATGAATAAACTTGAGAGCATATGTCTCAATCTAGTTGCTCATGACAGTTTCCACTAAAGATCATGATTTGGATAGTTTGATTTGTAATGTTGCAATTGAAACTTTGCTATGATTGTACTAATGAAAAGTGCGTTGTTTTGATTTGATAGGGCTTTGTTTTGGAATTAATGACCAGCTGTGGGCTGATGAGTTTTGCAGTAATGATGATGTCAGTGCAACAGGGGAATGAACTATACTAACTCGTGACACTACGACCCTTGTTTCTACTCTTGCATAGTATACAACTACAACAACATGGAGAGCTATCCTGAAATGGGTTGCATATCTTAGTGATGATAATGAGTAATGAGTAATCTTAGTAATGATAATGAGGAATGATCATTGTTCTTCAGTACTGTATTCAACCTTGCCTCGGCAGACCTGCTAATCACTGCTCGGTGGGCGGAAGGTAGCCTAGTGGTTAGAGCCAGTAAAGGTTGCGAGATCGAATCCCCACACCGACAAGGTAAAAATCTGTCATTCTGCCCCTGAGCAAGGCGGTGTTCCCTGGGTGCTGTGGATGTTGATTTAGGCAGCCCCCCGCACCTCTCTGATTCAGAGGGGTTGGGTTAAATGCGGAAGACACTTTTCAGTTTGGGGTGATTGTAACATTCCTACCTAGGCAGTCGTTGCAGTGCTACTTATCTTGCCAGTATCTTTATATTGCCAATTCCATATGCAATGGTATCCCCCTTTAGTATCTCCCAATGGTATCCCCCTTTCCAATAAGGGTTAAACCTTATGGGGGTGGTTGTAACATTCCTTCCTAGGCAGTCGTTGCAGGACTACTGTATCCTTATCTTGCCTGTATCTTTATCTTGTCAATTCCATATGCAATGGTATTTATTCATGTTTTGAATTTTATTTATAGGTGTCCCATCAATGCCTTTTAATGTTGCAGCAGTAATAATATATATGTTTAATATTAATATTACTAAAGCATTTGAAGCCAATTATCAGCCATTCATACATAATTTGATTTCCTCTCATTACAATGTAATGAAATAAATTATATATACAGTATATACTGTAAATTTCTGTTCTGTGGGCTGAGTTAACAGGGAACTTTTTGAGATCCTCCCCAAGAAAATGCATTGGCTGGAGGTAATACCTAGCTCTAGTTAGAACATCAGTGAAGCATGGCCATTAATAATATGCTACCCTCTTCTGTTACTTTCTCAGCATTTTCAGTAACTTCTGCTGTTGCATGTGGTATTACAAATAAATGGGGCTTATAATAACTTCTGTGAAGAATAACGATCTCTACAGTATGAAATCACGATAAACAACAGCAATGAACGAACACTGGCAAGAGACAATTATCACCCTATAAAAAGCCTATTCATTCACCCTTGTAATTGTACAAACAAAAGGTGTGGCTTTATATTCCAACTTTGAAAACACTGCAATTAAACAATGCTTTTGAAATTAGGAAGTTAGTATTAGTTATAAAATCAATTAAGGGGAATTCAGTTGGAAAATGAGAAGGCAGCTCTGTTCTAAGGGGTAAAACCATTGATCTGTGGTATTTGTATTTTTGCCACACATAATGGGACGCACTCTGCACAGACCATATAATGGTGGTGGTGTCAGAGCTAGTGCTTATGGATGATTTAAAACACTGAGTCAAAGGACTATCTCATGTTTAATGTTATAAATCAACTAAAACGTACAGCCTCTATGACAACTGATATTGCTGATGACAGGCTGCTCATGGGTTATGGTAAGCTTGTTATGAAGCCAAGAGTGCTTTACTGTGTTTCACTGTGGTTGGGCTAGAAAATGTTGGCAACTCAATACTTTCCAGCACATCACCGTTATCTTATGAATCTTACTTGTCAAAACGTATTTGTCATCCCATCCCCAGAAACGATCTATCTGAAAGTACAATTCTCCCATGCTACACGCATATTTAAAAAGGAAGCAAAACATTTAAGAAATTGGTCCACCTGTCCGGTGAAATGGTTATTCTAGCTATGTAGATCTCCCATTGGCATCTATGCATGATTTATGTGAAACAGTGAAAGTGAGAGTTGCACGCATGAATCTCAAGTTAGGATTTTGTCCCTGTACGATCTAAGAGAAAGTTGAGATGTGTGCATGCGTCGCAAGTTAAGATAAGGGAGAGTAAAGCTTTAGCCTGCCATGAAGTATTTGGGGTATGCTTGATGTTTAGTTTCACTGGATGTTTGAGTTTCATACAAAATATTGGACTTAGCAAGCTTCGGGGAAGAATAGCCACAGGTCACTGAAGTCTACTGTGTCCCGGAAAAATATCAATACCTTCATTTTACAACTGAATTCCTCCTAATATTTTTTAAAATACTTTTATTACGGGGGGGAATTAACCCAGGACGAGCATTTTATTTCACAATTACAGCGTCAATTGTCATTAAAATAGTTAATTAAATCAATGAAGCTGCCTATCTTTTACTTGGGCTTATAAGGGTGGACTCTGGTATTGTGTTTTATCCATGCAGTCACATATTAACACTTTAAAACCCATTGGACAATTAAACAATTCCATTTTAATAACAAATGTTTAATTGTTAAAATGTAATGCAGTTTTGTGAGTACCTTTGATTCACTAGGCTTTTGCCAATATGAAAATACTGACGTTGAAGTTTTCATTTGGACGTTACCATTATAGTCTGTTAGCATTTGGAATGCATTCTGATTAAGTTCATTTTTGAAATCAGACCACCTCTGTTCTGCTTCGCCCCCAAGTTAAAATTATTAATGTTTCTAGCTTACAAAACTGATTTTTTTTTAGGGGACAGCACATACTCATGAGTCATTCACACACACACACACACACACACACACACACACACACACACACACACACACACACACACACACACACACACACACACACACACACACACACACACACACACACACACACACACACACACACACACACACACACACACACACACACACACACACTCACTGGCTCACAAGTAACAGTTTGTCTGTATTCAATTGTTTAGAACTTGGCGCATAATGTACAGTTTGAGTCATCAAAAGTTTCCATCAGGTATGGGTTTTTGTAAAGTGTTTTTGCTGCAAAGCTTGTCAATTTCTTATTTTGTAGGTTTAATATTTGAGAAGAATGTATATTTCTTTTGTATACTGAACAAAAATATAAAACGTAACATTCAACAGTTTCATTGATTTTACTGAGTTACAGTTCATATGAGGAAATCAGTCAATTTAAATAAATTCCTTCGGACTTAATCTATGGATTTCACATGACTGTTGGTCACAGATACCTTTTTGAAAAATGGGCCTCACAATGGGCCTCAGGATCTTGTCACTGTATTTTTATGCATTCAAATTGCCATCAATAAAATGCAATTGTGTTCGTTCACCCTAGCTTATGCCTGCCCATTCCATAACCCCACCGCCACCATGGGGCACTCTGTTCACAATGTTGACATCAGCAAACCGGTCGCCCACATGATGCCATACACGTGGTCTGCGGTTGTAAGGCCGGTTGGAAGTATTGCCAGATTCTCAACAACAACATTGGAGGTGGCTTATGGTAGAGAAATTAACATGAATTTATCTGGCAACAGCTCTGGTGGACATGACTGGAGTCAGCATGTCAATTGCATGCTCCCTCATAACTTGAGATATCTGTGGCATGGTATTGTGTGACTAAACTGCACATTTTATAGTGACCTTTTATGTCCCCAGCACAAGTGCACCTGTGTAATGATCATGCTGTTTAATCAGCTTCTTGATATGCCACACCTGTCAGGTGGATGGATTATTTTGGCAAGGGAGAAATTCTCACTAACAGGGATGTAAAAAAATTTATGCATAGCATTTGAGAGAAATATTTGTTATCTTTTATTTCAGCTCATGGGACCAACACTTCACATTATAATTTTGTTCAGTGTAGAAGTGTAGAAGTCACAATGCTGTTGTGTTTTAATATTGATTGTAGCTCTAAAGTGCATGGAAATACAATATAGATCATAAGCCATATAGCATTTAGTGATATGTGTGAAATTCCACGTTTCTAGGCAACATGAGTGTTATTTGAATTAATTGCTCAATTATTACTGTGGAGTTGATAGAATTACAAATACAACAATATGTACTACACATTTCTATGTTGTTTTCTATGCAATTTATTCCCCCTTTATTCTGAGCAGGGAAGTGCTACTCCCTGCTTCTTACTGTACGTGAGTCCCTTGATATCAATGGTGTTCTTGTTGACATGGCTTCATTCATCATCTGCTTCTATAATAATTGCTTGTGCCAGTGGAAACATGTCGTCTGTGATTTGAGAAGACATGTACAAAACCTTGCATATTTTATTCACGATAGCCTCACACAAGACAATTAAATTGTCAAGTGATACAATTGAGCAAGTAGCCATCGCTGTCATTCTTAACACCTGCCCATAATTAAAACAAAGTGTGTTGTTTCAAAAACAGCCCCATGGAGCATTATTTCCATGTCATCAGCATGCTCAGTGTTTTTGAAATAATGTGACAGCAGTTCATTTTTCGCTTACTGGTTGAGAGCCTTGTCCAACAACAAACCCAGCACAATAAAACCACTTTCAGGCCTGACAGAAAGCAGTACACACATGCTGTGGCAAAATGTGGCGCACAAACACAACAAATTGACTACATCTGATTCATACCGAAATACAATATAACTCAATAGTATATGCACTGTAAAAAGTCAATTTAACCAATTTCTTAACCTGAGTTATTTTGTGAGTTGAGTGGACTTCAAATGGATGAAAATTTGAGCTAATGTGTTAGTTTGTTTACTTTATTTTATTGCAGTAGGTTGAATCAGGGTCCCGCAGAGTGTTTCTTGGTAGTCTTAAACAAAAGTATATACCTCTCACACACGGTTATGGGAAGCTGTACCATGTCAGATATTGAAATGATATATGTCAGAGTTGAAATGTATACAATTTTGAGTTTGCATCCCATTATTACACTTTATATATATCACAGCACCCAGCTGTTGTTAGGTGGGAAGAATTTGTTAATTTAATGTTTGTCCCCTATTCAATTAAACATGGTATAACAAAACCATTTGACATAGAAACACCAGCTTTTCTGAGTTTAATTTCTATTAATGTTTATTAATAATAATTATGAAATTATGAAACATATTATCAACATTCGACCCATGAGGCCGCTAAAGGGCCTCTGGAAGGGCCTTTGAAAGGGCTACCAAACTCTGATTACAAATTCATGTGTGTCTTTGGAAGGCAAAACAATTCTAAACTAATCCAATCTATTAGTAGTTGGATTTTTTGCATCCGTTACTGAGATGACTGTTCCAGTTTACATGATTTAGGCGGTCTCAATAATCAATCTTCCCTACCCTGGCTGTCATTCTCAATGCAGGTTGTGTGTGATTGAAAGTTCAAATTGTTGGATATCCTCACTCCAATGGGAATTACATATCACCTTGCAAGCCAGCATAATGTGACTTGCAGGCTTGATGTGGCCTGTAAACCAGGAGTTTCAGACCATTGCGTTAGGGTTTAACTAGGCCCTTAAAGAAAGGCCTTATGCTATGTAATGTATTGTCATAAAGAGTTTCATTTTACACTGGGAAATAGGCAAAAAAGGTAGAATAAATTATTGCGCTGAATTGTATGTTCACTCAACCAAAAATTTAAAGTTGAGTGAACACACGATTAAACTTGAAAATGTAGGTTGGTTCAGTTATATGCCCAAATGTTGATATTGCAGCTGGTTGCCTTACAATTGTACATTGAATCAACTTTCATGCTATTTTGTTGAGCAAACACACAATCCTACTGCAGCTTATTGCCTTACAATTGTATGTTGAATCAAAAATCATTATTTTTAATTAAATGTGTGCCAATGTAACAGCTAGCTGTGGAGTGAGCTTAACTCCGTTACACCAATCCGATGTAAAGTAATTACACATTGGTGGGGAAAATGTCAGCCTGCTCAACTCCTTACTTGGAAGCTATCATTCACCCTGTGTAGTAATTGTGCTAAAGCCCAAAGTGAACCTGATGCTGAACCATTGGAGTAGATACGAGTAGGTTAGATTCTGTTCTACTTAGAATAAGCAGGTCATTCATGGGAGAATTCATTTTCCACCAGGTACTAGATTACGGGTCATATTTCGGTCACAAACAAGATCAGGGAGGATGTTTGGGACACACACACTGGAGCAGGAGGGGAATCTATTTGTTCAACCATCCGTCAGAGTGGCACTATCACAGTGCGGGCCGTCTGGCATTCTCTAATTTGTCACTTGGCTTTTCGACGACGGAGGAGAGCAAACCTGGGCGTTACAGAGTCGGCAGAAATAAATCTGACAGTGAAATGAATTGTTCCAGATGTTACGTTTTGGATACATGAATAAGCAAAGGGATTCAGGGCTTTTGACACGGATCTCCACATGTTTTGATGGCCTCATTGGAATAGGCCAAGCAGTGTGTCATCATGTCTGTCTTGAGAGTTTGGACTAAAACTAGTGACACACCGAAGAAAATTTTCAAACAAAGACCTGAAGAGTGTCCTCATACAAGGTCACAGAAATTAAGGATTGGCTCAGGTGTTCAGAACCTCCACAAACTGACTTCTCACACTGCAGAACTAGCAGGCCAATAATTTACTGGTTCCTTTTTTCCCGCCAACACATTCCAAGATCACAAGTGAAAAAATTGTGCTGGCATTGCAGCAATTCATCAAGAGTCCCGTAAAGAATATTGGTTTGGAAGAAGTTGGTCAATTGCAGCATATGCACAGCTGTAAATCCAAGCTGTTATTTTATGTGGGGAAATGTAACAAATGGGCAGTGGCAAGATAGCCAGTGGGGTGCCAATACTCATGACATTGAAATATAGTCGTTATGCATGCATCTACTGGGGCCACACAGTTAGTGAAAAATGCACCCAGCTGTTGTTAGGTGGGAAGAATTTGTTAATATAATGTTTGGCCCCTATTCAATTAAACATGGTCTCCAATTTAATCCCAAAACATGATTCATCTAGCACAGGCAGCAGTAATAAATGGGTAGATACATGTAGACAAATAGAACATCATTTACAGTCATTACGGGAAACCCAGCCGTGAGCTGCCCAGTGACGCGAGCCTACCAGACGAGCCAAATCCCTTCTATGCTCGCTTCAAGGCAAGCAGTACTAAACCATGCATGAGAGCACCAGCTGTTCCGGATGACTGTGTGATCAGGCTCTACATAGCCAATGTGAGTAAGACGTTTAAGCAGGTTAATGTTCACAAGGCCACAGGGCCAGATGGATTACCAGGACGTGTACCCAGAGCATAAGCTAACCAGCTGGCAAGTGTTTTCAATTATATTTTCAACCTCTCCCTGATCAAGTCAATATAATACTTACATGTTTCAAGCAGACAACCATAGTCCCTGTGCCCAAGACCGACAAAGTAACCTGCCTCTCCACGTAGCATTCACATACACTACTGTTCAATAATTTTGGGTTCACTTACAAATGTCCTTGTAAGTTGTAAATGTCCTTGTAATGTCCTTTTGAAAGAAAAACGCTCTTTTTGAGTTGCAAATATAAAGACATATCTCAGGCTGGTCAATAAAAATAAAAGCTTAAGATGGGCAAAAGAACACAGACACTGGACATAGGAACTCTGCCTAGAAGGACAGCATCCCGGAAGTCGCCTCTTCACAGTTGACATTGAGACGGGTGTACTATTAATTGAAGCTGCCGATGGAAATCCCTCAACAGTGACAGATCCAAGATGTCCCCCAACGGTACCCAGCACCTCTCCTCCGGACGGAACCACTCCCAGTCCACGAGGTACTGTAGGCCCCTCACCCGCCGAGTCCAGAACAGCACGTACTGTGTACGCCAGGGACCCCTCGATGTCCGGAGGGGGCGGAGGGACCACCTGCACCTCACCTTCCTGCAGGGGACCAGCTACCACCGGCCTGAGGAGAGACACATGAAAAGAGGGGTTAATACGATAATAGGAAGGGAGTTGTAATATATAACACACCTTGTTTATCCTCCTCAGGACTTTGAGGGGCCCCACACACTGCAGCCCCAGCTTCCAGCAGGGCAAGCGGAGGGGCAGGTTTCGGGTCGAGAGCCAGACCATGTCCCCCCAGGGGGGAACACGGGGGCTTCACTGCGGTGGCAGTCAGCGCTCCTCTTCTGCCGTCCACCGGCTTGCGAGAGGGATTCCTGGACAGCCCTCCAGGTCTCCTTAGAGCGCTGCACCCACTCCTCCACCGCAGGAGCCTCGGTCTGACTCTGATGCCACGGTGCCAGGACCGGCTGGTAGCCCAACACGCATTGAAATGGTGACATGTTTGTGGAGGAGTGGAGGAGTGAGTTCTGGGCCAACTCCGCCCATGGGACGTACCTCGCCCATTTTCGTGGCCGGTCCTGGCAATATGACCGCTGAAACCTACCCACCTCCGGGTTCACTCTCTCCACCTGCCCATTACTCTCGGGGTGACCAGAGGTTAAGCTGACCGAGACCCCCAGAAGCTCCATAAATGCCCTCCACACTCGGGATGTGAACTGGGGACCCGATCAGAGACGATGTCCTCCGGCATCCCGTAGACGTGGGTAAATAGGGCCTCCGCAGTCTGTAGGGCTGTAGGGAGACTGGGCAACGGGAGGAGACAGCAGGACTTAGAAAACCAATCCAGGATCGTGATGTTCCCCTGAGACGGGGGAAGATCGGTAAGGAAGTCCACTGACAGGTGAGACCACGGCCGTTGTGGAACGGGGAGGGGCTGTAACTTCCCTCTAGGCAGGTGCCTAGGAGCCTTACTCTAAGCGCACACCAAACTGGAAGAGACATAGAACCTCACGTCCCTAACTAAGGTGGGCCACCAGCACTTCCCCCTAAGACCCCGCACTGTCCTCGCCACACCAGGATGACCCGAAGAGGGTAGCGTGTGAGCCCACCGAATCAGTTGATCAGAACACCAAGCGACACGTACTCATGACCTGTAGGTCACTGTGGGGGTGCAGGTTCCAACCGTAACGCCCGCTCAATGTCTGTTTCCACCTCCCATACCACCAGTGCCACCAGCCTAGAAGCTGGAGGCATATGGGAATAGGATCGATGGGCCGATCCTCCGTGTCATAGAGACGGGACAGCGCGTCGGCCTTCGTGTTCAGGGAACCTCGTCTGTACGAGATCGTAAACCTAAATCTGGTGAAAAACATGGCCCACCTTGCCTGACGCGGATTCAGTCTCCTTGCTGCCTGAATATACTCCAGATTACAGTGGTCAGTCCAGATGAGGAAAGGGTGCTTAGCCCCCTCAAGCCAGTGTCTCCACACCTTTAGGGCCTTTACCACAGCTAACAACTCACGGTCCCCCAAATCATAGTTTCGCTCCGCAGGACCGAGCTTCTTCGAAAAGAAAGCGCAGGGGCGGAGCTTCGGTGGCGTACCCGAGAGCTGTAATGGGAGCTGCCACCTGGCCAAAACCCCAGATAAAACTCCGGTAGTAATTGTCAAACCCTAAAAACCGCTGCACCTCCTTTACCGTGGTTGGAGTCGGCCAATTACGCACGGCCTTAACGCGGTCACACTCCATCACCACCCCCGAGGTGGAAATGCGATAACCCAGGAAGGAGACGGCTCGTTTGGAGAACACACACTTCTCAGCCTTAACATGTAGGTTGTGCACCAGCAGTCGACCAAGCACCTTGCGCACCAGAGGCACATGTGCGGCGCGTGTGGCAGAATAGATCAGGATATCATCGATATATATCACCACGCCCTGCCCGTGCAGGTCCCTGAGAATCTTGTCTACAAAGGGTTGAAAGACGGCTGGAGCACTCTTCAACCCATACGGCATGACAAGGTACTCATAATGGCCAGATGTGGTACTAAACGCGGTTTTCCACTCGTCTCCCTCCCGAATACGCACCAGATTATATGCTCTCCCGAGGTCCAGTTTCGTGAAAAAACACGCTCCGTGAAATGATTCCACCGCCGTAGCGATGAGAGGTAGCGGGTAACTAAACCCCACTGTGATGGAATTGAGACCTCGATAATCAATGCACGGACGCAGACCGCCCTCCTTTTTTTTCACAAAAAAGAAACTCGAGGAGACGGGTGACGTGGAGGGCCGAATGTACCCCTGTCCCAGAGATTCCGTGACATATGTCTCCATAGCCAACGTCTCATCCTGTGACAATGGGCACACGTGACTCCTGGGAAGCGCAGCGCTTACCTGGAGGTTTATTGCACAATCCCCCTGTCGATGAGGTGGTAATTTGGTTGCCCTCCTCTTACAGAAGGCGATAGCCAAATCCGCATACTCAGAGGGAATGCGCACAGTGGTAACCAGGTCTGGACTCTCCACCGACGTGGCACCGATGGAAACTCCCATACAACTACCTGAACACTCCTCTGACCACCCCTGGTGAGCCCCCCGTTTCCACGAAATCCTGGGATTGTGACTGGCCAGCCAGGGAACCCCCAGCACCATTGGAAACGCAGGTGAATCGATCTGGAAGAGATTAATCCGCTCCTTATGATCCCCCTGCGTTACCATGTCCAGTGAAACCGTGGCCTCCCTGACCAGCCCTGACCCTAATGGTCGGCTATCTAAGGAGTGCACGGGGAAGGGGGATCTATCGGCACCAGTGGAAACCTCAGCTTACGGACGAGTCCGCGATCCATAAAGTTCCCAGCTGCACGTGAATCGACTAGTGCCTTATGCTGGAGAGAGGGAAAAAATTATAGAAAAAAAATGCAAACATGTGACCAACAGGGGGCTCTGGCTTAGTTTGATGCTGACTCACCTGGGGTGACCGAGAAGTGTTCTGCCTGACGGGCTCCCAGACGGGCTCCTCCAGCACCGGTCGGAAGTGTGTCCTCTCTGACCACAGCTGGGGCAGGAGGAGCCTCCTCCTCCGGTACCCCTCGATACAGCCCCCCCTAACTCCATAGGTATGGGAGCGGGAGGGCTAGGAGGTGGAACTGACAGGACCCTTTCTGAACGCCCATGGGCAGCTAGCAGATTGTCCAGCCGGAATGACATCTTTATGAGTTCGTCGAAGGAGAGAGTGGCGTCCTGACAAGCTAGCTCCCTGCGGACGTCCTCCCGGAGGCTGCACCGGTAGTGGTCCATCAGGGCCCTGTCATTCCGGAACTCCAACGTGAAGTCCTGCACGCTCCTTGTCACCTCCTCCTAAGGTGGAATAGCCGCTCACCCGCCGCTCCGCCCTCCGGAGGGTGGTCGAACACGGCCCGGAAACGGCAGGTGAACTCTGGATAGTGATCCCTCGCCGAGTCTGGACCATTCCAAACAGCGTTGGCCCCTCCAGGGCTCGGCCCGCCAGGCAGGAGACGAGGATGCTCACACACTCCTCGCCCGAGGGAGTCGGCCCCATGGTAACCAGGTACAACTCCACCCACCCAGCCGCCGCTCCATCGTACTCCCTCGAGGGCGCAAGACAAAGTGTTCTGGAGTGGGACGCCAACAGAGGAATGGGTTGACTCGTCGGAGGAGCTGGAGGTGAGGTGGGGAGACCACTCATCACCCATCGGCCCATTCACTCCATCATCTGGTCCATCGCCAATCCAATCCGATGGAGGATGGTCGTATGATGGAGGACACGCTCCCACATCAATGGAAGGGGGGTGGCCGCTACTTCTGCTGACTCCATTCTTGGTGCGGGCTTCTGTGAAGCACTTTAGGAGTAGTGGGTGCGGAGTCAGGCGCAGGAGGCAGAAGGTACAGAACAATGCCTTTTATTCTGGCACAGAGAAAATAGTACACGCCAATACCGGGCACACATAAACAACCGGCCCAAAACCAGGACCTAACCAGTCCGGAGAACAAACTAAATGAAACGCACTGCCACACACAAACACAGAGGAAAAATAAGCCGCACAAAGAGCAGGCGGACCTTATCGGCTAAATACGCCCAACTAAAAACCTAAACAAGAAACAGGTGTAACCAATAAGACAAATCCAACAGAAAAAGGAAAAGGGATCGGTGGCAGCTAGTAGACCGGCGACCACCGAGTGCCGCCCGAACAGGAAGAGGAGCCACCTTCGGTGGGAGTCGTGACACAATGATCATATGGATCCCACTGTTGGCTATTTTATATGAGTGTGAAAGGGATCACATGCCTTTCTTTTCTCTCTCTTACATACAAGTGCACGCAAGCGCGCACACACACACTGCCATGGTACATCCTGCATGCAACCACTTCTGTCATGGGGGCGCTCCACACACTCCTCTCGCCAAGAAAACTCAAAAACAACATAAACACAGGAAATGATGCAATCTCACTGACACATTCACCGATAGATGTTGAGATTGGAGAAGGCAGCCGCTATTTTCTTGCACAACAGAACCACGCCTCCTCTCCTTCTTCTCCCAGCTTGGGATGATGATGGCGCAAGCTATAAAGGTTGCCTTGAATAAAAAGGAATATGAAAAGGAATTAGATATAAGGCCCTGTGAGGAGTGGAACGTGGAGATGGAGAGCTCCCGAAGCTGTTGTATAATTAGATTAAGGTCGACACTGCGATGCCTGTCCAGTCCTGTCGAGAATTCCTGTGACCCCGCAGGTCAGCCTGGAGATTGTGCGATTCCCCACAGCTCTACGTTGCTTGATTTTTGTCAAGGTGACATCACCTCACAACAATTAGGGGGAGAGAAATAAGTGCCTTGAAAATTCCCTTTGAGTAATCGACCGCTGTGTTCTATCATGAAAGATACATCTTTGCGGTATGGTTGTTAAAACATACACGTTCCTAGCTACTCTCTTCACACTTTCCTAGTATATGTTAACTCATTTGACAGGGAAGTGCATATGCTTTAATCTGGTACTTTTATGAATACCTTTGTTCCAGTGCTGTAGGAAGTGATAACAAAGTGAATCAAATCATTTGTGCTTTTTATATGAAATAACAACTAAATTAAGTGAGGAAATACCGTGATATTTGTTTCCACAGGACACTGTTATCTAAAACGGTTCTTCGACCCAATCACTGAAGCTTTGTAATGGCGTAAAAATCAACCATTTGAGCTATTCAGTATTTGTCACATAAGTTTTCATACTGTGGTCTTTTCCAAGTTTCATCAAACCATTGTGTTATAGGATTGAATTCCACTCTTGATTCCTGATAATTTATCCCACTTAAAGTCCAAATTTCACATTTGACATTATATGAACATACCGTATACATATTATTTTAGAAAAACCCTTTGAAGAAACCTTTTTGGTTCTGGGTAGAACCCTTTTAGGTTCCATGTAAAACCTTTTTCCACAGAGGGTTCTACATGAAAAACTATTTTGGTTTTCTACCTGGAACCAAAAAAGATTTTCCTATGGTGACAGCTGAAGATCCCTTATGGAACCATTTTTTCTAAGAGTGTAGATACTTTTAGTTGCTGGAATTGTTGTTATGGACTTTGTTGTTGTATTTGGACATTAAGGCTGGAATTCAATCCGAGCCGTGTTAAAAGCGCAGGTCACTATACAGCCGACAATGCAGTTTAAATGCTTTTTCCCAGAGAGATTACATTGATGGTACATGCTGCCTATAGTCAGGTCCAAAGTTATTGGGATCCTTGATAAATTTGAGTAATGAATACTATAAAAGAAATAAAACAAAATCTCAGCTATACTGTATGTAAAAAATTGGTGAAATTGTCGACTAATACAAATGCTCAAAGAAAGAGATTCTGTAATAAATTCAGAATTATTTTCGCCTCTTTTTTTGATACCTTTCAATACCTCACCTTGTACGGATAACAGCACTGAACCTTTATCAAAAATGTTTTATGAGACGGGTGTAACGGCTTTCTTTAGGTGAAGGAGAGTCGGACCAAAATGCGGCGTGGTTATTTAGATACATCTTTAATGAAGATGAAACACGATCAATACAAAAACAATAAACGTAACGTGAAAACCGAAACAGCCTATACTGGTGCAAACTAACACAGAGACAGGAACAATCACCCACAAAACCCAACACCAAACAGGCTACCTAAATATGGTTCCCAATCAGAGACAATGACTAACACCTGCCTCTGATTGAGAACCATATCAGGCCAAACACAGAAACAGACAAACTAGACACACAACATAGAATGCCCACTCATATCACACCCTGACCAAACAAACATAGAAACATACAAAGCAAACTATGGTCAGGGTGTGACAGTACCCTCCCCCAAGGTGCGGACTCCGGACGCAAAACCTGAACCTATTGGGGAGGGTCTGGGTGGGCATCTGTCCGCGGTGGCGGCTCTGGTGCTGGACGTGGCCCCCACTTCACCATAGTCTTAGTCCGCCACCTTGTCCGCTTCCTTGGCCTCCTAACCATGGCGACCCTACTACATGACCCCACTGGACAGAGGGGCAGCTCGCGACAGAGGGGCGGAAGCTCTGGGCAGAGGGGCGGAAGCTCTGGGCTGAGGGGCTCTGGCGCCTCTGGGCTGAGGGGCGGCACTGGCGGCCCCTGGCTGACTGGCGGCACTGGCGGCCCCTGGCTGACTGGCGGCACTGGCGGCCCCTGGCTGACTGGCGGCACTGGCGGCCCCTGGCTGACTGGTGGCCCCTGGCTGACTGGCGGCACTGGCGGCGGCTTGCAGACTGGCGGCACTGGCGGCGGCTCCTTGCAGACTGGCGGCACTGGCGGCTCCTTGCAGACTGGCGGCACTGGCGGCTCCTTGCAGACTGGCGGCACTGGCGGCTCCTTGCAGACTGGCGGCACTGGCGGCTCCTTGCAGACTGGCGGCACTGGCGGCTCCTTGCAGACCGGCGGCACTGGCGGCGCTGGGCAGACCAGCGGCACTGGCGGCGCTGGGCAGACGGCTGGCTCAGGCGGCGCTGGGCAGACGGCTGGCTCAGGCGGCGCTGGGCAGACGGCTGGCTCAGGCGGCGCTGGGCAGACGGCTGGCTCAGGCAACGCTGGAGAGGAAGGCTCTGGCAGCGCTGGACTGAGTAGCTCTGGCGCCTCTGGAATGAGGGGCTCTAGCGCCTCTGGACTGAGGGGCGGGAGCTCTGGCAGCACCAAACAGGCGGGAGACTCTGGCTGCGCTGGAGAGGAGGAAGGCTCTGGCAGCGCTGGAGAGGCGGGAGACTCCGACAGCGCTGGAGAGGAGGAAGGCTCCGGCAGCGCTGGACAGGCGGGAGCACCTGTAAGGATGAGCCGGAGAGACAGCCTGGTGTGGGGGGCTGCCACTGGAGGGCCGGTGCGTGGAGGAGTTGACGGATAGACCGGACCGTGCAGGCGCACTGGAGCTCATGAGCACCGAGCCTGTCCAACCTTACCCTGTTGAATGGTCCCGGTCGCCCTGCCAGTGCGGCGAGGTGGAATAGCCCGCACTGGGCTATGCAGGGGAACCGGGGACACCATGCGCAAGGCTGGTGCCATGTAAGCCGGCCCAAGGAGAAGCACTGGAGACCAGCTGCGTAGAGCCGGCTTCATGGCACTTGGCTCGATGCCCACTCTAGCCCGGCCGATACGCGGAGCTGGTATGTACCGCACCGGGCTATGCACCCACACTGGGGACACCGTGCGCTTCACAGCATAACATGGTGCCTGCCCGGTCTCTCTAGCCCCCGGTAACTACAGGAAGTTGACGCAGGTCTCCTACCTGGCTTCGCCATACTTCCTGTGAGCCCCCCCCAATACATTTTTGGGGCTGACTCTTGGGCTTCCATCCACGCCGCCGTGCTGCCTCCTCATACCAGCACCTCTCCGCCTTCACTGCCTCCAGCTCTTCTTTGGGGTGGCGATATTCTCCAGGCTGTGCCCAGGGTCCTTTTCCATCCAACTCATCCTCCCATGTCCAGTACTCCTCGTACTGCTCCTGCTGACGCTGCCTGTCACCACGCCGCTTGGTCCTGTTGTGGTGGGTGATTCTGTAACGGCTTTCTTGTGGTGAAGGAGAGGAGGACCAAAATGCAGCGTGGCTATTTAGATTCATGTTTAATGAAAAAAAAGAACACGAACAGTACAAAAACAATAAACGTAACGAGAAAACCCAACCAGCCTATACTGGTGCAAACTAACACAGAGACAGGAACAATCACCCACAAAACCCAACACCAAACAGGCTACCTAAATATGGTTCCCAATCAGAGACAATGACTAACACCTGCCTCTGATTGAGAATCATATCAGGCCAGACATAGAAATAGACAAACAAGACATCCAACATAGAATGCCCACTCATATCACACCCTGACCAAACAAAACATAGAAACATACAAAGCAAACTATGTTCAGGGTGTGACAACGGGAGAACAAATTGGGAGGGATCTTAGACCATTCCTCCATACATGATATTTCTAGATCCTTGATATCCTTCATGTACGCTTATGTACTGCCCTCTTCAATTCAAACCACAGGTTTTCAATGGGGTTCATGTTTGGAGACTGAGATGGCCATTGCAAAATTCAGATTTTGTGGTCAATTAAGCATTTCTTTGTAGATATTTTTTATTTTTGTAGCTAGCTTTTTATTTAGTTTATACATTTTTCATTAGGGGGTTACAGGTACAGGTATAACATTCAACATAATATTCATTCTGATATATTCATACATTCAGTTATTTGCTTTTCTTATTTCATACTTTCCTGTACCTGTGGACTGACACTCGAAAGAGTCCCCCTCCCACCCATCCAGCTCCTGAGTCTCTCCTTACATTCCCCCCAATCGCCCCACTCTCACCAACAACGACGAGCGAACTCTTCAAACCCTGCTGGCGAGAAGCATACCCATAACATGATGCCACCACAATACAAAGGGATCAACAACATTGCATTCACTTGACATTACTGGCCTGTATGTGAAAAGAAGGAAGCCCGTGACAAAAAATCCAATCCAAATCATCTATTCTGTTTTCAACAAGGCTGTTAAGTAATACTGCAAGACAACATGGCAAAGACATTCACTTTTTGGGCAAAATTAAAAAATACATGTTTGGGTCAAATCTAAAACAACACAGAGTGAAAACTTCTGTATTTTCAAGTATTGTGGTGACAGCATCATGTTATGGTTATGCTTGTTATCAGCAGGGACTAGGTATTTGTCAGGATCAAAAGAAATATGAGAGGAGCAAAGCCCAGTTAAAAAGTTAAAGGAAAGCTTGCCTCAGTCTTTTGAAAACCTAACCCTGGTATAGAGTTGTTTTATATTTTTCAGCGAGACAATTAAACACATTTGTATGCCAAAAGAACACCAGAATGGCTTTCCATGAGGTGTTGAGTGTTCCTGAATGGTCGAGTCTGAGTTCTGACTTAATAAAGGTTTGAATATTGCTGTCCCCATCAATGATTCTCAAACAAATGTAAATAAACAATGGACATAGGTTGCCTTAAGAGTTGTGCAGAATTGGTAGAATATTATTCTAAATTATTTATCTATATGAGTGATACTAAAAATGCGTCCACATAGTATTAACTTTGGAGTGTGAAGACATACACATTCAAAACATATTTGTTTTTTAATTCATTTTGAAAATGTTCTATAGGCGTCCTGAGTGGCGTAGCGATCTTAGGCACTGCATCACAGTGCTAGAGGTGTTACTACAGACCAGGGCTGTGCCACAACTGGCCGTGGCCGGGAGTCCCATAGGACGGCGTACAATTGGCCCAGAGTCGTCCGGGTTAGGGGAGGGTTTGGCCAAGGGGGCTTTACTTGACTCATCACGCTCTAGCAACTTCTTGTGGCGGGCCGGTTGTCTGCAGGCTGACCCCGGTCGCCAGTTGAACTGTGTTACCTCCAACACATTGGTGTGGCTGGCTTCCGGGTTAAGTTGTCGGGTGTTAAGAAGCTAGATTAGGCAGGTCATGTTTTGGATGACGCATAACTCCACCTTCACCTCTCCCGATCCCGTTGGGGAGTTGCAGCTATGAGATAAGATTGAAATTGGGGAGCCAAATACAATAATAATAATAAATAAACATTTGGAGTAGGTTGTGTAAATCTTTGCAGCTATGAGATGAGATAGAAATTGGGGAGCCAAATACAATAATAATATTAAATAAACATGTGGAGTAGGTTGTGTCTGTAGGAAATATAATCCCTTTTTTAAAATAAAATTTAAAGATATGAAGACTGTGCAAAGGGTATATCGACTTCCACTAAGCACAGTACCTCAAATAATTGAACACAATAGGTAGTGGTAGGCAGCAGATTAAAGTTGAGTTTATTCCATCTTGTTCTAAGGGCAGCTCAACCTCAAGGCCAGAAATGAAAGTGATTGTTTAAGTAAGCAATTTCAGCACATCACAGTGGTGAGAAAAGGTACGAGGCCAAAGGCCCAAAATAAAATCTTCCGGATTCTTTGGGCCAGCGAGAGTGCGGTTAACTTCTGACAATTACGTATCCCCCACCACTCTGACTGTGTCACTACGCCACAGAATAAGTTGTCCTATTATGCAGATGATGACAAAACGATAATATTAGCATTAGTCTTCTTTAGTAGCTAGTAATGCCATAAATGCTACATACCCACCTGGCTTGCCAGTTATAGTAGTAGGAGAAATGTGTTGCAATTTCATGGCTTCTCCTTGTCCCCACTGTGTTGTTTGCTATGAAAGCTGGTTAAAGTTTTTGTCACTTCTCTTGCTAGTTTGTTAAGTTACTACTAATACTACAAACTACATTTACAACAAACAAACTCCGTCTGCCTAGTAATGCAATGACTGCTACACCTACTGTGGTTAACTAGCTACAGTAGCGGGACAAATTGTCTGCAGTTTGAATAATCCAGTGCTTCTTGGGCTGATCACACAATCACGATTAGTTTGACTCACTTGACTACTGCCTTGCCATTGAGCCAGCATCCTTCTAATGCAGAGCCCAGTGGGTAAACTAGCTATGAGTTGAACTTACAATATTTGTATGAACTAGTCGGCAGTTGTTGCTTCCCATGGCGTGTAAATATACAGTTGAAGTCGGAGGTTTACATACACTTAGGTTGGAGTCATTAAAACTCGTTTTTCAACCACTCCACAAATTTCTTGTTAATAAACTATAGTTTTGGCAAGTCGGTTAGGACATCTACCTAGTGCATGACACAAGTCAATTTTCTAACAATTGTTTACAGACAGATTTTTTCAATTATCATTCACTGTATCAAAATTCCAGGGGGTCAGAAGTTGACATACACTAAGTTGACTGTGCCTTTAAACAGCTTGGAAAATTTCAGAAAATTATGTTATGGCTTTAGAAGTTTCTAATAGGCTAATTTACATCATTTGAGTTAATTGGAGGTGTATCTGTGGATGTATTTCAAGGCCTACCTTCAAACTCAGTGCCTCTTTGCTTGACATCATGGGAAAATCTAAAGAAATCAGCCAAGACCTTAGAAAAAATGTAGACCCCCACAAGTCTGGTTCACCCTTGGGAGCAATTTCCAAACACCTGAAGGTACCACATACGTCTGTACAATAGTACACAAGTATGAACACCATGGGACCACGCAGCCGTCATACCGCTCAGGAAGGATACGCGTTCTGTCTCCTAGAGATGAACGTACTTTGGTGCGAAAAGTGCATATCAATCCCAGAACAACAGCAAAGGACCCTGTGAAGATGATGGAGGAAACAGGTACAAAAGTATCTATATCCGCAGTAAAAATGAGTCCTATATCGACATAACCTGAAAGGCCGCTCAGCAAGGAAGAAGCCACTGCTCCAAAACAGCCATAAACAAGCCAGACTATGGTTTGCAAATGCACATGGGGACTAAGATCGTACTTTTTGGAGAAATATCCTCTGACAATTATTATGTTTGGAGGAAATAGGGGGAGGCTTGCAAGCTGAAGAACACCATCCCAACCGTGAAGCACGGGGGTGGCAGCATCATGTTGTGGGGGTGCTTTGCTGCAGGAGGGACTGGTGCACTTCACAAAATAGATGCCATCATGAGGGAGGAAAATGATGTGGGTATTTTGAAGCAACATCTCAAGACATCAGTCAGGAAGTTAAAGCTTGGTCGCAAATGGGTCTTCCAAATGGACAATGACCCCAAGCATACTTCCAAAGTTGTGGAAAAATGGCTTAAGGACAACAAAGTCAAGGTATTGGAGTGGCCATCACAAGCCCTGACCTCAATCCTACTGAAAATGTGTGGGGCAGACCTGAAAAAGCATTTGTGAGCAAGGAAGCCTACAAACCTCACTCCGTTACACCAGCTCTGTCAGGAGGAATGGGCCAAAATTCACCCAACTGGGAATTTTGTGGGAAGCTTGTGGAAGGCTACCCAAAATGTTTTACCCAAGTTTAAATTGTTTAGGCAATGCTACCAAATACTAATTGATTGTATGTAAACTTCTAAACCACTGGGAATGTGATGAAAGAAATAAAAGCTGAAATAAATCATTCTCTCTACTATTATTCTGACATTTCACATTCTTAAAATAAAGTAGTGATCCTAACTGACCTAAGACAGGGAATTTTGACTATGATTAAATGTCAGGAATTGTGAAAAACTGATTTTAAATGTATTTGGCTAAGGTGTATGTAAACTTCAGACTTCAACTGTAGCTAATCAGCTGGCTGTGGCCCATGTACCCAACAACAGCATAAACTTAAAGTCCAGCTAAATTCGCTTGCTAGTGTTGCAAATTAACCAGCAATAACCACTGCACCATGCAGACCTTACTTGCTACGAAGTTACAGAAAACTGAACCAACAATCAAACAAACCAAAATTGGATACATTCTAAATGCAGGACCAACAAGGGAAATGTAGCAAGCTAGCATTCCTTTGTTTATGCAGAGACACTTTTGTTGCAACATCTTATGGTGAGTGATAATTTTGTGATTACTACTGGTTATGTATCCAAGACGTGATACATTTTCCGCCATGTTTTTTTGTTTTAGTCAGGGCTCTGAGTTGGAATATTGATATTATGAAACCTGGCACTACTTCCATAGTGCGGTTAACATGGAATTGTCAATGGCTTGGAACCCCATTTCAGTCAATCAGATTGCAGATTTTCTAAGTTTAGGCAAGTTATTCCAGTTGGTTAAGGTTAGGGTAAGGGGTTGGGTTAAATTGACATGCAACCAGACATTCAGATAATATTATATTTATATTTATAGATTCTTGAATTGAATCCCAAAGAAACAAAAAAAAAACTTTATTTCATGATACTGGATATACTATTTTTTAATGTCATTTCAAAAATACATATCAATTTAAAAATGTAATCTGGGATATTATGTTTGATGTCGCAATCATGTGTTGTGTGTAGACAATGCAGCACTCTGGAAACTTGTTATAAGGACAGGGTTTGTCTGCTGAAGGGTTGCAGCACTTTGTGGGGAGGCTAGAACTGTGGGTTCCTGTTTCCATGGCAACCATGTGAGTGAGGGAATGTGTGTGTGTGTGTGTGTGTGTGTGTGTGTGTGTGTGTGTGTGTGTGTGTGTGTGTGTGTGTGTGTGTCGTTCAGCGGATGCCTGTGGTGAGTTCAGGATGCAGAATCATTTGAACCATGCAAGATTTTCTATGAAATAATCTGCACTGTTTATGCCATTTTAGTACTGTGCCAAATCCCTCTATGGTATCTTATTCAGAAAATCATGGCTTGCGTGGGACCCACCCCCTGAACTGTTTGCTAACCACTAAGTACAGTAAATGTGGATGGATACAGTGATGAAGGCAGACTTCATCTACTTTTTTGGTATATCCTTATTTTGGCCAGCAGACCATGGAGCATTTGGGACTGTCGCCTTAAATTAAACATTTGATCGCAAATACAAAATGCTGGAGTATAGAGCAAAGTTGAAAAAATTTGCTTCGGTGTCCAAATACAAATGGAGGGGAGGGGAGTGTAACCTACTGTATGAACACAGATAGAAACGGTATGAATGTGGTAACTAGTATTTTAATATTCATGGTAAATTGAACGCATAATATATGTTGCACCTTAACGAGTCCAACACTAAATCTTCACCCAGTAAGGCCTTAAGGAACAAATGTCAGTTTTAATTGTGAGTGTGCATAATAAGATGTGTTTTAGTGACGTACTTTTGCGCCTTGATCACGTTTTATTGGGTAATTAGTTTGCAGTGCCAGTGCCTTTTAACCTTTGGCTAGTGTTACTCTGTAACCATGTAATTTCAAGTCTGGTTCCACCATTGTTTTTGTTCATGCATACAGCAAACAGCCCACACAACAAAACACCACTGAATAGAAGAGGCGAGGAGGGCACAGGCTCTCGCAGGCCAGAGGGAACATGTGGAAAGATATGGCAACCACAGTCTCGCCTCCAACTAAGTACTTGTGCTTTTCTATTATTGATACCTCATGTTCTTGACAAAAACTGATCTTCCGAAATGAACCACAAAAAAACATATAATGGATTTCTCTTCTCTGGTGGCCATTATAATCTAGAATAGCCTTTTGGCTAGAGGTGGAAAAACAAATATTTCCTCTACCTCTACTCCTTCTTGGCCTCATTATAGGCGGATCTCAACTTTATGGTTTCGGAGGTAACAACACTGCATGTCAAACAGGACCTGAGGTTGGGAAGATGCTCAAGGCATGTTTTTAAAATTCCATACATTTCTAAGGCCTCTATTAAAACAAAACCTGATAAGGGATGAGCTTGCAATGTAAACAAACAATAGTTTTCAATATAATTGGTTTTATTCCATGTGATGTATTCCAAGGTCTCTTCTCACGGATCGATTTGATTTAGGCAGTGGTTGCCCAGCAAATATGAACTTGACATAGTGTCACGACTTCCACCGAAGTCGGTTCCTCTCCTTGTTCGGGCGGCGGTCGGTGTCACCGGTCTTCTAGCCATCGTCGATCCACTTTTAATTTTCCATTTGTTTTGTCTTGTTTTCCTACACACCTGGTTCTCATTTCCCTCATTAAAGTGTTGTGTATTTAACCCTCTGTTCCCCCCATGTCTTTGTGTGGAATTGTTTGCTGTAAGTGCTAGTGCACATGTTTACTGATGCGCGACGGGTTTTGTACCCATGTTTGTTATTCTTTATGCCGTTGGATTTGCAATTAAACTGCTCCGGCTATTACCTAGTTCTGCTCTCCTGCGGCTGACTTCCCTGCCACCAGTTACGCATCCCTTATTCATAGGCCAATGTCTAGTGACATATTTTGATTTCCTAAATAAAGACATATTATCACGTCCTGACTTTAGTTCCTTTTTTATGTCTCTATTTTGGTTTGGTCAGGTTGTGAGTTGGGGTGGGCATTCTATGTTGTTCATTCTATGTTTTGTTCTGTGTGTTTTATTTCTATGTGTTTATCCTGATATGGTTCCCAATCAGAGGCAGCTGTCAATCGTTGTCTCTGATTGAGAACCATACTTAGGTAGCCTGTTCCCACCTGTGTTTGTGGGTAGTTGTTTCTTGTTTTGTGTCGTTCACTCTCTTTGTTGTTTTTTTGTCATTCAGTGTTCAGTTTATTTAATTAAATTGACAATGAACACTTGACTTACCACGCTGTGTGTTGGTCCGATGATTCCTATTCCTCATCATCAGACGAAGAGGAGAGTCGTTACACATATGTGGAACAATGTTAATTATTCATTTTTCATTCTCAGAATTCTTAAAAGAAGACGAGGAAGATCAGAAGTGTTCCTGGCTAAGCAATTAAACTAATAATGACACTTCTCTTAAAATGGCCCACTTTTCTTTTCACTAGTTCACCAATTAAAATTTTTCTACGCAAGTCTACTTTTCGCCACATATCTGTCATTTTGGGGGGAAAAAAACAGAGATTCTCCTCATTATCTCTTAAAATGAAACATTATTTGGGCACAAATAGTGTCAGTAGTTGGGAGTTTCAAACACAAGGTTCAGTTTTCTTCCATCAATTAGCAGTTCTGCTGTGCACTATCAATACCTCGAGGCTGTATTGTCATGTGGCTTAGTTGACAGGCAACTTTTTCTTCCCCACACAATAATGTAGGATCTATGTTTTGTGATGCTATGCTGTTTTTCTTGTTGTAATTCATCTTCCATACATTAAAGTCACAAGACCTTCAACATAGACTTTTGACTTTTCAATTGTGCAATTTTTCACAAGCAATAGCAGTACATGACTGTTAATGGCATTTCCACTTTCGGGGCCAAGACACCCAAAATAAGCCTGGTGCAAAATTCAGTTGGCCAGAAATAATCATGCTATGCTTTCTACAGGAACACACATGGTAAATGGCAAAAAATGCAAAAATTGCCCAACATGACAAAACTAAATGGTTAATGTTTATTATTTTGATTTTGCACATCACTCATTTCTATTTTTGCATATCACTTATTTCTGTCCTGCTTAGATTCAGGGGGATAAGGGTAAGGATGTATGCTTATTTGATGTGCTGTTGTGATCCATAAACAAGAAATGATCAGCTCTTGATAAAATCTAATGGCCATATTGTAACCCCAAAATATCCAATATACTAAAGTGCCAATATACTAAAAGAAGCAAGAAAATTAATGGGATTTCAATGCTGGCCCTACCTGGTCCAAACAAGAACGACAGAACAAGCTTCTGCTGTTAAACATGGATTGTCACTCACACCTCTCATGAGAAATCAGTATGCAGCGGAGTGAGCGGACTGTGTCTCTAAAGCAAGTTCAGCAGAGGACTCTCTTTTCACCAAGCCTATAGGGGAGGTAGAGTGTTTGACATTCATTTTTGCCTGAAGCTTCCACCGAGAGTGACTCGCAATTACTGAACGCAATTGAGAGTTCAAGGAACGCGTGAGTGCTCAGTTGATAGTTTCATCAGGGATTTTGCAAGCAGGTGGAAAAGGAACAGCCAAAAATGCCTTCTAAAGTAAGACTTCAGTGGGGGCCGCTCACTAACTAGGCCTAACCAGTATTCAGACTATGCAGATTTTGAACCTAATCTCAGGAAAGTGGGAAATGTTTTTCTTCTTCTTCAGGTTTTCAAGTTTGTTGATAACTAGGTGAAAGCAAACAGCAGCTTGCTCCTTCCAAAACAAGTGATAACTAATTCACTTTTAACATGATATGACAAGCCTTTAACGGCGTACTTACATAACCATAACTCTTAATTAGTGAAAAGTGGTTGAAATGCCCATGAGAGATTCAAGCCATGACAAATAATGTAAATGCTGAAGATCTGTAAATACTGAAAGTACTAATGCTTTCTTACATTGTTGGTGATTGTTTGATACCTGTTCATATTTGATCAAGTCACTAATAATATTCTTCCCACACAGTGAGAATGTTGAAATTAATATGCAGTCAGGTTTCTATTTGTTTTTCACTGTAAACATTGATTCTTTGAGTCACAACGGACATTAGTGCAGCACAGGGGGACTGATGCTTTGATTCTGTCTGAGAGCCCAGTTTACTTTCTCCTGATGGATCATGCTCTCTGTCTGTGGTACAGGCATTTTGTATTGGTTTGTCATGGGGTTTGTAACATGCATTATTTTGCATGATGTGTACAGCATGATCAGAATGTGAGCTGAGGTAATGGCCAAGTGTTCTGAATACACTCATTACACATGAACGTAATGTAACCGAATACAATTCAGTTCTGCCCCGAGGGGGGCTTGACCTCAGAACTTTCTGCACGTCACATAATCAAATTTCAAGCCAAATATCTTGGACAACAGAGCAAGAGACATATCTGTCATTCTGTGTGCTACAGTTGGCTTTCGGATCTCAGGGAGGGTGACGTCACAGATGTACTCCAGTCAACATGCTATGGGTAAGATTGCAGTTAGTGAATGCAATTGAAGGTTTATCCAGAAGTTGGAAGACAATACAGTATGTTCTGATTGTATAAGATTGGGCTTGGATACATTTCCTAAAAGTTTTGTGAATAAGCTGTAAAAATGTAGTTTTGGTGACTTTTTGGTGTCCATCCAGTCTGTTCAAGTGTACTGTACTTCATTCAGAGTAGTTTTTGTTCTGAAACATGATGCTTCGGCAAGGTTAAATACTGAGGATGCAACATTTAAAAGCAAATGTTGAGGATGTGACTTTTCAAAGCAAGGTTTGAACAAGCTTTTCAGGTGCAAGTCCCAGGAAATGTTTATTCAGCATTGCCAAATGTATGCTGAATTCAGCTACAGGATGACAAAATCTGTCTCAAAGAGATCTGAAATATATTCCCTCTCTGCATAAGCAGTGGAAAACACTGTCACAAAGTCTTATTTCTCGTGAGACGATAAAGAGAAACCCCTTCTCTGAGGGAGCTTATTGATGTCTCCCCACATCTTTAATGTGCTATTCTAAAAAGGCCTGTCTTGTTCCTGGAGTGACATTTCTGCTGTCGCTAGTCATAATGTGCACATACACAGACTAATATCGAAAAATATGAATGTACAGTAGAGAGGAAGGCCAGCTGCAATTCCCATGTGTTCCTCCTCATTTGACTTGAATACCAGAGGAGAAAAAAATTACTATTCTACAGTTGCTGAATACTGTCCAATAGTAATAGCCTCGTAAGTGATAGATTGCAATGCAGGAGCATACTTAACATTGTAAGTGTGTAAACTGCTGAGACTACAATGAAAATAAGGCAATCTAGTAGCATTCTACAGTAAAAAAAAAAACAACGTTATTTTGTCTCCTAAGCAATTTTTTGTGACAAATCTGTGTTTTGCGATCTGGAAAGTAACTTGTATGCAGTGGAATGGAGAGGAAGGTTCACAGAAGGCACACAGCATGTGGGCTACTGATTAATAAAACATGTCAGTTTCACTGATTATCACATTGGGCCACAATAATGAAATATTAACAGGAAACTTGTATCTTGTTATGAAATGTTTCCTCAGTTACATTGTCGGCTACTTATGAGTTAGACGTGCCACACAGCAATAATTTTGAGGAAAAAGGAAAACTGCTTACTAAAGTGTCGATTGCTTTTGTTTTTAGACAAACTAAGTTTCTTGCTCTATAAGGAATATGAAATGCAGCTCAATGCTTTTGGTAACATTCAGTACTACTATTTTCTTTGTCTCCTACACAGTGAAATAGACTCATTTTCATGTAGTGTGGGGAAACAATTCTTAAATACCAGTGGAAGTGGGACTGTTAAAAAGAATTACCAGCAGACAGGGGGCCAATGTTTTCACTGTCAACTCTTTTTATACATTTACATTTGAGTAATTTCGCTACAGAAGAGTATCAGGGCCAAGTGAAGAGAAAATCAAAACGGTGATACATAGTACTTCAAAACTCGAAATACTACTGAGAATAAACAGGACATTTTGAGAAAAAAAGTCAAAATTAAACTTCAAAATATTTTGAGAAAAAAGTAGACAATTCATTTGGAGAATAGTCACAATTTTGAGAATAATTTCTTCAAATTGACAAAGTTGTAATTATATTTTAAATTAAAGTAGGGGATTTGGTTTAAACTGTATTTATAAACTGGGTGTTATGAGCCCTGAATTTGTATATATTTTTTATCATACCAGTGCTATACGGTCTAACTTACCATGGCTATAGGTAAATCAGCATTTAGAGCCCTGAATGCTGATTTGCTGACAGCCATGGTATATCAGACCATAAACCACTGGAATGACTAAACATTTCTTTTTTTCTTTGCCACCCACTCATTTTCTTTCCTCTTTTCAGAAGGAGGAACCAAACGGACTGGACGAGGTATTTCATCCAAGTCCGTGGGGTTACATACATAGCTATAAACGGTTGGGATTTCTGTGTATGCAGGTGTGTGGAGATAAGAATTAGGGGGGAAAACTATACTTAGTATACTGAAAAAATTATAAATGCATCATGCAACAATTTCATTAATTTTACTAAGTTACTGTTCATATGAAGAAATCAGAAGAAATCAGACAATCCAGCAGGTGAAGAAGTTGGATGTGGAGGTCTTGGGCTGGCGTGGTTACACATGGTATGCGGTTGTGAGGCCGGTTGGACGTACTGCTTATGGTAGATAAATTAACATTTAATTATTTGGCAACAGCTCTGATGGACATTCCTGCAGTCAGCATGCCAATTGCACGCTCCCTCAAAACTTGAGACATCTGTGGCATTGTGTTGTGTGACAAAACTGTACATTTTAGAGTGTCCTTTTATTGTTCCCAGCACAAGGTGCACCTGTGTAATGATCATGCCGTTTAATCACCTTCTTTATATGCCACACCAGTCAGGTGGTTGGATTATCTTGGCAAAGGAGAAATGGTCACTAACAGGGATGCAAACAAATTTGAGAAATAGCTTGGAAAATGCCTGGGCTCTTTTATTTCAGCTCATGAAACATGGTACCAACACTTTACATGTTGCGTTTATATTTTTGTTCAGTATACTTTACATATAGTGTTTGTAGACCCCCTCAGGTTGCGCCTATTATAGTGCGCGTATTGATCTATTTGTGTGTCATTGAAGCAAGAATTACATGCCTGCATCATAATACAGCTCTGACTCAAGTCTTGTTTTATTTAGTTGTGTTTATATGGCTACAAACACGACAAATTGGCGACAAGATTGAACCTGCGTTTTACCGTTGTGCCACCCCAGTCTGAGATTACAGCAAAACTTGGAAGAGAGGACAGAAAAATCGAGAGGAGCGAAAGGATGCATGCAGAATGCGCCGTCTATGTTAGTTTGAGGGATGCGTGAGTGAATTGAAAAGGCACAGAATGACTTTGCATGAAAGTTAGCTAAGGAATGTGAAAACGCTTACATTAATACAAATGTTGGGGTATATTGGAACCTATATTGGAACCTACATTGAAAGAGTGGAACTTAATGTGACGTTAACGATGTGGATGATGGGAGGAAAGTTTCCGTTGTGCTTTAACGTTATTTTTGCAAAGACATACTGCCTGCTACGCAGCTTGTTAACACCAGAAAAGCCAGCCGAAAGACATTGTTGACACATTACAAAACAATTTAAGCCCAAAACCTTTTGTAATAACAGTAGCAGAGAGATTCTTCTTCCATAAATGGAGCCAGTCAAAAAATGAGACCATATCAGAATACATTGCAGAGCTGAGGAAATTATCAGAATATTGGCAATTTGGCGCAGGCCTGTCAGATGCATCGAGGGACACGCTTGTATGTGGCATGCAGCGGTTACCCGTCATTCGGGGCAGATCCCTCTGTTTTGAGCCTCACAATTTTAGCAAAAAAATCAATGGTTTTTGTGGGTGGGGGGCTTGTCTGTTTTGTATGTTGTTTTGGCATTAATACGTGTCACATATCAGTTTGTGAACAATGTAAAAAAATATATATATCATCATCATCATCATTGAGTTAATAAAGCCACATACAAAAATGGTCTCTTTTTTGTTTTCTTGAGTTTAGCAGCTCCAAAATGCAGGTATTTCAGCCTAGCTCAGTGCTTTCTGTGGTGGTGGGGCAAGCCAGCAGAAAATAACTCTGAACTTTGAAAACTTGACTTCAGTACGTTCAAGACAACTGGGAAGTCGGGAATAAACGTGCTCCGACTGGGAAAATGTGCTTTGAGCGGTTATCCATCTCAGAATTGGATAACGACCTGAAGTTCAATGACGTCATGATTCAACCTTGTTTTTTTCCGAGATCCAAGTTGTTTTGAAGGCACCATAAATCCAGAGAATGCCAGACTTTGATGACAAAATTAGCCCATGAAATACTGCCACTTGAACCTTCCTGTTCAAGTGAGCACAGCACAACAAGGTGAGTCCAAAAATGTATTGTATGCTGCTGCATAAATGATGTAATATGCCAGGGAGATATGTATACTGTAGCTAAGAAAGTAATTCTAAGTGTATGTTGTGTAGTAAGATGTTAGTAGCCCATGTGCATTAACCTAATCATTTGGTCTATTTACTCCTCTTAATTTTGCCTACTGTTCTGACTTGGTGGTGCACCTGTAGCCTATAACCTGTTTTAGAGAAATGTAATCATCAAATATTGTAAGCGCTTTCATTGTCTGCTTATATGCCCCATTTATTTATCGTACGGTTCTGACTTGGTGTACAGGGAGAACACTGTAAGAACGGCCCATGTTCTGAATTCTGTCGCTTTACATTTCAAAAGTGCTAAACAAATAGTTCTATTGACTACGTCCGTCCTAGCTCGCTCATTAATGTCTTAATCAAAATTACGGATGGCCTCTTATCCGCTTGTCGTCCTCTTATGTCATAGTTTGTACATCTCAATTGTCATTAAAACACATTTGTTTAAGCAAGTCAGTCATAACAGTTATGTTTTTTTGAAAGGCAGTAAATGAGGCTGAATGAACTGTTTCGCTGCCAAACAAGGCTCTGCTGATAGCCAGGTGTAGCAGTGGTAAGATTTTGGGACGACTGTTGGGACAGCTTTATGTAGGCCCTAACAGTTTGTGGGTACTGTTTGTCACCATTATAGATCAATTAATGTATTGTTTAGTGTTGTGTAGTGGCTTTGCTGGCATGCATCCCAGTTTCATTATTTTTTACCCCACCAAGATTTACATGCTAAAATCGCCACTGGTGGCATGCATAGAGAAAGCACACAAAAGAGGTTGCTAACAGAAAAGGACTTGACATAGAACGTGCACTGATCATTACAATTTCAATGGCGAGTGCAGCAAACGATGCATCTGAATTGCAAAGAAATTGATTGAATGTGCAAAAAATAAAATGTAATTTAAAATATAACGAGAGAAACATGTTTTTGCTGTGCCAATGTTTTCGCTGTTGGCTTAAAGCAGTGGTCAACAACTGGTAGATCGCACTCGACTGGTTGAACTCCAAGGCTTTCCTAGTTGATCGCCAAACGTTCCTGTAAAAAGCGTTTTTTGGAGCTGTTAGCAGTAGATGCAGTCGATTTAGCTGCCCTGCGCCCTGGGCAGTCAAAGTTCCCCCATTTTTTTAACCATTTCATGTGTCTGAAGGTACAAACTCCGCCTACCTGGCGGTCCCGGAGAGCAAATCAAGTGCATCTATTGGCCTACCGCTGACCAATCAGATAGCTTATTGCACCATGTCTGCAGCCTCCACGAGCCCACAGCAAAGTTAATAGTGGACTACTGTGTGACTAAAAATATGAATAGAGACGAATAGACTACAGCAAAGAGCTGCTGTTTTTATTAATTAGTTCATGTTTAAGATTTTATTCAGCACTGACAACACTTTATTCAACACTTATAAGCCATCATTTTAAACTGGTCTGAGAAGAACAACTGTGGCAGGGCAATTCAAGAATTACCAATATGCAGTGATAATGTATGTATTGAACTATAGCCTACCGCACAAACCTCATTGTTACAAAACTGGTTTTAATAGGTTAATGTTGCATAGGCTTACAATTTTTTTAAAGTCACTTTTAATACAAAATCTGAGTTCTCTGCCTGCATTTTGACTAAACGTGATCATGGTTGGTGACCACTGGTTTAAAGAAAAAGAGTGTATCAAATGGCACAAGCAAGAAAGATTGTGTAAAGCAGACAAACAGCACACACATAGCAAACAGAAATCGCATAGAGAGAAACGCAAAACTACAAATGTACACAAAGTGACTGAGAGTCAGACATAACTGGAAACATCACAAACTCATAGAAATATGTTCGGTCATGCCTTGAACTGCATAGCATAGCATTACAGAAACAGACCGCAGAATAATATGGATTAGTCCAGAGAGCTGACAGGAATCAACTTGAAAAATGGAGTTAGACACCGGGTCAGCATTACCAGTAATGTCAGCAACAGATTACAACAGACTCTTTGCATAAATATCATTACAGAAGAGAACAGTGATGCTCAAAACACACACTGTGGAAAAGGTTTTTCATTTGGGCAAAATACATTTTCATTTTACAAAGGCAAAACACAGCAGCTAGACATGTATGTACTACAAAATGGAGGACCAGAACAGCTTGGATGTGAATGGCCATGAATGAAAAATTCAACAGGACTGGAACACTATCAAAGCACTGCACTGAATGTGTCATCACTAGGCAGCAGCAGCAGGGCCACTGCTAAGAGACTATCCAACTGCTCACAAATTCCCGGGAAGTTTTAGAAAAGGGAATTAGAAAACAGAAAGGAATAAAGGCCAGGATTGAGATAGATTAAAAGGCTACTCCAAAATTTCACAAGGCCCGTCCTGTGCCATATACAGTCCGACCTAAAGTGATTCTGGGATTCTGTCCAAGGTGGACTGGAGTGACTGGGCTACGTCCATTGTTACTGTTATAAAGAAAGGGAAAGCTGGAAACGTACGCATCTGTGGGGACTTTAAAGTGACAGTCAACCCTGTACTCCACACTGTTCAGTATCCACTGTCTCGCTTTGAGGACATATTTGCTTCCCTATCAGGAGCGGGACGCTTCACGAAGATAGACCTAGTGCAAGCTTACTTACAAATGGAAATAGAGGAATCGTCAAAGTAGTTTTTGACAATCAACACACAAAGGCTTATTCTAGTACAACCATCTTGTTTTCGGGATAGCCTCGGTTCCAGCCATCTGACAAAGAGCAATGGGCAAAGTGCTTCGGGGGATACCAGGTACCCAGTACTACTAACAATAGTTACAGGAACAGATGACGAACCTAAACAACCTACAGAGGATGCTATGTGAGTATGGACCAAGGTTATTATAGTTTTGTGATTTTATTTGATATTCAGTTTAGTTTCAGTTTGTTTTCAGATTTGATTTACTCGTTTTTATGTTCTTTCCGTTTCATAAAATGAATCCATAGAATTTGTATATGATATACAGTGCCTTGCGAAAGTATTCGGCCCCCTTGAACTTTGCGACCTTTTGCCACATTTCAGGCTTCAAACATAAAGATATAAAACTGTATTTTTTTGTGAAGAATCAACAACAAGTGGGACACAATCATGAAGTGGAACGACATTTATTGGATATTTCAAACTTTTTTAACAAATCAAAAACTGAAAAATTGGACGTGCAAAATTATTCAGACCCTTTACTTTCAGTGCAGCAAACTCTCTCCAGAAGTTCAGTGAGGATCTCTGAATGATCCAATGTTGACCTAAATGACTAATGATGATAAATAAAATCCACCTGTGTGTAATCAAGTCTCCGTATAAATGCACCTGCACTGTGATAGTCTCAGAGGTCCGTTAAAAGCTCAGAGAGCATCATGAAGAACAAGGAACACACCAGGCAGGTCCGAGATACTGTTGTGAAGAAGTTTAAAGCCGGATTTGGATACAAAAAGATATCCCAAGCTTTAAACATCCCAAGGAGCACTGTGCAAGCGATAATATTGAAATGGAAGGAGTATCAGACCACTGCAAATCTACCAAGACCTGGCCGTCCCTCTAAACTTTCAGCTCATACAAGGAGAAGACTGATCAGAGATGCAGCCAAGAGGCCCATGATCACTCTGGATGAACTGCAGAGATCTACAGCTGAGGTGGGAGACTCTGTCCATAGGACAAGAACCAGTCGTATATTGCACAAATCTGGCCTTTATGGAAGAGTGGCAAGAAGAAAGCCATTTCTTAAAGATATCCATAAAAAGTGCCGTTTAAAGTTTGCCACAAGCCACCTGGGAGACACACCAAACATGTGGAAGAAGGTGCTCTGGTCAGATGAAACCAAAATTGAACTTTTTGGCAACAATGCAAAACGTTATGTTTGGCGTAAAAGCAACACAGCTCATCACCGTGAACACACCATCCGCACTGTCAAACATGGTGGTGGCAGCATCATGGTTTGGGCCTGCTTTTCTTCAGCAGGGACAGGGAAGATGGTTAAAATTGATGGGAAGATGGATGGAGCCAAATACAGGACCATTCTGGAAGAAAACCTGATGGAGTCTGCAAAAGACCTGAGACTGGGACGGAGATTTGTCTTCCAACAAGACAATGATCCAAAACATAAAGCAAAATCTACAATGGAATGGTTCAAAAATAAACATATCCAGGTGTTAGAATGGCCAAGTCAAAGTCCAGACCTGAATCCAATCGAGAATCTGTGGAAAGAACTGAAAACTGCTGTTCACAAATGCTCTCCATCCAACCTCACTGAGCTCGAGCTGTTTTGCAAGGAGGAATGGGAAAAAACTTCAGTCTCTCGATGTGCAAAACTGATAGAGACATACCCCAAGCTACTTACAGCTGTAATCGCAGCAAAAGGTGGCGCTACAAAGTATTAACTTAAGGGGGCTGAATAATTTTGCACGCCCAATTTTTCAGTTTTTGATTTGTTAAACAAGTTTGAAATATCCAATAAATGTCGTTCCACTTCATGATTGTGTCCCACTTGTTGTTGATTCTTCACAAAAAAATACAGTTTTATATCTTTATGTTTGAAGCCTGAAATGTGGCAAATTGTCGCCAAGTTCAAGGGGGCCGAATACTTTCGCAAGGCACTGTAGTTTCAGTTTTAATGTTAGGAACAGAACAGTGGAGGCTGCTGAGGGAATGACGGCTCATAATAATTGCTGGAACAGAGCAAATGAAATTGCATCTCCATATGTTTGATACCATTCCACCTATTCCGCTCCAGCCATTACCACAAGCTCGTCCTCCCCAATTAAGGTGCCACCAACCTCCTGTGGGACAGAAGGTAGCGTATGCGTGGGAGAATAGGAGCCATTTATGTGTTGTAGGCTTATAGTTTGTGTTTTTTGGGATGTCACTTCATGCCACTGGGGAAAAGTAATAAGGTGATGGTCATAGGTTTGGTTAGCTTTAAATTATAAATCAATCTCAGGCCGTGTTCCAGAGCTTGGGTGTTGCTGACGCCTTACAGATCTTACATTGCCTGGATAAGTAGTTTAGGTATCAGCTAACCACATATGTTATAACATTTTGTCAGTCTATGACACAGACGATGACGAGGCGCGCAACCATTGATTGTTGCGTGGCCTTACCTTAGCTATGGAACGCACCCATGTGACTTGGGGAGCATTCCTCTGCTTAGACGTTGTTGGCGCCTGAATAAGTATTTTAAGTATCAGCTAACCACATCATATGTTATAGCACTCTGTCAGTTGATGACACAGTCGATGACATGGCACGCAAGCATTGGTTGATGCATGTAATGTCTGAGCAGGGGACCAGTGTTTGCTTATGGCCCCTGTCCCGCAGAAGGTGTGCCCCAGAGCGAAACATGCCAGTGAGATGTTTCGCTCTGGGGCACCCCCTCCGCGGCCAGGGGCAGTAAGCAGATCAGAGTGGCCCCACCCTGACCAGAAAGAAATTAAGGGGTGTCTTGGTTTCTCTACTGTCTTTGGATCGGAATTTTTCCCTCATGTTTGCTAGCGATAGCAAAGATGATCTATTATATTGACAAGATATATTGACACAGGCACAACTAAGTTGTTTTTCTCAAAGTTACCGAATGCCACGTGCATCCACATATATCAGTACATTTGTAACAACCTAGACATGACTTTATTTGGTCAAATAAGCCTCATGTAATTTGACACACTCTCATAGACCTCAATGCAAAATCGTCTGCTTATCTCGTGGGGACAGATTTTGGGTGGAGATAATCCTCTTGCTTGCCTCTTTGTCTCTGGTGGTAGCCAGTAATAGCGATGCACAAGCTAGGTCTGTTTTAAACATTGCCATCTATAAAATCACGCCAGCTGATTTATGATTTCGACTGGCTGAGAAACGCTGTCTGTCTCGTCCCGACTCCCGACACGTTCATTTTTATGGCACAGCTGGAGATCGAATTTGAATACTGAAACAATGTTGCAAATGTTAGAGAAACAGACCGCAAGGTTATACAAAAAACTAAATGTCAGTCTAAAAGAAATGTGAGATAATGTCTAGATGCTTTTTATAGTGGAGATCAAGTTTATAAATGCCTGGCTGGGCTGATAAGACAGTGGATTGCGCAGTCAGATGGAGCAGAGTAAATAGGCATTTTAATGTCATAGATTTAGCCGATGGTAACTGTGGAATATACACTAGCTGGAATGCGGTTTTAACCAATCAGCATTCAGGATTAGACTTACCCGTTGTATAAAAGGTTACAAACACAACGTCGCCATTTAAATCCCTGCGAGGATACTGACAAGTTCATTTTCATTTAGTTTTTGTTGTTGTTTAAATGTAATAAAAACGTGCAAATTGGTAAACTGTAATTTTTGTAAACCTGTCAAATGTTTTGGACTAAACTACAGTATGATTCTCAAAGTACAATAACTATTCCTCTCTAGCAAAACACATGGAGAGAAAAAAATACAAATGGACAAATTGAAGGGAAAAGTTCTACATGCTTCAGTACCTTTCACAGCCTTTGTTTTGCCATGCCTAGGGCAATGGACAACACCAATCCACACACATACAATTTGAACTGCTGTTAATGTGAACAAGTGGGAGTTGATAGTGATTGTATGGTACACCCACCTAACTATCCCCCAATTGAATCACTTGCCCTCTCAGTGCATTAAGCTTAGCTTTTAAAGACTGTGGATAAATAGTGGATGAAGTGGGCAATCTCAACACACTCTCCTGCACACTCTGTTTAAAGATTTTGCAATTGCTTATGCATGCCTAGTTTGAGTATCACTGTCAGCTGAAGTACAAAAAAAGAAGCTGGGGGAAGCTGTGTAATTAATGTAATTAATGTGAGTGTTTAATTAGGTTGTGTGTCTAGTGTACCAAATGCTATTCACATCCCTTCAATTTTATATTGTGCAAGGCTCTTGAAAACTTCACAATTGGTCGAAAGATTCTTTAACAGTGTTTGTCATTTTTACAGTTGGCTGTCTGTCAGCTAGAAGTGCCCTGAATACTGCCACACATTGTGGGGACTCTTATCTTGAAGTGGCACCGTAAAGCCTCCTTAATACAAATGTATTTAATTACAAAAGATGTTATGGTGTAATTAACACATAGCGCACACAACAGTCATACCTGTTTGCAGTTTGTTTAGTTACACTTTGTATGAACATTTGCATTGCATTTCATTTATTATATCCTATGCATGAAAAACGTTTTATTTGTTTTACAATTGTGTCTAAGCAACCTTCTAAAATGCTAAGCCTTGTTTATATGTCTTTTGTCCTGATCTTGCCCTCATTCTGATTGTACCCACAGTTTATAGAAATATGTCGACACGTGGCTCATATCCTTCCACTGGGTCTGTATTGTGACCACATTTCCTGTTCCCTCCCTGTATGCAAATTATTTGACATCTATTCTTTCAAAATAATATGATTTATGTATTTGAAGACACATATTGATGCCATAAGGCAATGGTGCCACCTGTCAAAGATTTAAGCAGGTGGGATAAAGATGATTTTAAAAGGTTTCACTGTCCAGATCCGTCTACACTTGTAAAAGACACAATGCGTGCCTGACTTCCTCCGGGGGTGGTCAAGACCTGATCACAATCAGACCACAAAGGGTCTTTTAATTGTCTACACCTGTCTGAAAATGTGGTCACAATCAGAATGTGGACAAAATCAGGACCCAATATGTTAGAACCAGAACGGGGCATTAGATCACTCAGTGTTCAATCTCAATGGTGAGCTTTTTTGAAAATCACTGTTATTGTGGATGCTGGAAACAGGAACAACATGTACTTTGGTACAGAATGTAACAATCTTATGTAACTAACACGTTAGTGCATAGGTATTGGACAACCCAAAAGTAAAATCTGAATGTGCTACTTTTGCATGACGTATGGGTTGCAACTATTGTTTCCTTAGAAGCTACATAGTTACACCAGCACTGCCTTTGCCCTAGGCACTCATGGAATCCATCATTGTCCAGTCAAAACATTGGGAAAGGACCCTGTTGCTTTGTTAGAAAGCTCTCCACTAGACCAGTAGGATATGCTATAACTTGCCACAAAGAAGGATTAGAGGGCTAAAAAGACACATGACACCTGTCTTCCCATATTTTCCTCCTCGGACACCCTCAGATCCTGCTGACTGTACCAAATGTCACAGGAAGGGGATTAAAAAAACAAATATTAAAAAAGATATCCATGTGATACAGTAGGCCTACTGTGTCCAGTACCACAATTACCTACAACTAACTAACTATATACTTACATACATACTGTTACAAACTAACCAATAAGTTACTGATAACCAAAATGAAACAGGGGGTTCCGAAAACAAATGGGTTCCGAAAGGCATCCATGGGGGGGTCTACTGAGTGCTGGCAAAGCAACTCCAGTTGGGTTTTAAAAGATCCACAGGTTAGGGCAGGGGGCCCTCCCTGGGTGTCTTGGGGCCCTCCCTGGGTGCACGTTTAGTTTTTCTGCACTAGCACTACACAGCTGATTCAAATAACTCATCATCAAGCTTTGATTATTTGAATCAGCTGTGTAGTGCTAGGGCAATACCGAGTTTGGGAAACCCTGGGTTAGGAAGTAAAAATAAACGGGAAACAAACCCAAGCAGGAGAAAACACAGAAGCAAAGGCTTTGTTCAATAACCTAAAGTGGAAGATCCAACGTGAAGTGATTGCTCTCCCAACATCTTTTGCCAATTTTTGCACTGGCCCAGCAGGTCTTAAATATCAGCTGGGCCAGCACATATGGAACGCCTGACTAACGAGATGACAGGTGAACCCTGTCTTGACCAAAGAGGATAATTCCAATCAGTGCGCGCGCCACACCCAAACAGAATCAACCTCAAAATCAAGACAAAAAAAGCAAAGCCTGTAACACATACATACTTATGTATCATAATTGTTAATGTCATTGCCATTTGAATGATTCATATATTTTCTTTATTACCTTTGACAGTCCTCATCACCTTCAATTGACAGTCCTCATCAGCAGTAAGCCAAATTAAAATGTCTTCGGGACCCACCCCTAAATTACACAGTGGTTTATGACACCGATGTTGAAATATATAGATTGCTTTATAAAGCTGTGTAATATAAAAAAAGCTAAGCTTTGTTATCATTTAAAATTACACACCTTTTGACATTCGTAACACATCTGTTGTGTATCATTCTACTTCCTTTAAAGTGACACACATACATTCATAACAGACTGTGACTGCTGTTGTATCATGTCAACAAGAGACTCCCCACAATTTGTTCACATTGTTTTTAAATTAGCCCCCCAAAAGTATATTTAATTGGATCCCTAATGATTAACAGCTCTAGATTCCTTGCTGTCTTGTTTGTATTAATTTGAGAAAGTAAAATAGGGTATCTGGCGCATGTTGTTGCTAATGTCATTGGTCATGGATATGCTAAAAAAAGGCGATGATGGTAGCCCTATAATGGTAGAGGTATTAGCGTATGATAAGCAATATTTTTATGAATCATTACGTTCCGGTTATATTAATTAGCCAAACATAGCTTTGCTAAAAATAAAAATAAATCACCCCAAGACTAAATACTTGACTTTTCTTTTTTAACTCTGTTCCTTTATAAAATCTGGAAGAATTATTTTCTGTCCTCCTTTGAGATTTCTTCCATATTGAATTAGTATGCAATTGTCAATGTTGGAATGAACAGAACTTGAATAAATGGCGTTTATTTGATGTTCAGCAACAAAAGAGTAAGTATTTGCTTTAATGGCTAAGGTTTTTTGTTTGTATGATCCTCACACAAAACACACAAAAATATCAGTTGCAGTATTTTCTTCAGGTCCTATTTTACATTTCATTGACCTTATGCCATAACATTATAAATACCCTTGGCCTAAAAAACATGATATAGTAACTATGATGGTTAGTTGAATTTTATGTAATTAACACATGTCATTTGTACACATAATAGATTGGCCAACTGAAATTGGCGAACTGGCGAACTGAAATATATTGCTTGATTCTCCCCTTACACTTCAGGCTACCTGCGCTGCAATTACATTGTACTTACAAGGGTGTGATACATTTTTACTAATGTGGCATAAGGTCTACATTTTGTAAAAAGTTCTTCTTCCTTCTATAGGTAAAAAATAGACCAGTCAATTCATTTTCTCCACAAATATCCATTTAATCTTCACACATTTACTGAAAATCACAGTTTATTGAAAGAACACAGAAAGGTCAAATAACACAAATAAATGTAGCTAGGAGTAACTACTCAGTGCATGGCACATTCTCAGGGAGACGACTCATTGTGAGTCTTTGGCTCTTCACCTCTAGCATGTTAAAGGCAGAAAGAGCTCTGAAATATTAAATGTTGAAAGAAGTTGGCCAGCCAACTTGAGAGCCTATATAGTTCAAAATATGGAGGAGAGAGTAAATTAACCTTGCTACAATGACTGACAAACCATATTTGTAAGTTTGGTGTTACAGCAGTTTTTGATAATGGGAGTACTTATATACCAGAATATCATGACCTTACCAGTGCAAAGGGATTTATTTAGAAATAACACACATTTACTGTAGAAAGTAGTGTCCTCGCTCTGAAAAAAAACTATGAACAATCATAAAACAAGTTACCAGTGCCATTGCTACCTTTAAAAGAAGTCTAGAATGCATGCCATTTTATTATGCAGGTTTTCAATCGAGAAAGTTCAAAATTTCAGGGTTGAGAAGTTTGTTTTCATCCAACAATTCCTGTGTCTCGTCTGCAAACTGTGTGTGTGTGCACGTGTGTGTGTGTGTGTGTGTGTGTGTGTGTGTGTGTGTGTGTGTGTGTGTGTGTGTGTGTGTGTGTGCGCACAAGTATGTGCTCTGAAAAAGATCTCCAGATTTTATGCATCTCCATTGATATCCCATCCATTCAGTTGTTTTTGTGTAGTTTTGTGTTTTTGCTGCCTCCCTCTACATCCTCCCTGTCATCGGAAGGCTTTGCATTAGATTTTCCAATCTGCGCTGCAGTCCTTTGCTGTTGACAATACAAAAGACAGGAATGTATAGCTCATTAACAACAGTGTCAGAGTAACAGTGAAACAACGGGCTACTGTGCAGAAACAATATAGGTTTAATGACAGCAGTACTAACAATACAGCAGTATTACTTAACAAATACTGCAATCAATATATATTTTTTTTTAAACTTGAAGATGAAAAGCTGCTGTAAGTAAATTATTGTGTGATTTATAACTACGTTTCCATCCACAGTTTTTATGCAAGTAAAGTCAAACCTTATAAAAAAAATCATGACAGCTGTGATAGAAACAGGATACAAATTATAAATGCCGACCAATAATTTGTTAGTTTGACATGGTGGGATCTTTTTGCGTCGGTTCAATTAATTATGTGAGAAATGGTGGTGGAAACTCTTTAATTTGCAAATATTGATATAATGACTAGAGCTGAGCATTAACCAAAATGTATTAAAAAAAATAATTAATTGACCAACATCAGTTCAATTATTTGAATTCCTTTTCATTATGTTTTTTTTTCCTGCGCAGTTTCTCTAGAGATTAATTAGATCAAGCCCAAAGTGTGCAATGTAGTAGAGGGTTGTAGTTTCCAACAGGCCAATATACAACATAGTTTTAGCGTATAAAATGTGGTAATTAACTACAATGACCATAATCTATTGCGCTCCTACTTGCCCGGTCTCTGTGGGCACGGAGACAGAGAGAAGAATGCACGATGTAGAGGGATAGAGAGCAGTTCCTTTGCGAGGTATCTGTACCTGAAAATACATGATCTAAGTATTCCTTATTTACTTTGGGAACTAATAACATTTTGATTTTGTCAGACCGCATAGGCAGCAGCACTATAAAGATGAGATGATGACTTGGGATGAAATAAAGTCAGCTAGCATCTGTTTAGTGTTAACCAATGTCACATTGCTGGATGCCTTGATGCTTGCCGAGTTCTGCATGGCGTTGGGCCAGTAACCGAAAGGTTGCTATATCGAATGCCCGAGCTGACAAGGTAAAAATCTGTCGTTCTGCCCCTGAACAAGACACTTAACCACAACTGTTCCTAGGCCCTCATTGTAAAAATAATTTATTCTTAACTGACTTGCCTAGTTAATAAATAAAGGTTAAAAGTTTAAATATCACACTGTCAGTGGCCTAGCCTTTCATTGCCTGAAGTAAAGCCAATACAAACAAACAACAGATACTAGTTAAAGGTTAAAATAAAAAATCACACTCTGTCAGTGGCCAAGCCTTTCATTGCCGGAAGTAAAGCTGAAACAAACAATCAACAGATACCTGTACAGATGTAGGATCTTAATTTGATCACTCTGTTGCAGTGTATTTGAGATTTACAAAGGGTTCTGAAGTTTGTAATTGACTATTTGAAATTTCAGGCTTGATTTTCCCTTACAAAACATGCATCAACCACTACAAAAATGTCCATTCCTTTTAATCCACACAATAATTCACGTTTCATGTTGCTGCAGGATTATTTTCCTGCTGTAGCAAACTGGCTAAATCAAATATAATGGTATTTGTCACATGCTTTGTAAACAACAGGTGTAGACTAACAGTGAAATGTTTACTTAAGGGCCCTTCCCAACAATGCGAGAGAAACATCTATAAAAATAATAACACAAAGAATAAATAAGGAGTAAAGATAATTTAGCTATATACACAGGGTACCAGAACCGAGTCGATGTACAGGGGTGCAAAGTAATTGAGGTAGATAGGTCCATATAGGTAGGTGTAAAATGACTAGGCAACAGGATAGATAATAAACAGTAGCAGCAGTGTACTGTATGTGATGAGTCTAAAGAGTTAGTGCAAAGAGGGTCAATGTAGATATGGGTAGTCTGTGTAGCTATTTGGTTGACTATTTAGTAGTCTCATGGCTTGGGGGTAGAAACTGTTCAGGGTCCTGATGGTTCCAGACTTGGCGATTCGGTACCACTTGCTGTGCGGTAGCAGAGAGAACAGTCTGACTTGGGTGGCTGGAGTCTGACAATTTTTAGGGCTTTCCTCTGACACTGCCTGGTATAGAGGTCCTGGATGGCAGGAAGCTCGGCCCCAGTGATGTACTGGGCCATACGCGCTACCTTCTATAACACCTTGCGGTCGGATGCCAAGCAGCTGCCATACCAATCCGTGATACAGCCAGTCAAGATTCTCTTAATGGTGCACTGTAGAACCTTTTGAGGATCTGAAGGCCGATGACAAATCTTTTCAGCCTCCTGTGGGGGAAGAGGCTGACTAAATACTTTTTTGCTCCACTGTATGTGAGTGCTACAGGTTACTTTGGCATTCTTGGGCACCTGGACTATGGTGCTTTGCTTGAAACATGTACTGTAGGTATTACAGAACCGGTCAGGGAGATGTTGAAAATGTCAGTGAAGACACCTGCCAGCAGGTCAGTGTATGCTCAGAGTACGTGTCCTGGTAATCTGTCTGGTCCCGCAGCCTTGGTGATTGTTAACCTGTTTAACACACATTGGCTACGATGAGCGAGATCAGAGAGTCATCTGGAACTGCTGTTGCTCTCATGCATAGTTTAGAGTTGCTTACCTCAAAGCGAGCATAGAAGGCATCTGGTATGCTCAAGTCACTGGGCAGCTCATGGCTGGGTTTCTTTTTGTAATCTGTGGTAGTTTGCCAGCCCTGCCACATCCGATGAGCATCAGATCCGGCGTAGTAGAATTAGATCTTAGTCATATATAGACAATTTGCCTGTTTGATGGCTCGTCGGAGATTGTAGCAGGATTTCTTATAAGTGTCCTGATTAGTGTCCCGCTCCTTGAAAGTGGCAGCTCTAGCCTTTAGCTCAGTGCGGATGTTGCCTGTAATCCATGGCTTTTGGTTGGGATATGTACGTATGGTCACTGTGGGGACGAATTAGTCGATGCACTTATTAATGAAGCCGGTGACTGATGTGGTAAACTCCTCAATGTTATTGGATGAATCCCGGAACTGTCATGGCTGGCTGAAGGACTGGACCAAAGTGCAGCATGGTAAGCATACATTTTTTATTTATTCAAACATGACGCCGAAAAAACGAAGAACAAAAACCAAACCGTGAAGCTTTGGGCTATGTGCCCTGAACAAAGACAAAGTTAACTTCCCACAAAACAGGTGGGGGGAAAAGGGTACCTAAGTATGGTTCTCAATCAGAGACAACGATGGACAGCTGTCCCTGATTGAGAACCATACCAGGCCAAGACAGAAATATAACATAGAAAAAAGAACATAGACTACCCACCCCAACTCACGCCCTGACCAACCTAACACAAAGACATACAAATAAACTAAGGTCAGAACGTGACAGTACCCCCCCCCCAAAAGGTGCGGACTCCGGCCGCAAAACCTGAACCTATGGGGGAGGGTCTGGGTTGGCGTTTGTCCGCGGTGGCGGCTCTGGCGCAGGACGAGGACCCCACTCCACCATAGTCTTGGCCCACTTAAGTGGCGCCCTTGGCGCGGCGCCCCTCACCGCTGACCTCGGACTGGGGACCCCTGTGGGCCCCGAATGGACGGGAGATTCCGGCAGCACCGGAGCGAAGGACGATTCCGGCAGTGCCGGAGTGAAGGGAGGCTCCTGACTGACGGGCGGCTCTGGCAGCTCCTGAATGATGGGCGGCTCTGGCAGCTCCTGACTGACGGCGGTTCTGGCAGCTCCTGACTGACGGGCGGCTCTGGCAGCGCCTGACTGACGGGCGGCTCTGGCAGTTCCTGACTGACGGATGGCTCTGGCAGCTCCTGACAGACGGGCGGCTCTGGCAGCTCAGGACAGACGGGCGGCTCTGGCAGCTCAGGACAGATGGGCGGCTCTGGCCTGCCGAGGCGCACTGTAGGCCAGGTTCGTGGTGCCGGCACTGGTGGCACCGGGCTGGGGACACGCACCTCAGGGCGAGTGCGGGAGGAGGCACAGGATACACTGGGCCGTGCAGGCGCACTGGTCGGTCTCGAGCGCAGAGCAGGCCCCACCCGTTCTGGCTGGATGCCAGCTTCCCCCCAGCAAATGCGGGACGCTGGCACCGAGCATACCGGCCTATGAATACTCACCCCCGGTAACGTGTGCATCACCCCATAGCATGGGGCATGACCAGTCCCATGCTCATCATGGTAAGCATGGGGAGTTGGCTCAGGTCTGCTTCCTGACTCTGCCACACTCCCCGTGTGCCCCCCCCCCAATTTCTTTTGGGTGATGCCTCTCGGGCTTCCTTGCCAGCCGTGTTCCCACATACCGCTGGTTCCTTTCTCCAGCTGCCTCTGCTCTCCTAGCTGCCTCCACCTGTTCACATGGAAGGCGATCCCTTCCCGCCAGGATCTCCTCCCATGTGTAGACTCCCTTGCCGTCCAAAACGTCCTCCCATGTCCAGGAGTCCACCTTACCATGCTGCTTGGTCCGTTGGTGGTGGGAAGTTCTGTCACGGCTGGCTGAAGGACTGGACCAATGTGCAGCATGGTAAGCGTACATTTTTTCTTTATTCAAAAATGACGCCGACAAAACGAAGAACAAAAACCAAACCGTGATGCTTTGGGCTATGTGCCCTGAACAAAGACAAAGTTAACTTCCCACAAAACAGGTGGGGAAAAGGGTACCTAAGTATGGTTCTCAATCAGAGACAACGATAGACAGCTGTCCCTGATTGAGAACCATACCAGGTCAATACATAGAAATATAAGATAGAAAAAAGAACATAGACTACCCACCCCAAGTCACACCCTGACCAACCTAACACAAAGACATAAAAAGAAACTAAGGTCAGAACGTGACAGAAACATATTCAAGTTTGTGTGTGCGAAACAGTCCTGTAGCTTAGCATCCTCTTCATCGGACCACCTCCGTATTGAGTGTGCCACTGGTACTTCCGGTTACAGTTTTTGCTGGTAAGCAGGAATCAGGAGGATAGCTTTATCATCAGATTTGCCAAAGGACTCGATAAGACGGATTTCAGTTTCCCTGCATTAAAATCACCGGCCATGAGAAGCGTCGCCTCTGGATGTGTCCTTGTTCAGACACGACTCTGAGAAACATAGGATAGGATAGTCTTGAATGGAGCTCTTCCAGTTTGGTCTCTAGTGATTGTACATTGGCCAACAAAACAGAGGGCATGGCAGTCTAGATGCTCGCCGAGGTAGTTTAATTATGATGCCACCTCGCTTACCTCTCTTTCGACTCCACTTCCTCTTTTCAAGACCTGGATGATCAGGGCCTGGTCCGGGGTAAACATAACGTCGAGAGCTGCTGACTTATTGAATTCGAGCAGGTTAGTAACTGCTGTTCTGTTTCCAGAAGCTGTTTTCAGTCATAGGAAATTATGGCAAAGAAATTTAAGATCAGCATTAAAAAACACATAAAATAGCAGAATTAGTCAGGAGCTCATAAGACGGCAGCTATCCACTGCAGCGCCATCTCAGCCATCTCAGCCAAATTAAGATCCTACATCTTTAGGCTACATTTATCCTGTCAGCTTTAGTGACGAACAAACTAATATCAGTCTATCAAGCAAAACACACCCTGAAAGAAATATACATTTCAGAAAAAAATACAAAATTGTTGTTATTCTCAGTCTTTTTGAATGGTGACTACCCAACATGGCAGTGGAATTTAGGGTGACTTAAGGTCTCTTTCGTCTCCCTCAGTCAGGCTGTTTAGTATCACGTTCTGGGTGGCTGGCTACCACATGGCCCTGTCAGTGAGGGATCAGCCCCTTTGTGAGCACCTCTCCATTTTTATTAGTCAATCTGACAATGACCACAGGAGGGAGAAAGCACTGGGCCTTCGCTTTTCCAAAGCTTGCCTGTGACCTAATAATATTGTCACGTTCATTCTATTTAACCTTTTCTCGTCCCAGGTTAGTCTCTATTGTAACATAATCTCTTTTACCAGGGACCCTGGTAAAAGACGCATAAGGTTAAGAACGAGGTTAAGAATAAACACTAGTTTGAATGTGGGTGATTTAACAGAGATCATACTGTAGGTAAGGTATAGCCATATCCCCTGAAAACGGTTACAGAATCGATGGTAGCAGATCCTATTTAAGCATGACAGAGATGGAGAAATCCCACTCAAAATGCATGGCAGCAGCTCAGTTACACAGTGTTACACTACATTGCAATGGGATCTGTGTCGCTATACCATCTGCCACATCCAAACAGGGTTGACACTGCTTCCTTATGATTGAGCGAGCCAGGCTACGGATAAGTTTGGCAGGGTGCAATGCAATCAATATCAAGGTTCAGTAGATTGTGGTGGCATTTGCTGTAACAATATGTATGTACATGCAATGTATTGATTTCACCATAACATCCCACACAGTGCCATTGTCACAAGAGAAATTAGAAAATTCACATGGGGAGAAATGCAAGAGTCACCTTGTAGAATGGGTATTATGTTATGTACATAAGCATTTAAATGCTAACCTGCTGTTCAAGCAGCTTTTTACTGTCGGGAGAGGATTCTGTCTCCGTCTGGTTTTGGAAGCAATCCCCGCCAATCTGTTGTGAGACAAAGAAACACAAACTTCAATGTATTTATTTATGTGACTGGGACAGTGCACATGAATTAAAATGTCAGTGTACATCTATGTAAATGTGCCAGAGTTAGCTAAACAGATCATTTTCATCTTAACTTCATAAGGCCTGAACAAACAAGCTGGTCTAATGAAAATGCATGAGATGAAAATAACTATTTTGCAATAGATTAAAACAATGTTCACTGTGCGTGTCCATGCATTCATGTGTAAAAGTCATACAAGGACAGCATTAGAGCCAGTGTGATCATTTCAAAGACAAAACTTCAATATACAGAGGTGGGATCCAGGTCTCTCACAACTTGTATCCTTTCACTGTTGGATGAAATTAGAATCCAACATTTCCCTTTGAACAGATCTACTTTACTCGTTACACCTACAGTGCTGTACTTTGGCTCAACTACCACAGATAATATGAAGACATACACCTCAATCTCCGTTTCTACCCTCCAGTGTGGGTCCTGGCAAATAGTATTTCATTTTGTTGTGACTGCCACATCATCTTTGCGTTCGTGGACAGCTACCACAGAATTCATATAGCTCAGTGGCAGTTACAGTTGAAGACGGAAGTTTACATACACTTAGGTTGGAGTCATTAAAACTTGTTTTTCAACCACTCCACAAATTTCTTGTTAACAAACTATAGTTTTGGCAAGCCTTTTCTGACATCTACTTTGTGCATGACACAAGAACATTTTCCAATAACTGTTTACAGACAGATTATTTCACTTATAATTCAGTGTATCCCAATTCCGGAAGTTTACATACACTAAGTTGACTGTGCCTTTAAACAGCTTGGAAAATTCCAGAAAATTATGTCATGGCTTTAGAAGCTTCTGATAGGCTAATTTACATACTTTGAGTCATTTGGAGGTGTGCCTGTGGATGTATTTCAAGGCCTTCCTTCAAACTCAGTGCCTCTTTGCTTGACATCATGAGAAAATCAAAAGAAATCAGCCAAGACCTCAGAAATAAAAATGTAGACCTCCACAAGTCTAGTTCATCCTTGGGAGCAATTCCCAAACGCCTGAAGGCACCACGTACATCAGTACAAAAAATAGTACGCAAGTATAAACACCATGGGACCATGCAGCCGTCATACCGCTCAGGAAGGAGACGTGTTCTGTCTCCTAGAGATGAACGTACGTTGGTGCGAAAAGTGCAAATCAATCCCAGAACAACTGCAAAGGACCTTGTGAAGATACTGGAGGAAAGAGGTACAAAAGTATCTGTATCCACAGTAAAATGATTCCTATATCAACATAACCTGAAAGACCGCTCAACAAGGAAGAAGCCCCTGCTCCAAAACCGCCATAAAAAATCCAGACTATCCTGATGTGCAGTTGCAAACCAAAAAGATCATACTTTTTGATGAAACAAAAATAGAACTGTTTGGCCATAATGACCATCGTTATGTTTGGAGGAAAAAGGGGGAGGCTTGCCGAAGGACACAATCCCAACCGTGAAGCACGGGGGTGGCAGCATCATGTTGTGGGGGTCCTTTGCTGCAGAAGGGACTGGTGCACTTCACAAAATATATGGCATCATGCAGTTGCAAACCAAAAAGATCATACTTTTTGATGAAACAAAAATAGAACTGTTTGGCCATAATGACCATCGTTATGTTTGGAGGAAAAAGGGGGAGGCTTGCCGAAGGACACAATCCCAACCGTGAAGCACGGGGGTGGCAGCATCATGTTGTGGGGGTCCTTTGCTGCAGAAGGGACTGGTGCACTTCACAAAATATATGGCATCATGAGGGAGGAAAATGACATGGATATATTGAAGCAACATCTCAAGACATCAGACAGGAAGTTAAAGCTTGGTCGCAAATGGTTTTCCAAATGGACAATGACCCCAAGCATACTTCCAAAGTTGTGGCAAAATGGCTTAAGGACAACAAAGTCAAGGTATTGGAGTGGCCATCACAAAGCCCTGACCTCAATCCTATAGAACATTCGTGGAACTGAAAAAGTGTGTGCGAGCAATGAGGCCTACAAACCTGACTCAGTTACACTAGTTCTGTCAGGACGAATGGGCCAAAATTCACCCAACTTATTATGGGAAGCTTGTGGAAGGCTACCTGAAATGTTTGACCCAAGTTAAATAATTTAAACATTCTTAAAATAAAGTGGTGATCCTAACTGACCTAAGACAGGGAATTGTTACAAGGATTAAATGTCAGGAATTGTAAAAAATGAGTTTAAATGTATTTGGCCAAGGTGTATGTAAACTTCCGACTTCAACTGTACATTTCCTAAGAGTCACTCCTCAGTTTACAAACACAAATGTTTAAGCAACATTTAGGCCTGCTCTATCATTTTGGGGACCATAAGCGAGATTTGGTTGGGGGCCTCTTGACCTTGCAGGAGAAACTTGTTAATGGCCTACCTCTTGGTGGTGGAGAGAAAAAAATGCAGTTTTAATGTTAATGTCCTGCAATTATTCACATTTTACCATGGGGCGTAGAGATAATGTTGCAGTTTTAGAGCACATTTTCTGCAATTCTACACACTGTTGCATGGGCCAGAGAGAATATTTAGTTGTTTTAAAATACATTAATGCAATTGTACATATTTTTGCCATCGGCGGAGAGAAAACGTTGCAATTTTAAAGCAAAATTGCTGAAATTCTACATATTTTGCAAAGGAGTGGAGAGAAAACGTTGCATTTTTAAGCAAATTTAATACAGTTTTACACATTTGCCATGGGATGAAGATAGAATGTTACAGTTTTAAAGCAAATTTCCTGCAATTCTACCCATTTTGCCATGACTTATGCCATGTTAATATGCTACACGTATCTGAGTATGCATGCCTTGCATGCCCAGTCAGTAATTTGGCCATGATTACTACAAGGTTTAGATACCTGGCTAGATTAATTTACTTAGCAATCTATAAAATGTTAGTTGACATGGACTAATTGTTATGTCAGTCACTGACAGTGACTGCCATAACAAGAGGAAAACTGTTGATGCACTACCAAATGTCAAAAGGTGCAAACCTTCTAGAACTTGGGACCAATGTTCCCTAAAATGTTTTCTGTCACTGAGCAAATTTCAGGTCTGCAGAGTGCAAAGTTGAACCTTGTGAAAGTTCTGTGCAACTTCCGGGGCGACTTTACTGTGAACACTGATGCTGTACCTGCTTTAATTGACTGTTTTAACAGCGGCCAAGTAGGCTACTCTGGCAATTTGATCATAATGTAGGCCTACCAGAGTGGCCTACCATAAATAACTATGGAGAAAATGCATCACATAACATTTTATGTTATGAAAGATCAGCCTACAGCCAATGTGTGGTGTTCCATGAGACTTTTGAAACAAACATGCAGGGCTTGACATTAACCTGTTAATCCACAAGGAGTTGACTGAACATTTTGTTGTGTTGATAGATGCACTTAACAAAATTTAATTAATTATTATTCTCAAATTATTACTCTAGAGAATTAGACAAATTATGCTACCCTCTGCTTATTGGCTACTTAGCTTATTCAAGCCTGTCTCAAAATACAACACAGCACCTTTTTATTTTTTTACTCTTCCCAATTTTGATCTTGTCTCATCGCTGCAACACCCCTACGGGCTCGGGAGAGGCAACGGTCGAGTCATGCATCGTCCGAAACATGACCCACCAAACCGCGCTTCATAACACCCGCCCGCTTTACCTGGAAGCCAGCTTCACCAATGTGTCGGAGGAAACAATTGACGAACGTAGTCAGCCTGCAAGCGCCCGGCCCGCCACAAGGTGTCACTAGAGCGCAATGAGACAAGTAAAGCCCCCCATGGCCAAACCCTCCCCTAACCCAGATAACCACGGTGTCAATTGTACGCCGCCCAATGTGACTCCTGGTCACATCCGGTTGTGACACAAATGTGCGCACGTGGCTACATGCAGCTCTCGCTTTAGGGGGGTGCATTTGCAGATACAGTACAACCGTATGACTCTGAAAGGTCAATCTGGGTTCAGAATATACAGATTATTTCAATTTCAATAGAAAAGTACAGACATTTATTATTACATAAAGATAATACTCTTCCTTCTTTCTAATCACATCATCCAATATGTTAATTAATGCTCATCACACATTTGTTAACGAGATAGTTCCCTAAAATGACAAATGCTCTATCTCTATCCTATGGATGGATAACTGGCAACATTGCTAAAGCTTGTGTCCGTAAAATGTATATCGGTTCAGAACTTTTGTGATGCATCGCAGTTCAAAATATATGGCAAATAAAAATCGAACTGGATCATCTTTAGAGATACCGTAGAGGGAGGGGTTGAGGGTAGCTGAAGGACGGGATTAAAAACAAAGAAAATATAACTATTGTAAAATACATTGTGTCCGTAAAATGAATATAGTATGTATAAGATGGAAGTAAAAGCCTAAGTGTTGTTGTCTATTAGTTTACTCCAATTAAGGGAGGGGTGGTAAGGTTAAGATAAAATAATAAAGGAAAACATATATTTTTTTAAATATACAGTATCAGCCAAATGTTTGGACAGACCTACTCATTCCATGGTTTTTCTTTATTTTTACTATTCTCTACATTGTAGAATAATAGTGAAGACATCAAAACTATGAATTAACATACTGTATATGGAATCAAATTAAAATACATTTTATATTTGAGATTCTTCAAAGTAGACACCCTTTGCCTTGATGACAGCTTTGCACACTCTTGGTATTCACTCATCCATCTTCATGAGGTAGTTGTTACCTGGAAGAATTACAATTTCTTAGGTGTGCCTTGTTAAAAGTTGATTTGTGGAATTTCTTTCTTAATGCATTTGAGCCAATCAGTTGTGTTGTGACAAGCTATGGGCGGTATACAGAAGATATCCCTATTTTTTAACAGACAAGTCCATATTATGGCAAGAACAGCTCAAATAAGCAAAGGGAAACGAGTTAATCATTACTTTAAGACATGAAGGTTAGTCAATCCGGATAATTTCAATAACTTTAAATGTTTCTTCAAGTGCAGTCAGAAAAAACATCAAGCGCTATAATGAAACTGGCTCTCATGAGGGCCGCCACAGGAAAGGAATACCCAGAGTTACCTCTGCTTCATAAGATAAGTTCAGTAGAGTTCAGAGTTCAAGTAACAAACCCATCTCAAAATCAACTGTGGCCTCCATCATTCTTAAATGGATGAAGTTTGGAACCACCAAGACTCTTTCTAGAGCTGGCCACCCGGACAAACTGAGCAATTGGTGGAGAAGGGCCTTGGTCTGGGAGGTGACCAAGAACCCGATGGTCACTCTGAAGGAGCTCCAGAGTTCCTTTATGGAGATGGGATAATCTTCCAGAAGGACAACCATCTCTGCAGCACTCCACCAATCAGGTCTTTATACTAGAGTGGCCAGACGGAAGCCACTCCTCAGTAAAAAGCACATGACAGCCCGCTTGGAGTTTGCCAAAAGGCACCTAAAGACTCTCAGACCACGAGAAACCAAGATTCTCTGGTCTGATAAACCAAGATTGAACTCTTTGGCCTGAATGCAAGTGTCACGTCTGGAAGAAACCTGGCACCATCCCTACGGTGAAGCATGGTGGTGGCAGCATCATGCTGTGGGGATGTTTTTCAGCTGCAGGGACTGGCAGACCAGTCAAAATTGAGAGAAAGATGAACAGAAGAAAGTACAGAGAGATCCTTGATGAAAGCGCTCAGGATCTCAGACTGGGGCGAAGGTTGACATTCCAACAGGAGAGCGACCCTTAGCGTACAGCCAAGACAACACAGGAGTGGCTTCGGGACAAGACTCTGAATGTCCTTGAGTGGCCCAGCCAGAGCCCAGACTTGAACCCAATCTAACATCTCTGGATAGACCTGAAAATATCTGTGCAGCATTGCTCCCCATCTGCAGAGAAGAATGGCAGAAACTCCCCAAATACAGTTGTGCCAGGCTTGTAGCATCCTACCCAAGAAGACTGTAATCACTGCCAAAGGTGCTTCAACAAAGTACTGAGTAAATGGTCTGAATACTTATGTAAATGTGATATTTCAGATTATTACTTTTAATAACATGTTTTTATTTTGTCATGATGGGGTATTGTGTGCCGATTGATGAGGGATTTGTTTTTAATCCATTTTAGAATAAGGCTGTAATGTAACAAAATGTTGAAGAAGTCAAGGAGACTGAATACTTCCCGAATGCACTGTCGGACCAAATCCAGGTGGTCGGTCACAAATGAGATCCCCAGAAAAGACACAAGGGGATAGTAAATAAGACCTAATAACATAACACCTACAGAACATGTTTTGGCTGAAGCCGGTCAGTAAAACCAATTATTCTAGTCTTCTGGTCTTTTTTTTCAATTCTCCAATATCTGATATGTCTCTAACACTAGCCTGACCGACTATACCAGCCAACACAACTGTCCATTGAAGCTGATTAGGTTAGTACAAATACATCTTACGACATTACCTGTGTGCAGAGCTTTGAGCACTCTGGAAAACACTCATCGCTTCACTGAAATCATCACATAATTTGGTGAATTAATTGTCTGTTTGGATAAACATGATGTGCAAAAATGTTTATTGCCCTAGGCATCTTTTGCTGTTAAACTATGTTGGAATGCATGTTCTTAAACTCAAACTTTGACTGGCGAGAAGGATCCTAAAAAGAGATCATAGTTGTTTCACAACACCATTTTGAAATCCCCAAGCTCATTAATTGTGTATGATACAGGACTATTAAAAGTGCTAAGGGTGGTTGGTGAAGCTGCCTATAAAGAGGAGATTTAAGGATTGCAGTAAAACAATTTCTAAATGTGCACATTGTAAGAGAACACATGGTAACACTTTCTATGAGGCGTGCGCGCCCACACACACACACACACACGATGCCTTACGCATGCATTTATCATGCCTTGATGTATACTTATAGCGCATTATAACAGTTGTTTTCAACTGTCATAACTCATTTCTAATCTCTTGACGGTGTCTTGACGGTGTCTTGACGGTGTCTTGACGGTGTCCTTGGGGGACACGTCTCTTTGCAGCAGGATTTCCCCTTTTACGGCGCTGCCAAAATTATATCATCAATAACACGACAGGAGCGAACATTGTTTTTGGCACGGATTCATTAAGGGACTATCTTTTTGACACGTTTCTCCATAGAGGGTAATTTTCTGTCTGGAAAGGATCCCTCTGGACAGTGCACTGTATCTCCCCAGTGTCCCTCCGCCTCATTTCTGTCATGGTTATTGATAATCACAAGTCAAGAAGAACATTTCTCCCTGGAACTGTCCCTTCCCTGCCGCCCAATCCAATAGAGTTGGGCAGTCATATTCGGCTTCCTTGTCCAGGCATCATAACCGTTTTGGGGTAAAAGATTGAAGGATTAAAATGAATTTAATGAACAGATGAAGCTGCTGGATTGGGGCCTGAGGGTCACAAATGGGCTATTACAATTTAATTAGTCCAAAGGCTCACCTTTTCCATCTGGCAGGCCTTGACTCCGGGATTACTTTCTCTCCTCATTACCCCAATGTTCGCAGGCGATTTACTGGCCATGATGATTCTCTGAACCTTCGGGATATCCTGCGAGAAAAGAAGTGCGGAAAAAGGAGTTGTTTAGGAATTCTAAATATGGAAGGTGGAACATGACAGGTATGGGTAAGGTTTGTATAAGCCATGACACATAGTGTAGCTCTGTAGAAATAGACCATGACAAGAGATTTAAAGTGGTTTGTTTTTCATTGAACTGGACAGCCCGGTGTATTTTCATTTTGCTTATACCACAGCCACTGTCCATAGAGAAAAATAGATTTTTAAAAATTAGATATGATTTCACTTCACAAAAAGCTATGGGGGCTGATGAAATGGCTTTCTGCACCCAACGGTCCTGCTACTCAAGGAACACAAGAGATGCCATGTCTTTCGTAATTCATGCACGGATGGTTCTGTTCTCTGAACAGGTCTCACAGCACAGAGATCTGAACTGAAATATGAACAAAAAAAACAATAACATTTCAAATAGACAGAAATATGCAAATTGCAGAGATCCTACGCAAATCAACCAAAACATTTGACATAGTTTTCTTGAATACTTCACTCCGTGCCACTTCCCTTTCAATCTGCATGAATTAATCCTGTCCATCTCATGGACTTCGTTAAAAGAGAGATTTAAACTCATTCAAATGAATGTTGCATATTTTTAGAGATCCAATGTGTTCTGGCCATAGCAATACTTCTCTACACTGTAAAAAAAATAATAATACCAAAAATAAACTCTGTTTACCCCTGCAACTGATTTCATCTGGAGAATCCATCAACAAGTCAAAAGGGATGTTCAGAGAGGAAGCCAGCAAATAAAGATCCCGATTTTTCCTCCGGCAGTAAATTACTGCCCCAAGCATTCCACAGAATCCACATTCCACACATCATCTTCAATTACTTTGATGAAAATTGCATGCTATCACCACCGCAAGACTTGGCTTCCTCCCTAGGCCTGTTAAATAGGAAGAGACTTCCACCCTGATCTTGCTGATCCCGGCAACCTCTCACTAATGAATCTTTCACCGGCAGGGGATTGTGTCTGCAGCCAAAGACTGGAGTCTTATCTAGTAATGGTTGTTTAGTGGAGCTTAAGGCCCATTATGTTTAGGAACTCAAATACCAAACATAATGCTGAGAGGGTAGCTGGTACACACAAATATCCCAGATCTTAACCACTTTGGAATCCAAAGACAGCAAGAGGGCGTTAGCATCAGAGTGCCTGCATAAGCATTATATTTTGTGAAGCTGTAGAGGAAATAATGGTAGGCTTTTAAACCTTTCTCATTTCAATGATGTAACATTATATTGTTTTCTGTGCAAAATAATTGCCCTTTGATCACAGACAATAATGGCCCCCGTTGGGCTAGTCGGGCATACTAACAAATATCAGCATGTCCAACAGAATGTGTTTAGTAGCTATTCATTTCTATTAAATACCTAATAGATAACCAAATATGCAATGGAGACTGGGCCATGAAAGGGCTAATGGAATACATTTGGTTACATTTGTAAGAGGCCCGGCTTGCCTTAGCATATCGAGTCCATTAGAGTTGTCCTCACAAGAAAAGGAGGAAACACCGCATGGCAAATCGACAAGCGAAATGTGGGGTGGTGTTACGGTTGTCAGTGGTCCCCATTTTTTGTCCATCTTTGACAGTGATTTTATATTAGACGTGGGCCCCTTCACATTGAACAGACAGCAACAACAGATGGGGAGGACTAGTCATCTTTACAGGGAGGAGAACCATCTTTGATTCACGCCGCAGACAGTATCCGTGGATATAGCAGCGGATGGCCAAAGGGGCTGCACAGGATGGAGTGGAGCTACGTGGATGCTAATCAAGTGAGAGGTAAAATCTTGATTTGCATAAGCAGGTCCCTGGCACCTATACTTATGTTTTCCCTCTGTCGTCTTTCCTTTTGTCAGACCCGCTACCCTCCTTCACACCCCACCCTCAACCCCCGCTTGGAATATGAGACGAGGCCCAGCACAATTCACTCACATCGGCTGTAATGGAGTCATCTTCTGCCGTTGTGAACATTGACTATAGTTTATATCTTTGGAAATAAAGTGGCCATTACATTTCTTGTTTTATGTGGTGCTTCTGTGTGGAGGGGTATTGGAGCGTTCTCTGAAAGAGCTGTAGAGTCCTCTGGGTGGCACATAGCTAATGTCAAGGCTCTTAGCTTGACACCCAACACACCGAGAGGCAGAATGACTTCTGACTGCATCATGGAGAAAAGCCTCTTAGAAACAGGATTGCTCACTAGGATCAGGGCCGATAAGAAACTACAACACAGCTATGATTGACTTCGATATTCTGATTTTGATATGACTGCAGTGGTTGACTGATATAACCTGTGATTAGGTCCAACATGACTTTGCACAGCGTATAAATAAAGTGAATGAGGTGTAGTTCAGAACAGATTAATGTGATGGAAGAATTGAGCTCAATTTCGGGTTTCATGTGAAAAAGACACATCTTTTTTTTTCTTAAAAACAAAATCTATGCCCTCAAAGGGTTCATCCTCTTTGCAATGCTGCTGACAAATTTTGCTTACATATGATTGGGCAGAGTATTTATTTATATTCTTTATAGAGGTAAATCACTTTTCTATTTATTGTGGAAAGCTACTAATGATAAGCTACCAATGATCTAGAAACCTACTCCATTACAATTCATATTTATTTTTCTTATCATCCTTTTTTGGGTGGGTGGAGGATGTTAGGCCTATCTCTTGTGACAGTACTTACCCAACTAATCTTAGTGACAGCCAGGTGTCAGTATAACAAATCAGCTGTCATTCCTGTACGCTAGTTACTAATAGCGCCCCTCAAAATAAATGCTTACTGCTCTTATCTATACAATCACTCCCAACATATCCAACTTTGAGTTATTGTGGCTAGTTGGTGTTTCACTGTGCACTCTATCATAGTGACCGTTTTTGTTAATGAAAACTTGCATATAGAGGTTCCCCAGGTTAGTCCTCCATAGTTCTAATCCTGTTTTCACTAGATAACTTTTCCCTTACCGCTGTCACCCTTGGTTTGTCTCAGGGGATTAAGTCCTTGGCCTTTTGTTAACTGCTGTATGAAGAGAACTTTGAAAGACATTCAACAAAAGAAAGTGTCACATTTAATTATATTTTTTTTTTATTGAAAACAAGAGCCCGATCGCACACCCTTACAGTGAAAAATAATTGGGTCTTATTTTCCTGGCAATAGAGTGTGAAGAGTAACATAAGTTACACAAATGCCTGCTGTATTTGGACATGTTATTATTTTGAGCAACTTCTGCAATCCTATTTGCCCCGACTATTGTCTTTAGTTGTAATTATGTTCGGAACGTCTCCTCTCCAGAGAGTGTCACTAGGGGCATTTGGTTGAGAAATCGGTACTTGGCTCTGTGATTGTCACCCCGGAAATCTAAATTGATCATCTGCTGCAAAGTTTATGCCCATTGAGTGTGAGTCAGAGTGTGCATTACCTTGGCGTGTGGCTGCTGAAAGGTGACTCTGGAGCTGTTGACGAGTGAGGAGTATCTGAACAAGTGGGTGGGGGTGGCGGGGAACCTGTGGCTGCTGGTATGCTGGTTGTGCAGAACAGCAGAGAAGCAGATGTGCACTGTGTCCTTCAGTGCCTTCAACTGAGACTCCTGTTCCAAGAAACAGAGGCATGCAGATATGAGTCTTTGACCATCCATCCATGGTAACAGTAAATAAAAATCACTGGGGCTTCCCCTTCTACATTCATTTGACAATTCCCTCAATTACACACCAATTATTGTATATCCACCCACTGATAAAATGTAACCGTTATCAAATCAAATTTGATTGGTAACATGCGCCGAATACAACGTCACCCTGAAATGTTTACTTATGAGAACATTCCCAAAAATGTGGTTAAAGCAAGACAAATATTTGCTAAATAAAAAAGGAAATAGTAACACAATAAAATAACAATAACGAGGCGATATACAAGAAGTATGAGCACTGAGTCAATGTGCAGGGGTGCGGGGTAGTTGAGGTAATTGAGGTAATACACTGTGTATATATAGGTAGGGGTAAAAGTGACTAGACAAACAGGATAGATCATAAACAGAGTAGCAGCGGCGTATGTGAAGAGTGTGAAAGTGCGTCTATGTGTGAGTGTCTGGCTTCAATACGCATGTGTGTGTTAGCGTATGTAGTGTGCGTTTGGAGTGTCAGTGTAGTATGGGTGAGTAGAGTCTAGTGAGTGTGCATAGAGCCAGTGCAAGAGAGTCAGTGCAATAATAAAGGGGATCAATAGAAACATTGTCCAGGTAGCCATTTGATTAACTGTTCAGCAGTCTTAAGACTTGGGAGTAGAAGCTGTTCAGGAGCTTTTTGGTCACCAGCCATTCCACAATTATGCATCCATCCCTACACCTACTGTAGAATGGCACATCGAAGCTCCTTCTCCGAAGCATCCATAAATATAAATAAAGCAGAGAAAACTGTAGGGCATAAGTGTACTCTCCCTGGTCTAAGGCACAGCATCAAAGTGCTAGCTGTGCCACTAGAGATTCTGGGTTCATGTCCAGGCTCTGCCGCAGCTGGCCGCGACCGGGAGACCCACAGACACATTGGTGTGGTTGTCTTCCGGGTTAAGCGGGCATTGTGTCAAGAAGCAGTGCGGCTCGGCTGGGTTGTGTTTCGGAGGACGCACGGCTCTCGACCTTCGCCTCTCCCGAGTCCGTGCGGGAGTTGCAGCAATGAGACAAGATTAACTACCAATTGGATATCGCGAAATTGGGGAGAAAAGTGGGGTAAATAAATCAATAAAATGCAATAAATACATAAAAGCACCTCTCAAAATTTTTGCCATCGCAAAGCACTTCAACAGGTCAGACCGAGAACATTACCCCCGAGGAGAAATGAAGAGGAGAAACACAATACAAACAAGAAACGGCAACATATCAAAGTGAAAGACGAAAAAGTGATGGATTACGATGAAGTAAAAGTTTAATGACATCCACCTTGTCCAGTGAGGCCTTTTCCAACTCTTCTTTGGCAATGGTCAACTTGTGCTCCAGATCCATTAGCTGCTGTCCCTGTGGAAAGACGAGATACTTGAGCTGAAACAATTGAACTGTTGCACTCTTGCAAACACAGCAATTTCCTAACCTACCGTGTCTTGACTACTGAATATAGATTAGGCGGTCACTTCAGTCAGAGGCGCTTACTAAGGCTAAGTGTAAGACTTGCTCTGTGTGGGTCTTCACTTTTGGCTGAAATCGAAGGTATTACCCCAAAAGCCTACATGAAAAACACGACAGAATCAAGAAGATTTGATTCCACATGGCTCAATTGCAGTACATACCAAACTGTTTGAGCAATAAGGTGAATTGGGATAATGAATGGTACTTTAATTAACTGATATATCACAAAACTACCTTTTTTTACAATCCGTGAAAAAGGCAGAATATTTGTGCAATTTCAAGTTCCAGTATTCCAACAGTTTGAGTCCAACAGACTGAAGATGTAGCCTACAGTCGGGCTTTTAGGAATACCAATACCCTTCTGCGTTTAACTTAATATAAAACATATCCACAACTTATCCCTGTATGATGTGGTAACTGTAAGCCAAGCTATAGACTGCTAGACACTTTATCCTCAAAAGCAGCTCAATGTGTAGTGCATACTTTAGGGTTACATGCTATAGAAGGATAAGGTGGAGGAAAGGGATCAAACCTGGATGTATTCAAGACCGTCTCGACTAAAACAAGATGGCGCCTCACCAACGGTTTGATCTTGTCAATGAAAGAAATGGCACCAGTAAAACCATCAAGAGTGCTCGAGAGCAGGAGGAGGTCAACTCTATCTCAACTCAATTAAAATTCCATCCATAAATTGGACATTTCAAAAAGGCTTATTTTTATTCGCCCTGTGAACAAATGTAAGCTGATTCATTATGTGAATTGTCTGAGTTCAAATGAATTGACTCCCGATTCTAGAAGGACTCATTACAATATTGAGGAACTCATCAGGGTGGGAGGACACGCTTAATAGGAGGGGATTTACAGAGAGGGTGTGTAAAACGGCCCGGGTGATGGACTTCACATTGTGAAAGTTTATGGTGCGCTTTTTATAGGGCTCTTAGAAAGATATACTGTACAGGCATACGTTCGCAAATTACAAGGTCAACGTCTTCTGGCACAAACAGTGTCAAGACCCATGGAAAAAGCTCAGGTCTAAATGTTTGTCCATGAATATGTGTAGGAGATTATATGTGGGGGTATCTGTTCCCATAAGACCTATGGCTATTATGGCGATGTGGAGTGTATTCTGGCTTGGTGCTTGGTGTACATAATATACATGCTACATCAGACTACAACCGAAAATGTACTAAAATATGTCCAGGGACGGCAAAAAGATTTTTTCATAGGGGTGCAGGATTTAAAAAAAGTCTACATAGATATGTTTCTGCTTATCATTTCAGAGATTTGGGAGGCTACTTATTACTCAACGTTTAGGGACCAGGGAGAAAATCATAGAACAGGGGAATGAATATTCCCATGCTAAAGAACATCGGTTTCACTGATTTTAAGGAAATGAAGGCTGTGAAAATGATCCAACATGTTTCTGATAAGATTGCAGTTTGTCTTGGATGCATAATGTTATGTGATGTATCTTCCCCTACCCCTTCCCCTCAGGAGACTGAAAGATTTGGCATGGGTCCCCAGATCCTCAAAAAGTTTTACAGCTGCACCATCGAGAACATCCTGATCGGTCACATCACCGCCTGGTATGTCAACTGCTCAGCATTGGACCGTAAAGGCACTACAGAGGGTACTTCGTACGGCCCAGTACATCACTGGGGCCAAGCTTCCAGCCATCCAGGTCCTCTATACTAGGCGGTGTCAGAGGAAGGCCTCAAAAATTGTCAAAGACTCCAGTCACACAAGTCATGGACTGTTCTCTCTGCTACCGCACAGCAAGCGGTACCGGAGCACCAAGTCTAGGTCCAAAAGGCTCCGATTCTACCCCCAATCCATAAGACTGCTGATTAATTAATCAAATGGCCACCCGGACTATTTGCATTGACTCCCCCCCCTTTGTTTTTACACTGCTGCTACTCACTGTTTATAATCTTTACCCCTACCTACATGTAAAACCTACGTCAATTACCTCGACTAACCTGTACCCTCGCACATTAACTCAGTAACGGTACCCCCTGTATATAGACTCGTTATTGTTATTTTATTGTTTTACTTTTTTTTTTTACTTCAGTTTATTTTGTTAATATTTCCTTAACTCTATTTTCTTAAAACTGTATTGTTGGTTAAGGGCTTGTAAGCATTTCACGGTAAGGTCTACCTACACCTGTTGTATTCGATTTGATTAAATATGTCTCCACTCCTGTTCCCGAGACAAAATTAACATTTGCAAGAAATAGTTCATTTTGCACAAGTTAATTTTATATTTGGCTACATGTGAGAGGTTGGCCTACAGTCATTGTACAGTTCAGTTACTATTCCATTTAACCCATCTTCCAGGTCTAACCCTTTTTGGTTTCAAGTAGAACCCTTTTGGATTCCAACTCTCTGTGGAAAAGGTTCTACATGGAAACCAAAAGAGTTCTACCTGGGACCAAAAATGTTTTTTAAACTTTAAGGTTCCATATAGCACCTTTTTCTTCTAAGACTGCGTAACCATTCTGAGTTGTCTAGAGTCTGAATGTATCCTGTAGTTTCCTGCTCGTGCCTAGATCATACAAGGATGCTTACACCTGATTTCATGTTTCAACTGTCATTGGCATTGTAAAGGCGCTTTGAACTGTCATAGTGGCTGGTTTTCATTTGAATAGGAATGCACCTGTGTTATGTTGATTATGTGACAAGGTTGGTTTACACCCTCCTTTGTAGTACATTTACATGTTGGGTGTTGCATTAGCAACATTGTGTAAAAGTGAAATACTCAAATCCAGAGTGCTGCCGAGAACACTCAATTGATCCGATCAAATAGAAGAAATAGTCCTAATTTTTTAATTGGTCTTCACATGGTAAAAAAACCCAGAGGAAGTACACTCACAGAGACGTATAAAAAACACATACGCATTCCTCATTGCCCGATTTTGTTAGTCAAAATCTCAACTCAACTCAATTTATTTTAGTGCAAGTTGCAAACGTACAAAGGCAGACATCTTAGCCGTTTTTTTTGACAGGCAATCATCTCTGTTGTCCAGCATCCGTCAACAGAAAAACTATTGGCTAAATACATTTTGGTATAAAATATAATCTCTATGTGGCTGTACTATTGTCAAGTTGTTTCCAGGTGTCAGTGAGCGAGCAAGGTCATTAACTGCTGTGCCATTGAAGGCATCACTGAGATGTAGCAAGTCAGTCTCTTGAATGAGGCATTGCAGTAGTTTCGTTTTGTTATTGCAGTGGGCTGCTTGCAGAGCACAGTCATGGACGGAACTGTAACTCAGAACGAACCGCTTGCACGGAAATCAAGGAATCAATTTACTCCGCTGAGGTATTTCTATATTATGGGGAAGTGAGACTATCACACAAAGCCATTTGTAGCTGTCCGACTGTGTTTGAGAGGGAAACGAATGTAATAAAACTTTCCGAAGCAGTTCTTTAATCACAGGTATAAAGGCTGGTATATCATTTCCTCATATCAAATGACGATTGAAAAGGCAGAGGTATTCATTGCTTCCTACACTAAATTGCTCTGAAGAATATAGAGGAGAAAGTGGATACTGAAGTGCTTACAAATGGTTCAAAGCGGCCCTTTTCAAGGTAATTGGACAGAACATATAGAGGAATTCTAAAAGCTCTCATTTCAAATGGATAGTCTTATTATTATTAAACATCGCTGGTCAATATTCAGCCAGGGAAGAAATGGGGTTCTAAACACATCACCACAAACATACATGAGATGCTGGTAATGGTTCTTTCAGCAATGGTATGTAGCCTACAGTTACATAACATGTGGGGTTATTGTAATGCTGTAAACATATCAGCTGTAGATGCAATGAAGGCTGTTTTCTTTTTACGTGGCTATACAGACGTAATTTGAAAATGTCAATATTCATTACCAGTTTTAAACCCATGAATGAGTAGGTGTTCTTTCTTTATTTTACACATTGTAGAATAATATTGAAGACATCGAAACTATGAATTAACACATATGGAATAATGTACTGTAGTAACCAAAAATATGTTTAAAAAAATCAAATATTTGAGATTTGAGATTATTCAAATAGCCACGCTTTGCCTTGATGACAGCTTTGCACACTCTTGGCATTCTCTCAACCAGCAGCATGTAATGCATTTCAATTAACAGGTGTGCCTACTTAAAAGTTAATTTGTGGAATTTTTTCCCCTCTTTATGCATTTGAGCCAAACAGTTGTGTTGGGACAAGGTAGAGGGGTACACAGAAGATTGCTATATTTGGTAAAAGACCAAGTCCATGTTATGGCAAGAACAGATCAAATAAGCAAAGAGAAACAATAGTCCAACATTACTTTAAGACATGAAGTTCAGTTAATCCAGAAAAATTCTAAAACTTTGAAAGTTACTTCAAGTGCAGTCACAAAAACCATCCAGAGCTGATGATGAAACTGGCTCTCATGAGGACCACCACAGAAATGGAAGACCCAGTTCATTATAGTTACCAGAAATTGCAGCCCAAAATAAATGCTTCACAAAGTTCAAGTAACAGACACATCTCACCATCAACTGTTCAGAGGAGACTGTGTGAATCAGGCCTTCATGGTCAATTTTCTGCAAAGACATCACTACTAAAGGACATCAATAAGAAGAAGAGACTTGCTTGGGCCAAGAAACACGACCTAAAGTATGTTCTGGGAACTTTCACAGAACCAATTTTGGTTTGCTGGGAAGGCTCTCCCATTGAAACCTGTCACGCCCTGATCTGTTTCGCCTGTCCTTGTGATTGTCTCCATCCTCTCCAGGTGTCGCTTAATTTCCCCAGTGCATTTATCCCTATGTTTCCTGTCTCTCTGTGCCAGTTCGTCTTATATGTTCAAGTCAACCAGTGTGTTTTCCACCATGCACCTGCTTTTCGATTTATCTTTTACTAGTCCTCCCGGTTTTGACCTTTGCCTGTTTTTCTGGACTCCATTCTTGCCTGCCATAACCTCGAGCCTGCCTGCCATTCTGTACCTCTGGAACTCTGAACTGGTGTTGACCTTTTGCCTGTCCATGACCATTCTCTTGCCTACCCCTTTTGGATTGTTAATAAACATCTTGGACTCTAACCATCTGCCTCCTGTGTCTGCATCTGGGTCCTGCCTTGTGCCCTTACAGAAACCCTGCAGGTATCATCAAATTACAATTGTGTGTCCTGAAGATGCCAGGTTTTTTTCTGCCTGGATATACTGTAACTGTTATTTTAATGCCTAGATAAATATGCACACCCTTCTAATCCTGGCAGGGAAGCCATGACCTTATAGCTCTCTATAAAAGCACCCCCACAGCATGATGTAGCCACCCCCATGCTTCATGGTTGGGATGGTGTTCTTCGGCTTGCAAGCCTCCCCCTTTTTCCTCCAAGCATAACGATGGTCATTATGGCAAACAGTACTATTTTTGTTTCCTCAGACTAGAGGACATTTCTCCAAAAAGTACCATCTTAGTCCCCATGTGCAAACCTTATTCTGGCTTTTTTGTGGCGGTTTTGGAGTAGTGGCTTCTTCCTTGCTGAGCGGCCTTTGAGGTTATGTTGATATAGGACTCATTTTACTGTGGATATAGATACTTTTGTATCGCTTTCCTCCAGCATCTTAACAAGGTCCTTTGCTGTTGCTCTCGGGAATAATTTTCACTTTTCACATCAAAGTACGTTCATCTCTAGGAGACAGAACGCGTCTCCTTTCTGAGAGGTATGACGGCTGCGTGATCCCATGGTGTTTATGCTTGCGTATTATTGTTTGTACAGATGAACGTGGTACCTTCAGGCGTTTGCAAATTGCTCCCAAGGATCAACCACACTTGTGGGTATCTACATTTTTTTTCTGAAATCTTGGCTGATTTCTTGAGATTTTCCCATGATGTCAAGCAAAGAGGCACTGGGTTTGAAGGTAGGCCTTGAAATACATCCACAGGTACACCTCCAATTAACTCAAATGATATCAATTAGCCTATCTGAAGCTTATAAAGCCATGATAACGTTTTCTGGAATTTTCCAAGCTGTTTAAAGGCACAGTCAACTTAGTGTATGTAAACTTCTGACCCACTGGAATTGTGATACAGTGAATGATAAGTGAGATAATATGCCTGTAAACAATTGTTGGACAAATTACTTGTCATGCACAATGTAAATGTCCTAACTGACTTGCCAAAATTATAGTTTGTTAACAAGACATTTGTGGAGTGGTTGAAAAACTAGTTTTAATGACTCCAACCTAAGTGTATGTAAACTTCCGACTTCAACTGTATGATTTTATTTGTCAGTTAAAAAAATGCTATCACTCAATCAAACCAAACTGTACAGCGGCCAAAAAAGTTTCATGACATTCGGAGATTATCAAGCCAAGTCCTCAATACTGGGTAAGCCTAAAAGGTAGGGAGTGATGTATTTTTTAACAAGAAATTTGTGGAGTGGTTGAAAAAAAAGTTTTAATGACTAAGTGTATGTAAACTTCCGACTTCAACTGTAGGTCACTTTGCCCGAATAGTCATCCCGAGTGCTCTTGAATGTATGATCTCCATGTGTGGTTCTCACCGTGAAGCATGGAGGAGGAGGTGTGATGGTGTGGGGGTGCTTTACTGGTGATACTGTCTGTGATTTATTTAGAATTCAAGGCACACTTAGCCAGCATGGCTACCACAGCATTCTGCAGCAAACACCATCCCATCTGATTAGCGCTTTGTCAGACTATCATTTGTTTTTCAACAGGACAATGGATACAACACACCTCCAGATGTGTAAGGGCTATTTGACCAAGATGGAGAGTGATGAGGTGCTGCATCAGATGACCTGGTCTCCACAATCACTTGACCTCAACCAAATTGAGATGGTTTGGCATGAGTTGGACTGCAGAGTGAAAGAAAAGCAACCAGCAAGTGCTCAGCATATGTGGGAACTCATTTAAGACTGTTGGAAAAGCATCCCAGATGAGGCTGGTTGAGAGAATGCCAAGAGTGTGCAAAGCTGTCATCAAGGCAAAGGGTGGCTATTTGAAGAATGTCACATATAAAATATATTTTGATTTGTTTACCACATTTCTGGTTACTACATGATTCTATATGTGTTATTTCATAGTTTTGATGTCTTCACTGTTATTCTACAATGTAGAAAATCTAAAAATAAAGAAATGAGTAGGTGTGTCCAAATGTTTTAATGGTACTGTATTTCAGAAGCACAGAATATGAGTTGGCCTACTGTATGTTATCTGGGTATGTGCCATGCCACACACTGGAGGCTTGACAAGATAATCTTATAAGTCCCATGCCATTATTTTATATTATATGATCTTTTAGTAAGAAGAATATAATTGAACTTAAGTGCATTAAATAGAAAGGATATTTTTCCCATCCTGGAGCGAGTGTGCATATGAAGTGGTTATGTTGAGTGTAACAGTTTCATTTGAAACAGGTCCTATACGCTAGATTTAGAATTATTTGTCTATTTTAATTGTGAATGATACAAACTTTAGAATGTCGTAGATATCAAAACATATATGGGCTGCATGATGCAACTAAAGGCTTTTGATGATTTGAGAAAGTCACAAATAAAGCTTGCGCTCTGTTCCTTGCCTCAGACTGCACACGCTGTTCTCTCATCAAGTGATCATATTTTCACCCATCAGACTGTTCTCAATTTAATCTTGTCTTTACTAATATGTCAAATTCGTTTAGATTTGAATTAGACCATTATCAAATCAGCAGGAACAGGGGCAGAGGAAAAAAGACATGTCATCCATATGCACTCGAATAGCGAATGGAGACCATTTTCCGTGCCAGTACGTTTTTCATGGCATAGACTACTCAGATTATTTCACTCCACACATCAACCACTTTGAGGAGCATGCAGCCACTCATATGCCATGGGTTCTCCAACCCTGTTCCTGCAGCTACCCAGTGCTTAATTTTGGGAAGCCAAGTTAAATCTGTTTGGGAACATCAATAGTTCATTAAACTGTTGACAGCCCCACTCTCTGGAAAGGAATTTAGGAGAAAGGGGAAGAGATGGAAATGCACGGTGGTGAGATATTCTGTAGCTAAAGGTAATGTGTCAGCCTATTAATTATGAAAATATAAAAAATGCCCTATTACTAGGCTATTCAAAATCAAATACAAATTCACTATAATTGTAGGCTGACTCTGTAAGCCGCCCTAAACAATCAATGAACCAACCGCATCGCCTAGGCTATAGCTTCTCTTCCAGACTCATGGATAGAACCCAGACTCATAGAAAGCTTGGAGCATAGCATAAGGTAACCAGTCCATAAGTATTCCTAATAATACAGTCAGCACTCAAAGTTGATTCCTAGAATATGTTTAATTTTGGAATATAGTCTAGACCAATTATGTAACAAAGACATTGTCAATCAGTTAAAACAAATAATAATTCTGCCATGCGTAATATAAGTAGGCTACGTATTGTATAAAGGCACCATCATCGGGCTTGGATTCATATATAGGCCTATGCTATGCATGAGGGTTTTGAATTAATCATCACCTTACAAAGTGCTGTCCATTTCGATAGGCTTTGAAACAACATCCACAACAATGTTTTCCACTGTTATTGAACTTCTTTCTTACCATTCATCAAAGTGAAGTGAGTTTTAAAAGCACATACTGTTTTGATCATAAGTATTTGATGTGATTTTTGATTGCATTTGCATTGATGTCAGAGTGGTTAGAGGGACAATAGAGCACAAAGTATCAAGCCATTAGCGACCTGATGATCGTTAGTGAGTTGGGTACTACCAAAGCATGTCCAGAGTGCATAGGAGGAGATTACCGTTGTCAACGGTCATGTGGAATTTTACTGCAGTCATGACTCATGACTGCTGGTGTGGCGGTAATACGGTGACCCCAACAGCCCTAGCCACCACCATGCTTGACAGTAGGGGTGGTGTTAGATGGGTGATGAGCTGTGCCTAATTTTCTCCAGACATAGCGCTTTGCATTTAGGCCAAAGAGCTTATATTTTGTCTCATCAGACCACAGAATCTTTTGCCTTATGCTCTCAGAGTCTTTCACGTGCCTTTTGGCAAACTCCAGACGTGCTGTCATTTGCCTTTTTCTCAGGATTGACTTCCGTCTGGCCACGGTTCCATAAAGCCCAGATTGGTGAAGTGCTGTAGAGACTGTTGTCCTTCTGGCAGGTTGTCCCATCTCAGCCAATGAACTCTGTCAGAGTGGTCATTGGGTTCTTGGTCACCTCACTGACCAAGGTCCTTCTTGCCTGGTTTCTCAGTTTGGTCGGACGGCCATTTCTTGGCAGAGTCTGGGTACTTCCATATTTCTTTTCCATTTCCGGAGACGACTATGCTCTTGGAAGCTTTCAACACTCTAGAAATGGTTTCATACCCTTCCCCAGATATATATCTCAGAGATCTACGGATAGCTCCTTGAAATTCATGGTATAGTTTCTGCTCTAATGTGCACTGTCAACTGTGGGGCCTTATATAGACAGGTGTTTCTTTCTAAATCATGGAGACAGGTGGACTCCAATCAAGTTGTGGTAACATCTCAAGGATGATCAAAGGAAATTGGATGCATCCGAGCTCAATTTGGAGTGTCACAACAAAGGGGAGTGAATACTTCTGTAAATGAGATATTTCTGTATTTCATTTTCAATCAAATTTCCTAAAACATGTGTTCACTTTGTCATTATGGGGTATTGTGTGTAGATGGGTGAAAAAAATGTATATATTTAATCCATTTTTGAATTCAGGCTGGAATACAACAAAATGTGTAATAAGTCAAGGGGTATGAGTACTTTCAGGAGGCACTGTATGTGTCGGAACACGGGTAACAGCTTCTTTCTATAATGACAAAATAAAATCTATACCCTGAACACCAAGACGCAGAGTCAGCAAGACGCAGGGTCAAATGATAAAAACATCAGTCGTGAAAATCATCACAAAAGCAATAATGGCATTATAATTCATATAAGTGTCAAAATGTCAATCATTGTCAACTCATACAATAGTCAGTTATTGTCCGATCGTGTTTACATTGTGTGCGTCTTCACACAATGGCATCAGTTGGATTTCATTTAGCTGTTATCCCTTGTCCTAACAGTTGACAAATCTTCGTACCTTTCACTTGCTTGACACACTTTGACATACAGTAGCTTTGTTTGGTTGTAGTGCGTAATCGTATCCGGTTCACTCTTTATTGTTTCCTGTCATCTTGTCATTTTTCAGCACCGTTGCACAACGGCTGTGCAGGTGTCTTATATTGTGCAGAGTGAGGGAGCTCCCAACTCACTTTGTTCATGGTGCCGGCCAATGACAGTGAAGTGAAGAAATTGTCCATGGTGACATTTCGCCACTTGCCTATGTAAGGATCCACAAGCTTCATCACCACATTCTCCAAAAGTCGCTCACCTGCTGCCGATGAGGATCTTTTCCCATATATTGAAAGCCGTTCAGCATGTACAATTATGCACGCCCTTACTCCAAGTAGGCTAGAGTAGAGTGATAAGACTGTTTGGATTCGGTGGACTGATATAGGGTACATACCCACACCCCCCAAGTTGGCTGGATGTCCTTTGGGTGGTGGAGCATTCTTGATACACACAGGAAACTGTGGAAAAATCCAGCAGCATTACGGTTCTTGACACAAACCGGTTTGCCTGGCACCTACTACCATACCCCGTTCAAAGGCAGTTAAATCTTTTGCGGCAGGGTAGCCTAGTGGTTAGAGCGTTGGACTAGTAACCGGAAGGTTGTGAGTTCAAACCCCCGAGCTGACAAGGTACAAATCTGTCGTTCTGCCCCTGAACAGGCAGTTAACCCACTGTTCCCAGGCAGTCATTGAAAATAAGAATGTGTTCTTAACTGACTTGCCTGGTTAAATAAAGGTAAAATTAAAAAAAAAAAATTGTCCTGCCCATTCACCCACTGGCACACATACACAATTCATGTCTCAATGTCTCAAGGCTTAAAAATCCTTCTTTAATCTGTCTCCTCTCCTTCATCTACACTGATTGAAGTGGATTACACAAGTGACATCAATAAGCGATCATAGCTTTCACCTGGTCAGTCTGTCATTAAAAGAGCGGGTGTTCTTAATGTTTTGTATACTCAGTGTACAGTGTGTGTAAACTTGGTTTTGTTTTAGGTTCAGTTTCGAGGGGCAAGTATCAGGGTGATTATCAGCTGTGCACTGCACTTTCAACTGTCAGGAGGAGAAGGGGCAACGGGAGACAACCATTCAAAAAGAACATGCCCTCCTGAAGGTTATAACTCCAGTTCTGTTTGTGATAGTAAGATTCTTACACCTACAGTGTGTTAAATATACTTATTTAGGAAATGTCAAGAAAGAAGAGGGCATGTAATGGAAGATTAATACATTTGTTGTATTAATGAGCAGTCAAAATTACTGCCTTAGCAGTTCTAGTGTTAAAGAACAGATTAACTGTGTTCTGGAAATGCTATTGTAACACCAGGTGAATGTTTATGCACCCTAAAAAAACATTGTAGAATCATCCTCACAACTGGAAAGTTTTTACGTTTTGGGAACATATCTTTTGTGATGTCTCCACGATGTTCCCACCAGACTGTTCCCACAACCTAATGAAACAATCTGGGAACCTAATATAATAATAGAGAGAATTATTTATTTCAGCTTTTATTTCCTTCATCAGATTCCCAGTGGGTCAGAAGTTTACATACCCTCAATTCGTATTTGGTAGCATTGTCTTTAAATTATTTAACTTGGGTCAAACGTTTCGGGTAGCCTTCCACAAGCTTCCCACAATAAGTTGGGTGAATTGTGCCCATTCCTCCTGACAGAGTTGGTGTAACTGAGTCAAGTTTGTAGGCCTCCTTGCTTGCACACACTTTTTCTGTTCTGCCCACAAATGTTCTATAGGATTGAGGTCAGGGCTTTGTGATGGCCACTCCAATACCTTGACTTTGTTGTTCCTAAGCTATTTTGCCACAACTTTGGAAGTATGCTCGGGGTCATTGTCCACTTGCAACCAAGCTTTAACTTCCTGACTGATGTCTTGAGATGTTGCTTCAATATGTCCACATCATTTTCCTCCCTCATTTTGCCATCTATTTTGTGAAGTGCACCAGTCCGTCCTGCAGCAAAGCACCTCGACAACATGATGCTGCCACCCCCGTGTTTCATGGTTGGGATGGTGTTTGTCGGCTTGCAAGCCTCCCCCTTTTTCCTCCAAACATAACGATGGTCATTATGGCCAAACAGTTCAATTTTTGTTTCATCAGACCAGAGGACATTTCTCCAAAAAGTACAATCTTTGTCCCCATGTGCAGTTGCAAACCGTAGTCTGGCTTTTTTTATGGCGATTTTGGAGCAGTGGCTTCTTCCTTGCTGAGCGGCCTTTCAGGTTATGTTGAAATAGGACTTGTTTTACTGGGGATATAGATACTTTTGTACATGTTTCCTCCAGCATCTTCACAGGGTCCTTTGCTGTTGTTCTGGGATTGATTTGCACTTTTCGCACCAAAGTACGTTTATCTCTAGGAGACAGAACACGTCTCCTTCCTGAGCGGTATAATGGCTGTGTGGTCCCATGGTGTTTATGCTTGCATACTATTGTTTGTACAGATGAATGTGGTACCTTCAGGCATTTCGAAATTGCTCCCAAAGATCAACCAGACTTGTGGAGGTCTTGGCTGATTTCTTTAGATTTTCCCATGATGTCAAGCAAAGAGGCACTGAGTTGGAAGGTAGGCATTGAAATACATCCACAGGTACACCTCCAATTGACTCAAATTATGTCAATTAGCCTATCATAAGCTTCTAAAGTCATGACATAATTTTCTGGAATTTTCCAAGCTGTTTAAAGGCACAGTCAACTTAGTGTATGTAAACTTCTGACCCACTGGAATTGTGATACAGTGAATTATAAGTGAAATAATCTGTCTGTAAACAATTGTTGGAAAAATTACTTGTGTCATGCACAAAGTAGACGTCCGAACCTACTTGCCAAAACTATAGTTTGTTAACAAGAAATTTGTGGAGTGGTTGAAAAACTAGTTTTAATGACTCCAATCTAAGTGTATGTAAACTTCCGACTTCAACTGTAGTTTGTTGATAGTATGACCATCTGCAGAGCATCTACAGATGGAAAATCTGGACTATCCAAATAAAGTGTGTCCCGTTCTTGTAACATCAGGTGAATGTTTTTTGCACCCATATGAAACATTGTAGGATCATCCGCACAACTAGACAGTTCTTGTATTTTGGGAACATATCTTTTCCCACAACCTAATGAAACGTCCTGGGAACCTTTAAAGAACAGGTTAAATATCTTACAGGAACGTTCTTGCAACATCAGGCAAATGTTTTACACAAACATTCTATAAACATCACCACGAATGGACAGTTTTTGTGTTATGAGAAAACTTGCCACGACCCTACGAATGTTCTGGGAACTTTCACTGAACTAATTTTGGTTTACTGGAAAAACATTAGTGGTACATTGTTATTACATTACTTGAAAACCTAATAAATGGTACTCTCTGAATTTTTTCTTTTTTTTTACTCTTGGAAGCAAACCATGAAAATGAGCCACACAATCGGAATGGTGTCTTCTCATCAGTTAGAATAAAATGCTATCATATATGAATCAAGTGAAGTATTAGCAATAAAAGTGTTTTTAGATTTGTACATGAAAATGTCCAACACTTGTATCTTTGATTTTACGAGGTGGAAAATAATGGTTGGTCATGTTTGTTGAGAAGAAATAGAGGTTTATATGTTATGTTTACTGCAAAAATCGCTGCAGTTATGTAACAGTCACATCCAGGAACTTATTGGTAAAGTCATCCATACCTACATTGAATGATTATGACCAATAGCTGACCTCAGCATCACCACTGCAAAGCTGAAAAAATATAAAGTCTGTGTCTACCTCTTACATTCCGTTAAAGTGAATACATTTGGTCAGGTCTTACACATCACTGCCAGTTCCGATTGCTCACTGTGCCTCATTTGACTAAACAGGAACTGAAAACTGGAATTAAATCAAATTAGCCTCTTTTGCCTACTATATCACCTGCATTTAATCTTCTAAAACCCATTTCTTAGGATGTAGAGTTGGAAACATTCAGGGAGCTTGAAAAATAAGGTTGTTCTGGATGAGCAACCCTGAGAGATTTGGTGACAACAATTTACAACCTGTGACACGATCCGCAAAAAAAAGTCCATGCATCCTTGAGATTGAAATGTCGAGAGGCACAACTGGACAATATATTCAGACAATTTGCTATAGGAAGCATTAAACCCAGTGGGGAGGAATGAGCCCTTTTCTAGCCACTGTCATTATTCCATCTGACAGAGCTTAAAAAATGACAGATCTGAGGGATCATATCTTGCATTGATTAAATGGTATTAGGAGACACTCTGGCAGCCCTGAGCCACTGTGGCAGAAACTGACATGTCTCGACCCAGCCCTCCAAACAAGAACCGAAAGGTCAGCCTATGTCCCCGTATATATGCCAATGATTATTACATGAATTCTTAGATACAAAAAAAACAACACTTAAAAAGGTAAATTCTTCCAATTAGAATGGGATTATAATGTGTAGTTGTGTGTAACCATATAGTTTACTTTATGTGATAGACTTATGGATGTTCTTCACTGCTGGGGGTTACATTTTATTGTAGTTGGTTTATCGTCTTCATGGATTGCTTAAGGATTCAATTATATATTTAACACCACATATTGATTGATGCATAATACTTTCAAGGACTTTGTGGTAATTCTGCATAGATCTGACTTCACTTTCAACAATATCTCAGAAAAGGTTTGGCATTGGGTAATGTGCTTATCGGTAATGGTTGTTGCAGCTATAACATCCTTCATGCTGCAAGTGTGGAAACAGATGCAACACATGACAAATTAGATGTATTTCTGGAAAGGGGCTTGTTCACTTTGGGATGTGACAACAGTGTAAGCAATGTGTGGCATGTCAGTGACCATAGGAGTTGACGAGACAGCACCAACAGATCTAGAAACTGCACGCTATCTGTCCAAAGCTGTAAATAATCATGAAACCAAAGGAAACCTTCCAGGGTGGTAATAGAATAAGGCACGTTGCACTGACTACAGTATAAGAGGGACAAGCAATGGTGCAAAAGCCTGTGAGCCCTCTGTGTACTGGCCATCCCTTCCAATGGGGACTTACTAATTAAGCCAAGTGCCCCCGGATAGGATAATCTTTTCAAGTTGGGCTGGAGCACCTGTTTACTCCTGGTCTGGAACCATAATAAAGCAGCCCCTTCACTTTGCGCTTACCTTGAAAACCAAATCCTTTTTCCCGTACCGCAGCTCTTTCAGTTGAGCCTGGATTTTTTTGGACTGCAAGGAGAAGATAAGAAAATAAGTGTTAGCTTATTCAAATAGTGAAATTGGTTTTAGATCACGTAGCAGGATTTTGCCCGGCTGCAGCAGAGCACTCCTTTGTGCGTGTTCTTTGGGCAAAGCTCCAGCTCAAAGGAGGGACCTACAGAGAGCAAGAAAATGTAAAATCTCCCATTCAGTGAACTGCAAAGCCCACACAATGATTCAGTCCTGCACTGGCTACTTGCCCACTGTCTAAAGCCCTATTCTCACTCCCACTTCACTTCACTCCACACAACCACTACCACACATACAGTTCCCTGGTAGCACCCCTCTCGTTTCGATGGCCACACACACTCACACATACAGACACAAACACACAGAGCTCAGACAGTCTGCAAAATGCATGTCTTTCCCTGGCCTCTGATCATAACTGCAGCACACGTGTGCGCAAACACACACAGTGCCCAGCTCTCCCTGACATTACTATGGTTACACATCAGTAAGCTCATGGAAGCACATGGGGGTTGGCTCTCTGATGCTGGAGATACAGTCAGTCCTCTCAGTCCTCTTGGAACCTTTGCACCAATGAGAGTTTAACAGCTGTTTACATCCCCCCGGGGAAGTAACTTCTTTAAACAAAAGGTGGATAACATGAAAGGTAGAAATGCCTATTTCAAAATAATACATAAATAGGTGAGAGTGAAATTAGGTTATAGACAGATCTAAATTTACTAGGGGAAGTGTGGTCTAAAATAGGGAAGAATTGTCAAACCTTTCTTTTTGCTTTAGGGAGTGTTGTGTGCTTTTTTGGGGGTTCAGGGGGAGGGTAGTGTGTTTTTTTCCCAGCTTTACTTTTGCTCTTCTGCTCGTATTTTCCCTATAAACAATGGCTTGACTTACTTTCGATATTACCCTAATAAAGTTTAGAAACATTTGTGAAGGTTTGGTATGGTGTGGCTATTATTAAGCTTAAGTTACTGCAGGCCTATGATATGAAGGCAGTACGCCCCAGCGCTCCAACTGACAGATGAACTGTTACAGGACTATCAGAGTTACTCCAATAATCTAACAATATAATGCTTATCTTTTTACAAAATATTTGGATATAAAATGTACAAATTACCCTCCATCTATAGGTCTATATCTGAATAGTAGTCATCTGACAAATATCTCTATCTCTCCGGGGAAAGGCTTAAGCTTCTCTTCCTTTATATAGGCCATATACAGTAGCAGTCAAAAGTTTGGACACACCTACTCATTCAAATGTTTTTCTTAAAAAATTTAAGAAAAAAATTCTATATTGTAGAGTAAGAGTGAAGACATCAAAATTATGAAATAACACATGGAATCGTGGAGTAACCAAAAAAGTGTTAAACAAATAATAGATTTTAGGTTCTTCAAATTAGCCACCCTTTGTCTTGATGACAGCTTTGTACACTCTTGGCATTCACTCAACCATCTTCACTTGGGATGTTTTTACAACAGTCTTGAAGGAGTTCCCACATATGCTGAGCACTTGTTGGCTGCTTTTCCTTCACTCTGTGGTCCAACTCATCCCAAACCATCTCAATTGGGTTGAGGTCGGGTGATTGTGGAGGCCAGGTCATCTGATGCAGCACCTCATCACTCTCCATCTTGGTCAAATAGCCCTTACACAGCCTAGAGGTGTGTTTGGTCATTGTCCTGTTGAAAACATGATAGTCCCATGAAGCGCAAATCAGAAGTGATAGTGTATTAAGGTAAAGGGTGGCTACTTTGAAGAATCTTTGAAAAATGAAAGGAAAGCCGCACACTCTAGGAGCTCAGATGCAATAATTTAATAAACTAAAATCCAACGTTTCAACAGACAAGCTGTCTTCATCAAGGTATAATGACAAACACTGCGGGGTGACTAGTTTATATAGTGTCAAAGGACACACACCGGTGTCTGTAATCACGGCTGGGTGTGGCCAGATATCATTGGTTAATTCTCATATATTAAAATAGCATACAAAAAACAACTGGGTAAGTCGAGTTTCTGCACCTAATGGTGCAACGATGCGCCGAGATTTGTACTTTTTAATTCGCCCTTTGTTTTACCCAACATAATTTGTACTTTGAAGAATCTAAAATCTATTTAGATTTTTTCCCATACTTTTTGGGTTCATACATGATTCCATATATGTTATTTATTCCCTGTCACTTTTGTATATACATTATGCAATCTTTTAACTGACAAATAAAATCAATCACTTAATCAATCCAAACTGTACAGTCGCCAGTTGATGAATGGAAAAATACATTGGTTACAAAACATTAGTTTTGTGCCCAAAATTGGTATGCTTTGTTTATTGGTTGTGTGGTGCGTTGGCACAGAAACCTGGTGGTGGAAAATTTGTTACCTATATTTTATAGAATTATAAATATGGCATCAAAATATTGAATATCTGATTTCCCCCTAGCTGATCATTCTCTGCAGCCGTCTCTGATCATACTATAATGAAACAGGCAGGGAGAGTGAGCTTGTCTGTGGTGGTCAGCAAACCTTCAACCTTCTTGCCAGTAGCCCTCCATAGCATCGACTGTGCCACAAAATCATGAGCCACAAAAAGTGTCAAACTCGATATCCCCTTTATTAACACAGAGTCGCTACAGCCACTGTTATTTGAGGTCATAAACATTATTTTGAGTTTATTCTATGAGGGGGGAGGGTGTTACATTTATTTGACAGTACAAGGAGAGGGTAGTGTGAAAATATTTTTTACTGTGGTGAGGGGGGTGCATCTTCAAGTTTGTTTCGACTTGAATAAATTGGGCACTGAGTGTCACAAGTGAGTTCCCCCCCCTATATTTTTCATTGAGCACTGTTGAAATGGTAACCCAAGCACAGTTAACTTGTCACTGGTCTTAGATGTTATATCACTTGTGTGATCGTTATTAACAACCAATGTTGTTAATCCATTTTGTAAAATGTCGAAGTGCATGAGCTCACTCAACCCATGGCAACGAAACAGCTATATAGTTTATGAGTACTATAAAACAAATTATGAGTTTCTTTATCTTAATATCCCTATTCCTACAGTAGTTGGGACATCACAAGACAGCCATGTCGCATCCATTGAACGCTCATATATCCTGAGATCTCCCATAAAATATAGAGGTTAAATAAATATCTGAGCAACTTTCAAAAAACTCCATTCTGGCAAGCTCTATTTTATATCACAGGTTGATGTTTATTGTCATGAATCTTCCCATGGAGGCAGAACTGAGCGATTTCTGCTAGATGGGCCAACTGCAAAGTCAAAATTGGCTATATCGTAAAAATTCATGAAAACAAAAATGTAAGGTTAGGCTTAGGCATTAGGGTTAGCAGTGTGGTTAAGATTAGGGTTAGGTTTAGATTGTATGACTTTGTGGCTGTGCCAGCCAGTGACCACTATGCAGGGCTGCCTCCAGGACGACATTCATGGCAATAAATGCCCACCTGCATTTTCTATCAGGGTTCACTAAACTTGTTTAGGAGCGAGCTGATCATAAAGTGAAATGTGCCTGAAACGAATGAATTTGGATCAAGAAAGTGGAGTGGAGCAATAAGTGGAGCAATATTAACTGGTGCATTTTGTTATCCTAACAAAATACTCAAGCGTTGGCTCACTAACTGCTGTATTCAAATCTAAAGTCAAGGTTGGGATTCACTTGCTTTGAGAGGGACAAGTAAGCTATGAATGGGTCATGCCAATATGCTAATGAGGAAATCATGACCACTATGGGTAAGCAATGAGAGAATCAGAAGCACTTTTATTCGCCAAGTACATTTACACATACACAGAATTTGCCTTGGTGAGAAGGTGTTGTCGGCCATAGACAATTTACAAACAGAATAAAGACAACAGGGACATCATACAGAATATAGGATATTGGAACATTAAGCATAAAAACTCTGGGGTATAGGCTGATTAGTGGGAATGTACAATTTACAGAAGGGATATATCTAAGGTACATTCAGAAAGTATTCAGACCCCTTGTTACGGTTTTCTTTGTGCGAAGGAGATTCGGACCAAAATGCGGCGTGTAGATTACGATCCATGTTTAATAAACAAAAGTAAACACGAATCAATTACAAAAACAACAAACGTAACGAAAACCGAAACAGCCTATACTGGTGTAAATTAACACAGAACAGGGACAAAAGGACATAAGGACAATAAGGACAATCACCCACGAAACACTCAAAGAATATGGCTGCCTAAATATGGTTCCCAATCAGAGACAACGATAAACACCTGCCTCTGATTGAGAACCACTTCAGACAGCCATAGATTCACCTAGAACACCCCACTAAGCTATCACCCCAGTACATGTGAAAAAAAAACAATACAAAAACACACCACATACAAAAACCCATGTCACACCCTGGCCTGACTAAATACATAAAGAAAAACACAAAATACTAAGAACAGGGCGTGACAGAACCCCCCCCCCCCCAAGGTGCGGACTCCCGGCCGCATACCAAAACCCATAGGGGAGGGTCTGGGTGGGCCAGTGGGACCCCACTCTAACAAAGTCTTAGTCCCTCTTCCTCGCGTCCTTAGATAGGCCACCCTCGCCGCCGACCATGGCCTAGTAGTCCTCACCCAGGATCCCACTGGACTGAGGTGCAGCTCTGGACTGAGGGGCAGCTCGGGACTGAGGGGCAGCTCGGGACTGAGGCAGCTCGGGACTGAGGGGAAACTCGGGACTGAGGGGAAGCTCGGGACTGAGGGGAAGCTCAGCACTGAGAGGAAGCTCAGCACTGAGAGGAAGCTCAGGCAGGTAGTTGGCTCTGACAGATCCTGGCTGGCTGGCGGTTCTGGCAGAGTCTGGCTGACTGGCGGATCTGGAAGAGTCTGGCTGACTGGTGGATCCTGGCAGACTGGCGGATCTGGAAGAGTCTGGCTGACTGGTGGATCTGGAAGATCCTGGCTGACTGGTGGATCTGGAAGAGTCTGGCTGACTGGCGGATCTGGAAGAGTCTGGCTGACTGGCGGATCTGGAAGAGTCTGGCTGACTGGCGGATCCTGGCAGACTGACGGTTCTGGCTGCTCCATGCTGACTGGCAGCTCTGGCTGCTCCATGCTGACTGGCGGCTCTGGCTGCTCCATGCTGACTGGCTGCTCTGGCTGCTCCATGCTGACTGACGGCTCTGGCTGCTCCATACTGACTGACAGCTCTGGCTGCTCCATGCAGACTGGCAGCTCTGGCGGCTTCTTGCAGACTGGCAGCTCTGGCGGCTTCTTGCAGACTGGCAGCTCTGGCGGCTTCTTGCAGACTGGCAGCTCTGGCAGCTCCATGCAGACTGGCAGCTCTGGCAGCTCCTTGCAGACTGGCAGCTCCTTGCAGACTGGCAGCTCCTTGCAGACTGGCAGCTCCTTGCAGACTGGCTGCTCCATGCAGACTGGCAGCTCTAGCTGCTACATGCAGACTGGCAGCTCTGGCTGCTCCATGCAGACTGGCAGCTCTGGCTGCTCCATGCAGACTGGCAGCTCTGGCTGCTCCATGCAGACTGGCAGCTCTGTCTGCGCTGAACAGGCAGGAGACTCCAGCAGCGCTGTAGAGGAGGAAGGCTCTGGCAGCGCTAAACAGGCGGGAGACTCCGGCAGCGCAGGAGAGGAGGAAGGCTCTGGCAGCACTAAACAGGCGGGAGCCTCTGGCAGCGCTGGACAGGCGAAGCGCACTGAAGGCCTGGTGCGTGGTGCTGGCACTGGTGGTACTGGGCCGAGGACACGCACAGGAAGCCTGGTGCGGGGAGCTGCCACCGGAGGGCTGGTGTGTGGAGGTGGCCCAGGATGGGCTAGACCGTGAAGGCGTACTGGAGATCTTGAGAGCAGGGCTGGCACAGGACGTGCAAGGCTAGGGAGGTGCACAGGAGGCCTGGTGCGTGAGGTTGGCACCATATTCACCAGCCGACTAACACGCACCTCAGGATGAGTATGGAGCGCTGACCCAGGCGCCATTAAATCCCCGACACGCTCCGTCGGGCGAATTCCATGCTTAAAGCACCAACACAGCAACTCCCTCATAACTCTCTCCTCCAATTTCCCCATTAACTCCTTCACAGTCTCTGCTTCGCTCACCTCAAACACCAGCTCTGGTTCTGGTCTCCTCCTTGGCTCCTCACGATAAACAGGGGGAGTTGGCTCAGGTCTGACTCCTGACTCTGCCACACTCTCCCTGAGCCCCCCCCCCCCAAGAAATTTTTGGGGCTGACTCTCGGGCTTCCTTCTGCGCCGCCGTGCTTGTCTCTCCAACTCCATTCTCCTATAACCCTTTTCGCACTGCTCCAGCGAATCCCAGGCGGGCTCCGGCACTCTCCCTGGATCGACCGCCCACCTGTCTATTTCCTCCCAAGTCGTATACTCCAAACTTTGTTGCTCCTGCTGCCGCTGCCTGTCACCACGCCGCTTGGTCCTGTTGTGGTGGGTGATTCTGTTACGGTTTTCTTTGTGCGAAGGAGAGTCGGACCAAAATGCGGTGTGTAGATTACGATCCATGTTTAATAAACAAAAGTAAACACGAATCAATTACAAAAACAACAAACGTAATGAAAACCGAAACAGCCTATACTGGTGTAAATTAACACAGAACAGGGACAAAAGGACATAAGGACAATAAGGACAATCACCCACGAAACACTCAAAGAATATGGCTGCCTAAATATGGTTCCCAATCAGAGACAACGATAAACACCTGCCTCTGATTGAGAACCACTTCAGACAGCCATAGATTCACCTAAAACACCCCACTAAGCTATCATCCCAATACATGTGAAAAAAACAATACAAAAACACACCACATACAAAAACCCATGTCACACCCTGGCCTGACTAAATAGATAAAGAAAAACACAAAATACTAAGACCAGGGCGTGACACCCCTTGACATTTTCCACATTTTGTTACGTTACAGCCTTTTTCTAAAACGGATAAAATATTTTTTCCCCCGAATCAATCTACACACAATACCCCATATTGTCATTATGTGGTATTGAGTGTAGATTGATGAGGAACATTTTTTATTTAACCCATTTTAGAATAAGGCTGTAACAAAATGTGGAAAAAGTCAATGGGGTCTGAATACTTTCCGAAAGCACTGTAAAATAGCAGAGGAAAGGATGCTACCATGGTAAATATATACAGTGCATATACAGTGTTGTGTGGCGGTGTACATAGTGCAAATGCACTATAGTAGTATAGTGCAGATTACTATTTGAGGTCATTGATGACAAGGCGCAGTAATCGGCCCAATGCAAAGTCACTTAATCCCTATGAGCCCGATGGCTAGTTGATGAGGGCAACAGCATGGGGAATGAAACTGTTCAGGTGGCAGGCGGTTTTGGTCTTGATTGACCTAAGCCGTCCGCCAGAGCGGAGTCTTTGAAATATGGGGTGTCCGGGGTGAGTGATGATCTTACCTGTATGCTTCCTTGTCCTGTAGGCAGTGGTGGAAAAAGTACCCAATTGTCATACTTGAGTAAAAGTATAGATACCTTAATAGAAAATGATTCAAGTAAAAGTGAAAGTCACCCAGTAAAATACTACTTGAGTAAAAGTCTAAAAGTATTTGGTTTTAAATATGCTTAAGTATCAAAACTAAATGTAATTGCTAAAATATATTTAAGTATCAAAAGGAAAAGTATAAATAATTTCAAATTACTTAAATTAAGCATAGCCAAGGGCACACTCCAACACTGAGACATTATTTATAAAAGATTTTTGTTTAGTGAGTCCACCAGAACATAGGCAGTAGGGATGACCACGTGTTCTCTTGATAAGTGCGTGAATTTCACAATTTTCCTGTTCTGTTAAGCATTCAAAATTTAACGAGTACTTTGGGTTGTCAGGGAAAATGTACGAAGTAAAAATAACAATATTTTCTTTAGGAATGTAGTGAAGTAAAAGTACTCAAAAAATGAATAGTAAAGTACAGTACAGATACCCAAAAAAACGACATAAGTAGTACTTTCAAGTATTTTTTTACTTAAATACTTTACACCACTGCCTGTAGACGTGCAGGTCCTTGATGGATGGCAGGTGACACCCGATGACCTTCGAAAACCGGACGATGCACTGCAGGTTGCCCTTGCAGCTGGCAGACATAGATCCAAACCAGAAGGTGATAGAAGAGGTGAGGATGGACTTAATGATGGACGTATAACCAAACCAGAATTGTCTGAGAGAGTTTTGGTTTTCTCAGCTGGTGCAGATAGTACATCATCTGTCGAGCCTTCTTGGTCATTACTGTGATGTTCCTACTTGAGGTTGTGGGGGATAATGGTTCCCAGGAATTTGAATGACTTGGCCGTGCTGACAGCTGAGCCATCAATCTAGAGGGGGGAGACCCTCATTGTACCTGCCTGTATTACAGTATACTTATAATAAAATATTTATTCTATTCTACTGAGCCATTTACTTTATGTATTCTTATCTTCTATTATTTCTTATTGTCGTGAAGGAAACTGCAAGTAAGCATTTCGTTGGACGGTGTATACCATCTGTATCCCGTACAAACGACTAATTAAACTTGAGAGATGGTGGGGGTCATTTCCTGTAGTCAACCACCATCTCCATGGTTTTGACTGTGTTGAGTTCCATGTTGTTGCGACTGAACAAGGTCACTTGACGGTCAACCTCTCCATGGTACTTGGACTCATCGCTGTCGGAGTTGAGATTGACCAGGGTGCTGTCATCAGCAAACTTGAGTAGTTTGACAGTGCGTTGTTGGAGGTATTCTTTTTGTTATTTTATTAGGATCCCCATTAGCTGTTGCAAAAGCAGCAGCTACACTTCCTGGGGTCCACACATAACATGAAACATAATACAGAATGACATCATACAGAACCGCAATGGACAAGAATAGCTCAAGGACAGAAAGGGGCAGTCATTGGTGTAGAGTGAGTAGAGGAGTGGGGAGCGCATGCAATTCTGTGGCACCCCCGTATGTGAACACCGCTTGAAATTAGTGGATTGGGCTATTTCAGCCACACCAGCTGCTGACAGGTGTATAAAATAGAGCACACAGTCATGCAATCTCCATAGACAAACATTGGCAGTAGAATGGCCTTACTGAAGAGCTGAGTGACTTTCAACGTGGAGCCACTAAGATCGCCATGTTTAATGCCAAGCGTTAGATGGAGTGGTGTAAAGCTCGCCGCCATTGGGCTCTAGAGCAGTGGAAACACGTTCCCTGGAGTGATGAATCACGCTTCACCATCTGGCAGTCTGATGAACTAATCTGGGTTTGGTGGATGCCAGGAGAACGCTATCTGCCCCAATGCATAGTGCCAACTGTAAAGTTTGGTGAAGGAGGAATAATGGTCTGGGGACGTTTTTCATGGTTCGAGCTAGGCCCCCTTAGTTCCAAAATCAAATAAAATGATATTTGTCACATGATCCGAATACAACATGTGTAGACTTTACCATGCCGTGAAATGATAACCTACAAGCCTTAACCAACAATGCAGTTTTAAGACAATAAAAGTTAAGACAATATTAACAAAATAAAATAAAGTAAAATGTAACACAAGAAAATAACAATAACGAGGCTATATAATAACGAGGGTACCGGTACTGAGTCAATGTGCCGGGGTACAGGTTAGTCGAGGTAATTGAGGTAATATGTAAATGTAGGTAGGGGTAAAGTGACTATGCAGATAATAAACAGCATGTAGCAGTGGGGGGGTCAATGCAAATAGTCCGGGTGGCCATTTGATTAATTGTTCAGCAGTCTGGAGTAGAAGCTGTTAAAGAGACATTTGTACCTAGAACTGGTGCTCCGGTACCGCTTGCCGTGCGGTAGCAGAGAGAACAGTCTATGACTTGGGTGGCTGGAGTCTTTGACCATTTTTGGGGCCTCCCTCTGACACCTCCCAGTATAGAGGTCCTGGATGGCAGGAAGCTTGGCCCCAGTGATATACTGGGGGCCGTACGCACTACCCTCTGTAGCGCCTTACGGTCTGATGACGAGCAGTTGCCATACCAGGTGGGGATGCAACCGGTCAGGATGCTCTCGATGGTGCAGCTGTGGAACTTTTTGATGATCTGGGGACCCATGCCAAATCTTTTCAGCCTCCTGAGGGGAATAGGCATTGTCATTCCCTCTTCACGACTGTCTTTGTGTGTTTGGACCATGATAGTTCGTTGGTGATGTGGACAACAAGGAACTTGAAGCTCTCGACCTGCTCCACTACAGCCGCATCGAAGTGAAAGAGGGTGTCTTTGGCCCTCCTTTTCCTGTAGTCCAAGATCAGCTCCTTTGTCTTGCTCACGTTGAGCGAGAGGTTGTTGTCCTGGCACCACACTGCCAGGTCTCTGACCTCCTCTCTATAGGCTGTCTATTAATTGTCAGTGATCAGGCCTACCACCGTTGTGTCGTGCTAGACCACACAGTCGTGGTAGTACAGGGAGTACAGGAGGGAACTAAGCACGCACCTCTGAGGTGCCCCCGTGTTGAGGATCAGCGTGGCAGATGTGTTGATGCCTACCCATACCAACTGGGGACGGCCAGTCAGAAAGCCCAGTCAGGAAGTCCAGTTGCAGAGTCCCAGGGTCCTTAGCTTTGTGATGAGCTTTGTGGGCACTATGGTGTTGAACGCTGAGCTGCAGTCTATGAACAGAATTCTCACATAGGTGAGGTAAGTAAGGGCAGTGTGGAGTGCAATTGAGATTGTGTCATCTGTGGATCTGTTGTGGCGGTATGTGAATTGGAGTGGATCTAGGGTTTCTGGGACAGTGTTGATGTCAGTGAATGCACTTTCCAGTTAGTCTGCGCATGCGCTGAGTACACGTCCTGGTAATGCTCTCGTGCATGCTTCAGTGTTGCTTGCCTCGAAGCGAGAATAAAAAGCATTTAGCTTGTCTGGTAGGCTCACGTCACTGGTCATCTCCTGGCTGTGTATCCTTTTGTTGTCCGTAATAGTTTGCAAGCCCTGCCACATGTGAAGGGAAATCTTAACGCTTCAGCATACAATAACATTCTAGACAATTACGTGTTTCCAACTTTGAGGCAACAGTTTGGGGAAGGCCCTTTCCTGTTTAAGCATGACAATGCCCTTGTGCACAAAGCGAGGTCCATACAGAAATGGTTTGTCGAGATCAATGTGGAAGAACTTGACTGGCCTGCAAAGAGCCATGACCTCAACCCTATCAAACAGCTTAGGGATGAATTGGAATGCTGTGCCCAACCTCACTAATGCTCTTGTGGCTGAGTGGATGTAAGTCCCTGAAGCAATGTTCCAACATCCAGTGGAAAGCTTTCCCAGAGAAGTGGAGGCTGTTATAGCAGAAAAGGGGGGACCAACATCATACAAATGCCCATAATTTGGGAATGAGATGTTCGAAAAAAGCAGGTGTCCACATACTTTTGGTCATGTAGTGTACGTTCAGCTGAGTGGCCATTGAAAGTGGCCAATGACCAGTAGGATCAAGATGATAGAACGTGTATTCGTCAAGCTCTGAAGGGTTTTGGTTTCTCTTCAGTGAACATGTCACTGAGGGAAAAGGTATTTGTGTTACACCTCCATCAAATGACTAGAGAAAGAGCATCTGGTACTTGAAAAAAACATTGCTTTTTTTGAATAGACAAAAATATACAAATTTAGAGCAGGGAAAAGCCAAATTGCACAGAACATAAAGTCTTGTGTTTTTCATCGTCAGCATCCATATTTGGCAATTTATTTCCTTTTTACATAGATTGAAATTAATCATTCCCCCTCCATGTACTGTGAAAACTATATGACTCTAGGACCATTCAAAGTCATTTGGAAACCTACATGACTACACCACTGCTTTTTCAATTGCTGAAAAGTTAACTGTTTTGGAGTACAAAGTTATCCAAGGCACCAACAGTTTGTTTTTGCTGGGTGGGTTGTTCTAAGAGAGCTTGTGTGCAGGAGAAATTCAGCCACATGGGGTACAATTAAAGTTCAACAAAAAGTGATTATTTATTATTAAAGCCAAACGTTTTCGTCAGCCTTCATGACAAGCACTCTTATGAAGGCTGCGATGCCAAGATTGGTTTGAATAATATATGCATGAGTAGAGCAACTTCATGTAAAGTGAGGCCCAGTCTAATCAATAAAGACTTGGGCCCCAATGCAATCAAACTGAATTATGACCATATCCCCCCCCCCAAGGCCCACTGTTCATCAGTGTGATTCAAAAAGGCTTACCTCTTCTGCATGGACATCACACAGCTTGTTGCCAGATAGCAGTTTATTTTTCAAGCTCTTGTTCTGCAAGTAAAAAAAATAATAAATAAATGTGGTATTAGTTCAGGGGTTGATATCATGTAGTTATGAAGCTTGCACTGCTTTTCTGTTTAATCTGCAGTGACAAATGCAATTATATTAGACAATCATACAAGCCAGTTTCGACTCATCAGGCCTAAGTATTGACTCCAGAACACATTTTACGACAGTACATGAGTTAATCAATGATATAATTAGCTAATCCAAAGCCTATTATTCAACCACTCTCTGTTTAACACAAGCAGTATGAGAATAACACGACTAAGCATTGAATAATCACTAATGAACATGAATCAATAGAAACCGCTGATAGCATGAGAGAGACATACACAGGTGCACTATTGTACATCTATAGCTTAATTGTTTCTTCACTCACACAGATGCATCAAAACAACATGTGCAGGGACACAACACAGAGCAGTGGTGCCGACTGACTGGCATGCGGTAAGATCCGAGAGCTGGCCTTACAAAGCAAAGGTTTTCTGTACCAGTGAAGAGCCCTTTTCCTGAGAATTGCTGTATTGGAGGCTTTCGATGTTGGTCATATAAATATAAAAAATGCTGGTTCCATGCACTTTATCATAACTGTTCCTATGCATAACTATGCATGTACATGGTACTGTAGTTACATAGGTTGCAACCTATTTGCATGTAATTACAGTGTAGGTAAGCACAGCTCAAGTGTAATTTAGTAAGGACCAATAGCATATCAAAAGGCAGCATAATTTTTTTTTTTTTAAACTCTCTCTCTCCCTCTTTTCTCTTTCGCTCTCACACACAGAGTTAATGAGGTGGAATGACAGCACTATGTGAGCTAGAATTGGCCGGGCATCCATTCCAGACACTTAAGAAAGAAGAAAAATGGCAGCTGTCATACAAGGTGATGTGCGCCTGCCAGAGAACAGACCCACAGTGAAATTTAGATCCAGTAGAGCTCATATGTCATGGTATATTATGCTAAATGAGATCCAGTGAACCGCAAATGTCATAATATGTTATGCACCAAGTGTTGCCATATTGGGAGGTTCTTATTTTTCAGAGTAAATAACTCACAGACACTAGAGAAGCTTAACCAAGTTTAATTCTGCCCAAAGGGTCTTTACAGCTGTAATTCAGACAGCCAAACATTTCTCACTGTCACATGTATATATATCCACTTAAGACACACCTCCTTCTCTCCAATCCTTACATCTTATGGTTTTACAGGAAGAGGGTAACAGGATACTACCTCGCCTCCTGACCTCAACTCCTCCTTTACCCTAGTCCACAGATGTCCATCTAACTCCCCTATAGCAATCATCTCCTCATGTCCACCGAGCACATTCCACAGCCACTCTGTCTTCCAACAGATCTCACTCCTTAATATACTACGCATCTGATCTATCATGTCTTTAATATTTCAATGTTCAAAATGTCAAATCCAACAGAGCCATGCGAGAGCTTCATAATACAACAGTGTGTGAGACATTACTCATTATGATCATACTTTCCTCTATATTTATTGTTGTACTTACGCCGCTATATATAGGTCTGCACAGGACTGATTGCTCCCACAGCATTTCATAACGCACCCCGCCTGTTTCTGTCCGACTCCCGACCGCTACCGCAAGAACTGGTCCAAAACCCAACCGCAGTCCTGCAATGTTATTGTTCTCCCCGATTGGAAGTTACAGTCTTGTCCCATCGCTGCAACTCCCGTACGGACTTGGAAGAGGCAAAGGTCGAGAGCCGTGCATCCTCCGAAACACGACCCTGCCAAGCCGCACTGCTTCTTGACACAATGCCCGCTTAACCCAGAAGCCAGCTGCACCAATGTGTCAGAGGAAACACCATACACCTGGCAACTGTGTCAGCGTGCATGCCCAAACCAATTGTGCGTCATGTCACTACACAGCAAGGTATTGAACCGGCATCTGTATTGACATAGCTTGCATAGTGATGCAGTGACTTACAAGCTGAGTCCCTCGGGAGGCCCCGAGATGTTATTTTTAGGAGTATAGTGTATTCAGAATGTATTCAGACCCCCTTTTTCCCATGTTACGTTACAGCCGCATTCTAAAATGATTAAATACGACAACAAAATTCTCAAATGTATTAAAAATGTAAAACAGAAAGACCTTATTTACATACAGTACCAGTCAAGGGCTTTTCTTTATTTTCTACAATGTAGAATAATAGTGATGACATAACAACTATGAAATAAGACATATGGAATCATGTAGCAACCAAAAAAATCTAAATATATTTAATATTTGAGATTCTTCAAAGGAGCCACCCTTTACCTTGATGACAGCTTTGCACACTCTTGGCATTCTCTCAACCAGCTTCACTTGGAATGCTTTTCCAACAGTCTTGAAGGAGTTCCCACATATGCTGAGCACTTGTTGGTTGCTTTCCTTCACTCTGTGGTACAACTCATCCCAAACCATCTAAATTGACTTGAGATCAAGTAATTGTGGAGGCTAGGTCATCTGAGGCAGCACTCCATCACTGACCTTCTTGGTCAAATAGCCCTTACACAGCCTGGAGGTGTGTTGGGTCATTGTCCTGTTGAAAAACAATGATAGTCCCACTAAGCGCAAACCAGATGGGTCAGCATATCGCAGCAGAATGCTGTGGTAGCCATGCTGGTTAAGTGTGCCTTGAATTCTAAATAAATCATATCAGTGTCACGAGCAAAGCACCCCCACACCATCACACGTCCTCCTTCATGCTTCACTGTGGGAACCACACATGCAGAGATCATCCGTTCACCTAGGCCGCGTCTCATGAAGACACGATGGTTGGAACCATAAATCTCAAATTTGGGCTCATCAGAAAAAATAACAGATTTCTACCGCTCTATGTCCATTGGTCGTGTTTCTTGGCCCAAGCAAGTCTCTTCTTCTTATTGGTGTAGTGGTTTCTTTGCAGCAATTCGACTATGAAGGCCTGATTCATGCAGTCTCCTCTAAACAGTTTATGTTGAGAAGTGTCAGTTTTATTTGGGCTGGTAACGAACTTCCCTCTGCAGCAGAGGTAACTCTGGGTCTTCCATTTCTGTGGTGGTCCTCATGAGAGCCAGTTTCATCATAGCGCTTGATGGTTTTTGCGACTGCACTTGAAGAAACGTTCAAAGTTCTTGAAATCTTCCGGATTGACTGACCTTCTTGTCTTAAAGTAATGATGGACTGTCGTTTCTCTTTGCTTATTTGAGCTGTCCTTGCCGTAATATTGACTTATCCATTTACCAAATAGGGCTATCTTCTGTGTACTACCCTACCTTGTCACAACACAACTGATTGGCTCAAACGCATTAAGAAGGAAAGAAATTCCACTAATGAACTTTTAACAAGGCACACCTGTTCATTGAAATGCATTCCAGGTGACTACCTCATGAAGCTGGTTGAGAGAATGCCGAGAGTGTACAAAGCTGTCATCAAGGCAAAGTGTGGCTACTTTGAAGAATCTCAAATATAAAATATATTTTGATTTGTTTAACATTTTTTTGGTTATTACATGATTCCATGTGTTATTTCATGGTTTTGATGTCTTCACTGTTATTCATCTATCCCAAGATGGCATAGCAGTCAGACATCCTTTGTCCTTGTCTATATTTCCACCTTTCTTCGCATATCTTTTATATATTTTAACTTCCAAAAACTCAACTTCAAAACTCTCTCCTGCAATCAGCCTCACCAATTAAAAAAAAAGTATTATTGACCTCAAATCTGAAATCCACAATAGAAGCTAGCCAGAAGCTAAACAGAAGCTAACCAAAAGCTAACCAGAAGCTAGCCAGTTTACTGGCTAATGTTAGTATTCAGCTAACCACGGTTTGTGGTCATCAGCTATCCTTTAGCTCGAAATTCTATTGCCAGTTTTGTACAACGCGACTCAGACCAGAACATACCGGACCTATTTTTTTCTCCATATCCCCGGATTTCAACCGCAAGCTCTGGACATTTACACCTGGATCTCACAGCTAGCAAGCTGCTCTCCGTGTGACTATTGGCTTACGTCGATCCTGGAGCAATTATTCCGGAGCTAGCCAGCTGAAGAGTTCCATCAGCCACTCCTGGACTACAAATACCTATCCGGACCCTTTTTACTGCCAATGCAGAGCCCCACCTGGCCTTCACAACTGGACTACTGACGTTATCAGCCCGAGGGAGTTATCCAACTGACCCATCCGTCGCGACGTTACCTCAACGCCCATCTGCGGCCCGATAATCGTTAGTTGTCTTATCGGCTGCTATCTGAATCGATCTATCGGACAATTTTTCTTGGGTCACTATAACTATATTGATTTTGCCAATTGGATTGATCCCCTGTACCACAAGGAACCCCACTAATCTATGGATGGAAATGCATGAGGTGGCTAAAAACAGACCTCAAACCTATGCTAGCTTGCTACCGATGGCCCGGCTAGCTGTCTGAATCGCTGTGACCCCAACCAACCTCACTACTCACTGGACCCTTAAGATCACTCGACTAAGCATGCCTCTCCTTAATGTCAATATGCCTTGTCCATTGCTGTTCTGGTAAGTGTTTATTGGATTATCTCACAGTAGAGCCTCTAGCCCTGCTCACTATTCCTTATCCAACCTTTCAGTTCCACCACCCACACATGCGATGACATCACCTGGTTTCAATGATGTTTCTAGAGACAATATCTCTCTCATCATCACTCAATACCTAGGTTTACCTCCACTGTATTCACAGCCTACCATACCTTTGTCTGTACATTATACCTTAAAGCTATTTTATCACCCCCAGAAACCTCCTTTTAGTCTCTGTTCCAGACTTTCTAGACGACCAATTCTCATAGCTTTTAGCCGTACCCTTATCCTACTCCTCCTCTGTTCCTCTGGTGATGTAGAGGTAACTCCAGGCCCTACAGTGCCTAGCTCCACTCATATTCCCCAGGCGCTCTCTTTTGATGACTTCTGTAACCGTAATAGCCTTGGTTTCATGCACGTTAACATTAGAAGCCTCCTCCCTAAGTTTGTTTTATTCCGTGCTTTAGCACACTCTGCCAACCCGGATGTTCTAGCCGTGTCTGAATCCTCGCTTAGGAAGACCACCAAAAATTCAGAAATTTTCATCCCAACGACAACATTTTCAGACAAGATAGAACGGCCAAAGGGGGCGGTGTTGCAATCCACTGCAAAGATAGCCTGCAAAGCAAAGTTCTGTCCTACTATCCAGGTCTGTACCCAAACAATTTGTACTTTTAAAAATCCACCTCTCTGAAAACAAGTCTCTCACCGTTGCCGCCTGCTATAGACCACCCTCTGCCCCCCATATGTGAACTGATTGTCCCCCATCTATCTTCAGAGCTCGTGCTGCTCGGCAACCTAAACTGGAACATGCTTAACACCCCAGCCATCCTACAATCTAAGCTTGATGCCCTCAATCTCACACAAATTATCAATGAACCTACCAGGTACCACCCCAAAGCCGTAAACATGGGCACCCTCATAGATATCATCCTAAAACCAACTTGCCCTCTAAATACACCTCTGCTGTTTTTAACCAAGATCTCAGCGATCACTGCCTCATTGCCTGCATCCGTAATGGGTCAGCGGTCAAACGACCTCCACTCACCTATCTAATCGACCTGGCCGGTGTATCCTGGAAGGATATTGATCTCATCCCGTCAGTAGAGGATGCCTGTTTTTTTTTAAATGCCTTCCTCACCATCTTAAATAAGCATGCCCCATTCAAGAAATGTAGAACCAGGAACAGATATAGCCCTCGGTTCTCTCCAGAACTGACTGCCCTTAACCAACACAAAAACATTCTATGGCATTCTGCATTAGCATTGACCAGCCCCGTGATATGCAACTTTTCAGGGAAGCGAGAAACCAATATACACAGGCAGTTAGAAAAGCCAAGGCTAGCTTTTTCAAGCAGAAATTTTCTTCCTGCAACACAAACTCTAAAAAGTTCTTGGAAAAGTCCATGGAGATAAGAACACCTCCTCCCAGCTGCCCACTGCACTGACGATAGGAAACACTGTCATCACCGATAAATCCACTATAATTGAGATTTTCAATAAGCATTTTTCTACGGCTGGCCATGCTTTCCACCTGGCTACCCCTACCCCGGTCAACAGCACTGCACCCCCCCCCCCCCCCACAGCAACTCGCCCAAGCCTTCCCCATTTCTCCTTCTCCCAAATACAGTCAGCTGATGTTCTGAAAGAGCGGCAAAATCTGGACCCCTACAAATCAGCCGGGCTAGACAATCTGGACCCTTTCTTTCTAAAATTATCGTCTGAAATTGTTGCCACCCCTCTTACTAGCCGGGTCAACCTCTGTTTCGTGTCATCTGAGATTCCCAAGGATTGGAAAGCAGCTGTGGTCATCCCCCTCTTCAAAGGGGGACACACTCTTGACCCAAACTGCTACAGACCTATATCTATCCTATACCATGCCTTTCTAAGGTCTTCTAAAGCCAAGTCAACAAACAGATTCCTGACCATTATGAATCCCACCATACCTTCTCCGCTATGCAATCTGGTTTCAGAGCTGGTCATGGGTGCACCTCAGCCACGCTCAAGGTCCTAAACGATATCTTAACCGCCATCGATAAGAAACAATACTGTGCAGCCGTATTCATTGACCAGGCCAAGGTTTTCGACTCTTGTCAATCACCACATCCTCATCGGCAGACTCGACAGCCTTGGTTTCTCAAATGATTGCTTCGCCTGGTTCTCCAACTACTTCTCTGATAGAGTTCAGTGTGTCAAATAGGAGGGTCTGTTGTCCGGGTCTCTGGCAGTCTCTATGGGGGTGCCACAGGGTTCAATTCTTGGACCGACTCTCTTCTCTGTATACATCAATGATGTCGCTCTTGCTGCTGGTGAGTCTCTGATCCACCTCTACACAAACGACACCATTCTGTATACTTCTGGCCCTTCTTTGGGCACTGTGTTAACAACCCTCCAGGCGAGCTTCAATGCCATACAACTCTCCTTCCGTGGCCTCCAATTGCTCTTAAATACAAGTAAAACTAAATGCATGCTCTTCAACCGATCGCTGCCTGCACCTGCCCGCCTGTCCAAAATCACTACTCTGGACGGCTCTGACTTAGAATACGTGGACAACTACATATACCTAGGTCTGGTTAGACTGTAAACTCTCCTTCCAGACTCACATCAAACATCTCCAATCCAAAGTTAAATCTAGAATTGGCTTCATATTTCGCAACAAAGCATCCTTCACTCATGCTGCCAAACATACCCTTGTAAAACTGACCATCCTACCAATCCTCGACTTCGGAGATGTCATTTACAAAATAGCCCCCAATACCCTACTCAAATTGGATGCAGTATATCACAGTGCCATCCATTTTGTTACCAGAGCCCCATATACTACCCACCACTGTGTCCTGTACGCTCTCGTTGGCTGGCCCTCGCTTCATACTCGTCGCCAAACCCACTGGATCCAGGTCATCTACGAGACCCTGCTAGGTAAAGTCCCACCTTATCTCAGCTCGCTGGTCACCATAGCAGCACCCACCTGAAGCATGCGCTCCAGCAGCTATATCTCTCTGGTCACCCCTAAAACCAATTCTTCCTTTGGCCGCCTCTCCTTCCAGTTCTCTGCTGCCAATGACTGGAACGAACTACAAAAATCTCTGAAACTGAAACTGGAAACACATCTCCCTCACTAGCTTTAAGCACCAGCTGTCAGAGCAGCTCACAGATTACTGCACTTGTACATAGCCCATCTATAATTTAGCCCAAACAACTACGTCTTTCCCTACTATATTTATTTATTTTGCTCCTTTGCACCCCATTATTTCTATCTCTACTTTGCACATTCTTCCACTGCAAATCAACCATTCCAGTGTTTTACTTGCTATATTGTATTTTCTTCGCCACCATGGCCTTTTTTGCCTTTACCTCCCTTATCTCACCTCACTTGCTCACATTGTATATTGACTTATTGTCTTACCGTAATATTGACTGTATGTTTGTTTTACTCTATGTGTAACTCTGTGTTGTTGTATGTGTCAAACTGCTTTTCTTTATCTTGGCCAGGTCGCAATTGTAAATGAGAACTTGTTCTCAACTTGCTACCTAGTTAATTAAATAAAGGTGAAATAAAAAAATTAAAAAAATTCTACAATGTAAAAAATAGTTAAAATAAAGAAAACCCTGAAATGAGTAGGTGTCCAAACTTTTGACACGTACTGTAAGTATTCAGACTCTTTGTTATGAGACTCAAAATTGAGCTCAGGTGCATCCGGTTTGATCATCCTTGAGATATTTCTACAAATTGATTGGACATGATTTGGAAAGGCACACACCTGTCTATACAAAGTTCCACAGTTGAAAGTGCATGTCAGAGGAAAAACCAAGCCGTGATTTCGAAGGAATTGTCCAGATGAATGCCACTCCTCGGTAAAAGGCACATGACAGCCCGCTTGGAGTTTGCCAAAAGGCACCTAAAGGACTCTCAGAACATGAGAAACAAGATTCTCTGGTATGATGAAACCAAGATTGAACTATTTGGCCTGAATGCCTTCTTTGGAGGAAACCTGGAACCATCCCTATAGTGAAGCATGGCGGTGGCAGCATCATGCTGTGGGGATGTTTTTCAGAGGCAGGGACTGGGAGACGAGTCAGGATTGAGAGAAAGATGAATGGAGAATGGTACAGAGATCCTAGATGAAAACCTGCCACAGAGCACCCAGGACCTCAGACTGGGGCAAGGTTTTACATTCCAACAGGACAACAACCCTAAGCACACAGCCAAGACAACGCAGGAGTGACTTCGGGACAAGTCTCTGAATGTCCTTGAGTGGACCAGACAAAGCCCAGACTTTAACCCGATCGAACATCTCTAGAGAGACCTGAAAATAACTGTGCAGTGACACTCCCTATCCTGCCTGACAGAACTTGAGAGGATTTGAGGATCTGCACAGAAAAATGGGAGAAACTCCCCAAAAAGCGTTAAACCAAAGAAGACTCGAGGCCATAATCGCTGACAAATGTGTTTCAACAAAGTACTGAGTAAAGGGTCTGAATATTTATGTAAATGTTATTTCCATTTGCAAAAAAATGATAAAAAACTGTTTTTGCTTTGCCATTATGGGGTATTGTGTCTAGATTGATGAGGGAAAAAAACTATTTAATACATTTTAGAATAAGGCTGTAACGAAACAAAATGTGGAAAAAGTCAAGGGGTCTGAATACTTTCCGAACGCACTGTATGTGATGCAGCTAACTTGCCAGATATGGTCCCTACAATTTTGCGCCCTATGGATAATATCAAAGTGCAAAAATGCAGTGCAGAAATAGGTTAAATTACCAGAGATTCTCACATGGCCCATTATATTAGGCTATCTGTATTACTGGGGTATATCAGCCAATATGATAGATGTAGTTTGAAGAGAGGAGAGTTGGAGACGTTTTTCTCTTGAGCTATTTCTGTAGCCTACCTTTTAGAAGTGGGATGATTTTCAGACAGAGAAATATAGGTGATCAATACTTATTTCTAGGCAATGTAGTAAACTATAGCCTAATCATATTTAGGAAGTACATTTCCTTGGAAAGAATACTGCCCCGTGCTTTTCCGCCCATGCATAGGCTATAGCCCACTTTATTTAATTGAGAACACACCACACCGGATCTCGCAGGAATGGCTACTGAACTTGAAGCAGCCAGAATGATGACAGCAACACTTGCTACGTTTTGCATTTAGGATGTAGCCTACCTTTTAGGAGGAAGATTTGCAGGCAGAGACAAATAAATGGGTAATCAATACAGGGCTTGAACACTATTACAGACTACAAAGGGAAGCACAGCTGAGAGCTGCCCAGTGACACGAGTCTACCAGACAAGTTAATTACTTCTATGCTTGCTTCGAGACAAGCAACACTGAAGCATGCATGAGAGCATCAGCTGTTCTGGACGATTGTGTGGTCATGCTCTCCGTATCCGATGTGAGTAAGACCTTTAAACAGGTCAACATTCACAATGCCACGGGCCCAGACGGATTACCTGGATGTGTAGTCCGAGCATGCGCTGACCAACTGGCAAGTGTCTTCACTGACATTTTCAACTTCTCCCTGTCGGAGTCTGTAATACCAACATGTTTCAAGCAGACCACCATAGGCCCTGTGCCCAATAACACTAAGGTAACCTGCATAAATTACTACCGACCCGTAGCACTCACTTCTGTAGCCATGAAGGCTGGTCATGGCTCACATCAACACCATTATCCCAGAAATTCTAGACCCACTCCAATTTGCATACTGCCTCAACAGATCTACAGATGATGTAATCTCTATTGCACTCCACACTGTCCTTACCCATCTGGACAAAAGGAACTATATGAGAATGCTATTCATCGACAACAGCTCAGCGTTCAACAAAAGCTCATCACTAAGCTAAGGACCCTGAGACTAAACACCTCCCTCTGCAACTGGATCCTGGACTTCCTGGACAGCCGCCCATGGTGAGGATAGGTAACAACACATCTGCCACGCTGTTCCTCAACCCTCAAGGGTGCATGCTCAGTTCCCTCCTGTACTCCCTGTTCACCAATGACTGCATGGCCAGGCACGACTCCAACACCATCCTTAAGTTTGCCAACAACACAACATCGGTAGGCCTGATCACCGATAACGATGATTTTTTTTTTCATTTGACCTTTATTTAACCAGGCAAGTCAGTTAGGAACACATTCTTATTTTCAATGACAGCATAGGAACAGTGGGTTAACTGCCTGTTCAGGGGCAGAACGACAGATTTGTACCTTGTCAGCTCGGGGGTTTGAACTCACAACCTTCCGGTTACTTGTCCAACGCTCTAACCACTAGGCTACCCTGCCGCTACAGCCTATAGGGAGGTTGTCAGAGACCTGGCCATGTGGTGCCAAGATAACAAGCTCTCCCTCAAAGTGATCAAGACAAAGGAGCTGATTGTGGACTACAGGAAAAGGAGGACCGAGCGCGCCCTCATTCTTATCGACGGGGCTGTAGTGGAGCAGGTGGAGAGCTGCAAGTTCCTTGGTGTCCACATCACCAACAAACTATCAAAGGTGTCCATGTATGCTGATGACTCAAGTTTTATATTAAGCCTGCAAGCTAGACCCTGCAATGTCTCATTAAAGATCTAGATACCTTTTATGGAATCTCTGGACTAAATCCTAATTATGATAAGTGTACAATATTAAGTGTTGAATCTTTAAAAAAATACAACTTTTACATTACCCTGCAGTTTACCTATAACATGGACTGACGGTAAAGTAGACATACTTGGTATTCATATCACAAAAGATACAAATAAACTCTCCACAATGAATTTCAATAGAAAAAAACTCCTTAATCATATCTCAGTTTAATCACTAATTTATGGCGCTGCCTACTCCTGATGATTCATTTTTCAAATCATATGAGCAGAAGTATTTTGCTTTATCTGGGAAGCTAAACCAAACAAAATAAAGGGTGCCCATCTATATAATGAATAGGGTGGGTTGAGATGATTAAATAAAAAGTCACTAAACCTCTCTCTAAAGGTGTCACTTATTCAAAAGATTTACTTGAACCCTATATGGTTTTCAAGTAGATTACTAAGAAAAGATCATCCATTGCTTAAAAATGGCCTTTTTGCCTTTGTGCATTGCCATGTTTCATTTTTGATTCATTGAAAATGACCCTTTTTTCAAAGTATCTCTCTTTTTCAAACAAGCATTTAGCAGCTGCCTACAATTTCAATTTCACCCCCTGAAAAAAATAGAACAAATATTACAACAAATATTATGGCTATAACTCAAATGTGCTGGTTGATAAAAGACCTGTATTTATGGGAAAGATGTTTGAAAAGGGTACTTAAAAAATGATATTATCAATTGGAATGGTAGGGTTATGTCTTTCATGGAGTTATCAGAATTGTACGAGAAGGTCTGCTCAATCCAAGATTACAGCATTACCCCAAAAATGGAGGAGGCAGGTGGCAGCGGGAGGAGGTAGGGAACTGGTTTGTCTGCCCAATATAAAGGATCAAAACTGGCGGAGGAAAAAATGGCATAAATAGGAAAGTATACCAGTGTCATTTGAGGATCAGGATGTTGAAAGCTGTGCGATACAGATTGCAAAATATTTGGGAAGAGATTTTTGATGTACCGATCCCACGGTTGATATATATATATAAAACAACACGGGATTAAAGACTGTGCTTTTCGGCTAAAATTATTAGATAGAATTCTTGCCACCAACAAATATATATATATTTGGGGCGTACAATCATCGAAGCTCTGCAGATTGTGTTGCGAGGATACAGAATCAATAGACCATTTATTTTGGTATTGCCCTCAGGTAGCCTGTTTCTGATCTCGGGTTCAGGAATGACTGAAAATGCATAACATTGATTTAAAATTTACCCTAGAAATAGTATTACTATTACTAATATACTAATACTCTTAGTAAAAGTATTTATCTTCAACTCGCAATCTGTGGATTCTATTCGATTAGATAGATTGAAATTGTATGTTAAACATCACAGCATAGTTGAAAGATATATGGTGCGTAGATATTCTAACTTCCGCGACGCATATAAGGCCCTGCCCCGCCCTCCTTTCGGAAAAGCTGACCACGACTCCATTTTGTTGATCCCTGCCTACAGACAGAAACTAAAACAAGAAGCTCCCACGCTGAGGTCTGTCCAACGCTGGTCCAACCAAGCTGATTCCACACTCCAAGACTGCTTTCATCACGTGGACTGGGATATGTTTCGTATTGCGTCAGACAAAAACATTGACGAATACGCTGATTCGGTGTGCGAGTTCATTAGAACGTGCGTTGAATATGTTGTTCCCATAGCAACGATTAAAACATTCCCAAACCAGAAACCGTGGATTGATGGAAGCATTCGCGTGAAACTGAAAGTGCGAACCACTGCTTTTAATCAGGGCAAGGTAACTGGAAACATGAAAAACCAGCCCAGTCACGGACCAGGATGTCTTGCTCCCAGGCAGACCCTGAGTCTCGACCCCGCCCTGTGCAACTGGGTACTGGACTTCCTGACGGGCCGCCCCCAGGTAGTGAGGGTAGGCAACAACATCTCCACCCCGCTGATCCTCAACACTGGGGCCCCACAAGGGTGTGTTCTGAGCCCTCTCCTGTACTCCCTGTTCACCCACGACTGCGTGGCCATGCACGCCTCCAACTCAATCGTCAAGTTTGCGGACGACACAACAGTGGTAGGCTTGATTACCAACAACGACGAGACGGCCTACAGGGAGGAGGTGAGGGCCCTCGGAGTGTGGTGTCAGGAAAATAACCTCACACTCAACGTCAACAAAACTAAGGAGATGATTGTGGACTTCAGGAAACAGCAGAGGGAACACCCCCCTATCCACATCGATGGAACAGTAGTGTAGAGGGTAGTAAGGACACCTACACCACCCGATGTTACAGAAAGGCCATAAAGATCATCAAGGACAACAACCACCCGAGCCACTGCCTGTTCACCCCGCTATCATCCAGAAGGCAAGGTCAGTACAGGTGCATCAAAGCTGGGACGGAGAGACTGAAAAAAAGCTTCTATCTCAAGGCCATCAGACTGTTAAACAGCAACCACTAACATAGAGTGGCTGCTGCCAACACACTGACTCAACTCCAGCCACTTTAATAATGGGAATTGATGGGAAATGATGTAAAATATATCACTAGCCACTTTAAACAATGCTACCGAAAATAATGTTTACATACCCTACATTATTCATCTCAAATGTATACGTATATACTGTACTCTATATGATCCACTGCATCCTTATGTAATACATGTATCACTAGCCACTTTAACTATGCCACTTTGTTTACATACTCATCTCATATGTATATACTGTACTCGATACCATCTACTGTATCTTGCCTATGCTGCTCTGTACCATCACTCATTCATATATCTTTATGTACATATTCTTTATCCCCTTACACTTGTGTATAAGACAGTAGTTTTGGAATTGTTAGTTAGATTTCTTGTTGGTTATTACTGCATTGTCGGAACTAGAAGCACAAGCATTTCGCTACACTCGCATTAACATCTGCTAACCATGTGTATGTGACAAATAAAAATTGATTTGATTTGATTTGTTGGGATGTGGAATTGGAGACGAGTGGGAGTGGAGTTGCTGGGCGGGGGATAGAATGACGGTCAAAGATAAAAGTAGAAAAATAAAACCAAAATAAAACTTAACAATCTTGGAGGTGTCACGACTTCCGCCGAGGTTGGCTCTCCTGCCTGTTCAGGCGGTGCTCGGCGGTCGTCGTCACCGTCCTACTAGCCACTACCGATCCCTTTTAGTGTATCTGTTGGTTTTGTCTGATTGGTTTCACCTGTCTGTTGTTTAGTTAATTAGTGTCTGTATATGTAGTAGGTTGTCCCGCCCTTGTTTTGTGCGGGATTGTTTATTTTGTTATTCATGTCAGTCGGTGTATCTTGTGTTCATATTCTCCGGTTCGTCTTTATCCTGTGTTGGATTGTTCACCCTGTGTGTGTTGGGTTGACCGTGTTTCTTGTTCACCGGAGAATAAACTGTCATATCGCTATCTGCTCTATGCGCCTGATTCCACCCACCTTGATTAGACGTGACAGGAGGGCTGGTGGCCTGGCAGTTGGGAGCTGGTGGCTGATGGATTGCTTGTTTGGTTCCCCGTTTTTGACCTTGTGGGAGATCTGTCAACGTGCCCTTGAGAAGGGTGTTGACCCTGGTTGCTTCTGTGTGTCGCTCTGGATGGGAGTCCGTTAGATGACTAATGTGATGTAGTTGTTGCTTCACTGCAAGTATATTGCATGTTTTAAATATTCAATAAAAAATCAACTATAAAATATGTAAAACTATCATGGTCCAAACACACCTAGACAGTTGTGTAGAGGACATGACAAAGCCTATTCCCCCTCAGGAGACTGAAAATATTTGGAATGGGTCCTCAGAACCTCAAAATGTTATACAGCTGCACCATCGAGAGCATTCTGACTGGTTGCATCACTGCTTGCTATGGCAACTGCTCGACCTCAGACCACAAGGCACTAAAGAGGGTAGTGCGTACGTCCCAGTACATCACTGGGGCTAAACTTCCAGCCATCCACGACCTGCATTGCCCCCCTCTTTTACGCTGCTGCTACTCTCTGGTTATTATCAATGCATCGTCACTTTAACACCTACATGTACATATTACCTCAATTACCTTGACTAACCTGTGCCCCCGCACATAGACTCCGTACTGGTACCCCTGAATATAGCCTCCCTACTGTTATTTTACTGCTGCTCTTTAACGATTTGCTATTTTTATATTTACTTTTTACTTGTCTATTTTTTTACTTAACTTATTTTTCTTAAATCTGCATTGTTGGTTAATGGCTTGTAAGTAAGTGTTTCACTGTAATAATACCTGTTGTATTCGGTGCATTTGACAAATACAATTTGATTTGATTTGTATGCCTAGTTATTTTCCCCAGATTCTACTCTCTTCTACTCTCCCCTCTGTAGGACAGGGACCCTCTAAAATCAGTATGTCTACTGAGAAGGGCTCAAGTTATTTTAACTGCCAGTTACTTGGCATTTTAAATGATTTTCTCCCTGTATGAATAAATTAATACATTTGGTTTGACCTTTTAAGCTGTTCAGTGTGCTTATGTACTGATCATCAAGCTAGCAATGCAGCATGAATATAGCAAAGCACAACTAAGACATGCCATTAGTAAGTGCTTAAGGGGTGTCTGTCCAAATTATTCTGACAATTTAGTGAATGGGAGTGTATATAAAGGACCACATTATTTTCTACATCTTCAGTGAATTAAAGGAATACTTACGGATTTTTGCAACAAAACCCTTTAGCTACTTCCCCAGAGTAAGATTAACTCACTGATACCATTTTTATGTCTCTGCATGCAGTTTGAAGGAAGTTGCTTACTAGCGTTAGTGCAATGACTCAATGTCTATAGTAAATGCTAGCATGCTAGTAGATACCATAGACTTCCAGAAATGGCTAGTTAGCATTGGCTTGCAAAACTACCTGCAACTTCCTTCTGCAGAGACAGAAAAATTGTATCCATGAGTTCATCTGACTCTGGGGAGGTAGATAAAGGGCTTTATTGCCAAAATCCCTAAGTATCCCTTTAAGGTTTCATACACAATATGACAAATGACAAATCCTGGGATCAGATTTGACATTTGGTCCTTTCATTTTTATTTATTATCATTCGCTACAATGACAAAGTTTGACGGTCAGGGAATCCAGGCTAATCAGCAAAAGATGGCTGCTTAGATGCCTCATCATATCTCTCTTCAACTTGTTAAAGTTACAGGTGCAGATGTTCACTAGAGGATGATTGGAAGAGACACGTGTCACCCTCATCTAAATGGTCACCAATGAAAGCATCATATAAAACTTCCATTGATCCTCAGAACTTTTCATACCCTATTTCCACCTGTCAGAGGGATCTCCTTCACACTCACTGCAAAGAGATTGAGTAGCTCATGGATCAGCTGTCTCCTACAGAAGTTCCTCTCTCATAGACTGTCATATCACAGCAGAAACGGTGTCTGTGTCGATCGCTCAATCCTTTTCTAGCTTTAATCCCAAAATGCACATCCTCAGCCTTAAAAGTACATTATAGAAGATGAGTTTACAGCAAATTGCAGTCATAAAGATTTTCTGGTGACATGATCGGTTGAAACTGATACTTGGAAGGGCTGATTTGGAAGGGCTGGTGTGAAAGGAGCATGGTTTGTAAATTATTGTAACTAAGAGGTATCTGCACATGCAAATGACCACATCACACCCACCGACAACATATTTTAATTCTGTTTCAGTGAACAAGCAATCCAAACTCGAGTCAAAGTCTTAAAAAGTTGTTAAAGTTGAAGAAGAAGACTAAGAAGAACAAGAATAAGATCAAGAACAAGACCTCTATGCGCTAATATTTTATTCAAAAAAGAAAAACATGTAGCTTAGCTAAGGTATGATTCTAATTGGAGAAGAAAGCTTCTAACCGTGTAATGGATGTATGTAAAGGAATTGGCGGAGTCAAGGTCTTTACAAAGAGCTCATCAGAGCACCGGATCAAGTGGAAACCCAGAGGTCTGAGTGTCCTGTCTTCATGGCAGACATGGCAATAATCTTACCAGGTCACTTAACAAATCAGGCAGTTTTAGAGAGAAATATAAAATGGTCACACTTTACACAAAGGGGTGGTTTCCCGGACACAGATCAAGCCTAATCCTCAACTCAAACTCACAATTATTGGAGAATCTATTGACGCTTTTTAGTGCATGCTTAATCTGCATCCGGGTAACCACCTCCTTGTGTGCAAAAAAACATGTAAATACAGTGTAGTTACACAGGTAGGTACAGTGTACAAATTACTATTACTATTACCAATTCAAATGTATATAGCAATACATAGTTTGCCACAAAAATCATTAGTAAGATGAAAAGCTGATGGCCTTCAATGCCAGACCTTTCTAGCTACAGTATCAACAGAGGCCTATGCCTACAAAGTTTAACTAAGGAAGTGTCCCTGATATTGAAGAAAAACAAGGTTCAATATGAATCAGCATCTGCAAGGCCCCATATTACTTATTAATGTGCCCAGGGAGATTCTATCCAGAATGGTTAGCAAACAGAATGGTGATGTAAACAGTTAATTCCATCCCCATTCAGATGTGTTTCATTGCAAGGGCTACTCTCTTTCAATAGTGATAACATGTTCTATGTGTAAGTTTATACAATGTGGATGAAGAGTTACTTGTCTAACAGAACACAGAAGGTGTTCTTTAATGGAAGCCTCTCAAATATAATCCAGTTAGAATCAGGAGTTCCCCAGGGTAGCTGCTTAGGCCCCTTGCTTTTTTTTTTTTTTTACTAACGACATGCCACTAACTTTGAGTAAAGCCAGTGTCTATGTATGTGGATGACTCAACACTATACATGTCAGCAACTACACCGACTGAAATGACTGCAACACTCAACAAAGAGATGCAGTTAGTTTCAGAGTGGGTGGCAAGGAATAATTTAGCCCTAAATATTTCTAAAACTAAAAGCATTGTGTTTGGAACAAAACACTCACTAAACCCCAAACCTCAACTAAATCTTGTGATAAATAATGTGGAAATTGAGCAAGTTGAGACGACTAAACTGCTTGGAGTAACACTAGATTGTAAACTGTCATGGTCAAAACATATTGATGCAGTAGTAGCTAAGATGGGGAGAGGTCTGTCTATAATAAAGCGGTGCTCTGCCCTCTTAACAACACTATCAACAAGGCAGGTCCTACAGGCCCTAGTTTTGTCGCACCTTGACTACTGTTCAGTCGTGTGGTCAGGTGCCACAAAAAAGGACAGGAAAATTGCAATTGGCTCAGAACAGAACAGCACGGCTGGCCCTTGGATGTACACAGAGAGCTAATATTAATAATATGCATGTCAATCTCTCCTGGCTGAAAGTAAAGGAGAGATTGACTTCATCGCTACTTTTATTTATGAGAGGTATTGACAGGTTGAATGCACCAAGCTGTCTTTCTAAACTACTGGCACACCCAACTACTGGTACACCCAGCTCGGACACCCATGCATACCCCCAAAGACATGCCACAAGAGTTCTCGTCATGGTCCCCAAGTCCAGAACAGACTATGGGAGGCACACAGTACTACATAGAACCATGTCTACATGGAACTCTATTCTACATCAAGTAACTCATATAGGCAGTAAAATTAGATTTAATAAACAGATTCTAAAAAACGTTTGAAACAGCAGGGACTGTGAAGCAACACAAACATTGGCACACACACACACACACACACACACACACACACACACACACACACAAATTTAGTACTGTAGATATGTGGCAGTGGTGGAGTAGGGGCCTGAGGGCACACAGTGTGTTGTGAAATCGGTGAATGTATTGTAATGTTTTTAAAATTGTATAAACTGCCTCAATTTTGCTGGACCCCAGGAAGAGTATCTGCTGCTTTTGCAGCAGCTAACGGGGACCCATAATAAATACAAATATTGACTCCAGACTCAACTGAGAGGCCTTATTATATCTGCTGATGACATTGAATGGAAGTATTTACTTATTGCCTAGTGTCGCTTTGGGCTTTGTGATAACTTGAATGTCAAATGGACTCAAGTTATCTATCAATCGCTTCCAGGTGTAGGGTGTTAAATTAGTCCTGTTCCCCCTCCGGTAATAGGGACAGAAGCGCAAGCCAGGGTGGCCCACTATCTACTCTCCTATTTGCATATTTATCTCAAGCCCCTTACTGATTAAATAAGGTACTGCCGATAATAAGGGAATTTGAAATAGTAGCCACAATCCAGTTATCTATGCACATGACATTTCATTAATTATCACAGGACTGGAAGGATATATCTCTGTTCTGTACTGTAATTGATAAAAAATGGCTTTCAGCAATTTCCCCAGACTTAAGACACATCCTAATAAGACTGAGGAACTTCTGTTCTTATATGGTTATTTTAGACATACATTTGTTTAAGCCTTTAGAAAGTCAATGCCAATGGTTTGACACAGTGAGATTAAAACGCATCTGAAATCTAAGCAAACTACTTCCATCTAGCCTCAATGGCATTGCAGAGTGTAGTAAAAGCATGTCCATGTCCAATGACATACATTGTCTGATAGGATATGACAAAACTAGGATACCTCTCTGACCTACACAGTAGGAATGCACAACAGGTGAAACCTCTGTGTCTAGGGGAAAAAAAAGACACCCAAAGATGTCAAGATATTTTTCATGATACATCTGGTGTAGGATATGGCCAAGAATCGAAATGTCAAAGCTACAGCCGCCAAAGTAGTTCTCAGACTCCACTATCTACTACTGATGACCCCTCTGTATCAAGCTACAAAGACACTCACAACTGGAGAGATAGATCTGGCACAGGAAAAATCCAAGACTTATAATGTCAACGCTACAGCGACCAACTGATAGTGGAGCGCTGGCCCTACATAATGTACTTTCAAAGTGTTCACAGTGCCCATTTACAGTGCTTCTGACTGCCAGCAGAAATCTCAGATGTTCTGCCCAAATACAACTTCAATGAACTGTGTAAAACATTTTCAATTGTAACTCTCCCAAATAACCAATGTTTATTTTCTGATTACAGTACAATTTGACTCACTCCTACATTGGTCAGACTACCGGAAGCACTATTTAACAAGCCTTTATTTGGCATAGTAATTGGTGTGATTGTATGCCTTGAAAGTATTTTTAAAGACGTGATCAAGGATTTATACTGAACAAAAATATAAATGCAACATGTAAAGTGTTGGTCCCACATTTCATGAGCTGAAATAAACGATCCCAGAAATGTTCCATGCGCACAAAATGCTTATTTCTCTCAAATGTTGTGCATACATTTGTTTACATCCCTGTAAGTGAGCATTTTTTCTTTGCCAAGACAATCCATTCAACTGACAAGTGTGGCATATCAAGAAGCTGATTAAACAGCATGATCATTAGACAGGTGTACCTTTTTCTGGGGACAATAAAATGCCACTCTAAAATGTCTCAAGTTTTGAGGGAGCGTGCAATTGACTTTTGGCATGCTGACTGCAGGAATGTCCACCAGAGCTGTTGCCAAATAATTTCATGTTAATTTCTCTACCATAAGCCGACTCCAACGTAGCTTTGAGAATTTAGCAGTACGTCCAACCGGCCTCACAACTGCAGCCCACTTGTAACTACTCCGTGTTACGTTTTTTCTTCTTTTCTTCCTCCTCTGACGAAGAGGTGTAGCAAGGATCGGACCAAAATGCAGCGTGGTGGTTATTCATGTTCTTTAATAAAAGGAACTCGACATGAAATAACTAACAAAACAATAAATGTGTGAAAACCTAAACAGTCCTATCTGGTGAAAAGGACACATCAGAGACAACGATAAACACCTGCCTCTGATTGAGAACCACTTCAGACAGCCATAGACTTATCTAGAACACCCCACTAAGCTACAATCCCAATACAAACACACACCACATACAAAAACCCATGCCACAACCCTGGCCTGACCAAATAAACGAAGACAAACACAACATACTTCGACCAGGGCGTGACACTCCAGCCCAGGAACTCCCCATCCGGCATCTTCATCTGTGGGATCGTCTGAGAACAGCCACCTGGACAGCTGATGAAACTGAGGAGTATTTCTGTCTGTGATAAAGACCTTTTGTGGGGAAAAACCCCTTCTGACTGGTTAAGCCTGGCTCCCCAGTGGGTGGGCCTATGCCCTCCCAGGCCCACCAATGGCTGCCTGCCCATTCATGTGGAATCCATAGATTAGGGCCTAGTGAATTTGTTTCAACTGACTGATTTCCTTACATGAACTGTAACTCTGTAAAATCATTGAAATTGTTGCATGGTGCATTTCTATTTTTGCTCTTTTCTAAATTACCAGCTAATTATATATTTTTTTACTTAGAACTGTGGCACACGAAGGACTGTATCCTTACATCTCCATGGTGACCACAGACAAGAATCTTGTATCTTCCCTCCTCTCATCTCCAAGCTGGCTCTCTCACCATAATGAACTTGGTGCTTGAGGTTTGAAGACCATCTAATTGGTCATTATGTAGTCCAATCATTGCCTCATTTACAGGTAATTTAGACCAATCTGTTGTACAACATTACAGCCATGTCCAATGTTACTCTCTGATGTGAAAACATCAACATTGACTGGAGTACTCCTAGGTTTGCTGGGGTCGCTTATGTTGCCTCTAGAGTTTGTTCTGGGAGTTTGCTGTGTAGTCACACAAGCCTGCACAGTATTTCCCCCTTTTTGTTTTAGTAGAGTTAATAATGTCATAGAATGTCCCCTGACCTCCCCGGGCAATGTGAACGCTCTACCTCTCACCTGACTTTTTCATTGAATATTGTGGTAGCTTCTCATTTCTTTACCCAGGCTCTATCATGCTGCAAACCGTTGTGACTTCTGATTGATTACTTTCTTCTCCTCTGGCCTGAGGCATATGCCCTTAAACTATAGGATCTTGCGCCAGCCACGCTGCAGCCAGTAACTGCCCCCAGGTTGACCAATTAGAAGGTCCCACGACACCAGCCCTGTTCAAGGCCCCGAGGCTCCGACGAATTCAGTGCATCCAGTGGTATTAGTGCTCATAATAGGCCTCTCCACCAATTGCATCATTCAACACTGACAGAATAAGGCCCTCAGTTGCCAATGGCTATCTGTGACCTTTGCAATCCAAAATGACAGCATCATATAGATTTAGAAAAGGATATCGAAACACATTACAAGTTCAAGTGATGTCGATGACCATATCAAATGATACGATTACTAAGGCATTTCTCTGATGACTGACATTAACATAACATTTACAGGTCACGGTGATCATGAATTAGAAATGAGTCAGCCACGAGTCAGTAGGTGGGGTGAGCACAAGTACCTCCTGTTGCAGGTCCTTGATTATTTTGGTCTTTTTCTCCATCTCCATCTTGAGGAACTTGATCTGTAGGCGAAATAAATCAAATTAATGACATGTGTTTTCTGACAGACTGTCAACTACATCTAAAATGTTGTGACATTTACATGAAGGTATCATGAAGGTAGTAACTATCATCAACCATGCCAGCTATTCCTGCCTGCACTGGATTTCATCCTACTGTATGTTCTTGCTCTATCTTCAAAACAGTTCTATACATCCCAAGGTCAAACAACTTAAAATGATTCTCTGCCTTTAAAGCAGACTTCCTGCTAATGCTCCAAGTACCTCCATATGGTCATATTACACCGTTTTTACTGCTATTTTAGTTAGCTTCTAAAGATTTACAAAAACATGTATAGAACTATGTAAAATATTATGATTCACTGCTAGTTTTGACTACGATTTATCGGAAATGGGTGTATCTAGAGTAGGTGGATTGACTGTTGGTGGGGTTGCTGTTTCTCATATTGGAGGCATTTATGCCCACGGTGGGCGACTGATTATTTTCTACTGTGTGATTAATATAATAGCCCATATGCTCATTGTGTCAGAGTGATATCTATGTTTATCGCAATCTTTTTATCGTAAGCTTGGCATGTCTCTGTAGTGCAGCCATTCCTCGTGTCCTGTATCCTGTACTGCGGTGTCCTGTAGTGCAGCCATTCCTCGTGTCCTGTATCCTGTACTGCAGTGTCCTGTAGTGCAGCCATTCCTCGTGTCCTGTATCCTGTACTGCGGTGTCCTGTAGTGCAGCCATTCCTCGTGTCCTGTATCCTGTACTGCGGTGTCCTGTAGTGCAGCCATTCCTCGTGTCCTGTATCCTGTACTGCGGTGTCCTGTAGTGCAGCCATTCCTCGTGTCCTGTATCCTGTACTGCGGTGTCCTGTAGTGCAGCCATTCCTCGTGTCCTGTATCCTGTACTGCGGTCTCCTGTAGTGCAGCCATTCCTCGTGTCCTGTATCCTGTACTGCGGTGTCCTGTAGTGCAGCCATTCCTCGTGTCCTGTATCCTGTACTGCGGTGTCCTGTAGTGCAGCCATTCCTCGTGTCCTGTATCCTGTACTGCGGTGTCCTGTAGTGCAGCCATTCCTCGTGTCCTGTATCCTGTACTGCGGTGTCCTGTAGTGCAGCCATTCCTCGTGTCCTGTATCCTGTACTGCGGTGTCCTGTAGTGCAGCCATTCCTCGTGTCCTGTATCCTGTACTGCGGTGTCCTGTAGTGCAGCCATTCCTCGTGTCCTGTATCCTGTACTGCGGTGTCCTGTAGTGCAGCCATTCCTCGTGTCCTGTATCCTGTACTGCGGTGTCCTGTAGTGCAGCCATTCCTCGTGTCCTGTATCCTGTACTGCGGTGTCCTGTAGTGCAGCCATTCCTCGTGTCCTGTATCCTGTACTGCGGTGTCCTGTAGTGCAGCCATTCCTCGCGTCCTGTATCCTGTACTGCGGTGTCCTGTAGTGCAGCCATTCCTCGTGTCCTGTATCCTGTACTGCGGTGTCCTGTAGTGCAGCCATTCCTCGTGTCCAGCCCCAAACGGCTGATGTAGATGGCGGCCCACTGCAGTGCAGGACTACATTTAAAGACTGGATAGCGGTGGGGGGGGGAGATTCCAAATCCGATTCTGCTTTCTGTTTCACCTCTGCGACAAAGGATTCTAAGGGAAATGTTGTCCTTCAATGAGGTCATTGAGATTGTCCCAGGGAGAAAGGGGAGAGAATTCAAGGCCCAGCTGACCTCAGCTCTGAAGGCACCCGGGAGACTTTAAACTATGGCTAGGTGGTTGACACACTAATAACATCACAGTTCATGTTGGTGCATCTGGAGTTCATTGCCTCTGCCCATGGGTAGGTCGATAACACATCCCAGCACAACGTTCCCTTTGGGCTGCGGCACGACACAATGAAAGGATGGATGTAAAATAGAAAACTGTAGCATGCTACATTGTTAACATTTGACATGTTCAATTGTGTTATTACAGTATAATTAATTCTTATGACTTACTGATAAATCAGAGCAATAAGCCTGAGCAGTGTTGGAGAGTTTATTGTTTTTCCAGAGCTATTATACAATTAAACTGTATATTGCAATGCACAGCATTTGCAACTAGTGTTACAAGTATAATGCCACATTTGCTATGATAGTGATGAAATAACCAGGCCAATCTTTTTCATCATGTTGTAATACTTTTTTGGAATGGCATGCCTCCAACTGGGAAATTCAATCATACATTTTTGTGTGTGGTTTATCTATTGGAGTTTGTGTACCTATTTTCTTGGCCTACCTAAAGTTGTTAATATTTTGTAAGTCTATTTACATGCAGCATCACTCCTTAACTTTACTGATGTCCGTTTTGTAGACTAGTCATCCAGAGGTAATACAATTGGATCTGTGTTTTATTGATAAGCACCACAGAAAGCTAAGACGTTTATGGGTTTTGGGTCATCTAGTGTTGTTGCTACTGTCTCGTCTAGAGTAGCATTCATCCATGAATGGTTGACATTTTTTGGGTGAAAATTCATGAAATGCGGGCCTAATGTTCAATTATGCAGAGCAACTTACACACTAGCATAGCAGAAATCAGCTCCGGGGGCCCATGTGCCCGCCATCTCACACCTAGAGTGCATTTGGAAAGAGCCCTTGACTTTTTCAGACCCCTTGACTTTTTTAAACAGTTTGTTACGTTACAGCCTTATTCAAAAATGGAATAAATTGTATTTTCCCTCATCAATCTACACCCCATAATTTCAAAGCAAAAACAGTTTCAGACATTTTTGAACGTTTGTTAAAAATAAAAAACTTAAATATAACATTTACATAAGTATTCAGACCCTTTATTCAGTACTTTGTTGAAGCACCTTTGGCAGTGATAACAGAGTTGAGTCTTCTTGGGAATTACTCTACAAGCTTAGTACACCTGTATTTGGGGAGTTTCTCCCATTCTTCTCTGCAGGTCCTCTCAGCTCTGTCAGGTTGGATGGGGAGCGTCGCTGCACAGCTATTTTCAGGTCTTTCCAGAGATGTTCGATCGGGTTCAAGTCTGGGCTCTGGCTGGGCCACTCAAGGACATTCACAGACTTGTCCCGAAGCCACTTCTGCGTTGTCTTGGCTGTGTGCTTAGGGTCGTTGTCCTGTTGGAAGGTGAACGGTCGTGCCAGTCTGAGGTTCCTAGTGCTCTGGAGCAGGTTTTCTTCAAGGATTTCTCTCTACTTTGCTCCATTCATTTTTCCCTCGATCCTGACTAGTTTCCCAATCCGTGTCGCTGCAAAACATCCTCACAGCATGATGCTGCCACCACCATGCTTCACCGCAGGGATGGTGCCAGGTTGCTTCCAGACTTGACACACTGCATTCATCCCAAAGTGTTCAATCTTGGTTTCATCAGACCAAAGAATCTTTGTTCCACATGGACTGAGTCCTTTAGGTGCCTTTTTTTGCAAACTCCAAGCGGGCTGTCACGTGCATTTTACTGAGTAGTGGCTTTCGTCTGGCCACACTAGCATAAAGGCCTGATTGGTGGAGTCTTGCAGAGATGGTTGTCCTTCTGGAAGGTTCTCCCATCTCCACAGAGGAACACTGGAGCTCTGTCAGAGTGACCATCGGGGTGTTGGTCACCTCCCTGACCAAGGCCCTTCTCCCCAGATTGCTCAGTATGGGCCAGTCTTGGTGGTTCCAAACTTCTTCCATTTTAAAATGATGGAGGACACTGTGTTCTTGGGGACCTTCAATGCTGTAGACATTTTTTGGTACCCTTCCCCAGATGTGTGCCTCGACACAATCCTCTCACGGAGCTCTATGGATAATTCCTTTGACCTCATGGTTTGATTTTTGTTCTGTGGGGCCGTATATAGAGAGGTGTGTGCCTTTTCCAAATCATGTCCAATCAATTGAATTTACCACAGGTGGACTACAATCAAGTTGTAGAAACATTTCAAGGATGATTAATGGAAACAGGAGGCACCTGAGCTCAATTTTTTAGTCTTATAGGAAAGGGTCTGAATACTTATGTAAATACATTTTTATTTATTTTTTGCAAAGAAAATCTAAATCTTTCGCTTTGTCATTATGGGGTATTGTGTGTAGATTGATGAGGGGGAAACAATTAATGTAATACATTTTACAATCAAGCTGTAATGTATGAATAATTTCCGAATGCACTGTATGTCTAAATTATATTAATTTTGTAAATAAATAATTTTGACAGTAACCCTCCTTTTTAATTTCCACATGTGGCAAGCAAAGTGTTTCTGTTGTCCAATCTACCTGGCAGTAGGTGAGTCAGAAAGACAATATAGTTTTCATGCATCTAGTTAGCCTATTCTTCAGCGGCGCCGGCAGCAGTCTGCCTCGGGCCTCCTCACCTAATTGGCTATCAAGTTAAAAAAAGTTTGGTGAATCAGGTTAGACTTGGATGGAGAGTGATTGCGTTGTTCAAGATGAATAAACAAAAGTCAAGACCAAGTTGTGCACAAAACCGCCCTAAAAAGCTTTATCTGATCAAGCTCGCGCCAAATTACCGAAGATAACCACGTCACCAAAGCTACCAACTCCTCGACTGATGAAAAACCGTTGAAGGTGGAAGCTAGTAGGCCTATTTATGCTGCAGCTAGCACTAGCAGCATCCCAGTCTCGACAGAGACCTCACTGCCCGGGCCCAGAAATGACAGTGGCCCTGCTCGTCCTCATCTACCCTGCCAGCACTCTCACGAGAGGGAATGTCCCGATTCTCAAAATCGGACATTTCCTCTAGTGAGAGTGCTGGCATTCCTTCTCCTCCTCCTCCTCCTCTCCCAGAAAACCAAGATGACGACTGCCAGAGACCCAACGGTGCTCATGAGAGCGACCCCCCTTCTGTGAACACTGGTAAGCCTACGAGTGATGAAATGGATCGCCCTGACAGCGTGGAGTCCGAGTTCCAATGTGTAATATAAATAGGCTACTAGCTAAATACTGTATATAGCCTAAGGTAGGCTAGACCAGGGTTTCCTAAACATGGTCCTGGGACCCCCCCAGCAAGGGGGGGTCCAGGCAGTGAGGTCTCTGTCATTTCTGGGCCCAGGCAGTGAGGTCTCTGTCGAGACTGGGATGCTGCTACTTTTATCACGGCAACTGGTTTGATACATTCACCTCTGAAGGTAAATAATGTACTTACATTCAATAATCTTGCTCTGATTTGTCATCATGAGGGTCCCAGAGATAAAATGTAGCATAGTTTAGTTTGATAAAATACAGTTTTATATTCAAATGTAGGAACTGGGTTCTAAAGTTTGAACCTCTGCTGTTTCCTTGCTCCAGGTCCTGAGCTACAGGCAATTAGATTTGGATATGTCCTTTTAAATGGTCTGATCCTTTTAACATGATAAAATGACGACCAAATATAAATAAACATGTACCCATTAAAGCAAAGCTACCGTCTACTTCAAGCACTAGCACCACAAAGCCTACCGATAAGCAGCCGCGTAGACGTCGCAATTTCAGAACCATTGACAATGATCGGTAGGCTATACTGTGTGAGTGGCTGACGCAGTCACATGTTTTAGGGGTGGGGGGGGGGGGCAAACTTTAACTTTACAGGGGGTCCAGAGAAACTGTGCTACTCCAGGGAACTTACATTGAGTATGTGAACCCCAACAAGGTTTCTGCACCACATTATATGAACATTTGAATTAAATATAAATACAATAGAATAACAAGGGATCTTTTGAGTGGAACCACAGCTTCACATTCATCAAATGCTCTACATGTTATAGGCATTTATGATGAGTATGTTTACCATCGCAAATGAATTCCTATTGTGCGTGTCAATTTCCAAGTACAGCTACAGCTGTTTGCTGTATGTGGTCCACTGGGGGTACTAATTTATAGTTTTTGCGTGTAGGGAAAAGGAAAATAAAGATTCAGCTCCTAATTGATTGAAATAATGTATTCCCTTTAACACCGTATTGATAATTGATTATCAGTTGCACTAATTACATCAATTCTAAATGAGCCAAGATGATGAAATGTTTGAAGTGAGAACAGCTCATTGAAACATAAGTTTGTTTAGTGCTTATGGTTTAGTGGTTTAGTGGTTTAGTGCAGTATCGTCCCAAACCAAATTCATTTGACAGTGCTTTTTACTAACCCTGGTTTCCACTTTTTGCTGCTTAGTAGGTTTAGACAAAACACACGATAGAGCTCCCTAGGGGCAGAGTGCAACACCAATCAAGCAATGTTTTCTACCCAATGCCTCAGATCAAATTCGCCCAGCTATGGAGAAAAACCTCAACTCACACTCTGTTTCTTCGCCTCGAGCTGTAGGAATGGTCTCAATTGAAAATAACACAACTCTACCTTATTACAAACAAGACAGGTATTCATATAGCATCAGGGTGCATTTTCACAAAACTCCATTAGTACACTGAATAGTGGCAGTAGCAGAGTTATGCTGTATATGATACAACCAAGAAACTCAACTTTACAACACTTATTTTGTGCTATTCCAGAAATGTAGTAACCGGCTGGTAACCTCGTAAAAAAATTCCCCTTGTGAAAAGACAGGCATTGGTTTGATGCATTGCAGTAGCCAATACACTTTCCATAAATATAGACCATAATTTTCTCCCTACACCAGGGATTTGTCACTCATCTTAACATGAAAATTTCAACAACAACAGTTTGATTGTTGGCTAGCAACACCAGCCCCCCTTGTTATGCACTTTGAAAATAAGACAGACACCCATTGCAAGACGTCCACACTTGTTTCAGGCCATGTTGTTCTTATTAGCAAATATTGAATATCTCAAAAGCATTTCACGGTCTGTTTGGGACATTAATTAGGCATCCCGTTGGTTTTCATTTGTTTTGAGGGGGAATTAGAGGTTCACCAGATAGCCACAAGAGATGCAGCAGTAAATATCTTTGGGAAGTGGGAATAAAAACAGCTAGGGTCTAATCTATACAGTAGGTATGAAAAAGGCTCCACATGAGTATCATGTTAATTACTGATGTTATAAGCTTTTGTAGCTGTTATAACAAGCTGCTAGAAAGGCATTGTGGGGGCCTACAGTAAATGCATACATAGGGGACCTACAATAAAATTAATTTATACATTGGGGGCCTACAGTAAACTGTTACCTATAGGTCCAATTCATACAGTAGGTCTAACCATGACTGCATGTGTGGTATCGGAGTTCATTTGTAGCCTGCTATTCTCAGACGTCGAAATAGCTTGGCAATGTAATGCAACTTGAGTAGAATATAATTTATAGTAGAATGACAGCCAAGTACAATAGAAAAAGGACTGAGTTGCATGATGGATAGAGGCCTGGAATACTTGGCGAATGAAAAGCAATGTTTATGACAGGATAACAAAAGGAAAAAAATATTAAAAAGGCGCCTGGTCTATTAAGTGTTTCTTATACTCGTACTCTACAGGTGTGTTTCATTGAAATTATTCATCACCATTATGGAAAAACATACTCCATCCTGTCAAGTTTAGCTTTTACAAAACAAATAATTTTTATCAGAAACCTATCCTTTGAGGAGAGAGTGGAGAGCAGAAGGACCTCCCTCACTATGCTTCCTATTTCTGGGTTACACCGAGCTCTCTCACTCTCCCAGACTGGTTATTAAGTGGCGGGAGTAAGGGGACCAGTCAGGAGAGATAGCTGCTAGATAATGAGATGGGTGACGGGCGCTCACAGGCCTGGGTGACAGGTGACAAGGGGGAGGTTAGAGGAGTGAGGTGTACCAAGGGCTCCTACTCACTGTGGCCTGCTGTTTCTCGGCTTGTTCCGTTGCCTCGTCCAGCTGCTTCTGCAATGCAGTCTGGAGGGACTTCATCTCTTCCCTGTTGAGAGGAAAGGTGAGAAACACTCAGTTAGCACCTATCCTTCTCCTCTCCAACTCTTCTCTGACTTCTCGCAGTGGCGAGGCAGTAGTAATAGTATCTCAAACACTGACTGACTGAGCACTGAATAGGATGAAAATCATCAAATCAATTCATGCTTATTTTTTCTACCAAACATTTGTGATAGAATGCGTGACGAAATACCAAACTTCAATCCAGAATGCCGGTGTACGATTACAGCAGCAAAGAATTATTCCCTTTCACTGGGCTTAGTGTAGGTTTAGAGTTTAACTACATATGACATGGTCATGGTCTATCAATTGTGCAGTCGAGGAGCAGCATCTGCAGTCAACAGCACTGTGTGTCAATCTCAGAAGGAAAAGTCTCTCTTCACTACTGCGATGCCCTGTCGTATTTCACATGCCAATGGTTGTGTCTGTTGGCATGAGCCCAGTCAAGCAAACATTTTTCTTTTCCGCTACTTGGGATTTCATTTTTCTGATCTCACCCTAAAACCAGCACTATGACGTTTTAAGGGTAGACAGAACCATTTTTAAGAAGTTAGCGTGGAATGAATTTGAGGTTGACATTTAAGGAGGGTCCAACAACATTTGGTGCTGTAAATACGCTTCACCGATATTTAGAGACATTTGCCTATGGGCTACAAACAACCCAAAATTATTCTGAGTGACATTTTCCTCAGGCAACACAGCACTGGACTGTGTATAAAATAGTGCATAACCCATTATGGGTATTTGTGGGAAGGCAGTTATTTGCTTTATTAACCAAAGCACAAAAGTAAACTGGACAGAATGTTTGACTTGTAGTACTGTCTTCCCACACCCCTCTGTATATTTCATTGGCCCCTCAAGTTGTCTGTATATTTGCAGATTAAATATAGTAATTGGTTATGTACACGATTAGGTCAAATGTGGTGGTAAGGACGAGGGTTAACGTTTGTGTTTTTTCATGTTGCTGACTATAATATGTCTGTTTTCAGCTTTTATAAAGGCTACAGTGTCTTAATTAAATAACATTTCTAAACCTGGAATGACAGCATCTTGTAAATGTTCCGACATGTGTTGACTTGAGGATGTGGCTACCATGGTTTCACATTAGAAGAGTTGCTAGTTATTACTCCCCCCAAAGCAATCAAAAACATGATTGAAAGGTGTCAAAAACAAATGATTTTCCATAACTCAGTTGCCTGGATATCTCGTGAGGAAGTCATTTGATAATCATTCTTGGCAAAGGAACGAATCAAATGCAGGATTAATCGGATTTAAAGTGGAACGCAGGTGGCCGCACAAATTGTCTGTGGACCAGGAGCCATTGCTCCAATAAAACATTGTCTAATGGTTTGTTTATGATTGTCATGTGTTGTTGATATGTTGGTTTGCTATGTATAAAGCAGTAGGGTATAAGTATATACGGTGTATACCAAAGGCTGAATTGCAGGTAAAATCACGTTGTGCTTGCACCATAGAAGTAATTAAAAGTCATGTTGCTCTTCAAAATAATCCATGTGGTAGCAATGTGCAATAGCAAATGGTTAAGAAGGTTAGAGCTACCTCTGCTTGTGGCTGAGGTCCAGGATTCTCTGGACATCCTTCTTGGTCACGGAGTCATCATTTTTCAGTGTCTAGAAATGAGGAAGGAGAGCATTTCAGTCTCACAAGAGAAATTGGTTTATTATATGACCACTCACAGGCTCACTCCAACACTCCAAAGTGAAGGAGCTGATTCAAAGACCTCATACAGTAGGAACGAAAAGAAAACAACAGTTCTCCTTTTGAGTGTAAATGCACATGTTGCTCCAAGCTGTCATACAGTCTATACTCAGGCAAAAAAAGATGCGAATAATGATTATTATTTTTCGTCCATATTGTGTAACCCCTCATAGATTGATGTTTATGCTTTTACGAGGGTAGTCGAAAATACTTATTGTGATACAACAAGTTGTAGTTTATTTATAAGCTTGTAGGAACTCATATAGGTTATATTCAGGTTGGAGTGTAATTATGAATCTGACACTTTTTGGGGAAGAAAACTCTGGCAGAGAAACTTTTGAATACAATTATAGAAGATTCAAGTGGTACAGTATCTTGTTAATAATACATTTGATTCTCATTTCCATAAACACAATAATTGGAGTTCAATAATTGCAGCTCTGCGAGATTACAGAACAGTTTTAAAAATGTGCTTCAGTATAATAATAAGAAGACACATTCAGAAAAAAAACATATTTCTGTATCACAAAAACTTTAATCTGGGTGCATCCCATCTGGATTTGATTTAGAGAGGTGCTGACACTACCATAACAAACCAGGGTACCTCCATAAGTGCAAAGGAATGGCCCCCATTAAACCCTATACTTGCACACCACAGAGCAACTGCCAAGAATCAAAGATCTATCAGACAAAGTTTAATTATGAAGGGTTGACCCAGCACCCAAGTGATGTCTAATTAAAATAATAAACACTAAGGTCAGTAAATCCCCACCAGAAAGGTTACTCAGTTACACATACATAATGGATTATTATAAAAAGTTACGGTTGATTGTTTCCCCCTTTTTAATAAGAGATCCATCCCCCCTCGCTTCTCCCTTCATCTCCCACCACCTGCTTTGCCCGGTACATTTGTACAAGGCACTGGGGACACTGCCATCCAAGTCTGCACATAATGTACAGTAGCTAACTGAAATCAAAGCCTGACCCGAGGACAGTGGTAGCTTAGACAGACACACAGTGCCAGCCAGACCCGACCAAGGGACCATGAATGCCACCAAAAACTGTCAGGAGGACAACACCATGAACCCATGCTGTCCAAGGTGTAACGGGTACACTAGGAGTCGAGAAACAAGTACAGGGAGGGAATTTAATAATTAAAAGAAACATAGAACAAAACAAGAAACACAAATAGTGTACAGACATATAACACAGGAACAGAATCAATAATGCCTGGGGAAAGAACCAAAGGGAGTGACAGATATAGGAGAGGTAATCAGGAAAGTGATGGAGTCCAGGTGAGTCTCATGAGGCGCAGGTGCGCATAACGATGGTGGCAGGTGTGCATAATAATGAGTAAACTGGCAACAACGAGTGCCACAGAGGGGGAGTGGGAGTAGACGTGACAGTACCCCCTCCCTGACACGCGGCTCCTGCCGCAGGACGCCGACCAGAGGGACGGTCCCGACTACCAGGATCGGGCCAGACGCTTCTGCTGAGGTGCAGGAACCTGTAGATTCAGCTGAGGTGCGGGAACCTGTAGAGCCAGCTGAGGCATGGGAGCCTGACGAGCCAGCTGAGGCATGGAAGCCTGATGAGTCAACCAAGGCTTGAGAACCTGTCAAGCCAGCTGAGGCATGGAAGCCTGATGAGCTAGCTGAGGCATCCTCGGTAGCTTCGGCAATGGAAGCCTGACGAGCCAACCGAGGCTTGAGAACCTATCGAGCCAGCTGAGGCATGGAAGCCTGACGATACAGCTGAGGCATGGAAGCCTGACGAGCCAGCCGAGGCTTGAAAACCTGTCGAGCCAGCTGAGGCATGGAAGCCTGACGAGCCAGCTGAGGCATGGAAGCCTGACGAGCCAGCTGAGGCATGGAAGCCTGACGAGCCAGCTGAGGCATGGAAGCCTGACGAGTCAGCTGAGGCATGGAAGCCTGACGAGCCAGCTGAGGCATGGAAGCCTGACGAGCCAGCTGAGGCATGGAAGCCTGACGAGCCAGCTGAGGCATGGAAGCCTGACGAGCCAGCTGAGGCATCCCCTTTTGCGTCGGCAGCTTCCCTTGGACCCGACATCACCAGTAAAAACGCACAAAAAAATCCCTGTTGTTTCCCTTTGGTGATGCGTACCGTGTACGCAAAGGTAGAACCAAAGGGAGTGACAGATATAGGGGAGGTAATCAGGAAGGTGATGGAGTCCAGGTGAGTCTCATGAGGCACAGGTGTGCGTCACAATGGTGGCAGGTGTGCGTAATAATGAGTAAACTGGCGACAACAAGTGCCAGATAAAGGGAACGGGAGTAGACGTGACACCAGGTTACATGTCATACAAGTTCACAGGGTTTTAATTGGGAAGTCATTGATTAAAATTGAAATGAAATTGACCCCCTGACTCTGACTGTTCCAGCCCTCCAAATCAGTCAGAGGGTCTACAGCCATCCAAGCCCACTAAAAAGAACACAGTGGCCCAGACAAACCCAAGGGACAACTGCCACCAAATTTGGCAAAAGAGATTCCATTCAAGACTGACTATGTGACAACGGTACCCTGGCTAACATCTGAGAGACATATGTGTCTGCTGGTTCTCTGTGGGACACAGGATGTTGAAAGTAGAATTTGGACTGAAAATACTCATACAACCGAACGTCTTTTTCAATCTATTTGCTCAATTCAATTCATTCCCTACTTGTTTGATGAGAACTGAAATGGAATCGACTGCAGCCCCGATCAGTGGCGATATACAGATGTATCAGAGAAAAATGTATTGCCTTGCTGCAGTATACAATTTAACAACCAAATTACACTGGAATCTCAAGATCTAGGATTAGCTATGTTTACGTGGTCTTCCATCCAAGCTGTGCATTTACCAATTCTCAGCATCCACTATGGGAGTGATGATCTTTATCATACATTTCCATCTTCTACCTCTCATCACCTGTCATTCCCCAATTCTGTCATTCCTATTCTGCACTGTGCTCACAGGAAAGAGTAACGCTGTAACGTACATGTACATACAACATACTGTATACACAGCATTGGCGGATCTGTATGTCAAAAACAGATGACATCGAGCTGTGGTAGATGTCAAGGGTAGAAGCTTAGATACCCTTTAAAGTAGACCTGGGTCATTCAAATCATTTCAGTATTAGCTTGAGTCTGCCTGGAGTTCCAGGTGGACTGGGTTAGCACCGTTTGAACTATTCCATTGGCTCCATTGAGCAAGGCCATGTCAGTCAAGCACATCTAAAGTATTTGAAAGATGTCAAATACAGCACTGAAGCAAAAAAATAATGTAATATAAACATCCCCCATCAGCACCACACATGCACGTCCTGTCGCGAAAAGACACTTGATCATATCATTAAAAATCTTCTGCAAACTAGTACCTGAAAGGGTTCCTCGGCTATCCCCATGGGGTAACCTGATGAGTAATATTTTTGGGGTTCCAGGTAGAAGCCTTTTAGTTCCATGTAGTACCCTTAAAGAGGGTTCTACATGGAACCAAAAAAGGGTTCTCTTATGGGACAGCTGAAGAACCCTTTTTTCCCCCGAAGAGTGTAGAGACAGATTTCTCAACCCTTCCACCTTGGTGTAATTTTCCAGTTTTTACAACTGCACCTCAACTACAGGACTTCCACTTCCAATTCGTATTCATATCAGGTGGAGGGATGGTCCAAAAACGCAGAACATATTGCTTATTTGCTTTTAATAAACGAGGCCCCAGGTATGTAGGGGCTCATTATACCCCAGGACAGCGGATGAGAAAAAGTGGATCACAGGCTCAGCTGAATCTCTAAACCATTTTAAACCAAGTTCTTAAACACAGCCTTTCGAAATAACCCCATGGTTCCAAAGGCACTCAAAGCCATCCACCTTTCTTTAACATCCCACTATAATCTGTCAGAAAAGAAACAGTGGGGCTCTAACCTGAAGGTTGCCTTTTATGCTGTCCAGTTCCTTTGTAGTCTTGGAGAGTTGACGCAGGATGCCAGTCCGCTCTGTGAAGACCTCCTTCAGCTTCTGCTCCAGCCCCTCATAGCCTTGTCTGTCAAGGGAGAGAGAGAGAGAGAAGAGAGAGAAGAGAGAGAAGAGAGAGAAGAGAGAGAGATTTCACTACTTTATGTCCACCGCCTGAGGGAATCAGTTTTTATTGGCACCCTTGGGAGTATGAGACGGCGTTAAAGCGGACTAAAAGTGTTGTGTCATTAGAGCAAAAGGGTAAAGAAGTACAAACACACTAATATCTACTCAATGCTCAGTCCTTGGTTTCGAGATAAAAAAAAAGCACTTCAATCACCTTGTCAATTTGGGAAAGTGTTTTACTCCAATGTGTCATTTGACCAGAGGTCGGCCTCTGCATTTCTATTAAGTACAAATAATCCAACTGTCAAAAAGACTGAAATATCCACAGAAACCCATTTGTCAAATGCCTTTTCTATTTCTTTATAAATCAAACTATTGAAATGTAAATGAGCACATTTTTTATGGTGACCTTGCCAAGAGGCAAACATTACTTTTTGTGCAAATGTGCATCAAAATTTGGTCATTACATTCTTGTCTGAGAATTCTGAATGAATTCATTCCATATGATACAACCAGGAACATTCCAGAACATTAGCTAAGATTCCCATTAAGTTATAGTTAGGGTTTTATCTAACATTAGGACAATAGCATCCCTAAAACACTCAATTTTTTTTTTTGAAAAACATTTTTTTTTTCTGGAAAAATAAATCTATATAACAACCACCATAGAACATTATGGGAAAGTTCTGGGAACTTTCACATAACAAATTTTTGTTTGCTGGGTATACTGATAAAAGATTCCGTTCGACTTTGTCCATACCCTTTGCGTACTATTTTAGGGGTATGCGTCTCTTACCTTACTAGCTTACCTATTGATATAACAGACATGTGGCTCTTGAACGACAAGCATTCACATCAGCCAAGTGAAGTAGAGTTAGGGGACCCCGTGGTTGGAGGAGTAGGGAATAGAGAGTGAAAGCTCAGGAGTGGCAAATAAAGAGGTGAAGAAGAAACTGACAGCTCTGGCCCTTTGGGGCTACGCTTAGCCATGTGATATTCTCTCTCTCTCTCTCTCTCTCTCTCTCTCTCTCTCTCTCTCTCTCTCTCTCTCTCTCTCTCTCTCTCTCTCTCTCTCTCTCTCTCTCTCTCATATTTGTGGTCATAGATAAAGACATTGCAGCTTGCCTACGTCTTCCCCAGTGCCAACTGCCGATATCAGATTAGAAATCTATGTTTATTGAACGCAACACGCTCATTTACAAACAAAAAATAAATGAATCAATCTTTTGGAAACTTCCTCAAGATCAAGCTGGTCGGCCAGTGGTTTTCGACGCAACCGGTCGTCAATTTTATATCGACATGCTGTGCATCACTGATTGCTTTCAACCCCCCCCAGAATGTAATCATTATTTGCAAATGTTGTGTTACAAAAACATTAAACATCTCACTTTAACTACTCCCCTAATTTGACATTAATTTAAGGTGGCAAATAGACAATAAAAGCGCGATCTCTACAAGTCACAAGAACATCAAGGGCCCTCTACAATCAAAACCAGAAACCAGGAAGTGTAGGGGAAAAACAACATCCTTCCAACACTGCCGAAATGCCTGTAAGACAAACACCCAAATGGCATTGCTTTCTCTTACGCTAGAAGCTCCAGAGGAAAGAGTAGAGCCCCAAGTGCAAGAAAATGTTACTTAACGTCTGGAGAAAAACAACAACCCGCCATGCAGCTTAATGAGCTTTCCTGTAAACCCCTCTGAGAGTGGATTTTGGGGACCAGGTGTGGAAAAATAAATATACTGTGTCATTTCCTTGTGCTTTTGAAATGCAACACTGCTGCCCGCCATATTCGGCTGAATCCGAGAGGGCTCCCCACCCTCCCCACCCGTTCGACCTGGGGCCTTGTTCCAAAAGTCTCATGCACCTCATGTCACAAACCCCATCACCGGATCAAGCACAATAGCACATAAATCAGTAATAGAAAAGCAGCACCTAAGAAATAAATAAATAACATGCTGTAATGCATCCTGCGCATGAGTTGCCACCATATGGCATCTGTGAAATCTATTGCAGGCTCACGCAACAGAGAGATGGGGAAATCACTCCCTGTCTGCCAGCTTATTCATTACCCAATGGAATTGGCCCATCCGTGGGAGGGAAATGAATAAGACTCGTAATTTGAGGCCCACTGAAACAGAACTAGCTATATCACATGAAGAGTCACAGATAACGGTAAAAAAAACTTTGCGCATGGTCCGAAATTAACTGTTAACTACTGCCAAAAATGGCGGCAGATTCACAATTATGTCATGACCTTTCCCCGACACCAGCGTCCGGGGAACCTCGCGCTTTCACGGATCTGTTGGACGAGAGAAAAGTGTGCTAATGAGAATCGGGTTGTCTGACAAACAGTCTTATGATCAGATACGAGGCCGCTGTCCTCAGAATTCTGCCGCCAGTGATCACATTAATTAAATATTTTTTAGTTGGGCCTCTGCAATTTCCACATTCTTTTATATCCATCTTGATCTAGCATCTTAAGTCAAGATAGTAAAACACGACTGGCTCGAAATAATGAAAAGTGCCACACGCAAAAAAAAATGAAGAAAGATTTAGCTTTCTCCTATATGAGGAGCATCATCATTTATTGGTGGATCCTGCGTTAACTTCTTGCGGGCAAACATTTCTCTAGCCTTGAAATCACAGCAAGTTTCTGAGTTATATGAGGTTGACCCTGCCAAGTGCTGAGCCGTGGGCCTGGAGAGGGAAAAGTGCTGAGGTCTACAATCAACAGCAAAACAACAGCTCAATAAGGGGAAGGTAGCAAGGCCCTTCCACTTTCCCTCTCTGCCTAGAGAGCAGCTGCAGAAGCAGCTTGGTCTTCAGTTCAGTTGACAGCACTGGCCTGTAAACGCTCTATCGTAGCACCGGTTACCAGCTATTGACCCGGGCCTTTTTTTAATAACGGCTAATAGCTTATGAGATCATTCAGCCTCTCTGGGCAACGCCACGGCAGTCAACGTGTGGAGATGATGTGTAGGAGGTGATGGAGCGAAGCCTTCTGTGAGTGTACAGAAAAACAGTATGTAGGCCTGTCTCGCTTATGCACACTGGTGTTGCGGGCACAGTTTTCAGTTGTGAATTCATACATGTGGCTGTGCACTACTAGAGGGATTAAAAGAGGAACCAAAAATAAGCGTAGCTCATTTGATGGGGATAATTCCATCCAGCTACCGTGCAATGCTTAATAAATCATTAACGAAGGCATCTCTAAATATTTATATCTGTTGTAGATTTTTGACAAAAACTGGCAATTAAGTACATCCCTTTTAATCCAACTCTGTAACACAATACAATTTGAAGAACTACTTTTGCAAGACACTGTACTGTAGCTGGCAATATTTCATAAAAAAATCAATGACCTAATGAAAATTCATAAATCTTTGTTTTAAAATAAACAAGGTATACATTGATATTAATGGATGTACTTGAAAGGATCCTACTCACACCAGACACACCAGTTGTAAGGATGTATGATAATACAAGGAATATGAATAATAAGAATTCCAATTGTGGCCCATGTGAGGACAATCTGTAGATAGTATATGAACACAAAATGACACTGAGTGTACAAAACCTTAGGATGTCCTTTGGGTAGTAGACTATTCTTGATACACATGGGAAACTGTTGAGCGTGAAAAAGTCAGCAGCATTGCAGTTCTTGACACAAACCAGTTCGCCTGGCACCTGCTACCATACCCTGTTCAAGGGCACTTAAATCTTTTGTCTTGCCTATTCAACCACTGAATGGCACACATACACAATCCAAGTCTCAGTTGTCTGAAGCATTACAAATCCTTCTTTAAACTGTCTCCTCTCCTTCATCTACCTTGATTGAAGTGGATTTTACAAGTGGCATCAATAAGGGGATCATAGCTTTCACCTGGTCAGTCTATGTCATGGAAAGAGCAGGTATTCCTAATCTTTTGTAAACTCAGTCTTACTGATCATAGACTACTTTCGCTTTGTTTCTTAGTAAATACATTTAGAAATGTCTTCTTATGATTTATTAAGAGTTGCCCGGTAGCTGGATGGAAATATCCCCATCCGATAACACACATTTAAGAATGCACATCGAAACCAATATTGTGTGGCAAATAAACTGAAGGGGAACATATTTTACGACGAACAAGCTACAAAACCAACAACAGGAGTTATTTGTAAGTGCTAGCCTTTAACCCGTCAAGTATAGGAGTTTATTTGTAAGTGCTAGCATTTAACCCGTCAAGTATAGGAGTTTATTTGTAAGTGCTAGCATTTAACCCATCAAGTATGGGAGTTTATTTGTAAATGCTAGCATTTAACCTGTCAAATATAGGAGTTTATTTGTAAGTGCTAGCATTTAACCTGTCAAGTATAGGAGTTTATTTGTAAATGCTAGCATTTAACCTGTCAAGTATAGAAGGGGTTTATTTGTAAGTGCTAGCATTTAACCCGTCAAGTATAGGAGTATATTTGTAAGTGCTAGCATTTAACCCCTCAAGTATAGAAGGAGTTTATTTGTAAGTGCTAGCATTTAATCCGTCAAGTATAGAAGGAGTTTATTTGTAAGTGCTAGCATTTAACCCGTCAAGTATAGAAGGAGTTTATTTGTAAGTGCTAGCATTTAACCCGTCAAGTATAGGAGTTTTCTTGCTGTCATGCAGATTATGAGGAGACAGCGGTTTATATAGTGCCTCCAAGTTCAGGCTGGATTAATTGTGTCATTAAGAGGGTGCAAATAAATAGTTGTAATAAGGGGGACTGCCCGAGGCTTGTCAAAAAATTCATTTATTTCTCTACCCAAGCGTGACTACCACCCAACACCTGTGACAAAATCAATCCGTCATGTTTACTGACTCTTGTCTTGTATAAACATAGCAGACAGCAGGGAATATTAATTGCGTTGTCAGGCTATCTGGCACAAAATCTTCTTTTATTGTTTGGTTGACGGACATGGTAAAACAATGGGTTTAGAAGAAGCTAATTTGGCATCAAATGTTGGTAAGACGACGCCTAAGAATGGTGGACACAACGTGACGCAGTCCAAAAGGGTAATATATCCCTGAAAAAGGATCGCTTGCTCATATTTTAAAGTATATTGATCCATGGCATATTCAGTGACAGTATCCAATGCCAGCTAACAGAGTTGTTTGATATGAAATAAAATATCCAATTGTATCTCCCTCCAAGGTCTTGCATGAGATGAATGTTCTCCATTTCATATTGATTTGTTTTTCTTTGTGATTTATATCTGAAATTAAAGAGTGGTGGTTCTGAGACTAAATGAGACACTAAAATGTAAATGTGCATGCCAATGAAAAAAACGAATCAGCTTTTTTAATTGATGAAAATTATTTACGAACTTTCAAAGTGGCGTGTAATTTTATGTGTGTGCTTTTTTGTAATGTGATGACCCAATTTCTTTGTCAGTGACCTACTATGAATGGGCCTGAAAACCTTTGATTAATTGATTAACGAATTGACTGATACATTTTTCACAGATACAGTCAACAGTATTCTGATGATATTCCGTAATTAAAACTAAATTAGCTGTTCCAAGAAATATGTTGAAAATGTTCAACTATCTTTACCAGGTAGAAATAAGCACATTTTACTTTCATTTGTGTTAACATTGCAGACTAGTTTTTAGAGCAGAGAATGAAATATTTGACCTTTCATTTGGAATGACAAGATTGTAGTGTCAGTTCCGTTGGTTGACTTTCCCCAGTCTGCGGCCCCCATACAACCGTGACAAGACTAAACGAAACTTGAGCTAGATGAACTATTCTATTGAGTGAGTCCTAGATGACCTAGTTTTAACTTTTCCCTTCAAGAGGCCACCCAAATAAGTTCTGAGGTAATTCTGTGTGTGTGTCTGTGAGTATTGTGTAAAATCCAGGCTGTATCACATCTGGCCGTGATTGGGAGTTCCATAGGGCTCCCATAGCGTCGTCCAGGTTTGGCCGGAGTAGGCCGTCATTGTAAATAAGAATTTGCTCTTAACTGACTTGCCATTTTAAATAAAAGTTACATTTAAAAATGAAAAATCCCCTGGCTGAACTGACCTGGCCTGCATCTTCGATGATCAACCGGACCAAATGATCTTAGGGTGGATCTTTGGGGAACAGCTCGACCCCAAAATGGCCCCTGATTATCCATGTGCAGGATAAAGATGCATTGTCGATATATGAGACCATTTTCAGTGTCACCCAACCCAAGCTGGTACACAGCAACTGATACAATGGACTTGATTGTGGAGAAGTTTTACAATAATCTGACCAAGGAAGTGAAAGCCCCATATTATCTGAAGTGAACAGGATTCTCTCGCAATATGCTTCTTCTTTCCCGTAGCAAGGCCAGCTAATTTGTTCATCACTTAAATTGCCTAATATTCTACAGTGTTCAAATTTGAAGACATTGAAATAGAAATACTTAGCATAATAAATTAATAATTCAATAATTTATTGCAGGCATTTTCATGCATAAATGTATGCCAATTACTTCCCTTGATGTTAAACACTCCATTCTGATATTCCCTATGTGGAGACAGTATTATTTTTGGGGGCATTCATTTACATACTGTATATGAATAACACAATAGTTATAAATGGATGTAATGACATTTAAAGGAAAATTCCACCCCAAAAACGATCTTTTGGTATTTGTTTCATTAGTCCATTGTTGATATAGTCACAATATGTTTTGCATGTCAGCAATCAAGTTTTCAAGATATGTAACCTTCAATATATAGAAATACAGCCAGCATTTTCTCAAGCAAGAATTTTGCTAGGACTGTCTGGGTGTGGTCTGAGTGGGGGGGGGGGACTAAAAACGACCTGTTATTGGCAGAGAGGTTTGAAACTCTCTTTCTTGGTCTATTAACTATTTTACCGCCTGGTGATGGCAACAGGCAGGCCAAAACTCCATTCCAACAAAAGAGCAGCCTTTTCAAACAGCTTTTACACTAAAATGGCATAATCATCATTTTTACAATTTCACAATATTATTCCAACCTCATAGTGCGGATGGATGTGGCTGTTTCACCATTAAGGATTCCAGGTTTAAGCCTATCTCAAGGTAAACCAAATGTACTTGCTTGGAGGTGAGAGCTTGTCAGCATTCTGTCTGCTCTCCCCTCTGTCATGCACACTCTGAATCATTTTCACAGTAGACGTTCAACATGAAACCATCCTCCCAGCTGTGGCCACATCTCAAAACGGCATGCTTTATTTAATAACACTTGGCCCGAGCCGTCTAGACGTGCAGCCTGCATTAAAGTGTTATCCGGCGAAGGGAGAAAAAAAACCTAGGAGGAATCGCTTTTTCTGACAAATGTAAAACCCAAACTGTCTTCTGTGCCTTTAAGAAATACGCCCTAGAACACAAAGAGACAAGGAGCGTCTTGCTCCTTCCCGCCTGATTTACAGACGAGTTGTGACTCACTCTCCCTTCCTGTGGTAGCATGCAGAAGCTCTCGACTGGGGCCTATTTTACAAAGAGGGTGTTAAAAAGATATCCCTAGATTTGACCAAGGTTGCCAGCTCCCATTAAATCTTTGATATGGAGTGTTTTGAATGCAGCGCCCACCAACATCCAGTTCCTGTAATGGTTTGTGTTGAGAAACCCCTGTGCAATTATTGTGTTCCAATCAAGCGGAATGCCTTTACTCTTCTCTTTGAAAGGCACACCTGCCAAACATCAAAAGCTACAAAGTATCTCTCTATTGAGGCTATAGATAATAGACTTTCATTGTGTGGGAGAGAGAGAGAGAGAACACCACCTTTTCAGTCAAAGAAAATTTAGGCTGCTGAAAAGGCAGTACACACCTACCAACCAGGCAGAAATGTGTAGGAAGAAAAAGTCATAGTGCGAGTAGCATTCAGCCCCGTTCAAAAAAAAAGAATTGAACATAACATCTTGTATTCAGTTGAAATCCACTGATATCGTTTACTCTTCTTCATTTAGAATGCTGTTACGGCCTTGTAAAACATGCGCCATATAGAATAGAATGTGGGGCGGTAGGGTAGCCTAGTGGTTAGTGTTGGACTAGTAACTGAAAGGTTACGAGTTCAAAATCCTCTGACCTGACAAGGTACAAATCTGTCGTTCTACCCCTGAACAGGCAGTTAACCCACTGTTCCTAGAGCGTCATTGAAAATAAGAATTTCTTCTTAACTGACTTGCTTAGTTAAATAAATATAAACTGTGGTATGAATCTTTTATATGGTTGTATGATATCAATATCTCTCAGTGTGCCAATGTAGAAAGGAGGCTTGTACATGCGAGGCTTGCCAGAGCAAGAGTAAAATATTTGACTTTGCATGCCTTTCTTCTTTGCATGCCTTTTTTAAAGCTCACATCTTTCACTCCTACTAATTAAAAAAAGGTTCCTGCTGTCGCAGAATGAAGATAAGTGTGTCCATGAACCCAGATACACAATGGAAAACGGCATAATATGAAATGCGTTATTTGAGAATGGTGGACTGAATGAATGATGGAATGAGTCAAGTCCTAATGTGATTCACTAAACGGGTTGGATAGAGCGCTATAACAGAGCATCAAGTGTAATAGGCTGTAGTGGTAAGATGGGATAAAAAGGGGATGATGCGAGCAACCAAAGCTTCTTGGTCAGACCACATGAGAATTTCTCGGTTAGTAAATAAATAAAGACTGTATAATCGCCTTAGACACACACCACAATGAGCAGACGTGTTTGGAAGTAGCACTACATATAGAGAAAAAAAAACCCTCCCATGAATTCTGTTTCATTGCAGAGAGAGTGGAATGCCTAATCACATGTAAGTGTGGAATAATGACCGATCAAAGATGTGTTTTGAGATCGACTACATTGCACTGGGGTTTTATAGAATCACTGATCTTCAAATCACAATTCTGCGCCTCACCTTGCTCAAACTGATCCCCTCAAGCACGCCGGTTATCTATGGCAGTGGTTCTCAAACATCTCCTCGGGGACCCGCAGCCATTCCATGTATTTGATCTATTCTATGTTTGTCAAAGCTAGTACACCTGATTCAACTAATCATCAAGCCTTTGACTAGGGCAATCAGGTGAGCTAGTTCAGGGCTACAACAACATTGTGAAATGCCTGGGGGTCCCGGGGGACATGTTTGAAAAACAATGATCTATTGGAGCTTTAGTGGCTCTGTGGGTCCGATTCCCCCTTCTGACCAATAGTGAAGGAAGAAGTGAAGTTGGTAATAGGCAAGCACATGCACCTGATTCACATCAAGGGCAATCAGTGAAGAGAGAGAGAGAGAGAGAGAGAGAGAGAGAGAGAGAGAGAGGGAGGGGGAGAGCGAGAGAGAGGCTTTTGGCACAAGAGAGAGAGAAAATTGGATGACGGATGTGACTTGATTACTGGTTAACTACCCTGCTGGTGCTCCATTCAGTTTTGGATGAGGAAACCTTTGGCGGTGGGATGATCAATTTAGAGTAGGCAAGACCCTGTTTGATTCCATTGTTTGGGCACAGGCGAGCTGTCAGTCGGGCCTGTCTCTGGGAGTGCTTTGAGTTTGTTTTCTGTCGCTTATTTGCTACAGTGATTTGCCACTTCACCAACTCCTCAATAAAATCCCCAATCAGGCTTTTCATTAAATTTGTTTGTGTTCTACTGGTCTACTGTGTAGAATACCATAGCAAGGTTAGATGTCTCTTCTCCACACTATCTTGTTTCAAGGTTAGATGTCTCTTCTCCACACTATCTTGCTACAAGGTTAGATGTCTCTTCTCCACACTATCTTGTTACAAGGTTTGATGTCTCTTCTCCACACTATCTTGTTACAAGGTTAGATGTCGCTTCTCCACACTATCTTGGCAGAGTTGCAAGATTAACATTATGAAATGCAATGTCAAGCATGCAATATGGGGCTTTTCACAAATCGCAGCTTAACTAAGAGGAAGTGCTCAGGATGATTGACACACTGAAATGAAACTCTTGACAGGTTTGAAATTGACATTCATACATCAACAACAAATGTGAAATATGAACATCAGGGAGTAGTGGGCTGCGACGAGACACCATACATTACTGTTATGAAGACAATATGTGGTTATATTACATTGATATGTGATATAAATTGCTGTTCAGCAGTGACCCAACCCCTCAAACAAACCACATCTTTAAAACCTGCCCTACTCATGTTTGTCTTACAACTTCAAATATTCCAAGAGATTGCTATCTTACATGCTCAGAATACAGCATATTTTGCCACCAGTTTTTAAGCAGCTGTGAGACTGTAGTGTAGTTTCACTTTTACATTACATGGAATGTGAACTAACAGGAATTAATGCCAAAAACAACAATAGATACAGTACCAGTCAAAAGTCTGGCCACACCAATTCATTCAAGGGTTTTTCTTTATTTGACTATTTTCTACATTGTAGAATAATAGTGAAGACATTAAAACTAAATTCAGCAAAAACAGAAACTCACTGTCAACTGCGTTTATTTTCAGCAAACTTAACATGTGTAAATATTTGTATGTGTAATGAAACAGCAGGGAGCAGGTCTCGAACCCTCGACCTTCGAGCACGAGGTCCGGCGCGCTTTCGACTGTGCCGCAAAAGCATGCTTGTGCGGCAGGGTCAATTTTCGCGCTTATAAACCCAGGGTCGTTACATATCAACATAACAAGATTCAACAACTAAGACATACAAGTTCCACAGACATGCGACTAACAGAAATTGAATAATGTCTCCCTGAACAAAGCGGGGTCAAAATCAAAAGTAACAGTCAGTATCTGGTGTGGCCACCAGTTGCATTAAGTACTGCAGTGCATCTCCTCCTCATGGACTGCACCAGATTTGCCAGTTCTTGCTGTGAGATGTTACCACACTATTCCACCAAGGCACCTGCAAGTTCCCAGATATTACTGGGATATTTCCCTAGCCCTCGCCCTCCGATCCAAAAGGTCCCAGACGTGCTCAATGTGATTGAGATCTGGGTTCTTTGCTGGCCATGGAAATCACGCAGAGAACGAGCAGTATGGCTGGTGGCATTGTCATGCTGGAGGGTTATGTCATGATGAGCCTTCAGGAAGAGTTCAACATGAGGGAGGAGAATGTCTTCCCTGTAATGCACAGCGTTGAGATTGCCTGCAATGACAACAAGCTCAGTCTGATGATGCTGTGACACACCGCCCCAGACCATGAAGGACCCTACACCTCCAAATCGATCCCGCTCCAGAGTACAGGCCTCGGTGTAACGCTCATTTCTTTGACGATAAACGCGAATCCGACCATCACCCCTGGTGAGACAAAACCATGACTTGTCAGAGAAGACCACTTTTTGCCAGTCCTGTCTGGTCCAGCGACAGTGGGTTTGTGCCCATAGGCAATGTTGTTGCCAGTGATGTCTGGTGAGGACCTGTCTTACAACAGGCCTACAAGCCCTCAGTCCAACCTCTCTCAGCCTATTGCGGACAGTCTGAGCACTGATCGAGGGATTTTGCGTTCCTGGTGTAACTCGGGCAGTTGTGGTTGCCATCCTGTACCTGTCCAGCAGGTGTGATGTTCGGATGTACCAATCCTGTGCAGGTGTTGTTACACGTGGTCTGCCACTGCGAGGATGATCAGCTGTCCGTCCTGTCTCCCTGTAGCGCTGTCTTAGGCGTCTCACATTACGGACATGGCAATTTATTGCCCTGGTCACATCTGCAGTCCTCATGCCTCCTTGCAGCATGCCTAAGGCGCGTGGTGTTTTTCAGAATCAGTAGAAAGGCCTCTTTCGTGTTCTAAGTTTTTATAACTGTGACTTTAATTGCCCACCGTCTGTAAGCTGTTAGTGTCTTAACGACTGTTCCATAGGTGCATGTTCATTAATTGTTTATGGTTCATTGAACAAGCATGGGAAACAGTGTTTAAAACCTTTACAATGAAGATCTGTAAAGTTATTTGGATTTTTACAAATTCCCTTTGAAAGACAGGGTCCTGAAAAGGGGATGTTTATTTTTTTGCTGAGTTTATGAAATAACACATAAGGAATCATGTCGTAATCAAAAATGGTTCAACCAATCAAAATATATGTCATATTTTAGATTCTTGAAAGTAGCCACCCTTTGACTTGATAACAGCTTTGCACACTCTTGGCATTCTCTCAACCATCTTCACCTGGAATGCTTTTCCAACTGTCTTGAAGGAGTTCCCACATATGCTGAGCACTTGTTGGCTGCTTTTCTTTCACTCTGCGGTCCAACTCATCCCAAACCATCTCAATTGGGTTGAGGTTGGGTGACTATGGAGGCCAGGTCATCTGATGCAGCACTCCATCACTGACCTTCTTGGTCAAATAGCCCTTACACAGCCTAGAGGTGTGTTGGGTCATTGTCCTGTTGAAAAACAATGATAGTCCCACTAAGCGCAAACTACAGATTTCCACTAGTCTAATGTCCATTGCTCGTGTTTCTTGGCCGAAGCAAGTCTCTTCTTATTATTGGTGTCCTTTAGTAGTGGTTTCTTTGCAGTAATTCTACCATAAAGGCCTGATTCACTTAGTCTCCTCTGAACAGTTGATGTTGAGATGTGTCTGTTACTTGAACTCTGTGAAACATTTATTTGGGCTGCAACCTCTGAGGCTGGTAACTCTGATGAACTTATACTCTGTAGCAGAGGTAACTCTGGGTCTTCCTTTCCTGTGGCGTTCCTCATGAGAGCCAGTTTCATCAAAGTGCTTGATGGTTTTTGCGACTGCACTTGAAGAAACTTTCAAAGTTCTTCACATTATCCGCATTGACTGACCTTCATGTCTTAACTTTTTTGGGGTACTCCCCCCCCCTTCTTCTCAATTCCGCTTAAAGACATACCCTAATCTAACTGCCTGTAGCTCAGGCCCAGAGGCAAGGATATGCATATTATTGGTATCATTTGTAAGGAAACACTGAATTTTGTGGAAATGGGAATTGAATGTAGGAGAATATAACACAAAAGATCTGGTAGAAGAAAATACAAGGAAATAAACATACATTTCCTGTTTTTTATTGTTGCTGCATCATCTTTCAAATTACCAAGAACAGCCAAACATACTGATAGGATGCTGTGGATGATTTGAATGAAGAACATAAGATGGAAACAATAGCTGAGCAAAGTTTTAGACAGATAACTTCAAAAATGAGCGAGCTACATGACATTGAGCATGAAGTCACCCAGGTGTCCCACACAAATGTACCCAAATGTACCCCGGTGGCAGAAGTGGTACAGTGATACATTTTGAAGGAAAGAACTATATACAAAATACATAAATGCTATTCTAACACCCCCCTCCCCCAAAAAGATATATATATACATGTATATATTTAAAAATATATATATATTTTTTAAATTAATTAATAATAATAATAATAAAACAAACAATTAACAAGGGTAACTATTTACATATTTTCTATTTACAATATTGTGAAGACCCTCAGTCCTCCACACAATATTGTGCTGCTGGTGCCATGGCCCATAGCAGTCCCTTTCTGCTGTAAAGCAATAGCTTACTAAACAGGTGGTGCTGGTATTGGGGCATTTTCTGTGACAAACTGAGGTACATTCATGCCTGCAGAGATTAATCTGGGCAGGATAACACCGCTGGTTGGAGCAGAAGGGACAGAGGTAGAGGGGACAGAAGATGCTATACAGTGGACTTGCTGTAGCTAGCAAGCTCCTGGATGAGCAGCTCCCTGAAGGCTAGCTGTGAGATGGGGGGCTGTCCACAGCTCTTAGCCATTTCCTTCTGGAGGATGAAGGCATTCACCACAGCAATGTCAATAAAATGATAGAAAAATGTATTGTACCATTTCATGGTCTTGTGGAGAACATTGTAGTATCCTAGCAGCGCATCTGACAGGTCCACACCTCCCATGCTCTTGTTGTAGTCCTTCACAGCAGCTGGAATGGGGCCATTTTTTGTGGTCCATGCCCCGGCACCGTCCTTCACACGCCTGACAACGTATCTATCCATTTCCTCTATACTTTGGATTAAATCGGTATACCTAGACTTTGTTTTAACTTTTCCTGATTTATTCGCCATAATTTAAATATATAAACTTGTTGAAAATGCTATTGAATATGTACTGTTATGCGTAACACCCGTGGCTCCATCAAGTAGGATTTGCAATGGCGAATGAACCTCTTTTACGCCAGAGTTTACGACAAAGGCTGGTCTTCAAACGTATAACCATTACATATTGCCGTTTACCTCAGCTCATTGGCTATCTTCCAAGCTAGATTTCAAGATGATCAGTGGTCATTGGGCCAAAATACAGTCAATCAACGATAGACCGGTCCTACCATTGGTGCGCAATGATGTCATTGATTGGTGTCTTCAAATCGGTTTGTTTTTTCGGTCAATATGTCCCCATCAAGTATGGTTGTGTTAGTAACAACCAGAGGATTGCAATGAAACCAACCATGACTGGATAAACGTTTGTTTAGTGTGTGTAATTACCACGAACGCATCTTCCAAAGATGAATGAGACAGAAATCATGACGCAAGTGGTTTACAAATGTTCCTCACCAAAATGGATTTTATCAAACAAAACAAACATTCACTGTGTAGTTAGGACACTTGGCATTGCCACCAGAGGAAGATCTTCAATGGTAAGTGATTTATTTTATTGTTATTTCTGACTTTCATGATGCTAATGCTTGGTTGGAAAATGCTTGTGTGTGTGTCCTCAGAAAAGAACATGTTTGCTTTCGCAGTAACGGCTTTTTGAAATCTGACACAGCGGCTGGATTAATAAGACGTTCATCTTTTAAATTATGTAAGATACATGTATTTACAAGAATGTTTACTATAACAAATGGTGTATTTAGAATGTTAGATCTCTGCAGTTTCAACGGATGTTGGCCTGGTGGGACGTTAGCATCTTACCTACACTAGAGAGGTTAAAGTTATGATGGGATGTTGTTTCCCTTTGCTTATTTGAGCTGTTCTTGCCATAATATGGACTTAGTCTTTTACCAAATAGGGCTATCTTCTGTATACCACCCCTACCTTGTCACAACACCACTGATTGGCTCAAATGCATTAAGAAGGAAACAAATCCCACAAATTAACTTTTAACAAGGCACACCTGTTAATTGAAAAGCATTCCAGGTGACTACCTCGTGAAGCTGGTTGAGAGAATGTGTGCAAAGCTGTCATCAAGGCAAAGGGTGGCTACTTTGAATAATATAAAATATATTTTGATTTGTTTAAAACCTTTTCTGGTTACTACATGATTCCATATGTGTTTTTTCATAGTTTTGATGTCTTCAACACTATTTTACAATGTAGAAAATAGTACAAGTAAAGAAAAACCCTGCAATGAGTAGGTGTGTCTAGATTTTTTTTAAATCTGTCAAATATTGACAATTTCTCCAGGTATACGTCAATCCTAACCTCCAAAAGCCTTCTAAACCCATCCTTCACCTCAACAACCTCAAACTTGAATTCATAATCATAAACCTTACAATGATAAAAATAAGATGAAATTGGAGGGTTTGATAAAATGGTCAAATATGGCATACTCAGTGCTTTCAAAACGTCAATATGAGACGTTGGTCTGTCCAAATACTTCACATTTACACATTTATCTGACCTTCGCCCAAAATGTCTGAATGTAATGAAATAGGTATCACACCAAAAAGCTATCTTTTTTTTGCTCTATAGCCCATCAAAGTCAGTTCAGCCTGGAACATAAAACGAACCAAAATTCAAGGATTCACAACATTCTTGTTAAATAATTCCAATTGCTTAATTTTGAACGGCATAGAACCTCTGACTACACCTGCACAGACCGTACCAGACATGCAGTCTGACATACATTTGATGAAATTATTGGCTGATGCGTTGCTTTTTGTTTCACAACATTGATTCCTTGTTAACATGAATCCAAACACGTAACAGTGTAACAACACAGTCATTTTATTCTAACATCTAGTTAATGGATTTTTAATAAGAACCTGGACCATAGGAAAAAGTCACATCCTATCTGCATGACATGTTTATGACAAAAGACACAAACATACTCTTCCAGCGCCACAAGACATCAAGCCCCAGGCATGTTTTGATTTTACACCACGCTGTAAACGTGCTTAATTAAATAGATTAAGGAATCCATACACCCATAGAGTGGAAGAGCCCATTATGTTTTCAAAATCAAGGAAGGATATAACCCCTCATTTGAATTACAGTTCTACAAACTCCTAGCATCCTGATCAATCAACATTTATAAACAGTGGTATGCCATGTTGCAGAATTGCAAAAGCTTTCGATCTTGCTGAGAAATCTGATTTTGATGTCTCTCATGTATAGCTGGTGTATTATCACAATAAAAGAGAGCCAACCATCTGGGAAGTTTACATTAGAGGAGATGTTTGCACTTGAGTTACTCACATTTGTTTGTTTACTTTTGCTGTATGGGAATCATCTTGCCTTGGTGAGTCCTTCTGGTGCAGCAGAAGCGCAGCCGCACACATTTTATTTACGCCAGCTAGATTACCAATAACAAGAGTCTTTGTTTTCTTTCCAAGAGCAGCGAAACATTCAGAATCCATCCAAATTAATTACACTCGGGCACCTGCATTGACAACTGCATGGGGTCCTGGCTGACGAGAGAGATAACAACAGGCAGCAATCTGACAGAAGCATCCAAGTCAAAAGAATGACCTCTCAATTTAGCTGTGCGAGGCAGGTTAAAATGTAGCTGTAGGTCGCTCCACACCCCCTCACAAAGCAATTTTCCGAGGACCAAATCCACTTGCATCCAGTCAAGCGTTCATGAACACTGGCTAATGCGTTGTTACCTTGCGCCAACCTGGGCTAGCCTGTTTTTGATAATGGCAAAATTAATTGGATTTCCACATCGAGTTAAAGAAAGGCATTACCATTGGGGGAGTAGGGTATTGACAGGGATCAACATTAACGTTTGTTCGCACTCGAAAGAAAAAAAAATGTTTGGCCAAGCAGAATATATATTTACTTTGATTACAATTGGATCAGTGTCCTCTGGATGCAGAGTTTTGTGCACTGTTCTCCCAATTTATGCAGAGCGCATCGGAGTAGAATTGTATTGCATTAACAGGCATGGGAGGTCCTTTTCAATTATCTTCTGAGATCAAAGTGCAGAGCCATGTGAAGCCTCCATGTGCACATTTGCTGATATTCCTTGCTAGTTTGTGAATCGTTTACCCAATTAAAGCACATTTTTGGTCCGCAAACAGGGTTCGTACATACGGTCATGAAAACCCTGGAAAACTAATGTGTGAATCACATGCTTGTGAGCCTGAGGAGCGAGAGAGACATGGCAGCAGCAGGTAGCCTATAATAATGACAGACAACAGACAATTAGATAGCCAACTCAAAACACACTGTGTTGCCTGGTTAACTTTGAAGCTATTAGCATTTGCACTGAATACAAATATAAATGCAATGCGCAACAATTTCACAAGATTTTACTGAGTTACAGTTCATATAAGGAAATCAGAAAATTGAAATAAATTCATTAGGCCCTAATCTATGGACTGTTGGTCACAGATACTTTAGGGGTGCGGATCTGAAAACCAGCCAGTATCTGGTGCGACTACCATTTGCTCAGTGCTAAACTTGTAAATTGGGAGGTGCCTGAACAAAAAGTGAGCAGGAGAGTGGAGTGACCTGGGGAGTTCTGAGGTACCTGAACACATGAGGTGCAAAAAAAATCACCTTTATAATAAAGCATTACATGCATATCATCACATTTAGGAACATATTGTCGGCTATAATATGAGGACTAAGTCATAGCCCTAAAAATGCTTTCCAGTTGCACTCACTCACCCAATAATGCGCAGCTCACTCACTGCCGATGGCCAATGCGCTTGTGCCAAAAGTCTCTCTCTCTCTCGTAAAACAATATTTGGAAGTTGATCAAATAATTTTGTTAGCCTACAGCATAGTCTTCTCTTTTTAGCAGGACACATTCGCTTTCCAACCTGTGTTTTCCCTTGATTGCATTTTAAATATTGCGGAAGGCCTGTTTTCTCTGCTTGCTGTTTTTGCACTGACAGATTTGGCACACATTCCCGACTGTAGGCTATTCCTTGTTATTAGGCTACGATCCACAGCTCTGTCATTAAATTATAAGCCTTCTCATGGCGTAGTAGGCTATTCTGGATAATTTAATTTATTTCTGAACAGACAGCAGTAATTCTATTACTTTGGCAAATGTATTTAAATGTATCAGGGGTGCTGCAGTTCGTTCAGAACCCTTCACATGGCTATGATTCTACAAGTACATAAATGATGAAGCACAACGCTGGAGAGATGAGAGTTGCAGGCTCATGTCTATCAGAGCAGAGATGGATCATAGGAAGTGAATCTCATTCTAATTATGTGAAACAAACTGGCACAATTGTCACACAGCCACTTGTTGGTCTCAAAGATAGGTTACAATGTTGCGCAAACCATAAACTTGGGCCGGCCCAACCCAAATCAACTCTTAGATAATTAGGCCTGAGCTGAAAATCTACTTTTTCACTAGACATTTTTTTTTTTGTGTGGGGAAAGGAAAATTAACCAAGAGGCAACTCGAATGAACTTTGATCACTTTTAGTATGCATTATATTTTATACCAGGAGAGGTACCGGATCCGACCAAATAGATTCCGGAACAAAACATTCCAAAACAGAGAGGTGCAGGATCCTGTTCCGGCAGGAACACTTGCCTCATGTGACATGTCTCCTTTGCATAGAGTTAATCAGGCGGTTGATTGGATCGCGTCATGGTATCTCTGTATGCCATCGATAAAATGCAGTTGTGTTCGTTGTCTGTAGCTTATGCCTGCCCATAACATAACCCCAGCGCCACCATGGGACACTCTGTTCACAACGTTGACATCAGCAAACCGCTCGCCCACATGACACCTACATGCCATCTGCCTGGTACAGTTGAGCATTTACCCACTGAAGGTGTTTATGATGCCTGCAATCAAGTCAAGACCCTGGTGAGGACGACGAGCACGCAGACGAGCTTCTATGAGACCGTTTCTGATAGTCTGTGCAGAAATTATTTTGTTGTGCAAACAGTTCCATCAGCTGTCCAGGTGACTGGTCTTCGACGATCCCACTGATGAAGAAGCTGGATGTGGAGGTCCTGGGCTGGCATTGTTAAAACGTGGTCTGCGGTTGTGAGGCCGGTTGGACATACTGCCAAATTCTCGTGAACGTTCAGTTCTCTCTCAACAGCTCTGGTGGACGTTCCTCCAGTCAGCATGCCAATTGCACACTCTCTCAAAACTTGAGACATCTGTGGATTTGTGTTGTGTGACAAAACTGCACATTTTAGAGTGGCCTTTTATTGTCCCCAGCACAAGGTGCAGCTGTGTAATGATCATGCTGTTTAATCAGCTTTGTGATATGCCACACCTGTCAGGTGGAGGTGATAAATAAATCTGACACTGTGGGAGAGCTGAGATTTCCCTCTATTCATCATTGACCATGTAATTTTGATATTAAAAATATTCTTAAAATAGCTCACATGCTGTCAATAGATCTCCCGGAAACCTCAAGATTTTAGCCATACGAGGTTATGGATATTTTTAACCAGGCAAGGCCGTTAAGAACAAATTGTTATTTACAATGAAGGCCTACCAAAAGGCAAAAGGCCTCCTGCGGGGACGGGACTGGGACTAAAAATAAATATAAATATAGAACAAAACACACATCACGACAAGAGAGACAACACTACATAAAGAGAGACCTAAGATAACAACATAGCATGGCAGCAACACATGACAACACAACATTGTAGCAACACAACATGGCAGCAGCACAACATGGTACAAACATTATTGGGCACAGACAACAGCACAAATAGCAAGAAGGTAGAGACAACAATACATCACGCAAAGCAGCCACAACTGTCAGTAAGTGTCCATGTTCGAGTCTTTGAATTAAGAAATTGAGATAAAACTGTCCAGTTTGAGTGTTATGTTGCAGCTCATTCCAGTCGCTAGCTGCAGCGAACTGAAAAGAGGAGCAACCCAGGGATTGTGTGTACTTTGGGGACCTTTAACAGAATGTGACTGGCAGAACGGGTGTTGTATGTGGAGGATGAGAGCCGCAGTAGGTATCTCAGATAGGGGGGAGTGAGGCCTAAGAGGGTTTTTTAAATAAGCATCAACCAGTGGGTCTTGCAACGGTGATACAGAGATTACCAGTTTACAGAAGAGCATAGAGTGCAGTGATGTGTCCTATAGGGAGCATTGCTGGCAAATCTGATGGCAGAATGGTAAAGAACATCTATCTGTTCGAGAGCACCCTTACCCGCTGATCTATAAATAACGTCTCTATAATCTAGCATGGGTAGGATGGTCATCTGAATAAGGGTTAGTTTGGCAGCTGGGGAGAAAGAGGAGCAATGACGATAGAGGAAAACAAGTATAGATTTACCTTCAGCCTCCAGCTTTATATGTGCTGAGAGAAGGACAGTGTACCATCTAGCCATACTCCCAAGTACTTGTATGAGGTGATTATCTCAAGCTCTAAACCCTCAGAGGTAGTAATCACACCTGTGGGGAGAGAGGCATTCTTCTTACCAAACCACATGACCTTTTGTTTTCGAGGTGTTCAGAACAAGGTTAAGAATGCTTTGTTGTAGAGCGTTTAACACTAAATCGATCAATACACCAATACTCCTTACCCGGCCGACAAGAAAGGAATAGTCTACCGTATCAAAAGCTTTGGCCAAGTCAATAGAAATAGCAGCACAACATTGCTTAGAATCAAGGGCAATGGTGACATCATTGAGGACCTTTAAGGTTGCAGTGACACATCCATAACCTGAGTGGAAACCAGATTGCATACCAGAGAGAATACTATAGACATCAAGAAAGCCAGTCAGTTGATTATTGACAAGTTTTTTTGACAACGCTTTTGATAAACAGGGAAAAATAGAGATAGCCCTAAAACAGTTAGGATTAGTTTGATCTCCCCATTTAAATAAAGGATGGACCGTGGCTGCCTTCCAAGTAATGGGATCCTCCCCAGAGAGAAGAGACAGGTTAAAAAGGTCAGAGATAGGCTTGGTGTTTATAGGGGCAGCAACCTTAAAGAAGAAAGGGTCTAAACCCTTTCTTTGGGGGTCAAGTTTAAGGAGTTCCTTTAGCACCTCGGACTCAGTGACCGCTTGCAGGGAGAAACTTTGTAGCGGGGCAGGGGAAAAAAGAGGGAGGAGCATCGGGGTTGGTCACATTAGAACGGGTGGGAGATGAGGAAATGTTGGACAGGCAAGGAGGAAGGACTGAGTCAAATAGGAATCCTGACGTAATGAAATGCTGATTAAAAAGCTCAGCCATGTGCTTCTTGTCAGTAACAACCACATCATCAACTTTAAGGGACATGGGCAGCTGTGAGGAGGAGGGCTATAACTGTTTTCCAGAACGTCTTGGGGTTAGACCCAGAGAGAGAACTGCTCCTTAAAGTAACTAACTTTGGCCTTCCGGATAGCCTGAGTGCACTTATTTCTCATTTGCCTGAACAAGAGCCAGTCAGCCTGAGTATGCATGTGCCGAGACCTTTCGCCAAAAGCAATTATTGAGGTGGAGTAATTCTTCAAGATCACGGTCGAACCAGGGGCCGAACCTGTTTTTAATTCTCATTTTCTTTATGGGGGCGTGTTTGTTAACAAAACCACTGAAAATATCAAAAAAGAAGGTCCAAGCATCTTTGACAGAGGGGATTAAGCTGATTCTACACCGATTTACAGAGGCCAGGTCATGAAGAAGGCTTGCTCATTAGTTTTTTAGCAGGAGTATATGACAAAATCAGGACAGGTCGTGTCACTGAGCAGCCATTACGAACACAGGCTATAAAACAGTGATCACTACAGAAAACACCAGACTGATACCTAATCAGGATTATTTGTGAGGATAACATCGAGGAGACTATCCTTTTCCTGGTGTTTGGAGTCTATCCTTGTGGTATTGGTAATAATCTGATAAAGATTTAGGGAGTCCCTAAAGCAATGGTCAGGTGGTTTTAGCATGTCCCAGTTTAGGTCAACTAGCAGGACGAATTCAGACTTGGTGCACCAAGGACCAGGAGAGAGTGTAGGGCACGTAGGTTACAGGCCAGTGCTGATGGAGGACGATAACACCCAGCAACAGTCAACAAAGAGCTATTTGAAAGTTTAATGCTTAAAATCAAATTGGGGACAGACTTGTTGGAGACAACTGAGCACTGAAGGTGTTCCTTGGAAAAGATTGCCACTCCCCCACCTTTGGAAGATCTGTCTTGCCGAAAAAGGTTATAGCCAGAAAGGTTAACATAAGTATTCAAAACACTCTTTCTGAACCACGTCTCATTAATGACCAACACATCTGGATTGGAGCTGTGAACCCACACTTTCAATTGATCCATTTTAGGTAATAAGCTTCTAGTGTTAACGTGCATAAAACCCAGGCTTTTACGAGAGCATAAATCACTGAAACAGATATCAGAGCGCAAATCAGAATTTGGGCTAGCAACAGTAGATGTACATGCACATTTCCAGATATCATCAACAGTAATACAATCAAAGTACGGCAGAGGACAGGGAGAGCTCTGCAGTGTCGATTTCTGACATTTGAATGTGCATTAGATGGCAACAAGATCATATTAAACAGCAATTCCATCAGGTAACATGAATACAAAGCCGGCGAGAGGTGGTTAGCATAGGATGGGAGGCCAAGAGTCCGTGTAACCAATACAGAGTCAGAGTTCCGAGTGTGGGAACAAACAGTCTGTCCCACGGTTGGATAAACAACAGCCTGTGTGCTGAAGGCGAGCGAAAGCTCGGGAGAGAGGGGGACTGTGGTGGGGTTACCTGTACCAGACAGGGGGAGACAACCAGGGCAGACGGTGAACAGATCGCCAGGTGAAATCTAAGCAGCAGTGCAGCAGGCAACGGGAGTAGGTGTCACACCCACTTGGGAGAAGCTTTTTCGGAGCAGATTTCTTGTAGAAAATGCCAGTAGATGGTCTCTGAACAGTAAGAGGGGGCTTCAAGGCCTCTGGATTTTGTTGGGGTAGCCTGCCATTTGTTGGGCTCAAAGGCTTTGACACCTCTCGCTTCACACGTCAGTGCTAATTAAAGTTGAATCTGGTGTGTCTGGTCTGTCTCTGTTCCAGGTTGGATGGTAGCTTGCAGGTAATTTTGTCCAAAACTAGGTTGTAGCTGTGGAGTTTTGATCTGGAGTGAAGGGTATGCTGTGTAGGGTAGCATCCTGAAAATGTCCCTGCCAAAACATCCAAGTTTCTCTAACTCCAAATCTATCTTTTTTGTAAAAAACATGCTGAAAAATGTGAGAGCTTACATGCAGCTGTGTCTCTCAATTCAATTCAATTCAAGGGCTTTATTGGCATGGGAAATGGGAAACATGTGTTAACATTGCCAAAGCAAGTGAGGTAGATAATATATATAAATAGTGAGGTAGATAATATAGTGAGTGAGGTAGATAATATAGATAATATAGATAATATATATAATATATATAAAATATAAAATATATCCTTCTCCCTCTCAAACATGTCTCAGTTAGTTACCTTCCTTTGAAGTAGCCTAACTTAAACATTTGATCCCTGATTATTAACATTTGATGAAGACATAAAAAGTATTTGGTTGTAATTGTAATGTTGCCATATTTTATAGGCTACTAAGGGTGACCAACCATTTGCCAAGAGAGCCTTAAAGTGTTTCCTTGCATCATACAATGATGTAAAAAGTGTGTTACAGACCATATTTTGTGACTTGAGATTTTGGACAAGTAAAAAATCAGTTCTACTTGTCCAAAGGACGTGGCTTAAAAAGTTCATGTCAAACTCTGATTAGGCATTAGTGTTGATTTACTGTCGAGTAACGAAGTCTTACATGAACTAAATTGCCTAAGCTATTTTATCAAACTCCAGCTTATTTACAAGATTAACACTTGGATATTATATTATATTTTATTTGTATTTCACTTTTATTTTATCAGGGAGTCATACTGAGACGAAGGTCTCTTTTACAGAGGAGCCCAGAATTACATAAATTACAGAAAATACACACCTCAAAATATAAATACAAAATGTAAGCAGAAAGCAAAACATGGTCATAAAAAAACACATTCATCAGTAATACGGTCCTCAACCAGCTTTCTGAATTACCCTATAGGCACCAAAACATCAAATTTAAGAACATTTTAAAGATTGTTCCACAAATAAGGTGCAAGAGAACTAAAAGCTGATTTACCTAACTCATTTGCGACCAAAGGAATTTCCAGAGTTCGCCATCCCTGTGACCGGGTGTGGTAATTCGTATCTATTCGTATCTATAAAGTTCAATGATGTTAGGTACAGTGGGATTTTTTGTCAAATGTCTTTATAAATGAAAACATAGCAACGTATCAACCTATGTGATATCCAAGAGGGCACACCACATTTCTGGTAGGGAATAGAACGATGAGTGCTAAAATTGTCACCTGTAATAAAGAGCAGTGCGCTATGATAAACTGCATCTAGCGGCTTTGATGAAGTGGCCGCTGCGTTCATATAGACGATCTCGCCCTGGTCTAGGACCGACCGGAACGTCGACCGAATAATCTCCTTTCTCCTATTTAGCGAGAGGCAGGAACTTTCTCTATGAAGACCATTTTTATTCTCAGCTTCTTTTTTCTAAATCATCAATACGCTTTTCAAAATACAGATTTTCATTTATCCAGATGCCGAGATATTTGTAAGCACATCCAGGATCAGTGTTGACACCATATACTTAAGTCATCAGACGTATTTTTCTGCGCTCTAGAGAACAACATATACTTCGTTGTAGCTGCATTCAGTACTCAATAACGTTTTACTGTAATACAATGAAGGCAGACTGTAGTTCAGATAGAGCCTTATCAACCGTGGGGGCGTTAGCATACACAACCATTTTTAACAGACAAGTTGTAATCGTTAATGTAAACAGTAAAAAATTACAGGACCCAGATTCGACCCCTGCAGGACACCTTTCGAAATATCCAGGAAACCTGATTTAACACCATCAGTAGCTTTACATTAAGCTCTATCTGTCAAGTCATTTTTAAACCAGTTATAAGCAGCCTGGTATAGGCCAATTGAGGAAAGCCTCTGAATTAGACCAACAGTATCGAAAGCCTTTGAGAGGTCAATGAAGAGGGCAGCACAATGTTGCCTTTTATCCCTATGGTTAACCACATAATTTATAACTAGGGAAGCAGCAAAGATAATGCTATGACCTGGTCTAAAACCCAACTGATGTACATTTAGAAAACATTTCAAAGATAACAAAGATCTTTAACCAAGGATTCAAATATTTTAGGGAGGCAAGAAAGTTTAAAAATAGGCCGATAAATATTTGTTTATTTGTATAAATATCACCACCTTTGTGAAGGGGGATTACATGGGCCGCCTTCCAAACCTTGGAGAGAGTACCAGATATAATCATCAGGTTAAAAATATGGGTTAATGATTGAGAAATCAGGGGAGCAGATAGCTTCAGCAAAAATGGATCAAGCATATCAGCTCCAGTGGATTTTTTTTATAGCAATCTTAAGCAAAAAAAAAAAAAAAGTAGCTTGATTTAGCATTCTTAATCGAGATAGATCTCTCTGTACTTTGCTTTGTTCATCTTTCTCTCGATCTTGACTAGTCTCCCAGTCCCTGCCGCCAAAAAACTCCCCCACAGCATGATGCTGCCACCACCATACTTCACCGTAGGGATGGTGGCAGGTTTATTATTTGTAATACATTTGCTAAAATGTCTAAAAACCTGTATTCGATTTGTAATTATGGGGCATTGTGTGTAGATTGATGAGGGAAAAAATGTATGTAATAATTTTTAGAATAAGGCTGTAACGTATCAAAATGTGTAAAAGGAAAGGAGTCTGAATACTTTCCCGAATGCACTGTACTCTTAAATTGATAACCAATCTACATTCAAAAATGACCAACTCGGAGGACAGTATTGGTGTTAATCCCTCAGATATAGCACCAATAACATCCACCATGGCTGCAGGGGGGTGGTAAATCCCATAAATGTGTATTCTGGTTTATGGACACACCTACAGTACAACCAGGAGCTCAAATTTATTGGGAACAGAAATGTTTAAAGATTGGGACACCATGAAATTAGATTTGACATACACTACCGTTCACTCAGAAATGTCCTTGTTTTTGAAAGAAAAGCAACATGTTTTGTCCATTAAAATAACATCAAAATGATCAGAAAAACAATGTACACATTGTAATGTTGTAAATGACTATTGTAGCTGGAAACGGCAGATTTTTACTGGAATATCAGCTATGCTAACATAATTGCAAAAGGGTTTTCTAATGATCAATTAGCCTTTTAAAATGATAAACTTGGATTAGCTAACACAACGTGCCATTGGAACACAGGGGTGATGGTTGCTGATAATGGGCCTCTGTACTCCTATGTAGATATCCATAAAAAAATCTGTGGTTTCCAATAGTCACTTACAACATTAACAATGTCTACACAGTATTTCTGATCAATTTCTGATAAATTTGATGTCATTTTAATGGACATAAAAATGTACTGTACTTTCAAAAACAAGGACATTTCTAAGTGACCCCAAACTTTTGAATGGTAGTGTATAGAGCCACTCCTCCCCCTTTCTGTAATCTGTCACATCGAAATACATCTAAATACATTATAATAATTCACATCCATGTCTTTATCACAGAACCATTAACCATGTTTCTGAGAGAACCAGAATGTCAGGACATGAGTCCTGTACCCAAATGTAAAAAAAAAATGGTTTAAGCTAAGTCAGAGGGAGTATTAAGCTCATTTCTATGTGGGCTAACAGGCATATTAAACTATTATTACAAAAATTAGGCGCTCTCTTTGTTTTGAGTTATGTCATCACAACGTACAATTCTTGCCACAGCCATTTTTACAAGTATGATTATTTTAAAAAATGATCTAAACTATTCATTGCAACCTGATCTGGGGTGTGCTCACAAAAAATTATAAGAAAACAACATCAAACCACCATCAAGTGTTTAGTCAGTGTACAGTGAGCAGGAAAGCTGTGTAGCAAATGCCAAGACTAGCTACTAAAACATATAATGTACTCAATGAAGGTGACTCAAATGTGCTCTTTTCAAGTGTATCACCACCTAAAGCAATTAGTATATGTGCTAATTGACTTGATCATTGTTGATCTGAAATAATCTGAACACATGTTTAGATAGAGAAAGAATGGAAGAGATGTGGAAGAGTACTTGTTGCTGAACCTACTTTTTTGAAGAACGTTGAAGATACGTCTAAAACACAGAGACACCTCATTGAGTTGTTACATTTGGTTAACTTGGGGAAATGGATGGCCTGAGGAGAACCGAATGAGTGCAGATCCCCCAAAGGATTGGGATGACGGGGCTAATGTTGTCTCGTGAGAGCTTCAATCAACGAGTAAATAGAAAATTCGATCTCACCTGCATGTACTGTCCAAGTGTGTACTCTGCATAGCTTACTGGAAGGGTTTCCAAAGATTTTTGGTCCACAACCCCATTTTGATTCAATTTTTTTTTCGTGACCCCACCATGTAAAAAAAAAGGGATGTAATCAACGGCCAATGTTTACGTTTTTAATGGTGGCTATGAAAGTCTATTACAAATCAGTCTAACAGTACTTTTGACAATATTTCAATCTGAAAGAAGTATGGTTTGAAGTGACTGAAATGCATCAGAAAGCTATTGGGTAGTTCCGAAGATCACCAGGCAATAATTTTGTATGATCCTCTGTGTAGACAATAACTAATTATGTCCCATTTATGTCCCATATGCCACATTTGTACATTTGTAGGAAGAAAACAGAAACCGATCGGTTTATTACAACCACATCTAGCAGCTACCGGAGGTTACTGACTTAACCCCGGTTCTGTGAACCAAGCACAATTATTATTATTTTTTCCCCAGAGTTTCTCGCACAACCCCATTTTCAAATCGTGACACCTAATTTGGGAAACGCTGGTTTAGATTGTAGAAATTCCAGAGAGTGCTTTACCTCCTTAGGGCTGAGTAATTCTCACCTCTCACAATGAGTTTTTTTTTCTTCATTCAGAATAATAAATAGCGGTTTGAAAGACAGATGCTGCGCTCACTTTTCGACAAGCGGTATCCAAACATTTCCTTTTCTTTTGAGAGCAAGACGGTGCACTTTTCCCATGTTCATTTGGTTCTATTTCCGCGTCGTGCAGTCTGAAGAGAAAGGTTAACTCTTACATCTCTTCTTCTGTCTTTAGCATCAGCCTGTCTCCTACCATAGCTTCTGGAGCTTTGGAAGCATGCAAATGAAACAAGAGGGAAAGTTAACGCTCACTCATATAATTCTCAGCTCATGCATAATAACAGACTGTCTCAAAGGACCTTGCCGTAGCCTGACATAACTGTCTTCCCTGAGCTACATTGTAATTCACAAACACTGTTTCTTGGTTTGATCCCCCCAGGCATTTGGATGCCCTAGCTGTGCTCTCTACCAATCTACCAGTATTGGTACTAGGAACCAGGATCTCTTGCATGTCGTACCCGTTTCAAACTAGTTTCCATCATTTCACTGCTAAGACACATCTCACATTTCACACTCCACTTGCGTTGTTGTCTTGTTTGCTGTCTGTAGTTGCTCTAAAGTTGCTCTTAAATTGCTTGTCGGATGAATAAACCACTACTTGATTATGTTTGTTGAGGAAGGGCCATGCTCTTGCACTCCCTTTGCCCCGAGGCACAGGAAGGTTTTAAATGTGGTTCATCATTCATTTCACGGTCTCTCGCAAATACTTGTCAATGAATATTAATGATATAAGCAAACATTCATATCTCTAAGCCAAATAAGGGTGAAGACGCTTTTGAAGTGACCATTTGCATAGTGGGGTGAGGTGAGGTTGGGGTGCCTTGCACAATCCCTAATATAGTATAAAATATGATTATGCAGACAAACTTCTAGGCGTATGCTTTGTGGTCATGGCAATTTATGGGATTGCAAAGCCAGTATTTAAATCCACACTTATATGGTTATTGAGAGGGTTCATAAGTTTACGGTTAGCTATCCACTCCGGAGGACATAGGCTTTCTGCAATGATGATCTGTCTGGCTCTAATTAAGCAATATGGCCCGGGAGGTGTGGTATATGGCCAATATACCACGACTAAGGGCTGTTCTTATGCACAACGACAACACGGAGTGCCTGGACATAGCTCTTAGCCGTGGTATATCGGCCATATATCACAAAACCCAGAGGTGCCTTATTGCTATTATAAACTGGTTACCAACGTAATTAGAGCAGTAAAAATACATGTTTTGTCCTACCCATGGTATACGATCTGATATACCACAGCTGTCAGCCAATTAGTATTCAGGGCTCGAACCACCAAGTTTATTAGAACAAAGATGACATTGACTCAAGACAAATAGGCATATGGTGTCACACCCTGACCATAGTTTGCTTTGTTGTTTCTATGTTTTGGTTGGTCAGGGTGTGATCTGAGTGGGCATTCTATGTTGGATGTCTTGTTTGTCTATTTCTATGTCTGGCCTGATATGGTTCTCAATCAGAGGCAGGTGTTAGTCATTGTCTCTGATTGGGAACCATATTTAGGTAGCCTGGGTTTCACTGTGTGTTTGTGGGTGATTGTTCCTGTCTCTGTGTTTTCACCAGATAGGACTGTTTAGGTTTTCACACATTTATTGTTTTTGTTAGTTATTTCAGGTCGAGTTCCTTTATTAAAGAACATGAATAACCACCACGCTGCATTTTGGTCCGCTTCTCTTTCACCAGAGGAAAACCCTTACAGAATCACCCACCACAACAGGACCAAGCGGCGTGGTAACGGGCAACAGCAAAGGCAGCAGCAGGAGCAGCGTTATAAGAATTTCTGGACTTGGGAGGAAATCCTCGATGGGAGAGGACCCTGGGCTAAACCAGGGGAGTGTAGCCGCCCCAAGGAAGAACTGGAGGTTGTGAAAGCGGAGAGGCGCTGGTATGAGGAGGCAGCACGGCGACGCGGATGGAAGCCCGCCCAAAAATTTCTTGGGGGGGGGCTCACAGGAAGTATGGTGAAGCCAGGTAGGAGACCTGCGTCAACTTCCTGTGGTTACCGGGGGGCTAGAGATACCGGGCAGGCACCGTGTTATGCTGTGGTGCGCACGGTGTCCCCAGTGCAGGTGCATAGCCCGGTGCGGTATATTCCAGCTCCTCGTATCGGCCTGGCTAGATTGAGCGTCGAGCCAAATGCCATGAAGCCGGCTCTACGCATTTGGTCCCCAGTGCGTCTCCTTGGGCCGGCTTACATGGCACCAGCCTTGCGCACGGTGTCCCCGGTTCGCCTGCATAGCCCAGTGCGGGCTATTCCACCTTGCCGCACTGGCAGAGCGACCGGGAGTATTCAACCAGGTAAGGTTGGGCAGGCTCGGTGCTCAAGAGCTCCTGTGCGCCTGTACGGTCCGGTCTACCCAGTACCACCTCCACGCACCAGCCCTCCGGTGGCAGCTCCCCGCACCAGGCTTCCTGTGAGTGTCCTCGGCCCAGTACCACCAGTGCCAGCACCACGCATCAGGCCAACAGTGCGCCTCGCCTCTCCAGCGCTGCCAGAGCGCTGCCAGACACTTCCTCCTCTCCTGCGCTGACAGAGTCTCCCGCCTGTTTAGCGCTGCCAGAGCCTTCCTCCTCTACAGCGCTGCTGGAGTCTCCTGCCTGTTCAGCGCAGCCAGAGCTGCCAGTCTGCATGGAGCAGCCAGAGCTGCCAGTCTGCATGGAGCAGCCAGAGCTGTCAGTCTGCATGGAGCAGCCAGAGCTGCCAGTCTGCATGGAGCAGCCAGAGCTGCCAGTCTGCATGGAGCAGTCAGAGCTGTCAGTCTGCAAGGAGCTGCCAGTCTGCAAGGAGCTGCCAGTCTGCAAGGAGTTGCCAGTCTGCAAGGAGCTGCCAGTCTGCAAGGAGCTGCCAGACCTGCCAGAGCTGCCAGTCTGCAAGGAGCTGCCAGAGCTGCCAGTCTGCATGGAGAAGCCAGAGCTGCCAGTCTGCAAGAAGCCGCCAGAGCTGGCAGTTTGCATGGAGCAGCCAGAGCCGCCAGTCAGCATGGAGCAGCCAGAGCCGCCAGTCAGCATGGAGCAGCCAGAGCCGTCAGTCAGCATGGAGCAGCCAGAGCTGTCAGTCTGCATGGAGCAGCCAGAGCTGTCAGTCTGCATGGAGCAGCCAGAGCTGTCAGTCTGCATGGAGCAGCCAGAGCTGTCAGACTGCAAGGAACAGCCAGAGCTGCCAGTCTGCATGGAGCAGCCAGAGCTGCCAGTCTGCATGGAGCAGCCAGAGCTGCCAGTCTGCAAGGAGCTGCCAGTCTGCAAGGAGCTGCCAGTCTGCAAGGAGTTGCCAGTCTGCAAGGAGCTGCCAGTCTGCAAGGAGCTGCCAGACCTGCCAGAGCTGCCAGTCTGCAAGGAGCTGCCAGAGCTGCCAGTCTGCATGGAGAAGCCAGAGCTGCCAGTCTGCAAGAAGCCGCCAGAGCTGGCAGTTTGCATGGAGCAGCCAGAGCCGCCAGTCAGCATGGAGCAGCCAGAGCCGTCAGTCAGCATGGAGCAGCCAGAGCTGTCAGTCTGCATGGAGCAGCCAGAGCTGTCAGTCTGCATGGAGCAGCCAGAGCTGTCAGACTGCAAGGAACAGCCAGAGCTGCCAGTCTGCATGGAGCAGCCAGAGATGCCAGTCTGCATGGAGCAGCCAGAGCTGCCAGTCTGCAAGGAGCTGCCAGTCTGCAAGGAGCTGCCAGTCTGCAAGGAGTTGCCAGTCTGCAAGGAGCTGCCAATCTGCAAGGAGCTGCAAGGAGCTGCCAGAGCTGCCAGAGCTGCCAGTCTGCAAGGAGCTGCCAGAGCTGCCAGTCTGCATCTAGAAGCCAGAGCTGCCAGTCTCCAAGAAGCCGCCAGAGCTGGCAGTTTGGATGGAGCAGCCAGAGCCGCCAGTCAGCATGGAGCAGCCAGAGCCGCCAGTCAGCATGGAGCAGCCAGAGCTGCCAGTCAGCATGGAGCAGCCAGAGCCGTCAGTCTGCATGGAACAGCCAGAGCTGCCAGTCTGCATGGAGCAGCCAGAGCTGCCAGTCTGCATGGCTCAGTCAGAGCTGTCAGTCTGCAAGGAGCTGCCAGTCTGCAAGGAGCTGCCAGTCTGCAAGGAGTTGCCAGTCTGCAAGGAGCTGCCAGTCTGCAAGGAGCTGCCAGACCTGCCAGAGCTGCCAGTCTGCAAGGAGCTGCCAGAGCTGCCAGTCTGCATGGAGAAGCCAGAGCTGCCAGTCTGCAAGAAGCCGCCAGAGCTGGCAGTTTGCATGGAGCAGCCAGAGCCGCCAGTCAGCATGGAGCAGCCAGAGCCGCCAGTCAGCATGGAGCAGCCAGAGCCGTCAGTCAGCATGGAGCAGCCAGAGCTGTCAGTCTGCCAGGATCCGCCAGTCAGCCAGACTCTTCCAGATCCGCCAGTCAGCCAGACTCATCCAGGTCCGCCAGTCAGCCAGACTCTTCCAGATCCGCCAGTCAGCCAGACTCTTCCAGATCCGCCAGTCAGCCAGACTCTTCCAGATCCGCCAGTCTGCCAGACTCTTCCAGATCCGCCAGTCAGCCAGACTCTTCCAGATCCGCCAGTCAGCCAGACTCTTCCAGATCCGCCAGTCAGCCAGGATCTTCCAGATCCGCCAGTCAGCCAGGATCCGCCAGTCAGCCAGACTCTTCCAGATCCGCCAGTCAGCCAGGATCTTCCAGATCCGCCATTCAGCCAGACTCTTCCAGATCCGCCAGTCAGCCAGGATCTTCCAGATCCGCCATTCAGCCAGACTCTTCCAGAGCCGCCAGTCAGCCAGGATCTTCCAGATCCGCCAGTCAGCCAGACTCTTCCAGATCCGCCAGTCATCCAGACTCTTCCAGAACCACCAGCCAGCCAGGGTCTGCCAGAGCCTTCCTCCTCTCCTGTGCTGCCGGAGTCTCCCGCCTGTCCTGCGCTGCTGCCGGAGTCTCCCGCCTGTCCTGCGCTGCTGCCGGAGTCTCCCGCCTGTCCGGCGCTGCTGCCGGAGTCTCCCGCCTGTCCGGCGCTGCTGCCGGAGTCTCCCGCCTGTTTGGCGCTGCTGCCGGAATCTCCCGCCTGTCCGGCGCTGCCGGAGTCTGAAGAGCCCCTCTGTTCCGAGCTGCCCCTCTGTCCCGAGCTGCCCCTCTGTCCCGAGCTGCCCCTCAGTCCAGTGTCATTAAGTAGGGTCGCCGTGGCTAGGAGGCCACGGATGCGGACAAGGTGGGGGACTAAGACTACGGTGAAGTGGGGGCCACGTCCAGCACCAGAGCCGCCACCGCGGACAGATGCCCACCCAGACCCTCCCCGATAGGTTCAGGTTTTGCGGCCGGAGTCCGCACCTTGGGGGGGGGTACTGTCACACCCTGACCATAGTTTGCTTTGTTGTTTCTATGTTTTGGTTGGTCAGGGTGTGATCTGAGTGGGCATTCTATGTTGGATGTCTTGTTTGTCTATTTCTATATCTGGCCTGATATGGTTCTCAATCAGAGGCAGGTGTTAGTCATTGTCTCTGATTGGGAACCATATTTAGGTAGCCTGGGTTTCACTGTGTGTTTGTGGGTGATTGTTCCTGTCTCTGTGTTTTCACCAGATAGGACTGTTTAGGTTTTCACATATTGTTACGACTTCTGCCGAAGTCGTTGCCTCTCCTTGTTCGGGCAGTGCTCTGCGTTCGACGTCACCGGTCTTCTAGCCATCATTGATCCTTTTTTCATTTTCCATTGGTTTTGTCTTGTCTTCCCACACACCTGTTTTCAATCCCATTCATTAACTGTTGTGTATTTAACCCTCTGTTTCCCCTCATGTCTTTGTCAGAGATTGTTTTGTTGTCAGTATAGTGTGATTGTTACATAGGTGCGCGTCAGGTCCTCGTACCCATGTTTGGTTTGTTTGTTAATTTATTGTTATGGAGCATACTCGTGGAACTTCATTAAAAGACTCCATTTTACACTCAGTTTGACTCTTCTGCGACTGACTTCCCTGCCACCTATTACACCTATGCATGACAGAATCTCTGACCAATATATATGAAGTCAGCAGGAGAGGACACTATGCCCATGGACCTGGAGGAACGCGTTCAGGAACAAGCGAGGGAGCTTGACTGTATCAGCTCCGTCATGGAGCACATTGTCCAGAAAATGGATCACTGGGAGAGACAGGGAGTTTCTCCAGCACCACCACCACCACAACCGGAATCTCCAGTGAACATTTTTTCCTCTCCGGAATCGAGGATCCATTTATCCCTACCCACGGGATTACAACGGAGATACTGCCGGCTGCCAGGGTTTCCTCCTCAAACTGAACATATATCTAGCCACGGCCTCCCCAGTACCATCTGACCGTGAGAAGAGTTACGCCCTCGTCTCATGCCTCACCGGGAAAGCCCTGGAATGGGCCAGCGCTGTGTGTAGAAGGGAGGATGCAGCGTTGGACCATTTTGAGGAGTTCACCCGCCAATTCCGGATAGTATTCGATCACCCACCTGAAGGCAAAGCAGCGGGTGAGCTTCTCTACCATCTGAGGCAGGAGACGAGGAGTGCCCAGGATTTTGCTTTGGAGTTTCGGACCTTGGCTGCCGGCGCTGGATGGAGCGACAGGGCCCTGATCGACCATTACCGTTGTAGTCTACGTGAGGACGTCCGTCGGGAGCTGGCCTGTAGAGACACCACCCTCACCTTCGACCAGCTGGTGGACATGTCCATCAAGCTGGACAACATGCTGGCTACTCGTGGACGTCTAGATCGGGGTCTGGTTGTTCCATCCTCCCGCACCCTCTCTCCCGAACCTATGGAATTGGGAGGGATGGTGCGCAGGGAGACCGGAGGGGTTCCTGCTCGAGCACCATTCATGGTCGCAGAGGGCACACTGCTGATCGGTGCCGGGTTGGTTCCTCTGGGAATAGAGAGGGCAGGCAGGGCATTCTGGCGTCACCCCAGGTGAGTAGGCACCATTCTCATCCAGAGCCCTCTGATGCACTAATGTTTGTCTCTGTCTCTTTTCCTGATTTTTCACTGCATTCCCAGTATAAGGCACTAGTAGATTCAGGTGCGGCTGGGAATTTCATTAATAAAAGTCTAGCTCATAGTTTAGGGATCCCTATTGTACCTGTGGATATACCGTTCCCTATTCATGCCTTAGATAGTCGACCATTAGGGTCAGGGTTTATCAGGGAGGTGACCGCACCTTTGTGTATGATAACGCAGGAGGGTCACAAGGAGAAGATTAGTCTTTTCCTTATTGATTTTCCTGCATATTCTGTGGTGCTAGGCCTACCCTGGTTAGTTTGTCATAACCCCACTGTTTCTTGGCCACAGAGGGCTCTCACGGGGTGGTCGCGAGAATGTTCAGGTAGGTATTTAGGGGTTTCCGTTGGTGCTACTACGGTGGAAAGTCCAGACCAGGTCTCCACCGTGCGCATTCCCCCCGAATATGCCGATTTGGCTCTCGCCTTCTGTAAAAAGAAGGCGACTCAATTACCACCCCATCGACGGGGGGATTGTGCGATAGATCTCCTGGTAGACGCTGCATATCCCAAGAGTCACGTGTATCCCCTGTCGCAAGCGGAGACGGAGGCTATGGAGACATATGTCTTTGAATCCCTGCATCAGGGGTTCATTCAGCCATCCATTTCACCCGTCTCTTCGAGTTTCTTTTTTGTGAAAAAAAAGGATGGCGGTTTACGCCCGTGCATTGATTATCGAGGTCTTAATAAAATCACAGTGAAATATAGTTACCCGCTACCTCTGATCAATACGGTTATTGAGTTAATGCACGGGGCACGTTTTTTCACAAAATTGGATCTCAGGAGTGCGTACAATCTGGTGCGTATTAAGAGGGGTGATGAGTGGAAGACGGCATTTAGCACTACCTCAGGTCATTATGAGTACCTGGTCATGCCATATGGGTTGATGAATGCTCCATCAGTTTTCCAATCATTTGTAGATGAGATCTTCAGGGACCTGCACGGGCAGGGTGTAGTGGTGTATATCGATGATATTCTGATATACTCTGCTACACGCGTCGAGCATGTGTCCCTGGTGCGCAGGGTGCTTGGTCGCCTGTTGGAGCATGATCTATATGTCAAGGCTGAGAAATGCTTGTTTTTCCAACAATCCATCTCCTTCCTAGGGCATCGGATTTCCACTTCAGGAGTGGAGATGGAGAGCGACCTCATTACAGCCGTGCGTAATTGGCCGACTCCAACCACGGTAAAGGAGTTGCAGCGTTTTTTGGGGTTTTCCAATTACTACCGGAGGTTTATCCGGGGTTTTGGTCAGGTGGCAGCTCCCATTACCTCACTGCTAAAGGGGGGCCCGGTGCGCTTGCAGTGGTCGGCTGAGGCAAACAGGGCTTTTGAGCACCTGAAGACTCTGTTTACCTCGGTGCCTGTGCTGGCTCATCCGGATCCCGCTTTGCCATTCATAGTGGAGGTGGACGCATCCGAAGCTGGGATAGGAGCAGTGCTCTCTCGGCGTTCGGGTAGGCCACTGAAGCTTCGCCCCTGTGCTTTCTTTTCGAAGAAACTCAGCCCGGCGGAGCGAAACTATGATGTGGGGAACCGAGAGCTGTTAGCTGTCGTAGAAGCCTTGAAGGTGTGGAGGCATTGGCTTGAGGGGGCTAAACACCCTTTTCTCATCTGGACTGACCACCGCAATCTGGAGTACATCCGGCAGGCGAAGAGATTGAATCCTCGCCAGGCAAGGTGGGCCATGTTTTTCACTCGTTTTGTGTTTACTCTTTCTTACAGACCAGGCTCCCAGAACGTTAAGGCAGACGCATTGTCTGGGCTGTATGACACAGAGGAGCGGTCCATGGATCCCACTCCCATACTCCCAGCTTCGTGTCTGGTGGCGCCTGTAGTGTTGGAGCTGGACGCGGACATTGAGCGGGCATCACATGCAGAGCCTTCTCCCCCTGAGTGTCCAGCTGGTCGTCTGTACGTTCCGTCTGCTGTCCGCGACCGATTGATATATTGGGCTCACACGTCACCCTCCTCTGGTCATCCTGGGATAGGTCGGACGATGCGCTGTCTTGAAGGAAGGTACTGGTGGCCCACTTTAGCTAAGGACGTGAGGATTTATGTTTCTTCCTGTTCGGTGTGCGCCCAGTGCAAGGCTCCTAGACACCTGCCCAGAGGTAAGCTACAACCTCTACCCGTTCCTCAACGGCCATGGTCGCACCTGTCGGTGGAATCTTTGACTGATCTTCCACCTTCACAGGGTTACACCATGATCCTGGTCGTTGTGGATCGGTTTTCAAAGTCCTGTCGTCTCCTCCCTTTGCCCGGTCTCCCTACGGCCTTACAAACTGCAGAGGCCCTGTTTACACACGTTTTCCGGCACTATGGGGTGCCTGAGGATATAGTGTCTGATCGGGGTCCCCAGTTCACATCAAGGGTCTGGAAGGCGTTCATGGAGCGTCTGGGGATCTCGGTTAGTCTTACCTCAGGTTTTCACCCCGAGAGTAATGGGCAGGTGGAGAGAGTTAACCAGGATGTGGGTAGATTTCTGTGGTCTTATTGCCAGGATCGGCCGGGGGAGTGGGCGAAGTTCGTGCCCTGGGCAGAGATGGCTCAGAACTCGCTACGTCACTCCTCCACTAACCTTACTCCCTTTCAATGTGTATTAGGGTATCAGCCGGTTCTGGCTCCTTGGCATCAGAGCCAGACCGAGGCCCCTGCGGTGGACAATTGGTTTCGGCACGCTGAGGAAACCTGGGAGGCAGCCCACGTCCACCTTCAGCGTGCCATAAGGCGCCAGAAAATTGGCGCAGACCGTCGCCGCAGTGAGGCCCCAGTGTTCGCACCAGGGGACAGGGTCTGGCTCTTGACCCGAAACCTGCCCCTTCGCCTGCTCTGCCGGAAGCTGGGTCCGCGGTTTGTGGGGCCGTTTAAAGTCCTGAGGAGAGTGAACGAGGTATGTTATAGGTTACAACTACCCACTCATTACCGTATTAACCCCTCGTTCCATGTGTCTCTCCTCAGGCCGATGGTGGCTGGCCCGCTCCAGGAGGCTGAAGTGCGTGATGTTCCTCCGCCTCCTCTAGACATCGAGGGAGTTTTGGATTCGAGACGTCGGGCGAGGGGCCTTCAGTACCTCGTGGACTGGGAGGGGTACGGGCCGGAGGAGAGATGCTGGGTTCCGGTGGAGGACGTGTTAGATCCTTCCATGTTATCAGAATTCCACCGTCTCCATCAGGATCGCCCTGCACCTCGCCCTCCGGGTCGTCCCCGAGGCCGGTGTCGACGCGCAGCTGGAGCCGCGCGTCAGGGGGGGGTACTGTCACGACTTCTGCCGAAGTCGTTGCCTCTCCTTGTTCGGGCGGTGCTCGGCGTTCGACGTCACCGGTCTTCTAGCCATCATTGATCCTTTTTTTTCATTTTCCATTGGTTTTGTCTTTTCTTCCCACACACCTGTTTTCAATCCCATTCATTACCTGTTGGGTATTTAACCCTCTGTTTCCCCTCATGTCTTTGTCAGAGATTGTTTTGTTGTCAGTATAGTGTGATTGTTACATAGGTGCGCGTCGGGTCCTCGTACCCATGTTTGGTTTGTTTGTTCATTTATTGTTATGGAGCATACTCGTGGAACTGACACACATTTATTGTTTTTGTTAGTTATTTCATGTCGAGTTCCTTTATTAAAGAACATGAATAACCACCACGCTGCATTTTGGTCCGCTTCTCTTTCACCAGAGGAAAACCCTAACATATGGACTTATCATGAATGTATAGGTTTGGCAATTTAGTTAAAATCTCAATGTCATTTCACACATTTCCAATCAAAAAAATACTCCACAAGATGTCCATGTGCCAGAAAGTCTCTCAGTGCAGGAAACAAACACAAACAGAATATCAAATGATGCATCCCAGCAGGCAAAATTTGGCTGAAATCCAATGTTCTGGCTAGATTTATGTCAATTAGCCAGATTACAACCAGGTTATGACGTTTTTAGGTTATTATTTGGGTGTTGTTATTTGACCAGCCCATGACATCATAAAATATGTCTGCCTTACGTATTTTAGTCCAGTTTTGCATAACAGGGCTTGATTGACAGGGCCCATGGAGTTTCTCAATATTAAAAAACCAACCAGGATTTCTTTAGGGCTCAATTATGTTTCACAGTAGGCTATGATGTCAAGCTAATATCAATCTAGTACACTTCCATCACTTCCACACTTCCATCAAAAGTATATTACCAAATGTTTAAACTCGACAAATAGAAGAAACCCGAAGTCATTTTTATTAGGAAGGAGCCAGGTGTTTGAACTCTTAAGCCAATTAGTATGTTTAATGACTAAACTTACACTTTAATGTATCAATTAAGTGTCAGGGAGAAATGAAAAGCAGCACGACTGCAGAATCCAAGGGCCTGAGTTTTTGAGGCCTACCCTCTGATATAGACGGAATAAAACCATTTTTAGAGTGTACTGTCCTTAGATTGATGTACAGTAAGGTAAAGACACATGGCACAGTCACACCAGTGTGAAACGCTGATCAAGCACAACTTTTATCACCTAGGAACAATTCCAAATGGAGTGCTCTTAAAATTCCAATATGGTGAACCTGCTGGTCCCTGATAATTCTGTTTTTATGCTGTTCTAGTATTATCAGGCCCAGGGACCATTGAGTGTTTAAATGGAGCATAGCAAAGACAAGATTCTGTTATGTTTGAGTTCGCCTCTTCCCATCTCATCCTGCCTCCATCTTTTCTGATGCAACCAGCCTGTGGGGTTTATTCACAGACTAAAGTAACTTAACATCCACGTTGGTAACTTCATATCTACTTTTGTAATTACACTGTGATTGCACAGTAATTATTGTCCCACATGCAACGAGAAGTGAACAACTTAATTTGATTCCATATTAACTGTAGATATAGTTACAATGCATTCACAGGTCATTAATTAACAATGACTTACCTTGATCATAATAGATCATTTGATTGAGAACACATTCTCATTTAAAACAATGACATGGGGAAGAGTTGAAGTGGAGAGGATGGGGTTCAATGAGCCAGTTGAAAGCCAGGGATGATTGACTGGCCAGGTAAGTACACCTTCACTCTAGTGAGACGTGCCATGGGATCTCCCAGAATTGCTGAATGGCAAGAGCTCAGTACATCTCATCTCCAAGACAGATCACCAAGGCACATGACATTCCATGTCACTGTTGGTATCATGGCAACGTCACATAGAGGAAGATCAAAATAATGATATTGAAATATCCCTTTTTTGTAGTCTCTCACATATCGTTGCTTTAATTACAAAAAGACAAAATGGGTCAAACATAATGCCCACACATCCATTTACAGTATCAATACTGTGCCAATGTTTTCAAATAATGACTGATCCAGATATTAAAACAGCATAAATACATTCTGAGATGGTGGCAACATTTGAACATACACTACCGTTCAAACGTTTGTGGTCACTTAGAAATGTCCTTGTTTTTAATAGAAAATACACATTTTTTGGCCCATTAAAATAACATCAAATTGATTCGAAATACATTGTAGACATTGTTAACGTTGTAAATGACTATTGTAGCTGGAAATGGCTGATTGTTAATGGAATATCTATATAGGCGCACAGAGAACCATTATCAGCAACCATCACTCCTGTATTCCAATGGCACGTTGTGTTAGCTCATCCAAGTTTATCATTTTAAAAGGCTAATTGATCATTAGAAAACCCTTTTGCAATTATGTTAGCACAGCTGAAAACTGTTGTGCTGATTAAAGAACTCTGGGATGCTGGCCTTCTAGACAGAGTTGCAAATAAAAATCCATATCTCAGACTGGCCAATAAAAGAAAAGATTAAGATGGGCAAAAGAACACAGACACTGGACAGAGGAACTCTGCCTAGAAGGCCAGCATCACGGAGTTGCCTCTTCAACTGTTGACATTGAGTCTGGTGTTTTCTGGGTACTATTTAATGAAGCTGCCAGTTGAGGACTTGTGAGGTGTCTGTTTCTCACTGGGGCCTCCCACTCCTCTTTCTATTCTGGTTAGAGACTGTTTGCGCTGTTCTGTGAAGGGAGTAGTACACAGCGTTGTACGAGATCTTCAGTTTCTTGACAATTTCTCACATGGAATGCCCTTAATTTCTCAGAACAAGAATAGACCGACGAGTTTCAGAAGAAAGTTTTTGGTTTCTGGCCATTTTGAGCCTGTAATCAAACCCACAAATGCTTATGCTCCAGATATTCAACTGTTCTAAAGAGGGCCAGTTGTATTGCTTCTTTAAGCAGAACAACAGTTTTCAGCTGTGCTAACATAATTGCAAAAGAGTTTTCTAGTCTTTTAAAATTATAAACTTGGATTAGCTAACACAACGTGCCATTGGAATACAGGAGTGATGGTTGCTGATAATGGTCCTCTGTACGCCTATGTAGATTTTTATTTTATTTTTATTTTACCTTTTTTACTAGGCCAGTCAGTTAAGAACAAATTCCATTAAAAAACAGCCGTTTACAGCTACAATAGTAATTTACAACATTAACAATGTCTACACTGTATTTCTGATCAATTTACTTCTGAACAATTTATTATGTTATTTTAATGGACAAAAAATGAGCTTTTCTTTCAAAAAGAAGGACATTTCTAAGTAACCCCAAACTTTTGAACGGTAGTGTATACTTGAATATACAGTGTATCAAAATGTAAAAGCACTGCATGGGATCAGTATGTGCATCAGCACTCCAGTGTAAATTAGATCCCGTACCCTTTAATGGTGGCGCATATGTTAATTCTGACACAAACACATGCATATAACATGAGGAATCCACGGCAGGTAAATGTGTGACTGAATTTTAATTCACAAACTGTATGAGGTGTCATACTTGAGTTCTATAAAAAAAAAACCTGCACAATGAATGATGTCTGTTGTCTGGCTGCCTTGAATATAACAGGGCAGAGTAGACGGTTGCACTGAGCTGTGTAGTCACACATAAACAGAAGTGGCGCTACCCTTTTGAGCTAATAAACATCACCAACATATAAAAGTTACAAGTTGCTATGTAGTATATGTAAACAACAGCCGGAATTCAATCAGGTGGTTTCTGTACTACTTCTAGAGTATAGGCTACAGCGTGTGTAAATCTCATACCAAGACCTTGCAGGGTTCCTTGGATCAAAACATTGTCCCTTGCTGTCTTGTCACATGGCTAGGGTTGACAGGGAGGCATTATCACACTGTCTTGGCCAGCCTCCACCGAGAGCTGTACTCCATGCCCTCCACCTAAATAGATGTGATGGCTGCTTGACCAGGAACATTCGCTGAACCAAATTGGCAAAAATGCAAGGAGAATAGCGAGTTGCCCATGGGAGACAATTTCATCAAAGGCCACTCTTAAATGATATTTCATCTGCTTATTTTCAATTTGAGCCGAGCGCAAAATAGATCACCAATCGACTCAGTTGATACGAGTCATATTAAATGAATGGGGAGAGTTGTGAGCACTCATTTGGGTCTCTCACGCCTTCTTCAAAACGCTGTCACTTTGTCTATTAATTCATATTACAGTTTTCGCAAGTTCTTGTTAAACCAAAAGGGAACAAGTGAGCGTAGTAACCTGGGGTTTTCTATTTCTCTGTGGACTTGAGATAAAAGGGTTTAGTTTAGTAGGGGGGCAGAGACTTTGTTGTCGTCTGGAAGGCAGGGCACCCGTAAGCAAGGCACACTGCATATCCCATTTAAATCCTCTTTTACAGCTCTGTTGATTTTGATTATTGATGGCTCAACAGCTAACTGCAAAGACCATAACACTCCAATGAGCTCCAAATCATATCATGCAAAGAGCAACAGGGTTATGAGCCTCTTGGCCTGTGTTGTAGTATTCGAGTCCAGGACTCTTGACTCAAGTCACGATTTTCTGAATACAGCTATATCTACAGTATCTCAATATCCAACTCCCTACCGAATAGGGCTTCTGGGGCAGTTTAGGGTTAAGTGTAAGGGCACAATGGTGGTGGCACTAGCCCCTGAGATGCTAATGAGGTTCCCAGCTCACATCCTGCCAGATATTTCCAATCAGACCTGGGATTTAAACTAGCAACTTCTAACCTCTAAGCTGCCTGCCACTCCAGGAAAAGTTGTTCACACGACACATATACAAATTGGAGACATTGTGAAATCCACATTTAAAATGTTGCTATACAATGCCTTTCATAAAGTCATGTACATCTTTAATGATTGCAAAAAGCTTCAGTCATTACATTGTCAATTGCAATAATTAAACGCAACACAAGACATTCGTTAAGACACATTCATCTAGCTTGATTAACCCAAGCAAAACCCCAGGTCGTAGAACATGTAGGTCCCTGCTTATTGCTGACAAGCTGGGTGTATATTATCTTTTCATAAAACATGTCTCCTTGTTGTTTGTACATGTAAATTAGTAAAGTGTTTGAATTTGATATGCTGCATAGCGGGCAATATGCAGTCACAATAATTAACATACTGTATACCTAAGCAATCTTTACATAAGTGCAGTAATCATAGTCAGTCTGCTTGATAAGCTAATAAATGTAAGCTTGACCCTACCTAGACTTCTGGAAATTGGCCCGGCCAATGACAACACAGGAGCATCACTGTCGCTGCCCATCCGACCTTATAAAGCTTGGATAAACTCTGCTTTTAGACTGGAGGCTTCAGCGGCATAAAATGCGGCCTCTGATGAGACGAGACAGAAACTGGTTTAAAATCACGCTTGCTTAGGTGCAGAAGTGTTACATTTGTCTCTCTGCATTTACGTGCACTTCATCTCTCTGCAACGACGGCATGCTGAAGGCACTGGGTCCCAACCACCCCCTTCTCCTCCTCCCACCCTCACCTGATATGATAATGTAGAAAGCATGGGCCCTTCTCTCTCCCTTCTCCCTCCCTTCTCCCTCCCCGTCACCCCCGCTATCCCGTCTCTTTGTATGAGATGTCAAAGTCAGGAGGATCCCTCATTCCGGCTGCTTTGGGCCTCAGTTCATTCATGACCTTTTCAGATTAAGGATGAGCGACAAACTCTAATCTTCGATTCAACCCTCTTTTTTTTTGCACAGGTGGTTTTGATGAAATATTTAGAATGGCATTTGAAGGTGCTTAAAAGTGGGACAATGTGCCAATTAACCATTATATTCTGATTAATAGCACTGGGTGCGAAGGAGCTGATTCTAAAAGCTGTGAACTACTGATTTTGTTATAAAAAAAGTGGGGATAGCATATTCCCCTTATTCACAGAAATAAAATATGAAAATATGCTCATTTAAGGCTGCACACCTAGTTATATGAGTGGACCAGTGACTTAAAAGGATAGTTCACTCCAAAATCAAAGTGTAGCAAACATTTTAAGACTTCAATAGAGGTCAAATGCCAAGATGAGTCCAAGTCCGATGCCAACTTTTGGTGCATCTATACAGTTATACAGTAGGCCTCAATGGGAAAGATAGAAACCATTTGAAAGACGAAACTAGATGGGGACCATTTTTCCTATTGTTATGGAATGTAGGCATGACTGGATTTACACCAAATACTGTATGATAGGAGATGTGGACCAATCTCAACACTACACCCCTCTTGAAAGAGCTTTAACTTTGGAGTGAACTATCCCTTTAAACTGTAGTTTACTCCCTTTGCTCTAATACAAACTGAGTAAACTACAGTTTATCTCGTTAATAAATGGAAATCTTTTAAATTGTATACATAGGGAGTAGACTATTACTATTCAGCACTGCAAAATACATTTGTCGTGTTGTGTGTTTCTATACAGTAGCTTGTAACATCTATATTGTGTGTTTGTAAAGAAAACAAGCTCATTGATGTACTAAAGCATTCCTGGAAAAGTCCAATTATAGTATTTCCAGATGAAGAGTCGTTCTAGTCATTGTAAGGTGAATGCATTGTGTTATTCATCACATTATTAGCATAGCCTTTGAGTGCAGACAGGCAGCTCGCTCAGACAGTAAGTCTAATATTCTAAACGTCAACAAGAGAGTAAACTGGCAAAGTAGATTGGTAAATGAACCTGACTCATGTTTCAAACGTAACCTTTCAGAGCGTTGGTTAGTTTGCTACATAAGTTGTTGACATGTGGTCAAGTGTTTGTAAGCTCAGTAAGATAGTGAGCTAGTTTGTTTTGTTTATATTTCCACTCGTGTTTTGAGTTTACACACAAAATGCTAACAAGCTAGCTTGCAACACAAGACATTCAATCTTTTTTTGCAATATACTTTATTTGATTTACTACCTTAAAATGAAAGGAAATGAACCCCACGTATTGTTGTGACTCATGGGCAATGGAGATATGGCCTCCCATTGTAATTGATGAAGTCATTTAACCACATCACCCTGATTGCATAGACATAAGCACTGTTGCACATTCAAGCTCTCATAACCATTATGAATTTCTACCAGCATTATATAGTCAGTTATACGGCAGCCAAAGCATGAAGAATGTCACATTTCCTCAGCAAACAAATGACACTGAATGTACAATTCCAGAACAAAGATTCACCGAACTGAAACTGCTATGCATGCAATTCTGAGCTGACAGGTCTGAGCTCTAGCAATTGTTAAGCTAACACATGCGCTGTTTAATCGTCTAAACGGTGTTAAGTGTTCAGTCAATTACTCGCTGTATACCCACATACAACCCCGTGTGTTGTTTCACCTTGACCGTGAATTCCATCTTGACCTGGTCTATCTCTCCAGCTCATCTGCCTAATAGCGCGTTTCAACTCCACTTCCACATTAATTTCCAAACGGCCATTTGCTGAAATATGCACCACTTCTTATCATATATATATATATTTTTTAAAGGAGATTATGTCTTTTGCATGAGTAGCAAGTAGCATACGGAATAGATCCTAATGAAAGACAATGGCATTCAAAAAAATAATTGAGCTTTTAATAGGAGTTTTGCATTTGGAATGGAATCATGTTCAAAATGTGTCTCAGGGGTTAGAATTGCACAGCCTAAGGACTTCAGATAGATTTGAAGTCGAAAAGTTATTGGAAAAGTGGAACAGTAGTAGTAAAATAAAGACCCCGCAAACCAATATATTTCACTTGATCATTATGGCATGTGAGGTAAAGAGGGGCGCCATGTAAGGGTATCCAGCTCTAGGGAACTTACTTTTTATCAAATCAAATGAAAATGGCCATAATGAGAAATTCCTCTACTACTGCCTCAAATTAAATGAATATGGGCCAAAGATTGCATGGGTGTACTCACATTAGAGGCTGCTCATTGTTCTGGGTCTCGGGGGGGGGGGGGGGGGCACTCAACATTACATTTTGAGAGTTCACACCAGACAGTAAATCGCCAATGTCAAGAGAAGAGCACTCAGGAGCAGCATTAATGAGTGTGCCCCAGTCAGTCTCCCCCTGTGCACTGCAGACAGTCCGCCCCTCTGCTGCAATGCTATGACAACACCGCCGGCCGACTGGGATTGGCAGACAGCGCCTGTATAATTACACGTTGTCATATCATCACTTTCTTGTCTAAAGCCTGATCTCTTAAACAATGCCCCACAGCAGCGTTTCCCAAGCTCGGGACCCAAAGGGCTGCAAGTTTTGTTTTTTGCCCAAGCACTACACAGCTGATTCAAATAATCAACTGATCATCAAGCTGCCCTACAGTATCCCTCCACAACATAATCAATGCAACTACAAGCTGGGTCCTCAACACTGCCTCATCAGCACACCCACATTTTTCATGCATTTTGTAATTGGAACATCACTGAAACGACACTAAGCCCTAGGTAGCGTATACTGTCATCCACAACCAGTACTGTTATATACACCCATCCTTTATATCAGTGCCCACATGGTTACAAATGAGCGAGAACACATGGAGCCGAGCAGAATTCCCTTATTTCTCCAGGCCATTAATACACTGTAATAAATGGACTGCGCATCTCACATGTTGTTTATCATGTGTGTGTGTGTGTGTGTGTGTGCGTGCGTGTGCATGCGTATTTGTGGGTGTCTGGGGGGGCTAGGAGAACATCAGAGAGCGGAGTGACTCAAGGATCACCTCCTTATGGGGTGACTGGTGAGAGTCTGCACTGTGCATTTCAGACCCCCTTCCATCCACCAGCAGCTCTAAGCTAAACATATTATGTAAAACTGCACAGCATGTGAGTCAAGACGCTTTGCCCAAACTCGCATTGAGGATGCTCTTCATGCTTAGAAAACCCTATTTTAAGCTCAGTGTGTCTGGCTTTCTCCTTTGAGGACAAGCTCAATGAACAGAATCGTCTTTGACATTGAGTCTCTTCCTCAAACTGCCATGTCTCATAACATAGCACAGGTAGCGCGCATCTAACTGCCTCCTCTGGGGGAGGAGAGAGAGACAGAGAAGGAAGAATAAATTGCACAGTCCCAAACATTGAATATATTACACTCATGTCTAAAATTATAGCAGAAATAATGATGGCTGGGAACCCCGAGGCACAGATGGCTCAACCTAAAATGGGGGGCGGGTGCATTTGCTGTAAAATAACGTCCGTTGCAATACAAGTAGAAAAGTAGAAAACACAGCCCAGTATAAATTAATGTTTTGATAATTGAACATGCTAATTTACTGCAATGATGCTTTAGTTAAGACTTATGTTTCCATTGTTCATGGTTATTATAATGCCAGTGAAGGAACCACCTAACAATCCACAACAGAGTAGGAGAAACATCTGTGTATCACAGTTGATTGTGTACAGTCAATGTATGACTTGCCAAAGATGGCAAATACACAGCATAGCACAACCACACATTCAGCCAACGACCACATTCTGATTGGTCAATGAGAGGTGATCTCCACATCTACTGTACAACATATCTATTTATCCAAACCCAATCTTTCAATGCCACTGAACCTATTCCTGCCAGGTAATTGCTGAATGATTTCTGACATTACCTCTGAAAGTTAAGATTGACCATTGCTTTTGCAGAACTCAACCCCAAATGTGTGAGTACTGTGTACTGTTTGGGGGAGGTCTAGCGCTGCTTAAAATGGATCACAATGACAAAACGTGCCGAGGACCTTCAGCTAAATGAAGCCTAGAGATAGTTTGATCTTTGAAGACCTCACATGGATTGACACTGATGCCCACACAGATCAAGGCCTCATGAGCTGGAACCTCTGCCTTTAACGTTTGTTGTCTCTAGACAGTAATTGTCCATCACAGCTGGTGTGACGCTGCATGAATCCCATGCCCTAACTCCAAAATCCCTCAAAGCGATTTGCCATTAACCTTGCAATGGTGACAGATTTTTAGTAGCTCGCAGGGTAAGCTGGGCCATTTCTCCTGCTTGCTGTTTGATGAAAAAGTAACGGTCGGGATTTCACATGTAATCCATCACTGTGCAAGACGAATTGTGAGATCGTAAGGATGTATAACTCAAAAATTGGCTGAGGACATTGGCAACACTTAAGCACAGTTCCATTACTGCACCTCAGACTGAGTCAGGAGGACTCGAGATGTTGTGATGATACGAGCGAGATTGAACCGTAAAATGCAGGTGCCAACCTTTGGCGACCTTCAGGATCAAGGTCTGCACATTTGAGCAGGATCATTTTGGGATGTGTAATACACGTGCTACGCAATGGGCGAAAGGAAATAATACTTCATGTCACATTCGAAAAAGGACACCTGGAGATCAAACAAGCAATAATCTGTTTTAAATCAATGCTCCGCTGCCTGTTGGAGAGTTCCCCTGAAGATCAACTTCACTAAGTCCAGGAATCTGAATAGTCTGACCTTCTCAACTGCAGCAGAATCAATGGAAAATTCAATCAGGTGGTGTCTGCCTGGAACTCAAAACCAAATGATGTCCAAATCAAGTAGCTAGAGATCCCTGGCCACATATATGATGGATACAGAGTGCTAAGTACAATCTCATTAATTGGCCAAAGCTTTCATGTTTGTCCGCTCTCCCCTTACCACGCATCTTGTTCAAATTATATGACTGAATAACCAACAAGCATAAATGCTAATTAAAGGCCCAATTCAGACGCTGTTATATTTATATAAAATAATTTCTGGGTAACAATTACGTACCTTAATGCAATAGATTTCTATTAAAATGGACAAAAATAGCAAAAACTACTTGTCAAGCACGGCTTTTGCTAGCACTGTGAGTGGTCTGAGTGGAGAGGGGAAAAATTACAACAAACTGTTATTTGCAAAGAGTTTGAAACTCTTCTTTGATATTGGTCAATTAACCAATTTATCGCATGGTGATGTCACTCCAACCCATGCAAGCCTGCTGATTAGAAGGTTCTGCATAGATTGTATTTTCAACCAGCAACTATCATGAAATAACACTGCTACATTGTTTTCAGACTTCTAGTTTCATTGGCTGTTGTACAATATAATATAAAATACAGGAGAAACTAAATTTTGACTGCACAGTGCCTTTAATGTAGGACTACACTCTCCGAGAACCCAAAGCTCTTTTCCAAGCACTCCTATGCAATACTTGTAATTGTCAGAGGATTCTTATTTAACAGAAGTAAGTTAGTAAACATCTAATAATTAATCACTATACTTAAAAATAGCATAGTTTACTGTGAATCATACAGCCAAAGTCATTCTACAGTTCTCTCATGTTTAATAACATGTTATAACATGCACTAAATTGTTGTTCATTGTTTACACCAATGAGGGGAGTGGTGGTAGGGTTAGTGGAAAATAATAAAGGAAAATATATTTCAAAAGGGTGTGTATTTATATATGTATTTTATACATATATACAGTACCAGTCAAAAGTTTGGACACGCCTACTCATTCAAGGGTTTTTCTATATTTTTACTATTTTCTACATTGTAGAATAATAGTGAAGACATCAAAACTATGAAATAACACATATGGAATCAAGTAGTAACCAAAAAAACAAATGAAAATATATTTTATATTGGAGATTCTTCAAAGTAGCAACTCTTTCCCTTGATGACAGCTTTGCGCACTCTTGCCATTCTCTCAACCAACTTCATAGGTAGTCACCTGGAATGCGTTTCAATTAACAGGTGTGCCTTGTTAATTTGTGGAATTTTGTTTCATCTTAATGCGTTTGAGCCAATCAGTTGTTGTGACAAGGTAGGGGTAGTATACAGAAGATAGCCTTATTTGGTAAAAGACCACGTCCATATTATGGCAAGAACAGCTCAAATAAGCAAAGAGAAACATCAGTCCATCATTACTTTAAGACATGAAGGTCAGTCAACGCGGAACATTTCAAGAACTTTGAAAGTTCCTTCTCGTGCAGTCGCAAAAACAATCAAGCGCTATGATGAAACTTGCTCTCATGAGGAACGCCACAGGAAAGGAAGACCCAGAGTTACCTCTGCTGCAGAGGATAAGTTCATTAGAGTTACCAGCCTCCAATTGCAGCCCAAAGAAATGCATCACAGAGTTCAAGTAACAGACATATCTCAACATCAACTGTTCAGAGAAGACAGCGTGAATCAGGCCTTCATGGTCAAATTGCTGCAAAGGAACCACGACTAAAGGACACCAATCAGAAGAAGAGACTTGCTTCGGTCAAGAAACACGAGCAATGGACATTAGAATGGTGGAAATCTGTCCTTTGGTCTGATGTGTCCGAATTTTAGATTTTTGGTTCCACCCGCTGTGTCTTTGTGATACGCAGAGTGGGTGACCGGGTGACCTCCGCATGTTAGGAACCCACCGTGAAGCATGGAGGAGGAGGTGTGATGGTGCTTTGCTGGTGACACTGTCTGTGATTTATTTAAAATTCAAGGCACACTTATCCAGCATGGCTACCACAGCATTCTGTAGCGATACGCCATACCATCTGATTTGCGCTTAGTGGGACTATCTGTCACACCCTGATCTGTTTCACCTGTCTTTGAGCTTGTCTCCACCCCTCTCCAGGTGTCGCCCATCTTCCCCATTATCCCCAGTGTATTTATAACTGTGTTTTCTGTTTGTCTGTTGCCAGTTTGTTTTGTTCGTCGAGCCTACCAGAGTTTTTCTCCTTGCACCTGTCTTTTTCTGTTTCCTGTTTTCTAGTTTTCCCGGTTTTGACCATTTCTGCCTGCCCTGACCCTGATCCTGCCTGCTGTTCTGTACCTTGTCACAACTCTGCCTGCCCTTGACCTGTCATTTTGCCTGCCCCATGTTCTAGCAACAAACTTTTGTTACTTCGGCACTGTCTGCATCTGGGTCTTCTCCTGAAACATGATACTATCATTTGTTTTTCAACAGGACAATGACCCAAAACACAACTCAAGGCTGAGTAAGGGCTAAGGGAGTAAGCGGGCTGGCATGTGCCTTTTACTGAGCAGTGGCTTCCGTCTGGCGGCTCTATCATAAATGCACCTGAGCTCAATTTTGAGTCTCATTGCAAAGAGCCTGAATATTTATGTAAATAAGGTATTTCTGTTTTAAATTTTTTGAAATTTGGAAAGATTTCAAAAAACCTGTTCTCGCAATGTAATTATGGGGTATTGTGAGTAGATTGAAACATATTTATTTAATCCATTTTAGAATAAGGTTGCAACGTAATAAAATGAAGAAAAAGTAAAGGGGTCTGGATACTTTCCGAATACACTGTACCGTCGTGTCCAAAATTTTGAGAATGACACAAATATTAATTTTCAAAGTCTGCTGCCTCAGTTTGTATGATGGCAATTTGCATATACTTCAGAATGTTATGAAGAGTGATCAGATGAATTGCAAAGTCCCTCTTCGACCATGCAAATTAACTGAATCCCCCCCAAAAAATCCACTACATTTCAGCCCTGCCACAAAAGGGCCAGTGATTCTCTCGTTAACACTGGTGTGAGTGTTGACGAGGACAATGCTGGAGATCACCCTGTCACGCTGACTGAGTTCGAAAAACAGCCTGGAAGCTTCAAAAGGAGGGTGGTGCTTGGAATCATTGTTCTTCCTCTGTCAACCATGGTTACTTGCAAGGAAACACGTGCCGTCATCATTGCTTTGCACAAAAAGGGCTTCACGGACAAGGATATTGCTGCCAGTGAGATTGCACCTCAATCAACCATTTATAGGATCATCAAGAACTTCAAGGAGAGCGGTTCAATTGTTGTGAAGATTCAGCTGTGGGATCGGGGCACCACCAGTACAGAGCTTGCTCAGGAATGGCAGCAGGTAGGTGTGAGTGCATCTGCACGCACAGTGAGGCGAAGACTTTTGGAGGATGGCCTGGTGTCAAAGAAGGGCAGCAAAGAAGCCACTTCTCTCAAGGAAAAACATCAGGGACAGACTGATCTTCTGCAAAAGGTACAGAGATTGTACTGCTGAGGACTGGGGTAAAGTCATTTTCTCTGATGAATCCCCTTTCCGATTGTTTGGGGGATTGTTTGGGGGAAAAAGCTTGTCCGGAGAAGACAAGGTGAGAGCTACGATCAGTCCTGTGTCATGCCAACAGTAAAGCATCCTGAAACCATTCATGTGTGGGGTTGCTTCTCAGCCAAGGAAGTGGGCTCACTCACAATTTTGCCTAGGAACACAGCCATGAATAAAGAATGGTACAAACACATTCTCAGAGAGCAACTTCTCCCAACCATCCAGGAACAGTTTGGTGACGAACAATGCCTTTTCCAGCATGATGGAGCACCTTGCCATAAGGCAAAAGTGATAACTAAGTGGCTCGGGGAACAAAACATCAATATTTTGGGTCCATGGCCAGGACACTCCCCAGACCTTAATCCCATTGAGAACTTGTTGTCAATCGTCAAAAGGCGGGTGGACAAAAAAAAACCCACAAATTCTGACAATCTCCAAGCATTGATTCTGCAAGAATGTGCTGCCATCAGTCAAGACGTGGCCCAGAAGTTAATTGACATTGCAGAGGTCTTAAAAAAGAAGGGTTAACACTGCAAATATTGACTCTTTGCATCAACTTCATGTAATTGTCAATAAAAGCCTTTGACACTTATGAAATGCTTGTAATTATACTTCAGTATTCCCATTGTAACATCTGACTAAAATATCTAAAGACACTGAAGCAGCAGACTTTGTGAAAGTTAATGTTTGTGTTATTCTCAAAACTTTTGTCCACAACTGTACATACTGTACAAAAGTCAAAGGTTTGGACACATCTACTCATTCCAGCGTATTTTTCTTTATTTTTACTATGTTCTACATTGCAGAATAATAGTGAAGACATCAAAACTATAAAATAACACGTATGGAATCATGTATTAATTTTGGTGTGTCCAAATTTTTGACTGGTACTGTATGTGTATTTATATATGTATGTAAGTACAGTGGCTTGCGAAAGTATTCTCCCCCCTTGGCATTTTTCCTATTTTGTTGACTTAAAACCTGGAATTAAAATAGATTTTTGGGGGGGTTGTATCATTTGATTTACACAACATGCCTACAACTTTGAAGATGGAAATTGTTTTTGTGTGAAACAAACAAGAAATAAAACAAAAAAAATGAACTTGAGCGTGCATAACTATTCACCCCAATTTCTACAGACAATGTAATTCTCCGTTCGGAACATTTTTTAACTTTTATGATAAAAACATCCCAAAGAATGATTCTATCCTTAGTTTGACAAGTTTCTTCGACCTGTAATATAACTTTTTGAATGTTTCGTCTGAATGGACCAGATCGCACATTTGGATTTGTTTACCAAACGCCCTAACAAAAGAAGCTGTAGGACATAAATGGACATAAATGATGGACATTTTCAAACAAAACAAGCATTTATTGTGGAACTGCGTTCCTGGGAATGCATTCTAATGAAGATCATCAAAGGTAAGTGAATATTTATAATGCTATTTATGAATAATGTTGACTACCCAACATATCGGATGTTTCTCGGGCTGGTTTGGGCTCTGAGCTTCGTTCTCAGATTATGCTTTTTCCGTAAAGTTTTTTTTTAAATCTGACACAGCGGTTGCATTAAGGAGAAGTGTATCTATATTTCCATGTCTAACAATTGTATTTCATTCAACATTTATAATGAGTATTGCTGTGAATTCATGTGGCTCTCTGCAATATCACTGCATGTTTTGGAACTACTGAACATAACACGCCAATGTAAAATAAGATTTTTGGATATAAATATGAACTTTACCGAACAAAACATACATGTATTGTGTAACATGAGTGTCATGAGTGTCATCAGCTTTTTGTGACTCCTCTCTTCGGCTGGAAAAATGGCTGGGTTTTTCTGTGAGTTGGTGGTGACCTAACATAATCGTTTGTGGAGCTTTTGCTGTAAAGCATTTTTGAAATCAGATACTATGGCTGGATTAACGAGAATGTTACCTTTAAAATTATACCTTATACTTGTATGTTTGAGCCATTTGATTTGTGAGATTTCTGTTGATTTGTATTTGGCGCCCTGCAATTTCATTGGCTGTTGGCGAGGTTCCTAGACAGGTTAAGGTCATTGTCCTGTTGGAAGATGCACCTCCGTCCCAGTCTCAAATCTCTTGAAGACTGAAACAGGTTTCCCTCAGGAATTTCCCTGTATTTAGCGCCATCCATCATTCCTTCAATTCTGACCAGTTTCCCAGTCCCTGCCGATGAAAAACATCCCCACAACTTTGTGGAGTGTAGGACTTAAAGTGGTCCTACGGACAGATACTCCAATCTCCGCTGTGGAGCTTTGCAGCTCCTTCGGGGTTATCTTTTGTCTCTTTGTTGCCTCTCTGATTAATGCCCTCCTTGCCTGGTCCGTGAGTTTTGGTGGGCGCCCCTCTCTTGGCAGGTTTGTTGAGGTGCCATATTCTTTCAATTTCTTATAATGGATTTAATGGTGCACCGTGGGATGTTCAAAGTTTCTGATAGTTTTTTATAACCCAACCCTGATCTGTACTTCTCCACAACTTTGTCCCTGACCTGTTTGGAGAGCTCCTTGGTCTTCATGGTGCCGCTTGCTTGGTAGTGCCCCTTGCTTAGTGGTGTTGCAGACTCTGGGGCCTTTCAGAATGGGTGTATATCTACTGTGATCATGTGACAGATCATGTGACACTTAGATTGCACACAGGTGGACTTTATTTAACTAATTATGTGACTTCTGAAGGTAATTGGTTGCATCATATCTTATTTAGGGGCTTCATAGCAAAGGGATGAATACATACACATGCACCACTTTTCCATTTTAAATTTTTTTGTTGTTGATTTTTTAAATATTTTTTAAATTTCACTTCACCTATTTGGACTAGTTTTTGTATGTCCATTACATGAAGTCCAAGTACAAATCAATTTAAATTACAGGTTGTAATGCAACAAAATAGGAAAAAATGCCAAGGTGGATGAATACTTTTGCAAGGCACTATGTAAAAAAATCTATTATAAATGATGCAGACAATTACATTGATGGAAGCTACAATCTATCTGCAATAGTAAAGCTGATCTACCCCCAAAAACAATAAAAAATGCACTATATCCCAAAGAATTTCCTCAAAATTAGAAATGATTAAGTACTGAGTTATAATTCAGAGTTACATCACCTGCACAGTGTGGCAGTTAATACATCAAAAGTTTTACCATCAGTGCCTTAATTATAACTTAATTAAAGTACTTTTGAGAGTCAAATCAGAATTTGAGTGGTTTTCCAGGTTTATCTTTCAGAGGAAGCGAGAAACGACAGACAGTAATTACTCCCACAGAGTTGTACATTGGCGATCAGACAGACACCACATTCAGTCAATTACTTTCTCAATTAAAGTGTCACCTGTTGAGAGGATACATCTGTGAATCATCTGTGCCGACAGTTGTTAAATTAAAAATTTAATTTTGACTTTCCGTCAGAAATAGAAATTCTGCTCCCTGGAATTGAGCAACACCTAGATGTGTTGCATTTCAGATGTAAAACTGAAATCAGATCAATCCATTCATCTGGGATTATAAAACACACAGGATAGGTTAAAAAAACACCTCTGTAAATCCAAGATGGAAGGAGGATTGTCTCTCCCAAATTGTATATTTTACTATTGGGCCGCAAACCTCCGCGCTGTTACCTTTTTGCTGGATGGCTCATTTCCGCCATCCAGCTGGCTTAGTATGGAGCGTGAAGAGTGTCACCCCTTCTCTATTGGCGCTGTGATTTTGTCGCCTGTCAATCTGGAGATGTCACTTTATAGTAACAATCCTATTATACATAGCACAGTCCGAATCTGGAGGCAAGTTGAAGTCCACTTTGATCCTAGACCAATATTATTCATGCTCCCTGTTGCGAGGAATCCCTCCTTTGCCCCCTCTAACCTTGATAACACCTTAGAGCAATGGGGTGAGCTAGGGATAAATACTATAGGGGATCTATACAATGGGGCAAAAAAGTATTTAGTCAGCCACCGATTGTGCAAGTTCTCCCACTTAAAAAGATGAGGGAGGCCTGTACTTTTCATCATTAGTGCACTTCAACTATGACAGACAAAATGAGAAAACAAATCCAGAAAATCACATTGTAGGATTTGTTATGAATTTATTTGCAAATTATGGTGGAAAATAAGTATTTGGTCAATAACAAAAGACCAAAGAGCTGTCAAAGGACACCAGAAACAAAATTGTAGACCTGCACCAGGCTGGGAAGACTGAATCTGCAATAGGTAAGCAGCTTGGTTTGAAGAAATCAACTGTGGGAGCAATTATTAGGAAATGGAAGACATACAAGACCACTGATAATCTCCCTCGATCTGGGGCTCCACACAAGATCACACCCCGTGTGGTCAAAATGATCACAAGACCGGTGAGCAAAAATCCCAGAACCACACGGGGGGACTAGTGAATGACCTGCAGAGAGCTGGGACCAAAGTAACAAAGCCTACCATCAGTAACACACTACGCCGCCAGGGACTCAAATCCTGCAGTGCCAGACGTGTCCCCCTTCTTAAGCCAGTACATGTCCAGGCCAGTCTGAAGTTTGCTAAAGAGCATTTGGTCCAGAAGAAGATTGGGAGAATGTCATATGGTCAGATGGAACCAAAATATAACTTTTTGGTAAAAACTCAACTCGTCGTGTTTGGAGGACAAAGAATGCTGAGTTGCATCCAAAGAACACCATACCTACTGTGAAGCATGGGTGCGGAAACATCATGCTTTGGGGCTGTTTTTCTGCAAAGGGACCAGGACGACTGATCCATGTAAAGGAAAGAATGAATGGGGCCATGTATCGTGAGATTTTGAGTGAAAACCTCCTTCCATCAGCAAGGGCATTGAAGATGAAACGTGGCTGGGTCTTTCAGCATGACAATGATCCCAAACACACCGCCCGGGCAACGAAGGAGTGGCTTCATAAAAGCATTTCAAGGTCTTGGAGTGGCCTAGCCAGTCTCCAGATCTCAACCCCATAGAAAATCTTTGGAGGGAGTTGAAAGTCCGTGTTGCCCAGCATCAGCCCCAAAACATCACTGCTCTAGAGGAGATCTGCATGGAATGGGCCAAAATACCAGCAACAGTATGTGAAAACCTTGTGAAGACTTACAGAAAACGTTTGACCTCTGTCATTGCCAACAAAGGGTATATAACAAAGTATTGAGATAAACTTTTGTTATTGACCAAATACTTATTTTCCACCATAATTTGCTCATTAATTAATTACAAATCCTACAATGTGATTTTCTGGATTTGTTTTTCTCATTTTGTCTGTCATAGTTGAAGTGTACCTATGATGAAAATTACAGGCCTCTCTCATCTTTTTAAGTGGGAGAACTTGCACAATTGGTGGCTGACTAAATACTTTTTTGCCCCACTGTATATATTTGAGTTGCTGAGGGAAACTTATAATCTTCCCAGAAGTCACTTTTTCAGATACCTACAAATTAGAGACTGTTAGAAAACACCTCCCGGCATTTGGGAATGCTAAACCTTCCATGTTTGACCGATGCATAAAAATATGCCCCACCTCAGACAAACTGATATCTCATCTATATGACGCTTTCAATGTGTTAGCATACCTTCTCCAGATGCCAATAAGGCAAAATGGGAGGAAGAACTAGGGACTGACATTTCTGTGGCAGACTGGGAAGATAGCTTGGAGTATATCCACACCTGCTCCATTAACTCCAGACATCGTCTCATATAATTCAAGGTATTACAGAGATTAAACTATTCCAAAACTAAACTGCATAGGATATTTCCTGATACATCCCCTATGTGTGATAAATGTCAGGCTGTGCAGGGTACACTACTCCACTGCTTTGCCCTATGCTCTAACTAACACATTTTTAGGATCCTCTCTGAAGCTCTGGAGACTTCAATAGATGCAGACCCACTTCTGATAATCCTGGGAGTGTCTGATTCCCTCAACGGATTAACCAACCCCCCAAAACAACTCATCTCTTACAGTCTCATTTCGGCAAAAAAAAATGTATCTTGTTGTTTTGGAAAAGGAGGGACGCTTCCTCCACCAAAGTATGGCTCAGCAAAATGGCAAACACTGTACATTTAGAAAGAATTAGATATATTCTGAACAATACATTATCAACATTTTATCAAATCTGGCAGCCTTACCTCTCTTACTTGGACCAGTTGGTGCTGTGAATTTGTACATTTTAACGCACTCTGATTTGTAATATTTTAATCTACCTTTGGGCAGCATGTGCTTGCCCTGGCACCTGAGCAGTTGGGGGGGGGGGGGTGACATCTACCCTCTTTCTTTCTACCTGTCCTTGTTCTGTATGTCTTGTTTTGTATTATTTGTTTTGTACCTAGAACTCTGTGTCTTGTTGTTTCTGTCTGCTCTTTTAAGTTTACATAAGAATGGCATACTTCTCTTTTATACCTATACACCATTCTTGTGTGTGTTCAATAAAAAATATTTGAACATAAAAGAAACTAGAAAAAAACTGAAATCAAATTCAAAGACTGGTAAAACAATATACTTAGGTACTGAAATATCAATGCAACCAGGGGTTAAACATGCCATGGTAGCAAGGGTTGGGAAATGCTTAAATAAATGAGAGAGACACTGCATGTGAAACTAGAGATGGATTTAGGAGAAAGTACAGTGCAATTTGAATGATTAGATACATCGATTCCACGTAGTAATACTGTATGGCCATACAGCTCGATTCATGGGAACAAACTCCCTCAGCATCGAGTTAGCCTACCTCCCAACCTGGTCTCAGAACAGTTTGTATTATTCTGTACGTAAGCCGGAGACACTCCATTTGGTATGACATGTTACGTTTGATATGGTATAACACAAACGTCTAGTAATCCAAAGGTTGCGAGTTCGAATCTCATCACGGACAACTTTAGCATTTTAGAAAATGTTATAACTACTTACTACTTTTTAGCTACTTTGGAACTGCTAAGCATGTTAGCTAACCCTTCCACTAACCCTAACCCTTACCCTAACCCTAACCTTAACCCTTTTAGCTAACCCTTCTCCCAACCCTAACCTTAACCCTTTATCCTAACTCCTAAACTTAATCCTGACCTTAACCTTAACCTTAACCCTAACCCCTAAACCTTAGCCTAGCTAACGTTAGCCACCTAGCCACCTAGCTAGAATTCGTAACATATCATACGTTTTGCGAATTCTCCCAAGTGTTCCCTTTGCTATAGCTCTCAAGGGTTCTCTCTTAAGCAATGTTTACAGCCTGGGCCTTAGCCTGAAACATTTCATTTTGGAGGAGACAGAGGGAGTAGGCGGTTAGAGATTGCAAAGACACTTGTAAATGCACTGAACATATAGGAAATTAAGACGTTAGGGCTTCTCAATGGCCCGTCCTCAATTTAAATCAAATCAAATTTTATTGGTCACATACACATGGTTATCAGATGTTAATGTAAGTGTATGGAAATGCTTGTGCTTCTAGTTCCTACAGTGCAGTAATATCTAACAAGTAATCTTACAATTCCACAACAACTACCTACTACACACAAATCTAAAGGGGTGAATGAGAATATGTACATATAAAGACATGGATGAGCAACGACAGAGTGGCATAGGCAAGGTGCAATAGATTATATAAAATAAAGTAGATACATATGAGATAAGTAATGTAAGGTATGTAAACATTATTAAAGTGGCATTATGTACAGTGGCATTGTTTAAAGTGACGAGTGATCCATTTATTAAAGTGGCCAATGATTGGGTGTCAATGTAGGCAGCAGCCTCTCTGAGTTAGTGATTGCTGTTTAGCAGTCTGATGGCCTTGAGATCGAAGCTGTTTTTCAGTCTCTCGTTCCCAGCTTTGATGCACATGTACTGACCTCGCCTTCTGGATAATAGAGGTGTGAACAGGCAGTGGCTCGGATGGTTGTTGTCCTTGATGATCTTTTTGGCCTTCCTGTGACATCGGGTGCTGTAGGTGTCAAGGAGGGCAGGTAGTTTGCCCCCGGTGATGTGTTGTGCAGACAGCACCACCCTCGGAAGAGCCTTGCGGTTGAGGGTGGTACAGTTGCCATACCAGGTGGTGATACAGCCTGACAGGATGCTCGCGATTGTGCATCTGTAAAAGTTTGTCATGGTTTTGGATGACAAGCCAAATTTCTTCAGCCTCCTGAGGTTGAAGAAGGCGCTGAAGGCGCTGTTGAGCCTTCTTCACAACACTGTCTGTCTGGGTGGACCATTTCAGTTTGTCTGTGATGTGTATGCCGAGGAACTTAAAACTTTCCATCTTCTCCACTGCTGTCCCTTCGATGTGGATAGGGGGGTGCTCCCTCTGCTGTTTCCTGAAGTCCTCGATCATCTCCTTTGTTTTGTTGACATTGAGTGAGAGGTTGTTTTCCTGACACCACACTCCGAGTGCCCTCACCTCCTCCCTGTAGGCTGTCTCATCATTGCTGATAATCAAGCCCACTACTGTAGTGTTGTTTGCAAACTTGATGATTGAGTTGGAGGCGTGCATGGCCACGCAGTCATGGGTGAACAGCGAGTACAGGAGGGGGCTGAGCAGGTACCCTTGTGGGGCCCCAGTGTTAAGGGTCAGCGAAGTGGAGATGTTGTTTCCTACCTTCACCACCTGGGGGCGGCCCGTCAGAAAGTCCAGGACCCAATTGCACAGGGCGGGGTTGAAACCCAGGGCCTCCAGCTTGATGATGAGCTTGGAGGGTACTATGTCCAGATGGGATAGTGCAGTGTGAAGTGTGTTGGCAATTGCATCGTCTGTGGACCTGTTGGGGCAGTATGCAAACTGAAGTGGATCTAGGGTGGCCGGTAAGGTGGAGGTGAAATGATCCTTTCCTAGTCTCTCAAAGCACTTCATGATGACAGAAGTGAGTGCTACGGGGTGGTAGTCTTTTAGTTCAGTTATCTTTGCCTGACTGAGCTGGTCATCCTGCGTCTCTCTGGGAATCATCAGGAAAGGATCAGTCTCCACAAAATCGACTGCCTTCACTCTCCCCTGGTTCTTGGCCATCCTTGGTTAAAGCAGCACAATCCACAGATCGACTGGACCGCTGGAAGGGTCACCACTTGGAGTTAATTTTGTCTCTCTAATTGTCTACAGTCTGCCTTGCCTCTGCCTTGTCTGTGCCCCAGTCCATTCCAGAACCTCCTGACCTGTCATCAGTTCCTCCTGAGTATCATGATCTAGCTCCTGTGTTCAGCAAGCACCACGCCCTGTCGCTGCCGCCTCATCGGCCGTACGACTGTGCTATTGTCCTCCAGCCTGGAGCTCCTCTTCCCTGTAGCCGGTTGTACAACCTCTCTCGCCCCGAGCAAGAGGCTATGGAGGGGTACATCCAGGATTCCCTGGCTGCAGGACATGGCAGGCCTTCTTCCTCTCCGGTAGGGGCTGATTTTATCCTTTTTCAAGAAAAAGGATGTGTCACTGAGGCCGTGCATAGACTTCCGTGGGCTGAATGGTATCACTGTTAGGAACAAATATCCCTTGCCACTCATCAGTTCTGCTTTTGCCACCCTCCATGTTGCCACGGTGTTCACTAAACTCGACCTACGGAATGCCTACCACCTTGTCCGCATCAGAAAGGGGGATGAGTAGAAAATGGCGTTCAACACAACACTTGGAGACTTTGAGTATTTGGTCATGCCGTTTTCCAGAGCCTGGTTAATGACGTTCTGAGGGATGTGATTAGATGCTTCATTTTTGTCTATGTGGATGACATTCTTATTTTTTCTAAGGGCACTGAGGGACACCAGCAACACATTCGTCAAGTTCTTCAACGGCTGTTGGAGAACAAGCTTTTTCTTAAGGCTGAGAAATGTGAGTTTCATGCTTCCTCTGTGTCCTTCCTGTGTTACATTATTGCACAAGGACAGTTACGGGTGGACCCTGCCAAGGTCAGGGCAGTCACAGAGTGGCCTGTGCCCTCAAATCTGAAGCAGATACAGCGTTTCCTGGGGTTTGTCAATATTTACAGACATTTCATCCGTAACTACAGCTGTTTGGCAGCCCCTCTCACAACTCTCCACCTCCACTCCGTTCCACTGGAACCCTGAGGCAGAGTCAGCATTCCGGGAACTCAAGCAGCGCTTCACTTCCGCTCCGATTCTCACCCAGACAGACCCAGAACTCCAGTTCGTTGTTGATGTGGACTGCTCCGATATCGGGGTAGGTGCTGTTCTGTCTCAACATTCCCCCTCTGATCAGAAGCTCCACCCACATGCTTTCTTTTCCTGCAACGCTCTCTCCTGCAGAAAGGAATTTTGACATTGGTAACCAGGAATTTCTGGCAGTGAAGCTGTACAAGCTCTTGAGGAATGGCGTCTGAGGAATGGTGTCACTGGTTGGAGGGCTCGGTTCTCCCCTTCATTGTGTGGACGGACCACAAAAACCTGTCCTACATCCAGATCGCCAAAAGTCTGAACTCCCAGCAGGCCAGGTGGGCATTGTTCTTTGGGAGATTCAACTTCACACTCACTTATCGCCCCTGCTCTAAGAATACCCTCTCCCGTCAGTTCACCGCTGACAACACAGGTTCCGAGCCAGAGACCATTATGCCATCCACCTGCATCATTGCCGCTGTCTCCTGGGGGATTGAGTCCAGTATTTGCCAGGCTCAGCAGAACCAGCCTGACCCAGGTAACGGTCCTAGAAAGGCTCTGTTTGTTCCAGATTCAGTTTGCACTGAAGTTCTTCAGTGGGCCCATTCTACTCACCTCACCTGTCACCCTGGTATGAACCGGCTGTCGCCTTCCTGCATCAGTGCTTTTGGTAGCCCACTATGGAGAGAGATGTCCGGGTGTTCATCTCAGCCTGCTCGGTCTATACTCGGAACAAAACCACCAACAAACCCACTTCCAGTCTGCTTCGTCATCTTCCCATACCCAGTCACTCCTGGTCACACATAGCTCTGGGCTTTGTCACTGGCCTTCCCCCATCTAACGGTAACTCAGTCATCCTCACCATTATCGAGATTTTTCAAAGCGGCTCACTTAACCTCTTACACCTATGGTGGCGCTAATTCATTTTTGGAAGAAAAACGTTCCCGTTTTAAACAAGATATTTTGTCACAAAAAGATGCTCGACTATGCATATAATTGCTACTGTTCGAAAGAAAACACTCTGACGTGTCCAGAAATACAAATATCTTCTCTGTGCGTGCCCTTTAACGTGAGCTTCAGGCAAAACCAAGATGACTTGGCATCCAGGAAATGACAAGGATTTTTGAGGCTCTGTCTTTCATGATCTCCTTATATGGCTGTGAACGCAAGAGGAATGAGTCTGCCCTTTCTGTCGTTTCCCCAAGGTGTCTGCAGCATTGTGACGTATTTGTAGGCAGATCATTGGAAGATTGACCATAAGAGACCACATTTACCACGTGTCCGCCCGGTGTCCTGCGCCGAAATTGGTGCGCAAAAGTCACCTGCCAGTATTTTTCCATGGGAGAAAGAGAGAGAAGCAAGCTTCCACGAACTGCATGTCAATGAAGAGATATGTGAAAAAACACCTTGAGGATTGATTCCAAACAACGTTTGCCATGTTTCGGTCGATATTATGTAGTTAATCCGGAAAAAGTTTCACGTTGTAGGTGACTGCATTTTCGGTTTGTTTCGGTAGCCAGGCGCAATGTAGAAAACGGAACGATTTCTCCTACACACAGACGCTTTCAGGAAACACTGCGCATCTGGTATGTGGCTGGGAGTCTCCTCATTGAAAACATCAGAAGCTCTTCAAAGGTAAATGATTTTATTTATTTGGTCATCTGGCTTTTGTGAAAATGTTGCGTGCTACATGCTACACAAAATGCTATGCTAGCTTTGCATACTCTTACACAAATTAGTCAATTTCTATGGTTCAAAAGCATATTTTGAAAATCTGAGATGACAGTGTTGTTAAGAAAAGGCTAAGCTTGAGAGCAAACGCATTATTTTAATTTTATTTGCGATTTTCAGAAATCGTTAACGTTGCATTATGCTAATGAGCCTGAGGCTTAGTCACAATCCCGGATCCGAGATGGGGAGTTTCAAGAGGTTAATTCCCCTCTCCAAGCTTCCATCCTCCAGGGAGACTGCGGATCTGCTGGTATCCCATGTGTTTCGGCTGCATGGCATTCGCACTGGCATCGTTTCCGACTGGGGACCCCAGTACACATCCCAAGTATGGAGATCCTTCTGTTCGGGACTTGGTATTAATGTTAGTCTTTAATCTGGATATCACCCCCAGACCAACGGCCAGACCAAACGGGCCAACCAGGAGATGGAGACTGCCCTACGCTGTGTGACTACGGCTAAACCTTACTCCTGAAGTGCTCAGCTACCCTGGGTGGAATATGCCCACAACACCCTCATCAATGCCTCGTCAGGTATGTCACTCTTCGAGTGTGCTCTGGGTTATCAACCCCCCTTGTTCCCTGCCCAAGAGGTCGAGGTGGCGGTGCCCTCAGTCCATGAGCACATGCGCCGTTGTCATCGCACCTGAAGGGGGGCCCGGGATGCCCTTCACCGTGCCTCCGCCAGAACCCAATCCCAAGCTAACCGTCACCATGCCTCAGCTCCAGTCTACACTCCAGGCCAAAAGGTATGGCTCTTGTCGAAGGACTTGCCTTTGAAAGTGGCTTCCAAGAAACTTGACCCCCCAATTCATTGGTCCCTTTGAGATTAATGGTGTCATTAACCCCTCTGTTATGCACCTGAAACTCCCAGACTCTCTAAAGATCCACCCTACCTTCCATGTGTCCCTGATTGAACCTGTCAGCTCCAGTCCCCAAGCTTCCCCTGGCCTACACTCCATCTTCCCACAGTGTTTCAATAAATACCTTGGTTACTTCATCCCAGTCTCCTCGTTTGAGTCTGCTCTTGAGTTTCCCTGTTCCACTCCGCGTAACAGTGTCGAGGCCCAGATCTGGGGAAGGGTACCAAAAATTGTCAACAGCATTGAAGGTCCCCAAGAACACCGTGGCCGCCATCATTCTCAAATGGAAGAAGTTGGGATAAGGGCCAAAATGAGCAAACGGGGGAGAAGGGCCTTGGTCTGGGTGGTGTTCAACAATCCAATGGTCTCTCTGACAGAGCTCCAGAGTTCCTCTTTGGAGTTGGCAGAACCTTCCAGAAAGACAAACATCTCTGAAGCACTCCACCAATCAGGCCTTTACAGCAGAGTGGCCAGACTGAAGCCACTGCTCAGTAAAAAGCATGTGATGGTCCGCTTGGAGTTTGCCAAAAGGTACCTAAAGGACTCTCAGAACATGAAACACATGATTCTCTGGTCTGATAAAACCAAGATTGAACTCTTTGGCCTGAACGCCAAGCGTCACGTTTGGAGGAAACCTGGCACCATGCTTACGGTGAAGCATGGTGGTGGCAGCATCATTGAGGGAAAGATGAACAGAGCAAAGTAGAGAGATATCCTAGATGACAACCTGCTCCAGAGTGCTCAGGACATCAGAATGGTGTGAAAGTTGACCTTCCAACAGGACAATGATCCTAAGCACACAGCCAAGACAATGCAGGACTGGCTTCGAGACAAGTCTCTGAATGTCCTTGAGTGGCCCAGCCAGAGCCCGGACTTGAACCCAATCCAACATCTCTGGAGAGACCTAAAAATAGCTGTGCAACGACGCTCCCCATCCTACCTGACAGAGCTTGAGAGGATCTGTATAGAAGTATGGGAGAAACTCCCCAAATACAGGTGTGCCAAGCTTGTACCGCCATACCCAAGAAGACTCGAGGCCGTAATCGCTGCCATAGGTGCTTCAACAAAGTACTGAGTAAAGGGTCTGAATACTTATGTAAATGTGATATTTCATTTTTTTTCCTTCATACATTTGCAGAAAATTCTAAAAACCTGTTTTTACTTTGTCATTATGGGGTATTGTGTGTAGATTGTTGAGGGGGAAAAGCATTTAATCAATTTTAGAATAAGGCTGTAATGTAACAAAATGTGGATAAAGTCAAGGGGTCTGAATACTTTCCGAATTAACTACATTGAATACATGGAGCAGGGTAGAAAAAACTGCAAAAAAAACACGATTTAAATGTATTTTCAGAATGTGTCACTGATGTCTCTATTAACAGGCCTACCTACTCTACTAAACTATAGTAATCTTACTGTATTTCTACAATGCCATCTTTTTTGCAACTAAACTGTCAATGTTTGAAAATAATTTAATCTGAGATGTCATACTTTCAGAAGTTGTTTATCCACCCCAGACCTGATGCCTGAGTTGAACGCAGAATGGAGGTAGGCCTATTTAAGGAATCCATGGTGACAGTATAGAGGAAATAATTATACCGACAAATATATAGATAACATAATTGCGTCTGTCAAACAGGTAAGCCCACCTCTTATTTCTTAAATAGTGCTCCAACAAAACCCTCTTAAATTTGCTTCCTTAACTTTCAGCATCAGGCGATGTCCATATTGATTTTAAAAACAGATGTCCACGCATTAGTGGTGGCTGCATCTCAACCAATATTTTTTTTCTAATTTATCCAATTATATTCCATTCTCTTGTTTTTGTCATGGACACTGATATTTCTTTATGTAATCAAGCTTTAACATGTGTGCTTTAAACTTTTTTATCAAGCTGTTGGCTTTCAAATGTTTTCCCGCATTTAACCCCTCTGAATCAGAGAGGTGCGAGGGGGCTGCCTTAATCGACATCCACGTCTTCGGTGCCCGGGGAACAGTGGGTTAACTGCCTTGCTCACGGGCAGAACTGCATGTTTTTACCTTGTCAGCTCGGGGATTTGATCAAGCACTAGAGAAGACCATACCCATCACATCCCACATTATGTTAAAGAAGTCACCATATGTGTGTAACTCAAATGTGTGTTTGGGTCTGCATTGGGAAGGTGTGAAATATCAAAGAGAGAAAGAAGCTAATCAATCTTATCGTAGAAGTTCTCTCCAGTTCATAGCTATTGCACTCATCACGCAATGAAAGAGAAAATAATACCAGAATTACATTTTGATACATTGATTGAATTAAACTATGTCAATGCATTTGAATCATAATGGTCATATGATGGAAAAGTGAAAACAATTCAGATTCAGATTCCCGTTTGCCCTACAAGAAGAAATCTTAGCAAATCTCACACATCACATACAGTTAAAATCGGAAGTTCACATACACCTGTCACAATTTATGACATTTAATCCAAGTAAAAATTCTGTTCTGTTCTGCCCACAAATGTTCTATGGGATTGAGGTCAGGGCTTTGTGATGGCCACTCCAATACCTTGACTTAGTAGTCCTTAAGCCATTTTGCCACAACTTTGGAAGTATGCTTGGGCTTTAACTTCCTGACTGATGTCTTGAAAAGTTGCTTCAATATATCTACATAATTTTTCATCCTCCTGCTGCAAAGCACCCCCACAACATGATGCTGCCACCCCCGTGCTTCACGCTTGGGATGGTGTTCTTTGACTTGCAAGCCTCCCCCTTTAACTCCTAACATAACGATGATCATTATGGCCAAACAGTTCTATTTTTGTTTCATCAGACCAGAGGACATTTCTCCAAAAGGTACGATCTTTGTCCCCATGTGCAGTTGCAAACCGCAGTCAGACATTTTTATGGAGGTTTTGGAGCAGTGGCTTCTTCCTTGCTGAGCGGCCAGTCAGTATGTCAATATAGGACTCGTTTTACTGTGGATATAGATACTTTGTACCAGTTTCCTTCAGAATCTTCACAAGGTCCTTTGCTGTTGTTCTGGGATTTAATTGCACTTTTCGCATCATCTCTTGGAGACAGAACGTGTCTCCTTCCTGATGGGTATGACGGCTGCATGGTCCCGTTGTGTTTATACTTGTGTACTATTGTTTGTACAGATGAACGTGGTAACTTCAGGCGTTTGGAAATTGCTCCCAAGGATGAACCAGACTTGTGGAGCTCTACAATTCTTTTTCTGAGGTCTTAGTTGATATGTTTTGATTTTACCATGATGTCAAGCAAAGCGTTTGAAGGTAGGCCTTGAAATACATCCACAGGTACACCTCCAATGGACTCAAATGATGTCAATTAGCCTATCAGAAACTTTTAAAGCCATGACATCATTTTCTGGAATTTTCCAAGCTGTTTAAAGGCACAGTCAACTTAGTGTATGTAAACTTCTGACCCACTGGAATTGTGATACAGTGAATTATAGGTGAAATAATCTGTCTGTAAACAATTGTTGGAAAAATGACTTGTGTCATGCACAAAGTAGATGTCCTTACAGAGTTGCCAAAACTATAGTTTGTTAACAAGAAATGTGTGAAGTGGTTGAAAAACGAGTTTTAATGACCCCAACCTAAGTGTACGTAAACCTCTGACTTCAACTGTAGGTCTAAACAAAACATAAAGAAAACACAGCAGGAAACAAACAAGATCAGACAAATACCTTTCCTGCCCTGCCATTCCATCCCACCCTACATCTGCCCATATGGGGAGTTGTTCAAAATAGTGACCACCACTGAGATGAAATTTCTCCCTAAGAGCGCAGTGCGCACCATTTTTCCAACCGAGATCAAAGCAGTGGTAGAGTGGGTGGTCTGGACTGGAGAGCATGTCACTCACTGCCTTTGCGCTGGATAGCGAGTTCGTTCAGTAGGGGAGGGGGATCCAATCAATTTAGATGCGGTGATTATTTTAAAATAGTAGGCCTATAGCCTACTCCAGTGACTTGTATACACTTTACTTGTATATGAACCTTCAGTACAAACAATGCGAAACTTGAAGGAACTCGTGGTTCGCATGGTCAAGCAAAATGATACAATGTATTAGTTGTGCACCAGTGCTGCTCTGAAGAGGAAACAATGACACAATGTAGAATAACATCACTCGCAAACCACACAGATGTGGGATTTTTTCCCAAATTGCACATTAAAATATTTAGGGTCATATGACTGCTCTGCTCAGTCTGCTCTGCCATTCCTCTACTTCACACCAGGGCTTCCAATAAAATAGGTTTGCTATATAAGATGTAAATGGGAATATAATGGACCTTTTGAAAGAAATACAAAACAGCTCCCCACTGCCATGAGATGTATATATTTAATGGATTAATTGAATGGTGACCACAGCCCTTTCAAAAATACATTTAAATCGTCCTTTAATGCAATTTTTCAGCTTGCTCCATGTAGGCCTATATAATGTAGGCCTACTGCATTTCAAATTTGGCTCCCAGTGCGACCTTTCTTCCAGCCTATTATGACAAGATGTGTCAGTTCCTTCTCTGTATGTTCCTAGACCACAAGTAAGCCATAAATTGCATCTGAGGTTGCTCCTGATCTTGACATAATAGATGGCTATGATGATATTAATAATACATCATTAACACACACCGAGAAAAAAAGTTTTATTTTAATAAAACCTATTGCTCAACATAAAACCACTTTAATGTCTGTTATTGCAGATTTATGAGCAGTGAAAGATACAAAAAAGGATAGTAGCCTTCGTAAATGGAAAACAGGTTGGGTCTCTTAGGACACTATTAAATTGTGATAATGTACAGATATTGTTCACTTCTTAATAAATAAAAAATGGCCTTTCATTATTACCCTATCAAAAAAATGAAACAGAGAATGAATGCGAGTGTAATGTCTTAGAGCTGTGTTGTTATATAGTTTTGTCGAGCCACATAAGCCTCGTGGGTGTCGCTTCCGTTTCTATCATTTATAATGTAAGATGTAAAATGTCACTACTTATAATGTTTTACTGTTAAATTGAACATGAGGCCCCATGAGAGAATGTGCCACTATCAATCAGATGATTCTTTCCTCTGACTGGTGTACTCCTTTTCCTTGGATATTAAGTTATTTAGTCATGTAAATAGCCCACTCAGTAAAATCCAATGAGGTTAGAGTGTGCTCTTACAATCACTTCAGAACTCTCTGCAGGAACTGAAGGCCAAACAAAATCAAAGTCACTTCTCCTGTTGTCACATCTTGCAGATGAATCACACTTGTTTTGAAGAAAACACGCACACAGACACAGGCACTTGCGCACGCGCGCACGCACACACACACACACGCGCACGCGCATGCGCACACACACACACACACACACCCAGAGATCATTCCTGTGGTGGCACCCTGTGTTACAAAAGCAAGGAGACACAGGGAACATTCGAAGTAAAAGCTCTCAAAATACCACGGCCCTTAGGAGACGGATATTCCATGGGAATTCATTGTTTTAATTCATGTGAGATTACCAACAGGAACTTTTTGCAAGGCTACCCAAACATGTAAAAAAAAATGAAGACAGCAACATGCTGTGACTCTGCAAATTCAAAAGAGAGAGCCAGGAACAAACAGTATGCATTGAACAAGTAAGTAAGACATAAAAAAGAGCCAGTGAAACAGCAACCAAACCATCGTTGAAATATGACACATAACCATTTCAGTAAACATTGCTAAATGTTGTACGAAACATGGTTGTCCAGTATTTGCAGCACAATACATATAAATCGATCACGTGCCCTTATTCTGTCCGTCAACACTCCATTTCGTACCCTGAATTCGTTTTTTCAGGATTATGAGGCAGACCTAACCTCTAGCGAGGCGTCGATGGTGTGCCAAGTACAGGCTAGGGGATAATTAACTCTGCTTTACAATTAGGACCAAGCAGTCCATTGAGAAGACAACAAGTGGACAGGAATAAATACCCAGCAATCAGTAAGGCAGAGGAAGAAGGATAGGATAACTGCCGAAAAATCAGAGAATACGTATACAAAGGGCAAGGTTAAAGATATGTAGTCAAATGCCAAAGCCGGAGATTGACTTTATTTTGGTATAGTAAAATATTGTGCTATTTTGAATGCATCAACAGCTCAATCATCTTGAATGTTCTTTGATTCTTTTGAGATTCTTCACTTGGGCTCCATATCTGATGTAGTAATGTATGTCATTAGGTGACGTGTTGCAAAGTTTCATTAAAGGCTCAAAGTGATTTTCCTGTGTTTATACAGGTAACTTCCAAAATAAAGGAAAAACCAATAGCCAGAACTGCTTCAATGCACCTTGGCATAGATTCTAAAAGTGTCTGTAGCTCTATTGGAGGGATTCACATCGTTTTCATGCTCATCAAACCATTAAGTGACCACTCGTGCCCTGTGGATGGGGGCATTGTTATCCTATGGGGTCAAAGCCATGGTAGCCAAAATAATGCCCCCCACCCAGAAACAAAAAAAAAAGATTTTATAATAAGACAATGGGCTCTCACCTGATAGCCAACTATGGGAAATTACCAAACTGCAGTATTTTATATTTGCAGTATTTGTCTGTATTATTTGCCCTATTATGTGGCAAACAAGTGCATCATTAACATCAAGGGGATGTCCTAAGTGGTACATTGACAAATTCACAAATTGGAGACTATTACATGTTTCTAACACTCAATGAAAGAGTTGACATCCAATCATCCTAGCATTTCAGATAGTACCACATGAAAGCAGAAGCACATTTAAAGATGCACTATGCAGAAATCCCTCCTCCCTTTCCTGGTTGCTAAAATTCTAGTAGTTCACCTAATTTCTGTTTATGTGACAAAACAAGCAAGTATAGTGTAGAGAATCATTAAACCATCTAAACCTCTGTGAAATATATTTTCCATAACCAAACATATTTTATTTTCAGAGTTTGAAGCTGGTACACAAAGCCAAAAGTGAAAGACACAAAAACGAAACTTAAGAACAGAAAGCATAGAAATAGTGCAGATAAAACAGATCTACCTCTTCTTAGACGTGCTTTCAATGGGAATTATTGATCTTGCAAATTTAAAACGTCTTCCACCACATTCAATATCACACGTAAACCTGACTCAGTTACACCAGCTCTGTCAGGAGGAATGGGCCAAAATTCAACTTATTGTGGGAAGCTTGTGAAAATCTACCCGAAACTTTTGACCCAGGTTAAACAATTTAAAGTCGATGCTACCAAAAACTAATTGAACGTATGGAAACTTCTGGCCCACTGGGTATGTGATGAAAGAAATAAAAGCTGAAATAAATCATTCTCTCTACTATTATTCTGACATTTCACATTCTTAAAATAAAGTGGTGATCCTAACTGAAGACAGGGAATTTTTTACTAGGATTAAATGTCAGGAATTGTGAAAAACTGAGTTTAAATGTATTTGGCTAAGGTGTATGTAAAATTCCAACTTCCACTGTAATCACTCGACTACAGAATCAAGTACAGCTGAAACGCCACTTCTAAAACCAAGAAGTGTTGTACGGTAAGTGTAATGTGTTGAATGCATACATAGAAATGTATTCACTACGAACAAACCTCCCAAGGACATCAAACATAATATAAATTACATTTTTCCCCCCCATCTCACACAAAATGGGTTCTTAGAGTCCACAGATCCTGAAAAGTCTTAGAAATACCACAAGGCTTTGGTGGGCTTCATTGAGGAAGCAAGGTCATTGAGGATTACTCATGCTGTACTTCTCTTACAGACAACAGTGTACTACAGACCTGATTGAAAGCAATACATAAGGCTTCTATTTTGATACACGTGTGTCAGGGCCGAAGAACTGCAATAACTCTTCATAAAAGATTTCCAGGTTGAGATGAAACCATTTCTGGCCTGGCAATACCATGAAATAATGTTTGTGTTCAAAGAGTCTCTGTTGGGTTGACTCTGTAAGCTTTTCCTTATTAATTGCACGATTAAAACTCAAACATGTATTCTTGCAGTATATTGTGTTTTTCTGTTTTGTTACTCCAAAATCTTGATTACCTGAGCTGTCTGAATTTTGCAAACAAAATGAAGTAGCCTAAATTACATGTTTAGCCAGTCATCATTGTCTACAACATCTCCCTTTACAGATCTGATTCTCCAATTCTCACATATAGAACACATGCAAGTGGGTATAGTAGAGAACAACTTCTACAGGTACAGACTACACAGAGTGTACAAAATATTAAGCACACCATCCTAATATTGAGTTGTTCCCCACTCTTTTGCCATCAGAACAGCCTCAATACATCATGGCATGGACTCTACAAGGTCTGGGATGCTGGCCCATGTCGACTCCAATGCTTCCCACACCTGTGTCAAGTTGGCTGGATGTCCTTTGGGTGGTGAACCATTCTTGACACACAGGAAACTATTGAGCATGAAAAACCCAGCAGCATTGCAGTTCTTGACACAAACCAGTTCGCCTGGCACCTACCACAACCTGTTCAAAGGCACTTAAATATTTTGTCTTGCCCATTCAACCTCTGAATGGCACACATACACAAGCCATGTCTCAATTGTCTCAAGGCTTAGAAATCCTCCCCTTCATCTACACTAATTGAAGTGGATTTAACAAGTGACATCAATAAGGGATCATAGATTTTACCTGGATTCACCTGGTCAATCTGTGTCATGGAAAGAGCAGGTGACCTTAAACAACTTCTTTGGGCTGCAATCCCGTTAACGGGATGATATGACAACAGCCAGTGAAAGTGCAGGGCGTCAAATTCAAAACAACAGAAATCTCATAATTAAAATTCCTCAAACTTACATGTATTTTATACCATTTTTCAAATAGGCTTCATAGCGAAAGCACCACAAACGATTATGTTAGGTCACCACCAAAGAAAAACTCTGCCATTTTTCCAGCCAAAGAGAGGAGTCACAAAAAGCACAAATAGAGATAAAATTAATCACTAACCTTTTTTTTACCTTTATTTAACCAGGCAAGTCAGTTAAGAAGAAATTTTTATTTTCAATGAAGGCCTGGGAACAGTGGGTTAACTGCCTGTTCAGGGGCAGAACGACAGAACGACAGATTTGTACCTTGTCAGTTCGGGGGTTTGAACTCACAACCTTCCGGTTACTAGTCCAACGCTCTAACCAATAGGCTACCCTGCCGCTTTGATGATCTTCATCAGATGACACTCATAGGACTTCATGTTACACAATACATGTATGTTTTGTTTGATAAAGTTCATATTTATATCAGACAATCTGAGTTTACATTGGCGCATTACGTTCACTAGTTTCAAAAACATCCAGTGATTTTGCATAGCTACATCGATTCAACAGAAATACTCATCACAAATGTAGATGATAATACACGTTATGCAACTGCTGTGTCAGATTTCATAAAAACTTTACAGAAAAAGCAAACCATGCAAAAATCTGAGACGGCGCTCAGAAAAAATAATCAAATTTGCCACCATGTTGGAGTCAACAGAAACCAGAAGTCACATTATAAATATTCCCTTACCTTTGATGATCTTCATCAGAATGCACTCCCAGGAATTGAAGTTCCACAATAAATGCTTGATTCGTTCGATAATGTCCGTTATTTATGTCTAAGTAGGTACTTTTGTTAGCGTTAGGTACACATATCCAAACGCTCGTGCATTACTTCGGACAAAAACTTTAAAAGGTTATATTACAGGTCGAAGAAACATTTCAAACTAAGTATAGAATCAATCATTAGAATGTTTTTATCATAAATCTTCAATAAAGTTCCAACCGGAGAATTCCTTTGTGTGCAGAGGAGCAACTGAACACAAGTCGATATCATGTGGAATGCGCGTGACCAGGAAAAGGCTCTCTGCCAGTAACCTGACTCATTCAGCTCTTGTTCAGTCCCACAACACAGTAGAAGCCTCATTCAAGTTTCTAAAGACGGTTGACATCTAGTAGAAGCCCTAGGAAGTGCAACTTCATTCATATCCTAATGTGAATTCAATAGGGCCTGGGTTGAAAATATACCAACCTCAGATTTCTCACTTCCTGTTTGGATTTCTTCTCAGGTTTTTGCCTGCCATATGAGTTCTGTTATACTCACAGACATCATTCAAACGGTTTGAGAAACTGCAGAGTGTTTTCTATCCAATACTAATAATAATAAGGCTGTTTACTCTGGGCACCTCTGGGCACCTTTCGTCCAAGCTACTCAATACTGCCCCTGCAGCCATAAGTTAATGTTTTGTACACTCAGTGTATATTTCCCGTTACATTATGTGAATCTCTTAAGTATCATGCAACACTTTTAAACCTGAAAGGGTCCTAAAATACTGAAAAACTTTGGCAGAAATTAGAATCCTACCCAACACCCCATTAGATGCTGCCAAGACAGCTGCTACTCTTCCTGGGGTCCAAACACATTAATGCACTTACATTACACATCAAACAAAAGATAAAACAGTACATAATTTAACATTATTAAACCACTACATATCTACTATACAAAATGTATAATACCATCATACAACAAAATTACAATATACGTGTCTGTAGAGTGCGAGTGCTAGTGTTTGTATGTGTGTGTCTGTACCTATGTGCGTGTATCTTCACAGTCCCCGCTGTTCCATAAGGTGTATTGGTATCTGTTTTTTTTTATCTGATTCTACTGCTTGAATCAGTTACCTGATGTGGAATAGAGTTCCATGTAGTCATGGCTCTATGTAGTACTGTGCACCTCCCATAGTCTGTTCTGGACTTGGGGTTTGTGAAGAGACCTCTGATGGCATGTCTTGTGGGGTATGCACCCCCCATCTTATCTACTTTTGTATCAACATGTTTAGACTTTGACAGTTTACAATCCAGGATTACTCCAAGCAGTTTAGTCAACTCAACTTGTTCAATTTCCACATTATTCATTACAAGATTAATGTTTGGATTTTAGGATTTATTTGTCCTAAATACAATGTTTTCTGTTTTGAAATATTTGGGACTAACTTATTCCTTGCCACCCATTCTGAAACTGACTGCAGTTCTTTGTTAAGTGTTGCTGTCCTTTCAGTTGTTATAGTAGCTGACGTGTATAGTGTTGAGTCTAGAGGTCGACCGATAAAGATTTTTCAACGCAGATACCGGTACCGATTATTGGAGGACCAAAAAAGCCGTAACCGACCAATCGGACGGTTTTTATTTATTTATTTGTAATAATGACAATTACAACAATACTGAATGAACACTTATTTTAACTTAATATAATACATCAATAAAATCTATTTAGCCTCAAGTAAATAATGAAACATGTTCAATTTGGTTTAAATAATGCAAACACAAAGTGTTGGAGAAGAAAGTAAAAGTACAATATGTGCTATGTAAGAAAAAAAAAGTTTTAGTTCCTTGCTCAGAACATGTGAACATATGAAAGCTGGTGGTTCCTTTTAACATGAGTCTTCAATATTCCCAGGTAAGAAGTTTTAGGTTGTAGTTATTATAGGAATTATAGGACTTTTTTTCTCTATACCATTTGTATTTCATATACCTTTGACTATTGGATGTTCTTATAGGCACTAGTGTAACAGTATAGCTTCCATCCCTCTCCTCGCTCCTCCCTGGGCTCGAACCAGCAACACAACAACAACAGCCACCATCGAAGCATCATTACCCATGCAGAGCAAGGGGAACAACTACTAGAAGGCTCAGAGCGAGTGACGTTTGAAACGCTATTAGCTAGCCATATCACTTCGGTTACATTAGCCTCATCTCGGGAGTTGATAGGCTTGAAGTCATAAACAGCGCAATGCTTGACGCACAATGAAGAGCTGCTGGCAAAACACACAAAAGTGCTGTTTGAATGAATGTTTATGCGCCTGCTTCTGCCTGCCAACACTCAGTCAGATACTTAGATACTTGTATGCTCAGTCAGATTATATGCAACGCAGGAAACGCTAGATAATATCTAGCAATATCATCAACCATGTGTAGTTTTTAGTGATTATATTGTAGTGATTATGATTGATTGTTTTTTATAAGAAAGACTAAAGCTAGCTAGCAAATTACCTTAGCTTACTGCATTCGCGTAACAGGCAGTCTCCTTGTGGAGTGCAACGAGAGAGAGGCAGGTCGTTATTGCGTTGGACTAATTAACTGTAAGGTTGCAAGATTGGATCCCCCGAGCTGACAAGGTGAAAATCTGTCGTTCTGCCCCTGAACGAGGCAGTTAACCCACCGTTCCTAGGCCGTCATTGAAAATAAGAATGTGTTCTTAACTGACTTGCCTAGTTAAATAAAGGTTTAAAAAAATAAAATTTAAAATATATAAAAATTAGAAACCCAAAAATACCGATTTCCGATTGTTATGGAAACTTGAAATCGGCCCTAATTAATCGGCCATTCCAATTAATCGGTCGACCTCTAGTTGAGTCATCTGCATACATTTACACACTGGCGGCATGTCATTAGTAAAGATTGAAAAAAGTAAGGGATCTCGACAGCTTCTATTAAAAAACACCCTCTGTGATCTGTTAGACTTTTATCCAAAATATAACAGGGGGTGTAAAGCCATAACATATATGTTTTTCCAGCAGCAGACTATAATCAATAATATCAAAAGCCGCCTAGAAAAACATCCCCACAATCTTTTTATTATCAATTTCTCTCAGCCAATCATCAGTCATCATCAGTAAGTGCTGTGCTTGTAGAATATCATTCCATATAAGCGTGCTGAAAGGCTGTTGTCAATTTGTTTACTGTAAAATAGCATTGTATCTGGTCAAACACATTTTATTCCAAAAGTTTACTAAGGGTTAGTAACAGGCTGACTGGTCGGCTATTTGTGCCAGTAATTAGGGCTCTACTATTCTTAGGTAGCGGAATGACTTTTGCTTCCCTCCAGGCCTGAGGGCACACACTTTCTAGTTGGCTTAAATTGAAGATATAGAAAATAGGAGTGGCAATATCAAACCTCTATTATCCTCAGTAATTTTCCATCCAATTTATCAGACACCGATGGCTTGTCATTGTTGATAGACAATAATACTTTTTTCACCTCTTCCACACTCACTTTCAGAATTCAAAATAATTGTCTTTTATAATTTGGTCAGTTATTTGTGTAGTGTCGGCGTTTGTTGCTGGCATGTCATACCTAAGTTTGCTAAGCTTGACAATGAAAAAAATTATTAAAGTAGTTGGCAATATCAGTGGGTTTTGTGATGAATGAGCCATCTGATTCAATGAATGATGGAGCTGAGTTTGCCTTTTTGCCCAAAATTTAATTTAAGGTGATCCAAAGCTTTATCCTATCATTTTTTATATAATGTATCTTTGTTTTATTTTTATTCAGTTTAGTTATCTTAGCTGGTACAGGATAGTTCCTTTTTAAACTCACCACCAGTATGCTATAACTCTCTGTGATCACTCCATTCCCACCCTTCTTGAAATGAAAATCCCCATGCGCTGTAAATGCCTTGTATGGATTAACATATTATTACCTGCCTCCTCGCAGATTAAATAATTTTACATTTGATCACAGCATCTTTTGTAAACCCATTACCAAGTTGACACAAAGCTGGGCACTTTGAAGCAGTGCTATTTTGGTAAATTGTACCACAACAGGAAGTCACTATCTGAGCAGCTACTCTAGAGAGAGGTGGGAAGTGGAGGTCAGAGATAGCAGGAGTGACATGACAGCAAGACAGAGGGAGAAAATGGAGGTTCAAACTCGCAGCCCAAGGGTTTGTGCGGTGTGACAAACTGTCAGGGATTATTGTTACACCTATTAGTTGACAGTGCCAAGCGGCCATCGTCATTTAGAGCATGTCATCCGTGACTTTGCAAATGTAAAGTGTCTAATTCTTAAATGTTAAGCACACAACCACGATGTTGTGACAGAAGAAGGAAAGCATCACATTAGACTTGAGAAATGTCACAGGACAGTGATCAATGATGGGGGAGGCATTTTCATGTTGCCATCTTCACACCTAATCATTAAGTGTTACCCAATCCTGGAATATTTATTAGAAGCGCTTAACAGTGAACAAAACATGCTAATTATCAAGTCACAAACATTTATTAAAACATTCAAATAAAAATGTGTTTCTTTTTTACTTTCAGTTGCTCATGCGTTGGTCTATACTTTCCTCAGACATGGCTGCAATTGTATCTATCATCCAGTGACCTTAGTCAAGGGTGGAGGCACGCCCATGCCCATCCGCTGGGGAGCCAGGCCCACCCAATCAGATTATTTGACAGTGTCCTAAACAGGACATTATTTGTCTTTTCACCTAAACATGCAAACACCACCCAATAGTATTCATAGCAAGAAGGACACTGGGTTAGTCAGATTTGATTAAATATAACAGAACAGTTTAACTGGAATGACATTCACTCTCACGGAATGGCTCTGACAAAAATAACTAACTGGAAGCCACACCCCCAATAAGCCAAGCATATGACTGCATTGAGGCATATGTGACTGTGTGTCACACCCTGACCATAGTTTGCTTTGTATGTTTCTATGTTTTGTTTGGTCAGGGTGTGATCTGAGTGGGCATTCTATGTTGGATGTCTAGTTTGTCTGTTTCTGTGTTTGGGCTGATATGGTTCTCATTCAGAGGCAGGTGTTAGTCATTGTCTCTGATTGGTAACCATATTTAGGTAGCCTGTTTTGTGTTGGGGTTTTGTGGGTGATTGTCTATGTTGATTGCTTGTGTCAGCACAGTCCTCATTAGCGTCACGGTCGTTATTTAGTTTATTGTTTTTGTATAGTGTGTTTCAGTGTTCAGTGTTTTCTTTATTCAATTTCATCATGAACACATACCACGCCGCATTTTGGTCCTCCGATCCTTCTCGCCTCTCCTCTTCAGATGAAGAGGAGGAGGACCGTGACAGAATCACCCACCAACCAAGGACCAAGCGGCGTGGTAAAAGACAGCGACAACAGCAGCAGCAGCAGCAACAACAGCGGCCAGCATCACAGGACTCCTGGACATGGGAGGACATATTGAACGGAGTGTGACCCTGGGCACAGGCTGAGGAATATCGCCACCCCCAAAGCAGCGCTGGAGGCAGCGAATGCTGAGCGGTGGCGATATGAGGAGGCAGCACGGCAGCGCGACAGGTACGAGAGACTGCCCACCAAAAAATTGGGGGGTGGCACACGAGGTGTGGGGCTAAGCCAGGTAGCAGACCTGAGCTCACTCCTTGTGCTTATTATAAGCAGCGCGTTACTGGTCAGTCATCGTGTTATGAGGTTAAGCGTACTGTGTCGCCAGTACGTGCCCATAGCCCGGTGCGCTATAGGGCCGGCCCCCGAAGGTGTCATGCGAGTGTGGGCATCGAGCCAGGGCGTATGGTGCCTGCTCAGCGTGTCTGGTCGCCGGTACACAGTTTTGGTCCAGGGTATCCTGCGCCGGCTCTGCATACTGTGTCTCCGGGGTGCTGGGAGGGTGCAGTGCGTCCTATGCCTGCACTCCGCTCATGCCAGGCAAATGTGGGAGTGGAGCCTAAGTGAGAGGTGCGCATAGTAGGCACTAGATCTCCCGTGCTTACCTACAGCCCGGTTCAACCTGTGCCTGCACTCTGGAGGGCCGGGCTAGAGTAGTGATCCAGCCTGGGGGAGTGGTGCCAAGGCTGGGCACCAGAGCTCCAGTGCTCCCCCACAGCCTGGTCCTTCAGGTGCCTCCTCCTAGCACCAAGCCTCCTGGAGGTCTCCCCAGCCTGGTGGGTCCTGTGGCAGCCCCACGCACCAGGCTGTCTCTCTGTCTCCTCTCTACGGGTGTTCCCGCCTGTCCGGCGCTGCCGGAGTCTCCCGCCTCAGAGGCGCCAGAGCCCCTCAGTCCAGAGGTGCCAGTGCCCTTCTGCCCCGAGCTGCCCCTCTGTCCAGTGGGGTCATTTAGAAGGGTCGGCGTGGTTAGGAGGCCACGGAAGCGGACAATGAGGCGGACTAAGACTGTGGTGAAGTGGGGTGCTATGTCCAGCACCAGAGCCGCCACCGCGGACAGATGCCCACCCAGACCCTCCCCAATAGGTTCAGCTTTTGCGGCCGAAGTCCGCACCTTGGGGGGGGGGGTTACAGTCACACCCTGACCATAGTTTGCTTTGTATGTCTCTATGTTTTGTTTGGTCAGGGTGTGATCTGAGTGGCCACTCTATGTTGGATGTCTAGTTTGTCTGTTTCTGTATTTGGGCCTGATATGGTTCTCAATCAGAGGCAGGTGTTAGTCATTGTCTCTGATTGGGAACCATATTTAGGAAGCCTGTTTTGTGTTGGGTTTTGTGGGTGATTGTCTATGTTGATTGCTTGTGTCAGCACAGTTCTCATTAGCTTCACGTCATTATTTCGTTTATTGTTTTTGTATAGTGTGTTTTCTTTATTAAATTTCATCATGAACACATACCATGCCGCATTTTGGTCCTCCGATCCTTCTCGCCTTTTTTATGCATTGTGATGGTTTTGTCAAGAAAGAACATCACATAGCAGTTTCCTGTAACCTAGGGAGAGTCTGCAATTAAAATCAAATCAGAGCAATTGGAGTTGGCTGAACTAACCCTTTTTGTCCTGTTACCATTTTAACTAGACATTGGAGGGACAGACAACGCCAAATTGAACATTTGTTTTCAGACCTCAAAACTGAGTGTGGTGTTAAAGTAGTTGAAATGCTACCTTCTATGGCAGCATTTTTTACGTCACCGGGTCACGTGTGTCAATAACAATATTACATCCACCATCCTCCCCTGAACCTGAATATAATCAAGGGCGGTATCTGCCACCATAGCTACCACCGAGTCACTGTCGAGGATTGACAGTTCACCTCAATGGCGGCACATATTCAACAACATGTAAAAGCATTTCTACTGTACCAAAGCAAGCTCCTCATAGCTCCATGAAGAATGGTGGTTGTGGAACTGTGGATATCTACTGTATATAGGTCAGCGAGAGACTATGGGAGTTCCCATGGTGATGAAGCTGTGTAAATCTTTGTGGCTTTCACACTGCCAGACCACACAGAGTAGTCCCCAGGGGACAGAAGCCCTGAGAGCAAACCAGAGACTAAGACATGAGAGCAAACCAGACTTAACCAGAACAAGACTTAAAAGCACAACTTGGAAGATATGCTCTGTTCAATGTTAATTTAAATGAATGATATATAAAAGTGAAATTAAGATTTTGATAATACAATATACGGTATGTTATGATGGGTGTGCGGTATAGGCCTACTTTGAAATTAATTATATGCCAATTAATTCTTGAAGAATATAACTAATATGCCTCATGAGTATTGTACAACAGCCTTGCCATGATCCTAACCCACAAAATCTACATGGGTTTGATGCATATTTGGACATTCATATTAGTGTATATGAATATTATTTCCCTTTGCTGATTTTACTAACCACTGTTTCCAATGTGTTGGAATTCTGTTTTTATACTGTTTCACGGGGTATTCTCACCCCTTCCTCGGCAGTAAGTCTGTGTGAGACCAAGTGGTTGCTCCAGGACATCAGCATTGTCGGGGTGCCGACACAATAGGTGTTTATTGCTTCCAGGCCAAAGCACTCAGCAGGGTTTTGACATATCCCGGCAGTCCTTTTATTGAGCTCAATATTAAAAGTCTGGCTAGCAAAACACTCTGAACCTTGCCTGGGTGAGTGAACTGAGTGAGTAGACATGCCAGTCAAGGTTATGTAACATTAGTTATTGTACAAAGTAGTGAAAGAGTAGGGATTCTGGTATATCCAAGAAAACTTTATTTATCCCCTCAGTGGCAATTAAGAGGGCATTGCCAGGTTAAAAATTATATAACATCCGCATGTCAAGATCATACATACTACATTTTAAACATATGGCTTTATGTGCAATGGTAAAGTGCCGTAGCTTATTGTATAGTTCTGAAGTAGAAAAATTGAAAGGCGTTAAGCCCTGGGTATTGAAGTGTAATATTATGGTGATATGGATGGAGTTATATGCATGAGGGAATTGGCTGAGTGTTGTTACATGTTGCTGGTTGGCCTTAGGGATACCTTGAGCAACATTATTTTGTTTTAAACTTTTATTTCACTACATTTCTCACTTATTTCACTACATTCCTCAACAAAATGATGCACTTTTTACTCCATACATTTTCCCTGACACCCAAAAGTACCCGTTACATTTGAATGATGAGCAGGTCAGGAAAATGGTCCAATTCACACACTTATCAAGAGAACATACCTGGTCATCCCTACTGCCTCTGATCTGGAGGACTCACTAAACACAAATACTTTGTTTGCTTGGTTTGTATATGATCTTATTGTTGGTAGTGTGCCTCTGGAATTGTGCCATCTGGTTTGCTTAATATAAGGGATTTGAAATGATTTATACTTTCACTTTTAATACTTAAGTATATTTAAGCAATTACATTTACTTTAGAAACTTGAGTATATTTAAAACCAAACAGCTTTAGACTTTTACTCAAGTAGAATTTTACTGGGTGACATTCACTTTTACTTGAGTCATTTTCTGTTAATGTATCTTTACTCTTACTCAAGTATGACAACTGGGTACTTTTTCCACCCCCAAGGTCAAGCTTATCAACTAATTCAAGGTGAATGTAGATTTTGAATACAAGAAAAGCTGATGATGTGGGCAGTTTAGAAGCCTCTTTTGGGAAGGCCACTCTTCACTGTCAAGCCGTCTCACCGGCCCTCTTCATGACAATATTCTTAAGGACAGCTGTCCACTGCAAAATAAATATGCATCCTAGCTCCCTTAGGGGTCAATGTAATCAATGTCCCCATGTGAAGTTGGCTGTCACATTAGATATAGGGGTGAAACATATACTTAAATAAATAGAGTGGAGTGGTTGGAGTAGCTCACAAGGGGCTCAGCAGGATTTCTTTCTCCTGAGGGATGAGAAGAATGCCAGCCATGCAGTCAATGGTTGGTTGGGAAATGTCAATCAAGCCGTGCACATGGCACGTCAACGTCATTTTCACGGAATCACAGTTATCCTTGAGAGATAACCAAGCAAAACTCACCCTCAGCAACGTGACCAACCACGACTGCTCTGTCTACTGCGTGCACTTCAAATATACTGGCAGATAACCGGAAAACAACGCAGCTCGGCACGGAGCGTATGAACTCTGTGTACACTCTGAAAATAGAGCTGTGGTTGCGTGAAAGGCAGGAAAGGGAGCGAGGCGCCATATGCGCCTGCTGAAATCGGAAGAGGGCAATGTACCCTTGTAGGTACACGCGCATCAGAGCTGAGTATTGGCCGCTGTGCTTCCAGATCATTTCTTCATTGGGTTGGCGTTGTCGGAACACTCTCCCGCCGTGTGTGCTCCTGTGAAGAGTTTGGACCCTGTCGGGTAGGAAACTGGCTCAGAGAAACCTTTTCCGCATCCCTGGAAGGTGCACATATGTCTACCTGTCTGGTGTGGCCTCAGCAGCAGCAGGCATTGGTTCATTGGGGTCCCGCTATTTCACATGGGCATTGTTCCAGCAATTCAGGCACTAGATAATGCTAAAGGTCCTGTTTGCATGGTACACAGCTCATTTCTTACTGCTCGCACGAACCCACAAAATCCAATTAGCTGAAGTGACAGCGTCTCATACACATTCTCATATCTAATCTTATGCCCAATAAACTAAAGAAGCAGTTCCCTCGTGCACTGGGTATTTCATACCTCAGTGAAGTTTCCCTAACATTAACCTCATTAGCCATTGTCTGGTGACAAGTTATCTCCAACAGGGATAATTACCGAGGTGTGGAGTTAAGGAAAAATAATAGAACGTGGTCAACTCTAACAACACGTTATAGTACTATCCATTTCATATCAGTAGGAACTAGCCATTTCATGTCAGTAGGAACTAGCCATTTCATGTCAGTAGGAACTAGCCATCTCATGTCAGTAGGAACTAGCCATCTCACGTCAGTAGGAACTAGCCATCTCACGTCAGTAGGAACTAACCATTTCATTTCAGTAGGAACTACCCATTTTATGTCAGTAGGAACTACTCCTTGTATGTCAGTAGGAACTAACCATTTCACGTCAGTAGGAACTAACCATTTCACGTCAGTAGGAACTAGCCATTTCATTTCAGTAGGATCTACCCATTTTATGTCAGTAGGAACTACCCATTTTATGTCAGTAGGAACTACCCATTTAATGTCAGTAGGAACTAACCATTTCAGTAGGAACTACCCATTTTATTTAATTGGGAACTACCTATTTTATGTCGGTAGGAACTACCCATTTCACGTCGGTAGGAACTACCCATTTCACGTCAGTAGGAACTACCCATTTCACGTCAGTAGGAACTACCCATTTTATGTCAGTAGGAACTAGCCATTTCATATCAGTAGGAACTAGCTATTTTACTTCAGTAGGCCAGATTACTGTGTACCTAGAGTTGGGTGATATGGATTTATATTACGATAAATTTTTAGATAACAGTAAATCAGTGATAAATTATGATAAACCATTTGGGGGGGAGGTGCTAATGCTGGGCGATATGGACAAAAAGTCATATTGCGATAAATGTAACTATTTTGCGAGATAATATCGATAACACAAAAAAAAGATAGAATGGACAGTTACTTTACATTAGCAGCAGGGCTCTAGACCAGTGGCAAGCAAGCCCATTTAGATGGTAGCCTATGACTAAAAAAGTAAGCTATTTCATCTAATCTATCCAGGAAATGCATGATTGATATTTTGATGTAGCAACCTGTCAAAATAGGATCCAGAAATTATTCTAATTATTTTGGTCTCTTCTGAGAATTTGCTGACATCTATAGGCTATATTATTCACCACCTTTGGAAGTCAAAACACTAGCTAGATTGCTAACTCTAAATACAATAGTTGCTAGATAGCCAAGTAGGCTAATTGATTCATCTATCAGTAAATGGAGTGTCATACAAAAACTTTCCAGAGCTAGAACTAGGCTACTTGATGTAGGTGCCGGAAATTACACCAGCAGCATTCAAATTTACCAGACAATTGATACATTTCCTGGAAATGTACTATATGCATTGGGTGCGTAACCTGATCAGGGCGTCCACCCACAGTGCTCAGAATGACCAAGTCACATTTAGAATATGGAAATGATTCTTAACAGAACATGCAACTCAAGGATGCAATGGCGCGAGTCCTTCTTATCGAATTCCAATGCATACTTTGAAGATGTTAGAATAACTGCCCACATTTACTTTTCCTCAGTCAACAAGACAAATAACAAACAGCAAAATCACTAGCCTATGTCAATCTACTATCCCCCATAGTAGAAAAGTTGACCTATTCTATTAGTCAGCTTGTAGTTCTGTGCGAGAAAAGATAAAGAAAGCATCACAGGTTACATGTATTTCTATCGACTTGAATTTCCATCAATGAATAGGCTAAAAAGCATTTTTTTTGCAATGGGATTTTTTTTCTTTTCCAGACCATTGGCCAGTGCCAATTTTATTTATCTGCTTTAGTGCCAAAAGCCGGGCTAATGAAAACCCTGAACTGCAGCCTACGCCGTTTGCAAAGTGGTACCAATGGTACCAAGTGGAACTCAATATTAAGAGGTGAGATATACGTTATATACTGACAGAAAGATGACTTTCCTCTACTATACTACAATAACAGTAGTTGCTTTGAAAACTGTACTTTTTCACTCAATACCATTTTGAGCAATGGTCATATGTTTGTGCTTCTCAGAATGCATCTCTCCCTCCTCAGTGCTCACAGTCGGGAGAGGGAGTGAGTCAGCAGCCAACAGTGAAACTGAGACAGGCAGATACTTTCATAGCATGAATCAACATTATGCATGAGCTATTACTCTTTACAAAATAATGGTTTTAGAACAATCTACAGGAATGTTGTGTAGCAAAATAACAGACAACTACCAAAGTAAGTAAAATCGTCCGAGCTCTAAGTGCTAAGGATCTCCAATTATGACATTGAACAACACCATTTTTTCACATCACCAGCAATGGTCCATAAGCCTCTGAGGCCCTTTTATGTGGCTTTTTCCTCATTCAAGGCTCCCCAACAACATAGTTTGACATTACTTTTTGTCAGCATGATAGGTACGTACGTAGTAGCTGAATTTCAATCAGCTATTTGGGTGTGACACATCCCTGTGCCTGATAAACGATGTGTCCAAAAGTAGAGGCGACTGTCAATCAATAGGTTGTCAAGGAGCAATGTCGACTTTGTCATTCCTCTTGACTCAGTGATACGTCAATAATACAATTCCTGCAACCTACAGAAGTCAGTGTCTGTTGTCAAAAGGATGGCGAGACATATAATGGTATTAATTTCCGGTGGGTTTCCATCTTACAGAGTGCATTATTCTAATATCACAAGAGAACAAGAGTGGATGAACAACCCTACTGTGAATGAAAATACTTTCACAAGACAATTAAGTGGCCAACTGTGATCCTATAGTGCCTGGTTCCTCTCTAGGTTTCTTCCTAGGTTCCTGCCCTCCGAGGGAGTTTTTCCTAGCCACCGTGCATCTACATCTGCATTGCTTGCTGTTTGGGGTTTTAGGCTGAGTTTCTGTATAGCACTTTGTGACATTGGCGGATGTAAAAAGGGGCTTTATAAATACATTTGATTGAACTGCTTCCCCACTGGGCACACACTGGTTGAATCAACGTTGTTTCAATGTGATTTCTCAACGTATTGTGACGTGGAATCAACGTGCAAAATACATTGGATTTGAATAAAGTCATCAACCAGTACTGTTTTCATCTCATTTCAACCAGCATTGTAAACATTGAAATTAGGGTAAAACTTTCAACTTAAATACATGTACCTAACCTTACTAACAGGTTGTGATATCAATTTAGATTTTTGTCACTGGCCTACACACATTAACCCAAAATGTAAAAGTGGAATAATTTGTTAATTTTTTAAAATCAATTAATTCAAAATGAAAAGCTGAAATGTCTTGGGTCAATAAGTATTCAAGCCTAAATAAGTTCAGGACAATCACATAATAAATTGCATGGACTGGGTAAACATAAAAATAGCATGGTGAAGTTTTAATTACACTTTGGATGTGGTATCAATACACTCAGTCACTACAAAGACACAGGCATCCTTCCTAACTCAGTTGCCGGAGAGGGAAAGGAAACCGCTCAGGAATTTCACCATGAAATTGGCCAATGGTTACTTAAAAACAGTTACAGAGTTGAATGGCTGTGATAGGAGAAAACTGAGGATGGATCAACAACATTGTAGTTACTCCACCATACTAACCTAATTGACAGATTGAAAATTAAAATATTCCCAAACATGCATCCTGTTCGCAACAAGGCACTAAAGTAACACTAGAAAAATTTGGCAAAGCAATTAACTTTTTGTACTGAACACAAAGTGTTATGTTTGGGGTAAATCCATTGCTACACATTACTGAGTACCACTCTTCATATTTTCAAGCATAGTGTTGGCTGCATTATGTTATGTGTATGCTTGTAATCATTAACGACTGGGGAGTTTTTCCGGATAAAAAACAAAACAGAATGGACTAAGCAAAGGCAAAATCCTAGAGGAAAACCTGGTTCAGTCTGCTTTCCACCAGACACTGGGAGATGAATTCACCTTACAGCAGGAGAATAACCTAAAACACAAGGCCAAATCTACACTGTAGTTGCTTACGAAGAAGATAGAGAATGTTCCTGAGTGGCCGAGATACAGTTTTGACTTAAATCTGCTTGAAAATATATGGCAAGAAGTGAAGAGGTTTGTCTAGCAATGATCAACAACCAATTTGACAGAGCTTGAAGAATTTTGAAGAACATGGGCAAATGTTGCACAATCCAAGTGTTGAAAGCTCTTAGAGAATTACCTAGAAAAACAGCTGAATTTGCTGCCAAAGGTGATTCTAACATGTATTTACTCAGGGGGTTGAATATTTATATTAGTGTTTTATTATTCTTCCACTTTGAGTATTTTGTGTAGATTGTTGACAAGAAAATACAATTAAATCCATTTTAATCCCACTTTGTAACACCAAAAAAATGTGGAATAAGTCAAGAGGTGTGAATACTTTCTGAAGGCACAGTAGAAACATAAAAAAAATGAACATCCTGTATTCATATAGTGATTGGGTGGTTGAAATTATGTTGAACTGTAGATTTGATTCGAAATATTTGTATTTGACCTGGTTTCAATGTCAATAGTAAAATGCTATGTTTGAATATGTTTGAATCAACATCATCGTTTAAACGCTGTGCCATCAACCTAAATAAAGAGGTATTTTGAAGTCCCAACAATTTCTGTTTCTGCCTGATCAGTGACTCCGACTGGTATATGAGGGGTAAAGTTTTAGAAACATCTTAAGGACGATGAATAGCAACAGGATGCACCTGAGAAAAGGTACTGAATAATTATGTAAATAAGGTATTTATTTTTATTATTATACATTTTGCAAAATATTCTAAAAAACGATTTTTTACTTTGTCATTATGGGGTATTGTGATTCAATTGATGAGACATTTTTTAATAAATAAAAAAATAAGGCAGTAGCCTATCACAATGTGGGAAAAGTCAAGGGGTCTGAACACTTTCCGAATGCACCTCCCGAGTACCGCAGCGGTCTAAGGCACTGCATCGCAGTTTGTCCACACACATATGGTCATGTATTGTATCATCACGTTACTCTAAGTTTACTTCGATATGATGGTTATTATATCAATATTTGCTCATACAGGTATTTCTACCAACATTTCAAGCATAATTAACACCTTGTCAAGTTTACCAACAAATTTGCTGTTTCCATCAGGCCTGTCGTAACATTTTTTATCCAACATGTACTTTACTCGCATAAAAAGGTTGGAGGGAAACCTGGGGCTTCATTTATAAAACGGACTTATGATCAATTTTGATCTTAAGTATGACTTACGCAGAAAACAACGCAAAAGTAGTTATGTATAAAACCTGTATCTTATCTCGACGCAAAGTCTAGACTTGAGGTAAGGGATTTTCCTGCTGGTTATGTATGGCCAGTTTAAGGTCAGACCATTTCTTTTTCACATCAGCCCCAGTTCTGTCTTGCTGCCCCACCTCGTTCACTGCAGCGGCAACACACTCCCAAAGCTACCTGTTTGGATTTGTTTGTCAACCCACTATTTAGTCCACTGAATATATACGTGATCCACCATCCCCGTGATCTCGTCTTCCAAAAATGTTGCTTTTCTCTTTTGTTCCATGGCTATTCCTGACTAAACATCATTTGTGCTAGTATTCTATAAGGGGAAATCACTGATTGTAAGGCACGTTCAGGTACCGTCAATTTTAAGTTAATTTGAGATTTATAGATCACAGGTGCGTAAGTTACAAATGGGCTTCTTAGAACTTGCGTAAGCAAGGTTTTTTATGCTCAGTATCTTTTATGAATCGAACGTAAGCACACCGTCGGAAATTATCTTACGACTAAGTTCAAGTATAAATCTACGTTTTTTTTTAATAAAAGAGGCCCCTGATTACTGTCTTGTTTTTCTTCTGGTGGTTGTTAGTTCTCAAGATTATCTTATTTCAAAATATATATCTCCATTATCTGGTTTTAGTCATTTAAGTTTACACTGAAAATGTTTTCCCCTATGAATATAGGGGAAACACTGATGATTCTGCGTTTGTAAAAACTTTACAACAGTGTGTCTCATTAGTGTTTTCTGCCTGGCTAAACATGTAGCTCCAGTAGCTTCTTGAGCTCCAAAATGTTACTAAGCTCAAATGATCCCTGTGCATTTATATTAACAAACATGTGCAAGTTCATACTATGAACTACGCATATGTAACTTTTTGAATAAGCATACACTAATGCACATTAAATGCATACAGCTAACCTACATTTTGGCTTCTTTTGGTGGGTTGGATTTTTGGTCTGCCTGGTGACATCGCAAAAATCTTGCTTGAGATATTGCTCTTTTTTTAAGAAGCTATTTTTGTTTCTTTTTGACCATTTTAATTGAAAACAATCACAGTAAAGTACTTAATTGCTAACCACACATGATTTCATATTGAGATAAAACAGCTACATTGGACCTTTAATGTTTTTATCATCAACATAGGCCTTCTTCATATAAACAACTTAAAATGAGTAAATGCTACATCATTATCAGTTGGAATAATTCTAGCTATATTTCATATTTATTTCCCGATGCTCTCATTGTATTATAACATTTCCCAACTAGATATGGATACACAACTACACATGCATCAGAAATACATTATCGGGAGTCATTTTCTCTGTTTCTTAGAGCGTCCCTTGTGATTCATTATTGTTGTGCATTATAAAGAATCAAATTCTTCTACAGTACAATTTTTTTCATTCAATGTAATGCAATAGAAGAGTTCTGTCACGTTCTGACCCTAGTTATTGTGTTAATTGTTTGTTTTAGTTGGTCAGGACGTGAGTTGGGTGGGCATTCTATGTTTTGTGTGTCTAGGTTGTTTTTCTGTGTTCGGCCTAGTATGGTTCTCAATCAGAGGCAGGTGTCGTTAGTTGTCTCTGATTGAGAATCATACTTAGGTAGCCTGGGTTTCACTGTTTGTTTGTGGATGATTGTTTCCGTGTCTGTGTTTTACACCACACGGTACTGTTTTCGGTTTTCATAATTCACAGTACGTTGATTGTTTTGTATGGAGTGTTCAGTGTATGTGTTTAATAAAAAACCATGGACACTTACCACGCTGCACTTTGGTCCTCTCCTTCCCTGGAAGAAAGCCGTTACAAGTTCACCCTGTATCTTACGTGTACTTTGATAGCACAGGCTTATGTAAGTAAGCCTTTTCTGTGGGGGAAACATTAATTGATTCAAAGCAAATAAACTCATAATTATTTCACTTACTTCCCATAACTTTGAGTGACACATTTTTATTAGTTTTGTATTCTAGGCTTTTAAAAGTATAGGACCCAGGTTTGGGAAAGAGGAGGTAGGGGCTTTTAACCTTCAGGGTCACACAGTGTTTCTTGGTAGTCTTAAACCAATCTACTTTGAAACAAAAGTATACACCTCACACACATGGTTATGGGTTTAGAAAAAGATATGCATCTGGTGGCAACATATACCTTAAAAAGGTATGAGTGTGGTAGGAGTGTGGATAAGAAAACAAATCAGTATCTTGTGTGAACACCATTTGCCTCATGCAGCGTGACACATCTCCTTCGCATAGAGTTGATCAGGCTGTTGATAGTGGCCTGTGCAATGTAATGTTGTCCCACTACTCTTCAATGGCTGTGGGAAAGTTGCTGGATATTGGCAGGAACTGGAACACGCTGTTGTAAACATGCTCAATTGATGACATGTCTGGTGATTTTGCAGGCCATGGAGGAACTGGGACATTTTCAGCTTCCAGGTATTGTGTACAGATCCTTGTGACATGGGGCTGTGCATTATCATGCTGAAACATGAGGTGATGGCGGTGGATGAATGGCATGACAATGGGCCTCAGGATCTCATCACGGTATCTCTGTGCATTCAAATTGCCAATGATAAAATGCAATTGTGTTTGTTGTCTGTAGCTTATGCCTGCCAATACCATAACCACACCGCCGCCATGGGGCACTCTGTTCACATCGCTGACAGAAAACCGCTCGCCCACACAACGCCATACACATGGTCTGCTAATTGTAAGCTCCCTCAAAACTTGAGATATCTGTGGCATTGTGTTGTGTGACAAAACTGCACATTTTACAATGACCTTTTATTGTCACCAGCACAAGGTGCCACTGTATAATGATCATGCTGTTTAATTAGCTTCTTGATATGCCACAACTGTCTGGTGGATGGATGTTGGCAAAAGAGAAATGCTCACTAACAGGGATGTAAACAAATTTGTGCACATTTGTTTTGATAAATAAGCTTTTTGTGCTAATGGGATCTTTTATTTCTGCTCATGAAACATCAGACCAACACTTTACATGTTGCATTTATATTCTTGTTCAGTATACATCACAGAATACTGCAATATATCAAAACCGTTTGACATAGAAACACCGGATTTTCAGTTTTTTTTAATTATATTGTTGATTATGAAATATGAATAATGTAACAAATTGAGATGGTTTAGGAGGAGTTGGACCGCAGAGTGAAGGAAAAGCAGCCAACAAGTGCTCAGCATATGTAGGAACTCCTTCAAGATTGTTGGAAAAGCATTCCAAGTGAAGCTGGTTGAGAGAATGCCAAGAGCGTGCAAAGCTGTCATCAAGGCAAAGGGTGGCTACTTTGCCAAATAAAATATATTTTGATTTGTTTGACCCTTTTTGGTTACTACATGATTCCATGTGTTGTTTCATAGTTTTGATGTCTTCACTATTATTCTACAATGTAGAAAATACAAAAAAATAAAGAAAAACCCTTAAATGTTCTAAAAAAATTGACCAGTAGTGTAAATGTGCATCTTGCTGAGTGCTGCTTCCATTCCAAACTATTAGGTTGATGAAAAACTGTGGCTGACATGTCTATGTGTGTAATTGCAATAAGAACCATAGTTATGGATCAATTAGACCTTAAAGGGTCTCAGTTTAACGGTAAACATGTCTTCTGCCGTCACCAAGTTTGCTTGGGTGTCGCAATGCATTCGGTGCACTTCTGGTCTCTATTGGTTAAAGTGCTGGTGTTAACACATATCAACAGCCAAAGCCTCCCTTTTAAAAGCATACTATTTTCTTTCACTCTATCTGTCCGGTATGCGTAATTTGCCCTCGGTACACAATGCGGCAAAGTGAACGGAGTTGCTTAAAGGCTTTGTACATAAAAGGCATTTATGTAGAGAGGCAGCTCAACAGATCCCTAAGAGCACATGATCATTACTAATCCGGTTAGGTTAGAAGTAATGTTTTATTATTAGTCCTATCCATTTAGATAATGGGATTCCCTTCACCATGCTACCAGGCTCTATATTCAGAATGCTGTTGTTGTCAGGTCGGCTTGGTAGTTGGATTAATGGAAGTTGTATAACGCGTTACACAACCTTTCAGTCACTTAACGAAATGAACGTTCAGGGGATGGAACACGAAATTCTGATGAACAAGCTATAATGAAAATCCTTTTCAAAGATCCATGAAAGCAATACTCAACTGAACTGTTGATATTAAATAATAGATTTGGGAACGTAATACTATTTATTACCAAATGTTATTATCTTTTATTGAATGTGAATTAATTCTCTCATACTAGGTGATAACTTCCCAAAGCCCTTTTTCTGAAGTTGAATGACTAAAGTTATCAATTAAATATAGTTAGCTTATTGTTCATTTACATATGCAGGATCTGCCATGATGCAAGTCAATAGTGGGTAAAGATTCTCTCACATTCAAGGACAGGAAGGAAACCAGGAAGAACTGGCCAGCTACAGAGTGTGAAGTCAATGCCCATGACAAGTGTCATGGGGGACCCTTTTGTCTGCATGGTGCCTTATAAGGTAGAGAATTGGTCATGTTCACTGGAGACATTTTGACCACATGTGAGACAACCACTGTTGCGTTGCAAAATACCACAGCTCCACACATCAGCGTTTCACAGACTGCTCAGGGTTTTATTTTCTGGCCTTACGTTTATTTTATATCTTGCATTTGAGTAGTTTATGGCCTTAACATATTGTATGGACTTTCATGGTCATGCTGCTCTTCTGTGGGCACGATGGCCTTTCTGAATACCACCCGTTGTCAGAGGAAGGCCCTAAAAATTGTCAAAGACTCCAGCACGGCAAGCGGTACCGGAGCACCAAGTCTAGGTCCAAGAGGCTCCTAAATACCTTCTACCGCCAAGCCATAAGACTCATGAACAGCTAATCAAATGTCTACCCAGACTATTTGCATCCCCCCTCTCTTTTACAATGCTGCTACTCTGTTTATTATCTATTCATAGTCACTTTAACTCTACCTACATGTACATATTACCTAAATTTCCTCGACTAACCGGTGCCCCCGCACATTGACTCTGTACCAGTACCACCTGTATATGGCCTCACTTTTGTCATTTTACTGCTGTGCTTTAATTATTTGTTACTGTTATTTTGATTTGTTTACTTATCTAATCTTTTTTTCCCTTTTTTTTCTTAAAACTGCATTGTTAGTTAAGGGCTTGTAAGTAAGCATTTCACTGTAAGGTCTACCTACACCTGTTGTATTCGTCACATGTGACAAATACAATTTGATAGAAACAGGAGTGGGAGGCCCATACTATTTGTGGGTACTATTTAATGAAGCTGCCAGTTGAGGACTTGAGAGGCGTCTGTTTCTCAAATTGGACACTCTAATGTACTTGTCCTCTTGCTCAGTTGTGCACCAGGGCCTCTCACTCCTCTTTCTATTCTGGTTAGAGACAGTTTGCACTGTTCTGTGACGGGAGTAGTTCACAGCGTTGTACGAGATCTTCAGTTGTTTGGAAATTCCTTGCATGGAATAGCCTTCATTTCTCAGAACAAGAATAGACTGACGAGTTTCAGTAGAAATGTATTTGTTTCTGGGCATTTTGAGCCTGTAATCGAACCCACAAATCCTGATGCTCCAGATTCTCAACTAGTCTAAAGGCCAGTTTTATTGCTTCTTTAATCAGGACAACAATATTCAGCTGTGCTAACATATTTGCAAAAGGGTTTTCTAATGATCAATTAGCCTTTTAAAATTATAAACTTAGCTTAGCTAACACAATGTGTCATTGGAACACAGGAGTGATGGTTGCTGATAATGGGCCTCTGTACGCCTATGTAGATATTCCATTAAAAATCAGCCGTTTACAGCTACAATTGTTATTGTATTTCTGATCAATTTGATGCTATTTTAATGGACAAAAAAATGTGCTTTTCTTTAAAAAATAAGGACATTTCTAAGTGACCCCAAACTTTTGAACGGAAGTGTATGTATGGATATTGGGACGGAACCAGAACAGAACCCAAGTATCCAAAATGTTGCTCTACCTCCACCCTACCGGGGCATTTGTCAAACTTTCAAATCCACACTCCTGTAAGAAAAACGGCTACTTAGCTAACCAGGATACTCAAGCAGATTGTGTGGTGACTCGATAGACAAACATTTAAGAACAAGCACTGTTAAACCAACTCCATCCACTTAAAGTGATTGCTTTCAGGATTTAGGGTGATCTAGTTCTTCGATGATCTAGTTCTTTACTTGTCATTCTACCCGGTAACCTCAACAGTCTCCGATTCCAACAACATTTATTCATAAAAAGCATCCATATTCATAATGTGCCCCCTATTATAAAGATTATAAGATTATAAACACATTAGAAAGCTTCGCTAATCCTCTGTGTCAAATCAGAACATTCGACTAGGCTACCTCCCGAAGATGTTTTATAGGAAGCTGCAGAATCCCAAAGTGCTGTGTCAAGAGTTAACATGGACTACTTTCCTGGGTAAGCCCTATTTTTTATTCCTGATATTGTTGTTGAGGACCCGTCCTACGTTCCTTTGTTTGCTGAACTGTGGAGGCCTAGCTGAGCTAACAACAATTCTGTCACAATTGTAAAAATGTTTTAGTGTTTGTATCAGTGCATTCAATCTTCAGAATCACTGCAAATTAAACAGCTAATCATTTGAGAATGTGATCCTCTCTCTCTCTCTGTGTGTGTGTGTGTGTGTGTGTGTGTGTGTGTGTGTGTGTGTGTGTGTGTGTGTGCACGCCCCACAGCTCCACAGAGCCTGCAGCCTGCATTGCTCTCTCTACACATAGCACCACTGCAGGTCTGGCAGAGTAGGGAGCCTCTATGCTCCCTGGGAAACAGTGCTTGCATGCCAAATTGACATTCACTGGAGTATGCTCCCTCCTGTCATTTTGTCAACACCGTCACTGTGTGGAGCGCGGCCAAGCAAGCCTTCTGACAGACAGGCAAATGGGAGGAGGTGGACCTCAGCAACATAACACCCTCTCACCACCCCTCAGCCCAGTGGCAGGGTTCAGTGCACACGCACACAAACACCCGAGCATGCGTGTCCACACATGGCTTTCTTGCCCGCCAACATCCAACTCTTTTCTTGGACACATCACAAATGATCTCTAAAGTACTATTACCAAGCTATGATTCACCTCAATGACCCCCCATTAGTCCAGATGTAGGTAAACTTGCATGTAGAATTCAAGGATGCCACAAATGTGTGGCAAATACCAATGGCCTCTGTTTTTTTTACCCCCTTCTGTGGCATTCCCAGGAGTACATAGCTTGAACCTATTCAGTTTGCCTAAATGAAGATTGTACAATCGATAAGGTGTTCGAAAGGTCACCATGACAATGTTGTTGTGTAGGAAGTAGAATCTTGAGGCTGGGCCTTGCATAATCAAGAAACATTGCTGCCTCTTCACCATTCCATTAATCCAATACTCAATTTGCAGGGAATATAATAGGCATGGTATCTGAAGCGCCAGCATATTGCTGAATTCTCCGCCGGGCATGAAGGCACATTGAAATAAAGATAAAAAAAACATGGCCACCGCCAAAGATAAACTACCTCCACAGCCTCATTGAATGGTTTATCCATTTCATTTGTGCAGGTATCCCATGCAAAACACTCCCTCTCCAAACACACAGGAGGATACACTTATCAGGAGTCAGGTGTCATGGCAAAACACCGGCAAAACACGGGAGATAGGGACTCAAATGGAACCCGCACTTGTCAGCCAAGATGGATCCCAGACACCAAATAAGCTTCGGGAGGAGAGATTAGATAAAAATAACAGAATCCATCCAAACGTTGGCAGAGGTGTGCAGGTGGCTGATAAAGGATTCAAATGTATGTAGCTCTACCTGAGGAAAAGAGCAAATATAATGTTGCCTGAAAATGAATGCAGGGCACTGGCAGCGTGTATGCTCAGTGGAGGAGAGAGCGAGAGAGAGGAGCGAGAGAGAGAAGAGAGAGAGAGAGAGAGAATAGCGAGGGGTTAATAAAAGGCAGGAAATGAAAAAGGAGCTGTCTGTTGTGACTAAATGTGACCCATAAAATCTATTCTGTTATTTGAGTTTTTGCTCTAGCATGGAGTGAGACAGTTTTTGTTTGTCCTTAAACATTAACAATACATCTCCCACTGAGCTTGCCACCTGCCTTTGTTCCCAGACATAGATCTCATGATACGTCCCCCCTAGTGGTACCAAATCCATCTGGGGTGTGGTCTGGGTGGGAAACAACTGTTATTTCCCCCCCGCCATTCAGAGGCGAATAGTCAGAATCAGAGATACGTAGCTGGCGAAAATAAATGAATAAATAAAGGATGAAGGGGGGAAAAACGACACTATAAAAACACTCTGCTTTAATTCTAAACTGTATTATTTATGATTCCGCTCTTTTGTTCATGCCCAGACCCATCTCTCTCCACACACTCTGATCTCTCTAATCATTTGTGAGTAATGCCTCTGAGCACTTTGGTTTGCCCATAGGGTACCAATCATGGGCCATTAGAAAGCCAAAAGACAAAAAGGGAGAATAAATAGATGCAGAACCCAGGGAGTGGGAGACAAGATCATCCTTCAGATAAGTCAGATATGATACTGTAGGATGCTGCCGACCTGTCATGATTATAGGGTAGATAAAAACCAGTGGAGTAGTGATTACTGAAATATCCATCTTTGTATGTTGTATGATATTTGATCGGGACCATCGTGTAACCTGTGGGCTATATTCCCAAATGTGTAACATTCCAATAATGATAAGAATAGTAATTATAGGGGTGGCATAGAGTTGATCAGACCATGTCATGCATTACATTGGGATTCCATCTCTCGTCATTTCTCTGCCGTTTCTGCATATTGACGCTTGACACATCTACTCAGATCCTTGAGGTCTACAAACTCCAAACGTTTAAAACAAATTTTAGGCGGTGCTCCTTTGAATTGACTATCTTTTTCAGCTACTGCCAACTCGAAATATTTTACTTAATAAAGCAGTTTTTCTATTTAATATATAAACATATTCAAAACACACAGTCTCCATAACACAGCTTTGCCCTTCAGGATTCGACACACTGGAATGACATTAAGCGTCACGCCGAACGTCAGAATGTGCATTCACCCTCGCGGGGCCTCGGGAGTGGCACTGATGGGTTGATTGATGTTTGACTAAAAACAACCAACGACTTGCCTGTGTAGCCACTCGCCCCTGTGGTCTTTGTACGCTGCCATGAGACCTGAGCGATCGGAGCGACGTACTCCAACAGACAAAGACATGTAACAGTGTCTTGAAGGAGTCAAGGCTGTCTGAATTCTCCCGCCGTGCAAGCACAAAGGGGTGGGAGTCGTTCTTTCAAAGTCACCTGCTCGTCAAATATGACGTGGTTATACTTGTAAATATATGATCTTCTATCTTGACAGCTAAAACGATGAAACAGACTGTCTTAACCTTCACTACACATTTTAAGGGTATATTGAAGTAATTGCACATGAGAGGGCCTGTTATACGACTGCTTTTGCCTGGCTGTGCTGCGGTCGAAGATACGAGGCGATAGCCGAGTAATGTAGGATTGGTAAAACGTTTTCAGTGTAAACTTAAACAACTAATATAAATGTATGCAGAAATGATAATGGAGCTATATCTTTTTTAATAAGATCATCTTTGAGAACTAACAATAACCAAATTAAAAACTAGACAGTCTGGCATTGATTTTGTAATAATGTTTGAGTCACTCAGATAGCATAAAAACATGTCAAAAGCCATGGCATAATATATATAATTGCAGGAAATTAACTTTAAAAATTCATTTTTGGTTGCAGTACCATGGCAAAATGTGTAGAATTGCAGGAACTTTGCTTAAAAACTGTAAAATGTTGTGTCTGTCCCATGGCAAAATGTGGAGATTTGCCAGAAATTGGCTTTAAACCAGTAAAAAAGTCCCGTGTGGCTCAGTTGGTAGAGCATCGTGCTTGCAACACCAGGGTTGTGGGATCGATTCCCATTGGGGACCAGTGCGGAAATGTATACACTTACTACTTTAAGTCGCTCTGGATAAGAACATCTACTAAAAAAATCTAAAAAATAAGCAAATGTGAAGAAAAAACAATGAAGCATTCCCCGACAAACCTGGCCACGGTTAACGTATCTAACTTTTACCATAGCCACGCCATTGTTATGAACGTTCTAAAGAAAAATACTATTTGCCAGTCCCACTCGACATATGTCACAACTTTCCTTCCCTGGCAATAGATAACAGTAGAACTCCAGCCAACATGTTTCAAATGAATCATTCCCCTCTTTTGCGTAGCTTTGTTTTGCCAGGATTTCATTTGAAGCACAGCTTGACATTAGCAATATTCTCCTTGAGCAGGGCTCTTTAACATTACATTTTGAATGCACCATTCACTAACTTTGTAGAATAGCTCCCTGCATATTCTTTTCTCCCTTTTTGCCTGCTTGCTTCCATCTCTCCCAATAGAAAATCCTCTGACTTATTTATTTATTTGACCCTTAAAATCCCATTACTATGTTATTACACTCAGCAGCAGCATGGAGAGGACAATCCTGCTCTATAATGTGTATTGATCTTTGTTTATACCTTCAGCAATAAAGCCTGCTTGGCACGTCTGTATAGTTCACATTCATTCCTCAACATCGAGCTCACAAGAAAACATCATTAAGGATATCTTAGACACAAAAGCAGATGCAGATAACATTTGACGGGAAAACTTCTCGTTTCCCGGGAACTAGGTGAAGACCAAAGGAGTTATTCACTGTAACTTTATTTGAGTAACAAAGAAGCAGTCATATCAAATGTCTTGCAAGAAGACAAACAAACTTGGTGTGTTACTTCACGTATGGCCTTGAATACCAAATGACAGTATCATGGTGTCCTCTAATTAATTTCTCATTGGACGGGAGCTACCAAAGGTTCTATTTATTGTGGCCCACTTCATTACTGTCATGTGGCCAATGTGGTTGCCATGGCACACCAATTACCCTGTGTCTTTGAATTTCAATTATCATTCACATCTTGCCTCACACTATAAGGACATTACCGTCTTACACAAATGTCATTTTTCTCATCTCGGGGCTTGAGACCTACCCTGCCTCTGCATTTAAGAAATCATATGATGACAAGAAAAAAAATCAGGCCGGCCGTCTCGAGCTGTGTCATTGGGATTAAAAGCTCATGGGCTTTGTTTACAATGGTAATGATGGAGGCACATTAAAAAATCTAATCATAGAGGCAATCTTCAATCGAATTAACCCTCTACGGCATGCATTATAATAGAACCATGCAAAAAAAGTTTTCCTCATGTAAAATGCCCAAAATTACATTTTTGAGGGGAAAAAAATGTAAGTGTAATTTTGGGATTTTTGCCGTATGGCAATCTCCAACCACTAAAAACATAAGAAATGTGTTTTTCTTATGGAAATGTGCTGTTTGAGTTATAATTGTATTGTTTTTATTCATTCACACTATCTGAAATTGTGTTTTCTTGTAAAAATAAGAAAACACAAATAATATTATCATAAATAATATGATCATTATTATAATGTTATGAATATTAAACATAACTGTTTAATCCACGCATATATAACAACTATTGTTATGATTATGATTTCACTGTAATTTTCCTATGACCAGGCCCATCCCACTTGAAATGCAGTTCAACTATCATCTGCCTATGCCCCCCCTCCCCCAACACACACACACAAACACACACACACACACACACTTCTGTAAAAAGTTATTGTGTTTGTATTTTTTCATTTTTGCCATATTGCAACACCATGCAGTAAAGGGTTAAAAAAAGATCTCCCCATTTAACAACTTATCAATTACAACAGGTGACATCCAACATCGAACAGTTCCCTGCCAAGCTGCAACTTAACGGTAGTCTTTCCTTCAGCGCGTAAACCCTAGTCTATTGACACACCGGTGTCAGGATTTGGCCAGGGTTGTTCCGGGTTTTGGTCACTAGATGCCCCCATTGTGCTTTTTGACCTTATGTTTTTTCCCTTGTTCCCCATTATTATTTGCACCTGTGCCTCGTTTCCCCTGATTGTATTTAAACCCTTAGTTTCCCTCAGTTCTGGGCTCTGTGTTTGTATGTTAGCACCCAGCCCTAGTGTTCTGTGTTTTCTTGTCGATTCCGGTGGATGCGCTTGTGGAATTCTGTTTTTGTTTTGAGTATCTCTTGAGGCTTTTTTGTGCTATTCCTACCACCTTTTGGATTTGCCATTTTTGTATTGAAGGACTTCTCCTTTTTTACTTTATTAAATACACCGTCTTAAGTACTGCTGTGTCTGCCTCATCTTCTGGGTTCTGCTGACTATTCGTGGCTCAGTTGGTTAAGTGACTGTTTCTCACTCCGGAGACCCAGGTTCGTAACCGGGTCCTGACAACCGGTGTGTCAGTCTTAGAAAAGAAAGGTGGAAACCGTTCTACAGAGGATTCTACCTGGAACCAAAAAGGGTTATCCTATGGGGACAACTGAAGAAACCATGTGTAAGTAACATAATAAAAAAATCCCAGTGAAATTCCGTAAATTTAAGCAAACTGTTTTTATTTTTTTTGCATGGGCTGCGTCTCAATCCACCACATCCGCCTATGTCGCCCTTCGAGATCTGCGATGAAAAGTGGCAGAGCTACAACGCTGTTTGTCAGACCAGGAGACATCCCAAAAATCGCTCTTCTCACGTATAGTTCTGTAGCATCTGAATGGCCTATAGAAAGTGGAGACTCTCACGATGGTGCTCTCCCTTTTTCTCTATGACCCCCACAAGTGTCACGGTACTCGTCTAAAGGTAACCCATACAAATGAATGGAAGTATGGAGGTACATTTGTGCCAAATAAAAGGGGTTAAATATGTGAGCTAGATATAGGACAGAAACGTCAAAACCTTATTTCTTATGATACATCTTTGACTCTCTTTTTTGACATTTATTAATGTGTTATTCAATGTATTTATATGGGCTATAGTGAGGCCAAATTGCATATATTATCAAATCATTAGAAATATATTTTTTTCTACCTAAAGAGGTCCTAAAATGCCAAACCAAATAGCAAAATTATCCATGGTATGAGATTAAAACAATTAATTATGTCAACTAAGAACCCCCCCCTCAACGGCTTGGACTCTTAAGAATACATTTTTCACCATGACCAACCACCTGAAAACGTCCACTATTGTTCCAAATTGCTACTGTGCAAAATACATGAGTATTTGAGCAAGATGTCAATCCAACAAACCCGTCTCCCAAATGCTTGTGTTATAAATCAAGCAGAGCATTTAATTAAAATAATGATGAACCCTTCACTCCGTAATCACAGAGACAACTTAAAACTACTTGGCAGTGGAGCCAAAGCTGCTTCCTGATGATAGACAAAGTGACGGCTAGCAAGCACCATCACACTCACATTTACCTTTCAATACCTCAGGTGCTGAACAATAGCGGTCGATGAGACGAGATGATCTCTTTGGTCATTACCCTCGTCCAAGCATGCACAGTCCATCAATGCATATAATTATTATCGTTACCTTCTTGCCGCTGTCAATAGTTCAGTCTAATTCACAGGATGCCCTGCACTTGACCCTCTGGTCTAGTCAATCACTGCTTTTCTTCTCTGTCAAACATTGCTTAGAACTACACAAAAGGGCCAATTAGATCAAGGGCCCAATTTGAACAAAACCCATTCACAAGAGTTAAGGGGAGAAAAACATTTAAAGAAACAAAATAACATTCTTGGGGTTGATTTTTTTACCATGTTGCAAGAAGGGATTGTGTCTTTTAAGTAAAATGTGATTGTTTTATTAAATTACTTAATAGGTACCTATATAATACAATTGATTATCTATAGCACAATTCCAGATAAGTTTGAACTTTGTATGAATAAGTAGAGCTAGCTGGGGGGGGGGGATCAAGGATAGGTTTTGGAAACTCTGCTTTAGAGAGTAAATGCTTGCTGTTAGCCATGAACATGACGTATGGATCACATACAGTGGGAAAACAATTAGTTATGAAATAAGTTGTAAACCAAAGACAAGCAGGCCTAAACATAATATTATAGTCAAACGTTTTTGTTAAATAAGATTTATCTCCGTTATATGATCTCAATAAGTATGACGCATTCCACAAATATGGAGGAATCTGTCATGGTTAGACGGCCATCGAGGGCTTTGGGGATTAATGACGGGCAAATTGGGGTTACTCTCGGGAAAGATTACAATTTTTCAGAGATTACAATTTCTTAGCCACAGGATATACTGTATCTTGGCAAATTAGAAATGTAGTCCATCATTTCAATGGGAAGCTTCTGATACCCATCAGTTGAGTAGCCACCGACTGTCATGTATAGCTGCTAGGTCATTATGCTCTCACTGCAAAAGGACCTGTTCGATTCCCCATCACCTTTCAGCAAGATGACCTACTGGATATTAGCATGTATTATCAGGCGATTACAGCTACTGCCAGGCTCCCATTGTTAATCTCAGTCATAAACCGCGTTCCTCTTTAATGCCCCACACTATCCAACATCAAAGAAATAACTTAAAATGCAATAGGTTTAGTGTTTACAGCCAGATGTGAAGAGACTAAGCAATGCAGGCCCTGTCTTTGTGACATGTACAGTATAATCCAAGGATGTTGGCAGTCTTTAATTGCGGGCCAGTAGCTAAATATTTAATGTTATGGAGGTCCCAATGGACACCGGCATTTACCAGACATGGTTGCCTAGGTAGGAAACATCAAAGTTAGTGTCAATAATTAGAACTTTTGTGTAAATACCATAAAAGAGACTTTGCAAAGCCATGAATGGCGAATAGGCTAGACTGCATTGTAGTGAGTAGTGAGCAGCCACAGGCGCTTATGCGTGCATATACACTCACGCACACACACAAATACACACACACTCACACACTCAGGAACAGTTACAGTACTCTCAGCCAAATCAGATGCAATGAGGAAGTGTGGCAAAAGTGGGTTGAATTTCCCCTAATCAATTCTATACAGTTACTTTCTCCCTGGTCAACTATGTGCCAATTTTGACATCAACCAACAACTCAGCTCCATAAAATCGTTGAGATATCCAAAGTACTCTCAAATAATTCTATCTAGAAAAAAATATTATGTTATAGGTGTTTGGTCCCCAGAATCTTAAAGCTACATTCTGGGAGGGAAGCATCGGAAGCCTTTAGGATTTTCAGTGGTCATTTCAATTCTTGATACCAATTCATTGTAATTAGAACTTGTTTTTTTCTAAAAACAAGTGTGTAAAGCCTCAAAATATGGTTAAACCTATTTATTGGGTGTCATGGACTGTCAGTTCTTCCATCAAGACCACTGCCTGTGAAATTGAGAGGGGTTACATTTCCCTAGCCCCATCCCTCAGCTGTATAACAAAACAACTGGTGGGGTGGCCGCTTTGTTGTTTTTAAATCTGAGAAAGTGAACTCAGCAAAAAAAGAAATGTCCTCTCAGTGTCAACTGCGTTTATTTTCAGCAAACTTAACATGTGTAAATATTTGTATGAACATAACAAGATTCAACGACTGAGACATAAACTGAACAAGTTCGACAGACTAACAGAAATTGAATAATGTGTCCCTGAACAAAGGGGGGCTCAAAATCAAAAGTCACAGTCAGTATCTGGTGTGGCCACCAGCTGTATTAAGTATTGCAGTGCATCTCCTCCTCATGGACTGCACCAGATTTGCCAGTTCTTGCTGTGAGATGTTACCACACTCTTCCACCAAGGCACCTGCAAGTTCCCGGACATTTCTGGGAGGGATTGAGATCCGGGCACACTGACATTCCTGTCAACACTGACATTCCTGTCTGGCAGGAAATCACGCACAGAACGAGCAGTATGGCTGGTGAAATTGTCATGCTGGTGGGTCATGTCAGGATGAACCTGCAGGAAGGGTACCACATGAGGGAGGATGTCTTCCCTGTAACGCACAGCATTGAGATTGCCTGCAATGACAACAAGCTCAGTCCAATGATGCTGTGACACATCGCCCCAGACCATGACGGACCCTCCACCTCTAAATCGCTCCCTCTTCAGAGTACAGGCCTCGGTGTAACGCTCATTCCTTCGACAATAAACGCAAATCCGACTATCAACCCTGGTGAGACAATCCGCGACTCGTCAGTTAAGAGCAATTTTTGCCAGTCCTGTCTGGTCCAGCAACGGTGGGTCTGTGCCCATAGGCGACGTTGTTGCCGGTGATGTCTGGTGAGGACCTGCCTTACAACAGGCTTACAAGCCCTCAGTCCAGCCTCTCTCAGCCTATTACGGACAGTCTGAGCACTGATGGAGGGATTGTGCGTTCCTGGTGTAACTCGGTCAGTTGTTGTTGCCATCCTGTACCTGTCCCGCAGGTGTGATGTTCGGATGTAACGATCTTGTGCAGGTGTTATTACAGGTGGTCTGCCACTGCGAGAACAATCAGCTGTCTGTCCTGTCTCCCTGTAGCACTGTCTTAGGCGTCTCACAGTACGGACATTGCAATTTATTGCCCTGGCCACATCTGCAGTCCTCATGCTTCCTTGCAGCATGCCTAAGGCACGTTCACGCAGATGAGCAGGGACCCTGGGCATCTTTCTTTTGGTGTTTTTCAGAGTCAGTAGAAAGGCCTTTAGTGTCCTATGTTTTCATAACTGTGACCTTAATTGCCTACCATCTGTAAGCTGTTAGTGTCTTAACAACCGTTCCACAGGTGCATGTTCATTATTATTTTATGGTTCAGTGAACAAGCATGGGAAACAGTGTCTAAACCCTTTACAATTAAGATATGTGAAGTTATTTGGATTTTTACGAATTATCTTTGAAATACAGGGTCCTGAAAAAGGAACGTTTCTTTTTTTGCTAAGTTTAGCATTAAAAATAAGAAGCTCCAAATGTATCAAGACCTACTCTTCATAATTATCCAACACACATTGTGGGCCACTTGGACCAGGTTTGGGGCTAAAGACTAAACACATTGTGTATGTTACTGACACACATACAAACTGTAGTCCTGATCAGGATGTTATTAACCCTATGGTGTCCATATTAGGATAGCCTCAATCTCAGCAGGACACTACTGTAAGTGGGGAACACTTGTATGAACCACAGCCTCTCAAGCAGCAGTAATGTACTGCTTGGTAAAAGAAGCAATTAGAGGTCAGTAAAGCTGATAAGCAACTGGTCTGGATGTATTTGATCATAAGAAAACCGCTAGTGTTGTTTGTTTGTGGGGAGGTTTAGCAATAAGAACCTTCATGAAAACATATTTACGGTTTTTGCGTTTGTTTACTCTATAATAGAATGCTACAATATAATACTTCATGCACACATCAATGTACTTCAATTCATTTCGTAAACCAAAAAGTCAACATGACACCTTTCATGTCAATTAGCAACCAGAATATAATTTCTCTGGTACCATTACTCGGCATATTGAGATCAGTTTATTCAGAGGTTGTGTCCACATTTGACACTTACCTTTGACTTCTGCTTTCAGAATATGAAGATAGCATTGAAAAGACTGGTCTAGACTCACAAAAGTCGCTATGTGGTCTGATTGTGTTCAGATCTGGCTGGCCACTTCAGGAGGTGGTCTGGGAAGCATTGTTTTGCAGAGTTCTCCTCAGTCTGGACGCAATCAGGCTCCCGAAAGCGCATTCAGTGGCTGACATCATCAACACTCCTACCACAAGTCTCCAGAAAACATGTGTTTTGGGACCGAGAGGTGTCTTTTCATTATACCATTTGGAGGAAATACATTCCTAGAGTGTGAGGAACATGCTGACTGGCCTCAAATATTTACCAAAACTATTATGCTAACCCGTTTGTAATCCCTTTAGCGTTGCTTGCTAGCTGGCTGGCTTGCTACAGAGGTTAGCTGGCTAGTTGGCTACAGTAGTTAGCTGGTGCCATCAGTTGTTATTGTGTTATTATTGTTGTGCACCTATTCCACCATTTGTAGAATGCATACTGTAAACGGAATATAGCGTGGGAAAAGGGAATTCGGACGCACAAAGTAGGTGTAGATAGATGGGTTTAGAATTCCATGATCAGAACTCTATGATCAAAATATTAAAGCTGCATGAACTGTCAAGTCTAGACACGGCCAGATTTGTCTAGTAGTGATACCTGCTTAGGGACCACTGAATTAGTCTAGGTCAGAGCCATATACAGAAATGGACTGGCCATAGGGGAGTTCTGGCAAATCCCAGATGGGCAGAGTGTGCCTGTCAAAATTGGGGCTTTTGTGCAAAATGGTCATTATTTGGCCAATTATGGAGGACTCTCAAGGGAAGTAAAGGGCATGGTGTCAGGGCAGTATATAGACACAGTTGAATTCGGGAAGTTTACCTACACCTTAGGTTGGAGTCATTAAAACTAGTTTTTCAACCACTCCACAAATGTCTTGTTAACAAACTATAGTTTCGGGAAGTCGATTAGGACATCTACTTTGTGCATGACACAAATAACTTTTCTAACAATTGTTTACAGACAGATTATTTCACTTATATTTCACTGTATCACAATTCCAGTGGGTCAGATGTTTACATAAACTAAATTGACTGTGCCTTTCAACAGCTTGCAAAATTCCAGAAAATTATGTCATGGCTTTAGAAGCTTCTGATAGGCTAATTGACATAATTTCACTCAATTGGAGGTGTAACTGTGGATGTATTTCAATGCCCACTTTCAAACTCAGTGCCTCTTTTCTTGAGATCATGGGAAAATCAAAAGAAATCAGCCAAGACCTCAGAAAAAAATGTGTAGACCTTCACAAGTCTGGTTCATCCTGGTTCCAAATGGCTAAAGGTACCACGTTCATCTGTATAAACAATAGTACGCAAGTATAAACACCATGGGACAACGCAGCCGTCATACCGCTCAAGGAAGGAGACGCGTTCTGTCTCCTAGAGATGAACGTACTTTGGGGTGAAAAGTACAAAAAAATCCCAGAACAATAGCAAAGGACCTTGTGAAAATGCTGGAGGAATCAGGTACAAAAGTATCTATATCCACAGTAAAACGAGTCCTATATCGACATAACCTGACAGGCCGCTCAGCAAGGAAGACACCACTGCTCCAAAACCGCCATAAAAAAGCAAGACTGCGGTTTGCAACTGCACATGGGGACTCTGGTCTGGTGAAACAAAAATAGGACCGTAACTGGCCATAACAAAGAACACCATCCCGACCCTGAAGCACAGGGGTGGCAGCATCGTGAGGATGGAAAATTATGTGGCTATATTGAAGCAACATCTCAAGACATCAGTCAGGAAGTTAAAGCTTGGTCGCAAATGGGTCTTCCAAATGGACAATGGCCCCAAGCATACTTCCAAAGTTGTGGCAAAATGGCTTAAGGACAACAAAATCAAGGTATTGGAGTGGCCATCACAAAGCCCTGACCTCAATCCCATAGAACATTTGTGGGCATAACTGAAAAAGCATGTGCAAGCAAGGAGGCCTACAAACCTGACTCAGTTACACGAGTTCTGTCAGGTGGAATGGGCCAAAATTCACCCAACTTATTGTGAGAAGCTTGTGGAAGGCTACCCGTAACGTTTGACCCAGGTTAAACAATTTAAAGGCAATGCTACCAAATACTAATTGAGTGTATGTAAACTTCTGACCCACTGGGAATGTGATGAAAGAAATAAAATCTGAAACAAGTCATTATCTCTACTATTATTCTGACATTTCACATTCTTAAAATAAAGTGGTGATCCTAACTGACCTAAGACAGGGTATTTTTACTAGGATTAAATGTCAGGAACTGTGAAAAAATGGAGTTTAAATGTATTTGGCTAAGGTGTATTTAAACTTCAGACTTCAACAGTATATCTTTATAAATATCTTTATAAGCTTAACACATCCATTGAGCCTCTGACACATTAATGCCACTTGTTACATATAAGTTATTAGCTAAATATGTCAATCAAGCAGCCAGTCAGTCAGTCACTTAATCATGACTTCAAGTGTCTCATTGGGGTCATTTACACATTTACACTATATATCATTATATATACAAAAGTATGTGGACACCCCTTCAAATTAGTGGATTCAGCTATTTCAGCTACACCCGTTTTTGACAGGGGTCGAGCAGGGATCGAGCACACAGCCATGCGATCTCCATAGACAAACATTTGCAGTAGAATGGCCTTACTGAAGAGCTTAGTGACTTTCAACGTGGCGCTGTCATAGGAGACTCTTGAATAATGGTCTGTCATAGGAGACTCTTGAATAATGGAATAATGGTCTGGGGCTGTTTTTCACGGTTCGGGCTAGGCCCCTTAGTTCAAGTGAAGGGAAATCTTAACGCTACATTATACAATTATATTATAGACAATTCTGTGCTTCCAGGGAACACCTTTCCTGTTTCAGAATGACTATTTTAAAAAAATATGTATTTAACCTTTATTTAACTAGGCAAATCAGTGCCCCCATGCACAAAGCGAGGTCCATACAGAAATTGTTTGTCGAGATCAGAGTGGAAGAAACATGACTGGTCTGCACAGATTCCTGACCTCAACCCCACCGATCAACTTTGGGAAGAATTGGAACGCCGACTGTGAGCCAGGCCTAATCGCCCAACATCAGCGCCCGACCTCACTAATGCTCTTGTGGCTGAACAGAAGCAAGTCCCCGCAGCAATGTTTCAACATCTAGTGGAAAGCCTTCCCATAAGAGTGGAGGGACCAACTCCATATTAATGCCCATGATTTTGGAATGAGATATTCGAAGTACAGGTGTCCACATACTTTTGATCATGTAGTGTATCTCATTCAACTTCGTGAACTCAATCCAAACTTCAAACATTCATCAACATATTCATAATCCAATATAAACTGTGCTTTCAACGGAATCTCCAGCATCACCAAATTAGCTTATTCAAATATCTCAGGGCTCTGCAAAATGTGCCGATGCATTGATTGTCTATGTGTCTATGTCTCTGTTCCATGCATCTTCTGCCACTACATTCATCACTTGTAGAGAGGTCTACCAACCCAAGCTAAAATTCCATCAGGTCAAAGTAGGCAAAACTGCAATGAGAGGAGTGCAAGTTTTATAATGTGTATCTGTCTTTAAGACATATTTAAGACTCTCTGACAACCTTGGCTTATCTTTCACAAAGACCCCAGTAATGGGAGTAGTGTTCAGGCACTCGTTTGAAAGAGGAATGATTTTATCAATGGTTTAATTAATCATTAAAACCTCCCTCCTCACTGCACGTCGACTCATCTCTCCATTTCTCTCGCCTCTCCTCCTCCTCTATCCCCTCCTCCTCCTACTATTCCCCCCAATGCATTATTCTGCACACACACACACACACACACACACACACACACACACACACACACACACACACACACACACACACACACACACACAGACACAGACACAGACACAGACACAGACACACACACAGACACACACACACACACACACACTCTCTCTCTCTCTCTCTCTCTCTCTCTCTCTCTCTCTCTCTCTCTCTCTCTCTTTCTTTCCCTCTCTCTCTCTCAAGAAATTGCAATATTCTGAGCAGCCCAGTTCCTTCTTTAGTTCCTTCTCTGACTTAACTTGCTCCTTTCCAGCAAGCCGGAGACAAGAACTGCCGCAAATCCCAGTAAGCGATGCATACACAATTCCAAGGCATTTTTAGCCAGTGAATTTCACCACCAAAGACATATCTCTTTCAGTTTAACACAGAGAATAGTTCAACAGATAAAGCTTTATTTTGCCTTCAGTCGACTGCCTCAGAACATCATGCTCAGCACAGATGCATCTCCCGCCAGAACCCAGGCTGCCTAACCTATTTCGCAGGACTGGCCGGAGCTAAAGATTAGTATCTTCTATGATTAGCCATTCTGCATTCACCATCCCCCTTTCTTTCAGAATCATTGAAGGTGAAGTAAGAATAATAGACCATTCATATTTTAGACTTACCTAGTGTTGAGGCTCAAAGCTGGACAAAGAAGCAGGAGGCATATAGCTCGGATTAATTTCATAGCTTTGTCTTGCACTCGCACTCCGATTCGCTCTCTCCCTCTCGATTGCTTTCTTTTTCCCTTTCTCTCTCTCTCTCTCTCGCTTGCTCACTCACTGGCTCGATCGCTTGCCTGCGCGCACTCACTCAGGCACGCACACACGCACACGACGCACACGCACACACACACAGAGAGAGAGAGAGAAAAGCAGACAGATGCAACCCAGTGGCTCTAACAGAGCAAGGGAGGATCTCTGGCTTTAAATAACACAGTGACACAGACAGACTTATTAATGAGGAAATGAATGGGGATGGGGGGGGGGATACTGGCAGATTCAGACTGAAGAGATGAGAGCAGCTCCCACTGAGCATAGCAGGGGCGTAGGCATGGGTGGGCCTCGGTGGACGCTGGCCCACCCACTAGGGAGCCAGTCCCTGCCAGGCCCACCCAATTAGATTTAGCAAAAACAAAACAAAAATACTCCTCAGTATTTCTGGCTACACCGACTTCAGTTCAATGTCTATTTTTGATTTACATTTGGCTGAGTTCACTATAGGGGAATTCAACGTGAATTCAACAAATAAATAGCCCCATGACTTTGGATTTAGTTTTAAAGTTGGTAGAAAAAATTATGGAATTCTCTTACGTTGAGGACTTTTTGCAAATCCAGTCAGTTTCCCACGTTGATTCAACGTCATCACATTTTTTTTTTGTTGTTACGTGGAAACAACATTGATTCAACCAGTTTTTGCCCAGTGGGCTGCCACTGGTGACGAGAGCTGAGAGGCATTCTTCCTCATTGTGGCTTGAAGAATCCCTGGCAAATGCAGCTCCCCCGCCTTTCACTCAGCACCTATTATTGCCTGCACTCTAAGGGACTACAGGAGCAATTATGCGAGGATGGGAGCAACGGGGTCACCAGCATAACAAACACAGTGGGATGTATTCTATTTATTCAGCATGCTGAATATTACACCTGTAAATGCTACAAACAAATGGTCTAGAGTTTAAGTGTCTTTTTGATAGAAAGGGGGGATGGAAATATCAAGTGATAAATGTATCATTCCTTCAACCCTGTTTCACACCATCCTTTCTTCAGACTTTTTGGGTGTCTGTTTGACCTCATCAAATATTTAGTGAGATGGGTGCTCTTCAACATGATGTAGAGGATTTTGTGCATGTTTTAAATTAGGCATAGAGCGGTGTGAAATACGGGCAGAATATTCAACATGACAACACAAAAGGGTGGAGGTCATACGCCATAGGCATGATAAATGATTTCCATTAAGGATTTAAAAGAGTTTGGAGTCCATTGTGCACGGGGTAGTAACCTACACCTCGTTTTGTAGGACTTCTGCCCATTCATTGGGGTCTAATTAGTCCAAACCCCATGCATGGAAACACACAGTGACCAGTTCTCGATGAGAGCTTTGGACCTCGGCATGCTTTGGTGACCGGAGAGTGACCTAAAAGAGGCACCATAATCCGTCTCAATTATGTAGCTTATCAGCCAGAAAGCTGACGTCCCAATGGTAGTGAGAGTGAACCTGTTTCAGGCATTATTATGGGAAAATTAATGCAATGCCCAAGAGTTAATTGTATGTTATTTATAATTACTTCATTACTGTCATTGTAAATGTCACACCCTGATGTGTATCGCCTGTCTTTGTGCTTGTCTCTACCCCCCACCAGGTGTCTCCCATCTCCCCTCATTATCCCCTGTGTATTTATACACGTGTTCTCTGTTGGTCTGTTGCCAGTTCGTTTTGTTAGTCAAGCCTACCAGTGTTTTCCCCGTTGCTCCTGTCTTTTCTATAGTTCCCATTTTCTAGTATTCCTGGTTTTGACCATTCTGCCTGCCCTGATCCATGCTTGTGTTTCTAGCTCCAACAGTGCAGTAATATCTAACAAGTAATATCTAACCATACACACAATCTAAAGTAAAGGAATGGAATTAAGAATATATAATATCTGGATGAGCAATGTCAGAGCGGCATAGACTATGATGCAGCAGAATAGGATAGAATACAGTATATACTGTACATATGAGATGAGTAATGCAAAATATGTAAACATTATTCATGTGACTAGTGTTCCATTATCAAAGTGGCCAGTGATTTCAAGTATATGTATATAAGGCAGCAGCCTCTAATGTGCTAGGAATTGCTATTTAACAGTCTGATGGCCTTGAGATAGAAGCTGTTTTTCCGTCTCTAGCAGAGACTCCCAGCTTTGATGCACCTGTACTGACCTTGCCTTCTGGATGATAGCGGGGTGAACAGGCAGTGGCTCAGGTGTTTGTTGTCCTTGATGCTCCTTTTGGCCTTCCTGTAACATCGGGTGCTGTAAGTGTCCTGGAGGGCAGGTAGTTTGCCCCCAGTGATGCGTCGGGCAGACTGCACCACCCTCTGGAGAGCCCTGCAGTTGCAGACGGTGCAGTTGCCGTACCAGGCGATGATACAGCCTGACAGGATGCTCTCAATTGTGCATCTGTAAAATGTTGTCAGGGTTTTAGGTGCCGAGCCAAATAGAGTTAAAGTGACTATGCATAGATAATAAACAGAGTAGCAGCATCATAAAGGGGGGGGGGGGCAATGCAAATAGTCTGGGTAGCCATTTGATTAGCTTATGGCTTGGGGGTAGAAGCTGTTAAGAAGTATTTTGGACCTAGACATGGCACTCCAAAACCGCTTGCCGTGCGGTTGCAGAGAGAACAGTCTATGACTAGGGTGGCTGGAGTCTTTGACAAATTTTAGGGCCTTCCTCTGACAACGCCTGGTATAGAGGTCCTGGATTGTAGGAAGCTTGGCCCCAGTGATGTACTGGGCTGTACGCACTACCCTCTGTAGAGCCTTGCGGTTGGAGGCCGAGCAGTTGCCATACCAGGCAGTGATGTTGCTTCTACACCTGCATTGCTTGCTGTTTGGGGTTTTAGGCTGGGTTTCTGTATAGCACTTTGAGATATCAGCTGATGTACGAAGGGCTATATAAATAAATTTGATTTGATTTGATGCAACCAGGATGCACTCACAACTTTTTGAGGATGTGAGGACCCATGCCAAATCCTTTGTCTCCTGAGGGGAATAGACTTTGTCATGCCCTCTTCACAATTGTCTTGGTGTGTTTGGACCATGATAGTCTGATGGTGATGTGGACACCAAGGAACTTGAAGCTCTCAACCTGCTCCACAACCACCTCGTCGATGCGAATCTCGGTCTTCCTTTTCCTGTAATCCACAATCATCTCCTTTGTCTTGATCATGTTGAGGGAGAGGTTTTTGTCGTGGCACCACACGGCCAGGTCTCTGACCTCCTCCCTATAGGCTGTCTCATCGTTGTCGCTGATCGGCAATTTAAAAAAATATTTTTTATTTTAATTTTTTGTGTGAATTTTAGCCCTTTTCTTCTCCCCAATTCCGTGGTATCCAATTGTTTTTTAGTAGCTACTATCTTGTCTCATCGCTACAACTCCCGTACGGGCTCGGGAGAGACGAAGGTTGAAAGTCATGCGTCCTCCGATACACAACCCAACCAAGCCGCACTGCTTCTTAACAAAGCGCCATCCAACCCGAAAGCCAGCCGCACCAATGTGTCGGAGGAAACACCGTGCACCTGGCAACCTTGGTTAGCACGCACTGCGCCCGGCCCACCACAGGAGTCGCTGGTGCGAGATGAGACAAGGATTTCCCTTTAGGCCAAACCCGGTCGCGGCCGGTTACGACAGAGTCTCTGGTGGCGCAGCTGGCGCTGCAGTACAGCGGCCTTAACCACTGCACCACCCGGGAGACCCATCATTGGCAAATTTAATGACGGTGTTGGAATCTTGCCAGGCCATGCAGTCATGAGTGAATAGGTAGTACAGGAGGGGACGTGAGTCCTACGGGTCGGCAATCATTTAGGAAGATGACCTTAGTGTTCTTGGGAACAGAGACTATGGTGGTCTGCTTAAAACATGTTGGTATTACAGACTCAGTATAAGGTTGAAAATGTCGGTGAAGAAACTTGCAAGTTGATCAGCGCAAGTTAGGAGTACACATCAGTGATGTGTACACTGAGGAATGTGAAGGTTTCCACCTTCTCCGCTGCGGTCCTGTCGATATGGATAGGGAGGTGCTCCCTCTGCTGTTTTCTGAAGTCCACAATCAGCTCATTTGTTTGTTGACGTTGAGTGAGAGGTTATTTTCCTTGCACCACACTTCCAAGGCCCTCACCTTCTCCCTATAGGCTGTCTCATCATTGTCGGTGATTAGGCCTATCACTGTTGTGTCATCGGCAAATTTAATGATGGTGTTGTAGTCGTGCCAGGCCATGCAACCATGGGTGAACAGGGAGTACAGGAGGGGGCTGAGCACGCATCCTTGTGGGGCCCCAGTGTTGTGGATAAGTGATGTGGAGGTGTTGTTTCCTACCTTCAACACCTAGGGGCAGCCCGTCAGGAAGTCCAGGACCCAGTTGCACAGGGCGGGGTTCAGACCCAGGGCTTCGAGCTTATTGATGAGCTTGGAGGGTACTCTGGTGTTGAATGCTGAGATATAGTCATTTAATTACAAAGACCATTTAATTACACATAGGTCAAATAAATATACACTGTGACTATTTTATTTTACAAGCGCAACATAGGTTTCCAATGGCCTTCACACAGTGTTATATTCATATCAACCTCTAGTTGAGTTTCTGTATTACATTTCTCAGATATCTTGAAATGACTCAGAGCTCTGAATACTACACACTAAAAATAATTGTTCTAAAAGGTACCAGATAGGGGTTACTTGACTTGTAACCATAGCTACAGTGGGGCAAAAACGTATTTAGTCAGCCACCAATTGTGCAAGTTCTCCCACTTAAAAAGATGAGAGAGGCCTGTAATTTGTTTTTGTCTTTTATACTGATAACAAGTTCAAACAGGTGCCATTAATACAGGTAACTAGTGGAGGACAGAGGACCCTCTTAAAGAAGAAGTTACAGGTCTGTGAGAGCCAGAAATTTCGCTTGTTTGTAGGTGACCAAATACTTATTTGCAAATAAATTCATTAAAAATCCTACAGTGATTTTCTGGATTTTCTTTCTCATTTTGTCTGTCATAGTTGAAGTGTACCTATGAGGAACATTACAGGCCTCTCTCATCTTTTTAAGTGGGAGAACTTGCACAATTGGTGGCTGACTAAATACTTTTTCGCCCCACTGTATATATAACCCTTTTTTGAAGGTTCAATAAAGAACCATGCTCATACGGTTGGAACCTGTCTATAAAGAACCATTTCCTAAGGTTCTATCAAGAACCATTAAAAAAGGTTATATTTAACACAAAAGAAAGAGTTCCACTATGATTACAACAACACTTTTTATGGTTCTTTAAAGAACCTTTATGGGGGATGGTTAAATAAAGAACTTTTCTCAATTAAAATAACCATTCAGAGTTTTTTATTCTTGTCAGCCATATTACAGTATATTGTTAAAATGCCATAGGTGTTATTATTGTGTTGATTGACAAGATGATCAAGTTAGCTACCTCTGGAACAATTAAGTGAGCTAACTCTGGAACAGCTGGCGGTTCCTGCGGAGAGATTTGAGAAGCACTGTCTGATTTAGTCAAGTGTTCTCAATTGACCCAATGCCATATGTGAGTCTTTAACAATACACCCTCAATGTCCGTAGCCATATATAACATGTAATAGAACAACACAACACATTAGATAAACTAGAATGACACACCACTCATGGTTTCTGTGCGCAAACAACGCTCCAAAATATTCTGAGCCACCTCCTCTACATTGATATGACCACGAAAAAAGCAAATAAACCTTTTGTGAACTGTAATGAATCATTGAATAACTCAAAGGGTTCTTTGAGTCATTATGGTTCCTTCCACATAGAACCATCATCCTTACAAAATAACCCTTGAGGAACCCAAATTTGTGTGTGTAGTTTATCTCCTCACATCCTCACACATTACTGTGTGTCAGTGAGTCAATGTCATAGCCTCTAAGTGGCTGGGGAAACAGACATCTTACACATCTTTAACCTCTACGGGATGGGTGTCCCTTAACCAGGACAGTTGTTGCTAACGTGCGCTAATGTGACTAGAATTATGTTGTATACAACAGCCAACTTTCCGGGACATAGACATGTCTTATGTGGGCAGAAAGCTTAAATTCGTATTAATCTAACTGCAGTGTCCAATTAACAGTAGCTATTATAGTGAAAAAATACCATGCTATTGTTTGAGAAGAGTGCACAACAACAAAAAAATGTATCATGGCAACTGGTTTGATACATTCACCTCTGAAGGTAAATAATGTACTTACATTCGGTAATCTTGCTCTGATTTGTCACGGTGAGAGTCCCAGAGATAAAATGTAACATAGTTTTGTTTGATAAAATCAATTTGTATGTTCAAATGTAGGAACTGAGGTCTAGAGTTTGACCCCACTGCTGTCTCTGGCTCCACACCCACCCCGCCCGGCCATCTAGATGTGTGAAAGTTAGTGTAAAAGCTAATGATCCATCATGTATGAAATTCCTGGGAGTGTGTAAACTTACATTTTTTATTACCTTATCATTTTTTTATGTTCTCTATAGTTACAGTGGCAAGAGAAAGTATGTGAAAACTTTGGAATTACCTGGATATCTGCATAAATTGGTCATAAAATTTGATCTGATCTTCATCAAAGTCACAACAATAGACAAACACAGTCTGTTTAAACTAATAGCACACAAAAAAGTATACGTTTTCATGTCCTTATTGAACACACCGTGTAAACATTCACAGTGTTGAGTGGAAAAAGAACGTGAGCCAATGTAGTTTTCTGTAGTTGCGGATCAGACCTGCACAACGGCCAGAAGGAATTTTGGACTGTTCATCTTTACAAAACTGTTTCAGTTCAGCAATATTCTTAGGATGTCTGGTGTGAACCACTCTTGAGGTCATGCCACAGCATTTTAAATCGGGTTTTGGTCAGGACTCTGACTGGGCCACTCCAGAAGGTGTATTTTCTTCTGTTGAAGCCATTCTGTTGTTGATTTACTTCTGTGTTTTGGGTCGTTGTCCTGTTGCATCACCCAAATTCTGTTGAGCTTCAATTGATGGACAGATAGCCTTACATTCTCCTGCAAAATGTCTTGATTCATTTTCCCGTCGATGAAAGCAAGCTGTCCAGGCCGTGAGGCAGCAAAGCAGCTCTAAACCAGGATGCTCCCTCCATCATACTTTACATTTGGGATGAGGTTTTGATGTTGGTGTGCTGTGCCTTTACTTCTCCACACATAGTGTTGTGTGTTCCTTCCAAACAAATCAACTTTAGTTTAATCTGTTCACAGAATATTTTTCCCGAAGCGCTGTCGAACATCCAGGTGCACTTTAGCGAACTTCAAACGTGCAGCAATGTTTTTTTTTTGGACAGCAGTGCCTTCTTCCGTGATGTCCTCCAATGAACACCATTCTTGTTTTGTGTTTTCCATATTGTAGACTCGTCAACAGAGATGCTAGCATGTTCCAGAGATTTCTGTAAGTCTTTAGCTGACACTCTAGGATTCTTCTTAATTAACCTCGTTGAGCTTTCTGCACTGTGCTCTTGCAGTCATCTTTGCAGGACGGCCACTCCATGGACTGATGAACATCAAGGCTTTTCTTAATCTTAGGTCTTCTGAGATCTCTTTTGTTCGAGGCATGGTTCACATAAGGCAATGCTTCCTGTTAATAGCAAACTCAAATTTTGAGTTTTTTTTTTATAGGGCAGTTCAAAACATCATCTCCAATCTCATCTCATTGATTGGACTCCAAGTTAGCTGACTCCTGACTCCAATTAGCCTAGGGGTTCACATACTTTTTCCAACCTACAATGTGAATGTTTAAATTATGCATTCAATATAGACAACAACAAAAAATGCAACAATTTGTGTGTTATCAGTTTAAGCACACTGTGATTGTCTATTGTTGTGACTTAGATGAAGATCATATCAAATTATTTGACTGATTTATGCAGAAATCCAGGTCATTTCAAAGGGTTTACATACTTTTTCTTGCCACTGTATGTACTTGAAAATGTATCAATTGAACAAGTCGGCACATTTGGGCAAACTCCTGGCAGACTTGATACAAACTATTGTGCAATAATGTAATTCTTCACTGGATCAGTCTGAAACTTTGCACACACACTGCTGCCATCGGGTGGCCAAAATCAAAATAACCCTTAGACTCCTATCTTAAAGTATAGCCTTTCTCTTGCATTTCAAAGATGATGTTCATTCTTTTATCAGATCTAATGTGTTATATTCTCCGACATTAATTTCACATTTCCATAACCTTCAAAGTGTTTCCTTTCAAGTGGTATTAAGAATATGCTTCAGGTCCTGAGCTACAGGCAGTAAGATTTGGGTATGTCATTTTAGGCGAAAATTGAAAAAAAAAGGTTATGATCCTTAAGAGGTTTTTAACATAGAGTTCTAAAGTAAAAAAGTATGAGCTCTTTCAATTTTTGTTGAAATTTCTTCATAACCGTTTAGTATCTGCTCGGATACTTTAGGACAGAATCTGAGTCAGTCAGGGTGCAACAGCATCAAAACAATGCTGATAGATGCACAATAATGTTAGCTTTCACTCAAAATGTGTTTTTAGCTTTCAGACGTTGCTAGTTGTTTGTTTGAGGAAATGTAAACAACCCCAAAACCCAATCAGCTTGAGATCCACTCGAAATTCATCACCGAACCTTGTGGGGGAAAACATGGTAAACATTGTCGGAATGATGGACCCGGTGTGATCAAAGCACCATAGTTCCATCTGAGGATTCTACATCTGCAACCTCCTCCACAGCAGCAGCAGGAGCTACAGCCTCTACTGTAACTGCTTCTACAGCTCTCACTGACCCTACAGCGTTGGTCCTCACTATCCTAAACTCTACCTCTCCTGCCCCACAATCCCTCCAGGCTTCAGTACCCCTACAACCATAAATGTATACAACTCCCACTGCTGTTGCCATTATACCTCTACGGCACTAATGATGACACACACATACACACACACACACACACACACACACACACACAAACACAGCAGGGGGTGCTGAAGAGCAGCCTATAGTCCCTCGGGTGCAAAGTGGGTAGATGTGATAGAACTTCTCAAAAGTGAGTCCCAGAGGATTTAGAATGAAGGACCAAACAACATGTAACTTCTTCAATTCAACACATTTATTATTTTAAGGGAAAAGAGTTGGAGACTAAAATAATTCAACTGAAATCTGAAGTGTCGGAATATTCTCACATTTGAATGAAAGCATAAATCATGAATGTGTGAATAAACTAATTATCATGGTTTTGGTTTTGTAACAAGTAGGTGCCAGTGCACACACACAGAGGGAATCTACAGTACATTATGTGCTATGTTTCCAGTATGTATAGAGTAATATCTGAGATATTACTTGACAACCAAAAATGCAACTTTGTAAAAAATCAATACTGTATTGCATGTTTAATTAAGTTGAGCCTGTTCTCTGATTACCAAAGTGTAAACATAGCAGGAGCTTCAGTCCTCACTTTAATCAATTTTATTCTGACCTTTTTGTAAGAAATGGACAGAATCACCAGACGGCACAGTAAAAGCCCACTATAAACTGGAAGTTGGCAAGAGTGTTGAGGCCCAAGGCAGTTTTCAATCCTGGCAATATGAAAGCATATGGTTGAGCAAGGCGCACACTGCAAACGCTGCAAGTGTCTTCCATCATAGTGTGGGCTGATAGAATACAGTGTGGGAGAACTTGATGAGAGACCTCAAAACACTGGCAATGGACTGCCTCACAGAGCCACAGTGCAGATGGTTATCACTATGCCTTACACAAGTGATAGAACCTACTGGGAAGGTACAATTGTCATGTTAATAGATGGGTGTATTGACTATAATTTTGCGATATAGTGAGTACATGGCAAACATCAACACAAAATAATCAACCAATAAAAAATTGTTTTGGTCCAAGTCCACGTTATAATGCCTGTATCCTCTAATAAACAGATACAGCAAGGAATCAATAGACACACTCCTAAAAATGCACAATCACATCAGAAGACAAAAGTAAATAAAAAGGATTATCATATATTGCTTTTGTTCACAAAGACTCACAGAAAAATAAGATATAAGGAAGGACAGTATTTCTGTGAAATGTATTTGAAGAAAACCTGATTTGTTACAAGATACATCAAATAAAGTTTTATTCTTGTAACTTCAAAACACTCAAGATATATATAGTGGAAGCCTGGAAACTAGAAATGTTTATAAAACATATGTAAAGGCATTTTCAAGAAGTTCAGAATATAGCTGTAGATTTGCTTCTTTCATGGATGCCACTCTGGTACAGACATAGGATCTTAATTTGATCACCCTGTTGCGGGAGAACCTTCCTGCAATGCAGGTTTAAAATGTAGGTTTAAAAATACTTTCTAAAGTTCGTAATTTCCACTTTAAAATTTCAGAAACATTTTTCAACCCCAACAAAAATGTCCATCAATTATAAACCATTTAAATATTCCCATTTCCTGTTGCTGCAGGATGATTTTTGTGTCGCAAATTGGCTCAAATCAAAGATCCTGCACGACCAGTAGACAAATCTTTGATATGAATCGCCAACAAAATCCAAATAATCGGGTCAGGTAAGGAAAGGCAGCTTCGATCATCTTTTAATAATTTATTTTGTGGGTTAGACTTCCTGTCTAGACTCCGTACAAGGGATCTATTGATTAGAAGCCATTGATAGAGACGTCTCCCCCTGGGCACGTACGTGCCTTGCGTTCCCGGTCAGTAATTTACCCATAGTTACTACAAGGTTTCGATAGCTGACTAGCAGTTGCCTGACGACTGAATTCTTCCGCTGCTCTATCGGCCGCTACATACTTCATTGCGGAGAAAAAACGAATGTTCGTCTGCGTGGAGTTGCAATTGGTCTTAGCAATAAGGCTGGGTAGCCAGGCAAGGCTAGCTGCTAGACTAATGTATCTATAAAATCGTAGCTGACTTTGGCTAATTGAGTGACTGTCAGTGACTGACATAACAAGAGGGAAAACTGCTGATGCACAACCAAATGTTGATATTGCACGATGTGTATTCTGCTATTCTAACCAACAGCAAGTGGAGACCCCGACTGACATAGCGGCCTCTTATGACTAGAAATGTCGCTTATCAATTGTGTGTACCCAGCTATATGCCTTAACGCCAAATAAATGGAAGAAATCTGGACATGACGATTATCTTTTCCATTCATTTTGGATTGTGGTATATAGTTAGATATACACACCTGATGGTGTGGTGAATGGATTAATCCTGACATTACTTTTGACATCTGAAACCATCCAACAAACTTTGATTTTGGAGTGTAATGTCCATTTAATGGTCAACATTTTGTCAGTCTGTCAAATAGTGTCTGTTAGTCTGTATCAATTCAGTTTCATACATAGGTTACCTTTGTCCAAGTGTTCTTTACTTCAACCTGCCTGCTGTAAAGGAACCTTTGTTATTAGTTGGCCTATGCTGCCATCTAAGGATATATATATTTTTGCATTTTTTTTTCCAAACTAGAATACAAATCCTAAAGACCGGAATTGAGGCATTACAACACACACGCTCGCGCACACGCACGAACATGCACACACATCTGTTGAAAGTCTACTTGTCATCTGCTGCCATCAGGTGGATTTCCCCTCCCAGTACTATCCAATTTGAGGTACTAGTTGTGTCAAAAGGCACACGATAAAGATAAACAGATCTGAGCGTCCAAACCGAGGTCTCATATGGATTTGCTGTTTATATGTTAGAAAAGATGTATCAGATATTCCAAATAATTGTCAAAAGACTGAATGCACCCAAATTGTACAAAAACAGCACACTGATTAAAATGTAATATAGTGGTGCAGCGGTCTAAGGCACTGCATCGCAGTATTGCGGCATCACTACAGCCTGGGGTTCGATCCCCGGCTGTGCCATTACTGGCAGTGCCCGGGAGTCCCATAGGGACTTAACCCGGAAGCCAGTATCGTCTGGTTTAGGGGAGGGTTTGGACGGGGGGACTCTTCCGAGTCCGTTGGGGAGTTGCAGTGATTAGACAAGATCGTAATCACCAAATTGGAGAGAAAAAAGGGGGTAAATAAATGGTTACGGTGAGGGTTAGAGTTTCAGTGAAACTTCCGGTTCCGGTTGGAGCGAGCGGTCGCATCTACACTTCGGTCCGCAGGTAGTATAACTTTTCATTACATTTCGTTATAGTACAACGGTTTGATTTGTCTAATCTTAGCAACTTCTTCTTAGCTAGCTACATAGCCGTCTTTGTATCAAAGATAATTGCATAATTATCGTATTTCGTCGTCCTAACGTATCTGCCCAGCAGCTAGCTAAGCAGCTAGCTAACATCCACTGTCCACCAGCACTGTAGAAACTATTACACTCAACTGAACGACTCGATTAGCGTAGTGTCAGCTAGCTACATAGTTGTCTTCGCTGTCTTCGTATCCAAGATAAATGTGCAGTTTAGAGTGTGTAGACTTAGAGTGATTATCTTAATTTACCGAGGTTAGCTAGCCAGCTATTTGTCGTCCTTAACGTAGGAGATGCTGCTAGCTAGCTAGCCAACAGCTAGCCAACCTCTACCGAATTGAACTCCAACTACCCGGTCAACATTCCGCGTCGCTCCACAGGTAGTATCACATTTTCATTTCACTTCATTACAGTACAACGGTTTGATTTGTTTGATCGTAGCTAGCCAGCTACATAGCCGTCTTTGTATCTAAGACAATTGTGTAGTCTAGAGCGATTTTCTAGGTTAGCTGGCCAGCTATTGTCGTTCTTTTAACGTAGCTAGCCAGCTAGGCCCCGAATAGCAGCACTGTAGTAACTATTACAGTACAACGGTTTGTTTTGTTTGATCGTAGCTAGCCAGCTACATAGCCGTCTTTGTATCTAAGACAATTGTGTAGTCTAGAGCGATTTTCTAGGTTAGCTGGCCAGCTATTGTCGTTCTTTTAACGTAGCTAGCCAGCTAGCCCCCGAATAGCAGCACTGTAGTAACTATTACAGTACAATGGTTTGTTTTGTTTGATCGTAGCTAGCTAGCTACATAGCCGTCTTTGTATCTAAGACAATTGTGTAGCCTAGAGCGATTTTCTAGGTTAGCTAGCCAGCTATTGTCGTTCTTTTAAGGTAACGTAACGCAATCAACCTGCTAGCTAGCCAGCTAGCCCCCGAATAGCAGCACTGTAGAAACTATTACACTCGACGGAACAACTTGATTAGTGTAGTGTCAACATCGCAGCCACTACCAGCTAGCCTACTCCAGCAGTACTGTATCATTTCAATCATTTTAGTCAATAAGATTCTTGCTACGTAAGCTTAACTTTCTGAACATTCGAGACGTGTAGTCCACTTGTCATTCCAATCTCCTTTGCATTAGCATAGCCTCTTCTGTACCCTGTCAACTATGTGTCTATCTATCCCTGTTCTCTCCTCTCTGCACAGACCATACAAACGCTCCACACCGTGTGGCCGCGGCCACCCTAATCTGGTGGTCCCAGCGCGCACGACCCACGTGGAGTTCCTGGTCTCCGGTAGCCTCTGGAACTGCCGATCTGCGGCCAACAAGGCAGAGTTCATCTCAGCCTATGCCTCCCTCCAGTCCCTCGACTTCCTGGCACTGACGGAAACATGGATCACCACAGATAACACTGCTACTCCTACTGCTCTCTCTTCGTCCGCCCACGTGTTCTCGCACACCCCGAGAGCTTCTGGTCAGCGGGGTGGTGGCACCGGGATCCTCATCTCTCCCAAGTGGTCATTCTCTCTCTCTCCCCTTACCCATCTATCTATCACCTCCTTTGAATTCCATGCTGTCACAGTTACCAGCCCTTTCAAGCTTAACATCCTTATCATTTATCGCCCTCCAGGTTCCCTCGGAGAGTTCATCAATGAGCTTGATGCCTTGATAAGCTCCTTTCCTGAGGACGGCTCACCTCTCACAGTCCTGGGCGACTTTAACCTCCCCACGTCTACCTTTGACTCATTCCTCTCTGCCTCCTTCTTTCCACTCCTCTCCTCTTTTGACCTCACCCTCTCACCTTCCCCCTACTCACAAGGCAGGCAATACGCTCGACCTCATCTTTACTAGATGCTGTTCTTCCACTAACCTCATTGCAACTCCCCTCCAAGTCTCCGACCACTACCTTGTATCCTTTTCCCTCTCGCTCTCATCCAACACTTCCCACACTGCCCCTACTCGGATGGTATCGCGCCGTCCCAACCTTCGCTCTCTCTCCCCCGCTACTCTCTCCTCTTCCATCCTATCATCTCTTCCCTCTGCTCATACCTTCTCCAACCTTTCTCCTGATTCTGCCTCCTCAACCCTCCTCTCTTCCCTTTCTGCATCCTTTGACTCTCTATGTCCCCTATCCTCCAGGCCGGCTCGGTCCTCCCCTCCCGCTCCGTGGCTCGATGACTCATTGCGAGCTCACAGAACAGAGCTCCGGGCAGCCGAGCGGAAATGGAGGAAAACTCGCCTCCCTGCGGACCTGGCATCCTTTCACTCCCTCCTCTCTACATTTTCCTCCTCTGTCTCTGCTGCTAAAGCCACTTTCTACCACTCTAAATTCCAAGCATCTGCCTCTAACCCTAGGAAGCTCTTTGCCACCTTCTCCTCCCTCCTGAATCCTCCTCCCCCTCCCTCTCTGCAGATGACTTCGTCAACCATTTTGAAAAGAAGGTCGACGACATCCGATCCTCGTTTGCTAAGTCAAACGACACCGCTGGTTCTGCTCACACTGCCCTACCCTGTGCTCTGACCTCTTTTCCCCTCTCTCTCCAGATGAAATCTCGCTTCTTGTGACGGCCGGCCGCCCAACAACCTGCCCGCTTGACCCTATCCCCTCCTCTCTTCTCCAGACCATTTCCGGAGACCTTCTCCCTTACCTCACCTCGCTCATCAACTCATCCCTGACCGCTGGCTACGTCCCTTCCGTCTTCAAGAGAGCGAGAGTTGCACCCCTTCTGAAAAAACCTACACTCGATCCCTCCGATGTCAACAACTACAGACCAGTATCCCTTCTTTCTTTTCTCTCCAAAACTCTTGAACGTGCCGTCCTTGGCCAGCTCTCCCGCTATCTCTCTCAGAATGACCTTCTTGATCCAAATCAGTCAGGTTTCAAGACTAGTCATTCAACTGAGACTGCTCTTCTCTGTATCACGGAGGCGCTCCGCACTGCTAAAGCTAACTCTCTCTCCTCTGCTCTCATCCTTCTAGACCTATCGGCTGCCTTCGATACTGTGAACCATCAGATCCTCCTCTCCACCCTCTCCGAGTTGGGCATCTCCGGCGCGGCCCACGCTTGGATTGCGTCCTACCTGACAGGTCGCTCCTACCAGGTGGCGTGGCGAGAATCTGTCTCCTCGCCACGCGCTCTCACCACTGGTGTCCCCCAGGGCTCTGTTCTAGGCCCTCTCCTATTCTCGCTATACACCAAGTCACTTGGCTCTGTCATAACCTCACATGGTCTCTCCTATCATTGCTATGCAGACGACACACAATTAATCTTCTCCTTTCCCCCTTCTGATGACCAGGTGGCGAATCGCATCTCTGCATGTCTGGCAGACATATCAGTGTGGATGACGGATCACCACCTCAAGCTGAACCTCGGCAAGACGGAGCTGCTCTTCCTCCCGGGGAAGGACTGCCCGTTCCATGATCTCGCCATCACGGTTGACAACTCCATTGTGTCCTCCTCCCAGAGCGCTAAGAACCTTGGCGTGATCCTGGACAACACCCTGTCGTTCTCAACCAACATCATGGTGGTGGCCCGTTCCTGTAGGTTCATGCTCTACAACTTCCGCAGAGTACGACCCTGCCTCACACAGGAAGCGGCGCAGGTCCTAATCCAGGCACTTGTCATCTCCCGTCTGGATTACTGCAACTCGCTGTTGGCTGGGCTCCCTGCCTGTGCCATTAAACCCCTACAACTCATCCAGAACGCCGCAGCCCGTCTGGTGTTCAACCTTCCCAAGTTCTCTCACGTCACCCCGCTCCTCCGCTCTCTCCACTGGCTTCCAGTTGAAGCTCGCATCCGCTACAAGACCATGGTGCTTGCCTACGGAGCTGTGAGGGGAACGGCACCGCAGTACCTCCAGGCTCTGATCAGGCCCTACACCCAAGCAAGGGCACTGCGTTCATCCACCTCTGGCCTGCTCGCCTCCCTACCATTGAGGAAGTACAGTTCCCGCTCAGCCCAGTCAAAACTGTTCGCTGCTCTGGCCCCCCAATGGTGGAACAAACTCCCTCACGACGCCAGGACAGCGGAGTCAATCACCACCTTCCGGAGACACCTGAAACCCCACCTCTTCAAGGAATACCTAGGATAGGATAAGTAATCCTTCTCACCACCCCCCCCTTAATGATTTAGATGCACTATTGTAAAGTGGCTGTTCCACTGGATGTCAGAAGGTGAATTCACCAATTTGTAAGTCGCTCTGGATAAGAGCGTCTGCTAAATGACTTAAATGTAAATGTAATGAGTGGGATTTCTTTGAATTGCACTGAATTCAATTCTACTTCCTGTCACTCAAATTCTCAAATTGTACAAAAACAGCACCATGATTAAAATGTAATATAGTGGTGCAGCGGTCTAAGGCACTGCATCGCAGTATTGTGGCATCACTGCAGCCTGCGGGGTGTGGCCAATTCAATTCAAATTTCAATTAATGAGTTAAATCGGAGTCAATTACAAAATGTGGAATTAAGCCTAAGGCTGGTTTATATTACTGTAGGGTATCGTCTGCCGCTAGTACATGGAACAGCTTTATTCTTGGAAAAGTGATATTGTGAAATAAAGCTAATCTTTTCAATTCAAGATATTTGGCAAAGGAAAGTGTTTGGAAACCTCAGAATCTGCTTTTTTTGATATTACACTGACCAAAAATATAAACACAGTATGTTGATCCCATGTTTCATGAGCTAAAACAAAAGATGCTAGAAATGTTACATATGCACAAAAAGCTTCTCTCAATTGTTGTGCACAAAGTTGTTTACATCCCTGTAATGTGAGCATTTGTCCTTTGCCAAGATAATCCATCCAGCTGACAGATGTGGCATTTCATGAAGCTAATTAAATAGCACGGTCATTACACAATTGCACCTTGTGCTGGTGACAATAAAAGGCCACTCTAAAATGTGCAGTTTTGTCAACACAATGCCATAGATATCTCAAGTTTACAGGGAGTTTACAATTGGCAAGCTGACTGCAGGAATGTCCACCAGAGCTGTTGACAGAAAATCTCATTTTAATTTCTCTACCTTAAGCCACCTCTAACGCCGTTTGAGACAATTTGGCAGTACGTCCAACCAGACTCACAATCGAAGAAAACGCTTAACCACGCTAGCCCAGGACATCCAAATCTGGCCTCTTCACCTGTGGAATTGTCTGAGACCAGCCACCCAGACAACTGATGGCACAATGGGTTTGCACAACCGAAGAATTTCTGCAAAAACTGTCAGAAGCCGTCTAAGGGAAGCTCATCTGCATGCTCGTCGTCCTCACCAGGGTCTTGACCTGACTGCAGTTTGGCGTCGTAACCGACTTCAGTGGGCAAATGCTTACCTTCGATGAGTGGAGATGTGTGCTCTTCACAAATAAATCTGTTTCAATTGTAGCTGGAAGATAGCAAGTGTTTATGGCGTCGTGTTAGGGCGAGTGGTTTGCTGATGTCAACGTTGTGAACAGAGTGCCCCATGGTGGCGGTGGGGTTATGGGATGGGCAGGCATAAGCTACGGACAGCAAACACTACTGCATTTTATTGATGGCAATTTGAATGCACAGAGATTGCGTGACGAGATCCTGAGGCCCATTGTCGTGCCATTCATCAGCCGCCACCACCTCGTTTCAGCATGATAATGGACAGGCCCATGTCACAAGGATCTGTACACAATTCCTGGAAGCTGGAAATGTCCCAGTTCTTTCATGGCCTCATACTCACCAGACAAGTCACCCATTGAGTATGTTTGGGATGCTCTGGATCGATGTGTACGACCAATTGTTCCAGTTCATGGCAATATCCAACAACTTCACACAGACATTGAAGAAGAGTGAGACAACATTCCACAGGCCACAATCAACATCCAGATCAACTCTATGCGAAGAAGATGTGTCATGCTGCATGAGGCAAATGGTGGTCACACCAGATACTGACTGTTTTCTGATCCACACCCCTACCTCTTTTTTTTTTAAATGTATCTGTGACCAACAGATGCATATCTGAAATCCATAGATTAGGGCCTAATTTATTTATTTAAATTGACTGATTTCCTTATATGAACTGTAACTCAGTAGAATCTGTGAAATTGTTGCATGTTGCATATATATTTTTTGTTCAATAGAACCCATAAGCTTGGTTTAGTCATCTTCTCCCTGGTGTTCACAACTATCCATCTTTCCATGTGTATAAACATCAAATTAGTATAGCCAATATACAATACATTCCTTGCACCCCCAGCACATCAAAGCAACTATAGAAGTCTTTTCTATTGCAGGTGCCCCTAATCGTAAAGGCCCGTATCAGGTTTCAGAAATAGGATCCTTTTAAATGCCCTTTTTACTCAAAAGCCCTAAACTGTGCTGAGTATATGGTTAACATGAATATTTGATGGGGCCACTTTAAGTTCCATTTTATCTTTTGTGTATATACAGTACCTCAGATAGCAGGTGTAGTTTGTGGTTTTCAAAGAATATACTTAAACATAAACATCTAAAAAGGTAATGCTTTCTACTGCCTTAAATATCGATCTTGAGGAAAGATCAAATATACCTGCCTCTTCTACTTTCGAAAATATACTCTCTGTGCACATCTTCAGAATGTTCATTTTATTCTCATGATACTGTAACAAATATTTACATTTTATTACTAGATGTTTTTGATATTTAGTTTGTTGTTCATGTCTCATCAAAATACAAACAGAATTGTAATACTCTTATTACGCTTGATTTTAATCTTATCCCCACAAATATTTATAGAATTACATTCTACAGTAGTTGCTAGGTCCATCTTCCGATCGAATGTGTCCAAGTCTCTTATCCAGGTATCCAGGTGTCCAAGTGTATCACTTTCCATAGAGCACTAACACAGCTATTCTAGAGAGGCATGCTGCCAAAACAACATGTTTCACTTTCCCCCTGTGAATACCCAAATCACAGACGCTGTTCAGAGCCCCAACCCATCCGGCTCAGTCAGGCAGGAAGTCCCTGAATGAGCTGAAGCTGAAGCTGCGGCCAGAGGGGCCAGGAGGATTGGAGTTGATCCTGGGGATCTTCTCCATCAGCTTGGAGACTGCTCTCCTGCGAAATGAGGCTGGGGAAGTGTCAAGTTGCTGGATCACATCTCCATAAAGAACACTAAAGACGGCCGCTGTCTCTTCCCATCCGTCACGCACTGAAATCTCGTGGAAGGGCAGTTTTAGGCCCTGTGACAGGCCCTCTCCATCCTCAGTACTCACCATTCGGTCAAACTCAAGGTCCTTCTTGTTGGCCACAATAACTATGGGAGGAGGGTCAGGGCTGCACTTGCGGGCGCCTGAAGAGGAGTGGATGTGATTGACGAGGAAACAGAGGCGCATGACCTCGTCAAAGCTACACCTGTCTGTTACAGAGTACACAATCACAAATCCATCTCCCCACTTTATCTTCTCTTCGATCAGCAGGGCATCTTCCTCCTTACAATAAATATATATTTAGATATAGAACTGTAACAACAACACAAAAATCATATATCAATAAAAAACTATACACTGAGTATACCAAATATTAGGAACACCTTCCTTAATATAGAGTTGCACCCACCCTCTCCCTTTTGCCCTCAGAACAGCCTCAACTCGTTGGGGTATGGACAAGGTGTTAAAAGCGTTCCACAGGGATGCTTCCCACAGTTGTGCCAAGTTGGCTGGATGTCCTTTGGATGGTGCACCATTCTTGATACACACAAAACTGTTGAGTATGAAAAACCCAGCAGTGTTGATGTTCTTGACACAAACATGCACGCCTGGCACCTACTACCATACTCCGTTCAAAGGCACTTAAATCTTTTGTCTTGCCCATTCACCCTCTGAATGGCACACATACACAATCCATGTCTCAAGACTTTAAAATCATCTGGTCAGCCTATGTCATGGAGCAGGTGTTCTTAATGTTTTGTATACTCAGTGTATATGATTGAGTGGAATGTATTTGCAGAAATAATATAGCCAATTGACTGGTAACACATAGGTCTTCAACCTGCTGACCATGGTTGCATTATAATGAATACTCGGGATTCTGAATCTGGACAGAAACATGAGTGGTCAATGATGATTAGATAGAATTGTAGGCTATGTTAAAACAATTTAGATTGTTTCATAGGATGATTGCATAACTGTTAGGTTAAGCCAAGCACGCTCACCTGCCCTGCTGTGTCCAGTATTTCAAAGTGTACCACATCACCACCAATAGACATCTCATGTCTGTATATGGTCTCTGCAGAAATACATGCCAATTGTTTGTCAAACTTGATAGAGTGATCCATATTTATATTATATTCATTATAATTATTTATGAATCCTTAATACACTAGGCTACACTGCGTCTTTACGCATGGCATGACATATCGGATTAAAGTCGACGCAATCCCTCTCCCTCTGAATACCTACCGAGCGTTGGGTCATACTCGCCAATGAATCTTCTAGTGATAAAGCGCACAGCCATTGCTGTAAAATACGAAATGAAATATGAGTTTTATGAAAATTACTTTTGATAGATATTACACGTGTGAAACTGAAGCAAGTCTGGAACTAGAGCACAAATCAGGATAATCTGATGATAACACATAACCTATGCTATAATATTTTCTACATCAATTATTGTTTCTATGCTAAAGTGGCTCTGTGCTTACCAGTTTTGCCAACAGCCGCTTGGCCCAATATCACTATCCTGACCGTTCTCGAAGACAAACTGCCTGTCCTTTTCATAGTTCTTGATAGACCAAAATTGGTGGACATGGTTTCTTTATCCATTGGATGTTGTTAAATTAGTCATCAAATTCAACATGCAAAACCATAAAAAGTTTTCAATTCATATTCGATGCGTTCCCCGAGCTCTACGAGATTGTACCAGCACCCACACTCCTGAGTAGCAACCTCGACTCAGGGGTCGACGTAACATAGTAAACAAAAAGCCTGGCCCTCAAATTAGTATGATAAGTTATGTATGGTATGTATTAATTTGTGGGTCCATTATCCATTTATTATATGTTAGGTATTAGAATTCGTATGGTTAGCTAACCTTAACAATTTAACCTAACATACTAAGTAGTTGCAAAATTGCTAATTAGCTAAAATGCGAATGTTGCTAGTGATGACATTCAGACACGCAACATTTGGGTTACTAGACGTCCACTCTGCCCAATCACCCTCCGAAGACAGTAACAACCGACCTTTCAATGAGGACTCAAATCTTTTGCCAGTTTACGTCACCTATTTGTGGGCCAAGTCCTCTTTGCATTCACATTGCTATGTTTAGAATGGAACCAAGATCTTTTTCCAACATGCACTCTGGGTTTTTACAAAGTGCAGGACAAGCCATTTTATCCAAATGTGTTCCCGGACAGCTAGATATAACTACTTACATTTTAGAATCTAATAGGTTGCATTTAGTTAAAAAATGAGACATTAATTATAATCAGAAGATACTATTAACATGTACATTTGATTGGTAACATAATACATAGCAATAGAGTAACTACTAAATAATGCTGTCATTGAAAATTGTACACCCAAAGGGGCTACTGCCCTTTTAAGAGCTAGAATAGATTGCCTTCTCACATTATTCAATCTCCAAAATCAATAAACAGCTTATGAAGCTCTCTTAGCCTATAGATCACATATATAAAAAAAAATATCTCAACAAAAATTAAAGTCCTTGACAATTGCTAGTAAATATCCAAAAAACAGCAGTTTTTCCCCACGAACATGCACATCCTCATCTTCTCTTTTGTGACACCAACGTGAGGGTTTATGGCAGGGAAAACAGTGTTGCAGTAGTCTTGTGTGTTGTGCGGGAATAATGACAAGCGAATTTGGGGAGCTTGGCGTTCATTGTCCTAAAAAAAATGGAACCAGACCCAAAATTCAAGCAAAGCGAAGTCAGACCACCTCTCGAGATGGTCTCAGTTCGGATCGCTTCGGGGCTCTTTTGAGGGGTCTGAGTTATTTTGGAGTGTTCGCACTGCACTGCACAAAACAAAATTAAACAAACCACATTGAGTTCACAAAAACTGTCTGAAAGGGACCAAGTGTGAAAACGTTGTCTCAGATTTTCGTTTACTATATTATGTCTAGTGTATGATACCAGGCTGGAATACCTCAAGTTTTCCTTCTTTTCTCTCTTCAAGCTAGGTTTCTCAACTCAGCAACATATCATATTGCTATTTGTCATATAGGCGAGAAACTGTGCCTGAATTTCACCTATTTCATAACAGATTCATAAATAATTGACCTATGACAGATTGTTGTAGATGTACAATATAAGCACATCTGCTTACATAAAAAAGGTAAATGTACAGAGTGACTTTAAAGTTACCAAATGTTGTGTATAAATACGTTTTCCCATTATATTTTCATACTGAGCACGTGTTCTCAATTTCAGTGCCACATTCACTGACCAAACGTTTATTTACAATTCAAAACATATAGCATCATGTCAATCTGGGAGCAACTTCAATTGTGTTGATCCGAAGCACTGTCTGTGGTTGTACAATAACTGAAAAAGGAAAAGACAATAGTTAGTCTTGCAGCAGCCACACTTATGTAGAATTATTCTGAAAAACACACTGTCAGTTTATTCATATTGCTTTCACAGAATTTACTTCAGAGGATGAATATCCTTTAGAATATATGAACATATAATTCATGAAAAATGCAAGGCCTCAAGTGTGCCTCTCTTTTCTGTTGTGATATCCTGGGTCATTTCCGCTCTCTGGAGAAATTTAATGTTCCTGTTTACTCCAAGAAAACAATATCAAATTATACTTGACCAGTAATTGGCATGTGTGGACAGAGGAATTTAGGTCATTCATTGAATCTAAAAAAAATGATTATGATCCAGTGATCACCCAACTATGTATCCCTTAATTAAAAAGTGTGTAGTGTACCCATTCATACAGTGGTTTCCCACTTTCCTTTTCTACTAGCTACCCTGGAATGTGTCACTTTCCCACACTAAAACTCTTGCAGCTTTTACACACTTGTTCATGCTGACAATTCTCCCTGGGAAATTATATTTGACGTTTACATTAGAGTGTTGTTGTTTAGATTGTTTCCCAATTAAATTAAAATACCCTTCATATGAATATTAAGGGAATAAAGGAATAATGTTGTGTTAGCTTAGATTTGTACACTACACAGTTTAAGATATTATTTTAACCTCATTGCTAAAATATCAAGAAAAACAATCAACATGTAAAAAAAAAATATATATATATATATATATATATATATATACTTTTTTTCTTCTGGTATCTGTGTCTTTTCCAGAACCGCATGTGAACTTTGTGAAACCCATGTTTGGGTTTTGAATGTATGCAGTAAGGCGTAGAATATACTGCACTTTTTTGTTGTTGTCATATTCATATTCTAACAGCCATTTCCCCTCCTCTATTCACATGTAGTCGTGATTTGGTCAGAGTAGAGGCAACTGTCATTGAGAAGCTGAGTGTCCATTTTGCAAGTCGACAATGGAAAGTGACAAATGAGTACCTGATCCTCATTGAAAACCACATTGATGGTGAATGTGGTGACCAGATTAGACTTGAGAAGGTCTGTGTGCTTTATATTCTGAGTGTTATTACTATTTGGAATGGACGTCTGTGGTACATAACTGCTGGGGAACATGAGCCGAAATTGCGTTATTTTGATTCTAACATATTTTGGGTGGGTGAAGGTGTTCTCTTTAAATAACTTGAAATCAGACATCACACAATAAGAATTGTAATCTAGAATCAATATGGAGTATGAAGTAATAATTTTACATTATGAAGTTGAGTGGATATACTGTACATTGATGGTAATTTGATGATCTGAGAACTTTGATGACGTGCAAGGGCAGGACACAGAAGTCCTGAACGACAGCTCTTCAATTAGTTATTTCCCTCAGAGAGAGATTGATCCTATTCATTCATCTCTGAAATACATGCTTGTTGTGTAACTACTCACTGGCTATAAATTACTTACACACCAAGATTATGCTCAATACATTCAATTGCGACCAATTTTATACAGATGAGACACATTAATGAAAGCTGCTGATTTCCTTTTGATTTCAACACAACAGCCATCAAGCTTATCATATGTAATGGTTAGCTAATGTGCAAATTTAGCTTGCTCTATTTCAGAGATAATACACTGCACGAATAATTCGACCAGTTTAGATTTGTGGACATACGGGTAAACGACCTACCCATTTGATTAAGAACAAGAAATTTCAAATGTGCTTGTAATCTCCAACACGCTCTCAGCATCTCCAGATATCCATTCCTCTAAAGTCAGCGCCATATTGCCAGTGAACGGTGGGCGTTACAGTCATTACATTCCCCGGATAACTGTCAAGTAAAATAAGTTCCATAAAAAACTATTCCTATTAGGAAATTAAAGATGCATTATACATAAATCCCTTCGCCATTTGCTGGTTGCTAAAATTATAATAGTTGCCTAATTTCATGTTGTGACAAAACAAGCAAGAGTAGTATGGAGATGTATTGTACGGTCTAAACCGCTGTGAAATATAATTTCCATAACCAAAAATATTTGTATTTTTAGCTGTTTGAAGCTGGTGTACAAAACCGAAAGAAAAATAACAAAAAATGAATGTAAGAATAGGAAGCATTTCAATAGCGCACATAGAACAGAGCTACTGGTTTCAATTAGATATATAACGCACATTTCTATGTGCATTTGGTCTGTCGCCCCAAAAAATTACATATTGCAGCTTTAAGAACCAACATTTCACTTTTTTGTTGTTGCAAAACAAGTATTGAATAAATAAATGCAGTGGAAGGCAGAAATAGGTGTGAATGAATGAGAAATATGCTGCCACATACCTAAAAAATAACATATATCATTAATAAGACGCAGTAGCGCGCCGTGGTTCTGGGGCCTGGGCCTTTAGTGAAGTCCTACACAGTCCCACCCGAATTAATCCACCTCTTCTTACCATCATTATGATGCCATGGCTCTAGACACTATACATTTAGACAGAAACGCAGTATAAGCAGGTGTTGCGTCACCTTGAAATTGACATTTTTATTCAGAGAATTGCAGGGGAAGAGTACAATACCTTTTCATTGTGCAGCTTTGTTGCCCTGCGCGCTTGTTCGTTGAGCTGTAGATCCACTCGGGTGTCCCCAAAAGTTTTCAAAAGCACCATTGTTTGTAAGTGCCCAGCCGTACTTTGGTGTCTCGTTGCTGCCTTGGTTAGACAACTCAGGTTTGCAAAGCCAGTGTGGCTCCAAACACCAAATCGATCACTTGCAAATAATAGGCATTCCCAGCAGTACAGTTTGCAGTGCTTCTCGGAGCCTGTCTTTGTAGCGTAGGCTTTGTAGCGTCGGCGTCTACCTCTCCTGACAATGTCTAACTTTTCTTGAAAAGTTTGTCTTGAGAATGGCGTTATAATTATATTCTCGACCAAATCGATATCTTCTCCTTCCGCCATTGTGGGTTGAAAAAACAGTTTAGTAGTACGCAAATTAATTTGTTGATCAATTTCAGTTTCCTAGTTCTGAGACCTGCCCATATAGGCCCTGCCTCTCAATATTGGTAATCCAATCAAAAGACGTGCAGGCACTCCGCCTGCTAGCTGGCTCCTGTGTAACACTGGAGCCAGCCAGCAGGCGTACAATAGCCAACTCTAAAGCTGATTGGTTGACACTAAATTTTAATTTCCATTCACTTTAAGCTACAAGTGCTGGCACTGTTGATTCTGAAGGCCTGAGGGCAGATTTTAGACCCCTGGCAACACATGATGGCTGAATATGATTGGATAAAATATCTAACATAAAGACCAGCCCTCCAAATCTCAACCTGGGGCAACCTGGGGCTGGAAGCAGTGCAACCAAGAGGAACGCTATGAAATGAAGAGTGTAACTCTTACTCCCAGCAGGAGAATGGGCCTATCCTGCTTTTACAAATTGCAGTAAATCAAGACACCGTCAGTTGAGGATGCCTGGTCATTCTTTAAGAGTAACTTCCTCACCATTTTAGATAAGCATGCTCCGTTCAAAAAATGCAGAACTAAGAACAGATATAGCCCTTGGTTCACTCCAGACCTGACTGCCCTCGACCAGCACAAAAACATCCTGTGGCGGACTGCAATAGCATCGAACAGTCCCCGCGATATGCAACTGTTCAGGGAAGTCCGGAACCAATACACGCAGTCAGTCAGGAAAGCTAAGGCCAGCTTCTTCAGGCAGAAGTTTGCATCCTGTAGCTCCAACTCCAAAAAGTTCTGGGACACTGTGAAGTCCATGGAGAACAAGAGCACCTCCTCCCAGCTGCCCACTGCACTGAGGCTAGGGAACACGGTCACCACCGACAAATCCATGATTATTGAAAACTTCAACAAGCATTTCTCAACGGCTGGCCATGCCTTCCGCCTGGCTACTCCAACCTCGACCAACAGCTCCGGCCCCCCGCAGCTCCTCGCCCAAGCCTCTCCAGGTTCTCCTTTACCCAAATCCAGATAGCAGATGTTCTGAAAGAGCTGCAAAACCTGGACCCGTATAAATCAGCTGGGCTTGACAATCTGGACCCTCTATTTCTGAAACTATCCGCCGCCAGTGTCGCAACCCCTATTACCAGCCTGTTCAACCTCTCTTTCATAACGTCTGAGATCCCCAAGGATTGAAAGCTGCCGCAGTCATCCCCCTCTTCAAAGGGGGAGACACCCTGGACCCAAACTGTTACAGACCTATATCCATTCTGCCTTGCCTATCTAAGGTCTTCGAAAGCCAAGTCAACAAACAGGTCACTGACCATCTCGAATCCCACCGTACCTTCTCCGCTATGCAATCTGGTTTCCGAGCCGGTCACGGGTGCACCTCAGCCACACTCAAGGTACTAAACGACATCATAACCGCCATCGATAAAAGACAGTACTGTGCAGCCGTCTTCATCGACCTTGCCAAGGCTTTCGACTCTGTCAATCACCATATTCTTATCGGCAGACTCAGTAGCCTCGGTTTTTCGGATGACTGCCTTGCCTGGTTCACCAATTACTTTGCAGACGGAGTTCAGTGTGTCAAATCGGAGGGCATGCTGTCCGGTCCTCTGGCAGTCTCTGTGGGGGTGCCACAGGGTTCAATTCTCGGGCCGACTCTTTTCTCTGTATATATCAATGATGTTGCTCTTGCTGCGGGCGATTCCCTGATCCACCTCTACGCAGACGACACCATTCTATATACTTTCGGCCCGTCATTGGACACTGTGCTATCTAACCTCCAAACGAGCTTCAATGCCATACAACACTCCTTCCGTGGCCTCCAACTGCTCTTAAACGCTAGTAAAACCAAATGCATGCTTTTCAACCGATCGCTGCCTGCACCCGCTTGCCCGACTAGCATCACCACACTGGATGGTTCCTACCTTGAATATGTGGACACCTATAAGTACCTAGGTGTCTGGCTAGACTGCAAACTCTCCTTCCAGACCCATATCAAACATCTCCAATCGAAAATCAAATCAAGAGTCGGCTTTCTATTCCGTAACAAAGCCTCCTTCACTCACGCTGCCAAGCTTACCCTAGTAAAACTGACTATCCTACCGATCCTCGACTTCGGCGATGTCATCTACAAAATTGCTTCCAACACTCTTCTCAGCAAACTGGATGCAGTTTATCACAGTGCCATCCGTTTTGTCACTAAAGCACCTTATACTTCCCACCACTGCGACTTGTATGCTCTAGTCGGCTGGCCCTCGCTACATATTCGTCGCAAGTCCCACTGGCTCCAGGTCGTCTACAAGGCCATGCTAGGTAAAGCTCCGCCTTATCTCAGTTCGCGCTCCAGCAGGTGTATCTCACTGATCATCCCTAAAGCCAACACCTCATTCGGCCGCCTTTCGTTCCAGTACTCTGCTGCCTGTGACTGGAACGAATTGCAAAAATCGCTGAAGTTGGAGACCTTTATCTCCCTCACCAACTTCAAACATCAGCTATCTGAGCAGCTAACCGATCGCTGCAGCTGTACATAATCTATTGGTAAATAGCCCACCCATTTTCACCTACCTCATCCCCAGTTATTTATTTACTTTTCTGCTCTTTTGCACACCAATATCTCTACCTGTACATGACCATTTATCAATCCAGTGTTAATCTGCAATATTGTAATTATTCGCCTACCTCCTCATGCCTTTTGCACACATTGTATATAGACTCACCTTTTTTTTCCACTGTGTTATTAACTTGTTAATTGTTTACTCCATGTGTAACTCTGTGTTGTCTGTTCACACTGATATGCTTTATCTTGACAAGGTCGCAGTTGTAAATGAGAACTTGTTCTCAACTAGCCTACCTGGTTAAATAAAGGTGAAATAAAAATAAAAATAGGAGTCCTCATGTAAAGAATTTAGCTAAACTTGCAGTTCAGGCTCTCAACAGAGATCTGTAAACTGTGTTCCCCTACCATGAAATGTACTTTGATGCAAGCAAAAATATGTTCAGGAAATGTACCTTTTCTAGTTGACTCGGATATTTCAACACATTATGCCTTCACATTTTCTTCAGAGAAAAGGGCAAATAGTCAGAGACAATTTTAATATGAATTTTTAAAATGTTTAATTGTACATAAACAAACCAACCAACCAAATAGGGATCACAATTTTGGCTCACAAAATGACTGCTTATTGAGTGTGCACTTAGCTTCACGCCTGTGGAGACCGTGTTGTCCTTAATCCAAAACATTTAAGATAATATCGAACTGAAATTATTTTTAGAAGCAACTGTTTTGGCCATGTAATAAATTCAGCAATGTCTATGCCTCACAGCAAAATCACAACATTGTAAAACAAAACAAATATAAAGAAAAGCATTTAATTGAATTCAACTAAAGGAGACTTCACAGAAATGCATTATTTTATCAATTAATATTACAGCTGTACAGACTAAGGTTTGGTCATGTGGCAACTAAGCTCTACATGGTTGAACTTCTTTTAATTTCAATGTCACATTGTGAAATATAATAACTTTGTTCAAGTAGAAAAGGCAAAAACTGTACAAACCAAATTTTAAATAGAAAATCAGTCACTTTGTACCAATAATAATGCTAAAAATATCCAACAGGTTTCTTTTTTAGGATCACATTTAAACTCAGACCTAGCAGCTGACAAATCTGGAAATACAAATCTATCACAATGTTAAAATGAAATGAGCCCAGTCAATCCAATTAGTCTATTTTTTTCTGCAGGTCAATTAATTTTAGGAGATTCCATCCAACACATTTTTTGTTGAACAATGGGAGATCAATAACCCAGAGAACTGGTTTTTAACGGTGAAAATAATTAAAGGGTAGTTCAGAGTACAGAACACGTGACAGTTCTATGATGTGGGAAGAGGTTCCATTTCTAAGACCCAACCCTGGTTTGAGAAGAGGGCCCTGACGTTAACCAACAGGGATGGAGCCATGTTTTAACAACTGCAAAGATGTGGACCACTTAAATGATGACAGTAGAAGGGATTCATTTTGCCCAAGTAAAGCAAATTGACGAGGTTAATGCACAACGACACACACATAACACGGCAAAAGTTAGACAAAATCATAAGATCAGATAAAGCATCACTTCACACGCTACAGACTGTGCCAATATAATACATCTATATTAAAAGACAAGGTATGCTAATAAACCTGTGCTCTCTGGGAGTAAAATACAAAGTTTATCAGGACCTGCATGAAAAGGTAGTGTTTAGCCTTTATTATGAGACAAAAACAAATCACTGAAAACACACCCAACCCAACATAATTAATCTTGAAGTAGCTACAAATAAACCTTTAAGGGCACATGTTTTAATGCTTGAGTTCTTTGATTTTTTTGTTTGACCTAGTTTGGGGACTACTTGTACAGAAAAATCTAAATCTTTCCAACACCTAACTTCACCTCAAATCCTAATGTAAAATATGGGTCCCTAAAATGACTAAAACACACACATGAAAACCTACGAGGTACAACCCACCACATTAATGTTGAAAAAGAAACCAACCCCTACTTTTTGTTGCCCAGATCTTAACTTCAGTGGGTAACGTGTAAGAGATAAATGTGTCCAACAGCATCGTTTGGCACTCGTTTATTCATCTTTTTTTCTTTCTATAAACAAAACTCAATCACATTTTGCTGAGGATTACAGTGCGGTTACAAAAACGTGCATGCTAAATATATATTTAACTGTGAAAAGAAAATCAATTCTGCTAATTTAGTATATTTTATTATTCAGACCAAGGATGATTTCCACACAAAAGGAAATTAAAACATTATGTGCCTGTGATGACTTCACACACTGAAAGACAAAAACGGTGATTCAAGTGTATATCGTTGTCACTCAAAAGAAACTCCCAAAAAATTACCATCATGCCAACTAGCCTAGCACAAAACTACAAAGTCATCCCCAGTTCAGCAAAACGTGACCAAAGACATCCTTAAAAAAAGTGTATAACTTACAAGAGAAAAAACAAACACAGAAGTCGTTTCTATAAATTGATTGGTTGTTTTCAGACACAAAACGAAAACGTAGGTTGGGGGCGTAAGGAAGACCGCTCAAAATATAATGAAAAAAATAAAGGAGTTTACCATCAAGGTAAAAATTAAACAGATTTGGAAAAATCGAGTGGTTATGTCAGTAAGTTCTAGAAAAATAGATTCTCTTTTTTGCTTAAAACAATACTCATGTAGCTTTATACATTGATTTTCTTGGCAGTCTTTCTAGCGCACCCTACTGACAGCACAAAAGACCAGAGAGAAACACAGACCCCCCCCCCAATAAATGTCAAAAGGTCGAAAAGGTGAACATTTCAAGCGTCAGAGAGGTGCAGAGGACAACGAACTGGACGATGAACTTTTGACGTCACATCAACATGCTAGGCAAACGATGAACAAACGGGCACGAAGATATCTAGAATAAAACAAAACAGGGAGACAAACCTAGGTTAAAGCAACAACAGAAAAAGGAGAGGGGAGAAAAAAGAAAATCATGAATGATTTCCTTTGCATGGGGAAGGGAGGGGGTCACTACCAGATACACAGTCTAAACACAGAACATTTAATGTGAGACAGCAGAGGTGAAAGGGTGAGAGGACGGAGGGGGAACACAAGCAACATGCAAACAGTATTGAGGTGAGAACTTACAGGACACAACACCGAGACACCACACTGACTGCCTACTACTGTACAGTCAACATTTGTGACTTAGTATTACATTTGAGGATTTTTAATAAAGTAGTCAAAAATAAAAATAAATAAATGATCAGTAGTATTCCAATTTCAGAAAATAATCCTCCCAAGGGGTTTAGTGCCGTCTCTCCCAATTTGCTTTTATAATTTCCTAACTGATTGTAAAAATTGCAATTTTTTTGATATTCATTGCTTGTACCTGGGTTATCAGCCAGCAATATTAGATGAAGTGTGCTTTGATAGAATGATCTATGAGAGCTGATTGTCAACTAATCTCAATTGACATTTCTCTTTGGATTTTGTGCTTTATCTGTTCATAATTCCATCATATGCAATGCAGCTTACATGCAATGCAACTTACATCCACAGCAAAACAGTGAAGTACAGTATCTGGCAAGGAGGTACCTTTTTAAATAAGAGGCAGTTTGTCAATACAATACAGAAAGGGTAAGTAAAGACAGCGCAAACAAACTTCAGACATTTTATATAACAAATTAGTAAAAAAGTTTAACCTATAAAACTTTAAGACTACATTAGTCTGTTTCACTTTGTAAACAAAACAGCTTTTCTGTGAGTGTTTGGCATCTTCTCATGTTACCTCTACCATAATCTGCTGCTATTCTTAAGGATTCGTCTTCTGTACGCTTAATAAAAATTATGCCTTGCATACGAAACAAAATGTATGAGATGTACAGCAAAGTTTACAGTGATGGTTTAGTTCATATACAACAACTATGAACAACTATGTGCTCCCATCAGTTGAGATTCAGTCTTTGGACTTATTTTAATGGCAGCAAATACCCTTGACTTAACCCTGCTTAAGCCTATTTTCTCAGTTGGTATTGTTATGCACATGGAAATAATAGTTAAATAGACACACATCTATTCTTAAAATGTAAGGGGGCTACTGTTGCGAAATCATTAGCAGCTCTGGCAAATCCTACTCATTGACAGTTCTATACAAAATTGCCACTTGTTGCACATTAACAATAAACACTTGAATAGGGCTACACAGGTCAGTAGTTTTACCCTCACATATTTAAATGTAGTAACCAACGTCACATTAGGATTCTACAAAATACTGTTGAAGATTCTTGAAAACGATCATTTAAATTCAGAGAAATAATGTAGGAAATAAATAGTTCCCGACACTCCGGAGAAGTATAAAACCCCTATAAAAATAGAAAAGGCATAATAGTTTTGTAATATACATCTGGACAATTGTTTATTTCCCATTTCCATAAAAACACTTCATAAGATAATGGAAGTCTAAGAAACTGATTACTGTGTTTGTTGTAGTGATAAACATCTATTTAACGTCGCCAATCATGAAATGCTAGCGTTTTTAGTCAATAATAAATACACACAAGGGAATAAAAATCTGCAGGGAAGCCAGTATTTTGAGTGAGTAGTCTCATCTAACCAGCTCAGAGGTAGAGCAGACTACTTAAAACTGCGGATGACGAATAATTACAAAACATTTGGGTTAACACCGAGGATAAATAATAATAAAATAAATTATAATCTACTTACTTAGAGCATTATTTTTGCATCAGTAATTAGTAGAGACGATTGGATAATTTAGGATGAATCTGTCAAAATGGTCCGATGTTGCACTTTTTTAAAACCTCTTTTCTAGAACACTCACTATTGCTGCAAGCCTAAAATGCCAAGTGATATTCCATTTAGTGTTAGAAGTAGGACTGATGATCTACTTGAACTGACAGCGAAAAACAGAAAGGAAATAGATTGAATGGGAATATTCTAAATGGGGCGGAATGCTTGTTTGAAGTAAAAGATCATGACAGAATAGAGACTAAGTTATTGCCACTCTTAAAAGTCCTGTGAAGGGCAGCATTAGACAGAAGGCCAAATTTACACATCTGACAGGTGGGGAATAAAATGACTTAAGCCACATGACACCATAGTGGCCGTGTTCATTAAAACTTAAAAGTAGGACCCAATTATACCTCCCTTCACATACATTCAGCACAGTATCTGTTAAATGATGTAGGACCCCATATTCTCTATCAGATATCCAATTGAAAAAAAAAGGGTGAAGTATTTCAGATAAACTACACTACATGCCTGAAGCAAGGGAGTGGCGTTGTGACATTGTCTTGAGACAAATCAAGAGGTTGGCAAGTTAAATATCTCACAAAACCATCCAAGGCAATACTGCTGACGTCTTACAAATCAATTCATTCAGAGTTGTAAATAAGTATATTTTGCGCCAAAATATAACGTTGAGGAAGAAATTCAAGCTTCTTGTTGGTTGTTGAATAAATAAACAAACAAACAAAAATATAAATATTAAGTAAAAGCCTACTGTATGCATTGTATTCCTGGTAGAGCATCACAAATAGACTTCAGTCAACTTATACAAAAAATAAAAAATAGAAAAGGTCTCGTCTGCTGGAGTGAAGTCAGATCTTGCGTACATGTAGATAATTGATCATTTCAGTTGGCAAACAGCTATTGTGTTCTTTCCATTATCCAGTGCATGGTCTGTCCATCTTCATTTCAAAAAGGCAGTTTTCTGGAAGGCTCCGCATGACCCTTAGTGTCCTAATGTACTGTATCAGTTTACGAATGTAAACATGTGGATGGTTTGGTTATGATGGGATTAATTTAAAGTGGGGTCAGGAGGCATGGGGCAGGATAAGGTGGTGGAGGGTGCAGGAGTAAAAAATTAAGGGGATATTTTGGCAACTGGCTGTCATTCTGCAACATCATTATGACTTAAAACTTTTACACAGAAAACTAATGACCACCTTAACTTAAAAAATACAATTATGTTTAAAAACAAACTACTTCAAAACCAAAACAGAATGTAAGTGTCCAGTTTCAGTTGAGCAAAATATACGTATCATTTTGCATGTTTTTTGTTTTGTTTTCTGCTTGCGTTTGTTAATACAGAGAATAAAAAGGATTGACCCCAGCAAAGTGGTCATCTTGTCATGCGTAAAGGGAGAGGGAAGAATGAGGAGAGGGGTAGGGGTTTGCAGCAGCGTTTTAGTTTCTTATTTCACACACTCCACTTACCAGAAAAAAAAACATTTCCTAACCAAGTCCAATTGAGAGATAAAGCGCTCAGTATGGCTTGCTGTCATTTTTGGATCGCTTCAGCTGCACCTTTAGTCGCTTCATACCAATTTGGAAACCGTTCATCGACTGAATGGCGGCCTGAGATGAGACTGGATTGTCGTAACTCACAAAGCCTGTAAGAGAATCCAGGTAAAAGTCACATGCAAGATACAAATCAATCCTTGCCTTCATCATAAGAACACACTATATACAGAGGCCTTACTAGTGATGTGCTGTTTCCCCCATCCTCCAGCTTACCAAAACACTTGCTGAGGTTGGTCTGCTTGTCAATGAACACCTTAGCAGAAATAACATTGCCAAAGGGCATGAACATCTGGAGCAGGTCCTGGTCGCCAAACTCCTGGGGGAGGTGGTATATGAACAAGTTGGCTCCCTCAGGGCCTTAAGAGAGCAGGAAATAATTTATTAAAACATCTGACACCACAAGATGACAATGGATACAACTAAGCCAGAGGCAACCCTTTTGTTTTTGACAGATTAATAGCATTTCAAAATGTTAGCCGAGGAGCCCTTTGATACGGATTTCTGCTCATTTTAAAATGACATTTTCAACAACTAGTACTGTGAAAACATTTCAGAGTGTTGCAATTAATTCTTACCTGTGCTCCGACTGTCGCTTGCTGTAGCAGCATATTTAAAACAAGACAGAACCCTCAGCAGGTGACAATACATATTTTCACCAATATGCCACACTAAGGTCACATCACAAATGATTGAACCTAAACTCTTAATATCCCTTGCACTAGTACTACATTCAAACATCAATCACAGCATAGCATGTGATCCCTATAGAGCAGACATTTGAGTTAACACAAATCTCCCCATCCCCACTCCAAGAAATCAAATCAAATTTATTTATATAGCCCTTCGTACATCAGCTGATATCTCAAAGTGCTGTGCAGAAACCCAGCTTAAAACACCAAACAGCAAGCAATGCAGGTGTAGAAGCACGGTGGCTAGGAAAAACTCCCTAGAAAGGCCAAAACCTAGGATAAAACCTAGAGAGGAACCAGGCTATGTGGGGTGGCCAGTCCTCTTCTGGCTGTGCCGGGTGGAGATTATAACAGAACATGGCCAAGATGTTCAAATGTAACCCTTTTATGCCCCATCTTCATCCCCCTACTTGCCTTCCTTCTGGCTCCCTGCAGCACTGACACTCTGTTGGGAGAGCAGGCTCTGGTTGTAGAGGCTGGGGAGGGCAGCAGCAGCGTACTGCTGGATCCCGGAGTAGGCCTGGGTAAGGGCTTCCATGGTGCTACCAGTTCCGTTCGACATGCCCCCGCTGCCTAGACCACCGTTGAGGGCTGCCATCCCTAGACACAGGAGCTCTGTTACAAGATTAGGGCTAGAATACCTTGAATATGTATCATGCACTATTCACATTTGAGATAATATATTTGTTGTAAATTAATTCATACAAATAGATGTTTGAGTCTGCTAACCTGCAAGTGAGCCCATGTTGAGGCCGGCTCCAGCCCCTGCGGCCAACGACTGCAGCGCCCCTAAAGAGGCCATGGGGTTCACTGAGTTGTTGTTACAGGAGGTGGGTGACGATCCTGCTGTGGAGATGAGTCAACCCCAAAACAATTAATCACCTAGAGGAAAACTCTGCTAGTAGGACTTCAAAGTCTTAATTCACAGACCAGGGAACAGAATGAACGCAGAGACAAGGGATGGGGAAGGCAACAGGAGGAAAAGTTCATGAGAAACAACCGTGTTTACAGAGGCAAGTCCGTGGAACGAGGTTAAATATGCATACAGGTGAGGGGGTGAGAGATAAGAAGTGTGACCAACCCTTGTAGGTGTCCCATGATGAGTGTGCTTGCTGTCCAGTACCCGTACCTGAGCTGGTGAGCACACTAAGGGGACTGCTAGAGGTGGTGAGAGCGCTGCTGCCCGTGGCCTGTGTGGCGCTGGCCGCCGCTGCCAGAGCAGCCAGGTTCTGCATGGCATTCAGCCCTGAGACACATGCATAATCGGCACTTAATACAGGCCATGGAACCTAGATCTCGCTTAGGTCAATATATAGGCTACACCGAGTCGAAACGAGGATCATGCAATCATTGTTTTTGTTTTACAGCATGTGAAGCTTAAAGCAGAGAGTTGCGGGTACCTTTCCAACAAAATCTGAAAATGGGTGAGATGGGAGCAAAAGTACAAACTTTGCAGCCCACACAATCAACACAACAAGAGCACTGGCCAAAACACACAGAAAGCAGATACCCCACAGATCACTGCATTGTTGTAAGTCAAGAAGGGGATAATGAGCTAACTTTGGTAAACATTTTGAACCAACTTGGATGAAGTTTCAATATGAAGTTAAAGCAGGCTTTGTAAAATATTGAATAATTGTAGCTTGCCCCATGACATACCCCGTGGTTATCATATTGGAATGAAAAACATTACATTGCTCAGTTTTTGCCTTGATGAATTCGATCAGTAGCCACTCACTGCAGCAGACACACTGCTAGAAACCAGATTTTAAAAAACACCAGTTTGTGTGTTCGTGTTTATGTCTGCAGTTTCCTGGTGGCAGAGCGTTTCAACTCAAAATGTGATTAATATATGAGAAGCAGGATTTTAACATGTTCCCTCACCACTTTTTGACACAAACACACCACACTGAACAGATTACTTGGTAGTTCAGGCATGCAGGGAATGATGCACGTAGCAGTATCAATAACGCACATCTTCACCAGGCACATTACTGATCGCAGTTGGATGAGGAGGAAAATACATTTAGCATTCGGGTGTAAGAATGGAAAGCGGGGAGAAGGAAGAGAGGTAGGAAATGTCTTTGTTTTTACCTGACATACCAGACATGGGGTGAAGGTTGTTGAGGGTATTCCCAGAGGTGGCAGACTGCTGGAGGAGCTGTAAATAAAGCTAGACATTACACCAAAACAGAGAACAAAGGGTCAGGACTGCATCCAGGACTGTGCTTTCAGGAAAGAAATAGAAGAGAGAGACAGAGTGGGGAAAGAAAGGTAAAGTGGGTCAGGAGGACAGATGAAGTGTAAAAGGACAGGAAAGAGCGGAGGTGTCCATGTTGGTGATGAAGAGAGAAAGAATCACAGAGAAAAGATGTGAAAAAAACATGACGCTGAGAAACACTGAGTGGGATGAAATGGGAATTAAGAGGAAGGCAAGACAGTGAAGAAAAAGAAGAGGTTGGAAGATTTTCACAGCACACCCATGGATCAGCACTAACAGCATTGTAGAAAGCTCTGCCGTCTATATTGGAATGGCCACATAATTGGAGGGTCAGAATTAGAGAAGCCAATTGAAAACATATCAGGTCTTTAGATGAGACTAGATGGCCATCAAACATAGATAAATGGCAACGATGCAAATATAAATCTAACATCCTTCAAGAAACACAGCAAACCAAATATAAGCAAGGAGGGGAGGGAGGGATGGAGCTGGCTGGATGCAGAAAATGGGTCTTCATCTAACCTGTCAGATGAAGGAAATGGCCCAAAAACTTATACAAAAGCATAAGGTAAATGTGTCTACTCCCTAAGGTCAGGGGGAATACTTACGAGGACAGACTAACAACGTTCAATCCATGGAAACCATATGTCAAATTAAGTCCTATAACAAATTGACAACCTCCAGTTGGCACTGTACAGTCAATGCTCTAGAGCAGGGGTGTCAAAACATATGGCCTGGCCCGTGAGGTGGTCCAATCTGGCCCGCAGGTGGTTTGTAAAAAATAAAAATAAGGAATCAAATCACGTTATTTGCCACATGCTTCGTAAACAACGGGTGTAGACTAAAAGTGAAATGCTTACTTACGGGACCTTCCCAACAATGCAGGGATACAAATAGAGAAATAATAGACAAATAACACAAGGAATAAATACACAATGAGTACCTATAATTTGCCTACATACACGGTGCACCAGTACAGAGTCGATGTGCAGGGATACGAGTTAATTGAGGTAGATACAGTTGAAGTCGGAAGTTTACGTACACTTAGGTTGGAGTCATTAAAATTTGTTTTTCAACCACTCCACAAATTTATTGTTAACAAACTATAGTTTTGGCAAGTCGTGTGCATGACACAAGTAATTCTTCCAACAATTGTTTACAGACGGTTTATTTCACTTATAATTCACTGTATCACAATTCCAGTGGGTCAGATGTTTACATACATTAAGTTGACTGTGGCCTTTAAACAGCTTGGAAAATTCCAGAAAATGATGTCATGGCTTTAGAAGCTTCTCATAGGCTAATTGACATCATTTGAGTCAATTGGAGGCGTACCTGTGGATGTATTTCAAGCTCAGTGCCTCTTTGCTTGACATCATGGGAAAATCAGCCAAGACCTCTGAAAAATTCATTCTAGACCTTCACAAGTCTGGTTCATCCTTGGGAGCAATCTCCAAACGCCTGAAGGTACCATGTTCATCTGTACAAACAATAGTACGCAAGTATAAACACCATGGGACCATGCAGCCGTCATACCGCTCAGGAAAGAAACGTGTTCTGTGTCCTAGAGATGAACGTACTTTGGTGCGAAATGTGCAAATCAATCCCAAAACAACAGCAAAGGACCTTGTGAAGATGCTGGAGGAAACAGGTACAAAATTATCTATATCCACAGTAAAATGTGTCCTATAATCGACATAACCTGAAAGGCCGCTCAGCAACGAAGAAGCCACTGCTCCAAAACCGCCATTAAAAAGCCAAACTACGGTTTACAACTGCATATGGGGACAAAGATCGTACTTTTTGGAGAAACGTCCTCTGGTCTGATGAAACAAAAATAGAACTGTTTGGCCATAATGACCATGGTTATGTTTGGAGGATAAAGGGGACGCTTGCAAACTGAAGAACACCATCCCGACTGTGAAGCATGGGGGTGACAGCCTCATGTTGTGGGGCATTGATGGCATCATGAGGGAGGAAAATTATTTGGATATATTGTAGCAGCATCTCAAGACATCAGTCAGGAAGTTAAAGCTTGGTCGCAAATGGGTCTTCCAATTGGACAATGACCCCAAGCATACTTCCAAAGTTGTCGCAAAATGGCTTAAGGACAACAAAGTCAAGGTATTGGAGTGGCCATCATAAAGCCCTGAACTCAATCCTATAGAACATTTGTGGGCAGAACTGAAAAGTGTGTACGAGCAAGGAGGCCTACAAACCTGACTCAGTTACACCAGCTTTGTCAGGAGGAATGGGCCAAAATTCACCCAACTTATTGTGGGAAGCTTGTGGAAGGCTTCCCAAAATATTTGACCCAAGTTAAACAATTTAAAGGCAATGCTACCGAATACTAATTGACTGTGTGTAAACTTCTGACCCACTGGGAATGTGATGAAAGAAATACAAGCTGAAATAAATCGTTCTCTCTATTATTATTCTGACTTTGCACATTCTTAGAATAAAGTGGTGAACTTAACTAACCTAAGACAGGGAATTGTGAAAAAAAATATTTAAAATGTATTTGGCTAAGGTGTATGATTTTTTTATGAATTTATTTGCAAATTATGGTGGAAAATAAGTATTTGGTCAATAACAAACCTTGTGAAGACTTACAGAAAACGTTTGACCTCTGTCATTGCCAACAAAAGGTATATAACAAAGTATTGAGAAACTTTTGTTATTGACCAAATACTTACTTTCCACCATAATTTGCAAATAAATTCATTAAAAATCCTACAATGTGATTTTCTGGATTTTTTCTCTCTCATTTTGTCTGTCATTGAAGTGTACCTATGATGAAAATTACAGGCCTCATCTTTTTAAGTGGGAGAACTTGCACCATAGGTAGCTGACTAAATACTTTTTTGCCCCACTGTATATACTGAGATGGGCTGTATGTTCCCAACATAAGCGATGATGATTGATACCGCAGAGAAGCAAGATTTAGACATTGCATATAATTTAACAGTTCCATTTCACGTTGCTATAAACATGTATTATAATTTACCGGTTTCTTGCAGTTATTTTTCCCAGGAAAAGGGAGTGGTTTTGAGCAGTAAATCTCAGTAACCGAGTTTCTGCCATTCAACCCTAATCGATACCGCTTGCTGTGCTGTAGCAGAGAGAACAGTCTATGACTTGGGTGGCTGGAGTGACAATTTCTAGGGCCTTCCTCTGACACCGCCTGGTATAAAGGTGCTGGATGGCAGGGAGCTCGGCCATAGTGATGTACTGGGCAGTACACACAATCCCTGTAGAGATTTGCGGTCAGATGCCAAGCAGTTGCCATACCAAGCCGTGCTGCAGGCAGTCAAGATGCTCAATGGTGCAGCTGTAGAACATTTTGAGGACCTGAGGGCCCATGCGGAATCTTTTCAGCCTCCTGAGGGTGAAGAGGCGTTGCCGTGACTTCTTCACGACTGTGTTGGTGTGTGTGGACCATGACAATTCCTTAGTGATGTGGACACCCAAGGAACTTGAAGCTCTCCACTACAGCCCTGTCAATGTGGATTGGGGAGTGTTCGGCCCTCCGTTTCCTGTAGTCCATAATCAGCTCCTTTGTCTTGCCGACATTGAGGGAGAGGTTGTTTACCTGGCACCACACTGCGAACTCAATATACTTTTAAATCAGTAAAACCAAATTAAAACTGTAGAAATGATAATGGATCTACATTCAATTTTGACGGCGATTAAATATAACACATTTTCAGTGCGTCCCTCCGGACCTCTATGTAGACACATTGCGGCCCCCCTGGGCAAAATTAGTTTGACACCCCTGATCGAGAGACTGTCTAAACCAGTCTGCCAAACAGCAGTGCATTTTAATGTGTCCCAGCTGTAGCCCTCATCTTTCTAGAACAAACCTGCGATTGTAGCTAATTGCAGCTCAAACCTTAATTTGCTTGCAAACACAAACAACAAGCTAAGCGTTGTCCTGAATAACTACCTCTCAAAATTTGAACCAAAAAAAGTTTGTCAATTTCTAAACTGGAACATTAACCAGGGCTTCAAGCCAAGCCACGGGTCTTTCCAAAGCTCTGCTGGGGATGGTGCAAGAGGAGGTGGTCACTTACTGCCAGATACTGTGGGCCCAGGGAGTTGAGCCCGGTCAGATTCCCCCACATTGAGGCAGCGTTGAGCTGCTGCATCTGCTGCTGAAGCTGCTGGGCGATGCGCTTTGCTCTTTGTCCTTCTGCGTGTCGGCAAACTTCACGACGATGGGAGACGAACAGCCCTAAAAATTCAGTAGACAGCAAATGGTGTCATTTGAAAACAATCTTCGATATTCCTCCAGCACAATAACAGCAATTTCAAAGTAGCATTACTTGAGCAATGGGCCCTTTAGCGAGCCAATCATATAAGGGAAAGAGGAAAACAACAGGTTATTATGTTATACTAAACAAAAATATAAAAACGCAACATGCAACAATTTCAAAGATTTAACTGAGTTACAGTTCATATAAGGAAATTAGCAATTGAAATAAATTCATTAGGCCCTAATCTATGGATTTCAAAAGACTGAGAATAGAGACATTCATCTGTTGGTCACAGATACCTTAAAAAAGGTAGGGGCTTAGATCAGAAAACAAGTCAGTATCTGGTGTGACCACCATTTACCTCATGCAGCGCAACATCTCCTTCGTATAGAGTTGATCAGGCTGTTGATTGTGGCCTGTGGAATGTTGTCCCACACCTCTTCAATGGCTGTGCGAAGTTGCTGGATATTGGCGGGAAGATGCCATCGATCCAGAGCATCCCAAACACACTCAATGGGTTACTTCTGGTGAGTATTCAGGCCATTGAATAACTGGGCCATTTTCATCTTCCAGGAATGGTGTACAGATCCTTGTGACATGGGGCCGTGCATTATTATGCTGAAATATTAGGTGATGGCGGCGGATAAACGGCACAACAATGGGCCTCAGGATCTCATCACGGTATCTCTGTGCATTCAAATTGACATTAATAAAATGCCATTTTGTTCATTGTCCGTAGCTAATGCCTGTCCATACCATATCCCCACCACGGGGCACGCTGTTGACAACGTTGACGCCATACACGTGGTCTGCGGTTGTGAGACCGGTTGGATGCACTGCCAAATTCTCTAAAACAATGGTGGAGGTAGCTTATGGTAGAGAAATTAACATTCAATTATCTGGCAACAGGTCTGGTGGACATTCCTGCAGTCAGCATGCCAATTGCATGCTCCCTTGAGAATCTGTGGCATTGTGCTGTGAGACAAAACTGCACATTTTAGAGTGGCCTTTTATTGTCCCCAGTACAAGGTACATCTGTGTAATGATCTTGCAGTTTAATCAGCTTCTTGATATGCCACAACTGTCAAGAGGATGGATTATATTGGCAAAGGAGAAACGCCAACTAACAGGGATGTAAACAAATTTGGGCACACATTTTGAGAAATAAGCTTTATATGCATATGGAACATTTCTGGAATCTTTTATTTCAGCTCATGAAACATGGGATCTACACTTGTTCCGTTTATATTTTTGTTCAGTGTAGAGTCACAGTTTCTGAGGGATGGGAGGTGTTCAGGTTCAATGCTTACCTCCATAGTTTGTGATTGGTGCATGGATTTGATTGTTGACTGTGCCATCTGTCTTGCTGTAAAAGTGATAAACGCACAACCTGCACAAGGGGAACAACTCGTAAATGGTTGACATACACGGTCCTGACTCCTGACAGCATTTAGAAACAGATAACAGAAAGCATACAGCCCAGATTGCAGCATGCTATGGAATCTGGTAAGTTGTTTTAAAGTCTTGTTTTAGTTGAACAGCCCCCCAAAAAACACACTTGGAACAGTGTTAAACAGATATTTGGATCATCAATTACTAGAACTTAGTCAATATGCTACATCTAGAATTAGCAAGTGATGACCTTCTGTGAGAGGATTTGTATGGAAGATGTGTGGGATTTGTCAACGAGAGGACGAATGAGTGCAATTACTTATCACTCATCTGTTTGCAACTATTTTAGAGTCAGTGTGTATGTACCGCATGTAGAGAGATTAATGTTAAAACAACGATCAGTCCTTACAGTATAACTGATAGAGTAAATGTGTTTGGGTGCGTCTTGAAGGTGTGTGTGTGTGTGTGTGTGTGTGTGTGTGTGTGTGTGTGTGTGTGTGTGTGTGTGTGTGTGTGGATGACGATGAGGATGAAAGGTGAACTGAATCTGCCTCACCACGGCTCAGTCCATCCGGCCCACGTAGTATTCTACATTCCTCGATCTGTCCGTACGGCGAGAACATAAGTCTGATGTCATTCTCATTACACTTCTTCGATATCATCCCTATGAACAACTTCCTGTCTTCCACCGCTGAAAGAGACAATGAGGAAGAAAAGGTTGTTTCATCAAACAATGACTAACTGTATTAGAGACAACATACAACAACAAGGGCAGCTTCTAAGAGGTAGGGCTTCAACATAAAAACAAATTACCACACCATCCAACAGTCTCCACTGCCTGCAGAGATGTAGCTATACTCACCATTATTCTTCTCACTGTCAGCTGGCTTCATCTGAACGGGGTGATGCATCTGTTGAGGAAAGACATTGATTTTAAAGGAAGCAAGAAGTGCTGACAGAGACTGCCTTGATAGGTATGAATGGATATGTGTGGAAGGCATCCCTATAAAATCTGCGATGCGGAGAACGCAGACGGAATCGCAGAATCCAGACATTAAAACGGAATTCAACAATATTCAAAAATGTATTGGACTTAGTAGGGAATCAACTAAATGTATTGCAAATGATTTAAATTTGCCCAAGTTTATCATAAAACATGAAGAAGAGTGCATCAGTGATGGGTATTTCCTGCAACTTTCTGAAGAAGCAACAAGAATTTCCCCTGACTGTATGTGTGGTGCGCGCATCTACCACTTTGTTAGGCATTAACAATGATGCAAATAAGTATTCCGGTAGATGGAAAGGCTTTCCCAAAAACCTTCTCAATGAAATGTCAACTACAAAGTAGCCTATGCTTACCTGGCAGAATGAGATTATTTGCATCAATCCAGTATTTATTTTGCAAACTCTATCATCACATCTGCTCTACAAAAACAGCCTCTTGCTAGGTGCCATTGAAAATAAACAGTAAATACACACCAAAATCTAAATAAAATGTAGAAAATCTAGACCTCAAAAGCAGTCACCTGATGTTGTTTAACCATTGTTGTCAACTTATAAAATAACTAAATGGGATGCTCTATTTAAACTGTGATTTTTAGAGGGAAAACCTGAAAAAAAGGGGGAAATGGAAACCTGTAAAAACTAAATGGAGAAAAGGGAATTTGGGAGAAAAAAAAATAAGATTTTAGAGAGCCCTACATTGAGATAAAAGCTGAACAGCTGCACTGACTGTTGTACTACAACCTGGCAAGCTACCCAATACTTTGCCTATTCGATTTACTGATGAAGTTAAAACTTCCACCAATTCTACTCACCCCAGGGAGAATTTTCATGTTGTGAAGGGCATTTTGTGCTTCCAATGCTGATTTGCGAGCGTAATATGTTATGAAACAACAACCTGTTTGGAATGGGATATAGACAGTTGTTAGACAACAAAGTAAATGACACTCAATTTTAAAATGACATTGATAGAGTATTGGTGGGCGACTGAAAGTAACCACCACAGTTCCACCCCCTGGAAGCCTCTTCCCCGGAGCTAAAAAACATTCTGTACATGCGCAACTTCACACACACATCCACCTCCCTTCACGTTTCTCTCCCTCCTCTGAACCCTTCCTATCAACCAATTTGATCGACATGATGTAGGCTAGGCTACACCTGAGTCTCATTTCTGAACAGCTGATATAAATATCTGGGATTTGAACAAACATCCCCAAAATATATATACAATACCAGTCAGAAGTTTGGACATCCACTCATTCCAGGGTTTTTCTTTATTTGGACTATTTTCTACATTGTAGAATAACAGTGAAGACATCAAAACTATGAAATAACACATACAGAATCCCATAGTAACCAAAGAAGTGTTAAACATAAAAATATTTTATATTTGAAGTTCTTCAAACGTTCCACACTTTGCCTTGATGACAGCTTTGCACACTCTAGGCCAGGCCTGGGCAAAGGCCGGTCCGGGGGTCGTATGCTGCCCACTACCTGATTAAATATGGCCCGCGGAATTATGCTCAGATCACAAACGTATTTGTTATTCAAATTAAAAGCCCAATGAATACCTCGCCTTTCTGTAATTATCTAACTCACATTGCTTGTGGGACATTTAATTTGAAGGCACGTATAAATAACTGCATGAGGACAGACAGTGACTGACAGGCTGACACACACATCACAGTTACAAATAGTAGCTAGCTAGAAATTGCGCAAAAAATTGTTTTTCAAAGATTTCAAAGAAAAGGAAAGCAGACAATGAATGTAGGGTGTTCCAGCGAGAGTGGGCATAAAAATATTTCTTCATTGAGGTATCAGGGAAAGCTGTGTGCAAACAGAGCATCGCTGTCTTGAAAGACTACAACTTGTCCTGACACTTCCAGACGAAGCAGAGAAATATAGGAATGTCTTCTGAGCAGAGGGCATCGGAAGAGTAGCTTTCTCAGTAGCAAAATCAGCAAGGACTTCTCACAAAACTGAATTCAGCAAATGACGGAATTGCGAGAGCTAGCTAAGCATCTTTAATTATTATTATTTGTTATTTTTATCTTACTTCAAGGTATTTTCTTAACTGCATTGTTGGTTAAGGGCTTGTAAGTAATTATTTCACTTTAGGGTCTACACCAGTTGTATTCGGTGCATGTGACAAATACAATTTGATTTGAACTGTTCCACAAAATTGCCAAACACGGCAAGCCATTCGCTGAGGGTGAATTCATTAAAGAATGTTTAATTGACTCTGCAGCAAAACTTTGCCCGACAAGAAAGAGCTGTTTGAAAATGTTTCCCTGTCAAGACGAACAGTGACAGTGTGTTGAGGACATCGCAGAGAATATGGAACAACAGTTGAAAGACAAGGTAAAGGATTTCACCTATTTCTCCTTGGCCCTGGATGAGAGCACTGATGCACATGATACGGCGCAGTTGTTGATATTCTTACGAGGCATAACCCCAGACTTTGAAATTACAGAGGAGCTTTCTTCAGTGCAGTCAATGAAGAGCACAGCCACAGGGAAATATTTATTGGAGGAGGTTAATAAGTGTGTGAGTTTTAAAAAGTTAGTGTGACCACTGACGGGTGCCCAAACTTGACAGGAAAAAATGTTGGCCTTTAGAAAAGGATACCAGATCAAGTAGCTGAGCTGAACCCAGATCAGAAAAGTGTTTTCCTGCATTGCATTATTCATCAGGTGCTCTGTAAATGTGTTCTGAAAATGAGCCATGTTTTAGATAGCCACTAAAGTGGTAAACTTCATAAGAGCAAAATCTTTAAAACCACAGGCAGTTTGTCTCACTGTTGGAAGAGAGAGTTGGGTCATGCAGATACCACAAACGTGAGATGGACGAGTTTGGGGATGTGCTTAAAAGAGTGTGCGACCAAAAGTCGGAGCTGGCTGAGTTTTTGCAAATGAAAGGAAAATGTGGATTTCCCTCAACTGCAAGATAAAGAATGGTCGGCTGATTTTGCCTTCGCCGTGGACATCATGGCCCTCATGAATGAACTGAATTCCAAACTACAAGGGAAGGGCATTTTTGCACATCAGATGTACAGCCTTGTCAAAGCCTTCAAGGGAAAATGACTCCTCCTGACCCGCCAAGTAGAAGGCCAACAATCTCACCCACCTTCCGACACTACTTGTCTGTTCTCTATCAGATGACCAGTGGGTAAACATCGCCGCTGCGTGAACGGTGAGTTCTCATTGTTTTGAGGATTTCAAAGTGCTGGAAAATGACACGGTTGGTTTCCTCTCGTTTCACCTTCAAAGTGGATAACGCTCCCACTGACCTGCAACTTGAGCTTATCGATCTTCAGTCTGATGCAGTGATTGGACTACTATTCAAAACAATGTCACTGACGAGGTTCTATGCATCTCTCGATGAACACAACTTCCCAAAGATTAAGAGTCATGCTCAGAAGATGTTTGTACTGTTTGGGTCAACCTATGTATGTGAACAGACATTTTCAGTGAGGAAATATAAGATAGCTCATCTCTTACTGACTCTCACCTCTCAGAAATCCTGCGCATAGAGACATCAGAAACTATATCTGACTTCACTGCTCTAGTCAATGCCCATCAGAGACTTCACTCCTCACACTGATTGAGTAGTTTAAATGTAATGTTGAGCTCTCTCTTTCTTTTTCTTGTGCATACCCGTTAACAAGAGTTCTGTCTGTGGTGCTGAATGCACAGTGTACTTTTCGCTTTGTGTAGTTCATTGCATGTTTAATAATGAAAATACCTACCAAAAAGAGAACATGGATGTGGTTTATTTCTGTGCATGTTAAAAAAAGATAAATAAGTAGCATATCTGATTGTGATTTACAGTAGATATATCTGTCAACACAGCCATACACATGATGCATAATCCTGTAATATGATTCTGTCCCCTGACGGCAAAAATATAGTCTAATGTGGCCTTCCATGGAAAACAATTTCCCAGGCCTGCTCTAGGCATTCTCTCAACCAGCATCATAAGGTAGTCACCTGGAATGCATTTCAAATAACAGGGCTGCCTTGTTAAAAGTACATTAGTGGAATTTCTTTCCTTCTTAATGTGTTTTGAGACAATCGGTTGTGTTGTGACTAGATGGGGGTGGTATTCAGAAGATAGCCCTATTTGGTAAAAGACCAAGTCCATATTATAGCAAGAACAGCTCAAATAAGCAAAGAGAAATGACAGTCCATCATAACTTTAAGACATGAATTTTGGTCAATCTGTAAAATTTCAAGAACTTTGAACGTTTCCTCAGGTGCAATCGCAAAAACCATCAAGCACTATAATGAAACTGGCTCTCATGAGGACCGCCACAGGAAAGGAAGACCCAGAGTCACCTCTGCTGCAGAGGATAAGTTCATTAGAGTTACCGGCCTCAAATTGCAGCCCAAAAAAACACTTCAGAGTTAAAGTAAGTGATATCTCAACATCAACTGTTCAGAGGAGACTGCGTGAATCAGGCCTTTGTGGTCAAATTGCTGATAAGAAACCACTACTAAAGGACACCAATAATAAGAAGAGACTTGCTTGGGCCAAGAAACATGAGCAATGGACATTAGACCGGTGGAAATCTCTACTTTGGTCTGAATAGTCCAAATTTGAGATTTTTGGTATCAACCGCTGTCTTTGTGAGATGCAGAGTAGGTGAACGGATGATCAGCATGTGTGGTTCCCACCGTGAAGCATGGAGGTGGTGGTGTGACGGTGCTTTGCTGGTGGCACTGTGTGATTTATTCAGAATTCAAGGCACACTTAACCAGCATGGCTACTACAGCATTCTGCAGTGATACACCATCCCATCTGGTTTGCACCTAGTGGGACTATCATTTGTTTGTCAACAGGACATTGATCCAACAGACCTCCAGGCTTTGTAAGAACTATTTGACCAAGAAGGAGAGTGATGGAGTGCTGCATCAGATGACCTGGCCTTTACAATCACCCGACCTCAATCCAATTGAGAAGGTTTGGGATGAGTTGGACTGCAGAGTGAAGGAAAAGCAGCCAACAAGTGCTCAGCATATGTGGAAATTTCATCAAAACTGTTGGAAAAGCATTCCAGGTGAAGCTGGTTGAGAGAATGCCAAGAGAGATCAAAGCTGTCATCAAGGAAAAGGGTGGCTACTTTCAAGAATCTCGAATATAAAATACATTTTGATTTGTTTAACACTTGTTTGGTTACTACATGATTCCATATATGCTATTTCATAGTTTTGATGTCTTCACTATTATTCTACAATGTGGAAAATAGTCAAAATAAAGAAAAATCCTTGAATGAGTAGGTGTGCCCAAAACTTTGACTGGTATTGTATATATATTTTATAGACTAATTTAGGATGTAGGGTAAAACTCTCAGTCTGTTGTAACTAAGGATATTGCAGTTGCACAAGTAGGGCGCAGTATAAACATGGCATTGGAGCAAAACCAATCTGCGTTTTAACCAATTAACATACATCTGTTAAACTGAAAAAAAAATCATATTTTGACTGGCAATCGTCCTCCAGCTCAGACAATGTTGCAAAAAACAACAACATTAAATCACAATTTTGACTGCCTGTCTGAGTCCTGCTTGTTTGATATGCTGTGGTAGCCGAGGGAGTAGTAAAGTAGAGAATATCGCAAATAGGCAGAAGCTTAGATTGTTTAGCTATCGGAAAGAGGATTCCAGAGAATTCAGCAACACAGCCAATACATATAAAAAAGGCAGGGAATTCTGGATAGGGTGAGGAAGTGTAATGGACACCTCTTGTGAAGAACTCAAGACAGCACTGTCACCTTTGCTCTGTGGGGGGTTTTGACTCCTGTCACGCAACACATTGATTTCGTAGACGGCGCCGTAAGGCTCAAAAAGCTCCCGCAGCTGTTCCTCTGCCCAGGACCGTGGGATCTGGCCAACAAACATCTTGATAGCATCGATGTCGGGCTGGTCTGGGTGGTCCAGGGTCCCATTCATCTTCTTTGCCCTGAGAGAGAAAGAACGGTTGTTATAATATGGCTACATGACATGAACTAGGGCAAAATAAGCTACATTTAAAAGCAGTCTTCCCCAGTGGCACATTAAATATGTCCCTGCTGGAAATAACAATTGCATAATACACTAAGCAACTGGAAGCGTCACAAAATGGCGTCTTCTGAGCAAGGGCTGTTTTGCAGAAAGGTACAATCAAGTGTAGACTATTTCAGTAGCGCTGCATAACTTATAGTCAAGTAAAGTTGTTAAGTGTCAGTTGAAAGAGGTGACGTGACTGAGGAAACATTCTAAAATGCATACAAAAACATACGGCATCAAATGCATACCGCCAGCAGAGAAATGACCTATGCAACTAAGACCAATAGCTCTAAAGAGAATGATCTTGAATGTGACATTCGTTTTGAGAGATCTGATCTTTCATAACCAAACAATGATTTATTTCATGTAATATTGAAGGCTGCACAGAACAAAAGAACATCAAGTCCATCCTTGATTCCGGTGTTCCTCAAGGCTCCGTTTTAGGACCACTATTGTTTTCACTATATATTTTACCTCTTGGGGATGTCATTTGAAAACATAATGTTAACTTTCACTGCTATGCGGATGACACACAGCTGTAAATTTCAATGAAACATGGTGAAGCCCCAAAATTGCCTTCGCTAGAAGCATGTGTTTCAGACATAAGGAAGTGGATGGCTGCAAACGTTCTACTTTTAAACTTGGACAAAATAGAGATGCTTGTTCTAGGTCCCAAGAAACAAAAGAGATCTTCTGTTGAATCTGACAATTAATCTTAATGGTTGTACAGTCGTCTCAAATAAAACTGTGAAGGACCTCGGCGTTACTCTGGACCCTGATCTCTCTTTTGAAGAACATATCAAGACTGTTTCAAGGACAACTTTTTTCCATCCAAGTAAACATGGCAAAAATCAGAAACCTTTTGTCCAGAAATTAGGCAGAAAAATTCATCCATGCTTTTGTCACTTCTAGGTTAGACTACTGCAATGCTCTACTTTTCGGCTACCCGGATAAAGCACTAAATAAACTTTAGTTAGTGCTAAATACGGCTGCTAGAATCCTGACTAGAACCAAAAAAAATTATCATATTACTCCAGTGCTAGCCTCCCTACACTGGCTTCCTGTCAAGGCAAGGGCTGATTTCAAGGTTTTACTGCTAACCTACAAAGCATTACATGGGCTTGCTCCTACCTATCTCTCTGATTTGGTCCTGCCATACATACCTACACGTACGCTACGGTCACAAGACGCAGGCCTCCTAATTGTCCCTAGAATTTCTAAGCAAACAGCTGGAGGCAGGGCTTTCTCCTATAGAGCTCCATTTTTATGGAATGGTCTGCCTACCCATGTGAGAGACACAAACTCGGTCTCAACCTTTAAGTCCTTACTGAAGACTCATCTCTTTAGTGGGTCATATGATTGAGTGTAGTCTGGCCCAGGAGTGTGAAGGTGAACGGAAAGGCTCTGGAGCAACGAACCGCCCTTGCTGTCTCTGCCTGGCCGGTTCCCCTCTTTCCACTGGGATTCTCTGCCTCTAACCCTATTACAGGGGCTGAGTCACTGGTTTACTGGGGCTCTTTCATACCGTCCCTAGGAGGGGTGCGTCACTTGAGTGGGTTGAGTCACTGATGTGATCTTCCTGTCTGGGTTGGCGCACCCCTTGGGTTGTGCTGTGGCGGAGATCTTTGTGGGCTATACTCGGCCTTGTCTCAGGATGGTAAGTTGGTGGTTGAAGATATCCCTCTAGTTGTGTGGGGCTGTGCTTTGGCAAAGTGGGTGGGGTTATATCCTTCCTGTTTGGCCCTGTCCGGGGGTGTCATCGGATGGGGCCACAGTGTCTCCTGACCCCCCTGTCTCAACCTCCAGTATTTATGCTGCAGTAGTTTATGTGTCGGAGGCTAGAGTCAGTTTGTTATATCTGGAGTACTTCTCCTGTCCTATCCGGTGTCCTGTGTGAATTTAAGTATGCTCTCTCTAATTCTCTTTTTCTTTCTCTCTCTCGGAGGACCTGAGCCCTAGGACCATGCCTCAGGACTACCTGACATGATGACTCCTTGCTGTCCCCAGTCCACCTGGCCGTGCTGCTACTCCAGTTTCAACTGTTCTGTTTGTGATTATTATTATTTGACCATGCTGGTCATTTATGAACATTTGAACATCTTGGCCTTGTTCTGTTATAATCTCCACCCGGCACAGCCAGAAGAGGACTGGCCACCCCACATAGCCTGGTTCCTCTCTAGGTTTCATCTGAGGTTTTGGCCTTTCTAGGGAGATTTTCCTAGCCACCGTGCTTCAACACCTGCATTGCTTGCTGTTTGGGGTTTTAGGCTGGGTTTCTGTACAGCACTTTGAGATATCAGCTGATGTAAGAAGGGCTATATAAATACATTTGATTTGATAACACATTTTTGTTTTGTTTTTGTTTTTACCTTTGAAAAAAATAATTGCGCCCCGTGTGTGCACCACTGGTAAAACCATGTATGGTACTGGTAAGGTAGTAAATATGCTCTATAAGCTCTAACCTGCTTTAGTTTGGAATGTATGACAATAACTGGTAGTAGCCTATTTATTCACTTCACATTAACCCACTAAAGCCATAATGTGTATGTTACATCTAAGCAAGGCTAAAATGAAAAGATAATTAGAAGTAAAAAAAAAAAAAAAACAAGATCAAAGACTAAGCAACAAACTTTCCTAACGATTTCCCTGTAGCGAAATTGGCAATGACATGGGTTAGACCACGAAATATGTAGTCTACAGTATGCATAAACTTCAAAACATACTTGTTTTAAAGCCTCTGACATGTACAATAACTACTGATTGTAAGTCGATCTAGAAAAAAGCAGCAGCTAAAATAACAAAATCCAACTACACTGCATACGGAATACAGACTCTGAACCATTGTGGGGGACACTTGGGGCGTATGCACCTGTCGAAAACTCGCTCTTCTACTGTTTTCTCATCCGACATCTACATATCAAATTTAAAGTACCAAGTTTTGGAATGGAACATTATGACAAGCACAAAAAATATCAAGTCATTGAGTATCAGTATAGACTGATGCTGAAAACACATGACTAAATACGAGGTGGATCCAATATATCAAACAAGTAACATTATAACCTACCCCCCACCAACATGACACCAAAACGAATGTAAAAGAACTACACCTCAAATTAATTTCTGAAAAGCACTTTAGCAATAGGCTATTAACCCATTGCTAGAAAGAAGAAAATCTACTTACACGGGACTAGAATTCAAAGAGCAATGGTCCACCATCATCTCAGGCAAAAAATCCAGTTTAAAAGAGGCCATGTTATTGTGTTTCTCCCCTTTTCCAAAGTAAAAAAAAAATGGAAAGATAACTCACTTTTTCACACCAGAAAATAAGTCAAGATACACTGCAAACTACTAGAGCCTACTCAGAAACTTTTCTTCAAGAGTGTGAAATTGTGGAAAGAAGCATAGGAGAGGCTGTTGTGGAAAAACTATGGCGAAACTACGGAGGCTGATGCAAAACTACGAGAAGTAACAAAAAATGGTGAAGAACCAACAAATTCAATTAATTGGACAACGGTGAAACTTTGAACCAGAGTAGAACACACAACAAATCCTCACTGTCCAACAAACTGGGTCTAGATTAACAGAAGAGTAGGCAGGCCACTGAAAGCTGTGGCCCTGGGTCCCACAAAAAAAGTGCTGATGGGCTGGGGCTTTTTGTGAGCATTTCTCTTAGCCAAGCAGAACTGGGTGCAGCGTCAGATAAATAGAGTGTCAGATTGATGCTGATAAGGACGAGTGACTGTCCGGAATGAATGGGGAACGGGAGCGAGCTGGTAATCCCTGCACTAATATGAGGCTGGGAGACAATCAGGTTCCGGCACTGGGACTCGGTCACCCTGTTGTTCTGTGGCAGTGGGTGGGTGGGTGGGGGGCTGGGTCATATGACATTGGTCGCATTAACTCCCCACCCTAACCCCCTGACCTTAGGAAACCCACAGGCATGGCAGAGAACACATAAACAAGGATGGCAACCTGTGTTAACAACCTGGGTAGTGGATGGCTCTATAACCTTACCTTTTCTTTTGTTTGCGCCATCACAACAACCAGAGGGGTTTCAAAACCACTATTACGATTTAATAAGCCTTAAAATATAGAAAACACTGCTTTCAAGCTTTCTTGACCATTTCTATAAAATGTTTCCCTTGGGCCAACTGAGCCATTCCGTGTGACTAACAATTTTCTGATCATTACTATAGCTCCTGCCTTGGGCCAATCAGTGTAATTTTGTAAATGCCAGATCTCTATGGCAAGACGCATCATTCACCCAAGTTTAGTCAAAATCCAACCAGTGTGGTCTGAGTTATAGCATGTGGGAATATTCCTGGTTTGGTTGGAAGCATGCACGCACACAAGCGTTTGATGAAAGCAATGTCTATGTGGGAACATTATGGGGAACATGAGATACATCTAAACTGAACAAAAATATAAAAACACAAAATGCAACAATTTCAAAGATTTTACTGAGGTACAGTTCATATAAGGAAATCACTCAATTGAAATAAATTCAAAGGCCCTAATACATGGATTTCACGACGAGTAAAATGGAAAAATGGCGCCGGAGAAGATGGCCTCCGTTTTACGGTCTCCTAACCAATTGTGCTATTATGTGTTTTTTTAACGATATTTGTAAATTAATTTGTACATAATGTTTCTGCAACCATCTCTTACGGCAGAAAAGAGCTTCTGGATATCAGGACAGCGATCACTCAAAGACAAAGATTTTTAACAACAATAACGACAAGCAGGACTCACACGATATTCTCCAAACACCCCGCAGGGCAGACATCCCAATTATTCGCATAAGGAAGCGACGCAGGGGAAGTAGAGCCGGATGGCTCGTCCGGATCTGCAGAAGGCGAGTAGGAAAGCTGCCGTCACAGTCAATATTACTCACCAACGTGCAATCATTGGACAATAAACTAGACGAGGTAAGATCACGAATATCCTACCAACGGGACATCAAAAACTGTAATATTCTATGTTTCATGGAATCGTGGCTGAATGACGACATGGATATTCAGCTAGCGAGATACACGCTGCACCGGCAAGATAGAACAGCACACTCCGGTAAAACGAGGGTGGGCGGTCTGTGCATATTTGTAAACAACAACTGGTGCACGAAATCTAAGGAAGTCTCTAGATTTTGCTCGCCTGGAGTATTGTGATGAATTACAGGCCACACTACTTGCCTAGAGAGTTCTCAGCTATACCTTTTGTGGCTGTTTATTTACCACCACAATCAGATGTGGGCACTAAGAATGCACTCAATCAGCTGTATAAGGAAATAAGCAAACAGAAAACCACTCACCCAGAGGCGGCGCTCCTAGTGGCGGAATCTTTAATGCAGGGAAACTTAAATCAGTTCTTCCAAATCTCTATCAACATGTTAAATGTGCAACCAGAGGGAAAACAAATTCTAGATCACCTGTACTCCACAAACAGAGACGTGTACAAAGCTCTCCCTCGCCCTCCATTTGGTAAATCCGACCACAACTCTATCATCCTGATTCCTGCTTACAAGCAAAAATTAAAGCAGGAAGCACCAGTGACTCGGTCTAAAAAAAATGGTCAGCTGAAGCAGATGCTAAACTACAGGACTGCTATCACAGACTGGAACATGTTCCGGGATTCTTCTGATGACATTGAGGAATACACCACATCAGTCACTGGCTTTATCAATAAGTGCATTGAGGAATTCGTCCCCACAGTGACTGTACGTACATACCCCAACCAGAAGTCATGGATTACAGGCAACACTCGTACTGAGCTAAAGGGTAGAGCTGCCGCTTTCAAGGTGCGGGACTAACCCAGAAGCTTACAAGAAATCCCGCAATGCCCTGCGACGAACCATCAAACAGGCAAAGCGGCAATACAGGGCTAAGATTGAATCATACTACACCGGTTCCGACGCACGTCGGATGTGGCAGGGCTTGGAAACTATTACAGACTACAAAAGGGAAGCAGAGCCGCGAGCTGCCCAGTGACACGAGCCTACCAGACGAGCTAAATCACATCTATGCTCGCTTTGAGGCAAGCAACACTGAGGCATGCATGAGAGCATCAGCTGTTCCGGACGACTGTGTGATCACGCTCTCCGTAGCCGGCGTGAGTAAGACCTTTAAACAGGTCAACATACACAAGGCTGCGGAGCCAGGACGTGTGCTCCAGGCATGTGCTGACCAACTGGCAGGTGTCTTCACTGACATTTTCAACATGTCCCTGATTGAGTCTGTAATACCAACATGCTTCAAGCAGACCACTATAGTCCCTGTGCCCATGAACACAAAGGCAACCTGCCTAAATGACTACAGACCCGTAGCACTCACATCTGTAGCCATGAAGTACTTTGAAAGGCTGGTAAATGGCTCATATCAACACAATTATCCCAGAAACCCTACACCCACTCCAATTTGCATACCGCCCAAACAGATCCACAGATGATGCAATCTCTATTGCACTCCACATTGCCCTTTCCCACCTGGACAAAAGGAACACGTGTGAGAATGCTATTCATTGACTACAGCTCAGCGTTCAACACCATAGTACCCTCAAAGCTCATCAGTAAGCTAAGGAACCTGGGACTAAACACCTCCCTCTGCAACTGGATCCTGGACTTCCTGACGGGTCACCCCCAGGTGGTGAGGGTAGGTAGCAACACATCTGCCACACTGATCCTCAACACTGGAGCTCCCCAGGGGTGCGTGCTGAGTCCCCTCCTGTACTCCCTGTTCACCCATGACTGCATGGCCAGGCACGAGTCCAACACTATCATTAAGTTTGCAGACGACACAACAGTGGTAGGCCTGATCACCGACAATGATGAGACAGCCTATAGGGAGGAGGTCAGAGACCTGGCGGGGTGGTGCAAGAATAACAACCTATCCCTCAACGTAACCAAGACTAAGGAGATGATTGAGGACTACAGGAAAAGGAGCACAGAGCACATCCCCATTCTCAGCAACGGGGCTGTCGTGGAGCAGGTTGAGAGCTTCAAATTCCTTGGTGTCCACATCAACAACAAACTAGAATGGTCCAAACACACCAAGACAGTCGTGAAGAGAGCTCGACAAAGCCTATTCCCCCTCAGGTAACTAAAAAGATTTGGCAAGGGTCCTGAGATCCTCAAAAGGTTCTACAGCTGCAACATCGAGAGCATCCTGACCGGTTGCATCACTGCATGGTACAGCAATTGCTCGGCCTCTGACCGCAAGGCACTTCAGAGGGTAGTGCGTACTGCCCAATACATCACAAAGCTGCCTGCCATCCAGGACCTCTACACCAGACGGTGTCAGAGGAAGGCCCTAAAAATTGTCAAAGACCCCAGCCACCCCAGTCATAGACTGTTCTCTCTACTACCGCATGGCAAGTGGAACCGGAGTGCCAAGTCTAAGACAAAAAGGCTTCTCAACAATTTTTTCCCCCCAAGCCATAAGACTTCTGGACAGGTAACCAATGGTTACCCGGACTATTTACATTGTGTGCCTCCTCCCAAACCCTCTTTTACGTCGCTGCTACTCTGTTTATCTTATATGCACAGTCACTTTAACCATACATCAATGTACATACTACCTCAATTGACCCGACCAACCAGTGCTCCCACACATTGGCTAACTGGGCTATCTGCATTGTGTCCCACCTCCCGCCAACCCCTCCTTTTACGCTACTGCTACTCTCTGTTCATCATATATGCATAGTCACTTTAACTGCACAGACTACCTCAATAAGCCTGACTAACCTGTGTCTCTATATAGCCTTGCTACTCTTATTTTCAAATGTATTTTTACTGTTTTATTTCTTTACTTATCTACACACACACACACACACACACCTTTTTTCCGCACTATTGGTTAGATCCTGTAAGCAAGCATTTCACTGTAACCTGTTGTATTCGGCACACGTGACAAATAAACTTTGATTGGATTATACAGATTTGCATCTGTTGGTCACAGATACTTTTTTTAAGGTAAGGGCGTGGATCAGAAAATCAGTCAGTATCTGGTGTGACCACCATTTTCCTCATGCAACGCGAGAGATATCCTTCGCATATAGTTACTTGATCAGGCTGTTAATTGTGGCCTGTGGAATATTGTCCCACTCCTCTTAAATGGCTGTGCAAAATTGCTGGATAGTGGCGGGAACTGGAACACGCTGTCATACACGTAGATCCAGAGTGTCCCAAACATGCTCAATGGGTGACATGTCTGGTGAGTTTATAAGCCATTGAAGAACTGGGATATTTTCAGCTTCCAGGAATTGTTTACAGATCCTTGCGATATGGGACCGTGCATTATCATGCTGAAACATGAGGTGATGGCGGCGGACGAATGCCACAACAATGGGCCTCAGGGTCTCGTCACAGTATCTCTGCTGCATTCAAATTGCCATTAATAAAATGCAATGGTGTTAGTTTTCTGTAGCTTATGCCTGCCCATATCATAACCCTGTCTCATGGTCTGACAAATACCGCTCCATCTATCACCTTTCACCGCAGATCGGGAAGTCCGACATCGGCGGATTGAGACAGATCCAATGTAAAAAAAAATCCCTAGTTTAAAACGGGCCGATTTTTATGGGTATTTTTTTATTTGCTAATTAAATTTCCACTGTGGCTCGGACATCGACTCTAACGTTGGGTTAAAATCGGCCCAGTGCTGTCAGAGATATCATGTAAGAACAAACTAATGTACGAAAGCACTAACGGACGGAGACAGATCCACAGTCCCCTTCCCAATTTCATCATGGGGGACAACAAGTAGACTACACAGACAGGCCAATGTCTCCTATTCCCCATATCATGTCTAACTTATGAATGCATACTGATTAATGGCATATAGTGGTGTAGAACTAGGCAATTCTCACCAAGTGTTGTCACGATACCAGAATTTTGACTTCGATACCAAGTTTAGTATCACGACAGTGTTTCCGCAGCAGTCATTTTACTGTGGCGCTGTGCCATGCCAAAAGCATTGCCGCCAGACCAAAACAATAACTAACAAAGTGCAGAGCGCACTTTGAAGATGCTAGAACTGTCCACATTTACTTTTCCTCTGCAAACAAAACAAGTAATGAATAGGAAAATCAGATGGCCCCATATGATATTTGATCCATTTACCTAATTGGCTTGTTGTGTGTTCTATGCGACAGAAATATTCCTCGAGGCGCATTCAAGTTGCGAGTGCCATAGGCAGGGACAAGCAGTCAACGCACAACAATAATTGCAATTGTGAAAAACAGCCGTTTTAATGGCCTTTGTTGAAAAGGGGAGGATCCCAGCTTTGCATTCCAACTTTATTTCTCAACTCCTAAATATACCAAACTGCACAATTTTCAACGGAGTTTTTATTAGCAGTGCAATTCTCTCCAAATGCATAGGGGAGAGTGGGGCTAAATGTAACGGGTCAATTGTAGGGTAAAACGCCACACTCGCTCCCTCCCTCCGGAGGACATGAGCCCTAGGATCATGCCTCAGGACAACATGGCCGTCCCCAGCCAACCTGGTCATGCTGCTGCTCCAGTTTCAACTGTTCTGTCTGCGGATATGCAAACCGGACGTGCTTCCTTGTCCCGGACCTGCTGTTTTTGACTTCTCTCTCTACCGCACCTGCTGTCTCGACCTCTGAATGCTGAACTGACATTTACTCCTGAGGTACTGACCTGTTGCACTCTGTACAACCACTCTGATTATTATTTGACCATGCTGGTCATCTATGAACGTTTGAATATCTTAAACAATCTGGCCTTAAATGGCCATGTACTGTTATAATCTCCACCCGGCACAGCCAAAAGAGGACTGGCCAGCCCTCAGAGCCTTGTTCCTCTAGGTTTCTTCCCAGATTCCTTTCAAATGAGTTTTTCCTAGCCACCGTGCTTATACATCTGCATTGCTTGCTGTTTGAGATTTTTAGGCTGGGTTTCTGTATCGCCCTTTGTGACATCTGCTGATGTAAAAATGGCTTTATAAATAAATGTGATTGGGCCATTGACAAATTGTAAGTAGACCGATTACTTTTTTGTTGTTGAGCAAAAGTTGTTGCAACCGGGGAAAGTGTTGGGAGGAAGAAAATTGTGACATGAAGTTATTACCCCCGGTTGGGAGTAATTACCCCCGGTTGGCAGTTACCCCAATTTAGCCAGGTTGGCCTACTATACAGTATATTCACTGTGTTTATGAAGAACATTTTTAGACATACAATTAATCAATAGAGTGCTAACTAGTTAAATATCACATTTGGGACCAGGCTAATGATTAGCCCAAAAGGATTAACGCAGGATTCGAGCCCTGAATGCTGATTGGCTGACAGCCGTGGTATATTAGACCGTATATTTTTACTGCTCTAATTACGTTGGTAGCCAGTTTTATAAAAGCAATAAGGCACATCTGGGGTTTGTGGTATACGGCCAATATACCACGGCTAAGGGCTGTGTCCAGGCACTCCGCTTGTGCCTAAGAACAGCCCTTAGCCATGGAATATTGGTCATATACCACACCCCCTCTGCCTTATTGGTTAAATACGCAACCCCATGCTTCAGCCTATTAATTTATAGTTTATTTATGCTGCATCAGTTGGCCTATAGGTGATAAAGCTTATTGCTAACGGCATACCTCTTAATATGGACAAAGCATAGGCTATATGCATGGTACAATATGTACAAATACATTTGAATAAATAATTTCACCAATATGTTATTGGGCTCATTTCCGTAAGTGGACATTTTATTTTAGATGGTGTCAGCATAATTTAATTGTAATTTATTTTGGAGTAAAATATCCTTCTAAAAAGTCACCTGAGCTTCTCAAGTCCTTCTACATAAAAATATCTGAGGGACACACCGGACCCCCCAAAACCCAAAACAAGAGGGGGAGGAACCCGCACTTCAACAGTTTATGGTGGAAATCAGCATGTTTTGCGTTATTTATATTATCAATTGATGTTAGCTTCAGCTGTAAGCTAGCAAGACAAGTTGGCTTACAAAGCTGAAAGCCACTGGTATCTTCTCACATTGTAAAAAGTGTTCTAGCCTTCATGGACATTGTTTGGCAAACAGTATTAACAGTTTCAACAGTTCTACATGTAGTGTCGCATTATTCAAGTGTGTCAATTTCTGTGCGGCATGAGTTGGGAGCAAACATGATGCAGCCCAGACTCCTAGTGCAGGCAAGCAATGAGTAAGTGGAGCAGGCACAGTGCGTGCCTCGCACTATAAGGGGGACATTGGCTGTGCAGATAGAGTTGATCCAAGACACACATTTGACACAAGTACCGAAATAAAAATTCCAGGACCAAACTGTTTGTCACGTTCTAGTATTGGAAAGGTACAGAAGTTTCAGTATACAGTGGAACACTAGTGTCTACATTATAGAATAGCAGATGCGGGAGTCATTTTCCAAAATGTCTGCTCGAAACATCCTGAGGCCTTTCAACTTTAGAATCTTGATACACTACCATTCACATTCTTCACGCAATTCTTAACCACTACTTGTAGGCCCAACTAGTATCTACTACTATAGTGTCCTTGTGAATTAGCCCTTGTGTGGCATGTCGAACCAAAGCATACCAGTGTAGGCAGAGGGTCCATTGAAGGGGAAAAAGCAAGGGAGAGAAAGTGTTCTTACCCTCCCATGGTGGGTACCTCCAGGGCAGTGTGGGGAAGCTCACATTGTGGCTGCCCATGCTGCTCCGTGGACAGGTACAAGACTTCAGCGTCGATGCTATCCATCCAGTGCCTTTCACAATCACTACAGAAATACACCAAACAGCACAGGACAAACATGATACTCATGAGTCACAAGAAAAACAAACAGTAGATGGAAAGGACTTACAGTGACTGAGACAAAGACAGTTTGACAGAGGAAAAAGTGTAACATGCATGTGGAAGATATGAGAGAAATCGAAATGTACATGACAAAATTGGACACACAAGAATGATTTTAAAAACAAATTAATTACAGGCACTGCATGTAGACTAGCCTGTGCATAGACATTCTTTCTGGATGCAAACAAGGGCAGGCAACCTACAAAAGGTTACATAGAATGCACAGCTACTAAAGTAGAGTGATTTGTCTTATTGCTTTAAAGACGATATGAAATGAGTGGACCTAAAAATACTGCTCTCTCCTTGGCCTACATTTAAAAAACAAATTGCTAGTCTGAGTTACTTTGTGCTTCTCTGAATTATTTGCACAACAAACTCAAGGGATGAGAGAAGCTAGGTCAAGGCATTTGGTTAGATTACAACTACCCTGGGGTGTAAAGGTGAAAAACTGCTTTCTGACATGAAGTACACCGACATATACACTTATATAATTAGCTAGCTGTGTTGTTGAAAGGCCCAAAGATTCAGGACTGTTCATAAGGCAGATGTCCATAGCTACTCCATCATGCCAAAAAGTGTTTAAAGTAGGGATGCACAATATAAAATTGGTAAGCATATCGGAATCGGCCAACTTCGGGCACCGGCCAGTTTAACGCCGATGTGCAAAACCGATGTCAAATCTGACGTGCATACCTATATAAACGTAGGTAGATGACATAATGACGGCACAAAAAAATATAGCGCTACACGTGCAACAAAGCATTCCTAAACTAGCCCACAATGTATGCTGTGTGGATCGAGCAGTCAACAAGTCGAGCAGTCATTTGAAAGAGTAAGAACATTTCTGCGAGACAACTCAAAGGTGAAATTCCTTAACACCAAGATAATGGAATTCATTGCCCTTGACAATCAACCGTTCTCTGTCGTGGATGATGTTGGCTTTCGCTGACCGGTCGAGCACCGGTACACATTACCAAGTAGGCGCTATTTTTTAGAAGTTGCCCTATCGGAGTTACACAATATTGTTGAAACTCACATCCATGAGCTACTTGCTATGGGCGTCACTGCTATTAACGTCACAATTGACAATTGGACCAGCAATGTCAGCCCCATGAGCATTGAGTCTGACAGCACAGTGGGTCAACGAGGATTTTGTACTGAGGAAAGCCATATTGCATGCTCAAGAATGTGCTGGTTCTCATACTGCTGCTGCCATTTCAATGGCATTTGAGAACATGAACTAGCTCCATTCCAACAACTTTATCGAGAAATAAGCGATTGCAGCAGACCTGATACACTGTCATGGCATTGAAATGCCTGCTCAACAAAAATGGGGTTTACTTGGAAAAGTACTCTAGTAGAGGCAGTGAACAAGCAATTCAGTGGCACTCTCTCTGAGCCTCTACCACCATGCTCGATGCTAGGTACAAGCACCGCTACTTCGATGTAGCCAATAAAAACAGGGCTTACGTGAAATGTTACAGACACAGCTGGACAAGATGGAAACAAAAGCAGTGGCAGTGCACACCAAGGAAGAGAGGCCACAGACAGAGCTGAAACGTCACTGCTTGACATGTATTTTTATTTTATTTTTTATTTGACCTTTATTTAACTAGGCAAGTCAGTTAAGAACAAATTCTTATTTTCAATGACGGCCTAGGAACAGTGGGTTAACTGCCTGTTTAGGGGCAGAACGACATATTTGTACCTTGTCGGCTCGGGGATTTGAACTTGCAACCTTCCAGTTACTAGTCCAACGCTCTAACCACTAGGCTACCCTGCCGCCATCACACAATTCTTGATTTAATGTTGTCTTTACATATACTAAATAATGTGGGAAACTTGTTTTGATTCAGAACGGACCATTATCCTGCACCTGTCTCAAAACAGGGGCAGCGGGGGAAAAAATATGTCATCTATGCACTTAAATAGTTAATGGTGGTTTCCCGGTGGTTCATTTTTATGGCAGCCAGGTAGGCTAAACTCCTGTTGTAAAGAGAAGCAATATGCTTCATATTAGGAATGTTGAGAAATAAATAGTAGGCCTGGCCTATAGAAAGCTGATGGGAGGGGAGCATGTGATGCCGCGGAGCTGAGCAGACGTTGACAAAACGAGCTCTTCAAAGTTATTCTATTATTACCTAAATAACAACGTTGAAACAATATTCTAACATCGGCTGATAAATTGTCAAGTACTTACCTTCCCAAAGAGCCATGGACCTCCAACCGAGAGGCAAGAAGGACGACCAAAACGTTGTTGATTCCCAAGATAACAATAACACTACAGCTAGCAAGATTAGCATTAGCCATTATAATTCAGACGGCAGTTCCAGGCTGTTGCTCTCAGCAGCCTCTTGCGAGCCTGCCGACACGCGGGCTACTCTCCTCCGGGAAATTCAGGATGGTAACAAAGGTCTTTCTATGAAAATTGATAAGAAATCGTGTGAACTCCATTCTTCCATTGACTACCTGAAATCCTCCATGAATGATCTCCTTTTGAGAACGACTGAGGCAGTTTTGTGCATTTGCACAGTTGAAGATACCGTCGCTCGATATGACCAGGTCTTGATACAACTGCAAAAGGACAATGCCTATCTCAAAAACAAGGTAGATCAGATGGAGAACCAGAGAAGACGTAGTAATATCCGTGTGGTGGATTGAAAGAGGACAGCGAGGGCCGTGACCCGGTCCGTTTCTTCACTCAATGGATCCCGGAGGTCCGAGGCATAATCAACTTCACCAAGCCGCTGGAAATCGAACGCACCCACAGAACATCAGCGCCAAAACCCCGGCCAGATGAGCCCCCATGGGCCGTCCTGATCAGGTTCCTCCATTTCCAAGACAGAGAGAAGATACTGCAACTCGCAAGAGCCAAAGGGGACATCACCATCGATGGCAAGAGGGTCATCCTTTTCCCGGATATGAGCGCGGATCTCGCCAGACGTCGCAAGCCGTTAAGACCTGCCGCAAAAGCACTGAAGGAGAAGAACATCACCGGCTACCTCATCCACCCTGCGCGGATGAAAGTTCAGTACAAAGGCCGAAGCCATCTCTTCAACACACCGGGAGAAGTGGACACTTATCTCAAGGAACTGAGCAACGTCTGAGCCAGGACAGTCTCTCTGGGGGATAAGATGCAGTTTGTTTTCTCTTATCCGGACTGAACTGCTGATATCTTCCGGTCACTATAATTGATTTGTACATTTTCAACTAACCGTATCCTTCCGGGGTGAGTTCTATTACATTTACAGGAGAGTATATTTTGGTTTAGTCCATATCCACTGGGTGAAGCAAATAAGTGGGCTTAGGCCCACTGCTTTCCCCCTCATTTATGTTAATCTTTCGAAAAGAGACTCAAGCAGCCCTTACCGTGGGCAGTAAATATTCAGCCATAAATATCTATTCACAACGTTTGTTTTCAACTTAGAGAGCTCGCAGGTTTTAGTTTGTGCCAAGGTTTAGCTAGTAAGAGCAAGATGGAAAGCGAGCAGCAACGTATCTCTACAAGTGTATTCATGTTTGATTGTTGGGATTGTTGTTTTTGTCTGACAATCAGGGTGGGTGAGATTTTTTTTCTTCCCTTTTTTCTATGTTTATTGTTTCCTTCCTAAAGAGACACATAGGTCACTTCTGTGTTCAAAAAAGGTCTTAACAGCCCGATTAAAAGGAAAATAATCTATACATACCTTAAGAAATTAAAGGCAGACATTGTGTTTTTAAAAGAAACACATCTTAGCCAGTGAACACAAGAAATTGAAGAGGGAATGAGTAGGACAAGTTTTTGCGTCCTCAACTCCAAAGCAAGAGGAACTGCAATTTTGATAAATAGACACAACCCCTTCTGCATCAACAACACCATCTCAGATCCCTCTGGCATGTTTGTTTTGGTGCAGGGGCATATGTTTTCAGAGTCTTGGACCCTATTGAATATTTATGCTCCTAACTTCGATGACCATATGTTTATTCAGAATGTCTTCCTTCAGGTCGCTCAAGCACCACCAGGATGGCTACTGGTTGGAGGAGATTATTTATTTATTTAAATACAGTTCTTGATAGGTCCTCTGATAAACCCTCACTTCTTACCAAAGCCGGCAAGCTCACCATGTCATTCATGAAATATCTCAATTTACTAGACATCTGGAGACAGTTGCACCCACAGGATAGGGACTACTCTTTTTATTCACACCCACACGCATAGATAACTTTTTACTTTCGACACAACTGTTTCATAGAGTGTTAGATGTCGAGTATCTCCCCAGATTGCTTAGTGACCATTCTCCTCTGGTATTATCAATCTCCATTCCTACCAAGGTAAATGGAGCATATAGATGGAGACTAAATTCTACACTCCTAAAGCAACCTGAATTTTGTGCATTCATCAAAGAGCAGATCAATATTTTTACTTTGACGAACAAACCCTCCGCTCCTGACAGTTTCATTCTTTGGGACACATTGAAGGCCTATCTGAGGGGACAGATAATTTCCTATACTAAAGGGCTGAAGAGAAAACACGGTGCGGAACTGAGTGCCCTTGAATCTGAAATCTCCGAGCTAGAGAAAACCTACCAAAGAGGCCCGACTAAAGATCTATACAGGCTTTTGGTAAATAAAAAAACTGAAATATAATATTCTGAACACATACCAAGCTGAGAGAGGACCATCACTAAATCAAAACAGCGTTATTACGAGCTTGGAGAGAAAGCTCACAAAGTATTGGCATGGCAACTGAAAGCAGAGGAAAGTAAGAGGACAATTAATGCTATAGACTCTTACTAATGAGATATTTCGACCCTACTGAAATTAATAATATTTTTAAGAAATACTATGAAGACCTCTACACTTCCCAATCAAGCGATGATCTATCAGAGATCGACTCCTTTCTCTCCTCTCTCAACCTCCCATGCCTGTCAGGGGAAGACAGGGAGCGCCTGAGTGAACACTTCTCAGTTCCTGAATTGTTAGAGGCCATTATATCCTTACCTTCTAATAAATCTCCCGGGGAGGATGGCTTCACTCCAGAGTTCTATAAAGAATTTAGGGAACTGTTGGTCCCCTACCTTATGGAGGTACTTAAAAAAGCCAGGGAAGACAACTGCTTTCCAGAGTCTCTTTCTCAAGCAGTGATTACTGTAATCCACAAGAAAGGGAAAAACCCGCTAAAGTGCGCCTCCTATCGACCAATCTCTCTCCTTAACACAGATTGTAAACTGGTCACCAAGATGCTATCTAAGAGCCTGGAGTCATGTCTTCCCCTGTTGGTTAACCCAGAACAGACTGGCTTCATAATTAATAGATTGTCCTCCAATAATCTCAGAAGGTTCTTTGATATAATTCACCTTGCTAACAAAAACAAAATACCTAGTGTCGCAGTCTCCCTCGACGCTGAAAAGGCCTTTGATAGGGTTGAATGGCCATAACTCTTTCGCGTCTTGGAAAAGTTTGGTTTAGGTACCGTGTTTGTAAATTTGATAAAATCACTCTACAAATCTCCTAAAGCTAGGATTGCTACCAATGGGATTACTTCCTCCTCTTTCCCTCTTTATAGGGGGAACAGACAAGGTTGCCCAATTAGCCCCCATCTCTTTGCCCTCACCATCGAACCATTGGCTGAGGCTATTAGAACATGCCCTGACATACATGGCTTTGAGGTGGGCCCCCATACGCATAAATTATCACTCTTTGCGGACGACCTTATCTTATTTCTAACAAACACAGAACACTCCCTCTCGCACTTGCAGATCCTAACAGTGTTATAGTTCTTTCTCTGGATATAAGGTCAATTTTGATAAAAGCGAAATCTTACCGTTGTCTGTCTTTGTCCATCACACCATCAAGCACAAGTTTCCTTTTAGATGGTCGCCTATGGGCTTCACATATTTGGGCATAATGGTGGATGGTAATCTGAACAACCTCTATAAACTCAATCTGGCCAATTTGTTGCAAAAGGTAGAGGGTGACCTTTGTAAATGGATAGACTTACCTCTCACTCTACTGGGTAGAATCAATGTAATTAAAATGAATGTCCTGCCCAGATTTCTATATCTGTTTCAATCTCTCCCTATCCCTGTTCCCGCAGCATTCTTTTCCTCTCTCGACAAGCTGACCAGAAGGTTTATCTGGCACGGCAAAACCCCCAGGGTTGGCCTGGATAAACTGACCCTTGATTACAGCCAAGGGGGCTTAAACCTCCCCAATTTTAGAATGTACTACTGGGCTGCACAGTCTATGTCTCTGGCTCAGAGGTTTGACAATGGTCCCTCTCCTTCATGGTTGAACATTGAAAAGCTTGAGGTAAATGATGACACTGGGGCAGAATTGTTTTACAAATGGGACAGAAAATCTGTAAAAACCATCACAGACAACCCTTTAATCATACATTCTGTCCTGGCATGGTGCAAACTGCATGAGCTGTTTGGACAAGGGGGATTCCTTTCCCCTAAAACTCCTTTATGGAACAATAGATTGATTCCTATATTTTTCCAGAATAGTAACTTTAGACCATGGTCTGATAAGGGGATCACTCTTCTGGAACATTGTTACGAGGAGGGAGTTCTTATGTCTTTTGATCAGCTGAAACAGAAATACCACTTGCCAAACAGGGACTTCTTTAGCTACCTACAGCTACGAAACTTTATTAGGGTGACTCTCAAGGGACAATGGAACCTACCTAAGATGTCACCTATTGAACAACTCTGCCACGCAGACCAACCACTGTTCAAGACCATTTCCCGTGTTTACGATGCTCTTATGTCAGGACTAACACTTCCTGAGCTAGATAAACCCCGACTTAGATGGGGAAAAGATCTGGGTATTGATCTTGATGAGGGTCTATGGAGTGACCTATGCAGGGATGGTGTTACATCCACATTGAACTCCAGATACAGACTGATGCAGTTTAATTTCCTCCATCAGCTCTATATCACCCCATCTAGACTGCACAAGTTCAACTCTGATATCTCCTCCCTATGTTTTAGATGTGGCTCAGATGAAGGAACATTCCTCCATTCCACTTGGCAGTGTTTAAAACTACATGGTTTCTGGCAGGGGGTATGCAATACCATATCCTCAATTCACGGGGTTGCATTCCCTTTAGACCCGGAGGTCTGTCTACTGTGCAACTTTACTAACAACAATCTTAGGCAAAGCCATACTATAAAGCTAACAGAAATATTGCTAGCGATTGCCAGGAAATGTATTGCCTTGAAATGGAAATTGGATTCCTCCCTGCCAGTTGCAATGTGGAAGTTAATAATTGTATCCCACTGGAGAAAATCACTTACTGCTTGAGGAATAAGTGAGACATCTTACAGAATTTGGCAACCTTTTATTGACTATATGGAGAATCTCCCCCCACATCACATTGATTGAATCTCTATATAATCCTCACATAATGTTTCACACGTAATGCATAATATGTAGCCTACGGCAGGTGACCATATGATCCAATGTCTCATTATTTTAATTTTATGTTTGTATACATAATTATAATTATTTTTATTACGCTCGTCTGTTACTGACACTTTGTCCTATCGTTGTCTAAAATCTTTTCATTTTTGTTTTGAATGTTCTTAATTGGACAATGCAAAAATAAAATATTCAACAAAAAAAAGAAAGCTGCTGGGATCATCTTTTTAATAGAGAAAATCACTCGGTTTTCTAACACAATTGCATAGCCTATACAAATGTTGCACAACATGAGCTCATTCTCTCATGAAGTGTTTGATTAGACTTTTGATGACATTTGCATTGATGTCAGAGTGATTAGAGGGACAATCTAGTTCTGAGTATCAGGCAGTTAGCAAGTTTGGAAAGCTACCAATGACCATCAGCAGCATCAGAGCTTGGAAAAGCCTAATTACCTTGACTAAACGGTCACGTGGAAATTGACTGCTGTCATGACTCGTGACCACCGGTGTGGTAGTAATATGGTCACTGTAACAGCCCTAACCGGGGCAAGGTTCATCTTCCAACAGGACAAAAACCCTCATCACACAGCCAAGACAATGCAAGAGTGCCTTCGGGACAAGTCTCTGAATGTCATTGAGAGGCCCAATAGTTGAAGTGTACCTATGATGAAAATTACAGGCCTCTCATCTTTTTAAGTGGGAGACCTTGCACAATTGGTGGCTGACTAAATACTTTTTTGCCACAGTGTAGGTGCACCAAGCTTGTAGAGTCTTTCCCAAGAAGACTCGAGGCTGTAATCACTAACAAAGGTGATTCAACAAAGTACTGAGTAAAGGGTCTGAATACTTACGTAAATGTGAGTTATTTTTATACATTTGCAAAAATGTCTAAAAACCAATTTTTACTTTGTCATTATGCGGTATTGTGTGTAGATTAATGAGGGGGGAAACAATTTAATCTATTTTAGAATAAGGCTGTATCTTAACAATGTGGAAAAAGTCAAGGGGTCTGAATATTTTCCGAATGCACTGCTAAACTAAAAAAAAGCTTGGTCGACCAACAGCCTATCGACCAAACAATCGGCAGTCGAATAATTAGGGTCAGCCCTAATTCCAGCGCAGACTGGAATCTGAAGATGTTGGGCAAATTCTTCTTTATTGAACAAAATACAATTCTGAAGATTCTGGATCCCTATTTTAACAATAACATAACAGCCAACCCAAAATTCATGACAATCACTGCATTAGGTTGCATTTTAAAATACCCTGCATTCCTGCATGGACGTATTAGATAAAAACGTATTTCTTGAATACCATCTTAGTAGTATATTACACCTCGTAATAAACGCTGTGAATGACTTTATAAGTGATTACTTATTTTTTCTATTGCGTGTCCAAGCTTTTTTGTTGTTGAAGCGACTAAATTATGGGCTGGTACCACCAACTGAAAAAGTTAGTGGCGCCGATGCCACCTGAGGAAAATGTTAGTAGAAAGGCCTGTATTCCCTTCCCTCTTCCTGTTCTGCATCATCATAAAATTCCTCTCCTTGCCCAGTCCGGTTTTAACCCTGACCGCTTATAGATATAATATGTACTTATAAGAATATTTAGAAGATAAATACACAACGTTGAGACAGAGTACGAGAGGTCAAGACGTCAATAGAATTAACAATCGATGGAAATAGTGTTTTTCCTGTAAAAGGGAATTATTTATCAATGGGTCAGAGACATGGGAGTATATATACAGTGAGCCTGAAATAGTATACTTGTTATTTGGCCATTGGCCCAGTTGTACTGCAAGGACTTCTAATTGGTCAACCACAGGCTAGGGCAGGGTTATAAAACTAGATCCGGTCCCTTTGGAGATAATCACAGGAGAGAATCCCTGGATAGCATCACTGAAGACAGGCGAGAATGACCATCTACTTCCAAGCATGATTTGTCCTACTTGAATAGACCTATTTTAACCCCCGACTTGCTTTGGGGTCTGTGTTAAAGAATAACATCACCTCATCCATATCCAGTCTCTCACCAGAGCCCCACTAAGTACATCCACAGTATGTTTTTTTCAATACTGTCAATAACGTTTAAAATATTTATTTGCAGTAGTTTATTTTATACATTTGAATATTTGTAGCTACTTTTAAAGTAAATGCCTATAGTCAACTTGTACAACACGTTAGGAGATAAAGAACATTGCGTTCTTAATTTCACGTGTACGCTTATGGTAGTCCCCAGTCACGTGTTGTTCGTTTACAAGCACACAACGATGAGAGGCCAGAGCCTTGTGATTCACTCACTGTTGTGCAGTATGCGTCAGGTGATTTAATTACAGCATGGAATTAATAACTAAAATGTTTTCTAACTATTAAGTTACCTGTTAGAAATGTGCTAAATGCTCTGCAGTTATGCATTTGGTTTGCTAATTTAGTAGCTAGTTAGCTATCTAGCTAAGTGGTTAGCTTCTTCCAAAATCAAGCATTCACTTAGTAACAGCAGAGAATCCACTCCTGGATCAAGAGCCTTACTGGCTATTATTTGTTTTGTGCGTGCATAAAACTGTGAATAGAATTTGAGTTACTTGTATACTTTATGTCAGAAACTGTACAAAAAGTTTGTAATGCGCTCGTTAGCATTCTCTACATCTACATGATTTTACTTGTTAGAATTGCTGACCTTCGGATTACAACGTATTAGTGGGTTTTGAAAACAGCGGCCCTTGTGTTCAGTGCTGGTATTATCGAATATCCCAGTACGGCGCAACACAAGGTTGGTATGACAATCTGGATACTGCCCAAGCCATAGATTTTCAAGTAGCTTCAAGTCAACATTCACTGTCTTCTTGGTAAGCAACTACAGTGTAGATTTGGCCTTGCATTTTAGGTTATTGCCCTGCTGAAAGGTGAATTAATCTCCCAGTATCTGGTGGAAAGCAGGCTGAACCAGGTTTTCCTCTAGGATTTTGCCTGTGCTTAGCTCTATTCCATTTATTTTTTATCCTGAAAAACTCCCCCGTCCTTAATGATTACAAGCATTCCCATAACATGATGCAGCTCCCACTATGCTTGAAAATATGGAGAGTGCTACTCACAAATGTGTTGTAGTTGCCCTAAAAATAACACTTTGTATTCAGGACAAGATGTTCATTACTTTAACACATTTTTTTGCAGTATTACCTGAGTGCCCTGTTGCAAACAGGATGCATATGTTGTATTCTGTCCAGGCTTCCTTCTTTTCTCTCTGTCAATTAGGTTAGTATTGTGGAGTAACTACAATGTTGTTGATCCATGCTCAGTTTTCTCCAATCACAGCCATTAAACTCCAATGGTTTTTAAATCACTTTTGGCCTCTTGGTAAAATCCCTGAGAGGTTTCCTTCCTCTCCGGAAACTGAGTTAGGAAGGATGCCTGTATCTTTGTAGTGACTGGGTGTATTGCTACACCATCCAAAGTGTAATTAATAATTTCACCATGCTCAAAGGGATATTCAATATCTGCATTTTTTTTTACCCATCTACCAATAGGTGCCCTACATTGCGAAGCATAATTTATTTATTTTATTTTACCAGGCGAGTCAGTTAAGAACAAATTCTTATTTTCAATGACGGCCTAGGAACAGCGGGTTAACTGCCTGTTCAGGGGCAGAACGACAGATTTGTACCTCAGCTCAAGGGTTTGAACTTGAAACCTTCCGGTTACTAGTCCAACGATCTAACCACTAGTCTACCCTGCCGCCCCGAAAACCTCCCTGGTTCTGTGGGTTGACTGTGTTTGATATGTACTGCTCGACTGAGGCACCTTACAGATAATTGTATGTATGGGGAACAGAGATAAGGTAGTCATTCAAAAATCATGTTAAAAAAACATTATTGCACACAGAACCCATGCAACTTATTAAGCACATTTTTACTCCTGAACTTACAGTGGGGCAAAAAAGTATTTAGTCAGCCACCAATTGTGCAAGTTCTCCCACTTAAAAAGAGGAGGCCTGTAATTTTCAACTATGACAGACAAAATGAGAAGAAAACCCCCCAGAAAAGTCACATTTTCACGTGATTTTTAATGAAATTATTTGCAAATTATAGTGGAAAATAAGTATTTGGTCACCTACAAACAAGCAAAATTTCTGGCTCTCACAGACCTGTAACTTCTTCTTTAAGAGGCTCCTCTGTCCTCCACTCGTTACGGGGCGGCAGGGTAGCCTAGTGGTTAGAGCGTTGGACTAGTAACCGGAAGGTTGTGAGTTCAAACCCCCGAGCCGACAAGGTACAAATCTGTCGTTCTGCCCCTGAACAGGCAGTTAACCCACTGTTCCCAGGCCGTCATTGAAGAATAAGAATGTGTTCTTAACTGACTTGCCTGGTTAAATTAAAAAAAAAAAAAAAAAAAAAAAAAAGGTAAAAATTAACTTGTAAGTCGCTCTGGATAAGAGCGTCTGCTAAATGACTTAAATGTAATGTAAATGTTACCTGTATTAATGGCACCTATTTGAACTTGTTATCAGTATAAAAGACACCCGTCCACAACCTCAAACAGTCACACTCCAAACTCCACTATTTCCAAGACCAAAGAGATGTCAAAGGACACCAGAAACAAAATTGTAGACCTGCACCAGGCTGGGAAGACTGAATCTGCAATAGGTAAGCAGCTTGGTTTGAAGAAATCAACTGTGGGAGCAATTATTAGGAAATGGAAGACATACAAGACCACTGATAATCTCACTTGATCTGGGGCTCCACTCAAGATCTCACCCCGTGGGGTCAAAATGATCACAAGAACGGTGAGCAAAAATCCCAGAACCATACGGGGGGACCTAGTGAATGACCTGCAGAGAGCTGGGGCCAAAGTAACAAAGCCTACCATCAGTAACACACTACGCCGCCAGGGACTCAAATCCTGCAGTGCCAGACGTGTCCCCCTGCTTAAGCCAGTACATGTCCAGGCCCGTCTGAAGTTTGCTAGAGAGCATTTGGATGATCCAGAAGAAGATTGGGAGAATGTCATATGGTCAGATGAAACCAAAATATAACTTTTTTGGTAAAAACTCAACTCGTCGTGTTTGGAGGACAAAGAACGCTGAGTTGCATCCAAAGAACACCATACCTACTATGAAGCATGGGGGTGGAAACATCATGCTTTGGGACTGTTTTTCTGCAAAGGAACCAGGACGACTGTTCCGTGTAAAGGAAATAATGAATGGGGCCATGTATCGTGAGATTTTGAGTGAAAACCTCCTTCCATCAGCAAGGGAATTGAAGATGAAATGTGGCTGGGTCTTTCAGCATGACAATGATCCCAAACACACCGCTCGGGCAACGAAGGAGTTGAAAGTCCATGTTGCCCAGCAACAGCCCCTAAACATCACTGCTCTAGAAGAGATCTGAATGGAGGAATGGGCCAAAATACCAGCAACAGTGTGTGAAAACCTTGTGAAGACTTACAGAAAACGTTTAACCTCTGTCATTGCCAACAAAGGGTATATAACAAAGTATTGAGATAAACTTTTGTTATTGACCAAATACTTATTTTCCACCATAATTTCCAAATAAATTCATTAAAAATCCTACAATGTGATTTTCTCAATTGTTTTTCTTCTCATTTTGTCTGTGATAGTTGAAGTGTACCGATGATGAAAATTACAGGCCTCTCATCTTTTTAAGTGGGAGAACTTGCACAATTGGTGGCTGACTAAATACCTTTTTGCCCACTGTATATAGGCTTGGCATAACAAAGGGATGGAATTATTTTTCTCATTTCTTATGATTTTATAAAAAAATTCAAAAAACAGGATCCCACTGACATTATGGGGTAGTGTGTGTAGGCCAGTGACAAAATATCTATATTTAATACATTTTAAATTCAGGCTGTAACAACAAAATATGGAAAAAGTAAAGGAGTATGAATACTTTCTGAAGGTACTGTATTCTCTCTGAGACTGGCGGGTGAGAAACTAAATCGTAAGTATTTTCTTTGATTTTTTTCATTCTTATTCTGCGGCAGGTAGCCTAGTGGACTAGTTGGAGCATTGGACAAGTAACCAAAAGGTTGCAAGATCAAATCCCCGAACTAACAAGGTAAAAATCTGTTGTTCTGTCCCTGAACAAGGCCGCTAAACCCACTGTTCCAAGGCCGTCATTGAAAATAAGAATTTGTTCTTAACTGACTTGCCTAGTTAAAAAGGTTTAAAAAATATATAATAATACAAGGAGAAAAAAATATAACAGTACAAGGAGGGGTCTGTCACACCTATGTGAAAATTCAGCCAACAGGAGTCATCTCCTCACTTAATCATTGAATTACTCCATAGCATTCCACAACATCTTTGAGTCTTTCTTTCAAAATGGCATCTAAAAGCCTGTTGACCAATCATGATGCAATAAAAGGAAATACAGCACTCAGAGGCTAAATCTAAGGCCTTATACACAACCCTTTTTATAAACGACACTGTAGGCTATTGTTATAATGTTATCATCATTACTGTTATAAATGTGGACATCACAGTTATAGGAACAAAACATTTATTAAAACAACATAAGCACAAGTGTGTACAATCCAAATTAGTGTGACACATATGGAAACTGTCCAACTTCACCTATGTTGCTGGCTAGTTACCTCCCAAATAACAACAGGCACCACACCTCTGCAACTAGTAACCACAAGACCTCATGGCAAAAAAAAAATACTGATTAAATCAACAGTAAGTCAATAAGTTTAACTTAAGTGATAGTGCCAAATGTCAAATGAAAAAAAGAGTGCATTCAAGTGTGTGGTCTGCAGCCAATTATTTTTTGTTGTTTGTATCCCAGTCTTATTGTGCAACATAATGCAGGTACGTTAACTATAAGGCTGGGATATAAGTGACCCAGAAGAATTGGCCGCAGAATGCACACTAAAGCAAAAAAAATACAAAGTACGAATACATACAGAGAAATTATATTGATAACAGGATTTTGTAATAATAAAGTTGGTATGTAAAGAAAGGAGGCCCCCCCCCCCCCACACAGAAACCATGTTTTCCACCTCTTCCCACCCCGCATAGCAACACAGGTTGGTTTGCAGTACCGTGAATGTGTACCTAATAAACTGGCCACTGAGTGCATATTTTGTTTGTATGTACGTGTTAGGCTTTACCTGAGATTATTCTTTACAGAGTCAAGTATATTTATCCAGATGTCAATTGTTGCTTGACTAGCACCATTCATTCTCACCGTCGATAATTCTAATGTTACATCTTCTAACAGTATTCACTGGCTATTTCAGAGTTGGCTATTTGCCATTTAAGAACCAACATCTTTTTTTGCGGCAGTGTTGCCTGCCAGCAATAATTGTCTCTGATTGAGAGATTCAAGGAGCTGTCATCGTTAAGTAACACAGAAGATGCAACACATTTAAAATGTACATTCATGCACTTCGTCCCAGAAGCATTTAACTGCACGGCACTCCTACAACATATGAAGGAATGTGCCTACCTGATTTAGGGGACACAGTGAACAGTTGGATGTTGGGGCAAATTTCATCATAATACTTTTCATGGTGTTAAATGCAGTCTGAACAAATTTTTTATTGATGGTTCGGATTACGGGACACCAAGGTAATATTTTCCATATTCTGTTCCAGTTAAAGGGTTGTTCAGATTCCCTTAGATCTGTGGACCATAATTTTTGAATGACAAGCTCAGAATATGAGGGTACGGATTCCACATTTGGACCAATGTAAAGCATCATTATGAAATAATGGAGTATGTGCGTGCCATTTTGATTCCCAGTTACAAGTACTTGAATGAACTCATGACTCAATTATATATGCACCAAAATGACAATCTGTTTGTCTTCAGTGCCTTGTGAAAGCCTAACACTAAGATCGTATTTTATAACTTAGCAAAACTATTTGGCAATAGAATAAGCTTTCAAATGATGCCCACCTGACCCAGATTGAACATTTTTGGATTGCATAAACAACAAGTTATTTTGTGATGGGCTGGGCTCCAAACAAACTACAAGTGTGCATGCTTCAGTTCCTCAATCGCAAACCTAGGAGAGCTTAATTGTTTGTTATTGTTGTACCTACCCCAACATTTCAATGAATATTCTTAATTTGTTACTGAATGTATCCAGATTACTTTCAGATTTCATTACTGGCAAATTCTGTGAAAAGTAAAGTACAGTAAATGTAAAATGCACATCCAATTAACAATGTAATGTTTGGATTCAGGTGAACTGTTGTGTCCTCACCTTTGGTCTGACAATGTCCCCATAATCTCCAAAGTGTTCTCATGCATTTGCTTTTTATATTTCTTCTGTTAGAAACATTTCAATTCGGCCATAAGAAGGCTACGATGGCAATCATGTTTAGAACCTCTTGTGCTTTTTCTGCCCATGTGATGAAAATTAATCTCTGGCCATGACTTAAATAGCCTACTTGCCCTGCATCAAGGCATTGAAATAGCCATATTGTTTCAGTGACCCAACAGGCTACTACTACTACAGCTCTCTGAATACCATTTTAAGCCAGCTGAGACCATTGCTTAAAAGGACATTGTGGGGCTGTAGTCTACCTCTAAGCAGTAGATTCTAATCAGAGAGAAGGGGGGCTGAGAATGCCTAGCCTGATGACTTACCCTGGGTTTGCTTGTCACGTAGGTAATGGTTCTTCCCCCTTTATCCTGTTAACAAATAGATACATATAATGACCAAATCTGTGCGATTGACATTTAACAGCCACTGATTCTCACTTTCGCATTTTAAGCAATAAGACAAGAGTCAGGGCTGATGATCTGCTTCCGAGATCTAAACCCGCTAACATAAATAGTCAAGTTCTCCAGTTTGGAGGACTCCATGGTTCCATGACAACTCAACTGCATTGAATAACTAAAACAAGCCATCTTCAACTTGTCATGCATACCACCCCCATCCAGTGTAGCACATTACCAGTACTATAGGTCAAATTGTAATGCACCAGTGAAACGACTGAATTATTTGTATGCAATCAGTTTCTATAAATGTGTCAATACTTCAAACATTGCTTATGCTGCATCTTGTATGCATAATGAAAAATGTATGACATGTGAGGTTATGACCACTGGTCTGTTCAACTAAACGCCATTAAAATTAGTCATTACTCCAAACGAACTTGTAGAGAACCAGTTATCATACATCAGCAATTCTCTAGACACATAACAGTTGCATTTGACAGCTACATTCTTATGTATGAAAACGCTAGATTTGAAAATAGGTTACATTGAATATTGATACAGCAAACTGTAGGCATGTGACTGGCCGGTGCACTGCAGAGAGATCCATCGAAGTCACACTTATGAAGACACCAGTCAGAATCATTTTTGTTTTGTCGTGATATCTAACAACATTTACTGTATACCGGCAACTTAAATAGTTGCCCTTGAAGAACACAAGACTCAATCACTGTTTTTGAACTGCCACTGTTGCAGCTCACTCATATGTGGCCTGAGAACAGACGTTCGAGGGAAGTAGACTGACCTCAACCCTCATTTAGTTAGTTTACGAACGTTACTAGCTAACTATTATATTGATTGATGCAAGGGTTTTAAAAACTGGAAATGTTCAACAGATCTCGTCTCAATTCAACATTTAGACATTTTTGTTCAAACGTTAGGCGAGTACAAATAAATAGATGCTTTGCGTGTTTGTTTTTAGTGTATTGAGCATCAAATCCAATATATTAGCAGATGTGGCAGCTAACAGTAACTGTTCTATGAAACAGCAAGTGTTGTTGCTAGCTAGCCAACTCGTAGTGTGAGGCTAACAGTTATCTGTTTAAAACCAGGCTCGGTGGTACTAGTAACGTTAGCTTGTTGATTAGCACACCTACTGGCTGTTTCAGTCTTATGTTAGCTAAATGCAAACATTATCAAAAGAAGAATCATGCGTATTTGGGAACATTAACTAGCAGTTATGTTTTTGTTGTTGTAAGAATGGCTCCATTTAGCAAACAGGTAGCTAGTTTTCTGGAAAGCAGTTTAATGACGCATGTTGTTTGTGACTCTATTTGCCGAGCCAGCTGACTGATCCATAAACAAGCCGAATGTGCGCCGCTATCTAGCGTCGGATAACACATTTATTTGATAGCTAGATAAATTAGCTGGCGAATAATTTTACTTTTACCCTACTTACCTGTGTGATGTCTTAACTTTAAATGCGACTACCTACGTGTTTCGCCAACACAGTGTATTATCACCTTGCTAAGTGTATATTTGGTGGTTTATTAATTGTTTCGATTATTTTCTTGTCCAGCTCACTTTTAGACTTGTACTTCTATCTTGCAAAATGGCGGTCTTTCCTGCATTTACCATCAAACTCTCGGAAACAGGGGATTAGGGGTGTGACCGTCGAGGATGTTTTTTTAATTGAAGTGAATGTTGGACCAAATAACGTTAGCTAAATATTTTAACCCTTTTTCTAAATGTGCGTTATATTTAACCATTTTTCTTGAGTTTTCGGGGCGCCTTTAGACCCATTGTGCCATTTAGAATAACAAGTGTCCCCTCTGTCAAAACATGGTAAATTCTATATCCTTTCTCATGGGAGGATGTTATGTAGTCATTCTGTTATTTTATAGCTCGATGGTCACCTACAAAGTTATTGCGTTGCCATTCAATATATATATATCAGTGCATTTTGATGTAAGCTGCCTCTTCATCAGGTGCAAGGGAAAAATTATATTTTGGGCAGCATGTGAAACGAATTCTGAGAAGTCTGTTGTAAAACACCGTCTGAAACAAGCATTACACAGATGGTCATGTTTTTCAGCTGCTAGTTCTCAGGTTGACAGCTGGCTGATCCTGCCCCTGTATCTGATTTTAGAGAAGTTGATGGTGTGTATGACATGTCTTCCCTCCAATGCCCAGAAATCTCCGATTCAAACTAGACAGCTCTGCAATCGTTATGTCGAAATACGTGTGTTACTCACCAGATATGGAGTTTCGCTGAGCAACTGTCTTAATTTAGTCCCATTGAGGCCGATATTCAAATAAAGGTTTAAATATCAATGTGCACGCAATCGAAAGAATGCATATTCACTCACATCCCAATGATCCCGGATAGCACTAACCTTATTGCCATGCACAGGTTGGAAGTCTACAACAGCTCAATACATTGTTGGTGCCGAATAGTGTTTGTTTTTTCCCCTGATGCATGTAAGACATTTTTTAAATCATTTTTGGGGGGTACATACCGGCCGTCACGGGAGTAAATGAAGATAGTTGCTCATTGAAACCCCACATTTGGTGAATTCCGAACGTATTTTTACATAACGCTTGCATATCTGTCTAGAGTTTGAATCGGAGCTTCGTGTTAGAGACGAGACACTCATCCTGACTTCTCTAAAGCACAGATACTGGGTATGTGTTTCAAGTTGTATTAGAGGATATGCATACATCGTCCAACGAAATGCTTACTTACAGGTTCCTTCTCAACAATACAAAATAGTAAGAAAAATAAGAATACGAACAAAGTAAATGGCAGTAGAATAGAATAAACATTTTAGCATAAGTATAATACAGGAAGGCACAATTTATAGTACAATATTTACACGTGTATTGGGGACAACGGTATAATAAGAGTCTGGTAGCAGCAGTTGTGATATGTGCTAACGTGCGGGGAATCAGAGAAGGTGGTCAGTCCAGTTCACGTGTTCAGCAGTCTGATGGCTTGTAGATAGATATAAACTCTCGAAACGATCATATGGCAAATATATTAACGTATCTGGTTATTTTTCTTCAACCTCACAATTTACTTTGTGTAATAAGTCCTCCGGGCCACAAGGCGAAGTAGCCTGTTAGGTTGAATAGTACCTCTAGAACAACACGTTTTTGTCCCATTCATTTATATCTTGTTGGTTTGTGGTGGGCCATGCATGTATGTCGGATTTGGAATTTGCTTTAACATTAGAGGTGCTGACTACGCTGTGGTGTGATCATGTCTGGGGCCTTAGCAAGGGTACTTTTTTATCCCACATTAGCGTATAATGTTGTCATGGAAAAAGTATCCTCAAGACGGTGGTTCAATCGCGTGGATCAGACTGTCATTCTAGGAGCCCTGCCTTTCAAATCAATGACTAATGAGGTAACGTTAGCTAGCTAATTATTTTTGGTTTTGTGAACTCGTCCAGTCTTAGCACGAGCTACTGATTTTCTAATGGGAAAAAACATTGGCATCAACATTATTTTCTACTTCCAGCTGGTGCAGACAGAAAATGTCAGGGGGGTAATAACCATGAACGAGGAATATGAAACAAAGTACTTCTGCAACTCAGCTGAGGTGAGCTGATGATTTACTTCCTATGAAATTCAATGGCCGTCCTCTTGGAGAGAGGTGTGGAATATTATTTCAGTCCTGCTCCATAATCTACCTACTTGGCTGCTCATCATCAGGACCTTGATAAACTGATTCAGGTGTGGTAGAGCAGTTAGAACAAAAGCCTATCTAGGCGCGATGGCCCTTCTCTATCCATTGGTACTAGAGGTCGACAGATTATGATTTTTCAACGTCGATACCGATTATTGGAGGACCAAAAAAAAAACGTTTTATTTTTATTTGTTTGTAATCATGACAATTACAACAATACTGAATATACACTTATTTTAACTTAACAATATACATCAATAAAATCAATTTAGCCTCAAATAAATAATGAAACATGTTCAATTTGGTTTAAACAATGCAAAAACAAAGTGTTGGAGAAGAAAGTAAAAGTGCAATGTGTGCTATGTAAGAAAGCTAACGTTTAAGTTCCTTGCTCAGAACATGAGAACATATGAAAGCTGGTGGTTCCTTTTAACATGAGTCTTCAATATTCCCAGGTAAGAAGTTTTAGGTTGTAGTTATTATAGGAATTATAGGACAATTTCTCTCTATACCATTTGTATTTCATATACCTTTGACTATTGGATGTTCTTATAGGCACTTTAGTATTGCCAGTGTAACAGTATAGCTTCCGTCCCCCTCCTCGCTCCTACCTGGGCATGAACCAGGAACACATCGACAACAGCCACCCTCGAAGCAGCGTTTCCCATCGCTCCACAAAAGCCGCAGCTATTGGGGAACAACTACTCCAAGTCTCAGAGCGAGTGACGTTTGAAACGCTATTAGCGCACACCCCGCTAACTAGCTAGCCATTTCACATTGGTTACACCAGCCTAATCTCGGGAGTTGATAGGCTTGAAGTCATAAACAGCTGCTGTTAAACGCACAAAAGTGCTGTTTGAATGAATGCTTATGAGCCTGCTGCTGCCTACCATCGCTCTGTCAGACTGCTCTATCAAATCATAGACTTAGTTATAACATGATAACACAGAGAAATACGAGCCTTAGGTCATTAATATGGCCGAATCCTGAAACTATCATCTCAAACAAGACGTTTATTCTTTCAGTGAAATACGGAACCGTTCCGTATTGTATCTAACGGGTGGCATCCATAAGTCTAAATATTCCTGTTACATTGCACAACCTTCAATGTTATGTCATAATTACGTAAAAGTCTGGCAAATTAGGCGGCCCAAACTGTTGCATATACACTGACTCTGCGTGCATTGAATGCAAGAGAAGTGACACAATTTCACCTGGTTAATATTGTCTGCTAACCTGGATTTCTTTTAGCTAAAAATGCAGGTTTAAAATACTTCTGCGTATTGATTTTGAGAAAGGCATTGATGTTTATGGTTTGGTACACATTGGAGCAACAATACGCACCGCATCGATTATATGCAACCCAGGACACGCTAGATAAACTAGTAATATCAACCATGTGTATTTAACTAGTGATTATGATTGATTGATTATTTTTTATAAGAAGTTTAATGCTAGCTAGCAACTTACCTTGGCTTACTGCATTCGATAACAGGCGGTCTCTTCGTGGAGTGCAATGTAATCAGGTGGTTAGAGCGTTGGACTAGTTAACTGTAAGGTTGCAAGATTGAATCCCCCGAGCTGACAAGGTAAAAATCTGTCGTTCTGCCCCTGAATGAGGCAGTTAACCCACCATTCCATGGCCGTCATTGAAAATAAGAATGTGTTCTTAACTGACTTGCCTAGTTAAAGAAAGATTAAAGAAAGAAAGAAAAAAATCGGTGTCCAAAAATACCGATTTCCAATTGTTATGAAAACTTGAAATTGGCCCTAATTAATCGGCCATTCCGATTAATCGGCCGACCTTTAATTAGTACAGTAGTTTAATTGCCACAAATAGATACAGAACCTCGAATTTAAAAAGTAGCTTCGTGGTGCTCTTGTACGCAAGGTCCGGGGAATGTCCTGTATGTCAAACATTGCTTGTTGTGAGTTTTACAATAGCAAATGTGAATTTGTATTAGAAACAGCTTTGTTTGTTCTGAAACAGGAGTGGAAAGCCGAGGGGGTGGAGCAGCTGCGACTCAGCACAGTGGACCTGACCGGTGTGCCCAGTCTAGAGAACCTGCACAGAGGAGTGGAGTTTGCACTCAGTCACCGGGAAAAGGGCTCCAGTGTGTATGTCCACTGTAAGGCTGGACGCTGTCGCAGTGCTACACTAGCTGCTGCATACATCATAAGGGTGAGTCGAGGGCTTTGGCCAGCAAACGACAGTCTTTGCTATCCATCGATTGCCACTGCTGGCTATCCTGATCATCACTAGTACTGAATTAGTTGTATTTACCTAACTTGTACATCAATTTGTTGGTCTGTTTACAGATACACTGCTGGAGTCCAGAGGAAGCATGTCAGATGTTGGCCTCTGTCCGACCACATGTAATAATTCGTTCATCACAGCTGGAGATGCTTCGGCGGTACCATCAGCAAGTCTGTGGCGGAGGTTCCATTTAAGAGTGAGGCTGCCAGCATACTTATTGCACTTATACAGAAACTGTAAATTTAGCGTTGTCAAGACGAACAATATGCTGCTTGAAGGGATTTTTGACCTTGAGCTCATTCTTTTACATAGTTTTGTTACTCAACTGGATCAAGTGTATATTGTATAATTCTCAAATGTTGTATAATTCAAGTGTCATCACAGCTCATCAGAACATGGGGTATTATAAATTGCCATCCCAATCAAAGTACTGACAGGTGGGTGAAGTAGGTGTATTTAAAAGCATGTTTCTACAGATTTTTTTTTCTTCCTTAATTATGACATTTGATTACAATTTCTATGTTAAGAAAATTAATGATATTTTCATTGGCACTAATTTCACTGATCATTTGATAGTATTCTATATGGGTTGTAAAAACATATTGGAAAATAATTATATTATTAGAATAAAAGGATAGCTATTGAAACTTAATCCATTGAAACATAACCGGAGTGAACACGGGGCCTAATTGTCTGGAAAGCCCAGTTTGAAATGAGCGTTTGAATCAGGAATCACGACCTCTACAAACCATGTTGAATAAAGCGATATGTTAACATACTTTAGCGGTTGTCTGTGCAGTTGGTCCTTTTGGCAGTAGGAATGTGAGACAATATCCACAGGAAAGTATATAATTATGCAGAACAAAAATATAAAATGTAACTTTTAAAATATTGGTTCCATTTTTCATGAGCTGAAATGAAAGCCCAGAATTGTTCCATATGCACAAAGCTTATTTCTATAAAATTGTGTGCACAAATTGGTTTACATTCTTGTTTGTGAGCATTTCTCCTTTGCCAAGATAATCCTTCCACCTGACAGGTGTGGCATATCAAGAAGCTGACTAAACTGTGTGATTATTACACAGGACAAAAGGCCACTCTGAAATGTGCAGTTGTCACAACACAATGCCACAGATGTCTCAAGTCAAGGGAGCATACAATTGGCATGCTGACTACAGGAATGTCCATCAGAGCTGTTACAAGATAGAGAAATTACCATAAGCCGCCTCCAACATTTTAGAGAATTTGGCAGTACATCTAACTGGCCACAACTGCAGACCACACCAGCCCTGGATATCGGTCTCTTAACATTCCACAAGGAGTTGAATGAACCTGAACAGAGTGGCAACTAAGCTAGGCCAAGATACATTTTGGATTAAAAATAGTACAGCAAAAGATAGCTGATGAGATCTATCCAGTGTTAAATTGCCTGTCTGAAATTCGCATTAAAAGTAAATGGTAAAATAAAGATCCATCAACAGTTGGTTCTACTTCCTCACAGTTAGATGGGGTGATGCAAAACCTTTTAACAAATATTTATGTAATTAAACCAAGATAGACCACTGCCTGTCATTTCCAATGTGAACAAATGACTCATAGTGGGCAAGGAGAGCAGAGCCAAGCACGAGCACGCATCTGCATTTTTCCGTTAGTGAACGCCTACTCTAAAATGCGCGTATGCAATAACTCAATTCGCCTTTGCGCTGCGAAACGCGATTTAAAAAACTTTTGATCGTCTTCTTCTGTGGGTATTATGGCGGGCTACACCCAAAAAGGTGTATTGCCGCCACCAACTGGACGGTTTAAAACCAAACAATTTTATTAATACATACGTAATAGTAAAACTAACGTAATCCAACCTAATAAATAGTTACATTGCCAAAACAAACAAAACTCCCACTTCCTTTTAGTTCTCCACATCTCCCTTCTCAGCCTCTAGGACCTGAGAGGGTGGTACGGCTTGTGCCAATATTGCATGTAACTCTTTTGCTGACAAATCTTTCAGCCCCGGGAACTGCTTCGCCGCAATCCCTATGATTTTTATCTTTCCGGGCCTTCTCTCCACCTTGGCAGTGCCATTAATTACCATAGCTATAAATGCCACACAGTCCACCTTGACCTTTAAAATGTCAGGATCTGCTGGTGAAAGGCAACCCATGCATTCTGAAGTGTAGGCCTATCCACTACTCTTCTGGTGCACCATTCAAACCCTCAACCCTTTGTCACAACTGCTGCATATGAAATGCTCTGTACAACCCTGACTTTGGCCACCTCATTCCCTTTCATCCTTGAGTGGCATTCAGGAAGACATGGCTTCATGGTTCCCACCGCAATTGCAACGTCACATATTCATCACTTTTATAACACATATGATCCTTTCCACAACTTGCACATCTCAGCTTCTCCCTTCTGCAAACACTTGCTACACTCTGCAAAAATCACTGAAGCTGGATACTCCTATCTCCCTCACTAGCTTTAAGCACCAGCTGTCAGAGCAGCTCACAGATCACTGCACCTGTAAATAACCCATCCAACAACCTCATCCCCATACTGTTTTTTTTTATCTTGCTCCTTTGCACCCCATTATCTCTACTTGCACATTCATCTTCTATCACTCCAGTGTTTAATTGGTATATTGTAATTACTTCGCCACCATGGCCTATTTATTGCCTTTACCTCCCTTATCTTACCTCATTTGCACACACTGTATAGACTTTTTCTACTGTATTATTAATTGTGTGTTTATTCCATGTGTAACTGTGTTGTTGTATGTGTCAAACTGCTTTGCTTTATCTTGGCCAGGTTGCAGTTGTAAATGAGAAGTTGTTCTCAACAAGCCTACCTGGTTAAAAAACGGTGAAATAAAGAAACATGACCAAAACCTTTAGAGATCACACTGCATTGGTCTTGGGATAAATGCTCTGTAGTTAATATACCATAACGGCAATTGAGTAGGAAGAGACTGCATACCAAAAAACAAAAGAACAGACTTCACTTTTCACCACACGATTCACCCGACGTGCTTCAAATCACTCCAGGAATATGTTTAATCTCTTCAAAATCTACTTCCCACGAAACGCCAGATAAAACCTCCTTGAGAGGTGCCCTGCACAGAAGAGACACACACGACATTTCAAATGTATTAAATCAGTTTGGATAACTCATGGTTTATTCAAAATTGGTACTCTGCTCAGCAGCTCCTCATTAACAAACCGTACTCCTACAAGATACGAAGGGTCATTATCACCACTGTACACTACTTTGGTCCGTTTTTCATTATTTTGTACAATACTCAAATTCTCTTTGATTCTACCGCCATTTTATTCCGAATTTACTTCATCATCCGCTTTCTTTCATTCGCCGTTTGGTCCTATTTTCGAGTGGAAACGTCAAGCGGATGCCTTACATTTACATCCGGTGAAATATCTGTCTCGTTCTATCTATGCGTTTAAACTACCCAGCGTCATAAAAAAAAAACAGAAGAAGAAAATTGACAACGTCATTGAAAAAACATGGCGGCGTCGTTAGTGCGTTTTGTTCGCGGAGGTTTTAGCAGGACTTTGAATCGTAAGTATATTTCGAGCATTAACTGTGCACTAACATGCTGTCTTCATTTATAGTTAATGTGCGTGATAACGCATTTATATTGTTGTTAAGATCGCGCTATCTAGTCAGACATGTTCTCACTTGACCTTCCGTCAAATTGGCTAGCAAGTCAGTGGTTATGTTCCAGGTCGGGATTTTAGTTGTCACACTGCGCATCTAGAGGCTTGCTAAACGCAAGTCAGATGCTGTTCATCTGTGCTGTACGACTTAAACAAGACGACCTGGAACGCACATTGCCATGTCAATTTATAACTTGACTCTAACAGGCATGTATGCTTATAATACACTATATATACAAAGGTATGTGGACACACCTTCAAATTTGTTGATTTGGCTATTTCGACCACAGCTGTTGCTGACAGGTGTATACAATTGAACACACACCGATGCAATCATCATAGGAAAACATTGACAGTAGGATGGCCTTATTGAAGAGCTCAGTGACTTTCAACGTGGCACTGTTGTCAGTTCATCAAATGTCTGCCCTGCTAGAGCTGCCCCAGTCAAAGGGAAGTGCTGTTATTGTGAAGTGGAAACTTCTAGGAGCATCAACGGCTCAGCCGTGAAGTGGCAGGCCACACAAGCTCAAATAACTGGAACACAGTGCTCTAGTGTGTAAAAATTGTCTGTCCAACTGCCTCTAGAGGCAATGTCAGCACAAGAACTGTTTGTCTGGAGCTTAATGAAATTGGTTTCCATGGCTGAGCAGCCACACACAAGCCTAAGATCACCTTGCGCAATGCCAAACGTTGACTGGAGTGGTATAAAGCTCACCGCCATTGGACTCTGGAATAGTGGAAACGCGTTCTCTGGTGTGATGAATCACGCTTTACCATCTGGCAGTCCAACAGACGAATCTGGGTTTGGTGGATGCCAGGAGAACACTACCTACCCGAATGCATAGTGCCAACTGTAAAGTTTGGTGGAGGAGGAATAATTGTCTGGGGCTGTTTTTCATGGTTCAGGCTTGGCCCCTTAGTTCCAGTGAAGGGGAAATGTTAATGCTACAGCATACAATGACATTCTAGACGATTCGGTACTCCCAACTTTGTGACAACAGCTTTGGGAAGGTCCTTTCCTGTTTCAGCATGACAATGCCCCTGTGAACAAAGTGAGGTCCATAAATAAATGGTTTGTCGAGATCGGTGTGGAAGTACTTGACTGGCAGTCTGCACAGTGCCCTGACCTCAACCTTATCGAACACCTTTGGGCTGAATTGGAACGCTGACTGCGAGCCATGCCTAATCGCCCAACATCAATGCCCGACCTCACTAATGTTCTTGTGGCAGAATGAAAGCAAGTCCCCACAGAAATGTTCCAACATCTTGTGGAAAGCCTTCCCAGAAGAGTGGAAGCTGTTATAGCAGAAAATGGGGGACCAATTTCACATTAATGCCTATTATTTTGGAATGAGATGTTCGACGAGCAGGTGTCCAGAAACTTTTGGTCATGGTTTGTACCTATTAGCTAGCCATATCCTTGTTATGACAGTGTTATGTATCCATAACTGAGTCAAGTAATGTGAAAGTGTTAGTCACTTAGGCGCTAGTTAACGAGCAATCAACTAGCTCAGAGGAGAGGACCATGCTGGTAATCCAACCCGTTTTAACATTAGTTAGCCATTGAGTACGTAATGTTATTTTATGTAATATGTTACAGTTGCCAATCGAAGCCCATGTCTCATGCAAGCGAGATCCGAGACTACTGAAACAAAACGTGAGTATACCAGTGTCTAGTAGAATTCACCCAGCATTTGTCTTTATGGTGCACATTGTAGATAATCATCCTCAGTATGTTGACCCCGCAAAGTCCTAGTCCATCCCCAATGTAGTACAATTCTCTAACCATTTATTTTTAAATGCAGTCAGTGATCTTTGCAACACTGAATACAATAGATGATTGAGTGCAACAATAATTGTATTGCCTCATCCTTTAAAAAAAATAAAAATAATTCATGTGCCTTATCTCTGTGTAGCCACTGTTAGACCCAAGGATGCGGTCACCCATAACCAACTTGCAGCTTTTGGAGAATATGTGGCTGAAATGCTTCCTAAATATGTGCAGCAAGTCCAGGTAAGATAATGTAATTGCACCAACTGCTATAATGAATAGTCAGCTTTAACACAAAGACAGCCACACAATCATACAATGTTGAGCAACCCTTAAGGGAAACTGTACTGTAAATCCAAAATGCTTATGGTGCATCTCAAACATGGGGAACATACACATAAGGTTAGAAAGGAGCCCACACTTGGGAATTAAGCTGGCAACCGGAAGGTGTCTTGTATCAAATCCTAGATTTGAAATCCAGTGTGGCAGCCCCCGCACCTCTACAAAACCTGTTTGTATGTGTATATTTCAGAGGGGTTGGGTTAAAAGTGGTTAATTTAGTTTGGAACTTGTGTACAATTGACCACTAAAGTCATTTTAATCTTTATTTACCTTCTTAAAAAGCTTGCCGTTTGGTATAGCTAATTGAATATCATTTTGAAGCCATATAAGCTTCACAAGGATTTATGTTATATCTTCAGGTGACGTGTTACAATGAGTTGGAGGTGATGATCCATCCTGACGGGGTCATCCCTGTGTTGACCTTTCTGAGAGACCACAGCAACGCTCAGTTCCGAAACATGATTGACCTTACTGCAGTTGACATTCCCACCCGCCAGAATCGCTTTGAGGTACTATTCCGTCCAGACCCCCAGGCTGTTGTTCCAATAGTATACCCCTCTCTTCATGACAGTGCCTTGTTATTTTTGTGGTTATGAACGTGTGTTCAGACACAAACATAGAATTTAACCAGATTACTTTGATGAACCCTGATCTAATCAGAGGTGAATTTTTTATGTCTAAGTCTGTTTTCTTTGGCGAATAGATTGTGTACAACCTGCTCTCCCTGCGCTACAACTCCCGGATCCGTTTGAAGACCTACACCGACGAGCTCACCCCAGTAGACTCCTCTGTGTCTGTCCACAACGCAGCCAACTGGTACGAGAGGGAGGTAAGTCTGACCGTTACATCGTAAGAATGCTTTACTTGAAGGATTCTGAGATTTCAATGTAACATTTGTGTGTTGGCAGCTCAAAATTTATATTTTGCCTGCCAAAATACAAATTCTAATGGAAGGATAGGTTTGCCAAGCTTGAAGTCATTTTCCAAAGTTACTGGTAATTAACAGGGAATCTATGGCAATCTATTGTGACTTTGGTCATTTATACATTTAAAAAATATATATATTAATATAGGATACATGTTTTACATCTGTCTATGTTCTCCAATATTTCCTAGTGGAGACACCATATGGTTCAAGAGAAAATATCCTTATTAATGAAACAAAAGCATCTGATCAACAGAGGCATTATTTTCAATTAACTCTGCAACTTTTCCAATTATTGACTTTTTTCACAACTGCCACCAGTTTGGTGACAAAATATTAATAACAAAGACATATTGACATAGTAAAATAAGTGTGTGTGTGGAGGGGGGATATAAAGGATAATTCATTCCACTTGTTCACAAACTATAGTTCTGGAAAGTCGGTTAGGACATCTACTTTGTGCATGACACAAGTCATTTTTCCAACAATTGTTTACAGACAGATTCACATATTATTCACTATCACAATTCCAGTGGGTCAGAAGTTTACATACACTAAGTTGACTGTGCCTGAAAATTCCAGAAAATGATATCGTGGCTTTAGAGGCTTCTGATAGGCTAATTGACATCATTGGAGTCATTTGGAGGTGTACTTGTGGATGTATTTCAAGGCCGACCTTCAAACTCAGTGCCTCTTTGGTTGACATCTTGGGAAAATCAAAATAAATCAGCCAACACCTCAGAATAGAAATTGTAGACCTCCACAAGTCTGGTTCATCCTTGAGAGCAATTTCCAAATGCCTGAAGGTACCTCGTTCATCTGTACAAACAATAGTATGCAAGTATAAACACCATGGGACCACGCAGCCATCACACCGCTCAGGAAGGAGACTCGTTCTGTCTCCTAGAGATGAACGTACTTTGGTGCGAAATGTGCAAATCAATCCCAGAACAACAGCAAAGGACCTTGTGAAGATGCTGGAGGAAACAGGTACAAAAGTATCTGTATCCACAGTAAAACGAGTCCTATATCGACATAACCTGAAAGGCCGCTCAGAAAGGAAGAAGCCACTGCTCCAAAACCGCCATAAGAAAGCCAGACTATGGTTTGCAACTGCACATGGGGACAAACATCATACTTTTTGGAGATATGTCCTCTGGTCTGATGAAACAAAAATGTAACTGTTTGGCCATAATGATCATCGTTATGTTAGGAGTTAAAGGGGGAGGCTTGCAAGTCAAAGAACACCATCCCAAGCGTGAAGCACGGGGGTGGCAGCATCATGTTGTGGGGGTGCTTTGCAGCAGGAGGGACTGGTGCACTTCACAAAATAGAAGATATCATGAGGAAGGAAAATGATGTGGATATATTGAAGCAACATCTCAAGACATCAGTCAGGAAGTTAAAGCTCGGTCGCAAATGGGTCTTCCAACTGGACAATGACCCCAAGCATACTTCCAAAGTTGTGGCAAAATGGCTTAAGAATAACAAAGTCAAGGTATTGGAGTGGCCATCACAAAGCCCTGATCTCAATCCTATAGAACATTTGTGGGCAGAACTGAAAAATTGTGTGCAAGCAAGGAAGCCTACAAACCTGACACTTATACCAGCTGTCAGGAGGAAAGGGCCAACATTCACCCAACTTATTGTGGGAAGCTTTGACCCAATTTAAACAATTTAAAGGTAATGCTACCAAAATACTAATTGAGTCTATGTAAACTTCTGACCCACTGAGAGTGGGTCAGAAGTGGTGATCCTAACTGACCTAAGACGGGGAATATTTACTAGGAATAAATGTCAGTAATTGTGAAACTGAGTTTAAACGTATTTAAACGTCCGACTTCAACTATATATTAAACAACAATGATATTCACTAAATTGATGGTTTATATTAGGATAATGTTTTTCAGCTTTGTCATTATTTTTTTTTTTTACTATGTTTTGATTATTTTATATGTTTTACATGTTATAAGGCCACACAGGGCCAGAGAACTACAGACTCTTGGATAATCTGAAGTACCCTAAAAGGCCATTAGAAGTCACAAAAATAAAAACTTGAATGTTACCAAAATTCTGGTAGTTTACTGGTAAACTTAGGTTTTTGGTAACACTCCCTTTCCAATACTATGAAAGTATATATTTTGTGCTTGTGTTATTAGGTGTGGGACATGTATGGAGTTTTCTTCGCCAACCACCCTGACCTGAGACGTATTCTGACAGATTATGGGTTTGAGGGGCATCCGTTTAGGAAGGACTTCCCACTGTCAGGATTTGTGGAGGTAAGGTCAGATAAGAATGCTGAGAAATGTCCCATGTCGTGCACATGCATTAAAGGCCAAATTATAACCTAATCCTATCCTAAGATCTGTACATGCGACTTCACAATACTAAAGTATTGTATCTACCACAAGAGGTTGGTGGCACCTTAATTTGGGAGGACGGGCTCGTGCTAATGGCTGAATGAGTGGAATGGTATCAAACGTATGGATTCCGTAGGTTTGATGCCAATTCCAGTCGCTCCGTTCCAGCTATTATTATGAGACGTCATCCCCTCTTCAGCCTCCGCTGGTATCTACCATGTTGTTAATTCGGTCCATCTGGTACATCTCAGGTGCGTTATGATGATGAGGTGAAGCGCGTGGTGGCAGAGCCTGTGGAGCTCTCACAGGAGTTTCGTAAGTTTGACCTGAACAGTCCGTGGGAGGTGTTCCCAGCCCACCGTGAGGCCAAGGCACCTGAGCTGCCAGCTGGGGATAAGCCAGCTGACAAGTAACCATCTACCCCAGAGATAAAATCCCCGTATTTAATATTTCTGTACTGTTGATGGACTCATGTCCCACTTGAGTCCACTCAAGTATTTATGTAAATAAAAACAAAAGCTAAACCGTTTGTTTGTCTTGATATTTTTACCTTAGTTGGATGTGCTGAATAGTGATTACATTTTGACTGTGTATGTTTTAAACTATAGCACTAGTACAAGAAAATTTTATTGGTCACATACACGTGATGAGCAGATGTTATTGCGGGTGTAGCGAAATGCTTGTGCTTCTCGCTCCGACAGTGCAATAATATCTAACAAATTACACACCTAAGTAGGAATAAATTAAGACAGATAGATATATATATATATATATATATATATGTATATGTCTTAATTTATTCCTACTTAGGTGTGTAATTTGTTAGATATTATTGCACTGTCGGAGCGAGAAGCACAAGCATATCTAACAAATTACACACATAGACACCTGTGTGTGTGTGTGTATATATATATATATATATATATATATACACTTGTCTTAATTTATTCCTACTTAGGTGTGTGTATATGTGTAATTTGTTAGATATTATTGCACTGTCGGAGCTTTTATTTATATATATATATATATATATATATATATATATATATATATATGACGAGCGATGTCAGAGCAGAAGTGACTAAGATACAGTAGAATCGTGGATAGAAACCCAGACCTTACCTGCCTTACCATAGCAAACCAAAAGAGGGCACCGTGTGCATGTTAAAAGCAGATCTGTAGAAGTGTGATACCATGGTACAGGTTATATTGTGACATTTTTAGACTTCTATTCAAGACCACGTATGCTTTACGTGTTTAAATATTATTATTGGATCCAATTGATTTGAATATTATTGATGTCGATCTATGTCTCGAGTCGATTAGCATCATGCTGATATAAGCTCTCCCTATGGGCATGGTGAAGTTCACTGACATAGATGTGCCTTCTACCAATAAGAACACAGAAAAATAAACATGAACTTTTATTTATTCTGCTTCACATGTTCCAAAGCATCCATTGTATAAGAAATATTTTGAACATCTCAAGGAGCCAACAAGAAGCTGACTACTAACACATGGGTTGAATGTACCCAGGGCAAAATGTTATTTAGTTTACAATCATTCCTTTGTAAGGACAAAGATATAAGCACAAGTCACCAACATACCACTTACAACAAAGTTATTTACCAAAAATCACGTATGAATAGAAATACGGTATCATTACAAATATCTGCAAAGCTGTTAAACGATTATTCTTCATGACAGCATGCATGAAATTATAAGTCAAAATATTCTGTAAGACTCAATTCCAAAAATCATAATGCTTGTTATCTCTCTGGAAATTGATCTCACTGAACTCTAAGAAATAATACTTTTGGTGGGTTCCTTACTCCTTCACAAGTTATCATGCTAGTGGTTTTTAAATATAATTAAAGCTGTTATACAAATTTGGTCCACTCAACTCGAGGACTATTTCCTATTGCAGCCCATGCACAGAATGATTGAAATTGAACTACAAAGCAAATGCTAAACTATCATTTTCGCATACAAATTGAAAAATTATACGCAGTTTCAAATATTTTTCAAATCGCTGTATCGAAAAAGTCATTCCACCCTCAAAGTACAAAAGTTGCCACGATTAGGGAGTCAAGAGTGTGACGAAGGATGCTCTCCAAAAGTAGGTTGTGTAAGGGCAGCACCACAGGAGTGAGTATATGCCTGACTCAACGCAGTCACAGGCAGATTAGTGGTTTTTCTTCATGAATCTTGTTCTGGAGGCAGCTATGCAGAGTGGTCACTAGCTGGCACAGCCAGAAAGTCATAAAATCTGATTAGAAACATAACCTTAACTACACAGCTAACCATAATGTCTAGCCCTAACCTTAAATTAAGACCAAAAATACAGTTTTGACTTTGCAGCTGGCCCATCTAGGGCAAATGGCTCAGTTCTGCCTCCAGGGCAAGATTCATGACAATAAACATCAACCTGCTATTCGCATAGTAGATGACTATTAACTGGGAGACTAACTATTACTGAAATAATGTCTCATTATTCATTGTGTCACATTTTGTGTTTATGCCTTTTGATAAGACGCTGATTCAAAAGGAACACTATCCAGAGATGATGGTGTAGAGAACCCAATAGGCTCACAATACTGATGTGGAGAATCACAATACAGTATTTTCAGGAGTGTAAAACTAACATTAAAATTGGACGATATGCTATTTTTATGTGTTGTTTAAATGACCTCTCAAACTGAGACTGTAATTTGCTGAAGTCTGGCACAATTTGAACAGCATTTTTCTCTCTTGGGGTGTGTGAATTAAACCGGCACGATTATCATAAGGGATGATATAGGATATTACATTTTCTCCACAGCATTAACCATCTGAGGAAATGAATTCAACTCTACTAAGTTAGAAATTAAATTATGAGTCTGGTGCCTCAAGGTCCAAAACTAGCATGTGCTCTGTGAGTATGGTGTCTGTCTTCGTCCAATGGACAGCCCTGCAAGGTAAAGGGACATTTTATTCTAAATGTTGGTCATGCTTTTTGGTTCAAAATTTCATTTTATTTCATTGTGATCAGACACGGGCCTTAGCAGAAACTCACTCTAAAATGAAGGAAAAATACTCATTTTGACACAAAACAAGTGTCCCCATTATTTGACCATGCCTTTCAAGACATTTGATAAAGGTATGTTAAAAATCCAGATAAGTAAGTATTAACTGAGACATCATATCCTGAAAATATCAGAAATGCTAGCAAGTTGTAACATCGTTGAATTCAAGACTCCAAGTTGGAGTTTGACAAAGTAAACCCATTGAAAGAATTAGCTGGACATAGAATAATTGAGTGTCGTAGGTCCACAGCCAACTGTGTTCTTGACACTGTCCCTTATGGCTTCCGGCTCTGCTGTTGCTGCTGATTGGTGGGTGGTTTTTGGAGGTCTGGATAGACCAGGAATCCAGTGAAGGTAATATACTTGGCATGGTTGCTGTATGCTCCAAAGCCATCGCGCTGGTGGCTATAAAGCCAGACAATATCACCACGGTGCAGAGATAGCATCAGACTCTGGCTCTGCAGAGCCTTTTCAGTGTCACTGTCATCGTAGATCATGGCCTGCACCTCCAGGTGGTTCTTCATCAGCTTGACTGACAGTGTTTTGTGGGGAAGCTTGCCAGCATTGAAGGAGAAGAAGTAAGCTCCTGGAATACGGCAGGTGAATATACCTTCGGTGACGTTAAAGTCAGCGCCAATGTTGACAAAGTCTGTGTCAAAGGCGATAGGACGGTGCTCTGGGAAGCCCTGGTCCACCCCTACGATGCTCTGAGTGCGGCCAACAGAGAAGGCCGACCTCTGGTCCCCCTCTTCATCCTCTACCTCCTCTCTCTTCTCTATGTTGTCCCTTTCTCCTAGCCTATCTTGGTCAGTTAGAGTGTGGACATTGGCAGTCGCCTCGTTTCCATACATACGAGTTGGGTCCTCATGCTTGGGGTCTTGGAAGGTGTAGGTGTCAGGGTAGATTAGGTAGCCGTTAAAGGTGGTGTAGTGACCTGTGTTGCTGTAGATGGCATAGCGGGGATCACCGTGAAGGCGGAGCCAGACTGTGTCACCAAAGTCCAGCTGCAGCATGGCGCTTTGGCTCTGCACCTTACGCTCTTCTCCCGCATTCTCATCATACACAATGGCCTGCACTTCATTCCTGTTCTTCATTAGCATGACTGACAGGTCACGACGTGGGAACTTCCCCACTGTGAAAGAGAAGTAGTATGCTCCGGGGATGCGGCAGCGGAACATGCCTGCCTTTGGATCAAAGTCCCCACCGATGTTAACATACTCCTTGTCAAAGGTCACCACCATCTTTGGTCCACCCTCCATGCTGCTGGTGCGTGCCACTGAGAAGGCAGACCGCTGTTCTGCATCCTCAGGCAGGCGGGCAAAGGCCCACATGCAGGTTGCCTGACACATCAGGCCAATCAGGAGACTGCTAGCGGGTATCTTCATCTTCCTGTTGGGAAAAAGATTGTCCCAGTTAATTACACAACAAAGTCAGGTGCTTAATCTCAATATAATGCACAACAGGTATACTCTACTCTGAATTGATTGTATGTCAACAATCGAATAGCTCAAGGCTTTGCCAGCTCAGTTCCGAAGTCAAATCAGAAACAAGTGAGATTGTTATTAGTGATTCAGTACCACCTGGACCCATTGAAGATTTAACCTTCTCTGAGAGACTTGCTTTGAAAAGATGTTTACCCCAAACAGAAGCAGCATTAATCCGTTCCTAATTAGCATAGGCTTTCATTTTACTCAGCTAATGAAGGAACAAAAAAGATAGACAAGAATATTTGCCATCCGCTGTCCGAGGTGCCAAACCAACTAGAGAAAACACACATTCAGCTTCACCCGAAGTCATCCGTTTACTCAACATCAATTATATCACGACTTAATTATCTCCTGTCTCATCACTATATTGAACCCAATATCTTTGTAAATGTGATAGTGCTTTGACAAAGGAGCTTGCTCAGAAACATGCCAGCAAATCAATAGCAATCATCGAAAGGAATTAAGCTGAATGTTTTAACATTCTCTATGTGCACGTTATTATAGTCAGCGAGCATAATTATTATTCACCATTTAAAGGCTTGATCCCAAATATAAAGTCACACTTAAATAAAGGTTCATTACAAATAAATAAAATATAATGTGTCAAATGTCTGTGTGTGCTGCAATAAATATAGATTTTTAGTATCAATGCGGGCAGATTTCACTATCATTGTCATTTCCTAGTTCTAATTTGTCCCTATCTTCGGTGAGGTTCAAAACATATATTTGTCTAATGAGATGCTGCTGATGCAGTACACATTCATCTTCATCAGTGAAGCCACAACAGAAGCGGACCTGTCAGAAGGAGTTTCAGGCAATGTCTCAAGTTAACTTTACCAACATACAGGCGGTTATTCCATGGGGAGTCTGAACATTTCAAACAGTAAAGGAATTCAACAGAAAAAAATAGATCCCATGGGATTGATATTACTATTTATAAACAGCACTTGGGCTGATATGAACACAATACACATAGTTCTCGTCCTTGCGGGGACTGAACTCAATGATTCCGCATGTGATTTTCTGCTGCTCGGGAAGGAAGACTAGATTTGTGTACAAGATGTGGGTTCGATGTGGGTGTGTTATGTTTGCTATAATAACCTGGCAGTTATTGTTGTTTGTCCCTCTTGAGCCACGGTCGCAGCATTTCGTCCTCAAAAGAGTCAGAATTAATTTAAGATAAATCAATTAATTTGGACGTTGTGTTTTGACAACTTTCTCACTATATATTACCGGAGTGTGCGTCTGTCTGGCAGTGTTTCACCACAAATCATGTTACAAAATAGGTTGCGAATGGATTTTGACTTTTGGAATATTGACAAGTTCCAGTTGGGATGCGCAACGTCTCAATTCTCATTTTGCCCAGAACAGTGACAGACTCAATGATCACTATCAAACACATTAGCAAGTGGCCACTCGATAAAGGACTTGTGAGCCAATTGTGTTCTTTCAACATAACATTGGTGACATATTGTCTTATTTAAACAAGTCAGAGGCGCTCCATAATTTGGGCAGGTCTATCTCACTGTAGGTTCTGCAGTACAATTAGATAGAGCAAAATCGGTGCAGCTGGTTCTCGGTGCATGGCAATTCTCCCTATATGTTTACCATCCTGTGTTCGTGGGCAAATGGGCATGATCGAAATCACCCGTGAAATATCCAATGGAAGTAGGAATGTAACAGCTGTTGCAAATCTCAGTTTTGGAAGATACTGACCTTATGATAAAAATGATACTAGTACAGTACAGGTTTACACTGAATGATATCGATGCAACATAAGCCGTTTTAAACTAGATAAATATTTTTGTTGGGTTCAGCTGCTCTTTAAGGACTGTGAGGCTATCGATGAACGACAGTTCTAGTATTGTATGACAGCAGCCTCAAGTATTTTGCTTCATTCTGCATTTGACCCGCCTGCTGCAAAGTTGCTCATTTCTTTATGGTTGATGCACAGTGACATGTTGAAATATGCTCCATGAGCGCATCATCCCTGTTTCCATCCAAAGACGAATAAATCGCTTGTGGATCAATTTACATGGCAAGCCTTTGATGATGACTGAGGGCTGAGTCTTTCCCCTACAGTGAATGTGACATTGTATGCATCACATCTTGAATTACATTGGAGGAATTTACAATGATACATTTTTTCTATTCAACCAAATATGAACAGAATACATCATCACTTCTATTTTGGATGTTGATAGCTTGTTTGTAATTATTTAATATTCTGAAATCTATTTTGAGTGTGTACATGTGTGCATGTTTTTTTTAGGGACACTGAAATAACTAGGCCTATGGGAGTCCAAAATAAGTTATAGAGAGCAGCATTTCCTCACTTTAATGCTGTTGGTGAAAAGCATTCCACCACGCTGAGCCATCTGCTAGAAGTGATAACAAACAAATGCTCAGAAATGAACAAGTCCCAATGGGGACCAAATAGTCTCATCCCTGGAGTGTGGATGGATCCAAAAGTGGGCCTAGGTTGTGGGATTTAGATAAGTGCAATAGGTAGACTCTCAGTTAAGGTACAATACTTGAATGTAAATATTAGCCTATTGTACATTTGCAATGAAATTAATCCATTTCTGGAAGTATATTCTCATAGTAGGCTCAAGTAAAATGTCACATACTATACAACAAATATAATATGTCATATGTGCAACATACTGTACCGTGCATTCGGAAAGTATTCAGACCCCTTGACTTTTCCCACATGTTAATCTACAATACCCCTTTAATAGCAAAGTGAAAACAGCTTATTCAAATTATAAACACCTTATTGACATAAGTATTCAGACCCTTTGCTATGAGACTTGAAATTGAGCTCAGCTGCACCCTGTTTCCATTGATCATCCTTGAGATGTTTCTACAAATTGATTGGAGTCCACCTGTGGTACATTCAATTGATTGGGCATGATTTGGAAAGGCACACACCTGTCTATATAAGGTCCCACAGTTGACAGTGCATGTCAGAGCAAAAACCAAGCCATGAGGTCAAAGGAATTGTCCGTAGTGCTCCAAGACAGGATTGTGTTGAGGCACAGATCTGGGGAAGGGTATGAAAACATTTCTGCAGCATTGAACATCCCCAAGAACACAGTGGCCTCCATCATTCTTAAATGGAAGAAGTTTGGAACCACCAAAGCCCTTCCTAGAGCTGGCCGCCCGGCCAAACTGAGCAATTGGGGAAGAAGGATCTTGGTCAGGCCAGTGACCAAGAACCCGATGGTCACTCTGACAGAGCTCCAGAGTTCCTCTGTGGAAATGGGAAAAACTTCCAGAAGGACAACAATCTCTGCAGCACTCCACCAATCAGGGCTTTATGGTAGAGTGGCCAGACGGAAGCCACTCCGCTTGGAGTTTGCCAAAAGGCACCTAAAGACTCTCAGACCATGAGAAACAAGATTCTATGTTCTGATGAATCCAAGACTGAACTCTGGCCTGAATGCCATCCCTATGGTGAAACATGGTGGTGGCAGCATCATGCTGTGGGGATGTCTTTCAGCGGCAGGCACTGGAAGACGAGTCAGGATCGAGGGAAAGATGAACGAAGCAAAGTACAGAGAGACCCTTGATGAAAACCTGCTCCAGAGCACTCAGGACCTCAGACTGGGGTGAAGGTTCACCTTCCAACAGGACAACAACAACCCTAAGCACACAGCCACGACAACGCAGGAGTGGCTTTGGGACAAGTCTCTGAATGTCCTTGAACCCAATCAAACATTTCTGGAGAGTCCTGATAATAGCTGTGCAGCGACGCTCCCCATCCAATCTGACAGAACTTGAGAGGATCTGCAAAGAAGAATGGGAGAAACTCCCCAAATACAGGTGTGCCAAGCTTGTAGCGCCATACCCAAGAAGACTCAAGACTGTAATTGCTGCCAAAGGTGCATCAACCAAGTACTGAGTAAAGGGTCTCAGTACCTATGTAAATGGGAAATTTCACTTTATTTTTATTTTTTATATATTTGCTAACATTTCTCAAAAATCATCCAGTTTAGAATAAGGCTGTAACGTAACAAAATGTGGAAAACAGTGAAAGGGTCTGAATACTTTCCGAATGCACTGTATAGTATATTTAGCTGAGATCAGATGTGGTTTGATGGGTTCACTGCTGTTCTTTCTGAGGCAGAGGCTACTACTTTTAAGTGTTCATATAGTGGTTTTCCTATGACATTTTTCTTTCCCCTTTTCTATCCCTCTGTGGATTCTGTGGATGAAACAATAAACAGAGGGCCATTGTTCCTGGGTGAGGACACAACCCCCCTCCCATCTGCTAGGGTCAAAATGAAAGAAGCACTTGTCACTACCATGTACAGTTTCATATGTCTCCACAGCTTTTCAGACATGGATAATATCAGATGCGTTTTCTGTGTCCCCATAAAGAGTGTACATGTTTTAATACAGTACAGTGCATGTCATCCTTACAGTTCCAAGGTTTGCAAGCAGAATTGAACACAAAACATTCATTGTGCTCAAGAACAAACATTTCCATTGCTCCCAATAATACCTTGAGTTAAACCCACCCACCGGAAGCACAGTTGAAAATGCTTTGTCTGCTGAATCTTGTAGGGAGGGAGACAGGATTACAAAAACCTCAAAATCTGGCATTGACCCACAAAAACATGTAATCAAGCACAAACTAATTTGCGAAAGCACATAACCGTGGCAATAGCACTGCTGTCAAGGGTAAACATCAACAGCTTTGAAAATGATACCCTGATAATTAGGTTTTCAATAACCCAGCATACCCAACAGCAATCCCGGTGTTATTTATATAGGATTATGTTAATCAGACATCATCATGTTGCTACAGTATATTTCAGGTTCATGTTGTATGATACACAGGGTTTAAATGAAACAGACACACAGAAACACAGTGGAATCATATCCAGTGCCCTTTTCAGTTGCTTCTCATGTTTTGGTTTGTTTTTCAAACCCACCATGGGTCTATTTTGAAATATGACAAGTGGCTTCTCTTATTTATTCCTATTTTTCTTCTATACTTCTTATTTCAATTTACAGGATATACTGCACAGAGGACAATCATGAAAATCAATTTTCATAGTAACTAAAATGAGACTTATGTACAAAATGTGTTTTTACATGTTCAAAGAACATCATTGCCACACACCTAAAGGTATTGAGAGGCACTCTCAAGCGAGCCACTCAATCTTTGTCATAGGCATAATGTGGTGAAATGAATCCCCTCTCTCCCATATGATCAGCCTCTGAACATGACCTGCTCAAACCTAATTCCAGGATAATAGCATCCCTCTTTTAGCTATCTGTGATAATTCATGTAATTATACATGACAATGAGTTGTACCGCCACTATGCCACAGTTACAACCCAGACATATGGCTGATACCATAGGCGAATCATCCTATCGTTGATCTGTGAACAATAGTTAATTTGCTTAATTGGCACATTTATCAAAGGAGATGTGCGTACATTAGCTTAAATTTACAATAACATGTCAAGTTAAGGGTTGGCTGTGGATATTCCTCTCAATAAACTCACCACCCTTCTCGCTGCATTTCCAAAAGGTACATTTCTGCTTAGCATCATCTACGTCTGCTTTGAGTAAGGATGTTTTTATTTTTTATTATCTTTGCACCATTGACATTGGGGATCACATTGATCTGTTTTCTTCGACAGTGCAGCCCCATGGTTAAGACAAATTGAGTACATCTGTGTGGATGCATATCAAAATGCACACTTCAGTCGGAGGACCCTGGTATCCGACATGGTATGAAGGGTCCCTGTCGCCTCTGTCCCTTTTATTAGTCACATCCTCGCCAGATGTCATTTCACTGCTCAAGTGGAGCCTTAACACGAGGCAGGGATCTGTCACCATCTGGGATCATTGGCTCAAACGAGAGAAAAGGGGGTAGGAGAGAGAGAACCAGCAACAGGGGGAAATGAGAGCAAAGAGCTTTTTAAAATGTCAGGCTGGAGAAGGAATCTGTATCTGTGTAACTATGTTGTACCATTGGACATTTTGCGCATGCCACCATGATTAAAAAACGGAGAGGAAAATCTTTGCCTGGACTGGCCCTTGATGCACAGTCCCATCGTTTATAATGTGACAGCAGTAATGACCCAGAAGCACACAGACACAGTCCATTAACAGCGAAGCACGGTTTGTGTTCGATCTACACCCTTCCAACAGGAGCAAGACACCTGGCGAGAATCTCACATATTGATTGTGTGAAGAGAAGAGAGGTTCACTGAGAAGTTGACTTGACAGCTCCCCAAACGAGTCCATAGACGGACTGGCTTCCGATGGGCTCAAGATTTGCAGGGTGGAGGCAGACTCGCAGCAAGGAGTATCAAACACAGCCACTGTTTGGGGACTGCAGGGACCTCTTCACAACAACCACTGCCCATGGGACAAAGTATGAAACTGACAGGCCAACTTCTCTCTTTCCTTGATGAACATGGCATGAGTACTCATTATACATGATACTCCCACCAGCGCTATCATCAAATCTAATTTTTATTGGTCGCGAAAACACCAATCAATGCAGTTAAACACAATTATCCTTCCATATCCCTTTATCCTACAGTATCATAAACCTCTGCAGTAGGGCAAGATTAGTTGCATTGGAACATTTTTAAATTAGGAAGATTTAATATTAGTAATAAAATAAAAAATACCATCATGGAGTTGATATTCCCTCTGTGTGAAATTTTTTGAGGTTTAACGGTCTTGTTTTGTATTGTAAACTTTTGTGGTTCAAACCAGAGATCTAGATACTTAGCTATAGTGACAACTCTGCTGAATGTGTGTATGACTGAGCCTGTAATCCTCCCACTCACATTTTGAAGAAAAAAATGAAAACATCAACTCCCTCTAACTAGGACACCTGCCTGACCGAGTTTGCATTTGTCTACATGTCCCTTTCTGCTTTTATGTACCAATTGGAATTGGTGAAGATTAAAGCCCCCTCAGTGTTTATCATCTCCTTTCTTCTCTATACCTCCCACTGCTGTTGACAGATCAACCTGAACCTGGGATTGGGTGGGAGATGATGGAGGTGCTCTTTCTTTGTTAGTGTTCTCCATGTACTGTAGATTAATTAAGCAATAAGGCACAAGGGGGTGTGGTATATGGCCAATATACCAGTGCTAAGGGTTGTTCTTATGCACGATGCAACGCGGAGTGCCTGGATATATTGGTATATAGGCAATATACCACAAACCCTCGAGGTGCCCTATTGCAATTATAAACTGGTTACAAATGTAATTAGAGCAGTAAAAATAAATGTTTTGTCATACCCGTGGTTTACGGTCTGATATAACATGGCTGTCAGCCAAACAGCATTCATGGCTCGAACCACCCAGTTTATAATATTCTATATAACATGCCCACGCATCCTCCTGCAAGATGTTATTACCTTCTTCTGGTCTATGCATTGGATGCACTCAAATATGAACAAAGGAAGAGCAATTGAGAATACAGCAGGAGGCAGAGAGCATTGTATCCGGAGTCAACTAATAAACCACAATCTCAAGCCTACAGCAATCCTCTCACCTCACTGAGATAAAGAGTGGTACATGATAGATGAAATGATACATTCCTATATACTCAGCAGTGTTTGGCACCCCGTCCGGATTCCATATCGATGTCGTTGTAGATCGGTGCAGACAAACAATGCATGTTGCTTAGACACGACAGGACTGTAAAATGCACAACATCTACTCCATGCAAGAGACAAAAAGTAACCCCTTTATACTGCAGTAACCCTTCGTTCAAGGTGTCCTTACCTCTGTGTAGGAGGAGACCGTGCTGTAGGAGAGGAATGCTCAAAGTTCTTCAAAAGGGCTCTGCACCAGGAAGCGTTCACTGTCTTTGTGTGTATCAACCTGCTGCTGCTGTCTGTGAGGCTGTGTAAGCAGCACACACACATACACACACACACTGGAGGATATAAGAGTGATAAAGGGGCTCCTCATCTGATCAGGGAGACTCTGGAAGTGCAGAGCGCTCCTCTACTAAGGCATTTTCTGCAGCGGGGTGACACAAGGGGGTATTGGAAAGGTGAGGGGATTTTTGATGTGATGTCTTAGCCTGATGTTCCATGTATCTCAAACAGATAATGGGTTTACATAAAGTTTCTATATTTTTTAATTGGATGCTTGTTAATATGTTTGTTTACGTGTGTGTGTGTGTGTGTGTGTGTGTGTGTGTGTGTGTGTGTGTGTGTGTGTGTGTGTGTGTGTGTGTGTGTGTGTGTGTGTTCACATGAAAGGGGAGGAGAGAGCCTGTCGGGTTTAATCACTGACGGGCTTTGTTATATGGCAACAACGTTGCCAATTTCACACCCATCCACATTGTTTTAGTCATTATCCTCATTCTCAGTGGGAAAGAGGGTGGAAGAAAGAAAGCATGTAATGCCCTCAAATTGAAATTCATCTAACAATACTTCTTTTATAATCTCATTCAAATGTCTGTTCCTCCTGTACATATTTAAATGAGCAATCCTTCAATGTGTAACTTTCCCAGTACTTGGCAGACACGCTCTCTTCCTACAGCAGGTGCTGCTAATTCAGCACCATGTGGACCTCCATTCTGTTCATGTTTGCAGCAAATGACCCATTTTGGCTCAGAACAAACAGGGGAGAGATGATGTCTCCAAAGTTCTCTCACTCTCTGTGACCAGTAGCCCTCCATCCTTCCTCCACTCTCCTGGGTAAGCAATAAGGCCAAATCAAATCAAATCAAATTCCCAGAGTCAATCTAAATGCTGCATCCCTGGTATTGAATGGCACATAGAGGTTCTGGTTCACGTTTGATAGTGTTTTAATGGTTTCTAGTGTGCATGCATCTTTTTATTTACTGAACATTTATTGGTAGGTGTTCTGGCTCAAAACGGATTCTCATTGAAATATCATGAAATGCTAAAGAGATAAGTAATCTCAACAGCAAAAAAAAAACATGGTTATTCTGATTGTGAATGAGAAACGACATTGACTATGGTAGTTCAGGGCAACGTTGAGAGAAATGAGGAACAAATTTGAAGTCAGAGACCAAAATATGGTTATTACAATGTAAAGTGACATCTGAGCCTTCACTTTCCATTTGTCATCCTCCTTTTGTCATTGTTGTAACATGTCACACATGACTTTGACAGCATGGCTATGGAGGGTAGGGGAGACAGTTGGAGGGAATGTTTTTGAGGAAAAACCAACATGTATATTACTTTAATTATACTCTTCTGGCATCAAATCCAAACCCATTGTTGAGCACGCTCTTATTCAAGGATGCCAAGCACACAAATGTAATGTAGAGGGAGCTATTTGATATTTTGGTATTTTATTAGGATCCCCATCTGTGGAAGGTATCCGCTGGTGGCGTGTGGATGAAGAAAGGATGGACTCTGGTTTGATCAGCAGAAGAGGATTGAATATTCTCATATGAGTGATGGAACAAGCGATTTCCATTAAAGCAATCACAATTTCCCCTGGTTAATAATTCAGGATAGAGATCTGCAAATGGTGACTGTCACATTGGCTCTTTTTACTCAATGTTGTACGAAGGACCTCAGTACTGTCCTGAATAGTTGCTGCGTTCTTGATTTATAATAAGAATGCAGTCACAGTACACAGTCAGAAGCCAGTGCTTTTTGCCTACGGCTCATATCTCTCCTGTGTACTGTACGCGTGTCAGATGCTGCTACTCATGTTTTTAACATCAACAACTTACATTAAGTAGATGAAAGGCCCATCCATTTCACCTTCAGACCTCACAATGATGCACACGGAAAGTATTGTTCCACAAACCATGTGTCCCTTTGAAATGTATGTACTGCTGGAGATGGTATGGGGACCCTTTGATATACTGTATCCAAGACCAGAGACTGTTTGAAAGTTGGGCTGGCCTACTTTCCTCATTAGCTATTTTTTTTAGTACAGGCTGAGGAACTAAAAATAGCACCATGCAGATATTCTACTTAAATCAGGCCATACAATTGGTACACAATTTGTTATTGGCAATGGATCTTACTGAGATTAGAAATGATCATTTTGAAATGAAGAGATTAGCCACAGCAAGAGGCAATGATGGAATACAGAAATTACACTGGTCATGAGTGTACTGTTGGAATTCGCACACAACGGGAATATTCAACCGTGGTGCATATCGTCCCTGGAAAGAGCATCCACAACCATGTCGATGTCATTCTAGTCTTATGATTCTGATTTATTTCACTCTCACCTTACCAATTGCGTCCTTCTTGCTTCACATCCTGAACTATCCTTTTCTGACTCCAGTCTATCATCTTGTTACATACTGGAAGTGCTTTCCCCCAAAACCAAAAGGATTTCACACGCCTGTCCTATCCCATCCCCATCTCAGATGTGGCAGCCCAAAGTAAGCTCACATTCCAGGCATAATTATTCCGCCTGCTATGGACATTACATAATGTGAATTTCGTAATCTGATCTGTCATCTAATTGAGCATGATCTGTATCGACGTAATTAGGATATATTACCACGAATGTAAACTGAATTCTTAAGGATTAATATGTCGACAAAGGGAAGTCACCTACTGTAACACTCAAACCTACTGGGCTGACAGACACATGGTTATTTCTCAATGGAAAAGAACAGACGGGACCAGACCGTACAGGTTTGGTGGTATTTGCAAGATGCCCTTGCAGGTGTAGGCAGTCCACCGTCTAACCTCAAAAGCACAGCCATCATCAATCTATGCCTCACTTCAGCTTGGCTGTGACTTATAGCCTTGCCCTACAGAGGAGAAAAGGACGCTGTGACAAAGGAGTCTCATTTTCTCCACTTCACTCTATTCTATTCCCAGGAATGACACCAGAACATGGTGAATCAATTTTTGGAGGAGACTTTTCACACCCTCCTAAAAATTTGCTTTGACTCAATTGGTTTAATTTATTCTCTATTTTTTCCGCTCTTTTTTTTCTAACAAACCGCTTTCTGCTTTAATATTCTGGCACAGGGAGGGAAGTTATGAACCCCTGTTCCCATAACATCTGACAGTTTGGCAGATGGAGCGGCAATTATAAGGCCTCTATAAATCTGCTCCTTTTCAAAGTCTCTCCGTTTGACTTCCCCACAGGCTCTCGGTTGTGGGGAGACGGTCTGTTGGTTGTAAGCTGTGCAGGTGAAGTGAAGTGCCTTTTTTTTGACAAACAGGCAGACATACAGGCCGCTCACGAGGTTTCGAACAGCAATCAGAAGATACGTGTTTTTCTTTGGGATATAAAGGAAAATACAAGGATGATTGACTGATTAGATGTGGATTTAGTTTTTTTTTTTATAAGACATTCACATCATGGTCATAAATCCAGGTCTTTGGAACTTTATCCTGACATGTAAGATTACTAAAAGGCCTCATGTGGAGAGGGCTGTGGAGATTCTCTTCCAATAAATTCGAGCTCAGAGAAGTTTTAAAGCCATGCAGTAAGGTATTTCAGGATCCAGTAGGGTTTAGGGACAAGGTCTGCAGTGGTCTGCAGTGAAGCCAATGTAATTTGCAGCAGTGGCTGACACTATATATACTAAGAACACCTGCAAAATGCTAATCCTTTTCAGAGGAAAGGCTTGCTCCCCCACTCCCATTTGTCCCATGCTGAAATGTTAATAATATAGTCCTCACAACTGACAAAGACATTTACATTTGGATTCCCTGTCTGGAAGCATGCTGATTCAATTTTTTTCCGTAATGTCCTCTTTCCCCCCATCACATCATTTATTGGGAGTATTGAGGTTAGTTTCCTTTGCGTTTTCTATATCCCAGATGGACACCCCTTCCCTTCTCAAGGTCAGCCATGTATGCAGTTCCCAATGCTACTGGTTCCTCACGACTCACATGTAGCTCTCCTGTGGCTTTCCAATAGGCTTGCATGTCTCCTCGATCTGTTCTACCCTGTCTCTCTAATATGATCGAACAACTCTAGTCAGTAAGCAGTTACACTCTTTAGTGGCCATGGCCGTTGGAGATAGACTGTACCATTCACATCTTAATGACCCCCCCCCCCCACCCCCACCCAGAGCTTTCTCAAGAGTCAAAGATGCATGAGATATGAAGGGATTGTCACAGTTTCCCATTCACTCATAAAGCTAATTGCCTACACACCTGACACATCAGATACTTCAGAGTATGGCGACACTGGAATCACAGTTCTATACACTTTGAGACCAGAGGTGCTGGAAGAATCCAAATCTTTTAAAGCAATTAAAACACGTCCCCTCTCAAGTTGGTCATACGGGGGTGGCTTTGCTAATGATTCTGCGGCTGCAACCGTGCCCACTTAATGAGCATTAATGAATTATGCAAAGGAATGGTGCAGCACTTTACATCGTATAATGAGCATCAATGCCGAGTGCAAACACTCATAGAGCACTAATCACACTCAAACACGCAAAAACAATTACTGGACAAAATTAAAATGTGAAGCTGTGCATATTGTTTACACATCAAAGACAGAGCCATGTGCATATTTAATCATTGTCAAAGCTCACACATTGTGTACTTCTTGATTCATTTATTTACACAGGTAAACACACGGCACGAAGTGTTTCCGAAATCACTGGACATGGATTCGAATAGGATTTGTCTAGAACTGTTCATGCTCGTCCTCAGGACAACGGAGGCTGGCTGAGTATAAAACATAGCGATTGAAATACACAAGTTTGCAGTAGCTTCTTCTTGTTTCATCTGCTCATCTCTCTTCACCCAAACCCCCCGCCCCCCCACCCCAACACTAATTTCTGTAGCTCATTTCCCCATCAAAGCTGGAGTGTCCTGCATGTATGCCTGATAACAGCTTCAGAACAACCAGATATTATAATTTACTTTCCTCTCTCTACATTCAATTCCCGGGAACAGTGAAATTCTACAGACAGCGGGTCAAGTAGCTGGAAGGTTGCTGGATCGAATCCTGGAGCTGACAAGGTAAAAATCTGCTGTTCTGCCCCTGAAAAAGGCAGTAAACCCACTGTTCCTAGGACATCATTGTAAATAAGGATTTGTTCTTAATTGACTTAGAGTTAAATAAAGGTTTTTAAAAATGTATAGAACACGTGAGTTTATTTCCAAAACACTATATCCACAAATTGGTTACATGTGATTTTTCATCAGAAATGATTACTTATGGGTACTCTTTGTGTGTGTAAAACATTTCTGTTCTCAGATTTTGTATTAATAGATTTTAGATGTGTATTGAAATGTGTTGATTTTTTGCTCAATGATATATATCCAGTGTTTAGCTGGAATGGAACATTCTCTACTGTATGTGTTTGTCTCACCTAGCTATCTTAAGATCAATGCACAATTTTAAGTCACTGGATATGAGCATATGCTAAATGAACAAAATGTCAAATGTAAATGTTTTACATGCAGATCTCACCAAAAACAAAGGAGGACCGGCTTCCCGGGTGGCGCAGTGGTCTAAGGCACTGCATCGCAGCTTAACACAGCGCGTATCCAACCCGGAAGCCAGCCGCACCAATGTGTCAGAGGAAACACCGTGCACCTAGCGACCTGGTCAGTGTGCCCGGCCTGCCACAAGAGTCTGTGCCACCAGAGACTCTGGGTTCGAGCCCAGGCACTGTCGCAGCCAGCCGCGACCGGGAGGTCCATGGGGCAACGCACAATTGGCCCAGCGTCGTCCAGGTTAGGGAGGATTTGGCCGGTAAGGATATCCTTGTATCATCGCGCACTAGCGACTCCTGTGGCGGGCCGGGCGCGCTGACCAGGTCGCTAGGTGCAATGTGTTTTCTCTGACACATTGGTGCGGCTGGCTTCCGGGTTGGATACGTGCTGTGTTAAGCAGTGCGGTTGGGTTGGCTCTCGACCTTCGTCTCTCCCAAGCCCGTTGTAGAGATAAAACAGTAACTACTAACAATTGAGGAGAAAAGGGGTGTTAAAAATGTTTTTAAACAAAGGAGGAAAAAGGCACACTTCATTTAATTAAAATGGTACAAAATATAAAGTTTAAGAACAATTTTTTAAATATTGATGTCACAAATGTATCATTTCTACAGTTCTTAATAAAAAACATTGTTATTTGTTACATTGCAGTACTAGCAGTATTACTTATTTCTCAGAGTGAGGCGAATATAAAGCATTTTGAGAGGAGAGGAGAGGAAAGTGGTTAGCCTACCATTTGAAGTATTTTATTAGGCCTATGTGGTCTTAAAAGGAAGGAAAATACAATTACGAAGATCCATTTTTATATACAATATACCAACGCACAGACAGCACATTGCGCAAACAAAACAACCCTCGCAACATCAACTGGAATTGCATGGGTCTATTACTGAATTTTTTGTTGAAAATAATATTTCAATGGGAAGAGACTGTCCCTGGCAAACATGGTTAGAGACCCAACAACATTACATAGTATCCCCTCCTCGAGGAAGAAAGCACATGGGCTAATTATACTACACAAAGGAAGCAAAACGATGAAATACATCATTCCAACATTGCTTAAAATAAGTTATACGATACTAAGGATATATATAAGCAATATAACAATTTAAATGTACATTTCGATTAAGACATTAATGAGCGCGAGCTAAGGAGGATGTAGTTGATATGCCAATTTCTTCAGCACTTTTGAAATGGCTAGCAACAGAATTCAGAACATTGGCCGTTCTTACAGTATTCTCCCTGCACGCCAAGTCAGAACCATAGGATAAAGAACAGGGGCATATAAGCAGACAATGAAAGCTCGTATAATATTTGATTATGACGTTTCTCTAAAACAGGACATAGGCTGCATGTGCACCACTAAGTCATAACAGTAAGCTAAGTTCTGAGGGGGAGAGGGATGAAATTCTTAGTAGCCCGTGTGTCTTACCCTAACAGCTTACTACACAACATACACTTAGTATTACTTTCTTAGCTACAGTATACATACAGGATCCTGGCATATTACATAATTTATGTAGCAACATACAAGACATATTTTTGGACTCGCTGTTGTGCTCTGCTCACTTGAACAGGAAGGTGGCGTTCTCTCGCTTTATGGTGATTTCAAGACAAGTGGAAACTAAAAAAAAGTTCTCAGTTGTTTTGAACCCGGCCATGATTGGGAGACCCATAAGGCAGCACATAATTGGCCCAGTGTCGTCCGGTTTTGGCCGGCGTAGGCAGTCATTGTAAATAAGAATTTGTTCTTAACTGACATAGTTAAATAAATAAAGAAATGTTTTAAATGAAATGTGGCAGAAGTCATTCTGGACTGACAGCTCATGGTGCTGTGTGTGAATTTCTATCCTTTTAAACTTGGAAAAGAGACCCTTTCAAACAGATGTTTTAAATCCTTAAACCCAGACTAGGACCACACACCCTCTCCACCGAATAGCAGGCAGGGGAAGTAAAATAGTGATTGCTTTGCAACACTCCCAGTTAGCCACTGATTCCTTCCAAACTACTCATGGTTGAATTTGAGATTTCCGACTTGTTTATGTCCAACGGCCGATGAGCACCAATAGATTTTTCTCTAGAATTCCTCTTCATATGACAAGGATTGAAAAGTTTTTGCCATCAGATTGTTGACATGATTCATGATCGTGACTGTTTGTCTAGTTAGTTAGCTAAGATTTTGAAAGTAGGATGAAGACTTGACCAGTCCAATCAAAGCCACGGTAGATATGACATAATTTGATCTGTGGCCAATGACCTGTCTATGGCAGCACCCAAGGTGGCTTGAACTGCCTAGCTCTCCCTGTAGATTCTGCAGGGAAGTAGTGTTCTCATGAGTAACAGAACACTGAGCCATTCACGGCACAGCTAGAGAAGATTAACCAATGCCTACGCTCAGTGCTTTTACTGGCTGTTTCTCCACCACACAAAGCAATGAGCTCGGCTGAAACACCTGCATTTGAGCTGCTTTACTCAAGAAAAATAAACATTTATGCAGCATTATGAACTCAATGAATATATTATTTTACATTGTTTGCAAACTGATATGTAACGTGAATGAATGCCAAAACAACATGCAAGACAGGCATTTTTTTTTTTAGCTAAACAGGTGGGTCTTAAATTAGGTGGGGCTCTGCCCCCACCTGCCCTGAATGATGGGTCGCCACTGCATGAGACATCCCGAAAACGTCAGTAGCATCCAAACAGTTTGGCCTACAATATGTCCACCATGGAAAAATGAGACTCTACGACCCCAACAAGCTCACGTGACTCGTCTGAAGTCTGTTCCGCCAACTTCTGTCTATAGCGTCCAAACAGTTTGGGCTACACAGTAATATGACCCCTCTATGGAAAGGTGAGACTCTCACAAACACATACATGGTTTGCTTTAGGGTGCCCACAAGCCTCATCTGAAGGTAGCCAGGTACGAGGAAAACATTTTATGTAGGTACTGTACTGTATATATGGAATTAGTTTAGTGCCCCCCCCCCAAAAAAGGGGTTAAATAAGAGTAAAAAAATAAATAATTTTCTGACCTTTCTTACACAGTACCTCTCAGAAATAGGACAGACACTTTCAAATAAACTTCCTTTGGATGTATTTTTTTCACTCTCTTTTTCCTTGTATGAATCTGTTATTCAATGGGTTTCTATGGGCTAAAGGCAGTAAGGCCGGATCATTTTATATATATTTTTATATATTCTGAAGGGGTCCTAAAATTCAAAATCAAATAGCTAAATGATCCTTGGTATGACCATCTTAAAATAATTGGGTACAGGTTGCGTTGGCTTCATCTACTTATTCTACATCCGACAATACCAGCCATTAGTCAGTGACATTATCCGGGGCTGAACTCGACAAGGGTGGATCCCGAAAACGGTTCTTGTCTGAAAAGGCAGAGCGGTTTGAGCTATAAATTATTATGACCCATCTGAGACCATGACGAACACACACCTCTATGACATTAGAAGTTCAGGGGTTCTTCTACATGGAAGATCATAGGAAATCCCAGGACATAGTGTAAATAATAAGCTCACATAGTTGTCACAAACTCCACACCGTTGTCATAGATTAGTTGGATATTCATTTCCAACTGAGCAAACCATTTCTGTACTTACAACATTCTTATAAACGCATTTATTTAAAATCAGGTTTCAGGTTTTATAATTGTTTTATTGCCATTTGTCAATACAACTCAAATGCAGCTGTTTTTGTCAAATTGTTTTATGTTCTACTTGTAGCCCTGGTTGTCCTGAAAAGGAAATGGTACACCACTTCAATGTGAGGCTAAATATGAGGACAGAGCAAGCAGATGAATGAAAGTAGTGCTGTGGGAAGCCCGTTTACAATGGAGTGAAGAATAAAACGAGGACCCTTTGAACCTCTTGTGTATGTTTGCTTTGCACCTTGCTGTCTTGCCTTGTGATTACATGATAAGGAGGAAACAAAAATTGTTTAAGGTGTGATTTTATCTTTTTCTTTATCCTTTATGTAAATAGGCAAGTCTGTTAAGAACAAATTCTTACTTACAATGATGGCCTACCCCGGACGATGCTGGGCCAATTGTGCGCCGCCCTATGGGACTCCCAACCACGGATGGTTTTGATACAACTTGGAATTGAACCAGGGTCTGTAGTGACGCCTCTAGCATTGAGACACAGTACCTTAGACCTCTGCGCCACTCGTGAGCCCAACATCTGCCTTAAATCAGGAGTCTGACTTAGACAGAGAAAGACAGAAATTAGTTTTCAATTGGATTGGCACAAACCAGGAAATAGTGTCTCCCTCCCAGATAATCCCCCCCAGAGCAGTGCGATTGATTGTCTCCGCTTCTCTACAGGCTACTGAATTTCGTGGGAGGGAGAGATGTGGGGGTGTCAAATTCCTCTCAGTCCCCTGAGAAATCAGTTATTGTTTTACAAAAGGATACTTATAGAAAAGGATCTTTGATACAAAATCGAATTTTACTTCATAGAAAGGCTGCAATGTGCCATTGCTGTCCATTTAAAGTATCTACAGAAGACGTGGTTACACTTGAATGTTATCTTGCAGCACGCTTATATGACTACAGTGTTTTAGAGGTTACCAAGGAATATTAAGGTGGCAATATTTTCAGACTGCATAATCTTTTTAAAAATGTAAGCACTGCAGACAATTCCCTTCTCCTTGGAGCCCAATTACGGGTTCTCTGCACTGTGGCAGACTGCTACCGAACCCAGCTACAGTCACAGTTATTCCTTCTCATGCTTGTGTAACTCAGAGATATACTGAGGTTCAGGTTTTTAAATTTTGCGTTTTATTTGTGCACTAATAAATAAGGGGTGAGCTTGCTTGAACTGCGTCCAGAAAATGATGCATAAAGATAAGTGACGAATGGAAAACAATTAGCAGGGGTCCTTTGAAACAAAACTAGAAAATGTTCTATTAAAATGTTGAAGAGTCAAAAGGTATTTGGTAAATTATTATACCACTCCTATAGCCTAATGTTGAATTAGGCTATAGGAGTTGTTGAATGAATATATGGTCTCTAATTTGTAACATCATCCTAAAAGGGTTTTGCAAAGGCAATCAAGGGTCTTGCATGGGATAAATACTCCCAGTGGCAAAAAAAAAGAAAAGACAATACAGATAAGGTTCTAATACACGAAGCACTTCTCTTCAACCACACCTCCCTCCTCCCTGTCTCCTTGGTGTAAAAAGCCAGTAGACTGGCAAGACTGACTTAATACTTGAGAGATTTCATCCAGTCCATTTTCACACCGGTGGTGGAGCGGAGAGGGGTGGAGAGGAGGAAAGTGATACAGAAAAAGAGAGCTGTTGGAACTGCTGTGGTGAAATGTGGGCTAGAGAGAGAATACAGGAAGTGGAGGGAGAGTAAATAGTTCAGCTGCTGTTCCAAATACATTTCATTTAAAACAATAGTTATGGTCATTAAGTACAATATAACCTACTAGAGGTAGAAAACAGAAAAAAACACAATGATTGGTGAGACATTCTGTAATAGTAGTTAGACTCAAATCATGGCAAATACTCAGTACCGTGTCGGACCCCCCTTTGCCATGGTCAGCAACCATGTTCGGATACACTGTGGCGTTCAATCGTTGCTCCGTTGGCATCAAGGGCCCTAACGTGTGCCAGGAAATCTTTCCCCACACCAGGACACCACAGCCACAAGCCTTTACCATTGACACCAGGCACGATGGGTCCATGGACTCATGCTGCTTACGCAAAATCCTGACTCTGCCATCAGCAGGACGCAACAGGAACCGGGATTCGTCGGCCCAGGCAATGTTTTTCCACTCCTCAATTGTCCAGTGTTGGGTATCGCGTGCCCACTGGAGCTGCTGCTTCTTGTTGTTTTTAGCTGATTGGAGTGGAACCCTGTGTGGTCGTCTGCTGCAATAGCCCATCCGTGACAAGGACCGACATATTGTGCGTTCCAAGATGTCATTCTGCACACCACTGTTGTACTGCACCATTATTTTTGTTTGTGGCCTGCCTGTTAGCTTGCACAATTCTTGCCATTCTCCTTTGACCTCTCTCATCAACTAGCTGTTTTCGGCACCAGGAATGCCGCTGACTGGACGTTTTTTCCCCCAACATTCTCGGTAAACCCTAGACACTGTCATGTGTGAAAAGCCCAGAAAGGCGACCGCTTCTGAGATACTGGATCTGGCGCACCCGGCACCAATGATCATACGCCACTCAAAGCCGCTTAAGGTCACTCGTTTTGCCCATTCTAATGTTCAATCGAACAATAACTGAATGCCTCGATGCCTGTTTCATATAGCAGGCCATGTGACTCTAAGAGCGATCCATTTTCATGAACGGTGTAGTGTACCTAATAAACTGGCCACCAAGTATACATGCCAGTAAGCCAACAAGAACAGTTAGCGCTAATATGGTTAGCCAAGTATCTTGTAGGCAATTGCTTTCAAAAGCAGCCTACATTACAGATTCTCAAGGGATGAGAAATAAAGTGTTTTCTATTTACTGTAGTAAGCTATCATTCCATGGATATCCACCTTTCATAAAATGTACTATGTGGAAGCTCGCTAAAGCACTCTGGAGCATCGTTTTCCTCATTTCTCTGTTAACGTGCTGTTGCTAAGAGACCAAACAGTCTTCCTCATTCTCACTCCTGACTCCCACCCACTCAGAGCGAGCATGTGTCCCGTCATTCACAGACCCCTCCTCATGTGATGTTCAACACTGTAAACTCATGAAGCGTGGAGAAAAGGGGGTTGAGGTAGAAAGAGGTCCCTACCCAACCTCATGGTGCTCCTCATCACAACCCCCCATTCCTATTTGGTTCACTGTAAAAAAATCAAATAAAAATCTCTCTCATATAAGGTTCTTGTTTTTTAGTGGGAAATACTTCCATAATTTCCTATAACAATGATTACCTGAGGTATGTGTTCAAAAAGTGATTTGCATTATTATCTCTAAAGAAAATGAACCTACTTGTAATTCAGGAAACAATAGAGAACTATTAGCAATGGCGTCTTTTTGTCGGCACAAATGCCACCATGGCTCGTTTTACAAAACCTATAGGGAAATTAATGGAGTTTTTGTAGGATTTTGGATACACACGGCGAAAATAAGATCTGTGGTTAACACAGGCTTAGATCTTACACGTTTTGTCTATGAGATACTCGTCATCAGCTAACACCACTTTGTGAATTTTAAAGCATTTATGTAATAACAACAACAAATCAAGGTGTCATAATTCATAAAAGTCACGTTACCTCACTGATATATCATAGAACAAAAAAGGTATAAGAAATGTCCTCCGCCTGTGTTAACCTCAGACCTTTCTTCCCCCAGCGTTTATCCCAAACCCTTATTCTTTCCCCATTGGAATGGCTGAAGGAACCAGTGACTCATTTCTGGGTTTTTTAGGGCTACAAGCTAGCAAGCTCTGTCACTAGGAGAGCTGTCTATAGCGCTGGCCTAGCATACGGTACCCATTCGACATCCAATATCTTCAAAGGCCAAAAACACAACTTCTCAATTATTCATCTGTATGTGGGGTTTTGACACTCATGTGGGTCAGTGGCACATGGGGAGGTTGGAAGGCTACTTCTGTGCACAGGGAGTTAGGTCAGCAGCTTTTATAAAAACCTGATGGCTGTAAGCAGAATTTTAAAATGGCAAATACCTAGAAAGAATAGCTAAATGTAATAAATTAACTGAATAATTTGTGCCTACTAAAAAAATTGTACTGAATGTTGAATGTGTGTGCCACTTACAGTAATCCCCTTCATTTGTCATTTTATGTCTTTCTCCTCCATTGCCCATCTGTAACCATCGCACAACCTAAATCATCCTGGTTCGATAATGGATTTAAATCGCATATTAATTGACTGGCATATGCAAATGTAAGCTGCCATTGATCACATGGGAAGTGAGTACATGAATCATGACACCTAGAGGTTTCAAAATACTCTATCCCCATGCATCCCTATATGGTCTTCCTGTATAATGTTGGGAACTGCAGCCTGTCGTCATAATAAATAATATCAATTTCAACTGGTTTCCTCAGAGTAAATAGAGGACAAATACAGGCCAGTTCATTAGACCCTTGAAGCCATTGGTGTGTATATTAATAGTAAACACTGACACTACTTAGTCTACAGAATGTTTGCAAGAGTTAAGAAGCAAACACACACTTCTAAAATGTCATCTCCAGCTCTGCAGGGGAGTTTTTGTTGATGTTTGAGCATGACTGCACCTAAAATTTAATTCAAAGCATGAAGGAAAAAAAATGTCAGAGCATGGAGTGAGAAGAGCTCATATAAAGATTTATTTGCTAGTGTGTTGGGTAATTTAACTCAAGTAAAACAAGAGCAGCAGGAGGGGGAAGGAGAGAGAGAGAGATATCAAGCAAGGGATGGAAGATAAAAAGTTCTCTTATCAGTTCAATGGATGAGCATTCTGCTGTGCTTTGAACCACTTTTTCAATCCCTGTGCCAGACACCCCTCCTCTCCAGCTCACAGTCAGAGCCGAGCAGAAGGTGTTGAGGCTGAAAGTAAATGGGGACTGTGGGCTGCCCATCTCCTCCAGGCTTGCTAAGCTCAGCGTACACTCCAAAGCTTCCTGCCATAGCTTACAGCAGTAACGCAACCACATTTAATGTGCCATGATTTTACAATATCACATTTTGTGTCCAATCCACTGAACGAGCACATAGCTGTCTCTAAAAATACATCTACGGTGGAGGAACATTAGATAGTATACAAGCTCATACAACTCGTAGAAGCTGCACATAAAAAAAATGCCAATTGTATTTGTTGCAATGTTTTCTTTTCACTGTCCCTGTTCTTCTAGGTCTAAATAGTCCTGTGTGGGTACAGTACTTGACTCGTTTCCCATTTTATTCGCTGCCTCCACCTAAACCGTCGCCGAATGTGAGACAAAGCTTTGACAAAGCCAATTATCAGGTTGGTGATGGCACCAGTGAGTCACTGACAGATCCCGACAGTGTGATTTACCTGGAGGTGGCTGGTTCTACAGGGAACGGTTTCTACTCTTGGAACATGAGGCAGACATGTTTCAGTATATTTCTGGATGCTTGGATGTACGGATTCTAGATTTGTTGTCGTTGGACGTTTGGCTTATTCATGTCTGACACCCATTTTGTGTGTATGTGTGTGGTATATGCACTCACTAGATCACCTTACACATTGTGCACATCTTTTAGTAGAAAAGTCACTAGTTTGATTGGAGGTGTAGGGGAAGACGCAAAATCTATCCAAATGGTAATGAATTCTATACATTATTTCTTTAATGTTACCATGAATGTATGTACTATACATGAGATTCAGATGCCACCTAGTGTAACAAATACACTGTCTCTTGGCATATATACAGTGAGCTTTTATTGAGCAAATATGAAGGCAGTGCAGTAATCGTCAAGATTCTGAATGCTAATAAAATGGGGGAAACACAGGATATGAAATCACATTAACCACACAACCAACGCAATAGAACATTGAGTACTGAATGTCTCACAATCACCCAAAATAATATCTATAACAGCGTCAAAATGACACCAATTTTTTTAAACTTTTGGGTGAGAAAATAATTGCAACCAACTGGGTGGTGAACCATCCACAACACAACATAACGCAATGAGTATTGTGCGAAGTGAATTTGACCTCATCCAGAAAGCTAATTGATTAGCTGCCATTTGATTTTATTTCAGATAGTTGTTGGTTGAAATATCTGATGTAGTCTTCTAAAGTAATTTATTCAAGTGTCCTCCTATTGGGGTGAAAAAAGAGGCACATCATCATCAGCAGTGTTGACAAAGTTCACAAAAAACAAACATTTATTCTCATGTTATGAAATGCACGATTGAAAGAAAACATGTATTTCCCATTGTAAGATACTGTATAATAAAGCCCAATACTCTCTGCACTAGTACAACCTGTTAACCCTCACGATGTCCTGGCGACTCATCTGTCGGGCCCCTCCGATCTGAACACTAGAGTCTGGCTTTGGAATGATAGTTGGCAGCTTACCATAACCTTTAGCGAATGCATACCTGGAAGACTAACCATTGCATAGTACATGTACAACTGTGGCATACCTGTAGGTGGGAGATTGAAGGTTTATTTTTGCTTGAATAAATACAAATAGTCCTAGAAGCTGACCTTCCATAGTGCATCACAGAAGTGTAGTCATACGGAATCATAAAATTATTGGATTCCACCTTTCTGAAGATGTGTTCCTTGCCTAAAAGAAGAGATGTAGAGATACATTTTTCACTGTGATTAGATATTAGTATTGCCAGCTGACGATAGAAACACATTAGCAACCTCTAAAACAAAGTAAAAGTGGAGGCCTCTTACCTTTGCTGATGTTCTCTGTGACAACGGTGACATTATTGTCCCGGTCACCGCAGTTCTGCTTATGGTGGAAGCCCAGAGCATACATGTCTTCATGCTGGACTGCACCATGATGGACACAGCCACGCTGCTGTAAGGAGATCACCTGCTGACCACTTCGATGTCCCAAATATGACCAGCACCTTAGGGACAAGGTGCAAAGCACACAGGCAGTCTTATCTTCAATATTAGACAGTACTGTGTCAGGAACGACAACGACTGGAGACAAATCTGCATTATACGAATTCCCTTTTCACTTGAACGTCTACTTGTAACACCCATTTCCAGGGTGGAAATACAAAATAATCTTGATGCCGCTTCCACCACACATATTGGATGCAGGTAGACCGGTGGAAGGAGATCAGTCCTTTTATGATGATATCTTGCTCCTCTAAAGCTGTAAAGAACGAATGAGACGATTTTCACCGCACTGAATTTAGGACCCTTTCAATTGGACAGCAGTAAGGCGACCATAATGAAAGTTAGGTGTGAATGGCCACTATACAAAATTGATTCAAAAATACACTTACTGTACAAAGAGGAGATATACACAGGCACAACCCCATTCTTGCTTTTTTAGGCCACTTGCAATCTCGAGCCGTGCATGGAGAAGCATTCCGAATCCCAGTTTCCATAGCAATATCTCCAAATAGGAAGAATGTATCATGTCTGTCAATGCCTATGGTAGGAAATAATGGTAAATACTTCAATCCAACCATTGCCATGGTTTCACCTTGTGTTATTATTGGACCATAGAAATAGAAATTTGAATAAAAACACATCTCTGCTTTGGACAGCATAGTGTACACAAGATCTAATAGATTTAATACTCATTCTTTAAAGCAAGATCTTACCCACGTTTTCGTTGGCTGCCTCAGCTAAGTCGGAGACGTCAAGATCACTGTCAAATGTATCTGTACCAAAGACAAAGCATTAAAGGCAATCTAGAATAATCATCGTATAATAACTGCATCACGTAGCAGGTTGAATTAATGTTTCAGATGTTGTCTTGACTCGTCTTCTCATAACAAGAAAATGGGATTCATGGCCTACCTGGGGTGTCCATGTCCTCATTTCCAGTTGTCACCTCATTCAAAGTCTGCAAAAACAAGACAACACATAATTACAATAAATAAAACACTCATGCAATTTATTTAGTATGGCAGCGGAAGCAGTCATAATATTCATATTGAAATGCTATTCCTATGATAATATGACTTTGTGAGATGTCTTACCACCAGAGGATGACAGTTTACTGCACGTAGCAGTGCTGAGGGAAGGCTCAGCATGAAGACAAGAGTCATGAGGAAGGTGCTCTGGTCAAAGTGTATTCCCTCTTAATCTAAGACCGGAAAGAAAATATGCTTATTTTATACAAATTTGCCTCTTAAGACATTCAAGCGTTCAACTATCCAATATTACTCAGATATAATCAAATGTCAAAATAACGTACACATCCAATACCTCCAATGTTAAACAAAGAAAGAACATTGTACAAATTCAGTCAAGTAGCAGTAAAAGTATAGTGTGGGTAATATGGAACTAGCATCGTCCTTTTAGAAAGAGCAGTTAAGCACTTACCTGATGTAGGAAAACCTGCAGGTGAAGTGAAGCAGGATCTCCTCTGCTTTTGAACACAGATGCGGCAAAGTAGAAATCATCTATTTAAGCTTAACCATAAACTCATTCATTCGAGATAATGTCAGTATTGCGTGATCCATATGATAAAAATGTTTAAAGTGAGAGAGTGATGGTTCCTTGGAAGCTAGGTAGATAACCACTCAGCAGTCAAAACATCTGGTAAGGTGCAGGCTACTGTCGCCTCCCAAGATAGGTTTGAAATAATAATTTGATCTCCCCTAATCATGGTTAGCCAAACCTGGGTCAAATACAATTGTCAAATACTTGACTTCTTGACACATTTTGGCCATGAAGAAAAGTTCCAATGGAATAGTACCAACATTGCAAACTTCAAGCTAAATCAGGTGCACCTCAAAGATATGCATTTGGCCCAGGTCTCTGGGGTTATCACAATTTTGTCAACGCCATAATCCATTTGAAAAATGAATACTTCAAATAAAACAATTTTGAAAATATCAATGTTTTGGTTATGGAATAAACATAGCAAAACCATAAATACATCCTGCTTTATGATTTAGATAAATCATTGTTTTGAATTGCCTATGCTATATGACACGTCATAGTCAACATTTTTCTCAGACTTGAACACGTGCAGCCAAAATAGAAAGGTCTGCAGATATGCTCCAAAACAATAACTTTCCTCTAGTATACCTGGTGTACATGGCAATTTAAAACATTAGGAATACCTTACTTTGCCCTCAGAACAGCCTCAATTCGTTGGGGCATGGACTCTACAAGGTGTTGCACAAGGATGCTGGCCCATGTTGACTCAAATACTTGCCACAGTTGTGTCGAGTTAGCTAAATGTCCTTTTGGTGGTGGACCATTCTTGATACACATGGGAAACTGTTGACCGTTGCAGCTCTGAACACAAACCGGTGCGCCTGGCACCTACTACCATACCACCTTCAAAATCACTAACATTGTCTTGCTCATTCACCCTCAACCCAAAGTTAAGACGACCCTCAATAGCAGACATACACAATCCACGTCTCAATTGTCTCAAGGCTTAGAAATTATTCTTTAACCAGTCTCCACCCCTTCATCTACACTTGAGTGGTTTTAGCATCACCTGGTCAGTCTGTCATGGAAAGAACAGCTGTTAACATTGCATATACTCTGTCTATGTATGAAAACGATGGTGTAGTTATGCGGTTCTCACAATTTTTACATTTATATTCAAGTTTTTGAACTTTAACATTCAAACATCAACTTCACGACATACATCCCTTACAATAAAATGTCACAATTAGTTTACATACAATAAACATCATTACTGTAAACACCGTGTTTGTTCTCATTATATTTTGGTTCAACAAACGAACACCCAAGTCCAATGTAAATCGCAAAGAAACTTAAGTCACCACATTGAAGGAAACGTACACTATATAAAATGGTCCCGTACACCACTCCTGGGAATGCCAGGGCTTTAAGGTCATGTAATCAGTGCAAATTTAGAGATTTACTACTGGTGAGAAATGTGCAGAATAATATCCAGGAAGTACTAATATTGTTATTCCCATGTGACAGATGTACTGGAGTAATTTTGTGGCTTGTTTGTTCACTGGTTTACAGTAAGTCACCATTCTGTTTCTCAAAGGGCATGGTTCTCCAATACATGTCTTGATATCGGTCTTAAAAAGTAACCTTCGGTAAGATTTGTAATGACAAAATGTGTCATCATTTCATAAGACACATTTTATATTCATCTCCAGACATAAGATGGTTGCGTCATTCACTCAAATCATGTCCAAGCATAAGAATCCATTCAACAATACTACCGGATGATCCTCATGGGACGAAAAGTGAAAATAATTCAACTGGCGGATTGGGATTGATTCAAATGTTTAATTTCTGAATTGTACATAGATTAGCTTGTTACAGAAGTTTCATGTAAAACCATGTTCACAGTGAGTGCAGAGCCGTGGAGACAGAAATGTTTCCATTGCCCTCAAAACAGTCTCATAGCTGTACACACCTTGCATCTCACCTCTTCCCACAGGTTTCAATCAACTCACTTAAACAAGTCTTACGTCTCCCTGGTTTAGTTGGTTTAGTTCATATGCAAAAAAATGTTTTCAATGATTTAAAGAAAAATAAATTAAAATGCAAATAAGTCTGACTGTAGGTAAAATTTTGAATACAAAAAAAGGGTAGCGAAATAGGCGATATGGAATTGCTCTCATATCTCTAAATCTCACAAAAGTATGGCTATTTTACTGAAAATAAAAAACTAAGAGTGCACAGCAAACCAACGTGGGTTTGAATGCACTGTAACCTTAATCTACTAACTATCCCAAACATACCATTAGAAATATTAAGTGTATCTACATACTAAACAAAGGTCGGGAAAATGAACGTGAAGTACACAACATATCGTAAAGAAACTGCAAGTAACAGGTGAATAACTGTGCATACCATCTCATCTTAATAAATACTTGGAAGTGAATTGTGCTTTGAGTGAAAGCTACTGAAATATCAAAATGTTTTTGATGCACAACAGAAGAGATCCTTTCTGCATCCTTGCAGAGGCATTCTTGTGATCAGTTAACTTGCCATGTACTACCCTGTCCTCCAGGGGTCGCTCATAACGTCACCCAGCCTAATCCACTGCCGAGTGCTGCCAATCACATGGCAGGGGAGGGCTCTGCAGACATCTTTCCCTGTTATCCTTTTCAAAAGGCACTGTACCGGTTATGCCTCTCACAAAGACCGAGGATAAAGTCCATGGGACGATGACCTCCATTCTGCTATTAATCCTCTAGTAGTTTGTTAAGGAAACATCAGTTTTTAATTTGGACTATATTCCTGTTTCATTATACTTGAAATGAAGAGCAACAGATGTCGTGAAAAAAACACCAAGCACATCCAGTCTTCTGGGGGGGGGGGGGGGGGGGGCAACGACAACTGGCTGTGCTGGTGTTGTTGTCAGTAATTCTCATGTCTGTACTCTGTTGTACCAATGGCTGCATTATTGCCCAGGAAGGGGGCGGGTCATCAGGATGTGACGGCCTGGACGTAGTTAGCAGGGTAAAGGCCCACCTCTCCGTTGGCCAGCTGCCCTTTGCACCAGCCCTGCTCGTCCTCCTCACCCATCTTCATTAGCTCTTCACCTGAGTGATGAGAGCAGAAAGCACAGGGGAACACGCTTAAATAATAACTCACACTTTCTCCAGTCCCATGTATATCTGGAATATTCCACAGGCGCCACCTGTTGGGAGTGTGAAACATCTTCAGTGCAATTACATGCACCATAATTCATCCATATTCATGTAATGCACTGAATCTGAATCTCAGTTGTCTTACAGGGACCACCACAAGGTGGCAGCATAATTACCTGTGTACATCATGTTCACACCATATCCAAATGGTTGAAATGACTAATTATTGACATCTAGCTATATCATCTCTCTGTTTAATCCGAGGTGCTCTTCTAGAAAGCAAAAGCTCATTTTGAGGGCTTATTCCTTCTCCAAAGTATTGTTAACCCCTGCCTCATATGATTTGGCCTTTTGTGATCCCTCAAGACGAGAACCAAAAGTAAGGCCACTGTGCACTAAGGTCTACTACGATCTCTCTACACGGGCACTTCAACTCCTATTATCCAGTATCCTCTCCAAATCCAAGGGTGTACGACCCCCCTCTGTGTAGATATCTACTAATCTAGGAGATGGCTCCCAGTTAGACTGGGCTCTGATGTGGGCTTAGACTGGTTAAGCTCCACTGGGAGGGAGACTTGAGTGTGACCCCACCAATCAGAGGGGCCTGGCACTGCCTTAACGGCAGCTTTATTTTCACTAGCGTAACAAAGGGTACTCTAGGGTTGTAGTGATCATGGGAATTAACTGCTAATCAAAAATAATGGCCAATGTTACCCTGTGCCTTTTAGCTGGCAGGAATCATCTAGAATAAAATAACTGCATTTTGTGAAGTTTCTTTACAAATGACAAGTATGGTTCAGTTCAAGATTCATTCACACACACACACACACACACACACACACAATGCACAAAACAATCGTCATGACCATCAATTGCAACACTTACCTGCAGTGTTGACGAGTTGTAGGAGTTTTTAACAAATGATTATTTGATAATCATTTAGTTTGGCAGCATTTATTGCCTTCTTATTAGTTCCATAGCTATTTTAAGTGTTAAAACATTCAGAATTACAATGAATAACTTCACCCAAAGCTGTAAATACAATAATGTTTCAAACAGGACATCCTATGAAATAATTATATCAAGGACATATGTGTAAATAAAATCAGACCAAAAGGAACCAAGGCTGATCCTATACGATACATATCCTTTCCATAACTAAATCAGATAAGCGGTAGGATACAAATGATATTGCTGCACAGTGTCTTCAAATCTGATGTTGTGCAAATCACACTTGTATTAATTCTCCTACTGTTTCGCTTTAAAAATTGAACACGTTTCTAGACCAAATGAACAAACGGTGAATTAATATCCATGCAAGACAAAGTGTGCATTAGAACCAGTTCGCTGTGGCTGCCATGTATACATTGGTCCGTGTGTGTGTCGATGTCCGGTGACATTAATAAGCATTAGTAGGGATTAATACCTGCTTTAAAGCTCAGCTCATCCGCCTCCTGCCCAGTGTAATCATAAAGCGCTCTAACTCGTACACCTGCTACCTTCTCTTCCTCCTCCACCCCATTAGCAGCCATGACCTTTTTGGGGATGTCTTCGTCAGACCAGTCTGATGAGTAGTCTTTAACCCCTCTATTGACAGGAAAGGAAAAAGGGCAGAGGGTTAGTATCCCTTGGCAAAAAAAAGCAAAACAAAATCTATTACTTTGAGTAGTCATACAAGGATGGAATGAAGAAAACACAGAACTTGTAATGTTCTCTTTCAAACTACACATGGAGGCTGAAACCAGAAACCAAACAATGTCTTATAAAAACGGGCCGTGTATTCTCTCACTGTAGCAATAACTAACCAACAGAGGGTGGTAGAGACCACAAGTCCCCCCCCCAACAAGTTCTATGAAAGGTGACACTACATCAATATAACTTCATTTGATCGCAGTGCTCACACACTCAGATGCACAATCTGTGACTGGTGTGTATGCATGTTAACTGAATAGAGGTTAAATGCAACAAGAAAAAAATAAAAAGAGGCGAAAAATACAAGGCCTCTGACTCAGCACTAGTACAAACACTAATTAGAGGCTGCAGCTCTCTGTGGATACAGGAAGTTAACTCCTTGGGGGACCAGGGTTACTAAGAACACAAGACAAATACAGTAGCAGAAGCCAAACAGTTTTTCAAAAAGCTGGAATAATTGTAGTCTAAACACCTCAGAGGTACAGTATACGTCTCTGGAGCAAACCAGCTTTGGAGCAAACCAACAGGGAGTTAAACACAATAATTGTTATCCTTTCGTTTGTCATGTTTTTGAAAAATAAAAAAAAACTCTGCCTCAAGTACCAAAGTCATACATTTTTATTACAAATAAAAAATTATGTACTCCTCATAAACGTCCATTGTCCCATGGTAACAGTGAGTCAGAAAAACAAGATACTGTACTCCACAACTATTATTCCCAGTCATTCCTGCTCCATGTACAAGGCAACTATTGTATTATAGAATATGAATGACACATGCTAACATTGTTAAGTAACTGCCCTAAAGCTGAGAAGACAAGTCATGAATCGTGGTGCAGTCAGACAGTAATCTCTAGCTCTAAATTTGAACAACTCATTTGGTACAGAAGCTACTGTGATAGGTCAGTTGCAGGTCACAGAGAGCATAGTTACCTGGTGGTCTCCTGAGGGGTCTGGGGTGCCTCCTCGCTCGAAGGGACAATGTTGGTCAGGGTGACCACGTCCTCCGCCCGGCTGTTCCTCGCCTTCTGGTTGGAGATGGAGCGGTTTGACTCAGGGGACCACTCCTGGGACAAACAGACAACTTAATATGAGACACTTTAAAAATCAGGGAACTATTTTGTGTTTTCTAACTATCACCAGCTGGGAACATCCCATTTCCTCACACATTACAGAGGCTTCTTCCAAACAGTTTAGTTTATTTTGAATATCTCACACTTACTGAGTGAAATATCTATTGTATTCATCTGGCCTATTGTGTTATTTCTGTTGTTACATTTTTTATTTTTATTTTTATTTTTTTAAATCAATGCAGTCGATCAAAACCACACCCAAACATCACAAAAGAACAGCCACCTCACAGAACTGTAATCTAAACCAAAATCACCATCCAATGAAAGTGGAGAAAAAAAAAAAAGACAAACGGTGTTAACTGATAACACCGTTTTGCCAGTCACATGTTGAGGCATCATCTTTGGGAGGATACTAAATAACCAGAGCGCTTTTGAAGCCTTGTGCCTAGTGCTGGAGTCACTACAGAGAGCTGTGCTGCTCCCCAGCCAGGACAAAGAGCTCCTGTGTCCGGGGAAACCAGTGGGAATGCCAAAGGATTCCTAAGGAGACAGAGGAGAGCTGCCTCATTCTCACTCTCCACAAGCTTCACAGTGGCTTTGCCTGGAACTGTAAACCAATGCCGGTTTCCAGATCAACATGCTCCTGTGTGCCAGCTATCCCCAGCTTTAAATGGATCATTATGAAGTACAGAATTTTTTTATTCACAGTAGCTGTAATTTTCCAGAAAACTGAAAAATTGCATTTTGCAGCCCCCTGCATGTGCAGTAGAGTGAAGGTGGTGACTGAGGAGCAGTTTTAATGGCATGGCTTACGAACCTTGGGCTGTGTGTGGGGTGGTCAGAGCAGGCTTTAGCTCTAAGAAAGCACTCCAGCATTCCAGAACCCACTCAGGTCCACATGTCACACAAGGGCCCATTCAATGTCGGGCCCATTCAATGTCATCCCCATTTGGAATTTACCAACAGTCCAAGCAAGAGCTCAATATGGCTCTATGGAGAAGATTTCTTATTTATATATACACTATTTGAAAATCAGTAAACATAGGCAACATTTATTAGAAGCTTACAGTATGCAATTTGTATTGTAACTCATGTGCCCTCATTCAATAGACAATTGTTTACATAAAAAGGTTAGACCAACAAATGTCCTTTACCTCAAACTGTGGCCAGTTCATGCTCATGCCAGGCCCATGGGTGTTTCTCCACCACCTCAGGTCTTCGCTGTCATTGGCTGCAGTGATGGTCTGGCCCAGGTCACAGTACAGGACCTTGAAGCTAAGGGACAAATTCCTCGGTTAATCACTGGAGTCACATTCTCCACACTAAACATAATACTGTGGTCAATGAGCAAGATTGCATCCACACGTGTTGAACTAACAACAATTATGTAACGTGAACATCTTGGGAATGAATACATAGGATAACAGGGGTTTGAGGCAAAATGAGAGCACATTTCAAAAACCATTTCATTATAGGAACATAAAATACTACAAACCATTTTTTTTTTTAAATGGGAGGATACAGAGGTCCACAAATAAAACTGAATTCACCATAACATTGTTATTTAGCTTTCTATTGGAATGTGTGACAGAGGTTGTTTTTGTTGTGGGATTGGTGGACTTTATCCAGTCAAACCCATAGTTCAACCCTTACTGTATGTACTATGCTAGGTTTATCGCAATCTCTGGTAATACCAAGCTATAAGAATGTGGCCAAATTCCACTGAATATTTGTTCAGCCCAACCATCAACAGTGGCATGGTCACCTGGCCCTTGTCTAAATAGAGTAAGGACCTGATATGAAAGACTGCTAGTTAAATGGACAACACCAGCAGTTGAACATTCACTCCTTGTGTACACATTCTGTTGAACAGAAATGTAGGCTAATACTACGAAGTACTTGCACTAATAGATGCCCACGCTCAAAGTTTACTGTTCAACCGTATCAATCTATGCAACTGTAAAATATGACTGATGTCTCATCATACTTGTAAGTAGCAAATGTCCAGTGCCCAATTCAAGATAAATGGAAAATATATTTCTTAAAAATAAATCTACAAACCAAGATACGTTCTTAACCATTAATGGATGTGTCCAGAAAATGTAAAAAATAAAAAAAAAAAAAGAGAGAATACCTCACTTCACAGTACAAGAATAGAGGTACTAGTCAGCAGAATGTGTGATTGTCATACCCATCATTGCTGGAGAGGTCCAAGTGTTTGTGGATGTCCAGCAGGACCTCCTTGAAGAAGCACAGCCTGTTCTTCTCGGCCTCCTGGGTGATCTCAAACACCTGCTCCATGTCCTCCATGTAGCGTGGGTTGCAGCGGTTCAGCTCCTCCAAAGCCTTCTCATAGCGCTCCTTTGCCTGGAGTTAAAAATCAGACACACAACTAACTAGGCCTCTGGCTTCAGACACAGATCACAGCATCACCATCTTTACGTGCAAAACAAGAAATGGGAGAAAATGGTAAACTCGCATTAGCCATATACACTGCCTTTCAAAAGTCTGGGGTCACTTAAAAATATCCTTGTTTTTGAAAGAAAAGCACATTTCTCCATTAAAATAATGTAAAACTGATCAGAAACAGTGTAGATTGTTAATTTTGTAAATGACTGTTGTAGCTGGATTTTCATGGAATATCTACATTGGCGTACAGAGGCCCATTATCAGCAACCATCACTCCTGTGTTCCAATGGCAGGTTGTGTTAGCTAATCCAAGTTTATCATTTTAAAAAGGCTAATTGATCATTAGAAAACCCTTTTGTAATTATGTTAGCACAGCTGAATATTGTTGTCCTGATTAAAGCAGCAATACAACTGGCCTTCTTTAGACTAGTTGAGTATCTGGAGCATCTGCGGGTTCAATTACGGGCTAAAAATGGCCAGAAGCAAAGAACTTTCTTCTGAAACTCATCAGTCTATTCTTGTTCTGAGAAATTAAGGCTATTCCATGCGAGTAGTTGCCAAGAAACTGAAGATCTCGTACAACGCTGTGTACTACTCCCTTCACAGAACAGTGCAAATTGGCTCTAACGAATAGAAAGAGGGGTGGGAAGCCCCCAGTGCACAATTTAGCAAGAGCACAAGTACATTAGTGTCTAGTTTAAGAAACAGATGCAAGTCCTCACCTCGCAGCTTCATTAAATAGTACCCGCAAAACACCAGTCTCAAAGCCTCTTCACTATTGACGACTCCAGGCTGCTGGCCTACTAGGCAGAGTTCCTCTGTCCAGTGTGTTCTTTTACCCTTCTTAATTCATTCTTTTTATTAGCCAGTCTGAGATGTCTTTTTCTTTGCAACTCTGCCTAGATGGTCAGCATCCCGGAGTCACCTCTTCACGCGGGTACTATTTAATGAAGCTTCAAGGTTGACTTGAGGCATCTGTTTCTCAAACTAGACACTTCTCAAACTAGACACTAATGTACTTGCTCAGTTGTGCACCGGGGCCTCCCACTCCTCTTTCTATTCTGGTTCGAGACAGTTTGTGCTGTGAAGGGAGTAGTACACAGCGTTGTATGAGATGTTCAGTTTCTTAGCAATTCCTCGCATGTAACAGCCTTCATTTCTCAGAACAAGAGTAGACAGGAGTTTCAGAAGAAAGTTTCTAGCCATTTTGAGCCTGTAATCGAACCCAAACCCTGATGCTCCAGATGGTCTAGTCTAAAGGCCAGTTATTATTATTATTTATTATTCTTTAAATCAGGACAGTTTTCAGCTGTGCTAACAAATTGCAAAAGGGTTTTCTAATGATCAATTAGCCTTTTAAAATTATAAACTTGGATTAGCTAACACAACATGCCATTGGAACACAGGAGTGATGGTTGCTGATAATGGTCCTCTGTACGCCTATGTAGATATTCCATTTAAAACAAATCTGCCGTTTCCAGCTACTATAGTCATTTACAACATGAACGTCTACACTGTATTTCTGATCAATTTGATGTTATTTTAAAACGGACAAAAAGCTTTTCTTTCAAAAACAAGGATATTTGCAAGTGATCCAAAACTTTGGAACGGTAGTGTACATTTATTTATTTTGTTCTGTTATACCATTTAAAAAAAACTTCAGATGCCAGTAAGCACTTGGCTTTGACCTAGCTAATGTTGTTTGGCATGTTGGTAATCTGAGAGAAAGAGCCTGCCCTCCCTGAGCAGACAGAGAGCCGTTATGGGGTGTGGTCACAAGAGATTAGCTGTGGGCAAGTAAACAGACATAAATCCAGTTTTTCAGGATTTACAGTCTAAATTATAAACTATCCCTACATTCTAAATTAGGCAGAGCTTTGTTTATAGGAAAACTTTGATTACAAAATCAACATCAATGGGACCTTACTGTGCACTTCCTAAAGCTCATTATAGTTTAGACATGGGAGACAAACAGTAACAGCCTCCACAGATCCAGCCAGACAAAAACAGCTGCCAATCTTTCTGCTTGTCGCTGCAAGGCTGCCACCTGACAAGCCTCAGCACGCCAAACAGTCATGTTTAAAAAAGGCACATCGGTATGTGCTTCCCCACCCACAATTTGACACTTGAAGACAGGCTGCCTCTAGACAGCACACCAACTAAAACAAAGTTTTGTAACTGCACTGAACCAATTCCACCAACACATCCGCTATTTAGACTGGACAATTAGCTGATCCTATATGTAACCTTTATTTAACTAGGCAAGTCAGTTAAGAACAAATTCTTATTTACAATGACGGCCTACACCGGCCAAACCCGGACGACGCTGGGCCAATTGTGCGCTGCCCTATGGGACTCCCAATCACGGCCGGCTGTGATACAGCCTCGACTCGAGCCAGGGTGTCTGTAGTGATGCCTCTCGCACGGAGATGCTGCGCCAACTCGGGAGCCCAAAAGGCATGTACAAATAACATAGAATGGCTTGTTAGTTGTGTTCATGGTTACAGTAGGTTCAAAAGTATCAGGATTCCAGCGTGGAAGAAAAAACCTCAATGTACCTCAAGCCTCTTGACTAAAATAAACGTAATGCAACCGGATGGCTATACTTATACTTATTGTTCACATATGATCGGTGGAGTTTCAGTACCTTCTCTGATTCCTGGTTGCATTTCTCGACGCGGTCTGTAAATTTACGGACCTCTTCTGGTGACTTGGTGGGGTCGGCCTTGGCATGAGTCTCGCGAGTCAAAGCAGTCTTCTCCTCTTTACGGGCCTGGTGGTAACTCTTCTTAGACGACTCCACCTTGGACAGAGGAATTCCTCTATTTACAATCATTGCCAACCCCATATCTACATTTTATTTGGTACAAATCATTCCCTAGGCTCTAGACCTCAGCTAAATCTGGTAATTAATAGTGTGGCCATTGAACAAGTTGAGACAAACTTACTTGGCGTTACCTTAGAATGTCAACTGTCATTGTCAGAACATGTAGATTCTATGGTTGTAAAGATGGGGAGAGGTCTGTCCATAATATTAAGCTTTGCTTTGACACCACACTCCAAAAATCAAGTGCTGCAGGGTTTAATTTTGTATCATCTTGATTATTGTCCAGTCATGTGGTCAAGTGCTGCAAAGACATATTTAAGCTGCAGCTGGCCCGGAACAGAGCAGCACGTCTTGCTCTTCATTGTCATCAGATGGATAATATAAGTACTATGCATGTCAGTCTCTCTTGGCTAAGAGTTGAGAGAATTTTTATATTTAAGTAGTGACAGTCAATGTGTTGAAAATTCCAAATTGTTTGTATAGTCAACTGACACACACCAGGCCCACCCGACATGCCACCGAGGGTATTTCCACAGTCCCCAAATCCAGAACAAATTTAACAAAGCGTGCAGTATTATAGAGCCATTATTGCATGGAACTCCCATCTCATATTCCTTAAATTAACAGCAATCCTGGTTTCAGAAAACAGATAAAGCAACACCTCACAGCACAACGCCTATCCCCTATTTGACCCGGATATTTTGTGTTTATGTATTGATACACTACATGACCAAAACTGTGGACACTTGTTCAAATGTTCAATCTAAAGTCATGGGCATTAATATGGAGTTGGTCCCCGCATTGCTGCCACAGCAGCCTCCACTCTTCTGTGAAGGCTTTTCACTAGAAGTTGGAACAATGCTACGGGGACCTGATTCCTTTCAGCCACAAGAGCATTAGGTTGGGCACCGATGTTGGGCGATGAGGCCTGGCTCTTAGTTGGCGTTCCAATTCATCCAAAAGGTGTTCGATGGGGTTGAGGTCTTGGCTCTGTGCAGGCCAGTCAAGTTCATCCAAACACCGATCTTGACAAGCCATTTCTGTAAGGACCTTGCTTTGTGCACCGGGGGGGGGAATTGTCATGCTGAAACAGGAAGGGGCCTTCCCCAAACTGTTGCCAGAAAGTTGGGAAACACAGAATCGTCTAATGTTATTGTATGCTGTAGCATTAAGATTTCCCTTCACTGGAACTAAGGGGCCTAGCCTGAACCATGAAAAACAGCCCCAGTCCATTATTCCTCCTCTACCAAACTTTACAGTTGGCATTGGGGCAGGTAGTGTTCTCGTGGCTTCCGCCAAACCCAGATTTGTCCGTTGGACTGCCAGATGGTAAAGCGTGATTCATCACTCCAGAGAATCCATTGCTCCAGAGTCCAATTGTAGCGAGCTGTACATCACAGCTTTACACTACTCCAGCCGACATTGCGCATGGTGATCTTAGGCTTGTGTCAGCGACTGCTCGGCCATGAAAACCCATGTCATTAAGCTCCCGACGAACAGTTCTTGCGCCAACGTTGCTTCCAGAGGCAGTTCGGAACTCTGTTGTGAGTGTTGCAACTAAGGACAGACAATTTTTAGGCGCTTCAGCACTCGGTCGCGTTTTGTGAGCTTGTGTGCCTATTTCTAAACAGCTGAGCCGTTTCCACTTTACAATAACATCACTTACAGTTGACCAGGGCAGCTCTCGCAGGGCAGAAATTTGACGAACTGACTTGTCGGAAAGTTGGCATCCTATGACAGTGCCACATTGAAAATCAATGAGCTCTTCAGTAAGGCCTTTCTACTGCTAATGTTTGTCTGGAGATTGCATGGATGTGTTCTCCATTTTACACACCTGGGTGTGGCCGAAATTGCCAAATCTACTCATTTGAAGGGATGTCCACATACTTGTGTATGTAGGCTGTGTGCCATTTTCCAATGTATGCAGTTCTGTCCTTGAGCTATTTTATATTACACCATTTTTACATTTTCAGTCACTTAGCAGCTGCTCTTATCCAGAGCGACATACGGTAGCAAATGCATTCATTTTTCATACTGGTATCCCGTAGGAATCAAACCTACAAATCTGGCCCTGCAAGAATCATGTTTTACCAACTGAGCCACACAGGACGAGCAACATTAATGTTCTGTATTATGTCATTGTTTCATGTGTGTGGACCCCAGGAAGCGTGGCTTCTGCTTTCACAACAGCTAATGGGGATCCTAATAAAATACCAAACAATACTAACACAATGTATACTACTAATCTATTATTGTTCATTCAGGGTTGATGTCTAAACATTAAACTGGTTAAAAAAAAGCAAATGAGAAGAGCAACGCTCACGTCTTTCAGTTTCCGGACCCAGGGTTTCTGTGCCTTACGGAATCCTTCATCTGCATCTTTTGTCTCCCGGAACCCTCCGATCATCTGCTTGTGGAAGGCATCTTTCTGCCAGTTACGGATCTTCTCGCTGTCCTCCACAGCCAGGTGCTCCTTCAGCTCCATGTGGATCTCACTCAGCCTATCAGCAGCATTCATGAAGGCATGCCACGCCTTCTCCAGGGTGCCATACTGAGGCCCTTCAGGGGAATAATGGACACATTTCAGATAATGGACATCCTTCAAAGGGTTAATGGACACATTTCACTCCAATAACACTTGGCTCCAAGTCATTTAATGAGAGTGAATTCATTTTCAACCAGTAAATGATATATATATATCATCTTTGGGAAGGGGTGTCATATCCATTTTATGTACTTGTCACTGACAGCGTGAGAATGAGAAGGTTGAGCCAGTATATGAGCTTTACTACAGGCTCTTTTGTGGACGGCCATGGTGAATGAGTACCTCCACTACCAGGCCAACTCACCTTTCTCCACCACGCCCCTCCACTTCTTGGCCCAGTCACTCAGCTGCTGGGAATAGCCCTTCTCAATCTTGGCCCGCTCCGCGAAGCAGCCGACGAGCTCGTTGCATAGCTTGTGTCCATCGTCGATACGCTTCACCGTCCTCTTGTAGTGCCCCGGCTAAGTAAAGATGGACACACACTTGTGTAAGAAAGTCACTTAAATCATTATTACCACATATCAGTCTCAGTCACATTGCACACTCATTGATATCTGCAAGAACCCTAACCTTAGTGATGAATCAGCAAAACACAAATTGGCTTAACATTCATTTACTAACACAGAATACACATACACGATATGATGGCTTGATACACAATGGAAAGGGGGTAGGGAAAGAGTCAACTTACCGTATATACATTTGGAAACTACGCTGACCGTAACCAGAATACTTAGCACCCTAACCACTGCTCATTCGGATTAGAAATGCAATATATTCACGCGTAGCTGTCTCTGTTTAACTCGATGGATACGTCGAGCGGTAGTGGCTCGATGTAAGGCTCTGCTTGTCCACCAGAGGTCACAATGTCGTTTGATAGTGGAGGGATTGTTAAGACAACCATTAGTACATCTGAAGAAACTATTCTAAGAGGGATCTGACCCTTCCCCTCGTGTCTTTGGTGCAATTCCAGGACCACTTTTACATGGACAGCTGCAGACTAAATGTTTTGTCTCCTAGGTGATCTTCACCCGTGTTGAGGTTCAGAGCTTCTATCCATTTGTCAACACTCAGCTCGCGCTGTACGTTGGCTGGTCTAATGTCAATTGCGTTAACGAGTCCATTTAAGCACTCTGGCCAGAAAGGGGCATTCCATCACGCCGACAAAATGTCTGTGCTCACGTGGGCGTGGTTACTGACTAGGCACAGGTTTAGGAAAAGCAATCCGGTCATTTAGAAGGCGAAGAATCACGTGTCTTCACAAAAGTATTTTTATATTTAAAATAATATTTCATACAACATTGAGATGTAAACTTGATACTTAGGATGCGTACACTTTCAGAGTTAATTACTTTGTTACCCCATCACAAAATAAACTATATCACAGGATTATTCTTCAGATCCAACGGACCATTCTTAACATATCGATCTTATGAATATTGTTCCGAAGTTCATTCTTTGGCCGTTAATTTTCAGCGGCAAAGGTCTTCTGTAGACAAAGGGATTTCTTTCCCAATACTGCAGGGCAAGAAAGAGAAAGTTCTAAATTTACGACCCAGTGTTAAGGTATCAAGACCAGCACAGCCCCCCTTCCACGAGAGAGAGGTCTGGCTGGCTATCTTCAAACATTTGCCTAGCTGATGAGTTTTGATACACTGTAAGGATAGTCATGACACCAGGGAGAGAGACATATTACATCACATAACCAACCACTGAACTCGTCAATGCACAGAGCAGGTGACTACTGCTACTAGTTTTCCTCAGAGCAAGTGATAACTTGATGGGGCAGGCCTGATGAGGTGGAGGAGAGGAGCCAATGGAATGAGGAACCTCTTACAGCCAGGACATGGAAATGTATAATCAGCAGGGACTCATTACGAGGGTTGTCCATATAGTGTTTCTGTAGTGTTTCTCCTGAAAAGGAGTCCTCCATGAAAACGATGGAAGGCTGCCTGAGGGGGCAGTCCGACTTCCACACCAGAAATGGTCAGCTCCACAGGGTTGGCAGCCCTGGGGAGTGGAGTTGAGCTTACCTCCCAGAAGCTTTCGCAGCTCCCAACGTCTCGCAGGTCTCCATTGGAAGACATTTCGGGATCACCTTTACAGCACGGAATGATGGCGGCAATCTGTTAAACTGAAGAGAGAACATGTAAGACTGACTGTAGATGGCCTACGTAGCTGGATATAGTTATGTGCAACTCACTCAAAATTCTGGGAGTCAAATTCAAGGGAAAAATGCCAAAAGCAACAGTAGCAACTACCATGTCATCACAAGAGACCAGTAAATTGCTGCCCTACTTGGCAAGCATACATGGGGTTAATACCAAAGTAGTGGCTGGGCAGAAAAATAAAACTAAGAATATTTCTCATTTCCCACCTCCTTTCACCCTGACAACTTTCATGCATTTTCTGACTGCATGAAAGTTGTGATCCACAGCACGACATGACGTATCCACTCACCTGACATTAAGCCACATCCTTAATCTGTAGAAAAGGCCCCAAAGAGTCACCTCAGAGCTAATGAGTCTACCCTGAAGGTGTAATCCAGTAAACCCTTAGGGTGAGGGGAGAGAGTGTCCATCTCTTTCTGAGAGGATTGAGCAGAGGCAGAGACAGACTAGTTTTTAGCCAGGCTGAGTGGGGCTGGGGATCTTAAGATACCAATGCCCTGTCATCCAGGTCTACCCAGCAGCACACTTACATTGTCATATTAATTTCAAGTCAACCAAATAGCTGATATCTAATATGTTTTTTTCCAAGAGCAAAGCCCCCTGACAATATCCACATTGCTTTAGCTCTAGTACACTCATATGCTTGAAAATAAGACATTCGTCGCATGGTCAATTGACAAGATAATCTATATTCATTTTTACAAAGTCAATAAGCTAGGTGAAAATTAACCCTGTACAGAGTTCTGGGGCCAGATACACAAAACATTACTTACCAAAAAAACATAAGAAGTTTTGATAGTTTGGAAATGCAATTCCTCAAAATGTTCTTAGGAACTTTGTAAATATCTTGTGGCATTGACAGTGACGTGCTTGAAACCAATAAGCCTATGTGACAGGGATGATCGGATTTTGTTATTTCACACAGCCATCGGACTTGCTATATCAAAATCAAAAATGGATAACCAAGAAAAGATATTGAAGTGATGGTGGAGAGAATAGCAGCAAAGAAAAAGGTTGCCAAGGATGGGTGAGAGTGGCCAAGCCTGTCTCTGCTGTCTGGGGTATGGCAAGGGACAGTGACACCGTAAAAAAAGAAGTTGGCTTCTAAGAAGGGAGCTAAGAGACATTTCATGTGGAACAGCTGGAGGAGAAGGTGTCATCTATCACAGAGATGGTGGATGAACAGTAAGTTCGCTAGCAAAAGTGTAAAGACATTATAGCCAATGATGTTAAGGTTAGCCAAATTCTTCGCAAATTGACAAGACAGCGCTAGCTATTTAACACTTCTAGAATATTGTAATATTCTTAATTACTAGCTATATATTGAGCTAGTAATTTGTATTCTTGCTGTATTTTGTTACAAAAGTACCCATTCGTCTCAAGACGGGGGTTTAGCTGTCTTAAAGTTAAGTACATTTCCAAGAAGAAATCCTAAAGCATTATTTTCAAGAATCTTATTTCTTAACTTTTTCTTAGGAAAAACCTTAAGAACATTTCCAATAACTTTGAGGAATAGCAACTTGGCTAAAAGCTTTCTTCTTAAGTCTATATTTAAGGGGAAAAAATTGCAGTTAAAAAATTTCTTCTTAAGGTTTTGTGAATCCGGCCCCAGTTCCTTATACTTCTACGGTCCTGTTCCTGATTGGCACAACTAGCTAATACAAAGTCAAACGACTTCCTTTGACAATTTGAGGAAGACTATGGATTCTGGTGAACATTCATTACCAAGGCTATACAGTGTGACTTTGCAGTGTTAAAACGCCCTATTTTGTCAACTGGTCGATAGGAAGTTGGTCAAAGAAGATTTTTATGGTCGAGCAGTTGCAAATATATACAGTGGGGAGAACAAGTATTTACAAGTAATTACTTCAAAATCATACAATGTCATTTTCTGGATTTTTGCTTTAGATTCCATCTCTCACAGTTGAAGTGTACCTATGATAAAAATTACAGGACTTCTACATGCTTTTTAAGTAGGAAAACCTGCAAAATCGGCAGTGTATCAAATACTTGTTCTCCCCACTGTATATACTGTTTTCTTTTTAAATAATAAGCTACACGAGACACCCGTCTGAGTGGACTCATCCATTGCGGAGGCCGCAGGGATGGCACACAAGTATCACATTTACCGTTAACTACCATAATTTCTAACATACAATGTTTGATAAGGGGAACTTCTGTTAATGCATTCAATGTAGTATTATTACAGTCTTACCTTTGTCCTTGTAGGAGTGGGCATGTTTGAGAAACAAGTTGTTTTGGTTTGTTTCATTCCATTTACAAGTTGTCAATATATTACTGATATGTTTGGAGCGCTCCTGTCAATCTTCAGTAGGCTTATAAAATGTGTACATTTGTGGATCGGATACTGTTTCTGATCGTCTTAACCCAGACATTCTTTGACTTTTATTTTTTTTAAACCTTTATTTAAGTCAGTTAAGTCAGCAAGTCAGTTAAGAACAAATTCTTATTTTCAATGATGGCCGAGGAACAGTGGGTTAACTCCCTTTTCAGGGGCAGAACGACAGATTTGTACCTTGTCAGCTCGGGGATTTGATCTTGCAAACTTTCAGTTACTAGTCCAAAGCTCTAACCACTAGGCTACCAAGCCCTTTTAAAAAAAAGCTTGAAAACAAAATCTGTTTTTATCCATTGAGAAAGACAATAGCTCCTCAAAGTAGCCAATTTGAAAAATGTTTCCAACTTTGTCCCTTTTGATAACCAAGTGGAAACATTTCAAGCGCTGATCCGGTGGAACTGTAATAAAAAGGCCTTCTGGTTACTTTTATCCCTTGCACAAATAGCCTACAGCTGTGTGCCTGTCCGGAGCTCACTGGCAGAAACTGAGGGCCCATAATATTTTAATGCTGCAGGTTAGCTAGCAAGTTTCAGGCTGTATCCAAGTTAATAGTTGATACAATGTTAAGTTAATTTCAGACTGGCTATGCATGACCTGTGATTTATAGGATACTTTTTTTTACCTGCAATGTTGATTAGGATTTTGTAAATATTGTAGGCTTTTTAAAATATTGGCAATGACAATAGAAGTTACTTTTTGATTTGAATAAATTTACATTTAGACAGTTAATCAATCAATAAAAAGGCACAAGAGGGTGTGGTATATGGCCAATATACTACAGCTAAGGGCTGTTCTTAGGCACAATGCAACGTAGTGCCTGGATACAGCCCTTAGCCGTGGTATATTGGACATATGCCTTATTTATATTATAAACTGGTTACCAACAGAACAGAAAAACAAATGGTTCTCATACCCGTGGTATACGGTCTGATAAACCACGGCTGTCAGCCAATCCGCATTCAGAGCTCGAGTTTATAATCTTGGTTAGGCCTCACGAGTGGTGTAGTGGTCTAAGGCACTGCATCATAGTGCTTGAGGCGTCACAGATCCAGGTTCAATCACATGCTGTCACAGTCGGCTGTGACCGGGAGACCCATGAGGCGTCGCACAATTGGACCAGCATCGTCTGGGTTAGGGGAGGGTTTGGACACCTGCAAGCTGACTTTGCTCGCCAGGTGTACAGTGCCTGGTTAAAGTATTTTTCTTCTGGTTCAGCTATATTGAGCATGGTCTTGTAGTAATGTGTCTTGATTTTTAATTGCATCAAGCAAAGTAGCCTACATACATTTAATTCAAACAGGGTGTGTGTATACAGAAAAACACGTTTTAATTTCAACCAATCGATTGGTCTAAAAGAACAGATGATGCTCGGTCGACAAAGATTATAAATCTATTTTTCGTCGGAGACAGCCCTACTATCAAGTCTGAAAACCCACAAGGGAAATGGAAAAATAAGTCACTTGGCAAAAAAGGGTTGGGCAGGGCACGACACACACCTAACTGGCTATATACATTTTTTTTAAGTGTATTGACACCCCTTCAAATTAGTGGATTTGGCCATTTCAGCCACACCCTTTACTGACAGGTGTATACAAATTCAGCACAGCCATACCATCTCCATCGAGAAACAATGGCAGTGAAATGGCCTTACTGAAGAGCTCAGTGACTTCACGTAGAACCTTCTTTGGATGCCACCTTCCCAACATGTAAGTCCGGCAAATTTCTGCCCTGGTAGAGATGCCCAGTCAACAGCTGTTATTGTGAAGTGAAAACATCTTGGAGCAACAATGCCGTTGTAGGCCATACAAGCTCACAGAACCATCGAGTGCTGAAGAGCGATTGCAACACTCACTAGAGTTCCAAACTCCCTCTGGAAGCAACATCAGTACAAGAACTGTTCGTCAAGAGCTTCGTGAAATGGGTTTCCGTTGCCGAGCAGCCACACACAAGCCTAAGATCACCATGGAGCAGTGCCAAGCGTCGGCTGGAGTGGTGTCAAGCTGTGATGTCCAATGGCGGCAAGCTTGACTCTGGAGCAATGGAAACACGTTCTCCGGAGTAATGAATCACGCTTCACCATCTGGCACCATCTTGAATCTGGGTTAGGCGGATGCCAGAATGACACTATGCATTAACCTCTAAGCTAGGTTAATGCAGTATTTTGATGTTTGGATGAACAACGTGCCCAAAGTAAACTGCCTATTTCTCAGGCCCAGAAGCTAGAATATGCATATAATTGGCAGATTAGGATAAAAAACTCCAAAGTTCCCAAAAATGTCAAAATAATGTCTGAGTATAACAGAGGAAAATCCATCCAGGAAGTGCTATTTTTTTTAAACTACTCTTTTCCATTGCAAGCCTATCCTCCATATAAGGGATATCAACCCGATTCCTTTCCCTATGGCTTCCACAAGGTGTGTAGAGGCTTTAGACAGTTTCAGGCTTTTATTCTGAAAAATGAGCGAGAAAGATCACATCGCGTCAGTGGATAGCCAGATGTCATCAGATTTGTGCATGCGCGCGCGCCTGGAGCAAGACCTTTTCTTTCTCTCTTCTATTGAAAAGGTTACCGTCCGGTTGAAATATTATTGATTATTTATTGTAAAAACCTGAGGATTGATTATGAAAAACGTTTGACATGTTTCTACGAACTTTACGGATACTATTTGGAATTTGGTCTGCCCATTCGTGACCGCACGAGCCTGTGGATTTCTGAACAAAACGTGCCAACCATATGGGAGGTTTTTGGATATAAAAGAGAATCTTATCGAACAAAACAAACATTTGTGTAACTGGGAGTCTTGTGAGTGCAAAAATATGAAGATCAAAGGTAAGCGATAAATGTTAGTTTGACTTTCGTGACGAATCTACTTTGCTGCGAGCTGTTGTAATGTCTGCTGAAAGCTGTCCTCACATAATCGCATGGTTTGCTTTCACCGTAAAGCCTTCTTGAAATCTGACATGCCAGGTGGATTAACAACAAGTTAAGCTGTGTTTTGGTATATTGCACCTGTCATTTCATGAAAATTCTATATTTTTAGTAATTTAATTTGGCGCTCTGCAATTCACCGGATGTTGACTGAAATGATCCCACTAAAGGGATCTGTGCGCCAAGAGGTTTTTAAGGAAGGTGGTATTAACTGTAAGGTTTGGTGGAGGAATAATGGTCTTGGGCTGTTTTTCACAGTTCAGGCTTAGTTCCAGTGAAGGAAAATCTTACTGCTACAGGATTAATTAGATTCTAGAGAATTCTGTGCTTTCAAATTCGTGGCTGGCCCTTTCCTGTTTAAGCATGACAATGCCCCAGTGCACAAAGCGTGATAGGTGGAAGAACAAGACTGGCCTGCACAGAGCCCTGAACCTCAACACCATCGAACACATTTGGGCTGAATTGGAATGGTCGACAGAGCCAGGCCTAACAGCCCAAAATCACATGCTCTTGGCTGAATTGGTCCCCACAGCAATGATCCAACACCTAGTGGAAAGCCTTGCCAGAAGAGTGGAGGTCCAACTCCATATTAATGCCTATTATTTTGGAATGAAGTGTTCGACGAGCATGTGTACACATACTTTTGGTCATGTAGTGGACATATGCTACACCATTATTCTTAGAATTCTAACAAGTAACGGACCTACAAATATGATAGACATTAAATGGTTCAATCCACATTTTTCATGCGTATAAAGTCATATTGTACATACAAAGTAATAGCGACAGCTTAAGTTAACAGCGGTGAAAGCGCAAGGTGATGAGCTTGGTGCTGCTTTCCAATAAATAGAGGGCATATTATTTTAGTGACATGATCGTTCATGCCTGACTGAAATAAAAGCAGTCTCGCTCTTATCCATAATAATCGCATCAGTAGACTAGCCAACCGGCACTGTATCTGCAAAGCTGATGAAGGAGCCAAGATCAGAGCTAGCACATTTCCTATTTCAACTATTGCGTTGTGACAAAACTAAAAATCGGTAGAGTTGAAAATGCAATGGGAACACAGGGAACTAGATTTTTATTCGGTACATGAAAACGGATGTGAAAAAGTACATTGCTGGCAAAGCGCGCAAACACTGATTTTAAGCTGCAACAAGTCCATTCGGTGGTAACAGAAAACACACTTTATGCGGATTCTAGAATACTCGCATGAGAAATGGCACAATTGAATGGAAATCGAGCTACTGTTAAACAGAAAATGTTACAAAATATTTCCTTAAAATACCCTTGGTGAGAATTACCAGACCTCAGTCAGACAGAGTTAGTGTGACATAGCTTTTAATGTGATAAGCTGCTTGTTTACATTCACACAGGACTGATATTAACAGATCATGGATGGACTGCTTGGGATGAAGAGGCAGCGAAGAGGCTCATTTTGCAGGAGACAGTTCAGACATTCAATATCCCTCAACTTTCGGCTGGCTAGGAGGGGTGGAGCGGTGCTGTCACGCAAGCAGAATGCATGCTAGCAGGAGATGCATTTTCCACCAACATGCCAAAACAGGAACATCTATGAGAGGCTCACTTCAGCAAGGCCTGCTAATTGAAAAGTAAATATCTCTGACCCATCTCGAGAGTGGAAAAGTTGGCTGGTGTGGGGATGCAGCATGACAAAGGTGATTGAAGCCCAGGGTAAAGTAATGTAAGTCCTGAACCATGAGGGAAAACTAGCAGCTCGTAGGGCGGGTAAAGGAGGGGTCAAACACCACTAATCTCCAGTCAATGACCAGCTGACGGCATAAGTAAGACATATCAGCAGCTCTAATATCTAGGTCACATTGGATTCAACATACGGATACAGATTTAGTCTCTGGAGGGGCCAAAGGCTCAGATTCAATAGATACTAATATGTAATGGTTTTTATACAGATGCCATAAATGTATGGAATCTAGGGATATTAGTGTCCTTTAACAGAACATGAGGCTGAAAAATCGAACAGATGGCTTTGCCATACTGATATTTAAATCACAAGGATAAGAGCACAAATAAATTCAATTTAAAGGCAGAGCAACCACGAAGAGTACACACAATTCACACTACAGAAGATTAAGTCTGTAAAAATGACAGGCTGCAGAATCATACCTATGACATCTGGATCTCATTGCATGTAGCCTTTACTCAGAGATTACATGCTTAATCTGTAGCATTTGTTGAAACCTATAAAATACCAATAAAAAAAAATGTAGTATTGAAAAACAAGCCCAAAAATAGATGGAATTTCTGAAATTCCACTAGGTCCTTGCCTGACTGTGCCTTTTCTATTCAATGCATATTAAACTTTTAAAGCACCATGAATAGTTTCCTAAACGCTGTAGAAAACAAAGTACATTACAAGCATTAAGGAAGACCCCTGACACCTGAAAGCACATAACCACCATAAGTGTGAGCTGAGCAACAAACTTCCACACAGGCCCAGAGGCAACAGACCATGTGCTGCAGACCTTCATTTGGACAACATCCCTGTGTCAGAGGATGTTGACGTTCCACCGGTCACCGACTTTGTTTAGGCAGTATGCTCAGCTCATCCAGATCACTTAGCAGAACTGGAATTTGTCTGTTTAAATCTCTGGGAGATGAAATCCTCAGCGGGGGCATGGCTGACAGGGATGGCTGACAGAAGACAGCAGATCCTGTGTAGCAGTCAGAGGGATTTGGGTCAAAGACTGGTGAACCCTTCATGGAAAAAGGGCACTAGTTGTCTCAAGTCAGAGCTGGAAACACGTATTTGTGGGCCAGTAGGCCAAGGACTGAACAGCATAGAGGGAAACTGGATACCAAATGGCAGCACATTCAGAACTCATTATGGGAGCTTTCACCCCTCCGCCCCCCTCAGATGTGGCTTTAAGAACAACTCGTAGCATGTGGAACTGGTTTACTTACATTGCTTAGAGACAAACATTCCAGCTAGATTAATAAAATGACAAAACATAGAAACACTACCTGGAGATATTAAGTTATACGTCTCTCCTCAGGATGTTATCCATGCTGACAGAGTAAGAAACTGAACATTGGCTCCTGTTCCCTCCAAAATTGGTTCAGATTAAAAGGAGAAGCCAAGAGCCATAAACCACACTGGAAACTTGTAGTCATTATACGAGCAGCATGTGCAGCTATGGTGGGGGAGGGGGGGGGGGGTCAATGTATATTGTCCGGTGGCAATTTTTATGAAATGTTCAGCCATCTAATGGCTTGGGGGTAGAAGCTGTTGAGGAGCCTTTTGATCCTGGACATGCGCTCTGGTACCGCTTTGCTGTGTGGTAGCAGAGAAAACAGTCTATAACTTGGGTGACTGGAGTCTGACAAATTTATGGGCTTTCATCTGACACCTATTATATAGGTCCCAGATGGCAGGAAGCTTGGCCCCAGTGATGTACTGGGGCGTTCGCACTACCCTCTGTAGCGCCTTATGGTCAGATGCCGAGCAGTTGCCATACCAGTCAGGATGCTCTCAATGGTGCAGCTGTAGATCCTTTTGAGGATCTGAGAACCCATGCCAAATATTTCTGTCTCCTGAGGGGGAATAGGTTTTGTCGTGCCCGCTTCACGACTGTCTTGGTGTGCTTGGACCATGATAGTTTGTTGGTGATGTTGACACCAAGGAACTTGAAGCTCTTCACCCGCTCCACTACAGCCCTGTTGATGTTAATGGGGGCCTGTTTCAGCCCGCCTTTTCCTGGAGTCCACGATCAGCTCCTTTGTCTTGCTAGGACAACAACCTCTCCCCCAATGTGAGCAACACACTGACAGTTCTCTGAACTCCTCCCTATAAGCTGTTTCTTTGTGGTCAGTGATCAGGCTGTGTTGTTGTCGTGTTTGGCCACGCAGTCGTGGGTGAACAGGGAATACAGGAAGAGACTAAGTACACACCCCTGAGGGGCACCAGTGTTGAGGATAAGCGTGGTAGATATGTTGTTACCTACCCTTACTACCTGGGGGCGGCCCGTCAGGATGTCCAGGTGTTTAGTCCCAAAGTCCATAGCTTGGTGATGAGCTTTAAGGGCACAATCGTGTTGAATGCTGAGCTGTAGCCGATAAACAGCACTCTCACATTGGTGTTCCTTTTGTCCAGATGAGAAAGGATGGTGTGGAGTGCGATTGAGATTGCGTCATCTTTGGATCTGTTGGGGCGGTATGCGAATTGGAGTGAGTCTATGATGTCCGGAAGAATGCTGCTGATGTGAGCCATGCGCAGCCTTTCAAAGCACTTCACGGCTACTGCCGTGAGTGGGCACAGGGACTATGGTGGTCTGCTTAACTTCTTGCGTCGAGCAATCCAGTATCCGGGAGTGTAATCATAGCCTCAAGCTCATTAGCATAGCATTAAGCAGGCAACATTTTCACAAAAACAAGAAAAGCATTCAAATAAAATAATTTACCTTTGAAGAACTTTGGATGTTTTCAATGAGGAGACTCAGATAGCAAATGTTCAGTTTTTCCAAAAAGATTGTGTGTAGGAGAAATCACGCCATTTTGTTCATCACGTTTGGCTAAGAAAAAAAAAAACGAAAATTCAGTCATTACAACAAACTTTTTTCCAAATTAACTCTGTAATATCGACACAAACATGGCAAACGTTGTTTAGAATCAATCCTCAAGGTGTTTTTCACATATCTATTCAATGATAAATCATTCGTGGCAGTTGTGTTTCTCCTCTGAAGAAAATGGAAAAATGCACGCAGCTGGAGATTACGACTGAGGACACCAAGCGGGCACCTGGTAAATGTAGTCTCTTATGGTCAATCTTCCAATGATATGCCTTCAAATACATCACAATGCTGTAGACACCTTGGGGAAACGACAGAAAGTGTAGGTTCATTCCTGGCGCATTCACAGCCATATAAGGAGACATTGGAACACAGCGCCCTCAAAATCTGGGCCATTTCCTGTTTGAAATTTCATCTTGGTTTCACCTGTAGCATCAGTTCTGTGGCACTCACAGATAATATCTTTGCAGTTTTGGAAACGTCAGTGTTTTCTTTCCAAAGCTGTCAATTATATGCATAGTCGAGCATCTTTTCGTTACAAAATAGCTAGTTTAAAACGGGAACGTTTTGTCATCCAAAAATTAAAAGAGCGCCCCCTATATCGAATTAGTTAAAACATGTAGGTATTACAGACTCGGTCAGGGAGAGGTTGAAAATGTCATTGAAGTCACTTGCCAGTTGAGTACACGCCCTGGTAATCCATCTGGCCCCGCGGCTTTGTGAATGTTGACCTGTTTAAAAGGTTTTGTACACATTGGGTACCGAGAGCGTTATCCCACAGTCATCCAGGACAGCTGGTGGTCTCGTGCATGCTTCAGTGTTGCTTGCCTCAAAGCGAGCATAAGAGGCATTTAGCTCGTCTGGTAGGCCTGGGCAGCTCGCGTCTGGTTTTCCTTTCATAGCCCTTAATAGCTTAAACCCTGCCACAGTCGACCAGCTTCGGAGCAGTAGGATACAATCTTAATCCTGTATTGACACTTTGCTTGTTTGATGGTTCATCTGAGGGCCTAGGGGGATTTCTTATAAGCGTCCGGATTTGTCTCCCATTCCTTGAAAGTGGCAGAAAAAGCATTTAGCGTGATTCGGATGTTGCCTGTAATCCATGGCTTCTGGTTGGGATATGTACGTAGTCACTGTGGGGATGACATCATTGATGCACTTATTGATTAAGTCGATGACTGAGGTGGTGTATTCCTCAATACCATTGGATGTGTCCCGGGAACATATTCCAGTCTGTGCTAGCAAAAAAGTCCTGTAGTGTAGCATCCACGTCATCTGACCACTTCTGTATTGAGCGAGTCACCGGTATTTCCTGCTTTAGTTTTTGCTTGTAAGCAGGAATCAGGAGGATAGAATTGTGGTGAGATTTTCCAAATGGAGGGCAGGGGAGAGCTTTGTACGCATCTGTGTGGAGTAAAGATGGACTAAGAATGTTTTCCCCCCTGGTTGCAACGTGACATGTTCGTAAAAATGTGGTTAAACTGATTTAAGTTTTCCCGCATTAAAGTCCCCGGCCACGAGGAGCGCCGTTTCTGGGTGAGCATTTTCTTCTTTGCTTATGGCCTTATAGAGTTGGTTGAGAGCGGTCTTAGTGCCAGCGTCGCTTTATGGTGGTAAATAGACAGCCATGAATAATACTGATAAACTCTTGGTATATAGTATGGTCGACAGAATACCTCATGGTAAGCTATCTCAGGCAAGCAATACCTCAAAACTTCATTCATATTAGACATCGCTCCAGCTGTTGTTGACAAAAAGACACTCCCACCCCTCGTCTTACCAGAGGTAGCGTCTCTGTTCTGCCGATGCATGGAAAATCCCACCGGCTCAATATTGTCAATTTCTTCGTTCAGCCACGTCTCGGTGAACCATAAAATGTTACACTTTTTAATGGCCCATTGGTCGTATAATCTTAATATGTCACCAAGCAAGAAGAATGGAAGGCATTGGGAGTTTACTTGCTCGCCTCCGGCTTCTCAGAAGGAGCCCCGATCTGCGTCCCCTTTTCCTGCATCTTTTCTTCACGCAAAAGGCGTAGATCTGGGCCTGTTCCAGTGAAAGCCGGATATCCTTCTAGTCGGACTCGTTAAAGGAAAAAAAGTTTCTTCCATTCCGCGGTGGGTAATCTCTTTTCTGATGTCCAGAGGTTATTTTCGGTCATAAGAGACGGTAGTAGCAACATTATGTACACAATAAGTTTAAAAAATAAGTTACACAAAAAAAGAAATTGCACAATTGGTTGGGAGAATGTAAAACAGCCATGTTCTTTGGCGCCATCTTCTCAAATACTTATGTAAATAAGGTAATTCAGTTTGTCATTTTAAATACAATTTCTAAAAAACTTTCACATTGTCATTATGGGCTATTGATGAGGAAAATGTGTTATTTAATACATTTTAGAATAAGGCTGTAACGTAACAAAATGTGGAAAAGTCAAGGGTTCTGAATACTTTCCAAATGCACAACTCCTAAATATAGATCAGTCCTACACTGAAGAACACCAGGTGATAATCCCAATGTTTTACAAACCAAAGCAAATAATTGTGTTGCTACAACAATACGACATTAACACAGCAAAGGAAATACTTGTGCTGAATACTATTAAAGCCTTAAATGTATGGCATATAAGAACTCAGAATATTACTCATTGATTGCTATCGATAGTGACTTGAGTAACACTTTAGGTGAAAAACTTCACATATTCCAATTATTGGATTAAGAGGCCAGGCATTCTTGTGTGAATCATGGTAGAGGTGAAGATTAACTGAGGGAGATGACATAAACCTCATAGCAATGGGGAAAAAGCCCATGCCCAAAAGGTCAGACAGACTACCCAATAATATTCAGTCAGACAAATACAGCACAGAGGAAAAAAATAAAATATAAAAATGCATTATCCACAAATTGCATAGGAGTGGAACACGAAGAGGACTTACCCAAGATTAAATTAATTGAGATGGGATGAGGTCAAAGATGTGGTCCCTGTTGAGGAACTTGGCTTTCTGTGGCACTGGAAGAGAGGTCCCTGTTGAGGAACTTGGCTTTCTCTGTGGCACTGGAAGAGAGGGGCAGGAGTGTGAGAAATGAGGATAACAGGGAGAAATCAAGTATAGAGGAGCACAGCATGAGCAGTGGAGGAGAACCACTCACGATCAGAGCATGAATGAGGCTAGCAGTCAGATGGTTATAATAAGTCCTGGCTCCAAAAGGTGGCAGATTCTGAATTAGAGAGTGAAATGTCACACAGAAGCATTGGAAAACCAGTCATGGGTGTGCTGGAAAACTATGCAGTGTGGTGGTCTTGGAAGAGACTACAGGTTGACCGATTATGATTTTTCAACGCCGATACCGATTATTGGAGGACCCAAAAAAAGCCGATAATGATTAAAATCGGATTTTTAAAAAATGTATTTGTAATAATGACAATTACAATGACAAGAATACTTATTTTACTTATTTTAACGTAACATAATACAATCAAATCAATTTAGCCTCAAAGAAAATGAAACAATTTGGTTTAAATAATACAAAAACAAAGTGTTTGAGAAGAAAGTAAAAGTGCAGTATGTGCCATGTAAACAACTAACGTTTAAGTTCCTTGCTCAGGACATGAGAACATATGAAAGCTGGTGGTTCCTTTTAACATGAGTCTTCAATATTCCCAGGTAAGAAGTTTTAGGTTGTAGTTATTATAGGACTATTTTTCTCTATACCATTTGTATTTCATATACCTTTGACTATTGGGATGTTCTTATAGGCACTTTAGTATTGCCAGTGTAACAGTATAGCTTTCATCCCTCTCCTCGCTCGGCTCGAACCAGCAACACAACAAAAGCAACCATCGAAGCAGCATTACCCATGCAGAGCAAGAGGAACAACTACTAGAATGCTCAGAGCGAGTTACGTCACCGATTGAAACGCTATTAGCGCACACCCCGCTAACTAGCTAGCCATTTTACATCGGTTACACCCGCCTAATCTCAGGAGTTGATAGGCTTGAAGTCAAACTGCGCAATGCTTGAAGCATTGTGAAGAACTGCTGGCAAACGCACTAAAGTGCTGTTTGAATGAATGCTTACGAGCCTCCTGGTGCCTACCTCCGCTCAGTCAGACTACTCTATCAAATCATAGACTTAGTTACAACATAACACACAGAAATACGAGCCTTAGGTCATTAATATGGTCGAATCCGGAAACTATAATCTCGAAAACAAAACGTTTATTCTTTCAGTGAAATACGGAACCGTTACGTATTTTCTCACGGGTTGCCTCCATAAGTCTAAATATTCATGTTACATTGTACAACCTTCAACGTCATGTCATAATTACGTAAATTCTGGCCAATTAGTTTGCAACGAGCCAGGTGGCCCAAACTGTTGCATATACCCTGACTCTGCGTGCAAATGCAAGAGAAGTGAAACTAGTTTAATATTGCCTGCTAACATTAATTTCTTTAAACTAAATATGCAGGTTTAAAAACATATACTTTGTGTATTGATTTTAAGAAAGGCATTGATGTTTATGGTTAGGTACATACGTGCAACAATTAGGCTTTTTTTCGCAAATGCGCTTTTGTTAAATCATTCCCCGTTTGACGAAGTTGGCTAGCTTTGTTAGGAAGAAATAGTCTTCACACAGTTTGCAACAAGCCAGGCAGCCCAAACTGCTGCACAGAACACAAGAGAAGTGACAATTTCCCTAGTTAAAAGAAATTAATGTTAGCAGGCAATATTAACTAAATATGCAGGTTTAAAAATGTATACTTGTGTATTGATTTTAAGGAAGGCGTTGAGGTTTATGGTTCGGTACACCTTGGTGCAACGACAGTGTTAAATCACCAGTTTGGCTAAGTAGGCTATGATTCAATGATAAATTAACAGGCACTGCATCGATTATATGCAACGCAGGACAAGCTAGATAAACTAGCAATATCAACCATGTGTAGTTAACTAGTGATTATGTTAAGATTGATTGTTTTTATAAGATAAGTTTAATTCTAGCTCGCTCCTTGTTGCACTCGCAGAACAGGTAGTCAAGCCTGCCACGCAGTCTCCTCGTGGAGTGCAATGAGCGTCCAGAAATGCCGAATGTTATGAAAACTTGAAATCGGCACGAATTTAAAAAAAATAAAAATCGGCCTTTCCGATTAATCGTCGACCTCTAAAAAGAGACCCTCCAACTACGGAAGGTCAGGATCACATCTAAAATAACCTGCTAGGAATCAAAGAGAAGAAATCCGTTTAGCCCCAATATTTTGTTACCAACCCTGGGTTGGGGGGCTGAGACAAGGTTACTTACAGTCACAGTCAAATATATTGGCACTTTAAAATGTAGCATAATGTTCGGTTCCCTTTTCAAAACTGGATGAACAGCTAATTTTACCCTGTACGCACCTGCAACTTACCCGAGGTGAGAAATTATACAAATGAGAATCGCTTGCTTTCAACCAAATGGTCTTTGAATAATTTAGTCCAGGCCTTCATTTTGTTTTTAAAATTTACATTCTAGTTAACAATCTTAAAATGTCATTACATTTTGTCTTTTGCAGTTGGAAATCAAACCAATACACCAAACACTCAATTTCAACCAGGGGTTAGAATTTAAAAAAAATAACTGATGGCAGTAGTAAATACTGTAGCTATCTAGCCAGCAAGCAACAATAAAGGGATTGCATAACAAGCTACACACAAAAAAATCTAAATATTAACTAGCTGGCTAGCATGAGGCCAGCAAACACATTCCTCACACACAAGGAATGTATTTTTGCCAAAGTTGTAAAGAAAAGGTGCCTCTCGGTCTCAAAACAAGTTTTCTTGAGACTTGTGGGAGGAGTGCTGATGACGTCACCCACTGAATGCAATTTTTGGTAGCCGGATTCCGCCCAGACACAGGAGAAATCCGCACACAATGCATCCCTGACCACCTTCTGAAGTGGTCAACCAGATCTACACAAAAATCCGGCCAAAGCGATCTTCGTACTCTGATAGCAGAAGTCGCATTTAAGTATCAAGTGTAGACACGCCCAAAGAAACTGAAGGCAGGTGACAGCCCCCATGGCATTTTAGACATTCCTTCACTACACAAGGCTAACATTAATCATGCTTCTCTCACGAGCTGTAACATATGGCCGCTTCCCAGAACTGAGACATCCTCCCTGTCAACAAACTGCATTTCCTCCACCTAAATTAAAGCATTCCATGTATCTATACATTGATAACAAGTTACTTTGAGTTGATATACATGTTTGGGGCACGCAAACAGGGATCCAACCACAAAAATTGTTTTGCACTCAAGGATGCTAACACTAAACCAAACCCGCATGTTGAGTGTCTGACCCTTCGGTTGACCGAGGTAGCCCGTCATGGGGTAAATTAGTACATTGGTTGAACTAGCCCATCCCTTTGAATTGACAGGTCCAGAGGACACGTCACTGAAGCACATGGCTTGAGTGATCAGGCATGTCAGTCATTGATACTGACGACTGAAGTCATGGATTATTTCAATGAGAGACCTGGTTTAATTACATAAGCAGTCCAATGCTGACAAAAGGCAGGCTAATGGATCTGGATATCAGGGTTCAGTCCTGGGGGGTAAGTTTTTGTTTTGTTGCCCTAGCACTATACAGCTGATTCAAATAACCAACTCATTATCAAGCTTTGATTATTTTAAATCGGCTGTGTAGTGCTAGGGCAAAACATGCATCTAAGGGGGGGCGGATTTTGGAAAACCCTGTGGAAAGGAGAGTGGTGCAAAGTGTTCTCCACTGTCACCAACCAACACAAGAATGTTTACATAATTGATTCATTGTTGAAAAGATTAAAGAATATTTAGTGGCTGGTCGATTGCAGTTGCATACGCAATAATATAACTAAAAACGCCACCTCAAGTCTAAAGCCAAACATCCAGAATTCAAGCTCAATGGTTTGCATTTCTGCAAATCTTCCATGGAGCACCTACCCCAGTAAAAGGATACACTGTTTGGCCACAGCACAGCTCCATGTACCCTACCCTAGAGGGCCCAGTGAACCTCAAATCCCAGTGTTGGTAATGAGACACAAAGACAGGTTGTGGAACAAACAGATGTCCAATAACTACATAGAACAAAGGAATAAAAACAGTGTAGTCTGCTCTGTGCTAAAATCTCTGGAGGTGTCAATAATCAATACAGGTTGTCTTCAACAACAATGAAAAAAAGAAAAGAAACAGCAGTACTGAGGCCCTCAGGGACTGGTGTTGAATATCTCTGTACTTCAGATGATTCCCTCTTACAATCCTTGAAACTAATGGAGGAAGAAGTTTAAAGCAATGTCAACGTACAGAGTGCAGTTAGTACTGGCCTACACACAACAAGCCTAAGGAAAGGCCGACTGTTTTCGCTACTTGCAGACGGACTGAAACTCCCATTTCTAAACCACAGATCTCATAGAGCTGGCATTGAGAAAATCCTGCACTCCAGGCTCAAGATAGTATAACAGCAGGAAGGGTTATTTAAGCAACGAGAAAGCTTGGCAGCAAGTGTGAGACCACCAGAGGCTACATTATAGACACACAGAGTCTAATGCAGTATGCCTAAATGGCATTGTCTCAAGGTGATGTGTCACACATTAACATAGTGTACCATGTCCAGGCCATTGTTTCCAAAACCAGTCCTTAGAGAATGGCTGTGTGTCCCAGGAGAAGCATATAGGCTACACTGCAATAAATGAGACTAGAAAAAGATCCA